>NC_142243.1:133518738-134878113 GCF_052056855.1 Sturnus vulgaris
CTTTCCAGACGGTTGGCCTGGCACCTGGGGTTTTTTTTGTTCCTCCAGGTACAGGATTTCATATTTCCCCATACTGACCTCCATGAGGCTCCTGTTAACCCATTTGTCCATGTTAAGGTCCTTCTGAATAGCAGCACAGCCCTGTAGTGCATAAACAACTTTGCCCTGTGACCCAGGTCCTTAATGAAGGTTTCTAACAGTGTAAGGATCCTGCATTGATAGGGTGCACCAGTAAAAACAAACTTTCAGCTTGGCTTCGTGTCACTGATCACAGCACTTTGAACACAGGGTTCAGCCAGCTCTCCACATGCCTGCTCACCATCTGCTTCACACAGCCCACAATTCATTGCTTCAGGAAGATGCTATGGAGGTCAGTATCAAAAGCCTTGACAAAGGCAAGATTAACAACATCCACCACTCTCCCCTCATTCACTGAGCCAGTCATCTAAGGCTCAGTACTATAGAAGGCTGTTTGTCAGGCATGCTTTTCCTTACATAAGTCCATTCTGACTACTACTGATCACCTTCTTGTTCATTTTGGAAATTGTTTCCAGGACTATCTCCTCCATTACCTTCCCAGACATCAAGGGAACAGTCTTGCTCCCCTGTATCTTCTTGTCTGCCTTGAGGATGGGAAAAACACTTGCTTTTCCCCAGCCCTCAGGCATCCTGTCCATTGCCAAATCCTTTCAGACAATTAAGAACAGCTTCACAAAGACATCAGCCAGTTCCTTCACCAATCATGGTTACATCCCATAAAACTGTACAGTGCATTTCTTACCTTGAGACTTCTCATCCAAGGGCTGATCTTCATTGCTTTTGCATTTCCCACAGGCATCAGGAGCCTGCAGTCCCAAAGGGTGGTCTTCCCAGTAGACACCAAGGCAAAGAAGACATGGGAGTACCTCAGCCTTCTCCATGTCCTTGGTCACATGGATTCTGGTCCCAGTTAGCAGCAGGCCCACACTTTCTCTGATCTTTCTTTTGCAGCTGGTCTATCTGTGGAAGGCCTGATGCCTTCCATGTCCCTTGCCAAGTTCAGCTGCAGGTGGTTTTTCTTTGCCTTCCCTAACCCCATCCCCAGGCATCTGCACAGCATCTCTGCCCCCTCATAGGATACCTGTACCAGCAGCTTTCCATACAGATTTTTTCATGGTGGTTCATGGCAGGAAAATGAAAGGCAGTGGGGCATGAGTTGAAACAAGAGAGCTTCAGCCAAGATACAGAAAGAATTCCCCCACCCCATGCACACTTCATGTGTGTTTTATCTCTGTCCTGTTCACCTCCAGAGTTCCTGTATGTTGATCAGGAAAGGCAGCAGTCACAGAGATGTGCAACACTGCTCGGATGCACATTATCACCTGATCAGCAATGCAAACCAAGTCCCAGAGCAACTGCTGCACTGGAGCAAGCATTGAGACCCTCAGTAGTTGTACCTGCCACCTGAAGAAGATGCTCAGGCACCTGGATTTTCACTAACCTGTAACATTAAAGAACAGACTGACAATTTTTAATAGGCCATTTTTTATTGAGAGTTAAGATCATGTTTCCCCACAGTGTGCAGAACACACTATGAAAACAAAATACAGAAGATCACTTCGGTAAATATACACTGGTTAAGCAATGCTACTTTTTTTTGGCAAAGTGCTGTATTTTGTCTGTTTTCAGCTTGTGTTAAGCTATTAAAAATAAGAGCCACACATTCTTCCATATCAAAAGGACTGCTACAAATAGAGATGTGGCTCTGGAGAAAAGCTGCCATATATGCATAGACTGATGTACAGTATTAATCCCAACTGAAATGTCCCTTTTGAATCTTCAAGTTTGCTGTGTAGAAGGCACAGTTTAAAATGCAAATCTGTCCATTGACCAATACATATGAAAATACAATTTCTGCAAGATTCATGAATATCAATCAGTATGAGACAGTGCAAGGCCTCCACTTTTACAAGAAAAAAACACACACTTTAATACAATTCAAAAAACCATATAAAAAGCCACACAGCTCACTATTAAAACAGAAAACCAAAACAAATCTAATTGCCCAATAGCTCCAGGCACAAAACAGGGCTAGACCAACATAAATATGTAAAACAAATTAACAAAAAGCCATTGATGTAGTACTATCTCACACAATAATATGGTTTCCAATATTACAAATTGAGAAGCACAGCTTTGTGCAACAAAATAGTTTATATCCTGAAAGATATAGGTTTTCATCACCAGAAAGTCATCTAGTAATGCAGTATAAAAAGATCAGTATCTCCCAATTCTAGGAGCAGTCTAAAGTTGCATTTAACTTGCCTACTGAGAAGAACAGACCAAGGCTCTCATTTTAATGCCTGGGAGCCTTAAACTCTCAGCTCCATCTCCCCATTAGGAGTTAAGGGATTACTTACTCCTTCCAACATAGAGAGGTGGAGACTCCATCTTCCTTCATTGCACTTTAAGAAAATTAAAGCTGAAGGAAAGTAGTTACTTTTATATAAAGAAAAGTAATACAGGAAAGCAAAGAATTTTCCTGAGCTAGAAAGTTGGCAGCAAGGATAAGGAAGTTTAAGCTAGACAAAAAGTTGGAGTGATAAAGGTAGATAATCTGAGGCAAGTAAGAGTACTTGTGAACAGATAAGAGACTGGTGAAACTACAGCTATTTGCAGATAAACCAAAGTATTTGGACCACATGAGAATTGTTGTATGGACATAGGTACATACTGCTAAAAAGCAGTAACAAAATATCTCTTTTGGAAACTCATGATGTGACCAATTTTGTTTTCCTTCAATTTGTCAACCCCCCTCACCAAAAAACTAGTGCATCCAGGAAAGCACCTCTTGCTTTTATACATTTAATTATTTTCAACATCCCTTTGTGACGTTAATTGCAGTGAAGCAGCACATCTGCAGTGAAACAGGTTATAAATGCTGTTCCCTGTATGCTATGTAGGTCCCACAACAATTCCAGCTGCAGAACATACAACAGTACCACTACATCAAGATCAATCTGAATTGCTGAGGTTTTGATTCAGTGAAATTGAAGCATCTGGCTGAGTTTAAATACTTCATAGGCCTGGAACAATTCATACTATTGACCTTGCCTTATTTCAAAGGCTCCTCACATGACTCCTTTTACCATCTTCTGTGTAAGGACTACTGGAAGACACAGCTGAGTGTAATGTTAACACTGTATTGCCCTAGGCACTAAACGCAAGGGAAAACAGCAAGTCACATTAAGCACTGGCAAAAAAGAAGGTAACCTTACTTTTAATTTCCCCCTTTCAGTGCAGATTTCTGCTTCCTTACTTCCATATCCATTTAATCTGCTTCCCAGACTGATCTATCAGGGTTCAGCATACCACTGGCTGCTGTGCAACACAGCTTTTGTTAACAGGTGAACTTTACCTCTAGTTGTAGTTGGCAGTGCCTGCCAACTTCCAAAACATCTTGCACAATGTTCTTAAGAAAACTACTTGATCATTTTGAATGGCTTTTCTTTCCTGTTGGTCCATAGAATTGCTATCCAGTCCTCCTCCCTCCAAAGGGCTAGGAGAACAACCATGGCTGATTGATCAATTAATTTTTATATACTGTTATTGCTGTGTTTAGCTCAGTATCCACTTCTGCCTGCCTCACACTGCCCTTCATTTCCAGTCTCCATTAACTTGGATTTTATTTTCATAGAGAGAAAATTTCAAATAAAAGCTTCTTTCTAGCTACTTCTGAGCTACTCTCAATCAGTAAATATGAGACAACTTTTATTAGACAAAAAAATCTAATACCAATTTGTAGCTCAAATAGCTGTCCATCAGCCTGACTTCTTTGAAGAGTAGTCAGCTACTGATAGGATTAAAAGAATGGTCAATCCACCATCTTTTTCCTTTAACTAGACTAGAGATTAAATAAGATAGGGTAGGGGAAATACATGCTTCAAAGACAGAAATAGAGAAACTAAAACTTTACCTAGTAAAACCCAGTTCAGTTCTCTGTGTTGTACATCTGCATGTTACACCCAAAGGTTCACTTTTCTTCCCACTCCACTGTAAGGTACTATATCTGTAACACCAATACCATGTTGTACTGTAATAATATTGGTGGGACATTTAACCCTCTTTCAATATCCATATCAAGTACCCAGCTCACCTACACAGACCCCACTAACACAAGTAAGTTCTAGGAATTTAGATGAGATGTCCTTCTTGAAACAGCTCAATGCAGCTATGTAATATCCACTGGCAGCTATAGTATTTCCTTATTGGAAAATAATCATATATGCTGAATACAGACAGATATACAAGCTGTCAAGTACTGGTCATTAAAGCACGTGGCTAACCTCAATTTCTAACTCCATTTTGATTAATGCAAAATGTAACTGATTTCCATTTCAGTTAAGTTTCCTTAAAATACCAACTAAGAACCCATCTATACATCATAGTTTATAAAACAGCACACAAACTATAGTACTGATAGGCTTCCAAGACACTGATATTTAACATCAACATTTAGAACTTGATGCAAGATGTTTGAAGATTTATATAACTTTTGAAAAGAATGCAACACTAGTTACGATTGTGTTTGAGGGATTGACGATCAGCTTCAGATTGACCACACTTACCTACACAAGAGTAACCTAAGGAACAATTAGCCCATAGATTAAAACCACAAGAACCATCAGTAATTGAACTGACGCTGGCAAGGCTGGTGAACAAACAGTCCGTTGTGCTTGATTTGCCGAGAGTGGCAATCCCGGGTCAGGTTCAGGCGACGGAGACTGTTTCTGTTGAGATAGTGTCTTTCATTATGTTCTTTTATCCAGTGGGTAGGACGAAAGCTCTTGTTTTTTTCCAGAAAAGTTGAACTAGTAGCAAGAGCCGTGACGTAGCAGTGAACACGCTGTCCTGTTTCATTTCGGGCCTCCAGTCTAAAAATGTAACAAGTAGGTATCAGTCACCACTGAGGTGCTTTGGAAAGACAAGCAAAATAAAAGCTAGAACATGGACATCAACGTCCAGCACTTCAAAAGGGTACCCTTATTCTACTGGACAAAGATTTGGGCTGAGGTGAGGTCAAGCCACTTACTCACTGCTAAATCACTTTCTGTGTGAGGGCCCCACAACAGCCTTAGGACTTGTGGTGTTTTACTCTATCTGCTCTTTCTTCCCCACACCACCTCCCTAAGCCCAAGATACAGTACAAATCAGAAATATAAGGCAATGTGTGTCACAATGCTCCAGCTTTAGAAGACTTGAGTGTTATCCACTAGGCAAAGTTTGGTTTAAATTCATCTTGAACATAGGTGGTTCAGCCTGAAATCAGAAGCACACTAACAAAAGTGCATTTCAATTGTCAGCCACACAAGTAAATCCAAAGGTTAATGCAGAGGAATGGAAAGGTAGACCAGTTGTGACACACATGAGAAATAACTTAGAAGGATTGTTCCTCAACCAGCCCCCTAAATTTCATGAGCAGCGAGTCAGCAGTTTTGGCCAACCTTTGCTTCATCATGCACTAGTGAAAAACAAACCAGCAGCCTATGCAAGCCATGACTGACATATTGAAAAAGGACTTCCCTACTTGACAGAACAATCACTGGCATTTCCTGAAACTTCCAAAGTAAAGTTTAAAATAGCCTAGCCATTTAAAAAGCAACACAAAACCCTAATCTGAGTGCTAGAGCTGGTGTGAGACCAATGGCAGCAGTTTCTTGCTTTCTCTCTCCCCACTCAGGGCCTAACAACCAGTTGTCAACTGTGCAGTGGTGCCCAGGAAAGATGTTTGCAAGACCAGGAACTTGCCCAGGCATGAGCAAGAGGTCTATCTTTCAACACTAGCATGACTTTATCATAAAGTCTCTTCTGAAAGAGCTTAACTTGCAATTATTGTATGATGTCTCTGTAGACATAAGTACGGTCTGCCATGGCACACCCTTGGTAGCCTTAACTCTGGAACTCTGCAGGTGCCTGACACAAAATAAGCTCTTCTGCCTCCTCCCACTCCACACTGGAGGGAAATACATCTTGTTAGCAAGGGAATACTTCCTTCCTTCTACTTTTTTCTTATTTTAAATATCCTAATCTTGCTTTTGGATCCTTGATTAGCTTGATATGACTGACTGAAGACTAGAGACTGCAGAACAGTCATATGTGACATGCTGGTCTTCCCCTTTTTGTTCACTGGATATTGTCCTAAACCTAGCACTTGAAATATCAAGCAAAAAATAAGTAAATAACAAGCACAAATCAATTCATAATGCCTTGTAAATATATTCTTTGCAGATTTCACCAGTTTAATTTACCTGAGGGTACGTGCAAATATGGGACTACTATTTTCTAAGTGAAGTGATCCCTTAGTACATCCAACAGTGCTGGAGGTGGAACTGCAAGTGAAGCCTTTCTGGGGTAAGCTATTAAGGAGCCAGGAAGCCACACCACAGTTATTGCAACCTGTATTTCCTAAGTATACCCTTAGCTAGCAAAGGGCAGAAACTGTTAATACAAACTGTTGTGGTTTTGTTATGGAAAAATATGACTAATCTGACAAATAGGGAAGTTTATACAACATCCTTTTGCTTTGAAAGGAATTTAAAATAAAAAAACATTTCCTCCACAAAAGGAGAAGGACTGGTTTAAACTTGCTGGCTGAAGATACTTAAGGTTTTCCTCCCTTTTTATCAAATACCCTTCCAGTAATGGTTTGCAAACCAACACTCTTCTATTTGTCATCATAAAGTGACACTGAGATAGCAGAGGTGGTTTCAATTAGCTAAACAGCCACCTACTCTTCCAAAATGCAGCATTTTGGTATCCTGGGTGCATTTGGTAGGCTGGCACTAGTAAGCTCCATGCACTGAGAGAACAGAGTTGATGAGTCTCTATCATATTGTCAAAAGGGAATTTTAGAGAGGCTGTGTCTTAAGCCAGACCATCACTACATACATTCTCTGCTGCACCTCCAGGGTCTATTTTGCTAGAAAGCAGAAGTGTCCTGCTCTTTGAGCTACAGAACCACACCTCCCAAGAAACATTAAAGGCTTCAGACCCCCAACCCAATTATTTAAGTAATTTTTATGCACTTAGCATTTTGGCTTGTTAAAGCAGATGTAGTTAGGCTTGATCAAGTAATCATTTGGCACAAAGGTTAGTCCTAAAACCAGTATTGCTTTGGCAGACAAGGCTCTAGAGGAAGCAGTGTTGCTAGCAGCCTGATCAAACAAAAAGCACTGTTCCAAAACAGCAGTACTTACTGTGCCAGTGTGCCTTAAGCAGCTTTTCTTGGCCCTACAATATTAAATGGCCAACCATTAAACCACTAGAGACTTCATAACAGCTTTTGAAACTTACTGCAATATCAGTGTAACCAATGTTCCCAAATTCTGTGGTCTACCTCACTTTAGACTTAAATCTCATCCCAGTTGTCATACAAAATACCCTGTACAAGAGCCTAGATCCTCTGACAAGGCAACAGCACAGAGTTCAGTGTGAAGAAAATTACACATCAGCTGAAGAGCACACCTCTAGCTTCCCCACACATTAAAGCAGGTTAACTGTACTGTATAACACAAGGCAGGGTTATTCTCTGTATGAATTTACATAAGTATCCCCAGTTCAAGTGACTGAAAAGCCAGGATCCAACTTTTGAGTGTTACTATTAATTGAAAACTGGTATTTTAGATAAAGTGGCTTACTGTCTTTTGCAGATTCCTTCAGACCCTCATTGCAAAGATGTTGTCTGTTCACAGTTTCCCCCAATTTAACTTAACCTAGATTAACATCATTTGTCCTCTCCAAATAATTATACAAATCCCACAGCAAGATCAATAGTATCAGCACTATTCTTTAACATTATACAGCAGTGTGTCATCTCAAAGTCATCTGTTTCTTTAAACTAAAAACTTAAATATGGCAAGGGGCTGATCAGACAAATCAATACCTACAGCAACTCAACCCCTATACTAATTTCTTCCTGTATATCAAAGCCTAGTATACTGTGATTTTTTTTTTTTTAGTATTATTGTTTCTAAATTTAAGAACTAGATGGTATGAAAAGTCAGTCTCTTATTAACCAGGATTCACAAAACACCCAATTATTTCAAAAGCAATGAACACAAGGGCAAGTGGAGAGTCATAATGGCAAAAAAATACTCTATTTGCATACAGCCATGTATACTATACTGGTATAGCTGCATACACCAACACCAAAGAATGGCAGTACATGGCAAATACACCTCTACAATAGGCACATAGATTTTTTAGGACCCAAAACCAAAAGTACTTCTTACTTTGCCAAAAATACAAGTCTGCAGCTTGGACTTTCACATTGAGAGGACTAAGTTTTGTGAATCTTTCAGTTTGCTTTGGCTCCACAAGCCACTTGTGGGTAAATTTAATCCTGTCCCTATCTATCACTAGGTTGAGGAATAAAAAAAACCCTAAGAAGCCTCCCATCTAAACCCAAGCCACTTCCCTGCCAGGATCATTAAAGTTCTATGTTTCATCTCACAAGGTGACTGAAAGAGTACTAAATAGCAGTTATGAAAAACACACAAAGTTGTGAAGGGGGCAAAGTGCTTTCATATCTATGTTACTGGCTATAGAGTTAACTGCCACCAGTTTGCACAGGACTGGAACATACTCTGCAAGGGAGTAATAAGGCTCCATAAATATTTACTCTAGTGCCAAAATGCATACCCAATTGTTTGCCAACGTGGCCATCTTGTATAACATTTTTCTGAGCAGGCCTTACCACTCTACACACATTATGTGGTATTCATGCTTTATTCACCTACCCTGAAACTAGCTAGAAAATTCAGTATTAAGTGTCTAAGTTTACCAAGGAGAAACCAGATATTTTCAGCACCAGAGCTCCTCATCAAGAGGATTCAGACATACCTGGGACTACTTGGGCTGTGAAACTCCTCATCCCCACATGCAGTCTCATTAAGGCTGTGGCAGGTGTTGTGGACAGCATACACAGACATGCTGGGATGCTCTATTAAGAGGTTCTCCATCGGACTGGTCTCCACTTTGATAGTGGTTAATCCACCTGCAGTAAAACATGGGGGAGGGGTAATAAACCAGCTCTCCTCCATAGGACATGACTCAAACTGGATGAAGCAAGACTCGCTGGCCTCTGGCAAGTGTTCCAAGGGCGATGATAAACAAGAGAAGACAGGCGAGCTGTCCGTGGCTGATGGTTCAACAAGGTCTGCTTCCTCCACAGAGCAATTAGTGCAAGCGTCTGCTGTAGGGGACCATTCGTCAGTGGAGAGGAACCCACGGATGTTGTTGATCGCAGGAGGTTGAGAACACCACAGTTCCATATAGCCAGAAATGGGATATGAAAAAAATAATTTAAAAAAAAGCCCTGTTAGCACATACACAAGTTTTAAGTTTTAAAAAGCAGGGGAGGGGAAAAAGGAGCTCCCAGACAAGCCATGTTAGACATGTGAAACAACTGTTATCAGTAAAGCTATATAATTGCGAAAGGAGTCAAATATATTTTATTTGTACAAGTGGTTTTGCTGAAGCCTGTGTCAGGCTTATAAACCTGACATCATTTTTCTCACCAATTTACACAACATGTAACATTTGTTTGGATGACACCCTGCACAGTAATCCCACACTGGTTTTGTTAAGATAAAGTTTCCCCAAGCTACTGGTTTGTTCACATGCAAGTAAGACAAGCAAAAGTCAGAGCAAGACAAAACCAGAACTTATGTCTGAAAGACATCTTACCTATAAAGTCAACCAGAATCCATTCGTCATCTTCTTTCTCACTGAACTCTGGCTTTTGGCTGGACAAGCTATCAATCTCTCCCATGAGCATGTTATTTAACCTCTGGAACATTACTAAGGCAGGAACAAGACTTTGGCTGGTAAGTCTTTATATCCAAGGTTCAAGGCACAGCTCACACTACTAGCAGAGTGGCACAGACTTGGGACTAAAGTGCATAGATGCTTTATCAGCTTAGGTACAGGAAAAGCATGACTTGTAAACAGTTTACGTGAAACCTGTAAAAGATGATGACAAGCATCTTAATGACAAAACCACAGGTAACATCCCTAGGGAAACAAACTAAAAGCTCCTTGTTAGTGCAGTCTGAGGTACCAGTGAACATTTTTCCCCAAAGAAGAAAGGCAGCTTCACTGGCATTCGCCCTCCCCTCCCAGCTAGATACACACAGAAAAGCCAATCCTAAGTCTCTCTTGGGAGCTGACTGCCTTCATTTCAGACCTCCTCCCCAAGAAAATATCTGTTCAGCTGTCAATCCCACCTTCTCCTAAGGGAGGAGAGGATTCTTGTACAGGACTCTTTTGTCCACACTCCCCCAGCTCCCTCCCTGTCTTCCTGCATGTCAGGGAGACACCAAAGGCAAGGGCATATTTTCTGCTCCAGAAACTCATCTCATGTTGACACAGAGGAGCCCCTGTGAGGGTTCCCAGGGAAGCCCAAAGCAGTGTTTCTTCTCTGTTCCATCATACACATCTCAGGGCTGCTGACTACAAGTTAACACAGTAGCAAGGCACATCCCGTCTTCAGGTTCAAAGTACACCACAGTTAACAGTGAGATCATTTTCACAGCAACCACCCAACTAGTCATGTATCCTAAGTCTAAGGAACATGGAAAAGTATGGGGTATGTTTAACAAAACCAGTGCTTATTTCTCAATTAACTCCCCTAAATCTACATGTAATTGGTCACCACAAACCTGACCTCTGCATCTGGCGGTTAAAACAAAATTGTATTAGTACCACGAAGCTGAATGTTTAAACACCTCAGATCAGCACACTCACAGCCTTTGATATTTATGTATAAGCCAATAAATAGAAGCCATTAAAGCAGGTGAAAAACTAAAAACTATGGGGAAAATATTCACCAATTTAACTACAAGTTATTTTTGGCCATAGCAATATTTGAATCATCACAGTAGGTCAGAATTATTACAGGTTAAATACCTGTTTAATAATTAAACTCAGAAGAATATATCCATGTAAGACAGTATGAGTGCCTGCATTCAGAAAGGGAGCAAGATACATGACAGTAGACAAATCCAGGTATTAAAAGATATAACCCAGAAAGAATACTGTTTATATATAGGCCAGTATACCCTGCTTCACCCTAGAACTGTCAGGCCATACTAAAGAGTCATTTGGGCCCCTTGTGTCATCTTATCCCAGGAAACCAGACCCCATCACCCACTTGTTCAAGGTAAGGACAAGCACTTGCTCCATGCAGCACTGCTCCTGTATACATTTATGCAGCTTCCTCCTTATTCAGACAACACAGAAGGATAAGAGCAGAATTATAATAGTCTTGAGGAGCAATATGAAAAGGTACAGTAAAACTCATGAAGTTATGCACTCTAGTTCCTCAAGAGAAGAGACTGACTAGAGGACTAGAAACAACAGGCTCAGTTGCAATAGTAATACAGGTCTATTTTTAAGTACCACACTTGAAAATGAAACATCAGGTCTCTCCTAAAGAGAGCTACAAAAATGATCAGAAGTCTAAAGAAAACCAACAAAATTTTAAAAATTGGAAAGCTTAATAGAGGGAAGAAAAAAATTACAACAGTAGTCAATTATGTGAAGAAAGAGGCAAACACTTATTGCCTTCTTTTATTCCCAGAGCAAGCAGAAGTGGCTTTAAGCAGCAGCAAAGTTCAACTTTCAGTGGTTGCCAGCAGGAAACACTTTTAACCATTAAGGTTGCTAAGCCATGTATGGCTTACATAAGGAAATGCCAAATGCCTACAGTGTTCCTAAGCACCTTCTCAAGAAGGTTTGAGTGCTTCAGTTAGAGGCAGAGCTTACTACGGATAAGGAAATGAACTCTAAGTGAAAGCTTGAAGAAGGTAGTTTTCCAGTTACCTTCCACATCCTTCCCTCTCTCCTGGCACCAGGCCTATGAAAAAACGAGTTTGTTTTTTCTTTAGGCTAACTAATAAGCCATTGCATGGCTGCTGATCAGCACTGGCTTTCCCTATACTCCCACACATGTGTGTTGCCTCCTTCCTAGATGAAGCCTGGAGGTACCTTCAGGCAGAGGCTGTCTTTGTGTTCTGTGCACAGAGACGAGCAAGATGAGAGCTCACATTCCCTCTAGAAAGGCTCCCAAGGCATCACAGCAACATAAAATAATTAACCTCTACAAATAAGAGATCACTATTCCCCAGAATGTGAGTGAAACAAACCTCAGCTTTTGACCCACAAATTACTCTCTGTAGATCAAAAGCAGTTTGTCCCATTTTTCCCTTCCCCCACCCCAAGGAGGATCCAAAAAAACATGTGAATCATTTTGTCCTGGTTTCATCCCCAGCTGGGCTTAAACCACGGTACATTTAGAAAGTGGCTGATGCTTTGACATCCTTTTGGACAAGCGCCTTTAAAAAGGCCACGCTTGTGTGCTATTGTGCAAGCCAGACAGCAAAAGAGAAGTTAGGCTGTTCTCAAGGGCCATCGTCCGGGGAGGAAAGCAGGACAGACACCCAGAGAGGTTCCTAGACAGGAACTGTCAGCTGCAGGAAAACACAAGCCTGGGAGCAACTGACTCAGCTACAGAAATGACTAAGAGGCTGTTATAGATAACACATCCAATGAATGTCAACAATACAGTATCGCTGCAACTAAAAAAGTTTTTTTCCTTTTTTTTTTTTTTTTGTTTCTAACCCAGCAAAAGAGATGGAATATATGCTAAGCAAAAAGAAAACACAACACAACCAGAAAAAGACACCTCCCAGTTCCAGCGCAGCCCCTGTGTTAGCCGAGCCGCAGACCCCCCGCGCCCCCACCCCCGGGCCGCCACCAGGAGGCTCCACACGGCCGCGTCCAGCGACCCGGCAGAGCCCCGGCAGCTGCGCACCTTCCCGGCTGCGCTCCCGAGGCTGCCCGGGGGCGGGCGGACGAGACCACCGCCTGCTCCATAGCTGGGAAAACGCCAGAAGCCCCCGGCCTCGGCGCCTTCCCAGCGGAGAGAAGCCGGGATGGGCGCACGGGAAAACGGGGGCTCCGCCGGTGCTGCCTTCCACCGCTCCGACCGCGGGAGACCATCACACCCGGGACACCGGCAGCGCGCTCGGTGCCCGTAGCTCCCCGCAAAGCGAACTCACCCAGACCACGGCCAGTCCAGCCCCGCGCCCGGCCGCCTCCGCGGAGCCCTTTGTTGTCAGGGCCCGGCGCAGCTGACGGACCGGCCGCCGGCCACGCCCCCCGCCGCTCCGCCAATGGGAGCCGCCGCCGCCTGTCGCTAACGCACGTGACGGGCGGGCGGGGAGCAGAGGGGGCGGGGCCTGGCGGTTCAGCCCCGCCCCCTCGCCCCGCCCCTCGCTGTGCCCGGGGCCGACAGGGAGCGGGGCCGTGGTGGCGGCCCCAAACCCTGCCGTGAACGGGGACGGCTCCGGCGGACTGGGCTGCTCCTGTGACCAACCTGGCCTTGAGCTTCCAGGGACGGGGCAGCTGCAGCTTCTCTGGAAAACCTGTTCCAGTGCCTCACCACCCTCACCGTGAAAAACTGTATGGTCTCCCTGGAGCCTTCTCACAGCTAAACAATCCCTGCTCTCAGTCTTTCTTCACAGGAGAGGTGCTCCATCCGTCCAGTCATCTTGGTGTCACTCCTCTGAACTTGTTCCAACAGGTCACAGAATCAGGTGACAGATGAAGTTGGAAGGGAGCTCAGTGGGTCACCTGGTCCAACCTCTCTGCTCAAGCAGGGCCATCCTAGAGCACATGGATAAAATTGTGTCCAGATGGTTCTTGAGTATCTCCAGTGAGGGAGACTCCACAGCATCTCTGGGCAGCCTGTTTCACTGCTCAGTCATCCACAGAGTAAAGAAATTTTTCCTTATGTTCAGGTGGAATTTCCTGTGCATCATTTTCTTCTCATTGCCTCTTGTCCTATTGCCTGGTGCCACTGAGCAGAGCCTGGTCCATCCTCTGGACTCCCTCCCTTCAGAGCCTGATGGACATTGGTGAGGTTCCCTCTCAGGTGCCTCCTCTTGAGGCTGAACAGGCCCAGCTCCCTCAGCCTTTCTTAATGAGAGACATGCTCCAGTCCCTTGACCAACTTTGTAGCTGTCGGCTAGACCTGCTCCAGGAACTTCACACCTCTCCTGTACTGAGGTCCATATCCTTCCTGTGCTGGGGATTAGATGCAGGACTCCAAGTGGGGCCTTATGGGAGCAGAGTATAGGAGAAGAATCACATCTCTCAACATTTATTAGGCTGAAGCACCTTAGCTGGGCTGTAAAGTTACCAAGTCACAGATGTAAAGTCCTAGAAAACTCATGCATTAGATCACTTACCCCATCTTTTTAGGAAAGAAAAAAAAAGAAAGAAGAGGCAATTAATGTAAATGCAGTACTTTTGTTTCAGCTGCTCATTTCTCAGAAAGGAATTTCTGGACAGTGAAGTTACAGTCAAGGAGAGCTGATGTGGCTGTGCTGCACGCCTTCAGTCACTTAATATAACTGAGTATATCAGAAAGTTAATAGTCACTTCAGACTGCAGTGAGTGCTGGATGGACAAAGATCTGTGTCCTTCAGAAGATGCTGAAATGAATCAGTGATATGTAGCCAAATAGCATTTTACATGAAAAATGTCATACCAATTTAGTATTTTTCATAGTTTCAGTTGTGCTGTGGAACTTGGTTTATTATAAAATAATATTATTTTGTAATAAAATATTATGTGTGCAGCATGAGTATCTCCGTTGCTAGAGTCCAGATAAACTTGATCTTTTAACCTCAATGTTTAATGATATCTTTCTTGTCTACTTTTTTGCTTTCTCTTTCTTTTTTTTTTTCCCTTCATTTTCTTGTAAGGAGAATGCTTCTCTATTTAAAACAAAATAGAAAAAGTAGATTTTGGAGAAATGCTGCAAAGTGCCCTCCTCTGGCTGGAATAGGCTGTGTGAGTTGACCAAGAGACTGCCTAGCTGTACAATCTGTAATATTTTCGCAAAAGCTTCAATTAGCTTGTATTTGATTATACTTTTCTATGCGGAACTAGCAGTTCCTGAATTAAAATATCAACTTTATTTTTGTAATATCAGCACTATCAAGGGACATAAACAAATAGTATATTGATTGAGCTTTCAGTTTATAAGCTGAAGCAAGAAATGAGAATGCCTACAAAGTCTCTTCAATTTTCAATGATAGCGGCTTCAGGATAGAAGGGGGAGGGGAGAAGCAGTGCATATCTGCAAATTCAAGATAGGCGAGACAGAAAATTAAATGTACAGAATAAATGCCCCAAAGGACTAATCTGTATGGCAAAATTACATAGTGTTAGAACACGTTAATTAAGGTGATACAAACCACTTAGTGTAGACAAGAACTGTCATGTTTGGCAGCTGGGTTACCTTGGGTCAACCAAAACAAAAAATGTCAAAGCCTTAGTCTTTGTTTATACTGACTGTTATATTAAGCATTACATGTTAATCAATTAACATAATGTATTTTTCCAGTGTAGGCAAGCCCTAGGAAAGCTTGGGTTGTAATTGAAACACAGACTCCTAATGAAGATAAAAAGTCACTGTTTATATTTTTGAAAGTCCCCTGAGAAGGAATAGAAGCTCTCCTCTCTCTGTAGTGTTGCTCTCAAATTCTTCCATTTTCCTTTCACTTATTTCTTAATTCTCTATTGTAACAAAATGGTGGAAACAATGAACTTGCTTATTCTTATTCTCAAATATCATTGCTGTTGGCAGGAGAAAGGCAGTTCTGAAAGTTACTCTCTTTCTCAGCCTGGCAACCATCACACTTTTGTTCCATATCTGACAAGTACTTAGGCATATGAATGGTTCATAATGAAATAAATTACGTGTGAGGACTCAAATACCTGCTGAGCAAGAGCCCGGGTATTTCACCCTGTGCTGAGGTCAACGATAAATTTTCTGGTGATTGCAGTAGTGCAGCTTGGATGCTTTATCCAAAGCCTTTCAAATCAATTAGCCTTTCTGTTGATTCTAATGGTTAGAGTAGGTCTTCAGCAAAAGAGATACAGTTGCTTAGGTCTGGGGCTTGCTGGACGCAAAAATTGACTCAGAAACTGGCCTTCCTTTGAGGAATTTGATGTTTATATTTGTATTACAGAAAATATTCTGAAGAGATCTCTGCAGCAAGGGAACCATTCATATTCCCAATAACATGTGACCATGCATGATTCTGGATTTATTGGCATAAGTTAGCAGAGAGCACTTTCTTTGTACACATTGTACTTTCTATGTGCTCAGTGGCAGCTTAATGGCACAGACATTGCTGCTCTGTGTGTCCTGGGAATAGTAAACAACTGGGCAGCAGTCCCCTGTTATTTGAATTGTATTGATTTTTCAAGATCCTACACATTAATGCAAGGCATGACCTATTGTCTGGGCTCCCACTGCGATGAAATACTGCAGCAGTATTGAGCAGGCACAATATGTGTATAGCCATGGAGTAGAGAGTGACCTTCCTACCACAAGACCTGCGAGTTACAATGAGTGCATTGAGCTTACAACAAAGCACTGCCATGTGTTGTGCCCCTTGGAGAGGCCCTACTCACAGTCGTGCCTGTTTCAAGGGTAGGTGAGAATGCAGATCTGTCTCTGTATTAGAAATACTGAGTAGCGGGAGGGAGAACCACACCAAACAAAGTTCGCACATACTAAAAAAATCATCTCTAAACTTTGGACAAGATATATCCTCCAGACAAAGATAAATAAGAATTCTTTCCAAACAATATGTAAAAACCAGCTTGATACCACTCTGAGTGATTTACATAAACATACCTATCATTCCCACACAGAAAGAATCTGGTGTATCAGTACAGGAACCTTCACACCTGTCACCTTTGCTGATGTGTGCCATTGTTTTAAGGTCAGTCTAGCACAGCTACCAAAATGGACGTATCAGTTTAATGATAAGTTAGAAACCGATGCTCTCAACTTAAGCCTAGTAAAGAAGTCTAAAACCTTCTGCCCTACAGCTTCCATCTGGCTGTGGCAGAAAGTCCTGTGCTGTATGGGAAGAGATGTGTGTGATACTGCAAGATCACAGCTATCAGATACACCCTGGTATATCCTACTGCATTATGCAGAAACATCCAGGGTTTCTAATTTTAAAAATATCTCAAGTTTATGATTAACCACAATGAAATACTGTTGTGTTGGTTTAGACTTTTTATTTGTTTTTCCTATGGAAAAGATACTAGCTACTGTTCCAAAGAGCCCAAACTTTTCCATCCAAATTTAGGTACAAACACTTCAAACCTGCTGCTTAAAGCATGAACAGTCTAAACAGATCCAAGCCTAAAAAAGCACAGTCTGACATTTGTGTGCTTGTCCAAATGTCAATCCCATTTTTGAAGTGGACTTCTAGATTTAAATATCAGTCTCAACTAAAACAGGCACTTACTTTTCTGCTCTTCTTCCCCTGACTTTATTTAGTACAAAGATTTCTGCCACACTGGTTTCAAAATGATAGATTGATTGTTTCTGCTATAAGTCACAAGTTTCTAATGCTGTTTTCCCAAACAGCAAAATTACAATTTGAGTAAGAGCAGGCCTTTCCAGACTTTTATGCAAAACAGGTGTTAGAGACCTGTTACTCTATTTCTACAGAACGAATTCGGCAAATTCAAGAATCCAATTTTGACATGACTAGAACCCTCATGATTTGGCTGAGAAAGATCCAAGGAGGCAGAAATTACTGGATTTGATCCTTTAAGACAGACTGAAAAAGTTGAAGGATTCCATTTTAAGAAGAACAATTATCTTAAAACATCCAATCTGTTGCCCTTTTCAGCGGAGTGCATTTTAGAAAAAAACTCATTTTCTTTCAAAACTGTCAAAATACAAATCCTGCTTTTCGTATTGTTTGAGAGCAAAACCAGGTATAACTCTGCCTTCAAATTGCCATTGGCAGGAAGCCATTATAAATCATAGCCAGATTGAAAAAATAATGGTAAGCTTTAGCTTTTTCTTCTTGTCAAAATAAAAATCCTCTTAGAAGTCGGTACAGATTTCAATGGTCTGAATAATTCTGCTTTTTTCTAGAACACCTTCAGTGGCAGCATTTGAATTGTTAGCTTGGGCTGAAGCGTGTTGGGCATCACAGCAGGTAGTGCTGTACTGCAGTGCCAGCCAGCAGAGAGCTAGAGACAGATGCCTCTTCTTGTCATTATGGGAATGATTTTTCTCCTGAGCCCAGAGGCATTCATTAAATATTTTCCATTGAGATTGTCTGTCCTCTCTCATATTTGTCTCTTGTACTAGAAGAAGTCCAGTGCATTTTCATTATTCTTGCCTGAACCTGTCCTCTCTTTCAGCACTCAGTAAAAAAAGACCCTATTGTACCTCTGAGTACAGCCAGGAATACTTTTCTACTGTTCTCTTCTTTGCCATGTGATTAGAGAACCTTTCCAGAAGCAAACCTCCCACCTAACACAGCCAAGCAAAGTGTTCTTAACATCCAAAGGGGAAATGACCCATGAACTTTCACTGTGGCACTGAACATGCATTTGTTACACTTATGAAATTCTTGCATGCTTCAGATGTTGATGAGTTATTACCCATGGTTATTAAACCTTCATTTTTTTGTTCTTCATTTCAGCAGTGATGCTAGGATGATAGCACCCCATAGTCAATGTATAGGCTTCTTGATCAGTTAATACAGGTTGTTTAGGCATAAATTATATTCCTTGATCATATAATTTATTTTCCTCTGCTGGATTTACTTTTTAAAGATTGTCAGATAATGTTCAGTGAGAGAATAAACAGTGTCTGTCTATATCATATCTTTGTTGTAAATCATGTAGGAAGGACGGACAGTGTGCAAGATCACTTCCTCCTTAAATTGTCAGCTCAAAACGTTTTTTTTGTGTGGTTAGCCATGCTTAAAACCCTTCCTCGAATTTTTTCTGCACAACCTCAGAGTCAGCAGACACACGGCTCACATCTCTGAGGCATTTTTAGTCTCACCAGTGATCCATTTGTTTCCTTTTGGCTCTCCCACTGATTCATATGCTTCCTAAAATAGAGCCCACTCTCTTTGTTCTGTTGTGACAAGTTACAAAAGAATTAGCAACATCAGTTTTGCACCAAGTAATGTGAATCATATCATATGCTTAGATGTACTTGGATTTCAACTGTAAGATTCCATCTAATTGTAAATTATCATTATTTTGAAAAATTTCTTAGTCTTTTCAGGGTACAAAGCCACACACCATAATTCTGCATTGTTATTCTTTTCATCCATGAATACTTCTTACAAATACTGAGCCAATGTTCCTCACCGTAACTCAGACCAGTCCCAATTTTAAAAAAAAGGCCAAATACTTCTGAGAGGAAAACTAATAACTAATAGCTAATAATGTCTATTGCAATGGAGGCTGAAGTGATCATGGTGGATAAAAAAGACATGACCTTTCCTGCACCCAGGTCTCAGGCACTGCATTTGTAACAAAGCAGTCAATACTTCAATGTCCTTAGCTTGCACGTTCCAGCCCCATTTTAACATGGGTTATATACAAATATATATGTGTGTCTTTGTGTGTTTCATAATTTATTTATGCAGTGCATTACAGCATACATGCATGCATGTTTATGTAGCTCACATACATGAACATCAGCATTCTGTGCCAGCTGAGTGTGGCTGAATGAATGAATAGTGTAGGAGGTCTTGTCTGTGGGATTAAGCATCTTACAGGAGCCAGGTGCGAGCATTATCCTTGCATACTGAATCTCTGCAGCTCAGGATCTAATATTACATCTATTTTTTCAGATAGCATTTCAAATTGGTCCTCAACAATAATGAATTTATGAGGTCTCAGTCTCTTCAAGATTTGTGATAATGAAGCCTTCAGGCAAGGGACAGATTGTCCTTTCCACATGCCCTTCCAGTTTGGAAAAGTTAGCATTCACAGAAAAGTTTAGCTTTCCTACATCACAATATAACTCCCCAGATGACAGCAAAGGTTTTAGTATAACTTGCTAGCAAGGTCATGTTGTCCAGCCATTACAGCAAGAGATCTATAGCTCCAGATTTAGTTGTTAACCTGATGCGTGGCTTAGGGCAGACTACGTAACTCTGCCCGAGTTCCTCATACCTAGGATGTGGTCAGGCAGCCAGGCACTCCACTGGGATGATGCAAGAGAGGTGTTTGCACTTAACCCTTTTTACTCTAGGCTACCTAAGAACTTCTCAAATGGCTGTAAGTTGCTGAAGTAGAGCTGCTCCTGGGATATTCTTCCAGCTGATAATTAAGCTGGTGTGAGGTCCAAAACATAGAGACAGTAATTTAGTATGCTTCAATTCTTATACAAATATACCAAAACAGCACATTCTTGGCCATGAGTGGCAGTATGACAGAATGTCACAACTTGAGAATGATGCCCTCCTAGCACCTGGTATTTCCCAGGGCTCAGCCCCAATAGTTGATGTGCTACAAACCATTTGTTTCACCTGTGCCAGTGCTTCCAAGGCATGCTACCCAATGTATTTTAAAGATACATCTTTCATCCTGCTGTAGTTAAAGTGCTGAAGTATAAGAAATAGTTTTTTATGTTAAAAATTCTGGCTGAAGTAGGGCCTTCCAGTGTCTTCCAGGGTTTTTGGAAAAACACAATGAGTGGTTGTGACTGAGTGTGGAATGTATTGTGAGAAAACAGGCAGTTCAAGAGAACAGATAAACAAAAGACTCTGAAGTTGAAAGAACCCTTTTTCTCTGTGCCTGAATTTTGGACATAATATCAGTCAAATGTCAGTGTTTGAGTTATTAAAATGGTGTAATGAGATGAAATAGCCAGAGCTGCAAGGACAGTAAACATAACTGCACTATTATCAGGACAAGCTGAACTTCCAATGGTGCAACAGGTCAAACAGTTATAATCATAACATCGTACCTGGAACAGAGTAAGTGGACGGGCCACATCCAGGCTGCCCATGAACATCATGTACCTGGGCGCTGGGACTATAATTAGAGCAAAGCTGAAGGTTCATAGATCCCAGGCATAAGCCAGCATGATAAAGTTTAAAAAAATTTGAGAGTTAGATGGAAGAAATATAAGCTTAGCATTCAATTAACCAATTTCACACCAGTTAACTACATAACTGGATTGTTAGTGAAAAAATAAGAGGCTTTTTAAGAACAGGAAATCCAATATTTTATTTCTGGTCAAGAATAATCCACTGCAAAAAGCATAGACTGAGGAGAAAATTAGTAGGGAACAGCCCTGAAAAATATTCTGGATGTTGCATACTCTTTCAAAAAAAGTAAACTACATACTGAGAGGTACAAATATAAATAAAGGCAATAAAATACATGAAGTGATTCTTCCACTTCCCTTAGTATTGGCAAGGATCAGTGGGAACTCTGCAAGCCTGGCTTGGGAGAGATAAAACATTCATCATGCTACAGAGGAGAGCAATGTGTATGATCAGAGCTCTAGAAAAACACAAATTACATAGGAAGACTGGACAAATAGGAGTTCTTGCTCTAGTGAAGAGAAACCTAACAAAAATGTGAGAGCAGTCTTCAAAAATAAAGATATTGCAGATTAATAAGACATTCCATTGCAGCAGAAATAGGCTTTGGTTAGACATTAGGAAAACTTTCTAAAAATAAGGCATTAGGCAAGATTGCCTGGGGATTATAAATCTTTTTAAAAGAGATCAGAGAAAACTTAGTAATCACAGAGATAAAATTTATCTGTCTGTAAAGAGTGGGATGGCATAGATAACTTCTTGAGATACCTTTTCATCTCTATTTTCTATGTTCATCCACAAGATGAGTGTTTGTTTTTTTTCAGACTTGCTTGTTTATTCATGCTAGTCACTTGCTTCTTCATCTTAGAAATGGAAATCCCATTATTCAGTCCCAGTCAGGGCTGAGTTCAGGTTTTTCTTGTACTCTGTAGCAACACAATGTGACTGTTCAAGGTGCAAAGACATAAAGAGAAAATTTTAAACTGTGTTAAATTAATAACTATGAGCAAACAATCATACCAGACTTATCATTGGCTTCAAATCAAAAGAGTTCATGAAAACAAATCCTAAGTCGTGAGTCTTGGGTAATTCACATGGTCCCTTTGACACTTCAAAGAGATTGTGATGCTTGGATGAGATGTGCAATTTTACTGGGACAGGCAAGACAGAGTCAGGAACAAACCATTTGGATCCACTCTGCAAAGCAGCTGCTCCCACTCTTTCCACATGGGAAGCAGGAGATCTGCCACGGTTTCACTGTGCTGCCAGCACCATTGACACTTTCATACATATCCACATCCACTGCCAGCAACATGAAGTCCCTCCCACACAAAGAAGGTGGCAGGTGGATTTCAAGTCTGCCAAGAGTGCTCCCACTGAATTTTTTACTGGGGTCTTCAGGAGGAAGACTTGAGCTCAGCCACACAGGCCTCTTCTTCCCATTTGCCATGGATGCCTTTGGTGGTTTTTTCCCTCCAGTGCTCCTACAGCAGTGGAATCAAAGCATTGAACATCTAAGCCTTCTGCCTATATTCTGGAAGATTTGGTCAACATTTGACTATGTTTCTGTCTCAATGTAGTTTTGGTTACTACTGAGAGAATTTTACCTTGGCATCAAATTATTTAAACTCTATTACAGTGATCCTTGTTGTGACATGTTAAGGCACTTACCTCCTGAGCAAGTGCCTTACAAAAAGGTTAATGTGCATCTATTTATTATGATTAATATTATTTTGCTAAATATGGAGGGCACTTTGGCTGCCCTCCCCCTAGGTTGCTACAGCAACACACATCTGCAAGGAGTCATTCTTCTAATTGTGCCAGTTAGGCTTATATAAGGGTATTTCAGTGATCCAAATGCTGTGGAAAGCACAGTCTGAAGTCTGGCTGAAGCAAACCTCATGCTCCAAATGCTAGTGAAATTATTTTAAACTTCCTTCTGGTGTAACTGTATTAGTCATAGTGAGCAAGAAGCAGTGCTCTCTGAAGAGCAAGTGCAGTGCAAGAAGAAGTAGCTCTCTGAGCTGGGCAGGTTGCTTTACTCTCTGAGGGAAAGAAGCACAACAGGAGACTTCTGAAATGCATCTCTGAAACAGAGAAAAGTGAGCTTGCATTTTGTTTGCAAACATTATTTTGCTATCAAGGAAAGGAAATGAGAATGCAAACCCAGCATGTAAAGAGTTAATAAGATTAATGATTAATACTTTACATCTAAATGGTGCCAGATTAATGACTAATATGCATAACTTTTTGAATAAAGCCAACCTGTGAAATACATAGAGGTGCACAGGTTGGCAACCGTGAAAGTGCAGCAACCGTCTGATTGACGCCTTTGAATGGAGCAATGTGAAAACTGCAGGGCCATGTGGAAACTTTGCAGGCAACAGCAGAATCTTTCTCATGCAAGAAAACTGCTGTTTTCCACACAATAAAATTAAGAAGTTTGTAATAACTTGCTACTTATTTTATTAGCTTTATCCTCCAAGGGTGTTTTTGCAACACAGATCATGATGTGTGACTAAGAAACACTTTGTGAAAACCTGGACTACTTGAGATGGTTGTCATTCAAACACTAGCAAAAGACACTGATTTGCTGTTACATGACATTATAACACCACACTTGACACGTTTTGCCGATGTGACTCATCTAGAAGTTTCCTTGAGACCGGCTATTGGAACACCATCCAATTGTAATAATTGCTGTCTAAAACCTCCTGAAACAAAGAAAATTATATCTTTAAAAAGTGAGACAATGATGTCTAATTACAGCTTGTGATGGTCATAAAATAACTGTCCAAACATAACAGTACAATTGTTCGAATATGTAATTATATTTATCCAAAAGAAATTTAAAAGTTTCAAAAATCAACACCTTTTCCGATTCTCATCTTGTGTTGCAATGGACTTACTGGTCAGGCTGGAATATTACTTATTTTGTAGAATACGGAGATACAATCTTTGCATACAATGTTTTCAGATTATACAGTCACAGAATCATAGATCAGCTAGGGTTGGAACGGACCTTAAATATTATCACCCCCCTGCCATGGGCAGGAACAACTTTCTGTAGGAAAGTATAATAAAGTCACTGTGAATAAAAGTTTGTTTTTCACGCAAAAAAACTGGAAAATGGGAAAAAAAACCTGGAGGCAACAAAGTAACTCACAAGTGCATATTTGTATAAGATGGACCTTGAAAGGTCTTTATATTAAAAGGTCATAGTGGCTTATATAGGGTAAAAGATGACAAAAGGACCCCTTACACTCACAGACCCCAAATCCCAATGCTACCTGCATTTAAGAACTTCCTAACTCTAGGCTAAAGTATGAATCACCATGTTGGAGCAATTTATTTTACCCTTGCATCAGGCTACCTAGTGCTGCACCCTTTGGTTAGGAATTAGATTGTGGAGCAGAATGTGAAATGACACCACCAAAATGCACTGGGCTTCCCTTTGTCAAAGAGGGGGTGGGGAGGAGGTAACATTGTGTAAGAAAGCAACCAGAGAGGTTCCCCAGCTTAGCATTTCCAGAGTCAGCACTGACCTACATTGACATGCCTCCCAGAACCGAAGCTTTGCCATGCTGAAAGGATTACTTCCCCGTGGTTTTCAGTCGTCAATCTTCCAACCTAAAGCTCCTTTCTCCTTAAGATTCTCAATAATTGTTCTGCTTCAACAACCAGAGAATCACCATAAATCACCTTTCTACAGTACTTTTTTCCCCTTCTGTGCTCTCTCAGGGTGTTTTGTCATTGATCTTGTCTGCCCTGCAACTCTTTTCACTATCTTAGCTGCATTTAATTAGCATGACCATTTATAATGCTCAGAACTGGAGTGTTTGTGGATTTGAAAAGAGTTGATTTCTAAAAGGTGTCTTAGAAATGCTTTGAGATTCCATGTCACCAAAAAAATGTGGGGAAGTGAAAAGCAGGGCAGTAGCTAGGCATCTCATTCTTTCCAGCAAATGCTGTACTGTCCTAGTTATTATGCTTGGCTGATAAGGAACACTTTTGAGGGTGATTGTTTCTACTTACCACTGCAAATTTCAGTATCAAAATTCCCATGTATGCTTGTGCCCTGAAGCCCTCTGCAGAAGATCCTCCTGGCTTCTGCCCAAATGTGTCCCCTCTCCTAGGGCCCCCGGATCTGACAAATTACTTTGTCCGAGCAGAGCTGGGAGGGATTCTCTTTGAGAAGTAAGAACACAATTTGTAAGAATGCTCATATGGATGGTTGAAAGAGTAGGATCCCCTGTGAGATGGAGCAGAACCATGTGACAGGGTGGAAGCACTCTGTGTGACCTCTGAGGAACCAAGCTGAGTTTCAGAAGGGGACATAGTTACCTGAGATAAAGACTAGGCAAAAAGCAGTTTAACTGGACAGTCAGGTTGTTGATCTGAGGAGCTGGAAGTGCCCAAGTTTTTGTCAGAAAAAATACCTAGGACACCCAAGATCCTGCTTCTGCATTATCTCAATAAAGCTGGCTGCCACAGGACCTTTGGCACATCACCATCCCTTACCTCAAGAACCAATCCCAGGAAACCTCATATTCCCTCAGCAACCATTTTAAAATGAATACAAATAGAACAAATGCTACATAGTCTCAGGAGCCTAGGCAGGTGTCTCTACATTGTATTCTACATTGTCCCTACAATTGCTCCTTATGGCCTACATGGTATAAAATTGTCAGATCATTTAATGTTATTTTAGTTGGGTTTGCAATCCTTCACCCTTGCACAATGGGTTTCAAAAAGAAACTTTTTTCAAAAAGAAGCTTGCAGGATTTGGGACAGTGTCCTGTTAAGCAGCTGACTCTACAGCCTCTTCTCACTGGGACTGCTGACACCTGCCATGAGGGAATGGGATGTAGGATGCAGAGAGGAGGAGAGGTTAGTTTCATATCCCAAGCAGGGAAGGAGACTGCCACTGGGACACAGAGACCAAAAGTCAAGATGCAATGAATCTGTCTGTGTCCTTGTAGCTCTACAGGTTTTGAACATGTTACTGCCAGTCATTGGTAACAGATGAGCTTCCCAAAGCATTGTCTCATGCCTGGCAACTGGCACACTGCCTGGTCTGCAACATCCTAAGAGTGTCTGTTCTGCACAGAAAGTTTTTTTTCTGAGCCCTTTTACAAGCTGTTACAGGGGCCTTGGAGGCAGCAAGGGTGCATGGGTTGCTGTAGCACTGCCAGCAAACCTGTAATGTTTTGCCCAGCTGCCTGGCAGCACATGCAACCCTGCAAGAGTTTGGAGCCTGGTTAAAGTTCTTGAACAGGTCAAGGGTTAGGCTGAACTGACCATAATAAAAAGGAATCCCCTCAGGCCACCAGTTTTTTAAACAACAGAAGACATCAGAAGTTCCTGGCTTGTGGAATGTGGAATGCCGTCATCTTGGGCTCTACCAGGGTAACCAGTTTATGAATTATCCTTGCTGACTGACAAGGCTTGGGCAGATCAGGTGAGGGATCCTTCCTAGCTCTTGCAGACTCCATATGACAAACAGCCAAAGGAATGTGGGTCCTAATTCTGTCTCTTCTTTTGGTGAAATGGCATTAAGTAAATTATCTGGCAGGTCACTCCTGATGCCAAATTCTACTCTTTACATCATTCTAACACACAAAAGTAACAAGCCCCAGCATGCCTGCACAGGGAGCACAAGGCAGAGGAAGAACAGTAGAAGAGGGAGGTGTCTGTATCCAGCCACAGCAAGTGTTGCTGATCTCATCTCTTCTGCCTCAGTTAGCAAAACTGGACACAGGCCTGGGGATCTTTCCCAAAGGGGACAGCTCTCATACCACCCTGTATCCCCATTAATATGCAGTGGTGATGTGCCTTGTGCACAGAAAAGGCCCCTAGATGTGAACATTGGAGACGCAAGTCAGTTAAGATGACCTGGTCCAGGACCATGAAGTGTAGGCCTCTCTCAGAGGTGACCATTGCAGACAAACATGTGTTGCCACAGGAACTCAACGACAGGACTTCAGAAGCCTAGCTGCTAACTCTGTGCTTTAATTACTCAATAATGGTTCCTCCTGTATGTTCCTAAAAAAAGAAAACATAGGGAAGTGGGGAGACCTCAGTAGAACATGATAAGGTTCTGGAACAAGTTGTTCTCTCTACTGTTGTTGCCTCCTTTCCCAAATGCCTAAGGCCTCTCTCACCATTCTGTATCTATCACTTCTTTCCAGGCTTGTCAGGGACAAGTCTTAGTGATGCAGTTTCTCATTACTGACCTTCCCGCCTCCTGAGTGCCAGTCTGGTTTGCAGGGGTCCAAGCAAAAAGATGTAAACAAAAGCAGTGTACACAACAAATACACCTACCTTCAACACAGCAGACACACCATTTAGGTCAATTTAGGTTCTGGTGAAGAAACATTAACTTGGTGAATTCCACTGAAATCATTGTTATATTTGCAGTTGACTTCATCTGCATGCTCCAAACAAGTTTGCACACCCTCAGCTTCCTCTCTTTCTCATCTCCCTCCCAACAGCTTCACAAGAATTTCAAAGGAAAGGTTGGCAACTTGTTGAAAGAACACAAAGATCCTGTCCTTGCTAGGCAGAGAGAAAGTGCTGGTACCTGTCTGTCAAGAACTTGTGGCTTTTCAGTTTACATATTTCTTGCTAACACTGTTTATCCAGGTAGCACAGATGGGGCGTATCATTTGGCAAGCTTACCCCTAAGCTTTTTACAAGAAGGATGATAACAGGTGCAAGATAAGGGATAAAACCAGACAAAACCAGGATTTCATTACAAATACATTTGCATCCAAAGCAGCAGTAGAAGGACTTGGCTTTACTTTATCTTTAAAGCACACACTTTGTGAATTCCATTCAAATATTCACTGTATTTGCATTTGATACTATGCATTTGTAACTGTGTCACACCAGACAACCACATGGAAACAAAATGTGTTTGTGTGGGTTTACAGTCCTAAGCAAGGGTGGCCAAGTAAGTAATCTCTTCTCATGGCAGTATGGAAGTTCTACCATGAGTGCTGAAAAACTAGGGACAAAATTCCAAGGAGAATACATTGTCCCGCAGAGGGCAGGATTTTTGAGGGAACTTGTTAGAATAATAGCAAGGGCTTCTTAAGTCTGAAGGTCTTATTTTGATCCCAAAGTTGAAGCTGGGCAGTTATGATGCACTAAACACTTGAAACTTGGCCCCAAGTTCTGCATCTGTGTGTTTGTGTGTTCAAAGAATGTGGCGCAGCTGTGGAGAGGTTTCTGATCAGAAACAGTCAGTAACCCACAGCAAGGAGAGGGACTAAGTTGATCAGCTGAAGCTATTCCTTATTCTGAACTACTCTCTGTAGAAGTCCTATTTTAATCTGCTGTCTGAAAAGAGATGAGAGTAGCTTAACAAAAGATAGGTATAAAAAAGTTGCATGACACAGTTACACTCACAAGTCTGCATGCAGTCTGAATCAGAAGTAATTAGAAATCAGTAATATCTGGTGTATTTACTTGATGGTGTATGTAAAGCATGTTGATAGATCCATCCATTTGGGAGTATACCTGGATCCCAGGTAAAACCCCAGGCAGCTTGGGATATCAGATGAGCAGCCATTCCTATTGAGTGAAGTGGTATACCCCCATGGTTGGCAAAGGTGCCAGTGGATAAGGAAAAATTGCTGTTTCCTTCCCCTCTGCAGGACTGTTGCTCCAGCCCAGTCCCACAGAACAAAGCCAAGGAAGCTTGTAGCGGTTCTCACTCTCTGTAAACCACTGAGACCTTTGTCTCCTACTGCTTTTAGCACACCACCTTGCACAACCTCATTTGTGCTTGAAACTGGGAAGTGAAAGAGCACAATAATAACAAGAAATAAACAAAGGCTTACCAGGAATCTATCTACAGAGAAACATTCCAAAAATAAAAAATGCAGCAGCAAACGAAGATGAAACCCCTTCACTGCAAAGATTGTGATGTTTAAAGTATGAAAAATGGAAAAAATGTGATTTAAAGTGGCCCATTTTTTTTAGCACACACATTAATGTATTATTCTTTACCCAGGACTGAAATGACTGCCATTAAACTAATTTTCTTAGTGTTCTCCTTAAACAAAGATTATTGGTTGAATACTTCTAGTAGTTCAGGTAAAAATAACTGCATATGCCTATTCACTGTGGCATGGAACTCGACAGGAAATACTATTGTTAGTACACACGGATTTTTCCTTAACTCTGATATTGGAATTAATTCAGGATTATTCAGAAAAGGAAAATGAGAGAGGGGGAGAATATATCCTTAGCCATGTGAGTGTAGAGAACAGACCTGTCAGATCTCTGTTCTTATTTCTGCTCTTGCTGATAGAGATGAGGGATCCTAGTGACTGTGCCCCATATCCCAGTTAACACCCCAACTTCCAGTCACTGGATATTCTGTGGGAGATCTCTCTCTTCCCTGCTCTCTTCTCCTCTGCATGAAGACTTCTGTTCTACATAAGTATATGTAGACTTTCTAAACTTCAGCCTCTGTTTCGCCAATGGGATGCTGAGGGGCTCTTCCTCTCATTTCTCTGTTGACAAATTATATCTGGATGTTCTTATAACAAGGGTGGGCTAAAACTGATCAGTATTTCCTTGACACAGAACTTGATTTTTTTTTCCAGAAATGCCAGGTTAGAGTAATAACTGAACCATGTCTGCCGAAACCAGCCATTGCTGTCACTAGCACTGCTGCTCAAGGATTTCAGTTTTGTCAGAGGAGTCAGTGGGACAAATACTCAGTTAGAAGTACACATCAGAGAGGTGGTGACCTTTCAGCTTTTGAGAGAAATATTTAAAAAGGTGATGGAACGTGTTTTTTAACACAGTGAGATAATGAAAAACAAGTTTGTGGCTGACTCTTACAAAGCTTCAATTTTCATACACAGTGTTAAAAACTTGCTAAAACATTAAGCTATTACTCCCACTGAGCTGGCGGCACAAAAAGCTAACCTTATAGAATCTATAGAGTCTTGAGGAAGCTTTTCAATAATTACACATGACACTTGGAATATTTGTTTAAAGAAAAAAAAAGTACTTTAATAAGAACAGTAAAGGTACAGAACAATAAGAAACAAATGTCACTACACGGAGAACAAGGTCAGGATTAATATTTTATATAAACAACCGGTTTATTCTTTTCTTACTATGAGTTTAAATCAGTTTAGCACCCTTTTCGTTCGGAGACTAAAAAAAGTTAATATTTTATAAGATTTATTTATAATACCCTTGAGGTTTAGAGTATGTTTATGTAACCCTTCTGCCAGGAATTGGCAGCAGCTGAAAGAGCTGGATTCGTTTATCTAGGGGTTCTCCCTGAAAACTTAAACAACAGCAGTTTCAGCCTCCACCCAAAGCTAAATGACCTTCTTTGGGTGCCCTGACAAACAATAAATCCTGCTCAAGGCATAGCAAGGGTTTAAAACAAGGTTCAGACTTTCAAGACAGAGAGAACTTTAGACATGAGAAAAAGGGAAGAAGAAAGGCTCAGAGTAAACCCACAAGGGCCACTAATCAGTAAAATAAATAATGTTTAAGCGTGATCTCTAACCTCCTTCTCCTCCTCGTCTCTGTAACACAAAATAAAGGCTTGCTCTCATTTCCAAGTAGATGCCTTTTCTCTTGAATATCACTGCCCACTCAGAACTCTCCCTGTATTTGCTGCATGGCTTCATTTTGCAGCTAAGCTCATGCACATACATATTATTGCCCACAACCCAGGAGAGCCCACCCTCTCTCCAGCCCACAGCCTTTTGCTCAGCTGTCCATGCAGTGAACTAATTTAAGACTACAAACTGGCAGAAAAGGAACTCATTAAAATCAAAAGTGAGCAGTGGATGGGTCTCTGCTGGTTTAACTCCCTGTACTATAAAATGAAGATCAAAGTTGGCACCAAGGAAGAGGATGGCACAGCTGGGGATAGAAAGAAGAGCCAGACTGCCGTTGTGCCTCTTCTCACAAGAGCTAGGCTGGGCTAGTTACTAAGAGGTTGGGCTGGTGTAGTTTTAAGATGAAACTGCTTTTAAGCATAGTGGCATTTTTGTATGAATCTGCTGTCTTATCCTCATATAGGGCAAATCTTGAGGAAGCTGTTTTGTCCATGACCATATGGCTAACAGAGTCATTCTGTCTCTAGATAAAGTTCAGACAGCCTGTACAAGTGAGGAACCCCTCTACCAGCTAAAAGGAGGAAATAGGGCTTCTGCTGCAAATCTTAAATACAATTTACCAAGGATGGAAACCTGGGCCTAGTTTTGCTGCCTGGGCAAAACTGCTCTGCCTTTCTCCCTCACACAGTACACTAGCCTGAGGCTTTTCCCAGTACCACAGCTGCTCCTATGCCACACTGCCCAAAACACGGAGGCTTTTACAAATTCAGCTTCCTTGAGTTTTTTGGGCACCAGGTTTAAAAACTTAATCACAGAATCAATTAGTTTGTCAAAGACCTCTGAGATCATTGAGCCCAATCTGACCAAACACCACATCAATTAGATCAAGGCACTAAGTGCCATGTCCAGTCTTTCCTTAAATATCTCCACGGACAGTGACTCCACCACTTCTCTGGGCATCCCATTCCAATGTCTAATCACCCTTTCTATGAAGAAATTCTTCCTAATGTCCAACCTAAACCTCCTCTATCACAGCTTATGCTAATTTCCTCTTGTGTCATTTGTTACCTGTAGCCCCACCTGGCTACAGCCTCCTCTCAGGCACTTGTATAGAGCATTAAGGTCTCCACTGAGCTTGATTTTCTCCAGCCTAAACACCTTCAGCTCCCTCACCTGCTCCTCATCAGACTTATGCTCCAGACCTTTTACCAGCTCTGTTGTCCTTCTCTGGACATACTCCAGCACCTCAATATCTTTCTTGTAGTGAGGGGCCCAGAACTGGACATAGCACTTGAGGTGTGGCCTCACCAGTACCGAATACTCTCACTGCCCTGGTCCTGCTGGCCACACTATTGCTGATAGAGGCCAGGATGCCACCGGCCTTCTTGGCCACCTGGACACACGCTGGCTCATGTTCAGCCAGCTGCCGACCAGCGCCTCGAGGTCCTTTTCCGCTGGGCTGCTTTCCAGCCGCAGTGCTGGAAGAGCGGAAGGGTTGTCCTCGGGAGGCGCTGGAGGCTGAGCACGGGCCGCGCTGTGCCGGGCGCCATTGGCCGGCACAAAGCGCCGCGCGCCCCCTCAGCATCCCGGCCGCGGGCGCCCCCTGGCGGCGGCCCGTGCGCGGCGAGGGGCGGAGGCACGGCCATGGCGGGCACCATGGCGGGCACCATGGCGCGGGCAGTGCTGCGGCACGGCGGGATCGCCCACCGCCTGGCGCGGCCGCCGGCGCTCGGCGGGAGGGCGGCGGCGGCGGGCTGGAGCGGCCCGGCGGCTGGAGGAGCGGTGCAGTACTGCGCCGAGCTGGTGCGGTGAGTGCCCGCCGCGGGGGCCGCAAGCGCGGGGGGTGCCCGCTCGGCAGAGCGGGGCGGCGAGTCCGGCCCGGGAAAGCTCGGCAGCTTTCCGACGGGAACGCGGAGGAGTTCCCGAAAGGATGACTGGGATTGCCCAGGCCGCCCTCGGGCTCTCCTGGTCCCGAAAACAGCCCGCGTGGGCCGGCGGGACCACGCCGCGTCGGGAGCATGGAAACCAGGCGCGCATTTAGGCCGCGTGGATGATTCAGCCTGCATACAGAATCAGTGATTAGTTTGTGTTGGAAGGGACCTTTGGAGATATCCAAACCCCCCGCCTAGAGCAGGTTACACAGGAACGTGTCCAGGTGGGTGTTGAATGTGTCCCGAGAGAGACACTCCACCACCTTCCTGGGCAGCCTCCCAAGGCAATGCCCTCCCCCTCCGCCGCCCCTCCATGGCTGCATTCCTTCCGAAGTATGGAGCCTTTCTGTTTCCTTGTATCGGTGCTTTGGAGAGCGAAATCACCGACGTGGTGATGTTTAGAAACACTGAGTGTTTTCAGATCTTGGCTGCTGAGAAATAGCCGTGCTTCCTGAGTGCTCCTTGGAAAAACAGCCAAAGCAGAGGACATCTCCATCTGGAGCAGCCCAGTACATTCTCTATCCTAAAGGCAAGAGAAAGGCTATGTTTCCAAAACATCTTCTTTTTTTTTGTCATACCTAAAATGCTCCAAGAGGAGCAGGAGTGCAGTCAGACACTTCCAGGTCAGGCCACTTTTCCTTCTTGGATTCTGGGCCATAAACAATTTGTAGGGACCCTTGGCTGCTTTGCCGCTCTCAGGAATTCAGTTCTTTGTAAAGTAAGATGTTAAACAAGTCTCTTAGTAAAGACCTAGGTAATTTCCTTTGTATACAACAGTATTTGAACAATACTCTTGTTCCAGATGATTGACAAAAGCTGGGAGAAGCGTTCCATGTGTGTATAGAAAGAGTGGAACAGGATTATCTTCTCCAGACCGGTGCTTGTAAAAGACAGAAAGGTGTGTGTGGTCTGCAGTAATGTCTGAGGTAGGAAAATGAAGGGAAAGAAGTGGGACAATCTTAAACGTTCAGTGTATCACCAAGAAGCTGACCTGTACAGATGCACCTGAATGCAGTCACATTGCATTTTTCATGATTTTCAGAATACAGCTTTCTTTTCCTAATTATTCTACCCAGGATTTGTTTCTCTGATACTCAGGAGACCAGAGGCTGTGTGTACAGCCAATATACAGGCAAAGTTAACATCTGCAGGTGAAATGTTTCTACTAACAAGCAACTGTGAACAGAATAGTTAGGTTCCAATGAGATAGTTGAATTAAAACTTTTTTTAATATGTATTTTTGTTAAATGATAAAAGGACTAATTATAAAAATACTCAAGCATTCAAAATAATAAAATGAAAGGTAGTTATGCTTTTGGCATAATTTAATTGAAGCTGCTATTCCCAGTAGCTCAAATATTGCATGGAAATAATAATTATAAAAAATAAGTGGAAGGAATTATTCAAACAGAAATAAAACACTTGGGGCTATGCAAGTGTCAGCAACTCCCTACTTCCGAATTTGAGTCTCCAACACATTAGGAAGTACAACTGAGTTATGCCTTAATAATGTAGATTTGTTTTTGCAATATGGAAGATGCCCTTATTCTTGGGTCTTCCTTTTTCTGTTAAACAACTAAATTCACTTCAAGTTATTTGACTAAAAGTATGTTTCCCTTATGGGTATGTTTTATGTCTCTTACTATGATGTGTGCTCTCAAAGATGAGCTTGTGGATTGATAGCTTTATTATAAACTCATTGTAGGGAAAGTCCAGTTATGACCATTACTACTTTTTTTTCTGTCTGTGGGCTCATATGTAAGCTTATACTTATTTGAAAACTATGAAAATAACCTGACTTAAGGTCATTCCCTCCTTTCTTCATTCCTTACACTGATGCATGAAGAAGACTGGGGTGGAATGTGATCTATAGTAATATCAGTTTTATTTTACTGAAGTTTAATGGATTTGCTACACTAAATTTTTAAGCTTGGAATAATTGAAAAGGAAACAACAAAAACCCCACCACGTCAACACCATTACCACAGGGAAGACAATTTTCTGTATTGTGTTGCTGTGTACTCTGTGTGATGTATTTCTTTGTTTCCTTTCTGAAAGTGGAGGTGGTTCTGTGTTGTGTGAACAGCACAGACAGATTGGAACTGGGAAAATATGGCTGTAAACCATACAGCTCCGTCTAGGGTGAGCAATACTGGGTATTTCTACAGTTAATCTTGAAAAAAATACTAGATTTTGAGCTGATAATACTTTTCAGAAAGTGTCTTAACTGTAGGAGGTTTAATGGATCTGTTCTGTAATAGGAAGGTGTCCTTTAAAGTCTACTACAACTCAAAAATGTAATTTGTTTGGTTGATATTTCTGCATCAAGCTCTAAAAGAGTTTGACAACAGTTGTGGAAAATAAGCATTTGCCAGTTTTCAGCTGCTGTGTGTTGTAGGGTTAAGCATCTCTGTTAAACTTTACTTCCTTTTTGTATGATGATAAAAGTAGCAATCCTAATTACCCTTGGGTTTAATTTGGCTTTCTATTTTAAGATCATATTTGAAAGAAATATGAGTACATGCAAGAACAGCAAACTTAATGAAAATGAGTGCATGTGTTTTCCTTGACAACCTGCTTCTCCACTCTCCCGGCCAGACTTGGAAGTTCATCTTGTTCTAAGGAAGAATTAGGTTTCACACTTATCAGAAAGTACACAAAAATGTTGTTCAAAACAAGCAGTTTAGCTTTTCAGAGGTGGTCAGGTGTTTTTGTTAGCTGGAGTGGTTTTGTAATTTATGATTCTGAGCACTGTGTTTTTAATTTTGTGGCACACCCACGTGGCCAAACGAAGGCACATCACTCCGGGTTGGCAACGAGTTACCTGTAGCAAAACTGCCAACTCCCAGAGGTTTTATGTTTTGAATATAGTTGCCAGTAAACAAAAACTTAATGGTTAAGCAAGCACTCTTCTGCCAAGCTCCAAAGCATAGTCTTGTAAAGAAATGTGGTTTCATGTTTGGAACAGAAATCTGCAAGTGGGACAATCTGGATTCTCTTTGCAGTTCTGCCACAGCCTTGCTTCATGGCTTTAGCCAGATATCTTGAGATGTGGATTTCAGAAGTGTACTGAGAGTTCGGACAGCCTGCCCTCTCTTTTGGACTTGGTCTTGCTTTAAAACAAGCCTAAAAGCTGTTACTTCTGCAAAGCCAGGCTTTTGAGCTATAACTTTCTGCTACTCTTTCAGGAGTTCAGTGCTGTGGATTAGCACACTCAGTTGACTTAGAGCTGTAAGTAACAAATGTGCATTTTGATTCTTTTATAGGAAACGTGACTATGAAGGGTTTCTGTGTTCTCTGCTGTTGCCTGCAGAATCTCGAACCTCTGCTTTTGCCTTGAGAGCCTTCAATGTGGAACTGGCTCAGGCAGGTATTAAAATACTCTGGAAATTTAAAATAACAATTTTGATATTCTAAATTACACTTGTAAGTACTCTTTCTGTAGCAGGTGGTGTTTTGCCAAGATTAACTTTTATACTGTCAAGGGCAATGAATAAATAGTGCAGTACAAACCTCCAGTTTTGAATGGCCCATGGAAAGTACCCAGCCTGCCCTATTATTTTGTTTATGTGTATAATTTTTATGACTTTTTTCTTTATGCATATTAAAATTGAGTTATAACAGGCCGTGGTTCTTGAAACTGTTATGTGATTGCATCTAAATCCTGACTTCACATGCAGTTAATGGGTGAAGTGCAGCTAAATCCGAACTGTAGAAGGTCGGCCAAAAAATGGGATGCTATTACAAGGACCAGGTCTTTGTTGGCAGAAGCGAGGTGATGAAAAGTCTGCAGGAGGGAAGTTTGTTGTTAGAGAGCTGTGGGAGAGGAGTGGCTGCAGTCTCTCCTCTTGGTTAGGTGGCCAGAAACTGTCAGTGCTACCAGTAAAGTTGGCAGTGCTTGCCAGAAAGGAGTGATCCAGGAAATGAACTGACCACGCTGGCCAGCTCCTGTAGGGTGTGCTTCTGGCAACCATGTGTGCCCTCCCTTGCTGCTGCCACCACTGCTTTTTTTCCTTCAGGGAAGAACACTAAGGTGAGGGTTGCCCAGAACTTAATCTCTGTGGGTTTTAAAATCAGGCTGTGGTGAAGATTTTGCATTTACTCTATGTGGTGTTCTTAGGCTTTATGAGAAATAAATGTCAGGTCAGAACTGAGCTCTTTCCCTGCTGAGTTTGACAATGTCCTGTGTCTGTCTTTTCAGCATAGATAGACCAAGTGTCTTAAAGACACTGAATTTCACTTCAGATGTATCCTTTCCAGATTAAAGACTCCATAACTCAGAAGACTACAGGTTTGATGCGGATGCAGTTCTGGAGGGACACTGTGGAGGGCATATATGGCAATAATCCACCACATCAGCCTGTTGCTACAGAATTGTGGAAGGTAAAATACACCTCTCTTGTCCTAAAATTGGCTTTAATATTACTTTGGGAAGTAATGTTAAGTGTTTTGTGTGTGCTGTGCTGCATCTGTTCTAACAGCACTGTTTCCAGCACAAATCCAGAACACAGCCCCATAAAAGTGCTGTGAAGAAAATTAACTTTATCCCAGCCAAAACCAGTACAGTATTCAGATATAAGTAATTCAGATTCTGGGATACCGATTGCAACTCTCTCCAGTAGCTAAGACTGCCAGTCGTACTCCTTTCTCACAAAACGGAAAATTGGTTTTGAAGTGGAAGAAGAATGGTCTTTGTTGAGATTTCACCTCATGGGATGACCAATATAATACAATCCAAACAGAACTGCTTGCAGAAGAAGATGATGAAAAATAATTCAGAAAAGTATTTTTAGGAGCTCTGATAGCTCTGAGAACTGCAGAGCACAGGAGCGAAGTAACAATTCAATGTGACTTGGTGATTTTTGCAGTCAAGATGGGATTTTGTTTCCATATTTCGGCCAATACCCCAAGACCTATTTGAAGCCCATGACTTCACAAATGTCCAAGAATGTCATTGCAATTCTTAGAAAAAAGGATTTGGAAAGACACCTAAACTCACAGGTACCACAGAGCTGTGTGTAGAATTAACGTGTCTTTGCACAGCATATTCTATGTATACTTCTTTGTTGCTGTTGAGTTCATGTGAGGACAATGTGATTTTCTAGAATAAATTTAATATATGATATTTAAATGTGTACCTGAAGTTTTGTATATCCCAGAATATTTGCATTTAGGTTCCAAATTTTTATGTAATAAAGTAGATAAATAGCCTTTAATAGTATTTCTAGTATTATTAATGGCTCAGCTCTTGGTGACTTTAATATAAACCTACACAGCAACTGTATGATGCGTGATCTTACTTTTCTGTCTATTTTAAATATATGAAAAATGAAGCCTAATTCTCTGTTCATTTCTGTGGAAGAAGACAGTTTTTCAAACTTGAGAGAAATGAGGACCTATGTGTTTGAATCAAGGTAACTCAACATGGATGTAATTTACAAATTGGGTAATTTAGCTGAGTTGAGTTTGGTCCTTTAAGTCATGATCTGTTAGTATTTCAAGGATTTCATTTACAAAGTGATACTTGAGGTGAAAAAGTGAGACTCAAAACCAGCATTTGTAGTTATAACTTAAAAATTGCCTTTTCATATACCAAGTACTATCTCAAGCAGAATTATGGAATCAACAAGATCTAGTCTTGTCAAACCTTGAAAAATATTTACTGATATGATAGATGTAAGGAAGAAGTTTAAAGTGAACTGTAAGGACTAAATTGTGAGAAATCTGCTCCATAATTTTTTTTGTAGATGTTTTTATGCGTGATTGTAGCCTTTCTGGCAATGTGTTCTGAAAAATTAAAAGTGTGGAATTAAGAGGATTGAAGGTAAGTTGGTAGAATGAAGTGGCACAGGAAGAAAGTCAAATATAAGACAAGAACCAAAAGAAGAATTCGTGAATATGAGATGCTGTGACATTTTTTTTGAACAAACCCATAATATTGATTGTATTGCTTTGTTAGCATTCTGTCTTTACGGTATGTATTGGTATGTTGTGCTGATATTTTCTTGAGAGTTTACAGGGGAAATATTTTTATTGCTGGACTCTGGAGGAAACTGTTCTTTTTGGAAAGTGAACACAGTTATCTGCAAATATTTAGTGGGAACATATGACTCCAAGAAGAAATTAATTTCAAAAACATTTTTAAAGAATTGCTTTTAGTTAGCTGGCTTCATGTCTGGTATTTAATTTTCTGTATGCAGCAACTTGCAGTAAATGCCAATTGTAAATTTTTGTATTTGTAGAAGATTCTCATTTTCCACTGACATGCCACTTTGATTTTACCGAGTGAATACAATTCTTGTATTAAATACCTGAAATGTATTTCAGCCTTCAGAATGCAGAACTGCCATCACTTTGTATACATTAACATGGAGGTTTTATTTGATAATTTTCAGGCTGTCAGGAGGCATAACTTGACTAAAATGTGGTTCATGAAGATCATAGATGAAAGAGTAAGTATTTACCCTTCAGAGTCTGATTCTGGCTTTAGTTGTATTTAGGTTTTCGTTTCCCTATTTTTTATATGTTTGTGTGTAAAACAAAAGCTTATGCAATTTTCCAGACAGCAGTATTTCTCTTTAAAAATGATACTGGTACATTTTTTAAAATTCTTCCTTGATGCTACTCTTTATAGTTTATGCTCTTTTTGCTAAAATGGCTAATAGAATACTTTGTTTATTTTTGTCTTAAATTGATGTAGCTTGTGAGTTCACGTGGATATAAAATCTCAAAAATTAATTAACCTTTCTGAACCCTTCTGCCACACTTTCACGCTACTCCGTATTGTGGCTGTTTTTTCTAAGCAGTGGTGTAAACTGGAGCATTCAAATCATGTGAAGTTTAAAATAGCCACCTTTTTTCCTAGGAAAAAACAAGATTAAGAATATCACTGGTACAATAATGTAGCTGCAAACTCTGACACAAGGACAAGAATGAAAAGCAGAGTGCAGGAATCTCCTAAGCTAATTTTGCTGCTAAAGCAAAAGCTATAAATTGTGAAGCTATAAATTGAACAAATTGATGATCAGTTACTTGCTGTGAAAGACTTCAGACTTTCTTAATGTTATGACTGTTTTTTAGTCTTAAGAGTGGTATGTTTCAGCCACAGAAACCCCTAGGACAGGAGGAATGCTGGAGGATGTTATAGTTTTGGTTGTATTTCATTATTTTGGGTGTATTCTTTATTAGCGCTGCTGAGTTGTTCAGAGGGCTAGAACACCTCTCCTGTGAAGACAGGCTGAGAGATTTTGGGCTGTTGATTCTGGAGATGAGAAGGCTCTGGGGAGACCTTAGAGCACCTTCCAGCACCTAGAAGGCGCTTACGAGAGCTGGAGAGAGACTTTTGATAAGGGCATGTAGTGATAGGACAAGAGGGAATGGCCTTGAGGTGGAGAACTTTAGATTAGATCTGAGAAAGAAATTGTTTACTGTGGGGATGGTGAGGCACTGGAACAGGTTACCCAGAGAGGTTGTGGGCTCTCTATAAAGTGTTCAGAGGTTGGGTGGATCTCTGAGCAGCCTGGTCTGGTACAAAGTTTCCATGTCCATAGCAGGGAAGTTGGAGCTAAATCATCTTTGAAGTCCTATCAAAGCCAAACCACTCTATAATTCTATGAATCTATGGTTTTTTACATGACTTTAACTATTTTGTGCATTTCATACATTCATTTTATGGTTTTAAAAAATACATTTATCTAAATTTCTCTCTGCTTCAGATACGAATTAAATATTAAAATTGACAACCCTATATATAAGAATACCATATGATGTTTTCTTTTGGCTGTTTCTTTTTTTAATGTAGAATTCTGATTTCGTATTACTACAGAACGTTGTATTTGCTCCTGTAAGCAGACTTGGCTGCAGGCGAGCAGTTATTTGTTAGGGTTGCTAGACGCTTTAATGACTGCATCTATCTGAGTATATACTGTCTCACTCTGTCTCTCAATTTTGTCTTTTTTTGGTTTTGGTAGTGCATTGGGTTGACATGACTGTAGTAATAAGCCTGTACGTACAGCACTTATGTTTGTGTTCTACTGAAGCTCTGTGTTTATATTCCAGGAGAAGAATTTGGATGATAGAGCGTACCGTAACATCCAGGAGCTCGAAACATACGCTGAGAACACTCAGAGTGCTCTCTTGTACCTCATCCTGGAAACCCTGGGTAAGTGTTTTCCCTTTTTCTGTTTTGCTGATGACTCATTAGTGCAAGTACAATATTTTCTGATATTTCAAAAAGCCCTTTATTTTTCCACTAGAGTTTAATTTCAGTAGAAGTTGTCCTGGGTAGTACTTCAGATATCTTTTGAATGCTGAACCATAAATGTGGAATTGTACTGTAGCTGACCTAGAACTCTGTGCTTTCCTTGGAAGCTGCTCAGTGCAGATCTCATTGAAGTGCAGTTTCCTACTGTTCTTTGTTGTTTTGTTTTCTCTGTTCTTGCTCCTCTTAGAGAATGTAGTAAATTCAGCTCTTCACTGTATTTTGATTGCCCTACTTGTCAGAATAGAAAGTGCTGTAGGTATCCTGCAGCTGTTGTTCTATATTGCAGTGATGGATACTGATTATCTTGAAACAGCCAACTTCCCAACCTATAAACTTGTTTTGGTGATATTGTAAATTTGGATCTGAATCCTCTCCTCTTCCTAGAGGTTAACTATCAATAATTGAAGAGCTAGAAAAAATGCAACAAAGATGATTCCTGTGATCAAGAGCTACCATCTGTGTCATGTCTAATGTAAGAACCACAGATTGGGAAAGAATTGTTCATTTGTAGTGAAGAAGAGGGTAATTTTCATTTAGGTGTCTGTTGCATTATGAAAGTATTCCCAGTATGAGCTTGGATGTAAAAAAAAGGTGAAAATTATTATTATTATTATTATTATTATTATTATTATTATTATTCAGTGTTTAGTATTGTAGTAGCAATATTTTCCTCTTGCTTATCAGACTAATCTGATGAAAGGCAAATATTGATGTCAAAAGAGTTAAAAAATACAGGAAAAAGAGAAGTAAAAAGAGAGGGGTGTGAGTGAGTACATTCTTCTTTGAAGAATTGAGGAACTTACTTCTTAACATCTGATGTTTGCTTCTTCAGTAGGAAATCAGTGAAATGTTGCAAGCATCTTCCCGAACCCCTTATTGAAGAAATGTAGGAGTATGAGAAATGCCAGTGTCTTCCATTCTGAGAAGTCCTGAATAAGTTCAATCATGCTTGCATGACTCACTCCTTGTACAAATCAGATAAAACAATTTCTGAAAATCTGTATGGAGACTCTGGATATTCTAAATGTTCTATTGTCATGTTTAATTTTTCTTAAATACACAAATGTAACAAAATATCTAAGCAAAAGTCTCCTTCACTGCATATTAAACAGTTAACTTCTGTGATTTTTTTCCCTACAAATGGAGAAACTAATCAAACACAGCCCCTTTCTTGGTGTTGCCCATCAGCAGTGTTTTCTAAACTGGTGGACCTGGTTTCATTCAGGTCATGTTTGCTAAATTTCTTGTGCTTTTTAGACTCTATTCCTGATCAGTCTGCAGTTAGTGTGTATCTCTCAGCACTAGTGCTGTTTTATTCTTGCTGATTTCAGGTTATTTCTTTTGTTAAGCTCATTTTGACTGGTAATTGTGTCATCTGAAGTCCTGGTACTTCCTCTCAACTCCTGTCATTTAAAAATATTAATATTTGTGCTCTCTAACGAATTACCCAAATAGTTAGTAAATAATATCCATTGATTCCTCCAAGCCACACTTTGCTTTCTGCTGCCATTGCCAAAATCAGTCTCTGTAGTGTGGGTATAGTCACTCTTTCACAGAGGATTCTGAGACTGAAGATCCAGACAGGCTCCTGCAGTGAATCTGGTACCCCCAATGTTATTTCCAGATGTCAGTTAGGCTCATCGATCTGTAATTGTTGTATCTTCATTTCTTTCTTTGTAGAATGCTGCTTCTGTTAGAGTTTTTATAAATTTTAATTTAGATTTTCATTTTATCTCAGCTCAGCTTTATAATTGGTCTAAGCCAAGCTTGTGTGGTTCTTGCCATGAAGAGCAATGGTACTGCTCTGCCACACTCATCTCCCTCTTTCAGTTCTCACAATTGTGTGACTGTGCAGTAACTAACATTAATATTCCATTGTTTTGGTGGTCTGATTCAGTTTGTGTCATTGCTTCTGACAGCATAAGAGAGGAGGCAGAAATATGGATTTGGGGGGTGAAGCATAGGAACAGTCTCTTTGACTTCACTACACTGATTAATCAGCTGCAGTTAATCATGAAACCACTTCAAGCATTAATACTTGTCAGGAATCTCACACTTGAATGACTTTTTCTGTCAGGAAAAGCAGTTGTTGGAATACTGTTATCCTGGAAGAGGATATGGCAATGAAAATGTGTATCAGTGTGTTACATCTGGATAGGTGCTGCTCTGCTAAGTATACCCTTTGCAGATACAGCCGGCAAGACACGTCTTGCTCCTGGATGTGGAAATGAATAAATTTCCTGCTGTTTTGCACCTCTCAGACGAGATCTCAAGGCAGTTTATACACATGGACAGTTCTATCATGGACCAATGCACGTAGCTTTCCTAAAGGATGACTGTGATATGCATCAGAGAAGACCATGCCCCTCAGAAGGCCTGACTGCATGTTTCTAAACATATTGTTTCTGCAATTTTAGGTGTGAGGGACATCCATGCTGACCATGCAGCCAGTCACATTGGGAAAGCACAAGGCATAGTTACCTGTTTAAGAGCAACTCCGTATCATTGTACAAGACGAAAGGTCTTTCTTCCCATGGACATTTGTATGTTGGTAAGAGCAGCAAATAGTCTGGAATTGAACAGTGTAGTTTTTCTAACTGTGTTGCTCTAGGAAGTGAGATCATAATTTATTATGCCAGAAAGAAATGGTATGTTTTTTCTTATTTTTACTCATTCTTCTGTGGCCTGCTAATACACGATTGTCACCGTTTTATATCTTTTGGGAAATGAGAGGAGTGATCTTCAAGAAACTCAAGACTTCTCTTTGGGGTTTGTTTGTTTGTTGTTATTAAATGTAGTAGTATTTTAGGTTTCAGGAATTTTTCTAATAATGCATAAAACGCATGTATGCAATGGGGCTTTGTGTTTTGGGGTTGGGTGTGGGTTTTTTTCTTTTTCTATCACCATAAAGGAAGCACTGTGAAAAATTTTACTTTTGAACAATCTTCGTGTGCTTCTCTTTATTACCTTTTCATAATGTGCTGGTGGTTTGTGGAGGTTTTTCTGTTCCATATTTGACATTTATAGGCCTATCTTCCTTGCATTTCTGTAGGAGATGGTATAGTCCTCCAATTTAAACTGTACATCAAATTTGCATTGATATTTAGAAGATCTTGCATTTTAGGTAAAATGCGATTAAAACTCAGAATTTTTCGTTAGTATTCCAAGGGTTAATCTGTAGGCATCTCAGCTCCATTTCCATTTTTAGATGTTAATGCTGTTCTTTTTCAAATTATTATTCCAAAATTTATGCAATTATGATGATGCCTAAGGTGGTTGTGTTAGTATTTTCTGAATATAATTTCAATACAATTAGAAGTTTGGATTGCAAGTTTGGTAATGTAGGCAGCTGCAAAAAATGTGGATACTAATATAGGTCAGGGTTGTAAGACTGCAGAAAGGAATTGCACTCGCCTTTCAGCCCTTCTGGAACTGCATGTTATGGGAGGCCTTCCAAGTTTTCAGCTTTTCAGACATAGCCTGAAAAATTCAGTCATTCCTTGCCATGGAAGGTATTCTGCAGTGAAGCTGTAAAAACAGCTTGTATCCCTTCTGTGCAGACAGTCGTGTAAGCATTTCATCTGCTTGCAAGAATTGTGGAGCTCTCCTGAGTCTGTACTTCCTGTGAAGCCTTTCTGTCCACCTTCATACAGCTCTCACATGCCTGAGTGTTGTTGAGAGGAGTGGGCAACTGGTGCCATTCTGAATATGTCATATTCTGTCTTAACATTGGTCACTATAGCCGAAAATAAGTTTGGAGTTGGCTTTTTGGGGTTTGGAAGGATTCTTTTCTGGTGGTTCTGGGTTTTGTTGGTTGGTTGGTTTTTTGGAGATGGCTTTATTTGATGTTTTTTAGGTTGAGGGTTGGTTGGTTGGTTTTTTTCCAAGCTTGGGATATGCACACTAATCCCAAGATTCAAAAGCCAGCACGGCTTCTGTGGTAGCTGTTACTGACTTTCTTCTGCTTAATATTGATTCTTGGATTATGGTTTTAAAAATTAGGTATCTAAACTGATCTAAATCCCTCAAACTTTAAAATCCGACTTTGTTGTCTTACTGACCACAAAATTTTAGGAAACAAACTTTTGTAGAGAGTCTGTACCAACTGTTTTCTTTGTTCTCTTTATTTTTTTTCCAAGTGACTGATCAAAAGAAAGGGAATTAAAAAATGAGAGAGCAGTGATAGAACATTTAAGCTGTTTTAGTCTTTAGTCCTTGGCTTTATTGCTGGGACAGGTTTTTGAGAAGCACAAATGGAAACTTGATATTTATAGAGGGTTTTTTCTCTTTTTTGATTTTGGTTTTCCTTCCTATGTCTAGCATGGAGTTTCACAAGAGGATTTCATAAGAGGCAAGCAAGAGAAAAATATGAGAGATGTAATATATGACATCGCCAGCCAGGCCCATATTCATCTAGAACATGTGAGATTCCTTTCTCTTTATTTATCTAAATAAACATAACTGATGCTAGTCTTCACAAAGCATTTGTTGTTAGAAGACTTAAAGCTGCATATTTAATTTCAAATATTTTGCCTTGCATGGGATGAGCAGCATAGAAAGCACATCTGCATATGATATTTCACAGCACAGTGGAATGGCTGCCAGGAAAACAGAGCATGTTGCCTTTAACTGCTGGTTAGTGTGGGTGGGAAGGGGGATTCATTCCCCAACATGACCAGCCATGCCCAAAGCTATGTTGAGAGAGGTGCTTTCTGTTTATTTCTTTTCTGGCATGTAGCCAAGTCAATTAGGAGAGTCTGGTTGGAAGAGTGGATGATGGGCCCTGAAGAACTGCAGAGTCTTATTCTATTTTTTCTTTCATGCTTTTATTCTAGCTGTATTCTGAGATGCTTGCTAGTGCACAGCACAAAAGCAGAGGAATGTTTTATTGGCAATGCTTTCTCTGCCTCTAGCTGGAAAACAAAGAGCTGCAAAGAGTTTCTTACGTCTACAAGTACATGTACACTTTGACTATTACACCCAGTGGTTCCAGTCAAGGTAGTCTGGAAGGATACTACTTCAGAGTAAAGCAATGCCAGATTTATCTCTGCATTTGCACCATTAATATAATCCTCAATTACAGCATTATGTGTGATCACAGTATCTTATGCAATTGAAATGGGAGAGCCCTTCATCTTTTTTCAGCAGGTCAAATGTGGCATCCCTGGTTTGTTCAGTCAGTGCCTACTGAGCTGGTTCATATTTTTATTTTATGTTAATAATGTGTATATGTTAGCCTCCAGTATCTAAAGGGGGCCTACAGGAAAGTCAGAGAGGGGCTTTTTACCATGGGCATTAAGGACAAGGGAAAATGGCTTTAAACTGAAAGAGAGCAGGTTTAGGTTAGAAATTTGGAAGAAATTCTTTACTGTGAGGGTGGTGAGGCACTGGAACAGGTTGCCCAGAGAAGCTGTGGATGCCCCATCCCTGGAAGTGTTCAAGGGCAGGTTGGGTGGGGCTCTGAGCAGCCTGGTCCAGTGGGAAGTGTCCCTGCCCGTGGCAGGAGGGTTGGAACCAGATGATCCCTTCCAACCCAAACCATTCTATGATTCTGTGTACCCTTCGGCTTTGTTTTTCATACACTAATTATAATTTGCATTTAAGTCATTCCTGTTCAAGATGTTTAACCTGATGTTTCAGTTTTTGTGGTCACATGCCCAAAACAGCTTATTACATTTAGAAACGGAACAAAGTACAACATCAAAACTGTCAATTATCTTTGTTCAAGCTGAAATATTTTGAATTTTTTTTGTTTTTTTATTCTCCATTCTTCAACCATAATGCACAGTGTATAAAACCCATTGCCTTTAGTTGCAATTTTGACTTAGAAAAATGCCAAGTTCATAGCCTGAAATGCCTCATATCAGGGATGAGAGATGTGGAAAATGAATAATGTGTGTTTATGGTCCACATATTTTAAATTTGTTTGCTGATATTGTATGGAAACTTTGAGACAGAAGCAGGAAGAGAATTTGGTTCTTCAGAACTTTTTGATAATTCATAGTGCATTGGTTCCCTGGCTCCCAACTTGAGCCTACCAACTTCTGAAGAGAACAGGCTTCCTTTCTTCCCACTTCATTCCTAGAGCCCTGCCCATGTTATGCACTGGGAGGGTCCTGTGGAAAATATGCAATGTGATCATGTAATTGGAGACTAAAGAGAAAAGTATAAGTACAAAGAAACCAGATTAAGGGAACATTAGCATTTTATTCAACTGAATGTTGATCCTGGCACTCCTCCTATTTTCTCCCTCCCTTTGTATATTTTTTAATGGATGGGTTATATCATCTTAATTAAAATTTAAAAAAAAATCCTCTCTGAATACTTGCTCCTAGTCTCCTATCATCAGTGAATAGTTGACAGTGCAGGAACTTTTAGAGTGTTCAAACCACTTGAACTGGCCATAACTGGCAGCAGTAACAGAGTATTGGCTTCCTTGATAATCAGATGGTCTTTGTTAATGCAAGGACAAGGATGCTTTCTGCCTAATGGATGAAATGGGCTTTTGCTGGCAGCATTTGTTGGGTATGTCAGGCCTTTAGGTAAATCTGATGGGCTGGTGCCTTGAAATGCATCGTTCTGCTGTATAAAATCACCATTTTATTTTGCCTGAGGGTCTTCACAGCCACTTACCCTTTGTTTTAGTTGGGATTACAGAGTAGGGTAAAGTTCAGACCTGCAGAGAGATTTCAGCTATCTCAGCATTTGTTGCACAAACCAAGTATTTTAGAACATGAGGGTAACAATTACCACCCCAATTTCACAGCCAGAAGACAGATAAATCTGAAATGCTGAATGGAGTCTCAGCCATGTTACATGAAGCATATTATAGTCATGTGGCCCTTAATCTTGAGAAAAAGGTTTCTGGAGTATGGTCAGGTCTTCCTGACACTGCAGCTGCTGACCAGCAGGTGGCAAAATATGATAATGAAGATTGCAGTTTTCCTTAGGAATTGTGTTTTTCATCAGCATAAAAGCATATAACATAATGTTTTGTCAGCCCCCTAAAGTGTTCCCTTTGAAAGCCTACAAATACATTTACACATTCTCCCTCTTTCTCTTCAGCATTCCTTTCCCAATTCCTCTTGTGAAAAAGGGTCTCTCTTTTGGCTTTCTGCCTTTGTCTCAGTTGTGTTACATCATTATGGGACTCAGTTTACAAGGGAGATAAAATGGTTTCTGAATGACATGTGACCCATTCTGGGTTGAGAAGATCAAACGACTATTTTTTCATCTTGCAATTAATAATAGAAGGGCAGAGCATTAGATCAAGGAAGAACATTTTTCTATTTTAGAAATAGATACACACACACATACAGGTATTATTATATCACAAAATTTTAAAATAATTTGTCTTCTGAAAAGATTGATAATTTTTTCCTCCTAAAGTTTCAGGCTTATTTTCTCAGTTGTCTGGAAAGGTCTGTGAAAAACTAAACTAAACAAACTCACACATTCTTGTCAGTATTTATAGAGAGGTAGTAGAGAGGTAGTTTGTTTTAGCCTGTAAGAAAAGGCAAAACAGGGAGGGATTTCGCTTTTATAGACAGGCATTACAGGAACACTTGTTCAGCTCTGTTAAATGTACTGAGCTGAATATGAGTTTAAATTGCAGATTTGATGCAGCTCTGTGCTTTAGATTTTTATATGTAGATACTGAGGGACTGAGATAATTTTGGTGTCTCAGAAATGTAACCAAAGCATTTACAACTGGACTTCTGGGACCAATGGCAATGCTGAACCAAAAAGATGCACTCAGAAAAATGCATTTCTGGTCTTCCATCATTTCTGTCTATTGGAAAAAAAAGGTTAAACTGTGTTTACTAAACCAGATGCAACTTGGGACTTTGTTGGAATAAGGAATGCTAATTTTCTTTGGCTTATAGTATGTAGTCTTGAGGTCTGTCAAATTATGTAAGTATTTTAGCAAGCCTCTCCCAGTATTACATACATTTGTGTAACTGCTTTTGTACACAGCCTTCATGGAATTAAATGTTACAGTTTCAGGATTTTAAAAATAAAAAGGGATAATGCTGGTAATACAGTTTGTTGCCTCTAAGCATTATATATAGTACTTGATGTTTAATCAGAAATGTTAAATTCTTCTGATAAGTACTTTATTTTGTGTTTTGTTTTTCCCTCCCACCTTACCCCCTTTACTTTTAGGCTAGATCTTTCAGTAAGAAAGTTCCTGTGAAGGCGTTTCCTGCTTTTTTCTGTACGGTGGGTGTGATATATGCACTCTTTAAATGATGGACTTATTACTGCATTGATACATTTGTGAAGAGTATCAAATTAAGCATGGTTAACTACTGCTTCACGTGTGTATTTTGGGAGGATGTAGTACCTAAAACTCACAGAAATCATAATATGTGCCTGAGTGTAGAACTTTATAGTTTTGATCTGCGCTTCTAATCCTTCTCTTTTAACTACATCATTCCACCCAAGAGGTCTATTCATAAACTACTGTTCTGATGCAAGAGCCCCAAATCTTGCCTATTTTCATAATTTGGTATTTGGTATACTAAAAGATGACACTTCTCTTCACAAAACTTGACTTTTTTATATGCTTGGAATGGGATGTTTATACTACAATTTAATAGCACAGGCAAACTGTCAAGCCTTTTTTGCAGTTTCTCATTCAGCTTCTTGTATTGCTTTTTAAACTTAATGCCTAATTACTTGTGTGTTCTGTGTGTATTAAACTTTTTTCTTCTTTTCTAGGTTGCTTTAGATGATTATTTATATAACGTGCGAAAAGTGGACTTCAATATATTTCATCCAAGCTTACAAAAGAAGAGTACATTATTACCATTGTATTTGTATATTAGATCTTGGAAAAAAACCTATTAAAGTTTGTTTGGTTATTTTAATATGGATTCAGAGTGCTGAGTTTTTTTCTTCAATGCCTTAACTTTCTAGAACTGTGAAGTGTCTGACTTCACACTTCTGCAAAATGCAGTTCCAGGGAAACAGCAGATGCACATGAATTGTAGCTGTCAGCTTGCTGGCAGTAGTTAAGTTTCTTCTTGGAATATTAGGCTGATGTCTCTTTTTCACTTATCTGCCAAGTCATATGTCCTTGTCTGAGATTGCTTTTCTTGTCTTTCCTGTAATAACAGCAGTATGACAGAATACTTGGACAAACACTTTGCTAATGGATACTTCTGACAGTTCTGATTCTTCGCTGAGAAAAGGAAAAAGAAAAAAGACTGCTTTGTTTGTGCCCAAAAACACTTACAGTAAATGACCTATAAATCAGCTAAGTAGTTCTGTTTAGTGCAAGGAGCAGGCTTCCTGCAAGTAGTGATGATGCTTCAAAGTTGGAAGAATGAGCATGTGTATTTGGATGCAAGAACACTGTCAGGAGAAGCTTTAGCAGAAATTATTTCACTGTGTCTTGAGACTGAGCATTGAAGTGACTATAGGTAGTGGGAAGATATCTTTGTATGGATTAGCATGGATAAAACAAAATACATTTTTATCAGGACACACTCCTGCATGGCTTCCCTGAATGCCTTTCCTTTGGTACTGTGAAAACATATTCCTGAATGTTTCAGGTAATTTTAGTCCTCCCTCTCTCTCTAAAGATACCGGTCTGGGTTTTGTTGTGGGAAATTACTAGTAGCTTTGTACACAGCATCTCTTAGGATCGAGGTAAGTATTTTTCTTTGATTTGTTATATGGTAAAATAATGCTTCCTAACATTGAGCTTGATTCAACTGCACAAATCTGGCAGTTTGTTCTGCCCTCATCATTGTTCTAGTAAATAGCTGCTTTTCCTAGAGATTGTTTTTCGTAAATCTGGGCTAATCACCCCAGATGCTTGGCTGTATAACAACGTCCTGTATTCTTGTGTAAAATGCTACATCATTAATTTCTGCGAAAAAGATTTGTGGCTTTTTTTATCACAAACTGTCAGCATGGTAGAAATCTTAGGAACCCGACATGAAGTTCTTCATTTGGTGATTTTGCTTTACATGTTTGAAGTTGGCCTGTGATCTTGGTTAATCTGCAGTTTTTTATTCCTGAGTGAGACATTTCTCTTTGAATTTGTTCAGCTCAGGATCCTGGTTTCTGTATTACTAGAGGTGGAATAATTAAGGTGATACAAACTAAGAAGATTCAGTAAGTACTGGATTGGGAGCATACTGGCTGTTTTCTTAATGTAAAATCTTTACAGGCTCTGTTCACTTTTCTGATCAGCTGCAGTATTGTATCACTGAATGTGTTTCTGAATGTGGCAAAGAGGTCTGGTGAAAAAAAAAGTTTAATTCGCATGCAGGCACTGCAGCTCTTCCTGCCAGATGAAGAGCAAAGGCTTAGGCTCTGTTGCTGCTACCAGGCCAGCTGCACATTCGCTCTGGTTTTTTTGTGATCTGGAGCAAGCATTACAAATGCCTCTTTCTGCACTTGGTCATGTTTTGTTCCAAATGTGCTGAGTCAGGACAGTTGAGGCAGACCTGTCTATGCTCTCAAAAGGAATCACTCTCTTGTCAAGTCTTCTCCCAGGCAACTAGCAACAAGGTAAGAGAACACAGCCTCAGGCTGTGCCAGGGGAGGTTTAGGCTGAACATTGGGAGGAATTTCTTCATGGAAAGGGTTATTACGCATTGGAATAGGCTGCCCAGGGAAGTGGTGGCATCACCATCCCTGGAAATGTTCAAGAAATGACTGGATGTGGCACTTAATGCTATGGTTTACTTTACCAGCTGGAGATAGTCAAAGGTTTGACTCAATCTCAGGTCTTTTCCAACTGAAATGATTCTGTGATTCTGTAATACTTCCTTTCTCATCATGGCAGGTAAACAGCAGCCTCCTCTGTCTTCACCATCCTCCAGCTCTTCAACCTAGCAATTTCCCAAATTTTCCTTACAGCAATATCCTCTGGAAGGCAGGTCCTTCTCCAACCTTTTCCAATCCATGCGGAGCTGTAGCTAGGCCCGTTCTTGACCCTTTCCTCAACTGTAGCCTAGGATGGCAGCTTCTCTCCTGTAATGGACCAGGAAAACCTTATAACAATGCAACTCTATGCACAATTCTAACACTGGATTTTGAAAGAATTTGAGAAAAGCAAGTACTAGTATTTTGTCCAGGATGAACTTCAGGTCACTAAATTTCAGGTTTAAAGTCATCACTGCTGAAAATCAGTCCTTTTCCGGTTTCTATTAAATAAAAACATGCAAACAACAAGCCAAAACAACCCCACCCCAATCCATCATAAAAACTGCTATGACATTAATAAGCAACTTTACTAGGAGGTTGTCAGTGGGCTATTTTGAAATGTAAATAGCCCTTTCATGTTAAAAATTAAGAAGAGAAACCAGTCTCCTAAAATTTAGTTCATTAGAAACAAGAGGAACAGTCTACACCAGCTATGGAAACAAGTCATAGTCCATTACTGGTTGAATTATTTCACTAAGCTAAATATCCCTTCCATAATTGTTTGAATTGGCATTGGTTAACAACCAACTGAATTTGCAACTGTACAAGTATCAAGAAAAGTCCCACTTTAGTATTAACAAAATTGAGATCAGACTTAACTCTGAGCTCAGGGTAATCCAAAAATGCTCCCCACGTGTAAATTTTCTTGCTTTCCCATCACATACTTGTGATTCTCCTTCCACCTGAGAATATCTTGCATGAACCATAGGGTGTACCCACAAATCTGCAGTGACACCAATGTCTTATGTCAGGATTTCTCTGTATTTGAAATACAGTAGCTGAAGTATCCCATACCTGGAGTAGGTATGTCTGCAATAACAGAGAGAACTGTTACCATTTTTTTTTCACTAGGAGATGCTTGAATTATACTTTCTGGCAAAAGTCACAGCTCCATAAAAATGAGAAACTTGGATACAAAAAAAAAGTGCTAGGGAAAAATGTCATGTTGCAATTACAGCACTGTATGGTAGAACTCCAATTAATTTAGGTTAGGAAAAACATCGTGCTTTGCAAACTTTAGGATGAAATTATTCTATTTCACATGTAACTCTGGGTTCACATTGCTTGAAGTACAGCTTTTTTACCCTACACTGTTTATTATGGGACGCTACTAATAGAAGAAATAGAAGAAAGCCAAGAGATTATTTTTCAATTAGGTACCGTTTAAAAACCAAACTACAGAATCAAAAAAACAGCAGGTGCTGAAAAACACGAGTTTGTCCAGCATAACTTGAGGGCCAGCAGCATTAGGCAAGAAACTAAGCTGATTTGGGATAAACACAACAGAAGTAACAATGGATTCAAGAAAGCTAAAACCTAATAAATACTGCAACTCTCTTCAGGAAGAAAAAAGGAGCTAGAGGTCCAATTTGACTTTCACTTGATATTTGAACCTGCATCTTCAGAAGTTTGAGCTCTTTGAAAATCCAACATTTTACTCTCCTTGCTTAGGTGTGACTGTTTAGGAAATGTAATACTCATTTCTGGAAGGAGACTTAGCCACAAGGAACACTCTCCTTCATTTTTTGACCCATTTTTCAGTTGTCTTTGACATTTTAATGTTCTTCCACAAGAATATACTGGGAGGATGCAAACTGAACTTTTCTGGGAAAAGGAGGAGGAACACAGTTATCTGAACCACTTATATTGAGCTAAGAAGGAAATTCTGACTTGCTGAGGCAAGTTTACTCTAATTCTCCTGACTCAGTTAACAGCTGGTAACGAATGACTTCTGTACCAAGAAGTAGCTCTCAGAAAAAAAAACAAAAAAACCCCCAACAATAAACCAGCTTTTACAGCTAAAGCTTCCATCCCACACTCTTTTTTGGACAACTTGAGTTCAACAGCCTTTGAAAAAATCATTGCAGCAAAGCCTTTCATAAAAACTTAGTGTTTCACGAAAAAAACAAAAAAACCCCTTAATTTCAAAATTAGTTCAGTGACCAGCCTCCAAAAGCCCATCTATAACATGTGATGAGGAAAAAGCAGAGGTACTTAATGCCACACAGTCTTAAACAGTTAAGACCAGCAGCCCTCAAGGTACCCAGCTTGCTGAACTGGAAGAAGGGAACTATGTTCTTCCTTTTTTTCCAAGGAATTTTCCTCTGGCAACATAAAGTGTTTCACTGGACATTGTCTAAGATGGATGAGAAATAAGACTGAATGTTTATTACAGATACTGTAAAATAGTTTAATATATCTTGATAGTGCTGATACCTCACACAGGTATTTTAGGAATCTGTTGAGAATCATCATTCTCTGTCACTTCCCTACATGCCTGAGGCCCCCTGGTTGGTTTTGACACCTGAGGTGCAGAGAAACTTGCTATGGAGTGTGCAGGAAGTGGAGGGGTTGGTGATTAAACTGTTTTCACATGCATTTGAGCATGTACTGCAGTCAGCTTTTATTTCTCACAGCCATCCACTTGTGTTCATAATGTGCTACAGTGCTGCCTGTTACAGCAGAAAATAGTCTTCTGGAATTGCTTCAATGGATGATTCCATCATGGGAGTTGGTACCTAACTTTGGTATAGGCAAGGTAAAGTGTATCTAAGGGAAAAGAGGGGGAAAATTTAATAATGTCATTAAGTTGTGAATGTGACTGTTACCTGGGCCTTGAGATGAGTACTAAACTTGGTCATACTTGCACAAGGCTTTGCTGGAGTCATGCCCTTCTGATTTTCCTGGGATAGAAACCTCATTAAACTGTATGAAATAAAAAGAACATCTTTGAAAACAATTCTTCTGTTCCTTCTCATGCCACCCATATCAAAGCACAGACATGTCTTCTGCCACTTTTCCTCCCTCATTTATTTGCTTTCTTTTCCTCAGCCTCTGGCATCTCTCCTTTCTCCTCTGAAGACTCATTCAGCAACAATGTTACCCTGGACCTGCAGTCTCCCATCTAAAATCTGCATTTCTGGCACAGAAACATAAAATATTTGTACTGGCTCACTCTAGAGAAAAAAAGCACATCCATCTTCAATCTTCCTTTTTGCCCCATGCTGATTTTCCTCATGTTTTCAAAGTGCTTCTTTCCAACAAACTCACCAACTGCCTCGTGTCAGACATTCATCTCCTCCTATACAATCATGATAATCTTTTTACTAAGTCCTAAATGCCTTTCAGGAAATTTGGCACCCAAATAGAAATGGTGTTGATGTCTGGCAAAATCTGACAGATGAGTCGGGGTCTTGGCACACTTCTGGCTCTCTGCTATCAGCAGACTTGTAAAATCATGGTGAAGGATGGGACAAAGTAATAATGAAAAAACCCACATAGTTTAGTTACACATAATAATCTGATGGATTATTTTTCTGCACTTGGCTAAGGCATAATGGAAACACAGTGACAGTTCTGTTCATTTGAAGTTCAGAATCTCAGCTTTAGACATATATCCTAGAAATAAAGTAATTGGAAACAATTGGCCTCAGACCTGCAGAACAGTGTATCTTTTTGGACTTGCTAAACAGGAATTGTAGGGGGTTTTGATGGTTTGTCGTTGCAGACAGACTAGCTTGACTTGTTCCTGAAAGCATTCTTGTCCTCTGATCATAAACTGAATTGATATAATTTCTTGCATTAATAGCAAACAAATCAAACCCTCCTATTAGAAAGCCAGTGCAGTTCAGGGGAAAACAAAACATCAGAAAAATAAAAAAAAAAAAAATGAAACAAATGCACCTTTAAGTCACAAGCCCTTGCTTTTGGCATGCTTTGATCTTTTCAAAGTTTGCAAATGGCTGCATGTAAAGAAAGATTTATTTATGCTTCCTTTCCTCACCTGAACTTCTAACTTTGTCCTTTCCTTTTTTTCAGTAACTGCTTTTTGATTACTTAAAGGCACAGAAGTTTGTCTATTTGGTTTTTTGTGTTTACTTTTAGCTAATTCTGTATGCTTTATATCGTTTTACCTTGTAGGGACTACCAGGCAAAAATCACAAGAGTAGTAAAAATCCCATTTTTGTTTCATAGTATTTCCTTCATGGAAATATTCTTTGGGATGCTCTTTGCTTTTTCATTATTATTTTTTACTAAAAGCTAGTTGTTTAATGACTAGAACTGGTCCCCCTATGTGAAACTAGACTCTATAAATGGTGATACTTTGAGAATAATGCATGTGCTGTGATGTCTTGAGAACTTTGCATGCTGCAAGAGTTGTGGTGTTCAGAGTGTGTGAGACAGTGCACACATGTGGCCAGAGAAACGGGTCAGTTCTTGTCTCCCTGACACCTTTATATGACTGCAGTTGTCTGGAAGAACTGATAATTAAAAACCATCCCATGTCCATTGAGCTGCATGAAGTATTAAACACCAATTGAAGAGCTTTCCTCTTAAAATACATCTTTTTCTCACTTTCTCCCAAATCAGGGAAAATGAATTTAGCAATATTTACTTAGAAGTTACTTACAGATGGTATATATGATAATTTAAACGTTATTAATGAATTTTATATAACCATAGGACTTATTTGTGTACTCAATTTCATTGGCTGGTAACTGATTAACTGAGAAAAAAAGACTGAATGTTTCTGTTGGTTTATATAATAATGTTTCTACAGTGAATGTTTTGCCTGGAGTGATGGTCTGTATTTCCAATCTTTAGCTGCATCGAATATATTAGCTGAAAAGTTACTTTACATTTTCTGCTTAGGTCAGATCTAGGCCCCTTCAGTTGCTGGTTCCTGCTGAGCCTGCTGTGTCAGACTTGTATTACCACAGTTAACACAGAAAAAGGACTTTTTTTTTTCCTAGTTCTGGGTCCTGATGGGTTTTTTTCCCCCAAAATCTGTAGATGGCTGAATAAATGGTTCTAACATTATTGAGAGAGATGATGGGTTTCTAGAGCCTTTGAGGCATAGGAGCCAGCCCTACCTGTAACCTCTATGACAATGACACTTTTCCAAGACTGTAAATTTAATGCAAGTAAAATGAATGGTAAATTCATTTTTTAAATGCCTGCAGTTTTAGCAAGTAATAATACATCCCATCTCCCACGCTCTCACAGTAGTCTCCTCTTGATGAACCATTTTATGCTCTGGAATGTCAGTGCTACTGGCCTGAATTCCTGCCTCTTCTCTCTGAGTGAAATTACTGGCTAGGAGAGGTTAGTGGCTGAGGTAATGTGATAGAAAATATGAACCCATTGGACTTGGACCATTTCTTTAAGCAAAGATGTTCTGAAGGCAGGCAGGGGAGGGTTAGAAATCCAAAAAGCCTCCATTTAAGTGGCAATAGATGAGGTGTTTGAGCTGCAGAGGTGAGGCAGAGATGCCACTGTCAGCTGTATCTGCGTGATTTTCCAAGGATCTTCAACCAACAGCCTGGTGAGCTGTGAGCACACAATATTGTCCTTCAATTGAACCTGCAGTTCAATTGTACTGTACTGTACTAACAGTAATAGCAAGGAAAAGTCATTTCTAGCTGTCAAAAAAAGTTTTTTCTAGTCTGACCTATTTTCTTAGTTCATCTAGTGACCATCTGCAGAAGGAAAATTGTTGCCTTCTCCTTCTTCTCGTGGTGTGGCTATAGAGAGAGATTTAGCCTTCAAAAATGTCAGTATTTAGTTTAATTTGGAGTACTATGAAATGTGGTTTATTCATTAACCTGGAGATTGGTGACTCTTCACTGTTCTAGAGAATGGAAAAGAGACTGGTTGAAACATCAGACCCAGCCAGCTCAACATCTTCAAAGGTTACACCAGTGAAATCCCTAGACCAGACAGTATTGCTGTGTACCAGAAATTTCTGTCACTAATGAACATTGATAGCTTCATGCTCTCAATTCCAGATCATATTCACCCATTAATTATAGATGGGGGGTTATAGTGGATTGCAGGTAAGTGTAGCCTCAGCCTTTAGAGAGTCAGGTTGGAAGGCAGAGTAGCAGTGCCAGCTCTGGAGAGTCAAGGCAACAAGAAAAAGAGAAAGAAAAAGGAGCAGCAGCAGCACAGGAAGCAGCACACTGGAAATGGAAGAGAACTGGAAAAGAGCCAAAACCACAAACATGGGGAAAAAAATGAAAGAAGAGCAAAGAGAAAGATGATCAACAGGTGAAATCTTGTCACTTTACAGAATGACAGATGAGAAAAAAATTGCTTAATTTCTCATTTCTAAGTCCTTCCATCCCTGGAGATGTGTGCTAGTTTTGGGCATGCAGATCCATAGGACACACAAACCTATAAAGACATGGGTGTGTTCTGGCTGGACTTGACACCAAAGGACACATAGCCAGTGCATGGGGACACCCAGGAAACACACAACCCTCTGGCATCAGTCCAGCATTTACTGTTTAAGACAGGGACACTGATTAAGGTGGAACAATGCTGGTTGAATGGGGGGTATCAGCAGGCACAGGGTGCTGGGATGAGCTTGCCAGGGTATGGTACCCAAAGGGGTGTGTATGTGGGAGGGATGGCAGTAGGTTGGAATGTAGCATGGGATTCCAGGCATGGGCTGTTGGGGTCCCTGGGATTGAGGTCACCTTGATGCTGGGGCCCCTGGGTTGGAATCAACATCCCTAGAGAAGCTCTTATATCACCCTATGTCTCTGTGGTTGCCTTCAGTCTCTCCCAGTCACTGAAGGACCATTCCATAGTGGCTTTTTAATGCCATGCACTGTCTCTTCTTGTGGAGAGGGAGGACAGGAATTGTCCCTGTCCAGAGACAGCTGGGGCTGAAGCACCTTGATCTAATTCCCAGCTTCTAGTGCTGGTTTCAGTCTTTGCTATATCCACTCATGTGGTGCCTGAACACGACACAATGGGACTGGAGCCATGAGGAGGCTGCAGAGACACCCCCAACTCAGACCACCCTTGTTACTCCAGATTTGCCCCCTGTGGCAGGCACGGGTTTCCAGGAGACACAGAGTGCTGGTGTGGGAAAGCTGGGTTGAGTGCAGATCTTTATGGAAGATATTGTGGGAATGAGAAATCCAGAAGTTGAAGAAAATTTGCAGGCGAGCTCCTGGGAGATGAGGCTTGGCAGGAAGTCCTGTGCAGCACCACTGCAGGAATAGGGTGTGCAGCAAGAGGCACTGAGGAGTGTGGACAATTAAATTGCTTCTGATTTCTGCAAAGAGTTTGAGCATGCAAGAAAGAACCGACCCAAAACCAAGGCATTGCAACCACTGCAATTTTGGTGCTTGTCCATGAGTGTCCTCCGTCTTAAAATGGCTCTGCCAGAATGGGTCTTCTTCCCCAGAAGAGTTCCATGGCCTGGGAGGAAAAGTGGGATGTTGAAGGTGGCCTCCAAAGCCTGGGCAACACTTGTTTCTTCAATTATATTCTGCAGTGCCTGATGCAGGGCATGTTCCTGGCCAACCACCTGCTGTCATACGAGCACAGACAGTCCTACGAGTCCTTCCTGCTCCACCCTTTACATCTCTTGGGCAGCTTGGAAGGATGGAAAACCCACAGTGACTTTGGGAACAGCTCCTAATTTCCCCCTGGAAAGCCTTCAGAACAGGCTCAGTGTAGCACAGCAAACATTGGCTTGCTGTCATGTGCCACGTTCCGACTCCCAGGGAAGATCATTTCTTGCTTCCTGTGGCTCCTGAAGTGCATCTGAAAGTCCTTCCTGGAGTTTTATGCACCTATCATCTAAACATGGGATCGTTTGGTGTTTGGGTTTTTTTTCTTCCTTAAAAGTTTTGGTTAACCACATATTTCACCAACACAGTTCTTTATAGCACAGCCAGCTCTTCAAGGAAGCTGTCCAATGGCTTCAGGGTCCAGTCTCATGTGTGACTTTTGAAAATCCCTTTTCATGCCTTAAAACAGTTGCACTTTAGTTTGCCCTAAGTTTTCTCTTAAAAAAACAATTGCCCTCCGCCAAAGCCCTCACCCCAACACAAATACTTTTCTTATCTGCTATACTTTTAAGCATTTTAAAGGTCAGTTATTAATACACTCTTTGCATCTTCAAGTGGGAAAGTTAATAATTCTCAACTTGTTACATTAAACACTTGATACAGGTTGCAGTGAAATAAAAGGCATGTATACCTTCTATCAAAAGTGAGTTTTTGTAAGTGAGATCTAACGATTGTGAGGAAAAATTTGTAGTAAAAACCTTATTTGAAAACTTAGATTTTTCATAAAATTCTGTTCAATTAAGCAAAATTTCATGGTGACAGTCTCAGCTCATTAAATTTGCTTTTCTGCCAGTTCTAGCTGGAAAACGGTCCTAGCACTCCAATCCAAATTGCTACAACTACTACCAAGAAGAGTAGGTATAACTTAAACTACTGTCACTTGTCCAGAAAATGTCAAATGTCACTTATCCTTATCTCTGATCTTTGCAAGACCTTCTTTGAAGTATTTCCTGATTAATTATGGCAAATTTTTAGAATTCTTCCACAGTAGAGAATCATGTAATAGATCTGTTTCATGGTACCTCATCTTCTGTTCCTGGAAGCAAATAAAAACGGGAGACGAATGTTTGTGCTAAATGTGCTGTTTAGTGCATTTTTATTAGCCTTCAATCCAAGAAGCCTTTTATCTTTTTTTTTTTTCCAAAAAGTGCTAAAAAGTATTAGTGACAGCCAGAGAAAAAAACACAAAACCAGGGTTCCAGTTTTGCACACTGTCCCCACACACCACCCCCATCCCAAAACTTTCTCGTTGCTACATACTCATTTTTTTTGCTTAGCTGTTGCCAATGAGCTAGAAGGTTCCCAAGCCTTGCACCTGTGCAGTGTGCTTTACATCTTAATCCAAGTCTCTGTTAATAAGTACAAGTAAGAACATTAGATCCCAACACACTTAATTTGCTCCAGCACCAGCCTTGATCAAAGCTTTTCTTACCAAAAAGAAATTCTTGTGTGCACACTGGTTTTTTTTTGCCTTCAAGATGGTATAGCCATACTTTATAATTAATTCAGAAACACATTCTTTTATAAATATTTTGGTGTCTGGCAGCATCACATTTCCTTCACTGGTCAAAGTGGAGCCAAAAATGATCAGAGAATTAACTGCCTGCTGAGATCATCAGTACCAGTACCAGGTCTGGCCTCCACAGTAAATGCAGTCTCCAGACAGCTCTCTGGTGTCCAAGCTGGACACTGCTGATGGAGACTTGCACTGCTCTGCAAAGCTGCCTTGTTACAGGGGTTTGTTAAAAGATGGACTTTGCCTCATAAGCACTGAGTTGAAGTTCTGACCTCTTTGTTTGGCAAGTTGAAGTGGAATTCTCGCACAAAGTGTCCAGTCTTTGTAAAGCAGGATCTACAGATTCCAGTCTGCTGATGGCTCTGATTACCCCAACCTTTCTGCCAGTGAAGCCCATCCATTAGTGCCAGAAGTGTTCCTACAACAGAGCTAACAGAAAAATACATTTTCATTCACTGGTTTAATAAATTTTCTTCAGTTCCACATAACTATCTCCACTGATCCCTCAAAAAGGACAAGCTTTTAATGATGAGATGCTGATTTGCAAAAGACTAATTTTAAGACATTAGATACAGATAAGATAACACAGACCTTGGGCTGATTTCAAGCTTAGTGAATTGTTTTCAATTCTCATTTAAAAATCATCTGAAATGCACTAGCACTGAATTACTAGTTTTCAGGTTAAATGAAGGTGTCACATCAAGTTAAATAGGTTGCAGTCTTCTTTTCACAAAGATCAAGCACCGTCTACACAAGATACAAGGCGTGTCCTACCTATGAACCTGGTCTTGTTTGCTGGTACATATGGGAACAAGAGCATCAATCTCAACCAGGAAAATAATTGAAGAATTGAAGGTTGCATCTGGTAAGCCCACAAAGAAAACACTGACATCAGGAAAACAGCACTATTTGAAAGAGAACATACATGAAAAACATTATGGTTACAAGAGCACTGGAACTGGTTAGTTTGGGTTTTTTTTGAGGGGGATGGTGGTGCTTTGAAAAATTTTGTTTGAATTTTTAATATTTCCCAGTACATCCCAAGATTTCCAGCCCCCCCCAAAACCCCACTGGAAAAGGAAACAGACAGTCTCATTTCAGTAGAAGGACCTGACAAAACATGAAAAAGAATTTCTTCTTGACCACAGAAAATTAGTTACAACTCAGACAGAACATGTGGCACATTTCAATCTTACCTGCTCAAATATTAAACAAAATTGTCATTCATATTCTTCTACCCATTCACTCAAGCACTTGACACCATTTCTCATAAACAAAGATTAATCCCCCATTACCCTGGCTACATTCATTAGCAAGTCCACAAGCTACCGGTGTCTTTCCAGTCCCTGGTGCACCATAGAATAGGAAATCTCTGCAATTAAAAAAAAAAAACCACTGAAGAAAAAAATCTTAATGGAAAAGTGTCTGTTGCAACCCCCATGCATAAAACACACAGCTCTGCTCTCCTCAGCAAAACACCTCATGGATAAGACAACAGTAAAACCAAAATGTGAGAAAAGTCAAAAGGGTTTTTACACAATTCAACAAGGCAGAAAATTAAATGAATAAAGAGGATAATGTGTATGTACAGATCATAGAGAAAAAGACAGTAACATCCCAGAAGGACACATCCAAAAGCTCTGACAAACCAAAAGAGGTGGCTACAACACAGTGAAGCCAAACAAGCTTCCAGCACAGAGGCTGAGACCAGAATAACTTAGAAATCACCAGTTATGCATATTCATTCTCGTTTTCACAAAAGGCAAGATTTGAGAGTAAAGCATTTAATTGCCCCTGAAATAGCTTGAAGTTTCTGGGTCTCCCTTTGCAGGTGATATAAAAGAAGTAATCAAAAACTGGGAAGGTATTCTGCACTTCTGCATTTCCATCAGCTAGAAAGCCAAGATGCTGCTGCTTCAAAATGAATTTCATTTAATAAAAAAGCAAAAGACATAAAGATTTTATTTTCATTGTTTGTAGTACTTTTGAAAGTTACTGAAAGTGAAGCATTTAAAGTCCCATTTCAATATATGATGACTGAATTTTGCTGACCAAGAATATATAATGATAATAATTAAATCTCTAATAATTTCATTTTGTAACATGGAATTCAGCTGTGTAAGTGGACAGATTCCTATTTTAGCCCAAGCACAATAAAACACTGCAAAATTCTGGCTGCAGGTTCTGTCAAATGTAAAACTGATGCTTGAGCATTTGAAAAAATACACAGAGTTTGTGGGAGAGGCAAGTGGACTTCCATGAAGCAAACTACAGTTGACTACCAGTAGGTAATTCATCGTATGTGGAACTCTAAAGGAAAAAATCTCCAACTCTAACTTTTAAAGGCAAAACACCTTTAAAAGATAATTTTGCCTCACAGTAAATATATGAACCTACATATATGCCGGTTTCTAAAGATTTTTAAAAATATTACTTTTTAATTTTCTTAAAACTACTTTTTACTACTGCTAACTCCCCCCCCCCCCATTCAACAGTGCAGAAAATTTTGGAGCACTTTTGTATGTTAAAGAAAGCTGCAGCCTCAATAAGGTTCCATTAGAAATTCAATGTCAACACAAAGGAAAGGTTTACATCAGTTTTCAAATTGCTTGAGAGAAACCTGTAAGCCAAGGGAGCTGTAGAGAGCCCATTACTGGAAGCTTTCATAAATAGTGCAAATGTCTCACTGAAATGATGAAGTAAAAATCCTTACTGAAACAACTATTTGCATTGGCTCAACACCAGACAGATTTGCTTCAATGTTCATGTGATCCCTGTGAAGATTTGAAGTGAAAATGCAAGCCCTGAAACAGCTGTGTGTAAAGTGTCCATTCAAAAATCATAAGGCAATTCAGGAAGCACAGTATAAGATGTGTTGCAGCATATCACTGCTATTCCATATTTTCTGAAGAAGGTATTTCCTCCACCCTTAAAAAACAGCTCTAGCATAACTGACAGTAAGATTATATTTAGAGAGCAAAAATAAATGTCACTTTAGACTGCACTATGCTTTGGAAGAAGCTTTTTTCAGCTGAATTAAAATTACAAATAAATAATCACTCTATGTGAAATAGTAAAATAAATTAATGTCTACTTTCTCCAGTAGAACACCCCCTGATCTCCCATCCTTTGCCTTCTATGCATCTTCTTTACAGCCAGTTTTTTGCACGATTGTTTCTACAGTACTAAGATACAAAGTTAACATGTAAAAGCAGAGATAGACGAACACAAAAAGCCCCATTGAAACCGGCACACATGATCAGTATGACATTTCAATATCGTGAACACAAAGCAAGAATCACTGGCATTTAGCCAAGTTTTTCAACACTACTTAAAAATTAGATCAAATGTTTACTTTTTTAATAGACTTAGGAACAAGTGTTTGAGGATTTGCAAACAGACCATTTTCAGGTTTATTTTCTCCTCTTGCTGAACAGAGTAAAAAAATCCCATTCAGTAGGAAAAAAAGAATTCTGAAGATATAGGAAAATAACAGAAATAAATTATGGAAGGCTTTCATAGCACTAAGGTTGCTTCGCATGATAACATTGTCATTTTTAGTTCCAAGCCTTCCTCAGACAACAGGTTACTTATTCTTCTCTTAACCAGAGCTAAGGTTTTGTGCTGGTTTTCTATTACTACATATGGTAGAAAAAGCAGCTTCTCACTGCTGTTAGTTACACTTTGCAAATCTTTCAGAGAACAATGTTTAGTTGTTTCTAACTAATCAGTTTGCACTTCATGAGGAGAATTAAAACACAGACACACAGGCAGAAACACTAGGACTGCCTCACTTTGTCTGTATCCAACTTTCTGCTGCATCTAAACTCGACTGGGTGTTATAAAATTATTTATAATCATAAAAGAAAATTTCATTAACCATGAAGCTGCTTCTGATGCCAAGAAAATTGATTTAGAGGACAAGTTAAATCTACAGAAGTTTACAACACAAAAGGATCTTTTTGGTTCACAAGAACCAGCCCAGCCCATATATAAAAGATCGTCTGGTGTGGAGATCTCTCTGCAACTGGCATTCACAAAATGAAGACATTTGTGCCCAATTTAATATTGGCTGTGCCTGAATTCTTTACACATGAAGAACCTGCCAAATACACCCTGCTGCACACACTCTCATACTTGTGGCTTAAACAGTCAAAAGCACCTGTTTCTAAAAAACTCATGTTAAACAGCTTGGCTCACACCTTATATAAATCAGTGCATTAAGAATAATTACATGACGGCTCAGGCTGACACACTGGATGAATTTTAGGGAGAAGTGGAAGACCAGATTGTCATGCTGTAGGGTGCTCTGACCTCCACGTCCTGCTCCCTTTCCTGTGTTTCTCTTACACTGCAGGAGAAACCCAGCTTAGTGATCTGCTTCTTGCCTATCTGTGGCTGAGCTGGGATAGAAAACTCAGTTAAAAGTCAGAAAGCTCAGTGGGTTCATGATTTCTACTGGAAAGCCCCACTACCTATTTTTAATCCCCAGAAAAGCGAACCACATTATTGCTCAATAATATGAAATTTGAATAATGAAACTGCCATGTTACATGCAAGTGAAATTTTTGGGCCATTTTCCAGAGCAACACCATAGAAGTTAATGGTGCCGTACCCTCTTACCCCTCCTTGCTCCACAGCTCTTCAGAACCTTCGCAGCCACCCTTCCCCTCTGACAGCATCCATCAACGGCTGGAAATCCTAGAGGATCAGGTGAGCTGCCAAGCAGCCAGCTAGATTTGGAAAATACTGATCTGGATGACGCGATATGTACACACAAAAAATTCTGACACAGAAGGTGGAAGGAGCTCCTTGTGTTGACAGTGATTCTGGTGGGAGCCCTTGTAGCAGACCTGCCATAATTTCTCCAGGCTGACCAGCAACTTCTCAGACTGAAATATGTTACTAATTCCCTTCCATGTGCTGCATAGAGAGGTGGTTTAAAACGCGCCCATCCTAAATTACCCCTAAGCGAGCACATTTAGCGCCAGGGGCACGAGCACAAACCCACGATCGCCCACAGAGAATGGAAACGTTCTGTCTCTTTAAGAAACCCCACGAGGCAGGTCTCGTGCCCGGAGTATTTCCCTTCCACGAGGTGCCACTCGTGGGTCGGCATCGGCCGAGCGGCCGCCGGTCCGCCCTCTCGCCGTCCCTCCCCCTCAGGGCGGCTCTCTGGGCAGCTCGGGCTGAGGCGCTGCTCCTTCCCGCCCAAGATGGCGGCGGCCCCGCCCCGCCGGGCGGTGTCCCGGAGCCCGTCCCCCGGCGCGGGGTGTATGACCGCGGCCGTGCGGCGAGCGGGGCAGGCGGCGGCCGGAGCGGGTTGTACCGGGTGAGCAGCGCTGTCCGGCCGCGTTCCGGGCTGTCGGAGGTCGGCTCGGCTCGAGTCGGGCCGGCTGGGGAGCGAGAGGGAAACTTTTCCTCGCGGAGCCCTTCTCCGCCGGGACTCCGGCCGCTCTCCCGCGGCCATGTTGGGAACCGGGGGCTGCCTGGGGGGAAAGGAGCTCCCCGGCGAGTGGCGGCGCTGGGCTCCGCTGTCCCGCCGCGGGGCTGGGGCAGCGCCGCGTCCCGCCGGCAGGGAGGGAGGCGGTGGGGCGGGCAGGACTTGGGGAAGGAAGCGACGGCGGCGGGCGCTGGCTTGTCCCCCGGCTCTGAGGGAATTGGGGGGTCTCGGAAACGAGTTCGTCTTCGGGAAAGGGGAGAAGCAACAACGGCGGTGGCTCCGCGGCGTTACGTAAGTGCCCGAAACTCCTGGACTCGTGACTCCGCCGAGGCGACGGGACGGGACGGGCGGGCGGGCGGAGGGCGCTTCCTGCCCCGGCGGGCTGGCGGGGCCGCGCTCCCCCGGCCCTTCGCTCGCCCCGTGAAACTCCGTGTCGTTCTTGGAGCAAGTCGCCTGAAAAGTGTTGACGCTGTGGTGAAAAACCAGCGTAACCGCGAATCGTGCGGCTGCGAGCATAAGCTGTCTTTTTTTTTTTTTTCCCTATGAAATTCGCCTGTTTTGAGGGGAATGAACTGGTCTGCCAAAGATACGTATGGCTCGTAAGCTGTTTTCTCAAAGTAGCTCGAGAAAAGACAGCCGCATGTTTTTCCTCTCGCCTCATTCGAAATACTTATGTTCATAGGCACCGATGTTTATAAATGGCAAAACTGCTCATTATGGGTGAGTCTGCTGAGCAGCACGTCCTGGCTTCGGCTTTGTCCCTACTAAGGGAAATAGCTGTAGCTCGGTTTTGACGTGAAGCATCAGTACAATGCTTGTTGATAACCGAAAGGACCTTTTATATCCTTAACCAGACATCAAGGATTGTCTTTTGGCTAAATTGATGCGAATGGTTCCAGAAGCATCATTAAGTTCTAATTCAGGCTGTGCTAAGAGTTACTGAAAGGGTTGGTGCTTGTTTGAGAAATACTATATCTGAAGCTTCGATGTGCCTAACAGCTTAAGGTCAGATGAGGTTAATACACTTGGCAAAGTGACTCTAAAACCAGACCCACAACACAGGAATCTGTTTCAGAACTGAGACTGCAAATTCCTCTTTCTCTCCTGAAATAAGGAGAACTTAAATATTCAGATCTTCAGTTCTGATACTTGTATATTGAATTATTTTAGGGATGCCTGTCTGAAAGAAGGGAAGTATTTAAAGACAGCAGTGTAATCGGTGCTGAGATCCTGCAGATTAATTGCTTTGTGTGCAGTCATCAGCATGCAGAATGGAATCGGTTCTTTAGCTCAGAAGGCAGTGCTCTTGCTTTTAGCCTCTAATCTAAATACTGTTGACTAATCTCAGTGGGTAATAGGAATCCCAGTGTTGTTAAATGTCTTTTATATCAGCTCAGTTTCTAAATAATACTTTCCCAAGAGTTTTAGTGCCACCAATTTTGTTGAAAACAACAGTGACAGTGTTGTGTGCCTGAGTCCCAAATTCTTGCTTCTGAATGCAAATCGGCTGTGTGCTGTTTGGGGTGCCTGAGTTTTGCTCTTCATGGAAGCTCACGTAGAGGAAGTCCCTTAAATGCTAAATGAAAACTGGTGTATAGAAATTTTTAGCTGGAGAAGCTGGTTCAGTTTCCTCTGTTGTAGTCTATAGAAAGAGTAGCATCTTTTCACCTAGAAGCATGTTTTTATGAGATGAAGTGATGAAATAATTTTTCAGCTAGAGCTTTGTTCTGTTTCCCTTAAATCTAGGGTTGAGCTTTAATCGTAGTGATTAGACATGTGCCCAGAGTGGCAGAAGGATCTATCCATAGTATCCTAAAGCCCTTTAGTTTCCAAAAATTCTCATGGGCAAAATGTTTGCTATATTCAAAAGGTGTGATGGCTTTTAAGTTTCTCTGTTGTGGTTAGTGGATGCAGGTTAGTTTCAGAGCAGTAAAGAGATGGAACTGCCATTTCAGGTGAGGCATGATATGACAGAGCCAAAAGCCCCATAAGAGCAATTATGGTAGAGTACAAACACTGGTTTCATACATTTAGAGCATTTATAGTGGCTTGTCTTCACCAAAGAGGGCTAGAGGTGTTTAAGTAAAACCTTAGGGTCAAGGCAAGGCACATAGATAAGGCAGAGTTGAATTTTTTAGTACTTGCAGATCTGATTTTCTGAAAATGTATGTTAGATAAAATGTTGAAAGTGGTGTCCTAGCAAACAAATGGCATCCATTAAAGTGCACTTACTAATGGGTGATGTCAAATAAGAGAAATCCCAGTATTAACAACTGATACAATTCTTAGATGATGTCAGGTAAGAATTTAAATTCTTGATTTTGTATTAGGAAATGAAACCTTATTCTTTACAGCCTCAAATTGTAAAGGTACATTTGTGACTTATTTCAAGCTTACTTTTCCATTTAATTTTTGTATTTTTTTTAGTTTATAGATCATGCTTATATATGTATATTTTACTACTTTCATGAATTAATTCAGTATTTGGATGAAAGTGTCATGATCTAGAGATTGTTCCAAAAGAGAATACATACAGATAAATGTGGATCTGTGAAATAGAAACGCATATTTAAGACTTTCTCCCTAATGCAGCAAGTGCCAAGTTTGCTGTTGTAGGATAACTTTTGTCTTCATGATTCATTGAAGGACTGGTTTTTATAGTTGAGGGGGGTGAAAAACTACTCTATAGATAGGCGTGGTAGAGTTTGTTTACTAAAGATAATTTTATTGTTGTCATGAACTGTAAGATATGATGATGTTAGCAAGTAGAGTCCTGCAAATTCAGGGCTGCAAGAGTAGTCTGGTTGAAATAAATGCTGTACACATGAGAAGTGGCTTGATTAAGAGTTGTAGGACAAAGATTCTCCTTTTATGAAAATAAATATTATTGTGCAGAGGTGTTATTGAACAGAAGAGTACTGCATGTTTTTTAGCCTGCTGCCTTAATGCTATACAGTCAAAAATGCACATATGTTGACTTTAGTTGCATAAATAGGTAAGAGTACTGCTTCTTTGGACATAATCATGTTTTGATTTTTTTTTTGGTTGGATTTTTTGGCTTATTAGTGATTGTAAATAATTTAAGGATTTTAAAAGTGAAATGGGAGTGGCTTTCTATTTTTTCTCTTTGCATCATTTTATTTTACAGTAAAACAGCATTAAGTGTATTGTATATATAATGTAGGGTTTTGGTATTCGTTAGACTGTAAAAGAAGAAAAAAAAAAAACAGTTGAAAGTTAAAGGTTTCAAATACAGGAATGTTCTTGCTGCATCACCCTGCTCTCTGACCCCAGTCTAATGGGGATTGTAAGAATGTGGGTGAATGTAATAAGAGGGCATGCAAGCTGTTAGTAACTGTGTTGAGAGGCAATCTCTTGAGAAATTTTACTGATTCAGACACAGGGGGCTGCTAAATAGTGATAAATATGATCTTTGTATCAGCAGCTTTAGCTTTCTTTAAATGCTTCTTGTGCCTCCAGCATATCATGTAGAGGTAACTGTTTTCTGTTAAATACTTAGTATGACTTCTGAAAAAGTAAAAGTTAGAGCATGTTCTTTAACATCTGCATTTCTAAAGTGTACACATAATTTGCTAACCAAATTAACAGTCTACCATACACACAGCCGTTCAGGTTGTCAGCATCTTCCTTATGCAGAGTAACTTCAGTGCAAACCTTTGTGCAGTTTTCCAGTTGTCCTCTAGCTAGTCTGTACTCCAGTTGCTTTCCATATAACTAAAATAAATCAAACGCATCTGACAAGCAGTGTAAGGAAAAAGGGCCAGTGAATGCATTTCCTAGGAAGGCCATCACCTACAGTAAGCAGCTGTGATTAAGGGGTTCTTTTGGGAAATAACTCCTTGTTTTTACCCTTCTGCTTTAAATTTCTCCTGCCTTAGCTGTCAGTACTTGGTAGTGTAAAACTTCTGAGAGTGATTTTCAGTGTACTTCTGTTCTGAAAGCTGTGTGTGACAGTGATTAGTTCCCCCTTGTCCCCTCTCTCTGATCTAGGTTAACAGCATCGAGGCAAGTGAACTGCCCTTTTAACACACAGGTTATATTTGAAAGGCTGGTTACATTGACAAGTTTTATTTATGGTATCATTGTTATAGCTTTCCTTTTGGCTATTATTAATAGCTGTCAGATGTCAGTTTTCGCTATTCGTCTGTGTGTCACTCGGTAGCATTTGACGTAAGAAAGGTCTTACGTCCCCTGCTCAGAAAGAGAATTCAACCTTTGGCATGTTGGCTTATGTGCTTTCAAATAATGCTGGATAAATATATTTAAAATATTGATGGGGATCAGCCGTGACAGGTCCATGATTGCAGCACGTCAGTGTTGTCAAGCTTCCTGAAAATCACATGTAGTTTGATTCCAAGCCCTAAGCTGTGTTTTGGCTTCCTGTGCCTCTGGGATCTCCCTGCACATGGTTACTGGGACGTGAGCTATTTTTGGTACCAATTTGGGCAACTTCTTCTAGTGGTTTTAAATAGTAGGGAGAGGATTCCCTGCAACCAGCCATAATTGTCCTTAGTCTGTTCTTGCTGGTGAACTAGTGGTAGAAGTTACTTGGAGTTTTTTTAATTAAGGAGTGAAGGATTTGAAAGAATTCAGTATGTCGGTATATTCTGTTTTTCCTACTGTAACATTGAAAATGTGCTTCAGCGGTGTTTTGCCTGATCTTGTTAGGTAGTGATCAGTTGCCTGGCCTCCTGAAAGTATTTCGACAGTAAAATAAATTATTAGGATCACTCTTGAAGTAGAAATTTCTTAGCTTAGGTGGGTCAGGAGCAGGAGAAAGTTGAGGTGATTGCACCTGCTCAGAGAAGAGAAGGTTGGGTGTTGTTACTTGGCTTGTGTCTTGTTTAGTTTTGTGGAAATGCTTAAAATTACTGAGCTGGTAAAAGAAACCTCTTTGTTGTGCAGTTTCTCTTTCAGGATTTAAAGAACACAGCAGGTGAAAAAACTGATAAAAATGTAACAGTAATGATGTTATGTTGCTGTGCTTGTAAATTGTGAGACTCCATAGGAGCACTTTGCTTTCTTTTTAAACATGACTTGCTGGAACTGAAAGTCCTTTTGTGTTGTAGTACTTTGTAGAAAATTAATGACTCTCCTCAGGGTCTGAGTACTTGGTAACTCTCTAGTTTGGTCATGCTGTGAATTATTACGTGTCCTCTAGTCCTTGTTAGACTGTAAGTGAAGTCTGTAACTTCTCTCATAATGGTAATACAAGTGAACCGAAGAAAACTTAACACGGAAAGCTTCTTTTTTTTTTTTAAACACTGTCCTGTTTAGGTACCTGTGCATAATAAAAGTACATGAGTCAGTGAACAGGGAACCTGGTATGTCACAGGTTTGCATTTGTGGAAAGAAAAAAAAAAAATAAATTCTGTGAATTTGATGAAGCTCTTTGGAGCACGCAGCTGTTCTGGTAGCTCTCAAGTGCTAAAACAAGCAGGTGCCCTGAGATCCAGGTGGTGCTGTTTTTAATGTATACTTGTGTCTTAGAGATGCATAGAGATCTTTCTGTAAATGTTCTGTACTTGTCAGTTAAATTTGCTGCAAGAAGCATGCTGACAAATACAGTTTATTTCAGTCACTGGAAACCAATCCTCTTTTTTACATTGACTGAGAGATGGTTTGGGTAGCCGTTAACAAGTTGCCTCCGTGTGTGCTGTAATAAGCCATAACAACAACAAGCCGCACAGCCAATCTGGTTTTGGAAAATTGCATGCAAGATGGATTTGGCAATCGTTCTTGCAGAACAGCTGCATCTGGATCTGTGTTTTTCTATACTAATGATGCTGTGTCCCCCCCTCAAAAGAATTTAAATAGGTCTTTTCTAAATTTAAAATGTTGATGCAGTGAGTTCTTTGTCATGCAGGGTTGACAAAGCTGAAGCAGGATCTAGCTTGCTCAGAAATTGGTCGGATCCTTTTTACTGATTTTGGTGGGATTTTTGGCTTTTTTTCTGTGTCTCTCACGCAATATACATTTAGTGTTAAGTGTGTATATCTGTCAAGTAATTTGCTACCCCAGCTGTCCAGATGTGTGGCCCAGTGCTGCCGAAGCAGGCTATCACCAGGCCTTAAAAAGCAGTGCATCAGATGGGAGGGGCACACCCGGCGCCTGTCCAGGCCTGGAAGGGAGGGGTGAGTCCCTGCTGCCAAACTGGAGAGTAACCTTTGCTGGCAGAGACTCTCCAAACAGCTAAACAGTTGAAGTAGGGAAACATTAAATTGTAAACAGAAAAACACATCCCAATGTTTGGTATCGCTGCCTGGTCAAGTGATCTTTTAGGCACCGACCCAGCAGATGGGGTTTGTGTCTCCTGGAGCTGCTTCAGGCACATTTCGAAGGTGTTCATCTGTTGTCTGTGTTTCTTCTTATGTCTTTTATCTACTCAGAATTGTGGAAGACTTCAGAAGGAACTTGAGCGTTCTTGGACTTCAGATCTGTGGAAATTGATGTTGAAACTATACTCTGGTGTATGTCCCCAGTGCTTTGATTAAGATGAAAGATGCAGTTTGCTAGCACCAGAAGTTAAGCTAAACCACTGATAGTGCTCCTAAATACGTGCAAATGGCAAGTCAAAATACTAAGGTGTTTTCCCATGACAACAAAAATTTGATTTGAATACAAGGCTTTTTTAGTCAGTTGTTTGTTAATTGATTTTAAAAAGCACACGTGTGTTCTGTAGCTTATGAATACGTGATTTTTAGATATACAAAATATCAGCCTTTTTACTTATCCCTGTTTTAATATGCTGACAGCTGCGAGTATTTGCTGTGCCTGTAGTTCCCTTTGCTTTCTGTGCTTTGAGAGACGAGTTTGTCAAAATTGAGCACTATTCATGGTGGATCAGGCCTGCCTGTTTGTTCATCTCTGCAGAATCCAAGCTTTCAGGGCTTTTGGCTGTGTGCTGTGGGTTTGGTTTTTTAATTTTTTTTTTGTGTATGTTTTTTGTTTGGTTACTTTTTTAACAATTCCTTTAATTCTGGCCATTCCAGATGCTCATGCTGGCAACCTCCTCTTTCATATCTTGAACAGTGTTAAGAATCTAAATGTGGCAGCACCTCAGCTCCTGAAGTGCGATCAAAAGCCATGTAAGCCTGTGTAGGTGCTTGGGAAAAGCTCAGCTTATCAAGGGATGGGTAAGGACACAGAGAAGTTAGTTTAGGTAGTTGCTCTGTTTGCTCCAACCCCAGTCTGCCGGGTGGGGGATGGAGAATTATGTGTTTCTTCCCAGCAGCAGCTCTGTCTCTATCATGCCAGAAGACAAGAACAGTACCAGCTACCATAGTTTATTGTAAATAGAAGCCTGACAGTGGTAATAAACAGCTGACTTAATTAAAAAGTTGGACCTTTTACAAGAATGTTCCTCCTGGAGTTCTGCAGTGAGGTATCTTCTCCCCTAAGAGGCATTCAGGGATGACATCCAGTGCAGCAGGGGACAGAAGGGAAATACAACCCCTTCCAATTGGTCTAGGAGTGCATTGAGGCCTCCTGATCATGTACTTCCCTGTGGTACAAATCCTTTAGTACTGCTTGCATTTCCATCTTTCATGTTTTCTCCAAGCAGGAGAAGATAGTGGGAGCAGCTTTGAACTGAGCAGTTCTGGGTTTCTCTGTCTCTTTGATGGGTGCCACATGTTTCTTGCTTGGAGCAAGGGTGCTGCCATTCCTGCACGTGGCCTTATGGCCAAGGTGGTTCCTCTCATCCTTCATGCAGGGTAGGTTTAAAACAGGCCAGACATGTCTGGTGGGACAGCCCTCTTCTGCATGCCTTTATTTTCTTTGTGCCTCCTCTATGATTACTAAGCATTATAACTCCTCTGAATGTGGGAGTTGGCCTTTCTGTTTACAAGCAGGTTAAGTTGGTGTTTTATTTCCGGCTGAGGTTTATGGTGTTAAATACCAAACCTTGTGAGCAGCTAATGTGCAGGACTTGGATGGTTTTGCCTGCATACAGCCACTCGGGGAGTGTCGTAGCTGTTCAGCAGAGTAGCCTGGACAGTAAAACAGCATTGCTCTGCTCTTGCTGTGCTAATACATGTGCTGCTTGGCAAAATAAATAGTCTTTTGCCAAAAATTAGCTTTCTGTACCCAAATGAGCTTCTGAGTAGGATAGGGAATATAAGGTCATACATCTTGAAAGATTACTTAGAAATCATCTCCATCCTGAAGATAGAATTGGCCTTTCTAGGCAATCCTAACTCAGGAATTCCTGATCCATTTGGATAATGCAAACTTGAAAAACAATGCATTTGCTGTGCAGGTTTGATAATAAAGTGAGGGTTTTTGTTGTTATACATTTAGAATTGTTTACATTATATGAGCAATTATTACACAACTGCTCTACTAAAGTGAAAGAGCAGTCCTTGCTTGTAAGATAGAAATTAAGTTATACAAAAACTTTAAGATGTCAGCCCATAAAAACAAGAATTTCTACACTGTACTTTCAAGAAGAATTTTAGTGGGATTTGACTTGTGGCAGTCATGTGCAATAGTTAAAATCAAAACAGTTCATTATAGTTTGTATGAACTATCATATGGCTCATTATAGTAATTATAGGTTTATGATGACATCCAACCAGACAAATGCATGGATTTGCTTTCCTGACTTTCATGATGTAGTTGGACATGACTATAAGCTGGACTCAGAAATAATCGGAGGGTTTCTAAAGTTTTGTCAAGGCAGAGTATTCAAAGGCTGCACAGTGTGAAGTAATGTGGTTGCTGTTACCATATTTCCAGCATGGTTTCTGTAGTTGATGCCGTAGCATTGGCCAACAGGTTGGGACAAATGAAGGGTTAAGACTGCTGGGTCATACTGGATGTACCAGTAAAGGGGTGAGTTAGCTAATCTGTGTTTCCCCTCTCATTGCTCCACAGGCTTGCACAATGCAGGAAGATGTGCCTTCATGGGGGGGAAGAAAAAGAAAGCATTCATAAGATTTTCATGATTTTTAGGCTTTTCTATAAAATAAGACCTGGGAGAGGTCTACAGTAACACCCTCTTTCCTGCCAGTGTGCTACTGATTGCTGCTTAGGTTTATAGTGTTCAGATGAAAATGTTGCAAGCGTCTTTGCATCTGTAATCTGAAGCAGCCTTGGTGTTGCCATCATCCTTTCTAGTGTTTTATCTTGCAGCTTTTTTGACTTTATTAGATACCAATATTTATTAAGGGTATGGGAAATGGTTGGAAGATTCAACAGCTTACATTGCCATAAGGAAAAGGTTGTTTGGGACATTTTTTTGTCTGTAAATCAAATCAAAGTTTCTGTCCCACTGTCAATACCTTTCTAAACACTGCAGCCATTAACCAGGTTAGTCAGAAGTGATTATCTGGATAAAGACTATGCTGAAGTTCAGAGGGATCTCATTGCCTCATTTCCTGCTATTATCTCTACCTTGATAAAGTCTCTTTAATATCTCTGCTCTTCTTTCTTTTCAGTACTGTGAAGCTTTTTTTAGTACTTGATACATCTTTGATATATCATCAGGGTTAGCCTCTATATCCTTACCAGCTAGTTATGTTAGTGATAGCAAGACTGTTTGTGAAATACAGCAGTTCGGGGAATACTTCTTGAAGAGAATAATTAGGAGAACTGCTTGTTAGAAGGCTGCATTTCTCTTTAAGTAACAGTTGTTGTCTTATGTTTTAAATAGCATCTAGATAGCTCCAGCACAGGACAGGCATTTAGTTGTTGCTGTAGTATCAGCTTTTAGCAGTGATAAAGACCTTTAGAAAACATTTGTCATACCCATATCTCCCATCAACATAATATTTTTGTGGGTGAAATTTTTTTAATTTCCCTGAACTTTTTGCTCAAATTGATGTTTTTACTATTTAATAAAAAGCAACTGGTGAATAATGCAAATATATAATTAATACTAAAAAAGCTATCAGTTAATTGTTACAAATGTATTTAGGTAACTGCAGACGATTTAATGAAATACTAATAGATTAAAGAATGGGTTGATAGATACTTAACACCTAATTTTCCTCAGTATTTTATTTTACTTGCTGAATTATAGAAATAAAGTTTAATTAAACGCCTCTTTCTATATTATGTCTAATCCAGATGTTGTTATTGGCACTACCAGTCAAGGACCATAAAGGTGGCTTGTGCATGAATGCTTGGATTCTGATTACAGCTGATGAGATCTAAGTCCGTAAAAAATGTGATTTTTGCCAACTAGGATAAGCGTCAGTATCCTCCTTCCCTGGATGTACTGAAGGATGCAGGGTAGGAAGTGTAACTAGCGAGGCTGAAGTAAGATTTAAAATGTGCTGATTTGTCTTCTCACTTGGATCAGATCTGTGGTGCATGTTTTTAGTTCAGCAACTTTCCACACTAAAACTATTCTCAGTGCATTAATTCTTTAAACAGGTTGCACTTCAGAAGTTTACACTTGTATTTTACTTGGCAGTAGTGCAAAATGTAAAATGTTGCTCTTAAGAGCAATCAATATGATATTGATAGAGGGTAGCATTCTGTATTACAGTTCTTCCATGCCTTTGTAGCTGGAAGTCTGTCCACAAAAATATTGCTGTTTCAGACAGAGCTTTAAGTGAGGGATGTATTTGGGTTCTGGGTAACTTAATTGTTGATGTTTATGCAACTGTAACTCAAGTTAGCCTGTCTTCCTTGCAAGAGGAAAACTGCATGAGTCTGATGTGATAATACAATATATAACAATTATTTGAAACCTGTTACTGAAAAACTGCCATGTCACTAAATGACTGATTCTGCCTGATGAACTCTTTTTAGTGAGAGTGTGATATTTTCCTCTGTGGATGCAAATAACGAGTCATCTTACAAACCAGTCATTTAACGCACAATAGATACCTGGTCTACAGATAGTTCTTGTCTCTTTGGCTTACAATTTACTTGTTTCTGTCTTGCAAAAATTTTTGATCTTCTGTACCTTTCATATGTTGAATTTGTGTGATTTATATATAATGAAGCAGAATAAATATCTGTTTGAAATTTGTTTTATTCAAAACCTTCAAGTTGTGGAGTCAAACATAAGACCTGTAACTTTTGCCTGCTATTAAGTGACTAAATATAAACTTTTATGAAGCATGTGTGTTGCCTTTAGGTAAGAAGGAAAATTGGTTAATTTGAATGTATGTGGTGTAGCATAGTTGCTGGCATTGTATGTGCAGGTGTGAGAATAAGGGCTCTCTATGACAACTGGATAATTATTTAGAAGTTTATTGGGTGGCAAGGTATAAAGGTGCTTTCATTTAGATCTGCTGTTTCTGCTTTTTCTGTCTTCATTGTTTTTTGTACTCCTTCATTTCCCTACATCTGCTTCAGTGCACCCACATCTAGATCTCACTTTGTCCATTTTGATGGTGTGGTTAGTGACACTTTTTTATTGGACTTGTGTTACTGAATCTGGCTTTGAAACATCCAGAATCCTGCTGCAGCTTTAGGACTGGATGGGCCTCTTTGTGATTAGTTCTGAGCTCTTGTGCTTTTTGCAGCAGCTTAAATATGCTTTCTTTTCTTTAAAGCTGTTACCTTAACTATGAATATTCGTAGGAATGGATAAACTGCCTGTGTCCTGATACCATGGCTCTGAGAAATGCAGACTGCCTGGTTTGTATTAATGCAGTATGTTAAATGTAGTTGTTAACAGCCTAATAGCTGATTGCAAAGATGATGATAGATGAACTGACAATTATAACAAGGTCAGTAATATTTTTCTCCCTTGAAGGAGTGTTGAAGAAAAATAATGCCAAAAGTTAGATGCTTATTAATTAACACTGTTAGCAGGGAGTGTACACTGGACTTGACTTGTTCTTGTCCAAGCCAGAAGTAGTGGAACACTGTCAGTTCTGCTGTCTTGCTGAAGAAACGTGGGAATTTGGGTTGTATCCCTCCCTGCACACCCTTTGTGCCTGTCCTGCAGCCTGAAGGAAGTGCTGGTTATGGTGGTGGTATGCACTGAGCTGGGGTGAGGAAATGTCTTTGTGCTGAGCTGTCTGCATAGTGTGACTGCATAGTCTGCATCACTGTGCCATAACAGCTTTTTAAATCTCATTTCTCCCCTCCAGAACCTTTATTTGTGGTTCTGCTTATGGTGCTAACGCTAACTGCAACAGTGCTAATGTAGTAAATAGAAAAGTTTTCTGTCGGTATTGAATTGGGTGTAACCATGTCAGTCAGGGTTGCATTCTTTGTTGTCGACTCCTTATGTCTGTCCTCAGCTGCAGCAATTCTGTGCAGTTTAGTCTGGCCATTATCACAAGCAGAGCTAGCATATTAAATAAACATTCTAGTTTAAATAAGACCTGTAGAAGCATTGAGTCCTGGGAGATCATTGGTTTGGTCTCCAGGATACAGTGGCAGAAAGAAAAAATTATGGGGAAAGTGACTTATCAGTGCACAGCAACCCTAATAGAATTATTTTCCTGCTGAAGTAGTTTGGAATGTTAATAACTGTAGTAAGTGCCTGACTCCCTCAACATGGATTGTTTTTTAGGTATGTGGATAACTTGTTAGTTCTTCAAAAATTTCAGTGGTGTCTATGCTTGATCACATTGAAGATGGTTCTTCTCACCAACAGGATACAAGTGTAAAACTAGACTGAAATAAGGGGACCAAGAAGATCTTTGTAACAGAATTGTTATTTCTCTAGAAGCTTCTTATGAATAAAAGTGGAAATAACTTACATGTTAAAGATGGTTCTTTATATTGTAGAAGAGTTGGGGCTTTCTGTGTCATGAAATATTTTGTCACCTTTAAATGGCATATTATGCCATGGAAATGAAAGCCCTTGCCCAGTATTCATCACGACAGGTACTAAGAGTGTGTGTGAGAGGGAGGAACCGAAGATATTGCAGAATTTTGAGAGTTGAGATTTACTTATTTGGAAAGGCTGCTCAACCCTGCTTATAAAGTAGTTCTTTGTAGCTACTTTTCTTACAAAGTGATCTGTTTGTGTTCTTTTGGTTTGTTTTGGGGGGGATTTTGTAATGTTTTGACTAGCAGCTAGTATTGTGCTGCATCTGGACAGGGCAAATGAATCTGATGTCTTTGAGGACATCACAAATCTGTCCATCACAAATGGAGTCTCCCTTGCGTAAGGGCCTCAGGACTTTTAGGAGTTCGTGTGCCAGAAGTGTGAAATCAGTCACATATGACAGAAGTAAGAATAATAATCTGAGGTTTTTGATTTCACAGCATCCATAAACTGAGACTATGTATTAAGACACTCTCCCCTTAAGTGGAGCTGTGTAACCTTTAGTTCAAAGCCTATAGTTCTGGTTTATTCCTCAGTTGCTTGGTGAAGGATTTGGGCATGTTTTCAGCAATTTGCCATCAATCAGGAATCGCTTTGTTTGATGAGGTCTTGGGATCCTGCATCGTCAGGGCAGTAATCCAGTATCTACTTCTCATGGTGGCCAACAGTAGAAACATCAGAATAAAGTTTAGCTGGAAGAGAGGAGAATATTGCCACCCAGTTCCAGGGTATGATGATCTGCAATCTGCTTTATAGATCTGAATATGCTTTAATGCAAGATGGTAATTTTTAAAGGCTGGTAATTGATAACTTTGCTTTTGGACTATGATATCTTGGGGTTAAAAGTTCCTTTTTGTGTTCAGACAATATTTTAATTTAAATCTCCTTGGTCCGTGTGCTCACGAGTGGAAAAGGTGCACTTCTTGTAGCTTTAGCTCCTGTCAGTTAGGGATGTGTTCTCTTGTATTTCTGGTCTATTTTTGTCATGTTTTATGATTATTTGTAATCAGGATGTATTTTGGGTAGTTTCCTGTCCATTTCTGAACTTCCTTTCTCAGAAAAGGCCTAGTAAAGGTGTATGAGCATTAATGTGCATAGGATTTCAGATGTATTTTTAATTTTTAGTTCTTTAAAAACTCATGAGAAAATTACCTGAGTGCTTATTCTAAAAAATCCAATCTGTTAGTGTGGGAAAATACAATTAATGCCTTGGAAGGGTGGAATTTGTGGCAGCAGTCTCTGGCGTTTATGGCCTTGAGGCTGGCAGGTGGGAATGTTATCCATTACAGAAAAAAGTTTCAATCTAGAAGAGATGTGATTTACCTAAGGACTTAATACTCCTTAACTTACCCAGGATTCTTGCTTAAGGTCCAGTTAGTGATTATTTTCACAACAAGCTCAAAATACAGTCTTCAGCACAAGTTCTAGAGTCATCTGTCTTGGTTTCGAGCCATGATGATTATTAAGCGATCCTGGTTAGGGTTGTTTTCTTTTAAATTGTCCTAGGGAACAACAGTTAATTAAAACCTTTAGCTTTTTCTTCCCTTGTTTTCATCTCCCAGTGACTTGTATTTTGAAAGCTTTTGCAGTAGCCTTGGACTGAGTTTGCAGTTTATTGGCAGGGAGTGCAGTGGCTGAGCTGGAGCTGTGGAGCAGTGATTGCTTCCTACCAGGTGGCTGTGACTTCACTGAAACCCATCAATACGGTTGTGTCTGTGGGGATGAGGTGGGACTAGTGTTCCCCCTGCGGACTACCTAAGGCATTTAACTCGCTGTGATTTGTAGATAATTTGTGTAAAAGTGTAACTTCATAAATAGTGCATATTGATTTGTACCGGCAGAAAAGTGTATTTTCTGGGCTGTCCCCTTTGCATTCTAATCACTGATGTCCTTTCCCACTTCATGGAGAGCATGGGATTACTAAGTAACTTTAGACTGACCCTGTGACTGAGGCCTTGCTTTTTAAGTTTGAAGGGCTGTTGATGCAGTTTTGATGCTTGTTTATTTCTCGTATGTTGTCAAATGGGAGTGGTTATTTGGCAGTTGATGGCAATTAACTGTCATTCCAGATCCTGCGCTTTAGCAGTCAGGCACCTAAATTTGATTTTGGAGCCTAGGACAGCAGCAAGTACACATAAAAAAGCTCCTAGTTTCTTTTTCATTCCCTTCTTACTACTTTTTACTTGGCAGTTTGTATTTTGTCTTCACCTTCTGCAGATCAAAATTGTTTTGGATTTGGTGGCCTTGTAATTCTCCTAACCATAAAACTAGATAATACAATACTCATGTATTGTAACTAATGCTGTGAGGCATGTAAAGAAAATTCAAAAAACAGTACTGAGAAGTAACTTTTAGAGGCTCTTCTAGCTATCTTGAGTGTCAGACTTTGATACAATGTAACATGTGCGGAGCTTAAAAAAGGTCGTTAAATCTGTGCAAGCTCACTTGTCAAACTACTTCAGTGTGAAAATAATCACACTTTCAAAGCAGTAACTTACAATAATAATACCTAACATTGGGTATGTGGATGTGTGTATTCACAGGTAACACACATATTTGGATAGGTCTGATGAGAGGTTTCATCCCTATTTTGTAAGGAAGTATCTGTGCTTTGATTCATAGGAGGAAGATTTCCTGGATCAAGTTTTAGCAGAGCTATGGAGTCTGAGCCTTGTTTCAGCCCAGCTTCCTCTCAGTTATAGGCTACTGCTGTATTGATAGCAGGCAGTGCAGATTAAAGAAAAAGTAGGTAATGCAGAGGACTTCCCAACCTGGGATCGTGTTGCAAAGCGCAGGTAGAAGGCACTGGAGTATTTGCTGCTCTGCTCTTCCCACTCTTCAAAGCCGTGGCTTTAGCAAAGGGTGTTGTGAGCATCAGCCCTGTGCAAGGCCTGGGGGAACAAATATCTTCTGCATGCTGAGAAAAAGTTTGTCCATAGTACTTGCCTGTGCCAGGTATCTGACTGCTCCATCAAACACAACAGTTCAGGTTCATGGCTGTACTCACAAGGAGTTTGAAGGGAGCAGATCTGGATCAGACTGGCAGGATTTGCCTTTGCCAGACTTCTCCCTGGGAAACTCTAGGGTAAAAGAGGCTGAAGAGTGGTTTGCCAAGGTATGAATCACCATAGTGACTTCTTAATTTTAGTTCCCTGTTGATGCTTAGCTATCTCACGCAAGAAAAAACCCTTATTTGCTACTTGGGAAACAACAAGGTGGGGCTTTAGTCTGTAATTGGAGCATACAGTTCATTAGTGCTTCCTGAAATAGAAAGTAGTCTCTTTTAAACCTCGAGCTGGTGCAAGTAACTTAGTTTTTCCCAGGAGCAGTTGTGAGCTGTGTGGCTTGTCCTCTGTGCAGGTCTGCCAGTGTAGGTTACCTGAATGTGATGGATGCATATGTGGTTCGTGTAGGTGAGGAGGGAGGGGCTATGGGACTCTCGCAAAATGAAAGCAGCAGCAAGCAGGTGGTGAGCCACCAGCTATGACTCACTCCGTGTTCCTGGCTCAAGAGTTTGCCATCAAAGCAGATGTAGTGGGGGGTGCAAGCTGTGACCTGTACAAAATGTTTCCAGCAGGTAGATTCATGGTTTTGGCCCATGATTTGAGGTTTACATACTGGAAAAAAAAGAGTAGTAGTGAGCTAGTTGGGAAGTGTGGTTTCCTATGTGAACAGCAATTATATAATTTGTTTGTTGTGTTAAAACTAATGTGGGTCTCCAGGCTGCTCAGTTAAGTTGATATTTTTGTAGCATTAGAATTTGAAATGATGGATGCTACTTCCTGTTGCTATCTGGAGTAGGTGCAGGAGGTTATACAGAGAAATACGAGCATTAAACCAGGACTCAGTAGCCTTACTAGAGAGGAACTAGCTTGTTGCTGGAGGCTCTCAAATGCAGTGCTGTAGGTGCTCTCTGTGAGATAAAGATAGCTGTCAGCTGTACAGAACATGATTAGTCTTTTTTCCAAAAGCAAACGGTTCTAAAAATTCTTAGGTGTTAATACTTATTTAAATCTAGCCCAAGTCAATGCCTCTCAGCCAGCAGGTCCTGTTAGATATTTTAAGAAATGCAGGGTTGGTACCTTCCTTGGGGAAGGCTGCTTGCTGTTGAATCAGTCCTGTTCTAATAATAAACTTTTTTTTCTAATTTTAGGATACTCGTGAAAGATGGTGGATCGCTTGGCAAACAGCGAAGCAAATACTAGAAGAATAAGTATAGTGGAAAACTGCTTTGGAGCAGCTGGTCAACCCCTGACTATTCCTGGCCGTGTTCTGATTGGAGAGGGAGTCCTAACAAAACTGTGTAGGAAGAAGCCCAAAGCAAGGCAGTTCTTCCTGTTCAATGACATTCTTGTTTATGGTAACATTGTCATCCAGAAGAAGAAATACAATAAACAGCACATAATCCCCCTGGAAAACGTCACCATTGATTCCATCCAGGATGAGGGAGACTTACGGAACGGGTGGCTTATCAAGACACCAACCAAGTCTTTTGCAGTTTATGCTGCCACTGCTACAGAGAAGTCGGAGTGGATGAACCACATCAATAAGTGTGTTTCTGATTTGCTTTCCAAAAGTGGGAAGACCCCTAGCAATGAACACGCAGCTGTGTGGGTACCGGACTCGGAAGCCACCGTGTGCATGCGCTGTCAGAAAGCCAAGTTCACGCCCGTCAACCGCCGTCACCACTGCCGCAAGTGCGGCTTCGTCGTCTGCGGGCCCTGCTCGGAAAAGAGGTTTCTGCTGCCCAGCCAGTCTTCCAAGCCAGTGAGGATCTGCGACTTCTGCTATGACCTGCTTTCTACGGGGGAGATGACTGCTTGTCAGTCCACTAGGTCAGACTCCTACAGCCAGTCACCTAAGTCATCTTTAAATGATGTGTCTGATGATGATGATGATGAAGACAGTAGCGATTAAGGACCAAATGTTTTTTCCATGTGTTGCAAGTTGTGTTTCAAACCATATGGAGCTGCTTTCGGGGAAGTCTGTAGTGAGGTTCCTCAGAGAAATCCTGTTCTAGCCATGAAATATGCCTGAATATCTTTAACTGCAATGTGCCTCAATTTATGAATTCTCTAGACAATAGTTGGGTTTTTTTTCTCCTCTGCAGGGATAGACTGGTGCAAATGTTATCAGAATATTTCCCAACTTCATTTACTTGAGTTGTGTCTAGGTTAGACTTTTGTGGAAGATTGGAAGATGAAATGTACTTCCTTAATTTAACAACCCATACTTTCTAATGTTTCACATTGGTATGTTATGTGGGTTTTTTTTTTTCAGATCTAAGGAGGAAAACTGTGAGCACGCATGGGATGGTGATGTTTTTGTTAATCCTGTAGACTATCTTATTTTTCTAGCCGTGGTATATAATTAAGTACAAGGTCATCCAATGTACAAACCTAAATGTCACCAAACTCTTGTTTTGCTGTTACTTGTGACTTCCTATGCCAAGCAGTGCCTTGTACCAATTGTGCTGATTCAGGAAGAAGCAAACCTATTTATGTCTGTATTTGCCTAAATGCTGGTATCTGAGAGATTGTTGGTGCTATTAAAAATAACTGCTGTGTTCAAAGTGGAGCTTTGACAAGGTCATAATTGCACCCCATGGTGGATGTTGGAGACCCAAATGGCACATCCTTACCTCTGCAGGCAGATCTGGAGACTGCAGATTCCTGCAGGCTTCAGCAGCTTTCTCCTTGCAGAAGTTTGTGTTGTGGGTTGGGATCTTCAGATGGGAAGCTTAGGGAGATTCTTCATGGGGATTTATATACTTTCTTTTCAGAACAGTTTCTAAGTTTGAAATTTGGCAAATGCATACTGAAATTTTAGTTGGATGATACAGCATTTGGGTGTGCTAGCCTACATATTTTTGGAAGTAATTCCCTAAAATGTCACAATTTTTTTTCTTAAAACACTGGTGAGAGTATTGGGTTCTTTCTTCCCCCCAGGAGTTTTATTGGCTTGTTTAGAAATAACCTCATATTTTGAAGAAGAAGCCTGCAAGTATCCTTACAAAACTGGCTTTCCTTTTTACACAGCTGACCTCAGGATAAATGTGAGATGCAAGTTACTTCATTTTAAATGTATACCCAGGACCAAGAAAGATGTATTTAAGGACTCTCATGAAATTGTCAGTGCAGAAAATGTCTCTATCATAGCGTTCATTTTAATTTCTTGAATACAGAAGTGTCATGTTCCCATATAAATGCAAAAATTACACTTGCAAAGACATGTTAAACCCCCAAATATGTTTCTGTATTTTTATAATGATAACCTCAATTTTGAAGCAGAAAAACCTCTTTGAAATAGTTGTATGAATATAGCAGCAACTGACTTTATACAAAAAATGTTAAACTGTTGTATCTCTAAATGATGATTTCTGCACTGTTTGCCTTGGTTGGCAATAATTGGGTTAAGTATTTATTGAATAAACAATCAATGCTGCATGTTGCACTAGTCTCCCATTCTGTATGCTGAAAGTGTCAGTCATATTTTTTATAAAAATTAGCAGAGTACTTCGGAGCCGTATCCCTCCATGAGATTTCTGGTAGCTAAAGATGCACTTAGCATCTATAGAGAGGCACTCTACATTCATACTTTGCAAGACATTGCTTCAGGTAAAAATTGCATCCGTATTTTTAGCTTAGACAATTTCTAAAAATAAGGCTTTCTTTAGAAACACTGAGGAGTATTTGTTCTACTTAGAAATAAATACACAAAGGGAAAAAACACTTTGATGCAGACTTGGGACCAGGAAGATTCTGTAGAATTGCCAGATTGTATATACTGAAAGACTAGTGGAAATAAGTAGTTGCATATACTTTTTCCGTGAAAGATGAGGGAGTGGTGACTGCAGCAGGGAAAATGGGCTGTTCTGAGAAGGCACTTTGAGTTAATAGTGCTTACTATTTGTACCTCTTGGTATTTCTATTTCAGAAGTGGAGACTTGCTAGCTTCAGTTTTTCTGTAGAATCAAAGTACAAACCAACCTCGTACATACCTTCCAGTGACTAACCCTCGTCTTCTTCCTTATCCAATTGTTTCTTCTTTCTTAAGCTGTCAAATATTAACTTGTCGTATTAAAGAGTCCATCTCCTTGTGTACTTTCCCCTTGGTTTCCATAGGTTTTGCTTTTCAGCACCTTTTGGTGGTGGGAAAAGGGTTTCTGAGAGTTAGATCACATCCTGTATTTTGAGAATGTACTTGTACCTACTTTATATATACTTTTTATCTGTGAATGAAACTTGCACTGTGCTGCACTGACCCCTGAAGCTGTAACCAAACCAATGTGTGTGTGTGTGGAATTTTTCATCTGAAATTGTTGTATATGGTCCAAGCTTTTTTAAAAAGCATTAAAAAATGTGTTTTATGGAAATATTCCTATTCCTCAGTGATATTTGTTTAGAACTTTACAAAATGGACTGAACATTGACTTCTCCTGTAGTTAAAACTTTCTGAAAGGGCTCATTTTGTACTTTGTAATCTTGTTCTGTCAAGTTACTTTATTTACAAATACATGGTATAGCTTCAAGCCTGTGTTTAATTTTCTTTTACTGTGGGTCTTCAAAGGTGAGAGAAAACAGGGCAGCTGTTTTTTACATTGACAAGTAGTTTAGCAGCAGATTTATTCACTGTCAGGAGATACCAATAAACTGGGAGCATAAACCTGCAGTTTTAAGACTAATTTTTAAATAAATATGGTTATTGATTTAGAAGCCACTTATGCACTTAAAGAGTGGTTTAAAAGAAGTATGACCAAGCACGTTGCAAAGTTTGGGTTTTGTTGGACTGGTGTTGGCTGCTGGAACTGACAGTTCCAGTCACTGGGAGGGGCTGATGGCCCTGCCTTTGAAGTGGCCCAGCTCCAACACTACAGGTCTCTATTCTCGGTCCTGTCAGACCACCCCTGGGGACAAGACTTCTTGGGGTATCAAACAGGAGAGGAACTTTGCTCTTCCCAAAACTTCTGCACTTTCCAGATAATAAAATAGTCATTATGTATGGGCGGTCTTTGTGTTTTTTGGTACTTTCTGTTTGTGGTAGTTTTAACCTCTTTTTTTTCTTTCCAAATTCAATGAAATAAAAGCAACAGTGTGCATGTCTCCCACAAGGCTCTGCAGTCAGTTTCTGCTTTCTTGAAGAGTCTGTATTGGAAAAATAAGTGTTTGCTTTACCTGAGCTCACATTTTGCACGCTCGTTATCAGTACTTCATAGTTTGTTTGTGGGAAATATTAAAGGAACGGGAACAGTCTTTTGAAGATTTTAATTGAACACTACTACTTTTAGCTTTTGCACCTAAACTGCCATTAAGATAAATTCAGTTGTTCTCCTTTCAGATTTGATGCAGCTGAGTTTGCTGTATGTGTAATCTGAGGGTCAAGCACTGCTACTCAGTTGAAACAAAGTTTAACAAAATGGAGGAGTGGATTAATGAGTTCTGAATTTGCAGTGGGGCTTTTAAGATCCTGTTTCTAACAGGCAGATTATGAAAATCGCAGTCAGAAACCTTGTATTTGTGTGAGGTTTTCCCCCCTCCCGGGGGATACGCTTTAGCTAATCTCTTAATGCAAATAAAACGGTGCTTGTCGTAGTTGCTGGTTAATGTTTGTGTGGAAGCAGATTATGGATTGTATTGCGATTTTTGTATTTTCTTGTAAATCCTGAACTGAGAGAAGCATGCCTGGTTCTGTTAGCAGATACAGTCAGAAAAGAGTTAGAGTATTGATGTCCCTCTCCGCTTTCGCCTCCAATAGCAAATTATTGTAGTAAATATTAGAAAGTCTTTTGGCTGGCTGTTGCATTTCATTTGATGAAATCTGAGCTACTTGTTTGTGCCTGCAGCCGGTCTCTTGCCAGAGCTGGCTCCCATGACTCATCGGGTCTCTCCTGGCGCTCTCCCTGGGAAGAATCTCTGCTCTGTTCCCTGTGTGATGGAGATGGGAGCTGGGTCTGCTGCACATGAGAGACAGCTCTACTGTACTGCAGGGACCTGAACATTCTCTGAAACTCATTCACGAGTAAGAAATTTGAACCTCGGTCTTTGGAATAGAGATTAATTGCTATTTAAATTTTTAATTGTCTGTGAAGTTCTACATGTGCCCAGAGTAAACATCAAAATGCTTCAACTGTACTTGGACACATTTAGGATAAAAACTAACAGTGTGAATCAGTTGAAGTGACAGTGAAATACTATGCTAAGGGGCAGAAGGCTCCTTAGTCACTTAGTGTATCTCACTGGTCCTATCTAAATGAACGAATCTGTCCCTTGAGATGAAGTTTTGCATTTATGAAACTCGCAGTTACTTGTACCTAGTATTTTTAAAAACTCTATCTCAGGTTAATTTCTGCAAGCGTAGAAGGCTAACACATAACAGCAGCAGCAAAAGCCAAGGTGATGCCCAGAGGCTTGATTGCATTCACAGCCTCCCCCCCTGCCCTGTTCAGGGTCATTCTCAGTTACACAGAAGGTAACTGGATTAAATGGTAAGCGCTTCTCTAAAAGAAACCTCCTTTACAAATCCTTTTAGACAAGATGATACTCCCAGACTAAATAAGTGTTCAGGCAGAAAGCAAGAGCTGATTTTATTCAGATATTCTGAGGCATAATGCTAATGAGTTCAAGGGCTTACATCTTTCAACAGACAGACCTTCAAGAGCATCTGTTGACCTTTCTTAGGTAGTTATTTTGCTGATGAAAAGTAGATATGGTCAGCTCTGTTACAGGTGTTAGCGTCTTGCTGCTGATTCATTTTAGCATCTGGCTGCTAGACTCACTATTTAGATTTTTGCCTCCAAAAGCTGTTGCCTTTATGCAAATTTAATAATAGGCTGCGTTGTAATAAGAGTTAGGGCTTGCTGGCTATTTTATTTATAGAGCCTGGTGCTGCTGTTGAGCACTTCTAACCTCTGGGCTTGTATCAGGTTTGCATAGCATCAGCAGTCTCTGAGAAATGTGTCCAGCAGCAAAGGAAGGAGATGTGCTTTGTCTGTTGGAAAGAGCAGTCAGTTCCTTCTGGTACCTGTTTGCCCCACTCCGGGCTTGTGCTCTCTCCAGAATGAGAACTCCAAAATGAGTTGGGATATCTGCTTCCATTTGTGTAAATATATGGGTAATTTCCTTCCTTCCCCACCTGGCTTGCTGCATACTTGATTTATCAGGGTATTACCCTAGAAGATAAATGACTGAGGGCTGAGCCTGCCTCTCCAGTGTGACCAGGACGATGTGAGTGCTCCTGTGGTGTTACAGCAGGTTGTGGGATGTGTACACTGTGCTGGGAATGAGGAAGACAACAGAGCTAAGTGCTACACTGAGAAAACAAACACTGTCTGTAAGGAAAGACCTGGTCTCTCAGTCTACTGAGAGCATGCAAAATGCTGTGGTGCTTATTGCCAGGTGCAGAAGGAAAGGCAACTAACTGGCTTCAGTGAAAATGGGCTTTGGAGGGTCTGCAGTCTGGAAGCTAAAGTTACTACTAAAAGTAAAAAAAAAAAAAAAATCTGTAATAGGTCTGTGAAAGTATTACTCGTGCATCTGACCTGAAAGTTACCTGTAATGACTTTTTGAATAGGTGGGCTTAAACGTTGAAAAGATCAATCTGGCTTTTAAGCAAGAACGTTGTGTAATGTTCTTAACAGTGTTGAAACAACAGTATATGAGAGGAGGAGCACATGAAAAAGACTATTTTGAATATTATTCTCTTTGGCTTTTAGTGATGCATATAATTTGTCTCACATGAGACAACTGGAAGCAGAGGAAATTTACCTTCTATTGAGGTACTCCCCAGTTCACGTGATAAGAGGGTTTGTTACTTTCCTTGATGGAAGTTAAATGTGGTAAATTCAAGAAAATCTCATTTTTCTGTGAATAAACTAATGTCTCTGATATGCAGGGAATATTTAATGCAAATCAAATGAGCACAGTGCAGTTCTGCTCATGCCTAAAACAAAGTCTCGATGTGTTGCATACCAGTGGCTTTAGGTTTACAGGCGATGACAGCAGGTCTTGAGCAGCACATGAGTACTGTGTTAACATGGACCATCTCTGTCACCCTTTTCCAAGGGACAGAAACAAGGAAACAAGGGAAGGAAAAAGTTATTGCTGTTGCTGGTCAGCATGTAGAGATTAACGCTGGCAAGTACAGTGTGTGATTCTTAGTGGCTGCAAATGCCTGCGGATCCTCTGATGTAGTTTTGGAGACAAGTAACTTCCTGCCGTGCTGTCCCAAAACCACACATGGGGAAGGAACGTGCTTCATCTGAAGTTCCCTGTTCCTGTCTGCCCTGGAAGAGGGTGCCCAGCACTGTTGGGTGCTCCAGAGCAGCTCTCCCAAAACTGTGGTGAACTCTTTCTGCCCAGCTGTGCCCCTGCAGTCCTCACCTGAGCGAGCTGGGTGACTCAGAGCTGGTTGGGGAGTGCGGGGAGGATCACCCCAGCATGCAGATGGGTTTGGTGAAGTTTGCAGTTGGTAGCAGAACGAGTGCAGAGCCTGCAATCTGCTCATAGCACAAGTGTCAGCATGTCTTGTGCCTGTCGCTTGGCTCTGTCGGGTAGGTGGGGCTCAGCAATGAATACCTGGCACCAGAGCTGCTGGCTGAGAAGCTTTATCTGCAGTTTCTGTCTTGGATCTGGTGTTCTTTGTTGGTACCCGTGTTAAGAGGCTGTTTTGGTTGTCAGAAGAGCGTCAGGCATGCAGGCAGTTGTCCTGCTTGTGCAAGCGTCAGTGCTGGTGTACAGGTGACCAATGCCTGGGGCCAGCTGCTGCCCCTGCTGCGTTTCTGGCTGCTGCTGTTCACCACAGTACACAGTGGCAACCTAAGTGAGGTTTAAAGGGAGCTTGTTGGTCCACAGAATAAATACAACACAATTTCTAGTGGGAGCAAGGGGCCAACAGTGCCATGCAAGGTCCCTTCTGCTCCTCTGTCCTGTGTGCTGTCAGACCAGTGACGTGAGGCCAGGTAGTGACAAGTGACTCCTTGACTGAACAAAAATCCATTACCTATTCTCTTGGTCTTGTACCTGTGTAAACTGGGGGGAGAGGGAAAACTCTGTTTGTCTGCTGCTTCCCCTGGGAAGTCATGGGACAGCTGAGGCTGGTAGCAGCTCTGGAAGTTGTCTGAACCAGGCCCCTGCTCAAGCAGGGCCACCTAAAACTGGCTGCCCAGGAATGTGTCCAGGTGGCTTTTTAATATCCCCAAGGATGGAGACTACACCATCTCTCTGGGCAATGTATTCCAGTGTTCAGTTGCTCTCCTGGTGAAAATGTTTCCTGACATTCAGAAAGAACCTCCTGTGTTTTAAGGTGTGCCCATTGCCTCCGGCCCTGTCACTGGGCACCACTGGAAAGAGCCTGGCTCCCTCCTCATTGTATCCTCCCTTCAGGTATTTATACACATTGATAAGGTTCTCCTTGAGCCTGCTCTTCTCCAGCCTGAACTTTTCCAGCTTGCTCAGCCTTTCTTCATAGGAGAGATGCTCCAGTCCCTTAATGATCCTTGTGGCCCTTACTGGATCCTCTCTGGTATGCCCATGTCTCTTTTCTGCTAGAGACCACAACTGGACTGGATTCAGGTGTGGCCTCACTAGTGCCAAGTAGAGGGGAGGAATCTCCTCTGTTTCCTGGCAATTTTTCCCTCGTGCAGCTGAAGATACTGTTTGCTGTCTTTGTTGCAAGGGCATATTTTGCCTTGTATAAATTGAATCACAAAGTGCTGGGCACATAAACTTCTGTTAACTTGATTTTTTATTTCAGGTTTGTTGATCCCACCTGTGTAGTTGTGTTCCTTCTTTCCCCTCCTCTCCCTCCAAAAAAGTTATATTTTTATGTGTTTTGAAAGAGGAAGGGATTTTAAAAGTTACTGGTATTTTCTTTATTTGTTCCCAGATTTTTCACACAAGGATGTTTACCCTGTTGCCATCCATTTGCTCTGGCATGCATTCTCACCCATACCATGTTTCTTTCTAGGTGAGAGAACTATTACCCAACCTTTTAAATACTTCTCTGTTTTCTAGCAGAAGAGCTGACACTGTTTTGATTTGGCCTTCCCAACATAGTGTGAGAATTTTATTTGCTCCAGCCAGGAGTTCCCATGCCAGAAATCTTGGCTGTGTCTGGGATGGTTACATCCCAGATGACACATGGCTGCTGCCACACCTGTGGGCCTGCCTGGGACTAAAATAGCAACTCTGTGGGTGTTGGTTCCATGACTGCCTGTGGTAGTGGGAGCAGGACTTCCCTCACCTCAGTGCCCAAAGCAGCTTGGCTAGTGCAGGCAGAGATGTGGTGGGTGCTGCAGCCATGCAGAGGGTGGGGAGAGGATGAGGGGCTCAGAGATGAAACCATGGAGCAGAGTGGGATGTGTAGGAGCGCCTCGGGCAGGACAGTCAGGACTGACAGAGAGATCTCTAAAGCCAGGTCTTGGAACCTGTGGTTTATTGCAAAGGGCGTGGGTGAAAAGGCCCTGCTTGGAGCTGCCAGTCACAGCTTAGAGCAGGCCTGTAAGAGCAGGAGAGCAAGAGTAAGAAGAGTAAAGAGAGTAAGAGGTAAGAGAGCAAGGTGTAAGAGAGCGAGGTTCCCATTACAATACAATAAATCTTCTTCTGTGTTGAATATTCTAATTTTCACTAAGCAGTCTAATACAAGGTACAAATCCTATAGCATTTACATACAGACTATAAGAATCATTACATTACCATACTTACACTTTAAACCCTGAAAACTACTTTTTGGACCCCCTTTACCAAGCTAGTAGGTTCTTTTCTGACCCTTGGACCTGTCTACAAGCAGAGGGAATTGTTCAGTCAAGAGGAGATTACTTTCAGCTGGCTATACTATTGTTTTCTAGTTGTTCAGTTACTAAGGTTTGGTATCTCAAAGATGTCTTTCATTTCAATCTCACGTATAGTTTCCATATTCTCAAAATCTTTTGCCAGGCAATCATATTTATAAGGTTTTCCTGTTTCATCTTCCCCAACAGGGATGGGCATTTGTCTTGGCATTAAATACTTGTGCCTACCCTGGAGAAGAAGGTGTCCTGGTGCTTCTTTGCCTCTGCGAGGCAATGCCTCACCCGGTTGTTACAGAAACAGTCCTGCATCCCTGTGAGATAAGGGCTCCTTTGTTGCTTCACTTCGTAGGAATGCCTAAACCTGCCTTCTCTAACAAGTTTGGAAGAAAAAAGGGATGATAAAGGAGAAGAGGAATATGAGTCACAGAGAAACAACTGGTTCAGGGCAATTGGAGAGAAGCTCAGGGCAGGGTTTGGAGATTGCTAGGCTGTTTTCCTCTTGACTCGCTTTCTCTGCTGTGTGCAGTTTTTTCTCCTCTTGGATCAGAGATTTGGTAATCAAGCCTGGCGTCACATTTCCCACAGAAGCAGCACTCAGCTCTCTCAGTGTGAGGGAGGACAGTGCTGGGAGTCTGGGTGGAAATCCATCTCACCCACAGCATGCTTGTGCACTGGGAGCACCCTCAACACTGCTGTGGCTGCAGGAAGGTTGCACCAGACTCCTCTTTGCCTCAGTCCTTCACTGTACAAAGTTCCTGATCCATCCAATGGTGCTATCTGGATGTTAAGAACTGTATTTTGTGGGTATTGGGATGTGGGAATGAGGGTGTGAGTACCTCTTAGTGACCAAGCAACAGGGGCTGTCTTTACACATGGAAAAGTCAAAGCAGAACTACAGAGACCTTTTTCATGTAAGGGCAGGAGTGGAGCTGAACCAAGGTTAAATAATAAAGCTGGGATTTTCCTTTTACAATCTGTGTAACAGCTTGTGCTGGGGATTGCAGAGGCCGTGGTGGGAAGGAGAGGATTTCCCATGCTGTACCTGCCTTGCAGCTAGTGGCTGCCAGGGCTTTTTTAGCAGGTGGATGGATGTAAGGGTGCAGCTTATGCTCTGCAAAGCTCTCACTGGGCTAAATCCTGATGTGTCAGAGCCTGCCTGTCTCCAGATGGCACCTGCCCAGCTCAGATCCAGCCGTGCCACCGGGCATGGGCCATTCCCAGTGCTGTGACTGGGCTTCAGAGGAGCCTGGTTCACAGAGCAGTGTGCCATGCAGCCTTCAAGGAAGCTATACAGGGCCTTCAGGAAGCTCCCCCCAAATCTTTGAGTCCCCTGCTCTACTCAGATTCATTCATCTGTCAAAGACGCCATTGGTCTCCCTTTCCCTCTGCACACGCTGCCCTTCCCTGCGCCTTTGCACTGTCAGTAACTTGAGCTGCTCTTGGTAGATTTCCAGTGTGGCCTGGTTTAAGAGCAAGCTGGGGTAATGGGTGCTCTGGTCAGCCCTTGTGAAGGAGGGAGCTCCCTGGACATGGCCACAGCCATTTTCTGTCTTTTCCTGTGCTGAGGCAGGGCTATGCAGAGCTGCTTCCAAGTGCTCCACTGAGGAGAAGGCATGAAAGTCCTTGGAACTGTGAGGGAGGGCAAGTCTTCCAACCACAGATAAGGGAATGCTTGAATCTCGTCCAAAGATGGAGGTTTCTTCCCAAGGGGTTCATAGTGGAGCACCTGCGAAAGAAAATCGGCTGCTCTCTTCCCTCTTCATAGCATGCTGTGGTGGAAAGCAGGGAAAGTATGGAGGGGAAGGGAAAGGCAGCAAGTTTCTGCTGTTTGCCTATAAACTGAGGGCAAAGAGGAAAACTTCAGGTTTTAGGTGCTGCCAACTGTTTTTTCAACACGATTCTTAGTATAAGTAAAAATCAAAACTCTTTTAGGGACCTATTATCTTTGTGGGTCCAACAGCAAACTAATGTGAACACAGATGTACAATTCACTTGGAATCTTAGAGGTCTTTACAAGCTTAATGATTCTGTGGGACTCATGAACATGAGCTCTCACCTGATAAAATGCTTAGGGTAAGTGACTGTCAGTTGTTATCTGTTCCATGGGGAAGTTGTTTGGTTTCCTGGTGTTCCCAGGGGAAATGCCAGGCTGTCAGCGAGACCCAGCTCTGGGCTGTTTTTTCCACCGGAGTACAGTCACTGTGGTCACTAATACTTGGTGGGCAGCCAAGCCTCTGCTTAAGCAGCATGTGGTTACTTTTTGGCTTTTGTCTCTCAAGTTTCAACTCTTCACAGACAAGAAGCAGTATAATGTAATTGGTGTTTTGGATTTACTGCTTGCAACAAAGGACTGCTCTGAACAGAGCAGCTCTGCTCAGCCCCAAACATGTGCCATTCACAAGTCTGGGTTTCTCAACCTTATAAGTAAAGGTTTCCATACGTGGAGAAAAGTCAAGTAACTTTGCAGCAGTCCCAAAGCACTTTGCAGAGTGTGCTGGGTATTGTTTTGCTCAGGATGGGGACATCAATGAAGTTATGACTTGTTGAATGTCAGGCTGAGGGTTGGACACAAACTTTTTCTGCTGTTTTGCATGCAGATGTTTTACACGATGGCCTGTGTCCTTCCTTCAGTGAAATGATGCTAGCAGTGGGGGAAGAAGAGTTGGCCTCCCCTTCCACAGAGCCACTGCCTTTCCCTGCAGAAGGGAATCCCAACAAACCCATGGTGGTATGCAGAAAGAGTTGGACATTGGCTTCTGGTTGGTCCTCAGGGTGACATCCTACCCTGGGGCTGGCACTAATTTTGCAGAATCCACAAACTTTGCAGGAAAGAGGATGTATCCCATATTCCTTCTTTCCTCTCTCTAAGCCTGGGCTTTTCATCCACAGTCTTTCTAGAGATTTTCTTTAGTCTGAGTCTGTATGAACATGGCCCTTCCACTTGGTGGGGAAGATGGAGATGGCATCCACCTCCTCTTCTGCCAGAGACACCTCAGGCAGCCCATGCTGCCCTGCCAATGAGCTGAGTTGGAGGGCAGAACTAAAGAGCAAGTGCAGAAGAGGAGCCAGACCTTAGCAGGCACCTGGCTCTTTCCCAGCACATTACCATGGTATGCAGTGGCACAGCTGCCTCGCCTATTTTTTGTAAAGGACAAAACTGGTAGCTGCTCATTTATCTCATGAGCTGAGGGAAGTGCTAAGAGAGCAATCTTTTCCCCTGCAGGCTGCATGTGTGGGATTTTGCTTTTAACAGAGAGAGAAGAGACATTTAAAGACATTTGATCTACAATCTAGCTCTGAGTTGGTTGAATATTTACTTTATTGTACATGCAGTTAGTTACTGAAAGTCTTATCATGGGAGCAAATCTGACAGGAGGCTCATGGTTCAAACCCAGGAGGCACCCAGACATGGAGAACGTCACAAGGACACCGTGCCACACGGAGAGAAACCTGCTCCTTGCCATAAGCTCACCTACATCACGCTTTGTGTGGTGCAAAGGGCAGGTCACAGTGCAGAGTCACCATCTCCTCCTGGGCCTTTCTGCATGGAACCCTCCAGCCTGTGGGTACCAGGAGCAGCCGTGGGCTCCCAGAGCCTCTGTTTGCTGACACACAGGACAAGAGAAATGTTGCATGTGTTTCTGAAATGCTGTAACTGCCCAAAGCAGGAGTTTTACAGAAACCCTGTAGATGTGGAGCTGTGTGAGCCAGGAGAGATGGGGTTCTGTTGTGGGGATGCCTGCTGCAAGCTGGCTTCCTTTATCAGCCTATTCTGCCATGAGGGTGATGGCAAGATTTCTATTTACTATTTCTATCTTCACAGACTTCTGCAGGCTTCAAGGCTTCTATTTTTCTTTTTTTTTTCCCTTATTATGTTAAAATATGGAAGGCAGATTCAAAACCTGTTTAAGCATGTTAAACAGGAGAGAAGGACTGCTTTCCTCAGAAGACCTGGCTAAAGTCGTAGTTCTGAGCCTTGCAACACACACTGGATAAGAAACCAAGAATGAGCAGAGCTCTTGGAAATGGCAAGAATTTGGCTGGAAGCTATGCATGGGGAGACCCCCCAACAGCAGCGTGAATTCATTTTTGGGTACCAATACAGTTTACCTGACACACAGCAGGCTGGATGTCTGTCTGTAGGTGGGCAGAATGGTGCTGTATTTACCCAGGGTGAGGGCAGTGTGCTGCTTCAGCAATGCCTCTCAAAAAGCAGTGGGGAGTGAAGGACATGGTTGGTTCTTAATTTTCTTCTCAACCAGATTCTGTCCCTCTCATGTTTTGCTGTCATTTTTGGGGGGTTGGTAAGACTACAAAGCATTCCTCTTCAGCAGAGAAGTCAGGATTGTGGGCTCTGGCAGCCCACAGAAGAGGAATGCTTTTGCTGGCTATTAGAATGGCAGCTGGCTGCAGAGGGCCATGAAAAAGGTGCTGCTGGCTCTTGATGCATTTGCTGTTTTACTTAAAGCTCCACCTTCCCAGAATAATATGAAGTACATCAAAATTTCAGGTTTCATTATGCACTTAGTGGTTTGGGAGGAAGACTGAAACACAACCCTGAAGGCTCCCAATCCGAAGGAGAAGCCAAGTGCATTGTATGTAAATTCTTGCTTTTTAAGCACAGAATTCTGACCTTTACATGCTTGAGAGCTGGCAGCTCTGTGCAAAGTGCTACTCTGCAACTCTGTGCATCTGTGCTGATGCTTTTTATCTTTTGTTTGGCAGCTCTGGTGCGTTTCCTGGTTAAGCCACAGGTAGCTTAATGGTTTAGGGCCTTTGATGTGCTTTCCAAAGCCTGATAATGCTGCCTTGAGTGCATCTCCACTCTCTACCCCTTGACTCTCCCAGGATCAATTCCTCACCCTTGGCCTTCACAGCAAATTGTACAATGACCTGAAAGTACAAACCCTTTAAGCAAGGTAGCCCCCTCTTCTTACTAATTTAGGAGGATCTTTCATTGCCAAAGCTCTGTCAGTGAAGAGCTGGGGCTGGCCTGGGCAAACTCAGCCTCTCCTTTCCAGGTGGCTGCTGGTGTGATTGCTGCTGGAGGCACTGCCTGGACTCCTGCCAAGGTCCAGAAAAGTGTCACCTGCTGTCTGCTTGGATGGAAACAGGGAAGAGCTGTGAGCCTATGATATGGCACCTGAGCCTGCAAGGCAAGAGTTACAGGAGGGCTCACAAGGCTGCAGCCACATCTAGGGGAGATGGTTTACCCTGCAATGCTGCAAGAAGGGAGGGGAAGACAGCTAGGGAAGGGGCTGCAAAGGAAGAGCAGGGAGTGAAAGGCCTGGAAAGGAGATAAAAAAAAAAAAAGAGAGAAAGATAGATCAGAAAACAATAAAGTAAAATAGATTAGAAAAAAGAAGAACCAGGATTTGGGATGTGATCAGGCTGGTCTGGGAGGACTCTTGTCCTTCTGGACATTTCTTTTGGTGGGGTACATGCCACTGTCTGGCCAGCCTTGGGCCAGGAGCTGCTGCTTGCACCAAGCCCTTTGCTGATGAGGTGATGACAGAGAGGGGGTAGTTTGAGAAGGGTCTGGAGTGGACATGGATTTACTGATAGGCACAGCCCAGGCCCTGGGGATGAAAGGTGCAGGAGAGGGGAGAAAGCACTGCCCACCCCTTGGAGAAACCAAGATTGCCTTAATGCCATCATCTGTGGGATAAAGTGCCAATGAGTCCTTTGGCCAAGCAAGTTATCTGCTGCAAAAACTTGAACAGAGCCCTCACAGAAGAGGTTGCAGTGGTGAGTTGTCTCCAGAGTTTACACCAGAATAGCGGAATAATGCAGTGGAAAACGCTTAAAGGTTTTGGGTTTTGTCACCTTTCACACGATAAAATCACCTATTTCACCCCTCAGCATAGGGACAGCCCCAGTCTTGCACTGCCAACAGAGAAAATTTGGCTTTAGATGAGACCTAGGAAAAGGGGGAGATGCCCGAGCAAAATGAATGGGAAATTAGCTGCATCTTGGAGAAAGAATCTGAGTCTGCATTAGTGTGTGATGAACCATCCCCACCCACTTTAAAACTACTTGTTGTGTTTCTAGTTTGCTTTTGAGGATTTTTTAAACATAAAGACATGGTTGCTGGTGGTGTGGCAGAGGGTAGGGAATCAAAATGTAATTTTAAACATCTAGGCCTGACTTAGCCTCATTTTTAGGGGTTTGATCACTAATGAAGGGAAAGCTGGTGCCTGGCTAAATACCTAATAACCTTATAGCACCCCTGAGTATCTACAGCCGGTTTTGCACAGCAGCTTGTCCAAGTTTTGAGTAGGGAGGTAAGAAGCAAAATAACTGCTTGAGGCCATGGAGCAACTGTCCTTCAACAAGGCAAAGCTAAATGTGTGTTATGCCTTTTCAGTCCTCTGCCTGACTGCAATCTTCCTGAAGTTACATGGAGAATTTAATGATTAAAACCAGGGATCTTGTTCCAAAAAGTATCACCTTTCACAGCATAAATTTCAAAATGCTGGAGAGCAGAGGACTGCTGTAAACAGCAGCTCCCTGGGGACAGTCTCTTCATGCTGGCTCTGGGTAGTGGTGGCACCTCATCAGATGGAACGTGGGGAGGGTCAGGGTCTCTGCTGTGGCCATGCAGTTGTGAGGCTTTTAAAATTCTGCATCCATGGCTGGACACCCACAAGCTGCACTGCTACACAGGTACATCATCAGCAGTGAGCAAAAGCAGATGTACCAGGACTTGCTTCTCTCTTAGGACAGCCAGAAGCCCTTGACCATGATGAGACTGTCCCAGGGGGATGGAGAGCCAGAGCTCAAGGAGTTTGCAATGCCTCCTGCTCCTGGCTGAGCTTTTTTGCCCGTCTGTTAACTCGATACTGAGGGATGAAGTGCACTGACTGCTGAGAGAGGAGGGGTGAGACAGGGATGCTCCAGCACTTAGCAGGGTAGGGACAGTGCTGCCATGCAGTGACACAGGCATGGGATGCTACTAGCAATCCCACTATATTGCTCCTTGGGGGCTACCATGGGTCAGGTCCTCTTATGGCCATGACTGGGACCCCAAAACCCAAATCTCTTTCTTTTCTTGTTAGCTATCAGCTATTATTAACTGATGGGTTTAGCAGAAGCTTAGCATCTTTAGCCATAAGGAGGTACCTGGCAAGCTGTTTGGCATCTGCTAAGGGCAAGTGCCCTCTGTCCTTGCCCTCACTGGGATAAACACTTTCAAATTAGAGGGACTCATTGACAAATTCCCTCCCTGTTCCTGTAAACAGTTTCCACTTGGTCACTGGATGAGTGTGTTGCCTTATAGGATTTGGGTGTGCTGTCAAAAGTGGGTTGGAAATCTCAGCCCTGGCTTCCTGTCCCAGCCTTGCCATTTCTCTGGCAAGCCCCTTTCTCTGACACCCTGGCATGAGTCAGCAGAGCCCACACAACCTTCATAAGCCAGGATTTAACTTAATTCCTGACTTGCTGAGAGGGAATACACACAGAGCTCAACTGCCAGTGTTCCCTGACCTGGAGATCCTGCAAACCTCTTGCATCCCTTTTCCTCAGCTTCCCATTTTGAAATCAACTCCTGGGCCTGAGTCCTTGGTGCTGCTGTGCCAGTCCCTGCTGCAGGTCTGGTCTCATGGGAACCATAGAAGCACGGGGTGCTTGTGTGGGTTGGAACAGCTGTAAGCATGGTGCATGATGCATAATCACGGTCTAATTTGGCTTCCTGAGCCTGCACTGTGTTTTAGGGCAAGGCCTATGAACACATCCCTGGGCTTCAGGTGCTGTACAATGCACCTGGGCTGCACAGCATTCAGGAGATGTTTGCTCCATCTGGTTTTCCTTTGATGAAACAAAAGGACTGTTTGTGGTGATTAGGTCTGAGTCATAACCAGCCTGGCCTATTTGTAAATTGTCATGTCTCTAACCAGAAGCCTATGCCAAGAGAAGCAGATGCTCATGGCTGCTGTGCTGGGAAGGTGACTGGAGCTCCAGGACACCCGGTAGGGCAGCAATAAACCACTTTTTATTAGCTGTGGAAACAGGTTCTCCCATCTGAATCCTGGCCAGATTACAAGCAGCATGATGAATTAATACCAGTTAATGTGCTCATCATAACTACTTCAAGGGAAATTACTAGGAATCACAAATGCACTATTCATTTAAATATTATTCATTTATTTTAACTTGCTGCAAGTGGGCAGGCAGGAAGGAATGCAGGGAGTAAACAGTGATTAGCTGTAATTGTCAAGGCTCCATGGCTTCATGCAGGGGATGCCCCTGGATGTCAGGGCATGTCCTGTGGTCTCAGCATGAAGGAAGTGGTAATTTTAAGTATCACCAAGCCAGAGCTGGAGCTGCCTGGGCAGTTGCATGGTGCCAGAAGGCCAGCCCACATCACCCTTCTCTAAGCACTCTGGGGTGAGAGATCTCCTTTAATGAGGGAACTAAGGTCCCCCATTTGATCTGTATGGATGCTCAGGCCTCACTGGGCTGAATTCACTTTGGACAAATGTCAAAGGCTCATCTAATTTTATCTTTGTTTCCAACCATGCAGACTTTCCTCCCCAATGTTAGCCTCTCCAAGTCACATTAGCACAACAAAAATCAGTTCTGTAGCTCTCAAAGGGCAGCTCACCCATGGCAGCACTGCTCTACAGATGCTTTGCAGAACTTCTGAGCATGTCAAAGTGGCTCTTTTAATATTTACACTGGCGGTGCCCCACACCAGCAAGGGCACGAGTCTTAAAAAAGCTTTGGGGTAGCGGCTTAGAGGTGAGTGGCCACTGGTGGGGATGAAGGGCAGGTCCTGCAAGCTCAGAGGAATGTTCTCTGTTCACCAGGTCTTTACTTACCCAGCAAATGGGAATCTAAATGCAGCACATCACATTCCTCTTGCACCCAACTCCACCCTGCCACGTGCCTGTGGCTCAGCAAACACTGCAGAAGCTGAGCCCACCACACACCTCAGATGGGTTTGAAGCTGAAGCCACAGAAATGGTGTGTTTCAAAAATCTTCCTGAGAGAAGAAAACCAAATAAATACTAATTTTTTTCTTTTGCTACAGCCGTTTCCCTGATGAATAAAAGCTTGTGTCTCCGAGCAGAGCAGCCAAAATGTTAAGGACTGGCACGGTCAGTACCCATGGGACTAAACCTGCTTCAAAACCACTCTAAAGCATGTAGATTTAGGTAAAGATGTGGGTCCTCCTTCTGTGGGCTGCACAGGGGGGAGCTGGAAGCATCCACAGAGGCACAGGAATGACATCTGGAACTCTGGGATATGAAAACAGGCTGGGAATGTGGGGATGTTTGCTCAGGTGTCTCCTGCCAAACTTGCTACTCTGAAAGAGGCATTGACGAGCAGCCTCAGCCACAAGTGGGGGCTGATCCAGCCCAGCAGGTGGTTTTCCCCAGTTCCATGACACCTCATCCACTGTGGATTTTGGTCTGGCAAGGCAGGCAGCATCTACCAGAGCAGGGCACTTCAGGCCCCACAGTGTCATTTTACAGCCACCTGCCTGGTTGTGAACACTCTGTGGGACTTCAGGGTGTTTTTTCTGCAGGGTGATGTCTCAGAGCTGAGTTTTTGAATTAAAAAAAAAGAAGAGTAAAAAAAGGGTTTTCACCCAGAGGGTCATTAACCACTGGAACAGGCTCCCCAGAGAAGTGATCACAGCACAAGCCTGGCAGAGTTCAAGAAGTGTTTGGACAATGGTCTCAGGCACTTGGTGTGATTTCTGGGGTGTCCTGTGCCTGGCTAGGAATTGGCCTGATGATCCTTGTGGGTCCCTTCCAACTCAGCATATTCTATGGCCTATGATTCTATGAGTCTATCATCCATAACTTCTCAGGGTTTTTGGCTTTTCTCATTTCTGCAGTATCTGAGCTTTTCTTCTGCAAGCTGAGTATTCCTAGTGGGAATCAGAAATAGCTCAGACCTGTCCATAATTCATCTAGCATGTTTGTAAAGTTCCTGTTTCCAAAGTTGTTGCAGTGTCCACATCTAAGCAAGCAGTGGTGGACAGAACATTCCATGGGCCACACATCCTGCTATGCCCTAAAGAGCCTTTCAGCTTTGAGTGCCTGTTTGCTTACTGTAAAATTTAGTAAGGCCCCCCCTGTGCAGGCCATGTGGCTACAGGGTTCATGGAAAGTTCACTGCTTGGAAACAGCCTTTGAGCCAAGGACCAAGAGATACATACATGTGCCAAGAGGAACAACATCACTTCTGGGGTCACAGACAGGAGAAAAGAAAAAGGGTGGCACTTAGCTGGCCCTCATCATGGGCAGCAAAAATGCATTCTCCTTACTTTTTTCGCAAGGAAACCAATCTTCCACAAATTTAAAACTGCAGTGTTTAAAAGTATCTTTTTTACCTGTTTGGTGGGACAGAAAGAGCTTGTGCTTTGCCCTTCTGCAGCTCCACAAGCAACTGAAATTAGCTGAAGCCTCTTGATGGCTGGGATATGGAAGGGAGGCACCTCTGGACTTATGCTCTGGTACAGCATAACCCTGCTTATGCTGGAGTAATGTTCTTTGCTTGCAGTGTTTCCATCTGCTGGAATGAACAAAGGGAGTGCCAAGGAGGACAGTGGAAATAGGTTCCTTACATTGTTTAATTTCCTTTCCTGTACCTAAGTTCTTTCAGGGAGCTGGAGAACAGCAGCCATGCTATTAGTTGTCCATACCCCTTCCCAGATTTTGATAGCCCCTGAGATAGAAATATACAACTAGTGCAGGAGGAATCTTTGTCTCTTCCCTCCTGACAGAGGGCTGGATAGATCTTACTGATCTTACTGTTGATGCCATGTAGTGTGGCAGCTGAAAAATAGCAGGAAGAGGAATAAGAGGCTCAAAGCCTGCCCCTACAAATGGAGAGCCCTGCCGGGGATGGGAGGAGGTGCTGTGGTTCACACAGCCCTTGCTCATCCCAAGCACTTCAGTATTCCACATGCTCTCCCAGGCTGCTGCTGTGGACAAGAAGCAGCTCCTCCTCTGGCCAATGCTTTTGGCATAGTGGTCTCTTCCAAGGGCGTTAATGCCAGCCTTTGCTATGCTGTGTCTGTCACTGTCCCTTGTGGGTTCCTTGGCACAAAAATCTGTCCCTATCAGTCCCTGTGTTTCCTCTAAAGACATGAATGGGTCCTGCACTTCTCAAACACACTTAACCTCTTCTTCTCTGCTATGTGCTACCTTCTCCAGCTTCTTCACCAGTTATATTCAACCTCCCCCTGAGTACTCACTGCTAGTCGTGCCCTGTGGTCCTCAGTGTAACCTTTCCTCATCGCAGCATCTCTTGATTCCCCCCACCAAGTGCCTGTGGTTGGAAGGGGAGTGGCAGTGTCAGCACATCTTCTGACAGGTTGTTTCTGTGTAAATAAGCAGTCTCTCGTCTGCCTCAATACCAGTCTGCTCTGACAGCAAAAGGTTTGTGAGCTTCAGGCACTCTAAGTGTCCAGAGGAAACATCTGCACACTGATATCTGCTATTATAGAGGTGATCCTCTTCCATTTTAAGTGCATGACCCTTTAAATTAAGGTAAAAGAACTGCAGGAATAGCTGAGCTCCTTGCTCCAGGTTCTATCCTTTATGAGACAGCTAAATACTGGTTTGGTAAAAGGACATATACGTACACAAGCATTCCAAAGGTTCTCTTTCTTGATAGATTTTTCTCTATATATTTCCCATGTTCCTTAGCTATAATTAAGCACATCAATTGATTCAGCTATAACGGAAGTATTTGGAGCAATGGTTGTATAACATGTTTGATCACTAATTTAAAAACAGGTAAAGACAATGAAATTGCACTTGATGTTACTTTCTTACTTCTGCAAAAACAGTTCCTTTAAAAAAAAAGGCAAAGTGAAAAAGTGGTGAGTACACAGGAAATGAATGGACATTTCAGTGCTCAAAAGTTATCTGTAATTATAGAAGTTATCTAAAAGAAATCTATTTACATTTAAAGGTTAAACACTCTAAGGAGGACAACTCTGTTGGGAATGGTTCTGCCAGTCTGGAATATGATCAGATACTGTGATTACTATAATTTAAAAATGTGGTTTAAAGGATGAAAAGGGGTGAAACCTCTGTGAGCTTTTCTCCTTCCCATCATGTGTCACTGCCCCAACATTTGCTTCTGAGGGGATCTGAAGTGTAAATTTTTATACAGTAATAATAATTTTATAAAATAATCAGTGTATTTTAGTGTGGATGCAGATTTTATACCCTTCAGCCTCAATGCTTTGTATTTTAGCTGTGGGAACAACTGAACTAGAAATTGCACAGGCAAAATTTTCCCTGAGGAGCCAGGTTGGTTCAACTCCCACCTGCCAGCAAGGCTGAGGGCTCTTTGTAAAGCCAAACCTCAGCCATGTGGGGCCATCCCATCTGTTGACAGGGGACAGTGGGAAGGGCAGTGCCATGGGTGCCTTGTGTGTGCTGAAGGTTGGTCACTCAGGTTTGCAGCTGGACAGTGATTCTCTGGAAATCACAGCAGACCTGAGCACCTGGATTAGGCAGAGGTGAGCTGGTGACAGGCTGTGCTTTTCTTTATTTTTAAAGCCCATGGCATGGAGAAAATAAGTGGTGGGATGGGATCTCACTGTGCAGCTACAGCCCTGAGTGTCCTGCCATGGCACCTCTGCTCCATGCTGCAGGACAGTCAGTCAGGTCACTCCCAAGGCACAGTGCAGGTGGGTGTCATCCCCAGGATTCAACGACATGCTTATTTAGCTCACTAAAGAAGCTGGTGGTTTTTTTGTCTTTTAAAATTTGTCATCTGCCCAGTCACTTTCCAGTGCTTATTCAAGAGGATTTCAAACCTGTTGCCAAACTGCTTTTCTCAGCTGTTTTTTTTGTGACATGTATGAGTGTGGAGGAAGCACACACCAAAAATCACTGGAACAAGCAATGGTGGAGGTAAGTATGAAAGACACTTGGTTAAAATGCAAATGCACAGTGTTTTGCAAAAGCTTCAATTAGTTTAATTGTTCCTGTTGAATTAATGCAATCCTACATTTAGATAAGTTCCTGAGATATGACTCAACTAGTTTTCTTAGGAGAGTATCAAAGCCTGGCTGACTGTTCTTTCAGGCTAACTTTAGACAGTGCTGAAAGGGATGATGCAAAATCATCTCAGCTTTGAGATATGGTTTGATGTAACCACCACAGTCTAAACCAAGCAAGGATACTCTCAACTTGTTCCCTAGCAGATGTTAAACCAGTCTTAGTGGGAAGTTGTCCTAGACCCAGCTTGCCTTGCCTAGTTATAGCATGTTTTAGTACTCAGGCACATGATCAGTTCAAAGGAACACGTCAGCCAAACATCTTCATGTTGCTTTTAATCAGTGGCAAAGGAAGACTTTTTCTGTGTGCAATTTGACTCAGATCTTATTCTGTTGCAATTCTGGGAGCTAGTTTTGAGAGAAGAAGCCCCCAGAAGCAAGCATTGGTGATGGCTGAGGGAATATGTATGTGCCAACCCTGGCCATCCCATCAAAGTGTGAAAATCACCGCAACAAAGCCATGGAGCTGCATTAATGTCAGCAGCAGGGGAAAGCTGGCAGTGCAGTAAAGGAAAAAGAGTGTGCCAACACTTGGGAACCTCAAAATCTTCATCTAGTGGGCAGGACCTTTGAGCATCATTCTTCTTTTGAGAATATAACACACTTGCACAGCTACCAGTCTTTACTGAAGGCTAATACTAGCCCAGTGGGCTTCCCCTGCAGAAAATCTATGTAGTGTGCTATCATGGAGATGGGAAAGTTAAACTTGTCCTGTGTGCCATACACAAGGCAGCTCTGCAAGGGCAGAGTGCATTACAGGCCCTATGCAGGCAGCAGCATCTTAAAATCCATTCTCAGGTTGCAAAGCACACAGAAGGGCATGTCCCTTTGAGGTATCTCTCAAACTGAAACAAAACCAGTGGATTTAGTTCAAACGAATGGCATTTGTGCATGTGCTGTTGCCTGAATCCAGACTCAAGATCCCCAAGGAAAATAATCCAGTTGAAGAGCTGTATTTGAAGTGGAGCCTCCCGCTGGTGTGTGGCCTTGCCTGTGTTCTCACAGGAAGGAAGGAATGCCTGCAGTGGGATGAACCAGCTGTGCCAGGCATCGCCCTGGATTACACGGCCTGACCCCAGCTGAAGATCAGGCTCTACGTGACTTGGGAACACACCACGGCTTTTTCCATGGCACAGCAGCAACTGCTGCGTGCTGTATTTTGGAGAGTGAGCTGAAAGGATCGCTGTCAACAAGCAGCATTGCGTGGGGAGCATTCCCCTGCTGTGATGTGGAAGGATTTAGGTACATAACTCCTGACGCAGCTGCATAATAGACACAATAAACTGGTTTTGCATCAGTCCTTAATACTTTACCCATCTGCCTGCCCTGGAAAGCAATGCTCAGCTCTGTGGAGACCCACTGCAACATGTGGGGTGAACAGGGTTGGCACATACATACCCCTGAACCCCTTTTTGAATGCCTTCCTTACAGCCACGACTGCCCTGAGAGCCAGTTTGGTCCTTTTAAGATAACTGTTGAGCTCCTCAGTGGGAATTTCTGTATTTAAAAGACCATCTTGCAATTTCTCTAATCCTTCTGTCAAGGCTTCAGCAGTGACCAGGGGTGTGCTTGATCCCTGCCCAGCCACCCAGTCGTTTCATCCTTTAATTCAGGTTAATGCTCCAAACAAGTATTGTACTTATCCCCATTACACAACCACAGTCTGGAGGCATTTCAGGGCTGGCATACCTTATTTTAGCATCAACTCCTCTTAAAACTATTAAGTTCCTGATGCTGTTTGCATTATGTTGATTTATTTTATGAATCAAAGGAAGATAATTTCTCAAGGCTGTTAGGTAATCTGTGTCATAAGACTGTGGCTGTAGCTTATTCTCTTACTTTTTTTTTTCTTTCCTCACTAAGAGGTGAATTTTTTTTTAATGACTAGCAGTTTATGGAGAGATTTTAAAAAGTAGGTGATGCATGTGAATACTCATTGTCTGGATTCCCCAAACTTCTAAAAAAGTGCAGTCTACCTCCTCCATCTCATCTTCCTCTGCCTTCTGGTAGCTGACAAGCCTTCCTCAAGCACTTGTGGCTTCACAGACACCTTCTTTCATGGTAGAGCCCCAAATCCCTACTAGCAGTGTGGGATTTAGGAGAGGAGGAGGTGTGGAAGTGCCTTCATCTCACAGGAAGCATTCTCCATCTCCTCCTTTCAAACTCACTGCTACTCTTTTTGGCAGCAATCACTGAGGAGCTCCTGCTGGGAGCCCCTTCCTTTGCATTTAAGATGCGTGGAAGAAAAATGGAGCCCCTTGGTTGGCAGAGTGGGTTGGTGCCATATCAAAACCTCCTCTAGAGTATAATCATCAGAAGGAGGGGAGCCCTGAGGTGTGCCTTTCTAGTGAGCAGGCTCCTCAGTGCTCACTCACACCTGCCTGGATGGCAACAATTTATGTAATAATGTTTGTACGCAAATACGTTAATGGTCTATAGTTTCCACACAAGTGCTGAATCAGAATATGCTAAATAGTGGATTTTCTTAAAAACATTTTTGCATGATGCTTGTGTTGAAAAACACAACAGCTGTGGCTGTCCCACTTGTGGTTGTGCTCTCAGACCTTTCTTTCAATTTGCAAGCCCACACTTTTCATTTTTTCCTCAGCAGTACAGTTTCCAGCACAGAAAATTTAAGGCTGCTGAAAACAGAATTGCTTTTCTTAGTTACCCTTCTTGGACTATTAGATGTGGCCTGTGACCTCCTGGGGCCCAAGGACCCACAACTCTAGACAGCACGCCCCAGAGAAGAGTTCAGTCTCCATCAAAATTTAGAAGGATGGCTGTCAAATGTTACAGCTGAATTGATTTATTGAGATTTATTTATTGAGATTTATTGAGAAATTAAATTTACTTCCTCAAAGTTTGCATTGTAAGCATGCCCTGAGCCTTTCCCAGGCCATTCAGACAGAGATAAGGATTTTTCTGGAGGATGAATAAGCATAGTTTCAAGTCCGTAAAGAAAACAACAGCCAACAGGAGCCGAAAAAAAAGTGTGGGAAGCAATGATTTATTTTAAAACGTATGAAGCATGAATGTGCTCAGTTAAAGTAAGAACTGTCAAAAATACCACGAAGTGTCTAAAGCCCACTCTGCTGTTAGCTTATTGCAATTTCCCCATGGTCTCCCACATATTTCTGCTCTTGGCTAGGACACAGCCCAGCCCATCTGTCTGCAGGGAGAGGAGGGTGTTCCTTCCCTTCCTCCTGGGACTCACTGGGCAGCAGGCATGAAACACGTGGTGTCACTTTCTTTGATGTACACCGCAGCCAGATGCCCTGCAGGTGGGAGGGGCATTTCTGGTGGCAACCTGCACCGGGGTTTAGCCTGAGCTTTAGGGGTAGTCCTGTCTCAAGGCACAAGGCGATGCCTCCCAGCCCTATGTTACTATCATTCATTTGAGCATGGCTGTAGAAAAAGGAAAATATTTAATTCCAGACAAGTTAATGAACTCTCATTTTCAGCCCTTAGTCCTTTAAATAGCAGGACAGGAAATATGAGTAACTTGCAACATCTGACAGAAAAGGAAAGTAGCTGCTTCATTCTTTTATGGCCTGTTACCCTATTGAACAATGACGTGAGAATGTGTTGGGACAAACATGATGAGGTGCTCTCTGCCACGAGGTACCCATTAGGCTGTTTGTTTTTCCCCTATTTAAAGGTGTCATTTGCTTTATGATGGATCCTGAAAATACCCAAGGTAACCACATGCCCAGCACTGGCTGAGAACGAAGAGTAGAGAATTGTTATTGCAAGGCCTGCCAAATGATTTGACATCTGGAAATTATCCAGTTTGCAAATGCATACTTTATAAAGAAGTAATGTTCTCCAGGTTTTAGGAAGGATTTGCAATATACCACAGAGGAAAAACTCTTTTGCAAAACTAGAACGATTAAAGATTTTAGCTTACCCTAGCAACCCTAGTGTGGAGCACCTGGCTGGATACTCTGGTGCTAAGACTGCTGACAGCTGTGTCACCATGTCCTCCTGTGCTTAGGACATGTGTGGTACTCATGTTCAGTGAGCAGAACAGATGGACCCCAACATCCTCTTGACTTGAATTATTTTATCCATTCAAATCCATAATGTTGTCTTTGCAATGACCCAGGACAGGTTGCTTTATTGCTGTTGAACACATGGGTGGACTCTTATACCACTCTCCTTTTTCATAGTTTGCTTCTACCCTTCCCTCACTGGAATAGAACTAAATATAAATCTAGCATGGAGGATGGGGACAGCGAAAGGGAAAGGAAAAGATGTTTCAGATACATGTGTGAAGATGCAACTAAAAGAGTGCTTTAAACTGCTTCCAGGTCTCAATTTTAGCCAAAATAATTTCTCAGTATACTTTGGGGAAGACATGAAAAATGAGATTCATCATTCAAAGAAAAATAAATGTTGGGGAGCCTAGCATTTAGTGTCTCTTCAGCCACTGAGGAGAACATATTGATAGAATGGTGCTTTGCTGTGCTGCAGACTCAGGGCAGATGGATTTCCCAAAATATATACACACACATAAATCAAAAGGAAAATTACATCGTGTGTTAATGAGCAACTGATTACACTTTAAATAAGTGTTTTGAAGCCATATATCTGCCACTTGTAAACAAGACATCTCACTGATCCAAAGCACATAAGACAATGCAGCAACAGCTTTTATCTCTGAAGAGGTGGAACCAGAGCTGTGCCAGGACTGATATAAAATCGGTAATCTAAAAATTAAACCAGATATTGTAGTGAGTATTCAGATTCAGGAAAGGCTTATATTCCTTTATGGCTAGTAAGATTAATAATAACTCTTACTATGACAAAGTTTTTATTTTTAAAGACACGCATCGTCCTCCTTCAGCATGCAGATTAATCTCTTCCTGCAAGTGCCAGTAACCCAGACTGAATGAGACTGTAATACACAAAGCATTATTTTGGATAAGTGGCCCCCAGATACAATCCCTTCCTAAACTCATCTGCACGTGTACGATTGTACTCTGATTACACTGATGAGAATGGTCTTCCCAGGAAGGGCCAGGCAGCTCTCACAGCCTGCTGTAGCAATTGATACACTTTTTCTTATCAGCATCCTGAGCAGCCCGCTCTGCCTAGATAAGGAGTTTGATGCTAAATTCAACCTTCCTGTCTCTGGTAGCAGCTTCCCCCTTCCTGTGACTGCTGTTTACATCAGGGCAGTCAGGACACGGAATTCCGAGCACACTCACACTGCTGACTACCCCAAAGCTCCTAGCTGGAAGATGCATGCTCACTATCACATCTACTGCAATATCTTAAAGTAATATGGCTTGCCTTTGAATAGAGATTGAAAAATTATGTGGATACCTTATAAATATCACCTATCACCATTCAAGAGTGAACATTTTTTTCCCCTCTGCAAGCAATCACATTTTCTAAGCAGAGGAATTTAAGGTACTAAGGAGCTAGAATATTATATGCTGGTTTGACCACTGTGAAAATGCCTTTCTCTGCCTCCCAGATCTTTAGCAAAAAGTTTTGAAGCTGTAAGGGTTTCAGTTTCACTAAACTCTCTTAAAGACCTTCAATATCTTCTGCTTATATTTGAATTACAGTTATGAACCACTGTCTAAGAGGGTTTTACATGCCCTGAATATCTTAGCTCTTATATCTAAATATAATATCTATGTTAGCTATTATCTCTAAAACCTATCAACAGAAAACAGGTTTCAAAATACTGCAGGGAACGCTGAAGAAGGGAATGGGGGGATGGATTCACCCTCATCTTCTGGGCGAGCCTGTGGAATTGCAGTCATAAAAGATTCCTAGAAAGGACACCTCCCACGTGGACTTTCGTCCTTGCTTTTGGCAAATGGTGGACATTTGAACTTCTCCCTGCAGTTTGGTATTTTTATTTCTTTCAATTACATGGGTCTTTACTTTAGAAGCAAACAAAAACCAACAGCTTATTTCTTCTCTGAAAAAATGTTTTATCAAAACATATGAAACCTCTCAGAGTGTGCTACTCAGCCTTGCTTGTTCCTTTCTGCTCTATTAAACTTTTAATTCAATTGTTTCCTCTATTAGAAGAAATCAAGTAAGTAAAGAAGGAAGTGTCACTTACCTATGGTGTAATTAGGCTAAATTTATAAATACTCCCTATTTTATGAGTAAAGTAAGTAAACTTTAGTTTCATGGTTTAAATGTTTGTGCTTCTTGTCACTTATGCAGAAACAGAAACAACTTCTCTGGTTATTGGAAATAATATTTACTTCCATCCACTTTAAATCTACTTTGTACACTCAAACTTTCTGGATTCCCAAAGAACCAGGAGAGAGTTCAGAGAGTGAGACTTCACTAACCTCAGCTGTGGCTCATGGATGATGGACTGCAGGATGCAGGTCTTTGGAGATTCTCATGCTGTGTCTCAGACTGCTCTGCAGCATTTCTGGTCTACACTGCTTTCCTACATAGACAGAAACAACTTTTTTTTTTTCTTTCCAATTTCTAAATTTTGGGCTTTTAATATTTCCTTTTCAAGAGCTGTCACCTTGGGTGATGTGCTATATAAATTTTGTATTGAACATCAGAAGATCCTAACATATGCAACCTCTACTTGCCAAAATTATTTAACATTTTCAGGAAAAATTAATTTGGGCAGGGTGAAAAAATTGTGAGGCAATTCCGGTTTTCTACTGATGTTATTAGAACATAAACATACACAAATATACCTACGTATGGACACACAGAGAGTTTTTTATGCTTCTTTACATGATAGTTAAAAATTTAATCTACTTCAGTATTGGTCAAGGACGACTTGAAGACCATTTGGATGAATTCATACAAAAATCAATTGGAATTGCTACAGATCTAGTTACCCCACTTATAATGACACTAGTAGGAGACAAATGCAAGAAGCCTTCGTCTGCTGAATGTAAACCACTGTTACAGAAAAAAATAGGAGTATGAGGTTCTGTAAGTGAAGCAGAAGCCTGACCTGTAACTCTCGGCGGTGCTGCTCTGCCCTCTGCAGACTGGATTGTATAATCACATATTAACCCTGATCACGTACTTCTAAAGCACATCTAACTCCAGAGAAAAAGAAGTTATCAAAGTGAATGAAACACACATGAACATCACTGTGACACTGCAAGTCCTAAATAAGTCAGGAGTACTGCTGAGGCAGTGGCTGGTTTCTGAGTATCCTCACTGTGTCCACACTGCCAATTAAGTTGGGGAAATAATTATTGCCTGAATAGCACCAAAGCCTGGAATCCAAATTCAGAATGAAGTACAGGAAGTACTTATGTTAATTAATCTAATATAAATCACACGGCATTTCTGGACGGTGGAGAAAGAAGTTCCAACTCCCATATGCAGAGCAACTCCTCCCTGGTACTATGAGCAGTTTTCTACAGCACGACCCAGGGCAAGTGGACCACAGCAAATGCTTCACTGATACACCACTCTGCAAGCTGTTTAGCTATATGCCACCCTGCACAGCACCTGCCTCCACCTTTTATCCTTGGTAAACATCCAAGAAATGTGGCAAATGCATCCACCTTTATGAGCTCTATATAATTTTATGTTCTCTCCTCATGTTAGCTGGTAAAGAATGTTAAAACTTATTTAATTCTCCTCTATTTGCTACATCTCCACTGATGTAAGAAAACACACACAACAGTATTTACTGCTTCTTATGAGCTAAACAATGCTTTTGAACTAAGGACATGCCATAACCCTTCTGACAGAAAACATCATCGTTATAAGGCTTCTCTTGGATAGGAACAATAAAATAGAATTCATACAACGATCCAGATTAGTTCCAACTTTTCATTTTATTAAGAGCTGACATTTGAAAAACTTTCTCAAAGCACACATGCCAAACCCATGGCATCAGATGTGGCCCTCACAGATGAGCAGCACCTGATGCTCCTTTACTCAACCTGCCTGCAGTTATCAGGTGTCACACCACAGACAGAATGTCAGATCTTCTGAAAAAGGAGCCCGGCAGGAAGAAAAATTTGCGTACACAGCTCCTAACATAGCACTTCTTGTATTGTGACTACCACATGTACTGGTTACATGACCCAAAGACTCACGTGTCAGGAAACAAGATAAGTGGCAGTCTTTCAGCAAGTGGCAGCATTTACAGAATATCTTCAGCACAAAACTAGGTGTTTGGGAAAAAAAAAATCTTTATTTGCTATAATAGAGTGCAGAGCTTGCTACATGTAATGTTATTACGCTTGTGTAAGTTAAGTTTAATGGCAGATCAATTATTAATAATGATTCTTCTTAACTATATTCACCCTCTCATAGTTTGCAGGTAAAACAAGTGAAAGATAAGTCAGCAGCATATTAAAATTTGATGGAATCTCATTTTGTCACCCTTCATTGCTTTTGATCTTTGAGGGATCTGCTGCAGACTAATGGGACAGGCTAGAAAATTTTCATGCATATCAGTAAGCAAAATAAAAGTCTTAAATTTTCACCTTGCCCATTTCACAAATGTAAATGGTATTATTATTCCAAAGCAAAAAATTGGAGGAAAACAATGTTCACGTTTATACTTAGCAACACTGTTCTCCAGTACTGCCATTTGACAACAGCTGAGTTGCATTCTTAAACAGAATTTTTTATGTATTCTTAAACAGAATTCTCTACCTAATCCCTGCCATCTCAGATAACCAACACAGAAATATCACTAAGGATCTGGGATACATCTTGAAAACCTTGTACAGTCTGACAATACCTTCATCAAACAAACATTCACGCTCTAGTTTTACCTTTCCTTACATTCTTTTCATCCGAGGACTTTGGAGTGTTTTGTAACATGTAAAGGAAATCAAATCTTAATACTGCTCCTCCTTCCAACAAAATAATTGTAGCTAATGACATAGCAATTATTCTCAAATCTAGAAAAATGATAAATTCTGAAAACCTGTACAAGAAGCATTATTTCTGTACCTGTTTACAACTCTCCTTGGACAAAAAGCTGTCATATCCCACCACTCTGACCAAGGCCAGAAACAAGTTAACTACACTTGAATAAGCCTGATTATTTCAAGGGAATGTTGAGGCTACAGGAGAAACACTCCCTTTCCAAGTCACATAAGACTTGGTCTCATGAATTGAGATGGGAATTTAGTGAGTTTGTAAGCAAGACAATTCACCAAGTAACAATGTTACTGAGGGAAGAGAGTGTGTTGAAACAGGACAGTAACACTTTTTGAATATAAAATTTTTTAAAGAGAAGCTGAAGTGAAAGCTAAGTGAAACTGAAAAAAGAATCTGAATTTCAACACCAGTGGGGATATATGTTTTCTCACTCTTAAAAACCTGAGCCTTTCTCTCTTGAAAATACTTCCGAATCTCTTTAAAATTACATATTTAATAATTGCACATTAACGTGTTCATCTCTTGTGTGGTGAAGGCTGAAGAGAAGTTCAAGAAATTCATTGTGGTAGAAGTCCTTAGTCAGCAGAAAGTACTCTGAAGAAAGCAGTAGGAACTGGAAGAGAATTTTCAGCACCTGCAGTTTTGGCTATTGGTGGGTAAAAGGAAGTAAAGTTTTGGGGTGTGCTGCAACCTTCAAGATAAGAGTTGATTGCAAAGTAATTTTTTAAGAGATAAAGAACCACTTGCCCATTAACAACTATGAGCAAAACATAAGAGCAGGATTCACGTCTGTGCAGAAATTCGTATGCTTGTGTTTCATGGTTGTTTCCCAAACCACCATTTTGAGTCCAAGATTCTGCAGACATGGGAAATGAGGCTCTCTGCTGCATGTGAGGAACAGTCTCAAGGTGCTTTTCCCATGCTCGCATCTGTTATTTCCTCTTCTTTTCTTTAACACTACTGAGTATGAAACTTTAACCTCATTTAGCTTCCAGAAAGCCTCCAAGTTGGTTATTTCTCCTAGTAATTCAACTCCCCACACTGCTTTCAAGACAGCTAAATTAAAAAAAAAAAATCAGGTCGAAATCTGGGTATTATAATCTATTTCTAGATCTAACTATTCAATTTTCCATCTGTTCTCAGAAAACTGGGTAGGAAACAAATTGTTTTTAAGAGCCATTTCCACACAAGCAGGTATCCCACACGAGGAGACTTCATTCTCCATGTTTACCACAAACCCACCGAAGCTGTGGCTCTGTTTGGAGGTCAGTTAATTCATCAATGGATCTCCAGCTGCACTGACAAGCGTATGCACGTGCTCCTTTCTTCTTTATCATCTTTGCTCTTAGTTTACTGAACTCAGGCATGTTATTCCTGCCAAAGAAGTGAATTCATCTTAGGATCATTCTGGGTTGTTTTGTTTTGTTTTAAAGAAAAAATATTCATGAGGCCATTTCAAATCAGAAAACATCTTAAGGACAATTCTGAATATCACTGTCATGGATGAATATAGGGATATATTTGAGTTCTGTTTTGAACACAGTCCTTTCCTGAGAGAAGTCTCAGTGTGTAGTTTCTGTGTTCTCAGATCAACTACAGACTGATGTTTTTGTAAATAATGTTATCTGTTGGGTTTAAAGTCTTCCAGTCAGCCCCCAGAGAAAGAACTGGGAAGGAAACCAAGCAGAGCTAATTCTTGTGTTTAAAAATTACCCAAAAATGTATTTATCTTATCAAATTTACTGTAAAAATTGCTATGCATAATGGGTACAATTACAGAGTTAAACTTTTCATCAGGAACTGTTACTCAAGGTGATTGTTATAGTGACTGAAATGAAATGGCCATAAGAGGGTAGACTTACATCAAATCAGAAATAATTCCTGTGCAGCCATTAACAATAACAAATGAAAAATCAGCATGCTATGACAAAAACAAGTTGTTTCAAAAAAACGAAGTAAAAATGTAGCATTTTAGCTATCTCTGCTCTCATTACCTCCTCCTGGCCACTGGCCACTGAATTGCTCAAAAACAACATTAACAAGCCAAATTAAATAAAGAAAACCCAAACCAAGTATAAAGGGAAGGATTTTTAGAAAAAGAGATCACACACCTATTGATGGGAGGAAAACGTTTAATCTTTAAGTTTGCTTTCTAAAATTCAGGTTTGTCAAAATAAACAGCTAAACATCTTGCTAAAGATTACAGATTTTATCAATGTTTTGAGTATCTGATACTAATGCCACTCATGGTTTTTTCTTTCATTTCATTTATTAATTTCAAGATCTGAGAAGCAAAATAATTTTGACTTTGGGCAAATTACAGAATCCCACTTTTGTTTAAACCTTTTCCACTACCAAACTAACCTTAGGAGAATTGTGTAGCGTGGTATTTTTAAAGCTGCTTTAAATAATGGGAAAAATAATGACATTCAATAAGAAATGTGAATTTTGAGACTGGAAGAAAAATCCAGGAATAACCAAAGATGTAACACAGGAAAAATAATGTAAAAGGAGCTGATATCTCCATTAATGTTCTTCTCTGACAGTCACATCACTGTCCAAGCATATACTCTGCACACATCCACCTCTTCCATCAGTTAATGGGCACACACAGAGACTGTGCTAAAATAAGAAGAATCAAATTTTGATGTCTATTAGGAACGTGCCTACTACACTACCTTTCACCAAGTCTTGGCATTAGCTTTAGAGAAATTGGAAATAAGAACTCCTTACTTTTAAGTCTTCAAAAACTATTCAAAGAATTAAAGACATCATAATATAAGCAGTGAACAAAAATGTCACCTCTCCATTTAACCAAACTTTGCTTCAAGAAAGAAATCTGTTAAGAAATAAAGCTATTTGATTTTCACTGAACATGACAGCACACCTGATAGTGGAATAAAGCACATCTGACTTGAAACCATCACAATCCCTATGACTGAAGGTGAGGGGCAAAGCACATGCTGAATAGTCTGTATTCACGTTGTTGACATTGTAGATACCCTACAGTGGTTGGCAGAGTCCAACCCATCACATGGATTACCTGCTTATTTCACCAATAAACTGGCCTTTTGATCCACGAAACTTGCATTCTTTTTAAAAGCAGAGGGAGAGACATGAGAGAAGAGATAGAAAAGGATGAAAACAGATTTTGGGAGATGATGCTTCCCCCTCCCCACAGACTGTCCCACTTGATCCCAAACAGTAGCATGCATGCTTCTTTTTAGGTGACACAGCAGTGCCAAGGGCTTCTCATCTTTCCTGTTCTTACTGAGCCCAAAAGTACAGTAGCACAACATTAATACCCACTCCAGACTCACCTGAAAAAAAGATAATCACAGGACTGATCCCAGACGTAGTCATTGAAAAGTGACACACGGAAGTCACAAGCAGTACAACGTAGCTGATCACATGTTCTGGACAAAGAAGAACAAACAAATCAGAGAAGCTGACTGATACAATATACATCCATCATAAATGGGCCAAAGTACAGCACTCACTCAGAAATACTAGAAACAATGTCAGCTAACCTTAATGCTTTTACATCTCTGGCACGTTCAGAATTATGATATGTGATTTAATTATATGTTCATGTATTATTTTTACAGGTTCCTATCCTCACTGAACACATAAACTGATATTCACCTGATATATTCTCTTTAGTCTTCCTCACTGGTATAGCAGTGATGGGCAGCACCCAAATATGTGTTGAGTACACAATTACTTACTGGAAAAATTGCCACATGGAAATGCAATACTGTTCTCTAGGATGTTGTGGATAAATCATCAAAGTACCTCTTCTGCTAAATTCAGCTGCAATTGTGAAGCACTAACCATTTTCAGTTCAGGTTCTGGGATGATTTCAACCAGCCTACTGATTTAAGTCACATACTTGGCATCACATAGAGAGATGAAGAGAGGCAGGGAAAAATAATGCAGCAGCAATTTCCTTAACTACTTGTTACTGATTTTTGGTTTCATGTCTCATTTGCAAGCATCTTTCAACACCTCAAACAAACAAAAGGTCAAGTGGTCAACAACAGAGGACTGGAAGGGATCAGCTGATTTCAACTGCAGTTACAGGCAGCCATTTCTTTAGATGACTGTAAGGCTGTCCTGCCCACTTCAAATGCAGAACTTTGTATCAGCACAGAAACACAGCTGTGAATAAAAATAATGGTAAAGCAAGTAGCACATTTTTTTTCAGGTTTCCTACCTTTTTGAAATATTTGTTCCTATCCCAGATGGTGAAAGGCTTCCACCCAGATACACTGGACAGCATCTATATGGATTCATTAAAATATATTAAATTATAGCAAAAGAGGCTGGAGAAAGCAGTACAACATTTCTCCTAGTTTAACACCACGGTATTTATAAAAGAATATTTTTAAAATATAGGCAAAGCATCCAAATGCTTGTAAACTACAGAATTTTAAAATTTTCATTATCAAAGTGTTCAAAGAAAAACTCTATGAAAATCACTCTCTATGCCAAATATATAAGGGTCTACATATTGCAGCATTTGATAAATGTATATTTCCATAAGGCAAAGGAAGATGTTGTTCAACAGTTAAATAATTAATAAATAAATATAAATAAATTTACTATAATTTATTTTCACCACATGAAAACATATTAACAATTCTTTGAAATTACCTGTTTATCTTTGTTTTTCTTTAAAAAGACTGTCTCTCTTCTCAGTGTCTTTCTCAAGAAATTCAGCAGATTAAACAGCAGCAGTATTATTAGACTAGTAAGAAGTTATAATCAAGCAATGTCCAACAAGCCCCATTTTTCACCTACCTTTTCCCATATGCCTGTACAACAACACTATTTCTTTCAGGCGTGAGACTTGAAGAATTAGACTTCAATTTCTGTTTAAAAACAACCAAAGAATAAAATGCAGAATTACAGCAAAATCAAATTATTCTGTTTTACTTAATAAGCAGGAGCCAGAAAATCTCAGTCACAAAAGAAGGGGACGAAGGCTTTGGGAATTTTCTTGTTCAAGTTTGTGAGGCTCTGAAGTAACAGGTAAGTGAGGTACAAGGCTTCTCTTCCCACACTGAATTTCCAGCTCTGGCTAAAGGAATTCCACACCACACGATCACTTAAGACTTTACAATCAAGACTTACTATTTCATGCCCTTTTAAAAATAATTTTGCTTTTAAAACCAGTCATAATTTGAAACCCTCTCCCTCAATGGTTTTTAGCTTTTGTTTTATTAAAACCCATCAAGAACTGAGATTATTCAAAAAGACAGAGTCTTTGAAAGGTTTCTTATTTTCTGCACACAGAAGAGTTTATTTGAATTCTAGAATATGAGAACTCTAGATCTTAAATGGGAAGTTCTAGGGATATAAAATGATAAAATTATATTAATTTACTGGTATAATTCTCTCTCCCTCAGGTGTATAGAAGTATTTTTTGTTGGTGCAAATTTAGTCACTCTGTAAAAAATCAAATACAAACAAAACAAAAACAATGTCACTTGTGAAAATAAGGGAATCTGCAGGAGGTTATGAAGTATAAGTAACACCATTTTCTACTGCTGATACTCAAACGAATATCTATTTTCAATGCCTTCTATCATTATAACTGTCTTAAAAATGTAAATTTGCAGCTTCATCTCCATCTCCTGCTGTGAAATGAGAAGACATTTACAGAGGATACAAAACAAGGAGCAGTGGTTGGTGTATCAGATGACTGAGCTGCCATTAAGAGAGACCTCAAATGACTTCCAGAAATGGGGTGAGAAGAATCTCTTCAAGTTCAGCTAAGGTGAAATGCAAACTCTGCCCCAGGGGAGGACTAATCCTTATGCACAGAACACTATTGTGGGCTGACCAGCCAGAAAGCAGCTTTGCAGAGAAGGCTGTGGGAAATTCAGTTGATAACAAGTTGACCATGAGCCAGCAATAAGCCCTTGCAGCACAGAGAGCCAACAGTAGCTTGGGATACATTAGGAGGGATGCTGCCAGCATGTCCAGGGAGGTGATCCCTTCTCTCTACTCAGCATTGATGAGACAGAATCAAAGAATCATTTCAGCTGGAAGGGACCCTGCTCAAAACAGGGGTCAGTTTCAGTAGCTTTCCAAGGACTGTGTCCAGCTGCATTTTGAAAACCTCCACAGATGGAGACTCCACAACCTCTCTGTGAAGACTGTCCCTGTTTGACCACTCTCACAGTAAGAAAAATGTTTTCTTGTGTACAGATGGTATTTTGTTTGTTTCAGTGTACGCCCATTGCCTCTTGTCCTGTCACTGTCACTCTATGGAGGAGAGTCTGGCCCCTTCTTTACTACAACCATAGCTATTTACACACATTGATAAGATCTCCCTGGAGCCTTCTCTTCTCCAGACTGAACAGTCCCAGCTCTCTCAGCTGCTCCTCAGATGACAGGCATTTCAGTCTCTTAACCATCTCCATGGGCCTTTGCTGGAGGTTCTCCAGTAGCTCCATCTCTGTCTTGTATTTGAGAGACCAGAATGGGTCACATTACTCCAGATTACTCCAGATTACCTCACAGACATGTCTGGAGCACTATGTCCAGTACAAAAGAGGCATACATATAATGGAGTGGGTACAGGAAAGGACCATGAAGGTCTTCTAAATCATTAAGGATTTAGACCATCTCACATCCAGGTATAAGCTAAGAGAGGTGGAATTGTTTAGCCTGGAGAAAACAATGGTCAGGAGAACCTTATGAAGGTATGTCAGGGAAAAAGAAAGAAAACATAGCCAGACTCTTCTCAGTGGGGATCACTGACAGGAGAGGCAATGGGTGCAAACTGAAGCACAAGAATTTCCACTCAAACATATGAAAAATCTTTACGACTTGTGAGGGTGGTCAAACATTGGAAAAGGCTACTTAGAGAGGCTGCAGTCTACATCCTCAGGGATAATTGAAAGCCATTTGGACACAGTCCTGGGCAACTGGCTCTAGGCAGTCTTGTTTAAGCAGGTGGTTGGATTAGATGATCTCCAGTGGTCCCTCTTCCAACTGCGATCATTCTGTGATTCTGAGCATTGACACTATAGTCTATTTTAAACTAGCATTTCTTTTAATTGCCTGTTATTGCCTAGGTAAGAACATCTCTTTATATGTCTCCTGTTCCTCACCACAAGATTACTGCATTTTCCTTTCTGCTTTATTTTCCAAGTTTATTCAGCAGATTGTTTTCATTAATATTTTGATTTTTTCACTTATGATGCTGTTACTTCCATCTGAACCTGACTTGTTCTCAACTTCTCCAAACCCCTACTCACCAGAGGTGTTTTGGTAAAGCTGCTGTCATTACAGATTTCATCAATAATGTCGTCTAGATCTTCTTCACTGCTGCCAGCCCTCATTAACACTTTAGCTGATCTGAAAAATAAATACATCAGCCTTCATTTTTGTAGCAAGACTACAGCAATTTTAAGAGGTGTGAGTTAAAAAATATAAACAGTTTCACCTGTCTCACCTAATATTTTTATAGTATCTCAGGTAGGCCATCCAAATCATGACTGAACAGATGTAAACTGCAGGATAACACCTTTCAGTCACTGTTGAGTTGTCCCATCATAGGCCTTATTTTTGCTAGCTTCTTTTACTTCCAACCACTGCCAACCATGAATAAAACTATGACAGTATAACTAACCCCTGCTACACTTACTGGCCAATTAATTGGGCAACCCTGATTTTTCACATTTAGCTTCAGCAGCAGGAATATGAGAAGGTCAGAGGAAGGTCTCTACTCAAGCTACACAACTGCAGGAGTCCTGAAGGGAATTCCTGCCTAACTGGATGCATTTAGAAAGATCACCTGCACTTTGCTTTTGCTCAAGTAACACTCAAGTCTGCTATTTGCTAGCTCTTTGTCAAAGAGAGGCCTGTAGTACTGCTGCATTAACCATTCAAGAACAAATCTACTCCTGAGAAAGAAAACAATGTAATTTTCTTTCCAAGAATGTCATTTGATTGACTAAATTTAAGTGCTCATCTAATCATTATGCAAACAACACTGAAGTCCAGTAAGGTGGTCAAGGGCAGTGGTCTTGCTGGTCTTGCATTAGTCATTGGATTTTTCAAGACCCTTTCCTGAGACTCCGAAATGTGTGTTGGGTAAGCGCTCAGCAGCCCAGCTGTGGAGACATCTGGCCAAGCCTCTCTGGTCCCCAGATCTTCCAAAGGGAGTCTGAGATGCCTGTGAGAGCTGGGATGTAAACCTGATGGTCAGGAGGGAAACCTAAGGGCAGGCAAAGATGCCGTGGTGGAAACCTCAGGGCCTGAGGGCAGGCTGGGATGTCAGACACTGAATGCTTGGCAACTCTGTCAGCAATGACCCTGTCAGGACCAAACTTGCAAAATCACCATTATGAAAATAGTGGAATTTGACGCAGATACCTTAAAGTGTAGCATGTAAGTTTAGTGCTTACTGTAGCGGATATGGTAACTAAAGTATGAACAGAAAAAACAGACCCGAGGGAAGAGCACGAAGCTGTGTCAAGGGAGGTTTAGGCTGGATATCAGGAAAAGATTCTTCACCCAGAGGGTGGCTGGGCACTGGAACAGGGTCCCCAGGGAAGTGGTCACAGCACCAGCCTGACAGAGTTCAAGAAGTGTTTGGACACTGCTCTCAAGCGCATGGTGTGACTACTGGGGTGTCCTGGGCAGGACTTCAATGATCCTCGTGGGTCCCTTCCAACGTAGAATATTCTGTGATTTTGGTGAAATGACTGAAGTATCAAGAGAACAAAAACTTTGATAATGCTATTGCTAAAGTTCTTCCTGCTCTAAATCTTGAGATTTATAGATATTTGAGGCCAGTTATATACAGAGAGCTATCATAAGGTCAGCTACAGAGCCAAGTAATCCCCAACCCTAACCCCGAGGCAAATTAGTGCAGCTTTTAACGCCATATTTAATCCAAGGTTGCGGTACACGTAGGAGACAAAGACTGTCTGAAGTAACTAAACTCGCTGGCACACGATTTCGGTCTTTAAAAAACACGGGCTGCAAGTGACGCTGATCGACCGTCGGCCCGGTTGGGGCTCCTGAACCCGCGTATTTTGGGTTCCTGAGAGATGTGGCCGCGCGGGGCGGGCAGGGAGGGGCTGCGCGCCCCCCAGGCGGCCCCTCGCTCGGCGGGGAGGGGTGTGAGGGCGGCGGGACCGCGGCGGGAGCGCTAACCTGCCCTCCTTGGCCGCCGCGGGCTCCTCCTCGCCGCCGCCGCCGCCGCGCCGCTGGCACAGCCGCCTCTCCACCTCGTCCAGCAGCCGGTCCAGCTCGTCCGCCATCTTGCCGCCCCGCGGTTGCCAAGGCGGCGGCGGCGGCGGCGGCGGCGGCGGCAGGGGCGGGGTCTGCCCGCCCGGCCGGGGCCGGGGCGAGGGCAGCTGGGGGGGCCTGCGGGGCTCGGGCCGCGGCCGCGCCCCCGCAGAGCCGCTCCCGGGATTCAGCGGTGAACAGCGGGGAGGGGAAGGAAAAATAAGAAAAATTGATACCACGTGACCGCGGTCGTAGTCGGCAGGATTCGAACCTGCGCGGGGAGACCCCAATGGATTTCTAGTCCATCGCCTTAACCACTCGGCCACGACTACGCATGCTGCAAGAGGCCTTCCCGCCTTCTCATGACGGGTTAGCGGAGAAAGGACGCGGTTTGGTGCTTGGCTCCGTCCTCCTCACGGGGCGCAGTGAAAGGTTTAAAATAGAGGTTAGGCTTAATGCGTCTGTCATGCAGATCGCTCGGCTGGATATTGGTCTGTTTAGAGCAAAACCAAATGGTTAGGCTTTGCAAAGTCCCGCGGGAGAAGCCCGTTGTTTTTTTTAAGTTAATTTTTTTTAGTTTTTTTAGTTTGTTTGTTTGTTTTGTTTTGTTTTGTTTTGTTTTGTTTTGTTTTGTTTTGTTTTTGGCGCAGATGAGGAGTTGCGGAGAGAGCGGCCAGCCCCCACAGCGCCCGGGAAGTCGGGGCGGGCATTTTTGAGGAAAGTGCCATACAGGTGGCTGTTGCCAATCGCCCTGTTAATAAATCCAGACAAACGTAGGAGGTGTCAGTCACCACTCTTCCAATGCCAGCTCCACCTCCCCTCTGGTCAGGGACACCCGGGAGGTGAGATATGCCGAGGTGAGCACACTGCCTACAGTGTCAGTGAATGCTGTATATTATTATATATTTTTAGAAATATAATGAAGCAATTTAGAGAGAGAGGTCGTGTTACGCTAAACAGAGCATTGCCATCTCCTTAGCTCAGCACAGTGCTTTTACCCACGATGGCTCAAAATTTGTCACCCTGTGATGAAGTGGGATCTGCTGTCCTTAAGAGCTCCAAGCAAAGCCTCTTGGTAACAAGGTATTTTACAATTCTCTGGGTATTTCAATTAATGAGTTGCAAGCCCTGTCTGAATTCCCTCGTACTTAAGCTTTTATTTCATTGTTCCATTTTCCTCCCCACATATCTCAGGTCGCTGTTAATACCCCCATCCGATCCACGGCAGTGCTGCTGGGGGAGATGTGTAGGGTCAAAGAGTTGTGAGCCTTTGCTGGGCTGATGCGATGGAAGAAACGAAATAGTGTTGATGCTGCTCCAGCTCTTTTAAGTGGTCCCTTGGCCAGGACTCTGTGTCATGTAGGTAAATTCAATCCAGAAGAAGTGGATTTTTGGGTGGAATTTTTACATTCATCTCTTGCAGCTGTGGAGAGTTTAAACTAATCACAATTTTCCCCAGTATGCCATCATCTCTGTAATTTGAAAAAGGATCAGGAGCCCACAGGCTTGGAAAATCTTGAAGAAACTCTTGTCCTGAAATACATCATCACATGTGGAAAAGACCACTTGCTGCATCATCTTAAAGGAGCTTAAGAATGCTGAAATCCAGTATCATTCTGGCATTCTTTCAAATGGCCTTAGAAATCTGAGTACATTCTCTTTTGACTGCAGAACAGCTTCTTTCCCTTTCCATCAATCCTGTGGCTGTCAGTGTGTCTGTTGCAAGGTGCCAAAAATGTATGGGGTGTCTATGGGATAATGGTGCCAAAGTCAGGGGTGCCTCGAGGCCTTCTCCCATGAACTCGTTGCAGCATTTGCTCAGTTGGAAAGCATTTGAAACCAAAAAGAAAACAAAAAAGAAAGAAAAAGAAAAAAAAAGAAAAAAGGCATAGACCTTTAAAAATTGTTGAACTGAAAAGATTGGCTTTGTGCAGATTGCTGCCTGCTGTTTAGATCCTTGTTGTTCAAAACTTCTGAAAGGTCTGATGCAATCAAAGAGACTAACTGGGTCAAATTGATTCCAGACTAGTCCCTGGAATCACACTGAGGTGAATCTGACATACTGGGTCTTCAGCTAAGCTGTGGCCAGGAGAAAGGAGTTAAGGCCATGCCCTGAATTTTGTCCTCTCTTAGGAAATCAGTGAAGTGGCTTGTTCAAATCACGTCTCCTACTGCAAATGGAAAGGTTACTGATTGCTGAGGGCTGGAAAAGTACAGAATGACCAAATACTATCTCAAGATATCCTTAGGAAGAGAGGACAGAAACCTGGAAGGCTGTCTTGGGTGGAAGCCATAATGTTCTCTAATCCTCAAGCTACTGAAAGCTTTCTCAGTGGTGCTGATAAAACTGGCTTTTGCCACAGCAGGGATGAAGACAAAAAAAACCCAACAAAACAACTTTCTAGGGCAGGATGTTAATTTCTCTCTTCTGTTTTCTCTGGGAACCAAAGTGAGCCTGAATTGAGGTTGACCAGAATTCTTCTCAGCCCCTCTCTCTGAACAATGAATTCTCTGCAACTCAGGTAATAACAAGAGGTCAGCAGAGCCAGGTAATACCAAAATCATTTCCCAGTGCTACCCATTGCCAGACAAGAGGGAAATGATTGCAGGGAGGCACTCTTCTTTTTGATGTGGTGATAACATGTTGCAATCCTTTCTGCCTTGCAGTGTCTTGCCCCAGAAGTTGGATGGAGGTAATGCAGTGACTGCCTCTCCCCAAGGTATTCTGTCACCTCCAATGTATGTAGAACTGTACAGCTCCTTGCTCCCAGTTACAGGATATTACTCTAATCCTGTTCCTTGTCACAATCCAGGGAAACATCATTTTGAGTGACACCACTTATTTCTTATTAATAGTACAGTGCATCAACATGAGAAAATTCAGGGCTAAATCTAGATTTTTGGCCATAATTTTAACTACTAGCAAGCATTCCTGTGAAGAAAATTTTTCTGCTAAAGATACCAGATTGAGAGACAACTTCTTGAAAGACATCTTGGCAGCAAAACTAACAGTGTGTGCAAGATTCCTCATGCAACACTGTTTTGTGATGTTAAGAGACAGCCTCAGATCAAAGGATAGTTTAAGCTGGAGGCTATCCCAGTCTTGGACTTCACTGTAAATCCTTCCATCAAAGGTGCCAGCTCAGAGGGTGGATTTTCAGTTCAGTGTGCTGGCACAGCTGCCTTACCCATGAGGGGCATGAGGACTGGAACAACTTCCAGTTACTTCCAACCTTCCTCTCAATTAATAATTTCAAGGCTAGAGTATGTGAGCAGCCACCACCTGTTTCCTGGACTGCACAGTTCTCTAGTAAAGAAAACTGTTCCTGAGAAGAACAGGTAGGTGTGCAGAATGACAGTCTTAGCCCTTGCTGTGAGGTGTAAACTTACTTCTGGATGTTTGCTCATTTTCAAATGAATGTGATGTAGTGCTTACCAAGAGAAACAGAAAATTTTTCAAGACAGTATACAAAACAAAAAATTACTTGTCTGGAGGCCTTTTAATGAATGTGGCATAATCCTCAGAGCTTCTTAGAACCATGACATTTCGATCTCTGTGAGGGTATAACAAACATTGGAAAGTTGTTTCTGGGAAAAAAACTGTCAGCTTGTAAGGCTGTGTAACAAGGAGGTCACACTTACAAATCAATGATAATTATGTGTAACTTCGAATAAAAGTGGTGTTGCAGGGCACTGTGCAGCTTTACTGCACCTGCATTCTCTGGCACCAAGGGTGTCAGTGCCTGTAAAGTGGAGCAGAGGGAGGCATGTGGGGATAAAGCAGGTCACTGCAGAGAACATATCACAAGGTAAAAATGTTTCCATTTAACAGATAGAAATAATAATTAATAGTAAATATAAGATAATTGGCCTGCCAGGAAGGACCTAAGCTGTGAGAATGTGAGTAGGAAGAAGAAAGCGTCAAGCACAGAGGACTACTGTGGAAAAATCAATCCTGCTTGCTGCCCATTGCACAGCTGTGGTGAGAGACAAACACCATGTAAAACCGGCCTAACTGAGGGAGCTGAAACCAAAGCAGAGATAGTGTTCCATCACCCTTGCCAAGGCTGGAAAATATTTTCCAGGGATGATTCTCCAGAAGAGTTGTGAGCTAGGAAAAGCTATCCTGTAAGGCACAGGGGGCATGGTCTGAGTGTGCCTGTGGGGGTGAAGGTGCTGTTTATGTGAACTCCACACTAATACCCAGCTCCTCAGTGGGGCTGATTCAGATTTTTCTTCCTGAGGCCTCAGGATACTGCATCTCAGAGGGAGACAGATGTGGCAGCTGACAGCGGTGGTGTTGTCACACATCAGTTTCCAGATACACTCCTTTGTTTAACCGCATAGCAGTGCACTTTGTTTCACTGCACAGCTTCCTTTTCTTAGTACAATAATCCTGGTCAGTGAAAAGATATGTTAGGCAGAATCACACCTGTATAACACAAATGTGTGATTTTGTTCAGGCTTTTACAGTTAAAAGACTTAAAAGTACTGCAAGAAGAAGAAAATCTTTTTCAGATGTAAGCTTCTTCAGAAAACCTCCCTCTAGAAGCTCAAATGCTAAAAAGAGATCTTAATGTCTGTGAGTAATGAGATTTTCATTTGGATTTGAGATAAACAGGTTTTTTTTCCAGTGCAGTTTTCAAAAGAAAGAATGTTTAAAGGTAAAGTGAAAACTAAAAGCTAAGACCTCACTGATTTTCAGCAGGGTCAGGATTTCAGACAGAATATGAAAATCCAGTCCATCTCATTGCAAATATCTGTTCCTTGCTGGAGGACAGGAACTGGTAGCTCACCTTCCAGCTCCAGGCTGCGTCTCCCAGCAGAGGGCATTGCAGAATGACATTACTGTTTTTCAGAAATCTGGCAGAAGGCAAACTGAACTTCAAGGGGTTGTTTGGCCGCTATAAAATTTATTTTCATGACCTGTACTGGAAGAGTAGATCATCAGTTGTTTAAAACCAAAAGATGCTGCTAGAAAACTGTAGCTGGAAGATAAAAGGAATTTTTCATTGCATTTTAAAAAATCCTAATGCCTGAAAGAGAAAGCAAATACCAGAAAGCCTTTGTTCCTCAGTTTCTATATCAAACAATTTATTTTCATGTTTTAGATGACACTGTAGGCTGAATTGCAAAGATTTGTTTTATGTTCAGATCCTCTTGACGTTCTGTAAAAAATAATAAACTGTTTCCTATAAAAAATAAATGCAGAATTAAAATTATAATTATGTGAGCAACAAGAAGAAATAAACTTCAACATTTGCAGTAGATGTGGGTAACAGGTGAAATTTAAAATAATGGAGATAAGAAAGGATATTTTTCAAAAGACTGGGGTGTGCTGTATATCAAACCAAGAAGCTACAGGGTACCCTGAGCAGTGCATAGCCTTCAATGCAGGCTTCTCTCTTCCCTGAGCCCTGTATCCCCCCACACACAATGCATCAGGAGCACATTCAGGGGCAGGCAGGGCAGTACCTATCATGCAGACAGATTTTCTGACCCTGTCTCCACGTTGTGGCTGGTTCTGTCACACAACAGTTGTGCCAATCCACTTTCTGGGGGCAGCGTACATGGATTTAATGTATATGAACAGGTTGACTCCATAACACAGGCATTCTGTCAAGTTTTTGTCTACAGGCAGTGTTCAGTCCAGCTTATTGTGTGGTCACCCAGCAAACTGAGTGGGCACATATCGTGGCAGAGGAGAGTGAGAGCAGGAGAGGCTGAGGAATGTGTGGAGCAGCAGTACATTCTCTTGTTTTTCAAAGCATTTGTTCTTTGGCAGGTCACAAGAGGGTTCAGTGTGTTTGAAAGTAGTCATTGTAGTTTTACAGATGGAGAAACTGCATCACCCAGGTGATTGTAGCCTGCCCAGACTCATTAGATAAAATCAGAATAGAAGTACTAAGAGCACTCCTATCTCTCAGTTGCTAAAGTCTCAGCTTTGCTGTACACTCACTGAGCTGCATTGTGCCTATGTGCTACGCTGAGGAACGTTTCCAAGTCAAAGGAGTGCAGGTGGGCAAGAGTTAAAGACCAAATTCTACCACCTTGATTCTTGATAACATTCTCACTCAGGTTAGTTTACAGTGTTAAAACCAAAGGGACTTGAACAGACCAAAGGTCCCGAATCTGAATTTCAATGAGTGATATTGAGGGAGTGGTTGGAGTATTTTATACATACCCTAAAAATGCCTAATAGGCATTCAGCTCTGGAGAACTTGAAAGGACTGTAACCTTTCCTACAGTTTAACAACACATTTCTCCATAAAACTAACTTAAGAGAAATTCCCTGCATTCCCACACTGAACACTTAGCAGTCTTTTCAAACTTATGATATAGCAGTAAATATAGCTTATAACCATAAAATTAAGGTTATGTAGACTTGTAACTTTTTATTTTATGCTAGCTCTGTGGGCCACTAGCAATTTCTACAGAGTTTGCTGTCCTGGAGTCTGCAATGAATTACATGAGTAAACTAAGAAGAAACAAAGCTTGTAAGAGTAAGAAGAAATAGAAAACAACCTTCAGTCTTTAAAAAGACACATTGGTTGTTTAAGGGAAGAAGAGCAAACAAAAGGAACTTCTCATTCTTTACCATTTCAATTTAAGATAGTTCTTTGTACTGTACAGGGAACGTGCTAGCATACATAGCTATGATTGCACTCATGGGCTGTTTAATGGCTACAGAATAACTCAAGAAAAGGTGATAGATCTTAAAAATAACAAGTATGTTTTCTTGGAGAGCTACCAATGAGATTCTGACAATCTGTGCCTAGTGAAGCTCCAATGAGCAAAATTTAGATAATTTTTACTGTGATGTACTAAATACAATTTGTTTCCGTCTAGCTGTATCCTTGCAATTTATGTTACAGATTGATTGTGAAGTTACAGAACCTCTGGTTTCTACAGAAAATGGGCTCTGCTTTTATTATATGGTTTTATAGTGCCTAGAAAACCTTTGGCTTTCTAGTAATGTAACTGTAAACTAAAATCTTTAAGAGATAGTTAGCTTTTCTTTTTTCTAGTAGTGACTGTAGACTGACTGTAGAGTCAAGGTACCACAGCTTTTGAGTTCCTGAGCAGAAATTCTTCAAAGTCCACTGCTTTTAAGAAAATAGGTGATCAGACTTTTTTTGGAAATTAGCCATCTCTAGGGTATTTTGGTACCTCCCACTACTACTGTAGTCTTGAAAATTTTGAAGGCCAAGAGTCACCTAATGAACAGTCTCGTTTTTCATGATAGCTCAGTTTATTGTAAATCTGTGATTACAAGCATTTGGACAGCATGGAAATTGGATGCATCTTTAATGGCTCAGGCCCTTAGCTAAAAGAAATACAGCCACAGCAGGAGGGGGTTAAGAAAAGGAGCAATTAATTTAGTTTTCCAATAGTATTGCAACAACATGGGCATCATAATTTAAAAGCCTTTGGAACAGTCTTCTTAATTTCCTCTTATCCCACTCCCTCAACTACTTGTCTTGGTCTGGCTTTTGTTCACTTCATGCAGCCTGCCAGACCAACCCGAGCCTGCCTGAACCCAACCAGTTGGTCCCTGACGTAATCCCAAATGGTGACCTGTGAGGCCGACCTCAAGATTTGCCAGGCGGAAAAGGACCCACTTGGTTTTAAAGTGCTGGCTCTGTTTTGTGAAGAGCTGGCAAAGTATGCTTTTCTTTTTACTTTTATAGCTTGTTCCAAAGTCCATGGAGGATACACAGCTGGCTGGCAATACCACAGCTAATTCCATGGCTGCAGAGTCTTAAAAAACCTCTGGTGGTGATGCTCAAAAGCAATGCACAGGAGTAGTGCACACTATGTAATATGTGTGCTGCCTACAGACCTTCATGCTCTCCACGAATGCATAATGTTAGTGAGGTGTTTCATTAATCTGTGATGGAAGTAAAGCAGATGTTTCTCTAGATACCAAATTCTAAGTGCTCCTGATCTATGTCAATTCTCCTTTTACCCCCCTACTTCTTGCTCTTTGTGTCTAATGCTACTGAAAGTGAATGACAATTCCAAACCTGTTTGACAGTTTGGAAATTGCTTGTGTCTGGGAGAGAGAAAGCTGTTCTTTTGAAACTCTTTAAATAAACATTCAGGTTCCAAATGAATTAATATTTTTCTCTTTTCAGTTGTTTACTGATGATAGTTCTATTTTCTCTGCAGTATATATTTTTTTGGCCTTCCTTTTTCCTTCTTGACATCTGCGGCTTTGCAAGGAGTCTGGAAAAGTCTGCAGGACAAAAAAGAATACAAATTTGCTGAAATTTCATCTAAATCATAACCCAGAAGAGCAGCAACTAGAGAAATAGGTAGTAATAACCCTTTTGGAACTCATCTCTCTCTTCTGATTAAGGGGAATTGCAAGCATAATATATGTCTTTGCAGTAGCAATCCCAAGGACAATTGTATGAAACATGGCAACTAGACAGGTCTCCCAAACACTTGCTGGTAGCTAGGATGAGGTAGTATGTATTTTCCTGTTGTTGAACCACCCAGTCTTTACACAATGGCTGCCTGTGAGCACATGAATTATCTTACTGTGAGCATTACATAGCTCATCACCTTCAGTCAGCTCAATGTCAGCATGTCTTAATAGCATAAACAAATCAGGATGTCTGCAGCTGAGGCTCACACCTCGGTTAGATTTATGTCTCCAAACGTCAAAGATCTACTTCATGTTCTTAGAGGAGCAGGACAATCCCAGCTCTCAGCACAAGATCCCTAAAACCTCAAAGGAATGCATCAGAGCATTGTTTCTTTCACAGGTTGTGGTTGTCCCTTCTTTTATGACCCCCCATTCCCAAGACCTAGAGATTAGTGCTCTTACTGAAGGTGTGAAATATCCATGCTCAGTTCCCTCCCCTGCTCCAAAAAAAAACCAAACCAAAAACCCCAGAACTATTTTTACCATCCATTTTGGGAAAAGGACTTTTCTTTTTTTTTGAAGATGTGTTCTCAGTTCCTCTTGTGGTGCAGAAGAAAAAACAAGACTCAGTGGCTACCATTTAATACTTTTTAATTGTTGCATTAATGAAATTGGCTTTGATATGCTCTTAGGGACTTCTCCAGTGTGTTTCCGGAGTGTTTAGAGTGATTTTTTTTTTTTGCATTGAAGTATTTATGGATAGGAAAACATCTCTTAGGCCTTAGAGCAGAGACTGGAACATGAGTCCCACATTTTCCAGGTGAGTCTCCCAGCAGGATACACAGCTGTGTTTATGTGATTTTCACTGGTAGAGAAGTGAACTGCTCAAGTGCTCTATCAAGTAGGCTTCTGCATAAGACACTGATGGTAGAATCCTACTACTTTTCAAACACCATAATGATCTGTAGCTCGTTTCTGAAAGGGCTTCCAGAGTTACTCTGAAGCTCTTGACCTCAATCAGAAGGGTGTTCTGCAGCACAAGGGAAAGGAGCTTCAGCTGTGAGGGGGAAGGAGGCTGCTAACATCCTATTGCTGCCCATGTTTCATGTTAGCTAGCTCTAGATATATGTCCCCTTGGTGCTGAGGGTATTGGGCCCCATTCCTGGGATTTCTGACTCAAACTGCACATGTGGGAAGCCTAGCACATGTGGGGAGGGGCTGGTTTCTATTTCACCACCAATAATCCAGGTAGTGTGGCTTTTGGCATTCAGTCCTTTCTTCTTGCATTGTAAGAACAACACAGTTGCCTGGTGTTGTGAATCTTGGTTGCTCGAGACTAGAGTCCAGATATACAGCTGTTCATGTCTATCTCAATGGGTTGGGATTAACTAATCTCTTTTCTTTCTACCATTTATCTGGGGAATACACCTGGGAGGAGATCCAGCTCCATAGTATTTTTATTTGTAGGTAATCCAAGTTTTAAGTATTATGTGCAAGGCATAACCAGGTACTCATTCGATGGATACTGCCTAAGTCCACCCTGAAACAGACATCCGTCTTCTTCACTCAAGGCTTCTCAGGGCCTTTCTAGTTGTCTCTGGCACAGTGTATGGTTGAAATCTTGACTGGAATTGACAGTGGGATAAATAAATGCAGTATAGTCCATGACTGAGGTAAAGAATGGCATTAGATCATTACCTTAATCAAGTATTTTTAGCTGCAGTTCCTCTCTGTGTATCACATGATGGGCAGTGGTCTTTTATTTGATGCTTTTGGCAAAAGGATGAGGGGCAGAGAAGAGGGAGGAACAGGGAAGGAACGAGGGTGGTGGAGGCCAACAGATAGCTGGATGAGGGGGAACACATCCACAAAGTAGTGGAGGAGGAGCCTGGGCTTGACTGGTGCTTGCTGACTTCACCACAGGCTACATTTATCCAAAAATCAAGGGGGGTGGGGGTGGGAAGGGAATCTCCTCTAATAGAAAACCTGAGATGATTTGCTTTTTGTTGGAGACCAATGTGTGAGCAGTTGTCTGTGCCTACCACCCAAGCACAAAGTTCCTGTATGATTATGAAGAGAGGTTGTTAATGTACTTTTAAGTTTGCTTCTATTATGTATTTTTACATATGCCATGGTATGTCCATCATGGGAAAACCAAGCCTAGCCAATGAAAGCTGACCTGCAAAGGCAAAGTTTTCCTATGAGTGTAAAATGGAATTTTATAAAATCATGTATTTTATAACCATTATGAATTACTGGTTTCCAGACTGAAAAAAAATACAGTATCTGCAAAACTGCACCTGCAGCAAGGCTGTATAGGGGTGATGAAAAATGTGTATCATGGATTATTACAGTTTTGGGCTTTGTCTGGGGTTTTTTGGTGTTTGTTTTATTTTGGTTTTTTTTTAGGTCATGGGTTTTCCATTATTTATGGCAATTCCTTTAGGACAACACTGGAGGCTTGAGTGTTAAATGTGTTCATATGCTCTGGGGTACCTGCATGCAATTTAAATGGAAAAGAAGATAAGTGTTTGAGAAGATTGAGCTCTACAGCCACTGGAAATTGGAAGGAGAGAAATTTTTACAGCTAGATGTCACAGTTAAATCTTAATCACAATCATACTGGTATAAATTCAGTGTGACTCCACAGGGAGTTTAACAAGGTCCTGACTACACTGCTGCTGAATTAAAACACAGCTTGTGCAGAGCATGTTTCAAGCCACTCTTTGGTGGAAATAGGCTTTGGTGGATGTATGCAGGTCCAGGCACATTCACAGGCAGTGTCCCAGTTGTCTTTTATAGTACTATTTTCTGGTGCCCTGCTGGAGTTCCTGGTAACCAGAAAGCTTAATAAAAATCTGTAGTACATCTCTAGAAAATGTAGATCTGAGACAAAAATGTCAGTAATGAAAATAGTGAAAAAACATGATACTAAGATTAAAAAATGTCATTAGTCAGGTTGCCAGCTCTGTCTAAATAGTGCTGTAATGACCCTTGGAAAAAATTTATAGAGTATTTCTGAAGATATTGCAGGAACTAGTAAATAGAACATTTCATAGGTTATGTTTTCTCCTTTGTATGCATATAGTCCGGGAAGAATATACCATGTAGGAAAATTAGTGTCTAACATATTTCACATCATGGCTATCCTTGCCATGCTTTCCATAGTTAGTTTAAAATTGTGTCCCATGGACTTACAGTACTTTCTTTGATTTGCTGCCAATATTTGCTTAAGCAAATTGAAGAACTCATACTATACTGGGGTAGAAAGAGTGATAAATTGCAAAAGTGCAGTAAATGTTAAAGCTACAATTTTAAGCAAAAATATGAAGAAATTGCTTTCATGGCTGATAACTTTAACAGATTGAAAGGAAAACACATAATCACATAATACAGTAAGTGAAAGCTTGTGATAGAGGATACAGGTTCAAATATTTGCTACACCTGAAGAGATTTCAAAGTATTTTTTACTTGGTTCCCTGACTCACAGTTCATTAATGTTCAAAACAAAAGCTTTGATTCCTAGAAAAAGTTTACCAGATATTGTGTTCAAATGTGAGAACTTAGATGCTAAAATCTCCCTTTAAAAAAGTGCTTGAAGCTCCATTGTTGACTTCAGGATAGAAATTGGTCCACTGTAGCTCTTTTAGTCTATTTTCTTGTTAACAAATCTGTGTTGCTTTTGTTTATTTCTGCATGTGTGGAGAAAACCATTGCAGAAACTCTATTTTCAGAGCCACGAGGCACACAATACAGAGTAGAACTAAATCCTGACTTTGTAAACTCTAGTTTAGCTGCACTGCAAATAGAGGTTTAGATAAAACTTTCATGGTTTCTGGGACTCTCTTGAAATGCAAAAAAAAGGAGATACTTGCAGAAACATACCATATATTTATACTAGCTCATCTGAAGATAGGTATGCTACTTAGATCACATTGAAGTCAGGTGAATATTGTACAAAAATATTTAGAAATGCTATTTGAACAAGAGAAGGAGCCCAGTGAGGTACAGAACTAAGGAAATCTCATATTCCATTGCCTTATTACTTTTAGGTGGAACCTTGGATATTTGACTGAAGCTGTCATTTCAATTAGATGGAGTCCTCAGATCTTTTAATGACTTCCCTTAATATGGGGATACCTAATAACTTTTATTGAAAGGCTATTGATGGAAAATAGGCCTCATCACGGATACTTATTTGTACAAAATTTTTTAAGAAATACATGTTGGGAACAGACAACAGTAGAAAAGAGGGCATAATGAAATCTCTTTGATTTTGCTTCTGTCTATAAACCTTCCAGTGATGTGAGAATTAGGTAATATTGTCACCAGGTGGGGTAAAACCAAGTACAGCCCTTGAAGAGTAAATAACATATAACAAATAGTGGAAGAAAGAACTGAAGTGAATCATATGAGAACATCTAAACAGCTGAAATATGTTCACTGACAGTGTTATTTGAACAGTTGTGAATAACAACCAGATTAATTGAAGTCAAAGTTTCTCCATAATAATTCAAAGGAGAACAAAAGGCTTAGTCTACTAAATAAAACATTTGCTATGAAAAGCTTGCCCAGCTCTAGTTCATATATTGTAAAAGGATGTTGGCTTAAGATATGCTTTATTACCAAACTCAGATAAGGATACAGAGAAATGCTGCCTGAGGACTTCATTAAAAGAGCTATGGACTAGGAGATCTAAGAGTGGTCAGTAGTTGAAATGAAGGCATTTTTACAACTTTATGACTCTAGAGTAATAAGCAAAGGATGTAACCAGTGGAACTTGGGGGAGAAGGCAGACAGATAAAAATAAATGTAAGACAGAGTGCAAAAAGATAAATCATCTTTTGGCAAGCTTATTTTGACTTTTTAAAGTGGAACAACGACCTACTATGGACAGTCCCTCCTTTCCACCATTATGCAATGACTTCCACCCCATTTTCCAGTGGTAGCCCTCTGTGCCAGTAGACACAGATCAGCTCTAACTTTTAAATGGCCCTAGCACATTATGAGATCTCACCTGATTCAGGTCTGTGAGTTTCCTCAAAGCAAATCTCTGTTTCTGCAGAGTGCTGTGCTGTTCCTCCTGCCGCAGACAAATGCATGTGATAACCTCAAGGTTATGTTGACCTTAACTAGTGAGTCAAGTGGATAATATCCTTGTGGGAGGGGAGGACTAAGTGAGGCTGGATAATATAAGTCCTCTCTCAGGTTTCCTGGGAGACTACAAAGAAGAATGCTATCACATTCACACAAATAATGTGCATTTGGAAGGAGTGTTCATCACCGCTGTGTTAATTTCTGAGGGAAGACTTGCAGGGCATTAGAGTCACTGTAGTTTGCATCCAAGCCCAAATCAATGAATTACAGTTCATTACCTGCTCAGCAGGACTTCATGATTTCTAGTTCTTTCACATGCAGCAATTCTAAGAATTACAGGATGTAACTGGGAAGAGATCATAGGATTGTCCGGAAAATTAAAGTCCTTTGAAAAGGAAGCTTTATTTATTTTTAGTCATATAAATGCCATACACCTTTGCAAATCCTAGGCATCTTTTGTGGAGCAGTCTGTGGACAGTGACAAGAGTCCCATATGCTTAGGTAGTTTGCTAATCTTACCTAAGGGAAGGCAATTGCTGACATGTAACAGCTGGCAGAAATCCCTGTCAGCAATGAGATAGATACATCTTTATTGGATGGGAACTGTCATAAGAGGAAGGAGAAGGGTTTCCACTAAACAAGAATGTTTAAGGATTTATTTTATAAATTTCTCCTTCGTTCTCTTCCACTTTCTTGGTTAATTCAGGAGTTCCTGAGTTCCCATTAATGCTGGATGATGAGTTCAACACATGGGGTTCCATGCAGACCAGGAGAACAGAAGGACTGTGGTTAGTGGAGAAGGCTTTTTTGCTCAAAGACAGATTTGTATCTTTATTTTCATTCGACTTTTGTAGCTAACTTGAAAATTAGCTTCTTCAGTTCCTCTTCATACTGTCTGAATTATCCGTACTTACTTACTGTACTTTTTTGCAGCTACTGGTCTGCCTTTAGCCATTGAAGGCTGAAGAAGACCAAGATGAGCAGAAATTCATGGAATGATGTGTTCTTTCTAGTTTCAGATTCCAGACTACATCTTTTCCCTGACCCCGCATCCAAGACTTTAACAGAGAGTGACTTCATGGTACTGAGGACCAGGCAAATTTGAGGAGAAAACAGGTTGGTCAATTGAAAGAAGAAAAAAAGCCCCAAACATGCTAAACCCCAAAACAGCGCTCCCAAAAATCCAAAGCAAAGCACAAATTCAGTAACACTGGAACTGCTCTGTGACCTTTCACGAGTGGGAGTTGAGGAATTAAACAAACCTTAGAAAACTGAAGTCATGTCTGCTCAGCCTAGACTTTAAAGATCCTGTGGTGCTTTACATACTAGGGGAGGATTTACCCTCATGTTCTGACCAAAACATAACCTTTTCCCCAGACCAGAGGAGCATCCATACTCTGATTAGAGTCTCTTCTCCATCCTGGAAGTGTTTGCATTTTGATGATGCAGCTTGTACGTTTGTTTAACACACAGACAAGTGTATACAGCAAGGCTTGAAGGGTATTGAAGGGGGCTTTGAGCACAAAAGCAAATTTCCTATGTTTGTACAGAGCGTGAAAGGCTTATGGCCATATGGGAAGGCATAATCCCTTGGAAAGGGAATTATTTGAGGATCATTTCTTAGATAATTTTCATTATTTATTAGTAGTTTAGAGGAATGGCCAGCAGTGCAAGCAACAACATGTAACAGCTGTTGGGCTTGACTGGGCAAACATTCTCCTTTTACGTATGGGGGCAGTCCTTTTGACTTCATCAGAACTGTTAGGAGTATTGGTGATATTTACCAATATGAAATTCAATTTGGGAAAATAATTTAGGGGAGAAAAATAAATTGCAAGTATATAGTTAAACTTGCAAGAATATTTGCAAAGCATAGCTTTGATTTATAATTAGTGTTTGCCAAGCTCTGTGCTAATGGGTTAGAATTTGTCTCTCCTATTTCCTAATCTAAAAAAAATCCCAATGCATTTTTTTTCATCTTTTATAGCACTTTGACTCTAGGGATCAAAATAACTCGGACTTCTGCACTAAGTTATACTAGAGAATAATTTTTGTTGTACTGTAGCATAGACTTTGAATAGTTGCTATTTCAATACAAAAATAAAAACCATTCGCTTAATGTGTAATTAATAGTTTGGCATTTCCCTAAGGCTTTACCCAGGACCCTTTCTGTTTCTGTTTTGTATTACTGAACTCCCCTGCTAAATATTTCCAGATCATATAGATTTAGATAAGACATGTTCCAGAACTTAAAACATTTTTTATTTTGACTTTTACAGTATTTATTAGTGTAATGAAAATAATACTTTGACAAGTCCCCAAATAAATAGTAATATTCACCCCTGGATAGCTGAGTGAAATGCTCAGTGCCATGGGTTATTTAACTGTGCTTACATTACAGACATAAAAGATATGATAAAAATTTTAGTGCAGATCTGTTAAAAGCTTGTGACCCTCTCCTTTGACCAAGGTGTTGATCCTGTAGATTGAGGAACACTGGAGGACATTGGCAGACATGAGAAATGCCACAGAGATCTCTTGGGAATACAAGGAGACAACGGGATTGGGACTTAACCTTGTATGTGCTTTGTGGCATTCTCTGGGACCACTCTTACCTGCTTCTATGCATAATAAAAAGGTGTATGAAGAATAATTCACATATGTGATTCAGAAATGGGATAGTTGGGAAAATATCCAGAATTGTCAGATGTCAAAACTCAATTATGATAAATTGATAAGAACTTCTGCATTCCTAGAAATAAAGAATTTTACCCATACTCACCAATATGTATGAAGTTATTGAAACCACTTTTATACTTAGTTCTGTATGAATGAGAATACTTTTGACAGGCATAAAAAAGCCCGTTTCTGTGTAATAGATTATGTGCTTAAGGGCTGTAAATCTTCAAGGTGACATATGTCATCTTTTTAAAACTTTTAATACACTTTTGAACCTAATAAAAAATTAAGGAGCCTTTGGAATCTAGGCTGGATTTCGGGATGTGTGTGCATACAAAAAGAAGGGCTTTGTAGAGCTCTTTGGCCCAAATGAATGCATTTTCTCCTTTATGTGGCAGATCCCAACTTACAGTTCCCCAGCTGTGTCTTCATAACATACTTCTTTTCCTGGTGGATGTGAGTCAGGTGGTCTTTACCTCCACACCATTTTGTAACCCACACAGACTTACAAGTTAATTTTTAGAAAGAGAAACATCGGTTCAAAAGCAATATTCTGTTAGAGAATATTAAAAATGATGTTTCAACCTTTACAAAAACAAGTATTTATTTTGCTGAATGAAAAGTTTCAACATAAAAAATAGTTTTTCCATTTTTCAATCCCAGTCATAAAATGTTTCCAAACATGAGAAAGACTCCTAAGTTTATGCTCCTTACAAAGTTCAGTTGTTCAATACATTTATTGCTTGTCTAAAAATTGTCTAAATGGCACCAGATTTGCTACATGAGCAAGACTGAGAGGCACAAGGGTGTTTTCCTGACAAAAACATATAGTATCTTAAGTGACTTAAAATTCTTTTTCTCCTCTTGGTCGTTCCAGAATAGACCTTATTGAATGTCCATTCAAATTTTCATTTCCTTGGAGCATGCCCACTTTTTCATTGACATATCCACAGAGTTGGCTGTAATTTTTTCATGTGAAGCTTCATAATTAGAAGAAATTCCTTCTTGCCAATCTTTTTCCAATATAAGCTTTCATGTGTCCATAAAGAGTATGTATCTGACTGCACAAACACATGGAGAAATTTGAGATTAATTCAATATTAATTCAGTGCACACCTTATTGTTTTTTCAACATAAGGAAGAGTGATCAGTTTTTTGTTTGGTATCACTGTACAGATATTGTGTGACACCATCTGGGAATGATCATAGCATCTATGACTGGAAATGCCATGTTTTTACTCTTTCCTATACAAGTGAGGAATGTCATATGCTGGTCCACACATTACCTCAACCCTTTCCACATAGATTATTTTTATAACAGCTCTACAGAGCTCTGTCTCATTGTAAAAGCTATGCACCTTGCAAATTAATTGGACCTGAATGTAAGGAATCTGAAATTAGCTAACTCTCAACTCTACTGTTCACCAGTGGGTATGCAGAACCCACAAAATTTATCATCTCTTTCTTTTTCACCACAGCTGCTATTATGTGATGGATCAGTGGTGACATATGAAATACATTTCTTGATAATTAAGGAGCTAAGTGTTAGTAGTTTTTATGTGTAAGAAAAATTAGCAGTATTTTTAATTGCTGAATGTCTCCTTTGAAACTAAAAGAAGATTAAATCTCTCTGATTTAGCATGATTAAATTAATAAATGTAAAATTAAAGTATGATTAAAAACCTAACGCATGGCCCACCAGTAGAATTAATATATTACCAAGTCTCCTCCCAAACACAATTTCAAAGTTCTTATGGACATGTAGAAAACTGCTATTGACATCATTATGCAAGTTATGCTTTCCTTGTTTATTCTGGTATCTGAGTTCCTCTAGGGATTATAAGGGGAATTTGGGACTCTCCTGTGGCTAAGTGCAACAGGAAAATGACTGGCAACAGGGAAGAAAAGTAAAATAAGGGCAGAGTAAAAGCAGTTAGACAGAGCTGGGAGGGAAAGACATGGCAGAGAGTGAATCTGTATTGAGCAAGTAAGGGAATTTCTTTGTAAGCAATCAAGCTACCATTCTGTGTTGTTTTCCAAAACTCTTATCCTAAGTGCTGTTACCTCTGCCTTTTTGAAATGGGAATCTCCTGTGACTTCAGTGAGAACATGATAAACTGAGCACTAAGTACAGATGGTAATTCCACTTTTTACATGTTTTGAAGGTTATGTATTCAATTTTTACTGTTCATGGGCACAAAGTTGGAGCACACTATTTTTATCTTAAAAAAAGGATGAAAAAATTCTCAAAAAATCAATGCAATTCTTTCTCTCTGAGATAGCTTTGATTTTTCAAGACACTCGTCTGTGTTTATAGGTCCTACATAGTTTTGTGTCCTGGTTGGAAATACTTGTATCTGAACTAGGGCCTATGATATGCTGCAGGTTGTGCTTCCCTAAGGTTCTATGACTTCAGGGTAAGCAGCATTTGAGTGTGTGGGCAACTTACCCCAGCTGTGCTGGTGACAAGCAGGTTCTGCCTGCTTAGATTTAACTATGTAGAAACCTCCAGATGCAGCATGCTGGTGATGCAAGACAGACTTGGAAATTCTTCATAACTTTCCAGAATGACACTGAAAGAAGATCTTGATTGTTCATTTTTCTGAGGAGCAGGAAGATCACAGATGGTCATAAAAATGTCTTATCTGTAAAATATTTAAGTTGTTCAGCTGAGCTCTGTGAGTAGGACAAAGGGAAAGGCAGGATGGAACAAGTCCACACTTAGATCTGGTAACAGCACAGCTTGAGGTAACTGTTGTCAAAGGTTAACAGGATGTGTGACCTAGAGTTCATCCAACTGCAGACTTCCTTGGGGTCCAGACTCCTGTTTTCAACAGCCTTTTCACCAGTCTTGTCCTAAGCTCACTGACTCTTCCTTTGGAGAATAGCTGAGGATAGGGGAGCGTTGGAGCCATGTTAGAAGTCAGGAAATCAGGATCCTTTCTGTTTAGAGTCATAGAACCATTTAGGTTGGAAAAGACCTCTAGGATCATTGAGTCCAATCATTAATTCAGCACTGCCATGTTGACCATTAAACCATGTCCCCAGGAGTTTCTGCCTTTTGCATTTATTCACGTTGAAAGTCTGCTCAAGGGAATGGCAACACTTTGTGGTACACGCTACAGATGAGATGGAAAGGGTCTTTTCAAAGAGAGGGCCCATGCAATGTTCAAACAACACCAATTGGACATGCCCTGTAGGAATATTTCAGCAGTGAGATTAAAACAGACCTAGGGGCAGCTACAGTTTAGGAACACATGTAGAATAATACTGATGAGCTAGTGGTCAGCATGTTTGCCTCTCTTATAGACACTCCAGTCTTGCTTAAGATATGCTGGCACTGCTAGGGTTTTTGAGAAGCCATCACTTGTGGAAGTCAGCTTGAGACACAACACATCACAATGAAATCTGGAAACACTTGAACAACCAGATGTATGGCTTACCCTGACATCCTAAAAGTTGACTGAAGTCTCTGAGAACAAAAATTAAGTCTGATCATGGAAAGAAAACAGCAATGTGTCAGAGAATCATGTGAAAAGCTTGAGGGGAGAAAACAGAACCTTTGCTGAACGCTTAACTACTGTTTCCCAAGCGAAAATACAATGGCTTCTGTGCTGGGCATAATTATGGTGTTATAAATCTACTGATTTCTTCTGTGCTACCTTGGATTTACAACATTGTAACCAGCCTTACAGTCCTGTTGGGTTTGCTGCTGCCAAAGAATTGTATTTTATCACTCAGGCACACCCAAGAGACCTCTCTTTATGTTGTCACATAGCAAGTGGTCTATCTTCTGAAAGTAAAGCATGAAGATTCAGCATGTCAAATTCTTGCTTCTTTTAGTGATCTGTATTTAGTCAGGGTTAGGAACAAAAGTTTAGTTCTAACTGGCTAATCTAATCGTGATCTGATTTTCAACCTTCTATTTTGATTTTGAAGTAGGGATTTGACAAAGAAAGCCATTGGATTCAATGTGAGATTGATCTGTATCAAAGCTCAGTCACAAAGCTGTAGGACTGGAAGGGGTCACAAAATGTCCCACCACCTGTATCACAGCAGGATATTCTGAGTCTGGCACTGCTGAGGAGCTGCAGCCTATTCATTCTGGCCTGTGAGCCCCAGTGGGAGGATTTGCCAAGAGGAGAAGGCTGTGGGACCATCCAGGAGGAGCTGTGAAGGAACTAATAAAGAGGTAGAGATATTTTTGCAAAAGGTAGTCTAGTAATAGATGTCCTTGACCTTGATGGGATGATGCATTTCATTGCCTTCCATATACTAATGCAGAAGGGAATTTATTCAAGGTTCTGGAGATATTGCAGAAAGCCACTGAAGAAAAGACCTTATGAATCCTTCTTCAACCCAGTACCTTCTAGACATACCTGCAGATTGACTGCCTGAATCTCCATATTGATCCTGAATTGTTGTTTATCCATTTTGCAGCCTGGAATAAAGTTGCAAGATTTCTGAATTTTCATTCCTGCAGAGTAATTTTTATCTTCTGTTTTCTGTGTTTGAATGATAAATTCAGTTATGCCCATGTAATATTATTGGAAACAGGGTTTCCTAAAGACTTCAAAGATACTTCTAACCTTATGCCATTATGTGATTATTTTTGTCAACTTCCTGGACATTCAGAGAGTGTTTACTTTCCCATTTTATATTTTTGCAGAGTGGAGATACATATCATCAGACTGTAGTCAAACACGTCAAATTAAATAACCCCATTCACCTTCACATACAAGAGTGGCCAATTTAGGAGCTGCTAGCAGTTCTGCCACAAGCTGAAAGCCCATGCCATTAATTTTTTTACATTAAAGTACAGCTTGCTAAAAATACTCTTTTTTTCCATCACTAGTAGAATTAGAACTTTGCTGGTCCCTGGTTTGGCAACAGAAAGGATGGCTTTGTGAATGGATGTGTGAAATAAAAGAACCTGTTGCTGGTGATCAGAAGGCCATTCAGCTTTCTGCCATGAAGAACAACTTCCAGAATCAAGAAAAATGTGAAGTCTATGTTCTGTGTATTTACTGTTCACCAGTGCAGGATGCTATGGTCGATCAGTTGTTAGCATAGACCTTCAACGAAACACATAATTCTTTCAACCTTTCTACTTTTCCGCGCAAAAGAAAAAGTAACTGTAAATCTTGCTGACTATTACTTCTATATCTATTGGCAGGCAGTCAACTTTGGCCTAAACATCATGGGAACAATATGTGCTGCACAGCCAATGCCCATTAATTGTCTCTTTAGTTTCTCCTGCAACTTGTACAACACATTTCTCCCAGGTGATCTCTTGTTTAAACATTAGTACAAGCTTGTCTGGCACAAAATGCCAATAATTTATGAGTCAGATTCTGCTTTTCAGTAATATTTACAGTGCTCTGTTGTAGAACACATTAGATATTCTAAGTACAGATAAAAAAGTAGGAAAGGTGATTTTTTTTGTTACCTTCAAGAAGCAATTAAAATTACTCTAATTTTTCTATAAATTGTTTAATCAGCTGACACAGATCCAAAGCCTGTTTTTAAACTCAGTTTATATATGTATGCTCATTAGTGAATGGCACAAAGATACAGTAAAACCAGCTTCCAGATACTTTCCTCTTTCTGCACAGGACTGCTCTCTGGATTGCCTTATCATCTTGACTCCTTGATGTGCTGCTGAACTGATTTAATCACTGTTGCTGTTTCTGTAGCTTCTCCAAGACTTCTCCCTGGTTTCTGAGAAGGGTGCTGTGACAGTAGGCAATAAAAACTGCTTGGCTGGGATGGATACTTTTCTAGTGGGAACAGTTGACCTTTGACTTTCTACTTCTGAACTAGTCTGTCAGTGCTGAATGCTTTATAACACTTATTTAATGAGCAATCCCTTCTCACCTCTCCCAAAGACTTAATAGCAGAAGCTGTAGTGAGATCTCCTATCATCATCTTTTTTTGTTCCAGAGGCATTACTGAACATGCACCAGTGTTTTATGTAATGTTGTTACAGCTAAATCCAAGTAACACACAAAAGTAAATGAGGAGGAACAAATAGTGCCTTGAGTACCACCTCTTTGAGACTTTTCATTCAATTTTATTGTACAATGTAGTCACTGGAAACCCACTGAGGATTGGAATATGTTAAACTATTCTAACTGAATGAAGGTTCAAACTATAGTTTAGGCATACTAACTATTGTGGTGAATTAAGTGTCCTTTACAATTTTAAGGATCACCTGCTATCTCAGACTCCTGGGTCTGGAGTTTGGAATCAGACAGGTTTTCTGTCAATTTTCTGGTCATAATGTCTGGATAATGCTGCACCAATTACTATATATGGCCTATAGCTACTTGAATTTACTACAAGTCTTCTTACCTTCAAACTTGAATCCAGCCCAACTCTATTTGAAGACCTGAGAACACTGGAAAGGATGGATGGCTTGCTGTTGTGGTGTGTCACCTATTCAGCTGTAACAGGAGAGCCTGGCACCTTTTGTGGGATCAGTTAGTGCCTAAGCTCTGTGGGGGAGTGAATCAGGCTCCTGCTGGAAACCTAGCACTATGCTTATTCCTCTGTGTGTGTGTGGTAGATTTATCTCCCACTAGACTGTGCACCTTTGTCACCAGACCTGAGAGATGGAGCAATAGGAAATCCAGCAGTACAGTGTGTCAGAGACCCTGCTGACCCGCACTGCCCTGCTCTGCTGCTGCTGCCTTGCCAGAGCCAGGGCAACCAACTCCTGCCCTCTCTGTCCCCTCAAACAGTGCTGGATGAACCAGGAGGGTGCACAAGGAGCTGTGAAGACCTCAGAAATGCTAGCTAGTGTGCTGCAGATGTGTCTGTAGCAGCCAGCCTGCCTAAAACCGCTGAGTGGGGGTTGGGGGGGGGTGGTGCTTGAGCTTTGGGCTGACTCTGCAGGGAAGTTCTGCCTGGGCTCTGGGCCTGGGGCATGCCAGGGCAGTGCTTGTACTTATGCCAGTGACAACCAGTTCTTCACCTGGACCAGTAAATAAGAGAGAATGGGCACAACATTAACTCTCTGAGGAACTGCATTTGTGCTAGTGAAATATTTAGCCCAGAATGTGATGGTGCTTCTCATTCTTGAATATGAAGCTGGACAGATAAGATACAGCTGGATTACAAGGACACTCACTGACCTGGGAGGATTCTTCTTTCCCCTTGGCTGGTTTAATTTGGAAAATATAATTTTGTTGCAATGCCCAGGCTTGGAGTGCTGTTCTGGAGAGCAGCACTGACACAGAGGGGCTCCTCTGCCCATCTTTGACGATGTCTGGAGTCCTCCACAGAGGTTTCTGGGCATGTTCATTAATACAGTCTGTCTGAACTAAAGTATCCTAATGAGAAAAGAAAAATGCTTATCCTGTCTATGGACAAATGACAGGAATCTCAAATACTTTTATTTTTCATTTTTATTCAGCAACACTCAAGACACCAGTGTCTATTCCTGCAGAAAAATCTTTCCTGTAATATCTCAAAAATTCACTTGTAAGAAGTCTCACCTTGTTAGGTCTGGCAGAGCTTTTCCAGCCCTCCTCCTTGTCCTGAAGTTGGGCTGAAGGTGGTGTTGGACAACCTGCATTTTTCCTCCTGGGAAATGGTGGGACCATGTTGTCTCTCTGCTCTGCATCCCATGAAGCAAAGGCACGGGGATACTTGTCCATGGTCACAATCAAAAATTTTAGAATGAAACTGTCCTGCTCAAATTGGCACATAAAAATATGTGGCTTTTCCAAAGGTGCCTAATTTTTACATCTCCACATATTCTCTTGGTGAACTCTTTGTGCTGAATATTTTTGGGTGTCAGAAATGAAACATGAGTGATCTGAGTGAATCTCTGAATGGCTGCTTACTCCTGATAGTCACATGCCTGTAACTGGTGGTGGTGATGGGGATAAACCCCATTCTCATCTCCAAAACAGGGAAATACATTGTAAAAACAAATTTTCAGTGCTGATATTGGCTTAGAGGAATACCAGAGTAAGTAAAAATAGTTATTGCAGCCTTCAGATGAAATCTCTGATATGCAGTAGCTTTCCCAGATGTATAGGCACAAGGAGAATGGCGGGGCTCACATATTTTCTCACACATATCTGCTAATGGAGAAGTCCCATGTCCCACTGTAAATGTAAATACCCAGTAATGTTATATAAAGTTACGGCTTTCTCTAGAGAACTTTTGCTTCATAAATTTTTGGCAGCTCAGGATGGATGTAATCCTGCTCCTATGTGTTAAGTGGAAACAGGGCCTATTGCTGTCAGATAGCTACACTGAAGCCTAGAGCAATAAGGGATATCTTATTAATGGACACAGAAAGACACTTACCATGAATTTTGAGACTTAGAATTTAAAATGTGCGTGAATATCACCTTTGAATAAGGTACTCCCTCCTGCCTGTATTTTATAACAAGACAGGATTATTGCTTCACCAGAATACATGAGAGGAGTTGCTGCAGTGGTGGCATGTGAGGTTTAAATATCACAGAATTTCTTAGCCTTAGGTAGCTCATTTAAGTGAGGCATGACACCTTTTTCCTGTGATCTGAAACATAATATAGGTGTATTCTCTCATACTGTCTCTGACCTGGCTGGGGTTTGCCACAGAGGACATTTATTTGCCACTGCACATAAAAGCTTTGAAGGATTTTGTGCTGGTGATATATTTAGTCTTTTTATGCTGTTGGAAATTTTCTCATGTAAATCTCTGGGCACTGGTTTTGCTTATCTTTTGTTAAATTACTTTCCTAAACAAATATTTCACATGACCTTGACATGATTTTACACAATATTTTATGTAGCCCCATCTTAAATTCTGACTCATGAATCCTTTGTCCTCAGACATCTGTTGTCTGAAACATTCCCAAGTTTTATAAGGACCCCTTATATGTGTATAAGTCTCACTTCCTAGGTTGGAGTCAGCACCTGTTTTTTGGACATCTTCGTATCCTTTCACAGGGGAATGTCCAAGTCTGGGAACTTTCCAAATGGGAAAACTCATCACAAGCTAGATCAGCAGTTGAGAGCCATGGAGCTGGTATGGAGGAACTGGATGTGGATACTAGGCTAATTCCAGATATGGGATCTTCAGAAACCTGTGTGAGCTATCTACGTGAGTCTCTGTTGGCAGTAGAATTTTGTCCAGAGGTTTGAATTCCCTGGTGATCCAGAGAAGATTTTATTCAGCATGCTCTGCACTGGCCCTGTGATGTCTGTGTATGTCTCGTGAACACGAAGCGAGTTTGTTGGGCAGAACAGAGTAGGATTGGAGTGTCAAGAGGCAGAGCAATCCTTCTGTGCCTCTATCAAATATATCTAATAGGGATTGCTGTCACTGGCAAAAATACTCCTTAGAGATGACAAAGAGCATACGTGCACTTGTAGGTTAAAAGCATGTTTCTATAATCGTGTCATTCTATGGTACTTATAAACATTTTAGAGAACCTAGCTAAAATTTATGATATGTGAAACACAGTGTTAAGGCATCATTGAGCCACCAGTGTTTTAAAAATCTGACATCCCCTTTACTCATAAGAGTAAACTGTTTTAAATTTATTTACACCCCATCATTTCCTTAGGGACCTGTTTTCCATAAACTAATGAGGCACTGGTGCAAGAGCTCTACTGTTATTCCTGGCAAAGACCATTTTAACTCAGAGGCATACCTCAGTGGATTTTTTTCTTCAGTAGTCTACTGCAAATCATAGATGGGAGAAAATACATCATGTTTTTGAGTATCAGAGACAAGGTGCAAGACTGTAAAAGGTCAAACAACACAATTGCAAGTTGAAATCCATCTTATTGCACTTGTCCCCACAATTTTTCGTGTCTTACTCTTCTCATCTATTTCAAAATTGTACATATGATTTGTTGAAGACCAGGTCCATCCACCAGCAATCACAGAGCATGCAAGTTTGCAAAAGGGAAATAACGAGATTGACATTCCTCATTGTGTCTAAGGAATGATATCTCGTTCCTTTTCCCTTTGTTTCCCTTGGTGTGTCACACAATGGATCTTTCATGTAACATTTGAGACACCAAAAGACTGCTATTGAGACGTACTAAGTGGTAAGCTTAAGGTAAATTTTTAGAAGTAAAAAGCTCAAAGCTTCAATGGATTTTCTAAGTGCTGCTTTTCGGTGCTGAGTGAAAGTTCTGTACAGGGACTGGGTGCTGTATACACCCGAATACAAAATTGCAGCAAAAGTGAACTATAGAAATAAAACCCTATTCTTACATAATGCTTCCAAAATGCACTTAAATTATTCACATCTTTGCACTAAGGCGAATAAGAATGTAAAACTGATTTATTGATGAGGAAAAAGTGGTTATTATCAATGTGATTACAATTGATTGCTAGAATATTAGGTTATTTAAATGAAAAATGTCAAAATAAGTATCTGTGATTAATCTCAAGGTAAAACCCTCTTTGCAATTACATATGAAAACATATTGTTCTACCCGTGGACATGGGAAGATGGGCACACTCTCCTCCTTGGACATCTAAAGGAAGGTGCCTATGTAAGGGTCTGCAGTTTCTCTGGGGTCATGGGAGAGAGAAAGTTGAGGGTAATAAGTGGCTCTGAAGATGGGCTTCTGCTCCCAGTTTTCCTGTAAGAAGGATGGATCATCCCTCTGATTGACTAGCTGTAGGTCACCTGGACTGCTCACCAGGAGTGAGGAGGCTCCCTGCCAAGGTCATTAACCTCCCTGACATTTGTGAAAATCACGGTAGGCAGGAAAGACTTTGTTGTGGTTTAATTCCAGCCAGCAACCAAGCCCCACAGTCGCTCACTCACTCCCCACCAGTGGGATGGGGGAGAGAATTGGAAGGGCAAAAGGTAGAAAACTCGTGGGTTGACATAAGGACAATTTAATAGACAAGCAAAAGCCACACATGTAAGCAAAGCAAAGCAAAGCAAAGCAAAGCAAAGCAAAGCAAAGCAAAGCAAAGCAAAGCAAGGAATTACTTAATAACTTCCCGTGGATAGGCAATGGTGTTCATCCATTCCCAGGAGAGCAGAGTTCCATCATGTATAATGACTTCTTGGGAAGACAAATGCCATCACTCCGAATGCCCCCCTTCCTCCTTCTCCCCACCACTTAATATACTGAGCATGATGCCACATGGTCTGGAGTATCCCTTTGGCCATTTGGGGTCACCTGTCCTGGCTGTGTCTCCTCCCAACCTCCCATGCACTCTCAGTCTCCTCTGCAGCATGGCAATATGAGAAGCAGAAAAGGCCTTGATGCTGTGGAAGCCCTGCTCAGCAATAACAAAAACATTCCAGAATTATCAACACTGTTCTCAGCACAAATCCAAAACATAGCCCCATGCTAGTGACAATGAAGAAAATTAACTCTACCCCAGCCAAAACCATCACAGAAGTAATTTCCCCAGAGGAAAAAAACAGTGTGCCAAACTGAAACCAGAAGCTAAGTGTCCTGATTGCTGGTTATGTATTTTAACTAAAAGACTACCTCTTCCTGCAGAGGAGAAGAAGTAATTATTAAACACAGGAGACAAAATGTGCAGAAATAGTGGTGAACTAGAGCTATAAAACAGGATTGGCTTGTTTGGTTTCTCCCTTAATCCCTGCCCCTTAATCTCAGTTTTAATCTAGTTTTTTTAAGCACTGAGTGGAATACAGTCCTTTATCTGTGAGCCCTCAGGAATATAGAGCAACCAAGTAGGACAGAAGTGAAATCTTCAAGCAGGGATTGTCCGTGCATATTTCACAAGCTCAGGTGACTGTGAGGAAGAAATCCAGTGAGGCCAAATTGTCAATGGATACAGAAATAATTTTTTCTCTGATTTTTCTTTTGCTTACCATGTCACTAAACTGATTACTCTTACATGAGGGTGTATACTCTTAATAGCTGATCATTTAAAAAAATTTACTTAATAAAATCCACCTTGAGGATGAGATGAACATTACAACAAATACTAAAAATTCTAAATAATTCACTTCAAAAATAACTAATGATACCTGAAGTTCAAAAGTACTAATTAGGATGTGTAGAAGTGGATTGTGCATCACATTTTGAATTGTGTTATTTTTATGTTGTATCTCTCTCTGAAACATAAATCCTACAGTAAATCAGATGAAATCTGGTTTGCAGCCATTGCAAAATGCTTCTGAATTACACTAGAAAAAGTACTGTGATTAGTATACTTCTGTTGAATTACAGAATATTATACAAAGAATACTGTTAAAAAAAAGAGTTCAGTTTTCTGATATGTTTTAGATCTTTTAATTTATACTAATAGTCTAAGTTTAAATTTTCCATGTGAACTTTTTCTTTCTTAAATCTTAGAAGGTGATGAGGTCCCATGCTTGTAGAGTATTTCAGACTTTCCATTTCTTTATTATGTGTGTATGATGTAAAGTGCTTTTATGTACAAAGTAAATAATGGCTTTTAGATATAAGCAGACAGATTTGTAAATTTAAATATTATTATATATTTTTAACTACAGCCAGATTATTTGATAATGTTCATGTCTGCCTACTCTCACAGAATGTGTGAATGTTTTAGTTTCATTTTACGATGCTGTATCACATGTATGCGTGTAGGCACTTGAAAATATTCTCACAGATGTATAGGTATGATGAAGCTCATGTTCAACCCTTTGAGTGGGTGACAGATCCTTGACTTGAACATTCTCCTGGCAAATTTATTGCTGGTTAGGGACAGAAATGAGTTTTTACACTAAACATGCTGAACATGTCAGGTAATGCATTTGGCCAAGAGTGCCTACAATCAAAGGCATCTATCCTGGTAGCCAGGCACCAAGGTGCCCAGCATGGTGCTTTAGAGATGCTGTGAGCTCCTGCAGCCTGGCAGGGGTCAGGCAAGTGCTACAAGTGAGAACATGGATGGGTAGGAGAAACGGTAGAAGTCACATCATGCCCATTCCCACCAGTCTCACCTCATCTCTGGGTGCACACTGCCTCTGGTAAGCACAGCACATGGGTTTCCCTCATCTCTCTCGTTCAGGTTTGGTCTGCAAAGGGGAAAAGGAGAGAGAGCCTCTGCCTTGGTTCTTTACCCTAAAGGAAGCCAGAGAAAATAGAAGATTTGGTCAGGTTTGGACACAGCCTCCATCCCTGGCTGCCTGTTCTTGAAGCTTTGCTTGTACTGGGGGGAGATGCTGGGAAAACATAATGGTGAGCTGCATCTTCTGAAAGCATGCACTTGTGCATTCATGCATGCACACAAACACCGCAGATGCCCTTCTTGCAGCCAAGTGTTTCGCTGCAGACACCCCAGTGAGATGAGGATGGGGCAGGAAGGGACAGCAGGGCCATCACTTCAGTCAGCAGCCTCCAGGACAGAAACAGTAAATGCCCACTAAAGTAGGTGAATGTATCAGCAGGGTGGATGAGACAATTATGGGGTTATTCAGGAAAAAAATCATGTTTCCCAGGCTTGCCTGGGTCTTACCCCAGCTTGTCACTCGCTGTGATCTTACATATACTATGGTATACTTATTTTTATTTTCTTAACCATCATCCATTCTGACTGATAGCAGCATGGCCAGAAAACAAGGGTCTGGTTTCCTTGCACCCCCTTCCTGCGGCCTCAGCCCCATCCTGCTCAGTGTGGAGTGGGGTGACCAGCGCAGCGGGACTGCCACGAGTAGGGGATTAATGGTGTCTGAAAAAGCCACCTTGGTGGGACACTAAAAGCCACCTTGGTGGGACACTGAGGCTGTGCTGCACTGAGGGGCAGAAAGCACCTTTGGGAGATTTATTCCCCTACTTAGACCCTCATAATTTTTTTTCCTTACCTTTGCAGAAAAGGAATTCAATAAATCACCAAGAAATGCCTGATACGCTCACAAGGAAAAACCATTACCTGCACATTTTCTGCATGCATACAGCATCGTATCTACATTACAAATGTCACAAACATGTCTTAGAATCCATCTGCTTCATTTTTTCCAGATGGCAGAAAAACAGCTTTCTACAGCTGTTCCTTAAAACATATTTTTACTTAAGTAATGGTGTTTTGCTGAACAATGGTACTCATAAACAAGTAATAATGCTCAGACTCATGTTGCGCTGTTTTAAGTGACTACTCAAGACACAGAGAAGTGATGAATTTTGCTTACAGGATCTGCTTTTTTCTTTGCTTCATGGTGTAACTGATGCTCACAGAAATTAGGTAGAATGGGTTGTCAGATGTGGCAGCATTTTTTCCCCCCCTGAGTAAAGGCTTTGAATTTAATTTGGTTATATTTTTAAATAAAGTAGCACTGAGCTGGAGAAACAGAATTTTGAGTATCAAAAGTCCTGAGACATTTTATTTTGATAATTTCAAGACTTTATAAAATGCTCTTGAAAACAAGGTCTTGGAATACATGTTTTCCTGTATAATGCTTTACTTCTGGCAAATCAGAATTTTCTGAGAAAAAACTACTGTCATTATATGTCTCAATTAATTCCACTTGATATGAGAAGGGTCATTTAAATCTCTTGGAAATATTGTGTATGTCTTTGCAGAAGTTCTGAGATATAATGAGGGGATTTATGAGACACCACAGTCAGATGCAAATGAAGAGAATCACAGGCCTGCCTTTAGCAGTAAGGGGATGTCCATCTTTGTATTTTTGGAGGAAATAATTTTTCACCTCCACCTTCTATCTTCCATCCTTCGAGCTCCCTGAAATCATGGCTATAGAAATCATTACTATATGAGTATCAAGCTAACAAAACAATCCCTTGTGAAAAACAAACAAAATAATATTTAAAAATTTTCCTTCTGAGCCTGTCTTCTTGTATTTGGACAAATAATTTTTTTCGTTTTTGTGCTCCATTTCCTTGTCTCTGAAATGGAGTATGTGATCTTCATGCTTGAAGTTTAGTCTCCCGTATTGTAAGTTCAGCTTTTCTTGCACAAGAAATGGGCCAGACCATCAGTGGGTGCAATGTGGAGCAGGTCTAAAAACAAGGTTGGATTTTGCATGGAAATACCAACTTGCAGAAATCCAGATTTGTGACTGGCTGCTCAAACTTTTTTCAACCAGAATAAAATTGTTGGTTTAAAGCAGCAAGAGCAAGCATCCACTCTCTGTGGAGAATTTTATTACAGAGACAAAAACACTGCAGAAAATTTGGAGGAAATTAAACATTGTGCAGCATTTGCAGCAAGTAAAGCATCTTTAGGAAGCCTCCTTCTCAGTAATCTTTGCTGAAAGGTAAATTTATTTAAAAAGATAAACTCTGTTTTGTTGTTGCAAGGCATAACCTCCTGTCAGAAAAGACTAGAAGTGCTGCATATGCTCAGTCAGGCCTCAGTAATGCCTTGTTGTGCCAAAGGAACATAAATTGTTCCTCCATGCACAGTTCAAAGTGGCTCAGAGATGTGGGTACAGTGTAGCACTGCCATGAAGAAAGTGAAAGACACATTTGGCACTAATTTATCCTGTTTTCAACCCGAAAACTCCAGCATTTGCTTCGACAACCATACACTGCATGTTCACAGAGCAGTACAGCTATCTAGAACGTGTTAAGAAAACAAACACATAGCAAGACATCTCATGTGGACTAATACGAATTTTACAATGTTTGAAAGGAAAAATCTGCAAGACAGTGTGATTGCTTCCTCCCCGTTCTGACTTTGTTGGTCATCTGGGAGGTTGTTCCTGTCATGTATTTTTCTGGGACCTGTTCATATCCTTCCTGCAGCTGGATGGGAGATGTTGGAAGACAGCAGTACACCCAAAGGTGAATTTTATATCAGCCTGGAACGATAATGCTGAGGGATCCATGCTCCTGCTGCCTGTTTATGAAGCACTTCTCCTCTCCAGGTTTCCCCTGCAACACCTATACTCACAGTCATTTTTGTAGAAGTGCAAAATCTAATTTGGGGCTTTGATACAGCATGAATTTACTCTATTCATTATACCTTCAAGAGCATGCTCCAGGATTTTACTGTTCAGAGCACAAGGTCAGTCTTGACTTCCTGGAAAGAGTTCTCCAATTGTTGATGACTTGGTCAAAAATACTGACACACTCACAAGATTAGTGGCACTGTCTTTTTGAAGTAATTATTTCTTTATTTGCTTAAATCTAGGTCAAATGAGGTCTCATTTGGGTGTTTTCAAGACAATAATCCAAAAAGAAATTAACAAAGTGCATTGCTGAAGTTGAAGTATCTTAATTGGTTTGCAGTCTACTAGAGACTGCAAAGCACAGTTTTCCTTCACTCTAGAGAATACCAATTTACCAAGTCTTTTTGTTAAGACAGGAGAATTTCCATTAAGTCATAAAAAACATTACTGTTTGTGTGGTATGATTACTTTCCAGAGGAGTAATGGAGATTTTGCTAAGGCAAAGTGGCTGCTGAGGATCCAGACAGTGAGTGATCCAGCAGCAACTTGTGAAAGGGATTCCTGTATCCTGAGCACATGAGTTGAAATATTGGTGCATGCTTTGGTTACACCAAAGGTCTCTTGGTCCTCTGTTGTTGGTTTTTAGAAGGTCTAGAATTGTTTTTCCCAGTCCTGTATCTTCATTGCACACATAAACTTGCAGTATGGCACAGCAGAGGTAATCCAGTTGGGAAATGGGTGGGAAAAGTATCAGTGACAATTGTGGCAGAATTATACTAATGCAGGTTTTTAGATACTTTAAAAATTCGCTTCTACAATTTCACTGGGTGAAATTCTGACCTTAAGGTGAGATGGAACTTCTTCTGATCAGGTAAATGCAGAAGACATAGGATACTTGTTTTTCAGCCCACAATCAGGTTTGCTCATGCACTGCTTCATTTGCAGCCCCAAGCAATTCCCATTAGTTTTAGCAAAGCTAACTGGTTAAGTACCACAGAGTTAGGCCACATTAATCTCACATTTTCCCATGTGGGCTTTAAAAAATGGAAATATAAACAGTTGAGAGAAAATATTGGTCTTCTGGGAGAAGAACAGGTTCTGCCTGCTGGTCCCAGAGGGAATATATAACACCAGGATTAGAGTTACTGAGGAGTGGTTTAATGAAGCTGGCTGGCTCAAAGCTGGTCATGGTTGTACACATGGGAATAGCATCTGCATACCAATAGGGCAAGGCAGGCCATTGTCTTTAGCTAAGAACCAATCAAATAAAATCAAAACAGTGTCTTCATTCAATAAAAATTTACCATATTTTTTTATTTGGATTTAAGCACAGATTTATTGATCTTATATGTAGATGTAGGGAGTAAATTCTGATAGTTTAAGTCCAGTAGAAGGTGTATCAAATGGATGTTTGCTGATCTCCCAAGCCAGCAGAGACTGGTTGTAAGAGAAGGATGTCTCTGCAAAGTAGTTGGCAGTCAGCTTCTTTGGCAAAGGGGCTGGTCCTGCTCAGGTGCACCACTGCACATATCCTTGCATTTAGATAGGGCCATTCCTGGACCTGCAGCCTCAGGTGATGCATTAGAAATATAATAAATATAATAATAGAAATATAATACATTAGAAAATCACCTTCTCTAACTGAATCAGTTCCATCTTAAAGCAGTTTGTACTCTTTAGAAATACAGGCCAGAACCTCACTACCATCTGACAGCTAAAGCCTTTTAATTACCCTCATCCATGTATTTGAGGCTAATTTTCTATAAATTAATTATTGTATTAGTTCTACTTTTTCATCATCTTATGTATTCCACAGCATTTACTATCTCTAAAGATAAAGTAATATTGACATATCTTTTATCTGCCTTCATCCCCTATTTTTCTCCCTATCAGTCCCTTGCACCCATGCCTTGCTTGGGTGTGCACTGGCCTTGTCTGTGCCTGGTGGCTCCCTGTATCCAAGGAAATGGCACTGCCCTGCAAAAGTGCTGAGTGCTTGCCTATGCTGTTGCATGCTTTTGCCCATTCTGCCAGACAACTCCTGGACAGAAGGTGTCACGAGCCAGGGAGTGCTGTTCCAGCTGCTACCAAAAGTGGAGGTATCTAAACCTAGGTGTGCTGAAGTTGCTGGCATAGCTATATTCTCTTAGTGACTTCCTGCACTCCTCACACCAATATTTCTCAGGTCTGCATTACTGCCATTGGTAGATGTGAGGTCTGTACCTCTGTGGTGGGAGTTACTGTCATAATGCTGGAAATTTTGTGAATAGCATAATTTTCTGGATAGAAAGGGAGAGAGAAGGAGGGAGGTAAGAATTTGAAAGGGAAATGAATTAGCACAGGTTGTTATAAATTATCAGCTGTCAAAAGGCAAAAAAAAAAAAGGCATTGTATTCAGCAAGTGTATAATTTTGTTTGAAACCTCCATCTATTTACATTCAATTTTTTTCCTGAACTTAATCCTGAAGTTTGCTGATACTTGGGCTGGTGTATGTGCTGATACCCTCAGAAAAAAGGTACAGTCTGCAGTTTATCAATCTGGCAAACCCTTCAAGTGCCTACTGATAGAAGAAAGTTTGGTTCTGAGCTACACTGAATTATTTTGCTCTCTCAATGAGCCAAGTGGTGCAGTCAGGGAATACCACAACACAGAAAAATGCTATTTAGATGGAAAGAAGAACACACTGGACTTGCTGTATCTGTTTCGATAACACAATTTCAGTTAAGATTTATTATGGGAGATACCTATCCATTTTCTGAGACAAAATCAGAGTTGTTGTTCCTGAAATGACAATTTCTTTTTCTTGTATAGTTGAAAACAAACAAACAAACAAACAAAATATTTTATGATTCGTGAAAGGTACCTGATTGATAATGATGAGGATGAAATCTGTTGTTCCAAGGACAAATGAAAAATTACTTCACTGCTAATATGTCTGAAATTTACTACAGAAAGGCCACCTACAGAAGTAAAGTGACAGTTCAATTTCTTAGTTTCATTGATCTAATTTATTTCAAATGTTTTTCTCTCCACCCGCACCTGTTAACTTGGAAAACAGTGGCATTAGCATTTCTTGACTGTCTCATTAATACTGTAGTCAGATACGTACCTTTTGGAAAACGATCAGGCAATCCCACTTTGTCTAGCTAGAAACTAGCATACTACCTTCTCACCTATGGCCCAAGGATGCTTAGTTTTAATTCCTCAAAAGCTCCCCAAGCCCTCTAAGGCAGCATCCATTCCTACATGCCAACACTTGAGTTTATTGAAAAAATGTAGCAGCAGCTGTGACCAGAGGCTTCTGCTGCCAGGTGATAGAACAGTAAGTGGAAGTTCCTGGATTTCCATAAAAGATGCCTTCAACTGTGCATGAATTCCCACATATTATGACAAGGAGAGGATGATTTGGAGAAGACGTGCCTGGTTTTGGAAACTGTTCACTAATAATTATTTAAATACTATAATATTTCAAATTCTAAGGCCATTTGTTAATTTTTGGGAAGCCCCAAATTAAAAAAGGAAAAAAACCTTATGCAACTACTAGAATTGATTTCTTCTCATCCAAACAGAGGCAAATTTACCCTTTAGAGAATCAAAGTCTGACATGATCTCAAATGCCTGTTATTTCAATGTACAGCTTGCTTGCTTGCAAGAAGCCAAAAAGGCTTAGTTTTCTCCAAAATTACATCTTTCACAGAATCACAGAATTCTTAGGGTTGGAAGGGACCTCTGCAGATTATCCAGACCAATTCCTCCCACCCAGGCAGGGTCACTTAGATCAGTTTACACAGGATCATATTCATGGGTTTTGCATGTCACCCAAGAAGGAGGCTCCACCCTCCCTGGGCAGCCTGTACCAGTGCTTTGCCACCTCAGTGTAAAGAAGTTCTTTCTCGTGTTGAGATTCTACTTCTTGTGTTTTAGTTGATGGTCACTGCTCCTTGTCTTGTCACTGGGCACTACTGGAAAGAGATGGTGAAAAGGCACCATCCTCTTGGCACCTGCCTTTGAGGTCAGAGGTGTTTATAGGTGTTGATGAGATCCCCTCTCACTCTCCTCAGGCCAGCTCCCCCAGTCTCTTCTTGTAACAGATTCTACAGACACCTCATAATCTTTGTGCCCCTCCTTGTCTTTCTTGTACTGAGGAGCCCAGAACTGGACAAAGCTCTCCAAATGGGGCCTCACTGCCTCACTGAGTAGAGGGGCAGAATCACCTCCCTCAATCTGCTGGCTGTGCTCTTCCCAGGGCATCCCAGGATACCATTGCCCCTCCAGGCTTCAAAGACACTGGTCAGCTTCTCATCCACCCGAACTCCCAGAGCATTCTCTGCAGAGCTGCTCTTTTGGGTCAGCCCCCAGCCTGTACTGGCACTCCTCTCTCTGTTCATGTGTCCACATAGCCCATACACCTGAATAGAGAAGACTTAAAACTCTGGGCAATCCCTCCACCCGGAGTTACTGAGCAGCAGTTCAGTAGTCTGTGTTCTGTACTGCAGAGTAGTGATGGATTACAGTCACTCTCTGTCTACAGGTCCCTGAGATTTGCCTTCCCTGCAGTGACTGTGATTACAGCATTTGTGTGCTTGCAAATACTCCACAACTCCCTTCTTTGGTCTTTTCTCCACTCCTCCCCCAAACATATCTGTCTTCCCCTGATCTCTTCCCTGATGTGGAGGGAAGTATTATAGAAGATTTAAGGACTTTTATTCACTGCCTCAAGCCATCACCATTGTCTGACAATCCCCCATTCATCTCATGTCAGCCTGTTTTATCCTGTCTTGGTTCAGAGAAGCCATCCCAACAAACCAGGGATCCTGGCTTCTGCCCCAGTCATCCCACTTCTTTATACTCAGTGAAAGCTAACTGAAGTTAAGTAGAGGGAGCATGTTTTTATTTCTTTAATAAATTTAAGTCAAGACCATTTATATGTATAAAAGTAAGTCCCCTGAGGTTTTGTAAACCCTCCAAAAGTAGCCCTCAAAATTCAGCCAAAATTAGTGCAGCCACAATTTCCATGGCAAGCACCATCAGATGGAGGAGGCTATGTCAGCCAGCATGCATACAATGGCTGTTCATCCCTCTCCACTCTTCCCACCTTGACAGATTTTGTTGGGAGGTAGGGAAAAAGAATGATTGAACTCTAAAATTATATAATATCCTCTCTCAGGAGAAGATCACCAAACCTTTCAAAAAGTCTCTTACAAAATCCCTCAAAAGGGATTAAAGAAACTATGCAATCACAGACCAAGAAGAAAGCACTCTCAATGATTAGAAATGGAACAAGAGGAAACATAAGAAAAAGGAAAAATGACTAGGTTTAGTCAGGCTGAAAGAAAAATAGGTGCAATCCATGCTGCTGAATATCATCACTGGGCATCCTGCAGAACGAGGTGAGCTATGAGGGGAGTTCTGGGATGTAAACAGGGTTACACTGCTCACTGGGTGCCATGCAACTCTTAGGAAAGGTTCATGAACCATTCACAAGAATTGTGGTGCATTTAAAATGAACTTTGATAATTAATAAATGACCCCAGCAGAAAGATCTATGAAGTCTTTTGATAAACTAGCAGTGTCCAAACCCAACCAACTGAAAAATCCTCCTGTTCCAAAAGCAAATGCTTTGATACCGTGGGAATGGTGGGCACAATAAGGAGAGGAAAACATCTTCATCTGAAATTATGCATCTCAGCAATGCTCTCTTAGATAATGAGTGAGGATCTGACCTTGATTATTGGCACAAATACTGAGGATGGAAACCAGGAACAATAAGGACATAAGCCAACAGCTAAAAAGAAGGTGGCATCTTAGATTATTCCATAATTTGGTTACCACTGGGATTTTAATGAAGTTCCTTTGAAACATCTTGGTAAGTCTTAAAAGCAAGACATTAGACTAAGAAGTTGGTGACTTGATGGAGTAAAGCAATGCTTAACATAAGTGGGAGATCTTCAATAAAGTCTGGCGTGATACAGGCTATTGCTAAAGCTAGAACATACAGGATGAATAAATAAAAAAAAAAAAATCTGTTGTTTTTAAAAGGAAAATAGGGTATCCACTCCTCTCTGGTTGGTAAGGCATAGCTGAAAGATCAGGTTAATGGAAAGGAAAGCTTTACAATTTTTCCTGATTTTTTTCTGTTTGTGCATGTTTCTAAATGACCATGTGCACGTGTGAACATACTCAGTACTCTTTGCAAAGACTAATGGATCTAGTGGCACATATTCAGCATCTATGCATTTCCCAAATCACCACATCTGCAGGAAAAAAAAAGTGTTGAGTCCTTCTATCCATCACTGGTGTCAGACTTGTACAAAGCTGTGTTTTACACAGCTCAGATTGTTCAGATGCATCACTTAAGCCAGTCATGAGTAGGATGAAGTGTAGGGGACACTGAGAGGGAATATTTTACAGAATGAAGGGCTTCAGGGAAAGGACTGAAAATGGAAAAACAGCCATGATGGACTGTGCTTCTCTAGCTGTCAGATGCAGCTTGGAAGTCAACCAGAATGTCTAGAAAAAGCTGTTTTTTCATATCCTGGTGACTAAGTTCCTCCTTCATTTTTTCCCCCCTCCAATGCTTTTTAGTCTTTTACATTTCACTTATACAAAAACGGAGTGTTATGGGGAAAAACTGCTTTTTCTATACACAATGTTTTTTCTTCTACCAACCAGGGCAAATTTAGAATTGATGTTGATACTGAGGGAGTTGCACACACAATGTAAAAAACTGACCAAAGCATCTCTGGAAATCAATTTGTGTTTAAAGTTCTAGTTTCTAAGATTATGATTATTATTTTCTGTTATTACAGGCCCTAGGCAACAGTGAAATAGTTCTGGGCATGGGACTAGCAATGGCAATTCCATGCATAGACTAAATAGGCGAAGCAGCTGAATATGGAAAAAGATTGCAACATGCAAGGTGGAGAGGGGAGCTGCTGAGAGCTGAACACATCTCTTGGATCCCACAGCATTAACTACAATCTCAGTTTCTCTCACCAACATCTTGCACACCTAAAAGTATCACCAGTCCCATCACTACAGGTTGCAGCTACCCATGAATCTGAGATTCCTGGCACTGCCCCACTGAACACCAGGTCCTTGTGTAGATGACTGCACTGATGGTGAAAATGTCGGCGTGGTCTCCTGGCTTGAAAAATTGCTGTTGCTAAAATAAAATAAACTTGGTTTTGTTGTTTTTAAAAATTTATTCTGTCTGAAACTTGATTTTCATTTGATTAGTGACAGACATACATGGTTCCCCCACTCTAGCAACTCCTGGATTGCTGTATCTGTTACAGCATCTTCTGAGGAAGTCCCTGCTCTGATAGGTACAGATATAAAGATTGGAGCCATCTCAAGATCTTTCTGGCTTCTTCTCATGAGCACTGAGAGTTCAGGTCTCCAGAGACCTCTTGGCGTTTGCTGTATATTGTCTTTCTTTTCAAGCTGTTATGTACTCTGAGAATTGTGTGTAAGATATGATATCTTGATAGCTTTATCTCTCTCATTGTTTCTGACCTGGCTGGGGTTTGCCACAGAGGATGTTTATTTGCCAATGGACATAAAAGTATCAAAGAGAGAATACACCTTTCTTGTGCTTCAGATCACTGGAAAAAGGTGTCATGCAGGATCACTTAAATAAACTACCTAAGGCCAAAACAAATCTGTGATATGCAAACTCGATTCTACAGGCTGTTTAGGAGTTTAGTTCTTCAGGTGGCCCCAGATATTGCAAATAAAGTGACTGAGATGGTATAGAAGCTGCAGATAATGGTCCAGCTTCTTTTCAGTAGCTTGTCACTTCCGTCCTAATACAAGAGAAGCATCCACAATGCTGTGTACCACACCACATCATATGTTTGCTGCTGCATCTATGCTCATTTAAAACTCTTTCCTTGGATCAGTAACTTCTGATATCTGTTGTGGAGGCAGAAACTTCTGCTGAAATGTAGTCATGTCCCATTTGTCTGTAGTGTTTCACACTGAGCTTTCTTCACTGGATCAGCCAAGTCATTTGCAGTGTGCCATTGTGTGAATTTGTGAGGGCTGCATCTTTTCCTCTGCTAGTTAGTAATTCACAGAGCTTATGGATGCGTGCTAGTGTTACTGTAATTACCCATTAATCATTATTACACACATTGCTGACAGTGTACTCTGGTTTATTATCATGTCCGACTTAGTCTCATCACTGATGGTTAAAACTTCTGTCAGGTCTGGATCAGGTGGGAATACACTAAAATCCTTCCCATTTGCCATGCTCTGACTGACATGTAATGATCTGTTATTTTAAACAAGTAGCACATTTTCTGCTGTCTCACCTGGTTACTTTCTATGCTGCTGAAATTTATGTTGTTCATCTACCACATCTATTTTTTGTCAAAAAAGAGTCTTTAGAACTAAGAATGTGCTATTGTGTTTGTCTCTGGCGAGAGAATGCCTTAGGGTGCAGACCTACCTGCAAACCCAATGTAGTGTTTACACACTTGCTCTCCTGTCACCCATCCCACCCACACCACTCCCTTTTCAGCCACTCCCACAGATTTACTGGCTGATTTCATTTTGGATTCTTCTTTTGCTTTCCAGAATGTAGTTTACTGCACACTATCTGTCTGTATCCGTTCTGTTTCTCAGTACAGACGCAGGAGGTTTTCTACACCAACAGAAATGTTTTTCAGTGCTGTACCTGTCTGGATGTCACCATGCCCGACAGCAGTCATGTGAAACTCTGGGAGCAGAAAGTCCAGCTGTGCAAGCTCTGGCTTGCTGATTCCTGTGCCAGCAAATATATGTACTTTAAGAGAAACATAAACAGAGCTTGTCCTGGTTATAGGGCAGCCAGGGAGACACAGCTGAACTTGTAAGACAGTCAGCCTTCTTGGTAGATGCCTGGGGTAGCAGCCAGGCAACTCAGGTTTAATTTACAGTTAAGTCATCTAAGTTTATCTCTCAGAAAATACATATTTTAAAAATTCTGAAATTAAAACATGGTTAAAACTCCCTACAATAAACAGAAGACTTCAGAGGAAAGAATGACTGCCAGTTTTGCTTTTTGTTCAAGCTGTAACAGATTTGAAGTTTATTTTATACTCAAGGCTTGAGACAGTTCTTCAAAAGGAGCTGCACATCTGTGAAAGCACTCGCTGAATACTTCAGATAATGTTCAATCTGGGTTGGATGCCCCAGAGATCAAGTCAAAGAGAGAAGTGATTGTTTTGCTTTTGATATCTATACCAAACCCCCTTAAAATGGGTGACATTTAAGCTGCAGGCACATTATCAGTAGCCTGAGATCAGAATAGCTGTCAAGTACTTTCAATTTGGAATAAAAACCAAACAAGCAATAGAGGTCATGAGTTAAAGATTTAGGACATGCTGTTAAACTTCTCAAACCTTGTTCTCCCACAGAAAGGAAGCTGTAATAGTTCCCCATATAACTTATATATCATGGTGGTGAAGGAAGCCCTAACAGACCAACCAGTATTCCAGAGAATGCTTCTGCTGTGTAATTATTTGAAAAATGAAACTCTGTAGGACTGGGAGATTAACAGGGCAGATTGATTTTTCTCAGGGTTCTCATATCTATGTCTTCAGCAGAGGCTGTGTGAAACTGGTCTGTCCCCAGCCTCACAAGATGGGAACAAAATTACTTCATGCTAATTCTATTGAGTCTTCTGCATCATGCATTCTGGGACATCCTGGTGCAAAGGGGCAACTTGCGTTTTGCAGTTCAGGGGTCTAGTTTTATTTTTCAAAACTCCAGAATTCTTACATGACAAGGTGAGACAGATCTATTGAATTCTGTTTTAACAATAATTTCCTCTCAAAGACATTTTTGTTGGGAATGACAGAAGATTTTGTTGGTGTTGAAAGGAGAGGAAGCTCCTCCACCAGACTTTGGCTGAATGAAGAGCCCATGACATCTGCTTGTCTTAATCACCCTGTGCTGCTCTGTAGATGAAGATTTATGCTTCCTTCCAAAGCATGCCTGGAATCTCCAACACTACCTTCTGACCTAGCAAATCTCAGTCCTTCCACTCTTCTTACTTTTGAAGGCTCTGGAAGACCCCAGCTGTTCATATCCCATTCTGATGCCTTCTGTGCACTCAGAATAATTTTATTTTTTTAGGTTTATTTTGTTTGTTTTAGTTTTGTTGTTGCTGTTTGTTTATTTTTTGGGGGATTTTTGGTTGTCCAGTTTTGTTTAGTTTTGTTTGTTTGGGTTTTTGTGGTTTTGGTTGTTTTGTTTTGGTTGTTTTGTTTTGATTTGTTTTTTAACTACCAGTTAGGAATTCACTGATACGAATTAAGGGAAATGGTAACCTATTCCAAGCAGCCCTTGCAGGTGTTATCTTTAGCGTAAAAAATCTTTCAGTGAACAAACTCCACCCTGTCGAGAAGGATTTCAGGTCTTATTTTGTCTAATTCCCTGTTCTGGCAGCCAGGCAAAATTAGCAGATCTGCATGAGCATCACTTCCTTCTGTTCACAAGCTATGAATGAAGATATTCCTCAAACCCTCTGTAGATCTTCACAAGCTTTGCATGTTTCTATCACAGTATTTGGAGGTGTATCAGGCAAGTAACACCAAGTACCTCTAGTTTGAAAACTTCCCATAGCCTGCCAAAAGTGCACTGATTGTCCAATTGTCCCAAACACATACACCACAATGCAGTGGAGTTTCCTCATTCTTCGAGGTCCCAAAGGGAGCCAAGGTCTAGTCAGCACACTCTATCCTGCTGCAGAACCTAGAAGAGCTTTGGTGTACTGAAGTGTTGTTATGGAGGTCATTGAGCTCAGTTTCCAGAGTTCACTGCATATTCTTTCCATATTCTTTCTCTGGCTCACAGGAAAAATGGAGGGATAGGTTGTTTTCTCTTAGAGCCCTTTATTCCACCAGTCGTCTGTGCATAATATAAAATAATTTATAGATGCTGGTTTGAGGAGGCCTGGCAGCTAAGGGTAGGTGAGCAGTAGCAGTCTCTTGTCTGGGATGGAGAGTGTGTAGGGAGCTCCCTCTATTGATCTTCCAGGTCTTCAGAGAAAGGTGGGGTTCTCCATGTCCTTTACTGGGGAGAAAAAAAAAGCTTTCTGTAAAATCTCTCATAGAAATGTGAATATTTCTGTTCTTCTTAGGCTCTGGAATGCACTCATACCACCTAATTATTGACATATTTAAGTCAAGTGTTGAATCTATTTCCTTGGCCTCAGTGGAAAGAAATGGCTGTTCCCAGGCTGATTCATTCAAGCTATCATGGTCATTTGTTTTAGGACAAATTGTCCTTAGAGGATGACCATCACTCTCTGTTGGTTGTAGGGTTGGATGTTGAGGCCCATAGAGAAGTTGGACCCCAGAGCAGATAATTATTTGTGAACTATTAAGAAAAAAATACTACTTCACTTTTTGTTCTCTTTCTCTGGCATGAAAAGAAAATCTGTTTGCAGTAACATAGTATGATACTTTAAGGACTGTGCAGCCAAGGTGTTTAAACATTTATTTAGAAACTTTGGCCTGAAAACTGTAAACTGAGCAGCAGTTTAGATATTTGCTCTTTAAACTATGCATATTTAATTTCTCTAAGATTTCCTGTATTTTTGCTAGAAACTATTTAGGAGGTTTAGAATTTTGCTTATCACCTGTATTTGCAGGGTCTGTCGTTCATCTGGAAATGTAAAATCTATAATGTTAGCCCACAGCTTCAGGTATCAACTCTGAGTCATATGCTTTTTTCTGTTAGGGAGAAAGGCATTCATTGCCTTGCAAGATTGAAAAAAGAGAAGGTGAAAAGAGTATGAGGTGCTCAAAAACTATGGTAGTTGGGAACCAGTTATGGGCTTGCAGGGAGAAAGAAATGAAAGAACTTTTGCTATGATAAGAGAGCAGCTGCTGTTGTACCGTAATACAAAACAAGTACTTAATATTCCATTAAAGGATGGACTGTTATTGCTGAAGGGCATACCATAAAAAACAAGAGGCAGCCTTGCTGCAGAAGATTAAGCTGTGCCTGACACTTCATGAATAACACCTCACAGGCCACAGGAAATATACCCTATATTAGGGATTAGAGAGAAAGCACCACCTTGCATGGAGTTGGAAGCCACGTCTCAGTGGGAAGAGATGGAAGATTCCTTGATTTTGAAGTGTGCTTTCCTCTCCTGCTCACTGTGGGTGAAGGATGCTATCCTGCTTTCCTGGTGAGTGCTGTTCAAACCTTCCCTGTTTGTCAGGGATATTGAGGACACAGGCTTTGTCTGATTTACCAGTGGGCAGCCCTGTATTCAAGGTGGGAGTCTTGGCTCACAGGGAAGGCAGGCAGCCACCTGTGAAAGTCACTGCAGTTTTCAGAGACATTCTTCCACATTAACTAAACACGGCTTTAAAACAGCAGCAGCCGCTCAGAGGATGCTCAGGCTCCCCCAGGGCTCTGTGCTCTGTGGGCACGCACAGCCCAGCCCTGCTGTTCCCCCCAGGTGCCTCCTCCAGGTGTCCCCCGCCAGGTATCTCCCCCAAGTGTCCCCTCCAGATGTTCCCCCCAGATATCTCCCCCCAGGTGTCCCCTGCGTGTGCGTGGCAGGAGTGGATGCAGGTGTTGCAGCATCTCGGCCCGGGTGGCTTTGGTGGTTTGGGTCACTCACCAAGAAATTTTGGCTCCCTTTGTTTCCAGCCCTGAGTCAAGCTCAAGAGAAGTTTCCCTAACCTTGGGCTGTCAATACAGAATAGTGCTCAGATCCAAACTGCCCCAGTTTTACTGCCCTCAAACGTGTGGTGTGGCTGGGGCTTGTGGGAAGCAGGAATTTCACTGGATTTTGATTACTGTAATTTTTTAAGCTGTGGAAGTGGTTTTCCAAGATGATGCACAGAAGCGAATGGAGAACTGTGTGCATTTTAAATGCTACAACTAACTGATTATGTGTAAAAATATCTGGCCTGATTAAGAACTGGGAGTTAGACTTTTGGAAGAGTGCTTCAGATCATGATTTGCCACCATTTTTCATGTGTGTGGCCACAGATTCGATTCCCTGTATGTTACTGAGCTCTGCCCATGGTTCAGGTGTGTTATTTGCCCTTCAGCTGCTTTTACAGTGAAAATAGTGCATGCTCATGTACTGATCTGACTGTGACAGTCAATACATGTTACTCTTCTGTAGCTGAGGAAAAGCCAGTTAATGGAGACTGATCATATCTGTTCAGTTCAAACAGGTGCTGAGGAGAATGTTCAGATGCAGTTGCTAAACACTGAATGTTTTTTGGAGACAAAATATATGATGCTAAAACAAAAGCTATGGGCAGCTCACAAAACAGGTTTTCAAAAAAGCAGTCTAGAGTCATAGGTAATGTTTCTCCATCCTGAAATATTAGGTGATGGTCAAGAAGACTGAAAAAAGCACCCTAGTATTATTCTGCCATCATTCAAAAGAAATGGAAGATAGTATCTAGTTAAACACAGCTAAATAAACACTAGGCAGTTTCACACGTGTTTTGGGCAGATGGCAGAGCAGCAGAAACAAGAGTAAGTCAATGACTGCTAAAGAAGGGCAGCCTCGTTCAATGTCAATGCTTCTACAACTTCATTTGCTCTTTCTTAATTTCTTGCTAGTGAGATTAGGGCAATCTAAAACTTGGTCATGCAGTTTTGTTCTTTCAGGTCAGATCTAAGTACCTGGCCTTCTTAGGCTGATCATAGAGACAAATGTGGAAAGCAGTCATTCTCATATTAAGATGGGTCTGTAGAGGAGGTGGGATGAGTTGAACTTTGGAGACACTGGTTCTCCACCAGGATGACTGTAGAGACATTCTGGACTGGAAGTCCAGCTCTGAGATGGATACAGCCAAATTAGGTGAATCCTTTCTCAAGCACATGGACATAAAATTACAAGTACTATAGAAGTATGGCAACTGAAATAGTAAGAAAACCAGCCAAATATTTAAAAGCTAAAGTAAACATTCTAGAACTTTAGCAGTGAAGACAATTTTCTACTGAAAGAGATTTCTTAAAAGTGTTGATGGAACCTTCAGCCTTGAAAATCCTGATAATGTATTTGTTAAGACTGGATGCTCTTCTAAAAGCCAACTCAAAAGTTCAAGAACTCAAGAGTTCAACCCAATATGAAAAAGGAATTAATTCCTCAAAACTTTATGCTTGAAAATAAGTCAGATGCCAAACTCTTCTGCTCCTAAGTCCATCAGTCTGGTATAAGGAAGAAAGATGATACAGCAAGAAAAATACTAAGACTGGACTGGGATGATAACTTGAATGGAAATGAGTAAAAAATTATGTCTTTTGTTGAGGTTGTCATTAAAAAACATAGTAAGTGTTCTCCAAGTACCAGTACCATGCTCTTCAACATCCAAAAAAGGACACAAGTATACCCAACTACAGGTCTTTGACACAGAAACACAGCTCTTGAATACCAGATGTGCATTTAAAAACACTGTCCAAGAGAATTAGGATGTCCATTAGGAATTATTGTGTTTCTGCTTCCTGCTAAACTAATATCTGTGGAGCTTTCCCTGAAGAAACATTCTCATCCCTGTGTACTCCTGTACAGCAGGAGTTCACTGATGTAGTATGGGTCAGGGAAATTTGCATGTGGTCAGAGGCTGAGATATTTTTCTGGTTTTCCAGCTTTTCAGAGCTCAATGCACTACAGCAAAACTTGTAAAAGATCTCTTTGGACAAAAAAGGGGGCATATAACCATGTTTGTTTAGCAAACCTGAACATCCTAGGTAAGGCATGAAGCAGCCACTTTTCCCTGGCCAAGGGTTGCTCCTGTGAGTGAGTGGGTTGCTCACTGACTGTGTTTACAGAAGTCACCTGGCACAATATTCATCAGATTAGTCCACTGGGAACAAAGTGAGGTGTTTCTATTGCTACATTGCACCATATATTGTGTCACTGTCATGTTATCACTTATCATTCTGGTACCTGGTATCCTCACTGAGAAGAAAAATGTCACTGTGACCGGCGTGTACCTTCCTTGAAAAGCAGAGGAGAAAAGGTGGTAGTGTCAGGGAAGCAGGGAAAGCAAATTCAAATGTCTGCATGGGGCTTTTAAACCAGTAGGAATAAGTAACTGGAGTGAAGATTTCTCACAGGAAGAGACTGCAGATCTTATGTTATGCAGATACTGAAAGGAAAGTGCTAGGACACAGCTGATCTCAGAGACATTCCTAACTGCACCCCTTTCTGAGTCTTCCAGGAGGTTCATTGCTATCTTAAAAATGAGAAAACCAGAAAGTGTAAGCAGAGGGATTCAAACCAGAACCCCTATTCTTTACAAACAAGGAATTTGCTACACTGAGCACCTGAGGTTTGAATAGCTCTGTTGCTCTGCCTGCGCAGAGAAGAGCAAGTGAATGAAGCTGCTAATGGAGAGCCTGGTTTTGGCTGGGCTGCAAAACTCATTAAAATAGCAGAGCCAAGACAGTGACAATATTTTGGCATGCTTTTGCAGTGGTCAAAGTGACCCTATATATCATTTTATGTATTTATTTTTCTATATGTGTACAGTCACCTCAATGACTTGGCATTCTTTCTAGTTATGCCAGCCAAACCAGACCTTTTCTATTTGGCTCTACCTTCAAACTCTCTGGCATGTCAACTTCTACAAGGAAAGATGGCTGGCAGAGGAGTCTTTGGTCTCAGCTAGGATGTAGTGCCTTTTTTTTTTGTTGCAGTCATAGGGCACAAAAGGAAGAATCTTTGTTTATTTCTACATAGAAGATAAAGACAGTAAAAACAAGAGGAAAAAGGGATAAACAGAAAACAGTAGAGTAGTCATTACTTTTTAAACCAAGGAGTGTGTGAAGTTTTAAAACATAACAACACAGAACTGCATATACCTTAAAGCTGTCTAATGAAACCAATTAGTAGAACAGTCTCATTTGAAAATACTTGGAAGTATAAAAGCCAGGAAGTATAAGAACCTTCGGAGATTCACTTTCAGCTTCAAGAACAACCAATACTACATTATGGGTGTAATATTTAATGTTTATGGTTTGCTTGTGTACTCACTTTCTAGGGGCCCAGCAGTCACAAGCTGTACAAGTGTTTTATTGAAGCATCATCTCAGACCCTGCCTAAAAAACAGAAACAGAGATGGCCTAGAAATATCCAAAGCGAGGCAATGCTTTTGAGGATTGGATAGTTGAATTGTCAGAGGAGCTTGGTAGCTCCTATCTCATTGACAATGATACCTTTTATGGCCATGAGAGCATGTTTGAGAGAACAACTGCATGAGGAAAGAGAGTGGAAAATGTTATGCTGAGAACTCATGTTTCATCCTTAATGACATTTTACTCTGACATGAGGATGATGTTGTCAGGCTGATCCGAGAAAAAATGTCTTCCAGGACCTTGTGAACCAGGGAACTTGATTTCCTGAAGCAAAAAGCAGTGAGATGATATGATAGTTGGTTGGATTTAAAAAAAAAAATTAGAACATGCATCTCCTCAGCAGGAGATATCTCAGGCTGAGATACTGAACATGTTACTTACAGATCCATGCAGTATCTTTCTGAATCTGCTGTTTGCAGACAAGGTCCCATGCACAGTTCCTATAGGAATAATGCTTTGAGTGAGCTGCCCGTTATTCCCATTGGTGTAAATTGCCATATTATTAGCACACTGCAGTGAATTGAATGCAGCAAGGACTACTGTCCCGTGCTGGAGGGCTGTTCTCACATACTTCACAGTCTGAAAAAAACCAACACTTTAAAACCATGTTTCATATAGACTTTATAACAACAACAAAAACGAAAAAGAGGCAAGAAGAAGTACAGAACTAGAAATTCACAGGTGTAAGGCATTTTAAAATTAAGGCAAATAGAGGTAGTGGCATGTACTATTGAAGCTCAAAACGTTTGATTTGGGAAGAATAGAATGTTCTGTACCACACTACTGAATATTCTTGTGAATCAATAATTTTTAAATATCTATACTGACATCTTTTATATGATTCATTGAATATCTTTGATATAAAAGATAGCCTTTATATAGGTCTGAAGAATTGTTGTAATATATTGCCAGAAGTAGCCATATGTTTGCACTGACTTTAGGAAAATATTTTGTTGATTTATAAGCAACTGAATAACAAAACATAAAGGAATTAATTAGAAGACACACAACCTAAAGCCAAACAAGGGTTATCGGTTGTTCATTTCTGAATCACAGAACTGTTTTCTGGAAGGGACTTCGGGCAGTCATCTGGGTCAACTTTGCTGTGGAGCTGAACTATTGTTTACATCAGGTCAGAATGGAGTGAGCTGCCTTCCTGTGTGCCCTGAAAGAACCAAATCCTGATAGGATATTCTGGTGGAATCCAATTATACAAAGGCAGATTACTAGTTTCACACTAATTTTGTGGGATGAAGGTATGTAGTTATTACTTATGATCTAAATTAAAATGTAAGTCTGGTTGCAGTACAGAAAAGATAACAGCTGTGCTCCACCTCTGGACTATGAATAAGAAACATGTCCTGACTTATTCTAACCACTTTTCAGCTATCATGAATTGTTTGGCTTTCCACAAAAATATTGCTAATAATTTTTTACCATCATTCCCTAATTGTACCTAAAAGTATGCAAATAGAATACATTGATATAAAATCTCTCAAATATCTACTTTGCCAACATAAAATATACCCTGTTATGGTTTAGTGTGGCACAAGATGTGGACGTCACCCTGCTATGGAGCAGAGATAATGCCACTTGGCTGAGCTGTGCTTAGCACAGCTATGCTGCGCATGCTTACAGTCTGGGCAAACTGGAGAGAAAAATGTCAGCCTAAACTTCAGCAGGTATTTTAGGTCAGCAGATGCTAAAATTTCTTATCCCTTGAAAGACATGGGCTGATAAAGTTGGCAATTGCTATGAGATACTCATCTAGTAAAGCCTGGCATTGTGCATATAGTGTAGAAGATGAAAAGTGAATTGCAGGCTGTGAGGACAATTTCTTAACTGCTTTAATACTGGCCTTAGCTGCAACAACTGTTCTGCCACCAGTATTTTAGTGAGGAGAGCAAAACATGGTTCTGTGCCACCCATTCTGCCCCCTACACAGCACTGATGTATTAAAGTCTTGGTTTTGCAGCTCTCTTCCTCCCCTTTGCTGCTGGGTCCTTCTCACACCATGTCAGCACTTTGAGAGCTGGCATGGCATGAGCCTCACTGATGTGTCTGGCTTGTCCACATACAAATGCTACAGATGTGTTTGAGTTTGTATTTACTAGCAAGATGTTTGAGAGGAGACCCCATCACTGGCTTACAGAAAAAGAAAGCAAGTGTGTTCATTTGGGTCATGATGCAATTTATGTTCTTGATTCTTCAGTATATTCTGCTGTCCATCAAAAGGATCCATTTGGAGCCAGAATATTTCCTTTCACCTCTCTGTTGCTTGATTTGCAGTGAATACTAGAATTCTCTGTTTCCTCCATACCTGCCTGGAGGATTAGGATAGGGAGCAGCGATGCAGGCAGCAGATGGCCAAGCACCTGCAGCAAGGTCTTGACTCTCAGCATGGGACTTGAAGAACTAATTGTTTGTAAATGTGATGATGTTTTTGAATGTGTACTCAGAGGACACCACCCAGTGCTGTCTTTTCTTCCTGGGCTGTGAAAGCTTTGAAGTCTTTGAGGTCCTCTGGCTGCTGGGCAGGGGTGAGATGATGAGCACTGGACTCAACCTCAGAGTGACAAACAGATAAGGAGCTGTAACATCTTTGAGTGACCTTCACTGGATGCAAACCTGAGGGGTGTTTAACATAGTTAAGCAAGGAATATGGCCAACCTGATGTTTTAATGGAGAAAAATAAACAAACTAATTATATAACCCATTACTGCAGTATGTGTTTGGCATTAGAATAGAATGAATGGCATCAGTTTAATGCACCTGTGGATCTAGGCAACAATTTTCAGGATTGCAGCAAACTACTCTGAAGATGGTTTAGATATAGTGTCAAAGAGAATTTGGCCCAGTGACTGTAACCAAAGTCAGAATGTTTATTACCAGTTAATTTGTACACATGCCTGTGGCTTTTATTCTTGGAAATAACCTCCCTGAGTGACTGTGAAATGCTGCTATTTCTGCTGCAAAAAGTACATTTTTCCTGTGGTAGACCAATGCATTTTGGAAGCTGCTCAGCTGATGTAGCTGTTTGTTAAATGCTCATTATTTATATGTAGGAACTTCTGGAATAATGTGATAGACAGTGTAGTCATACGGCACCTGCATCAACTTTATTGTAGCTGTAGGACAGGGGATCAAGTTCATTCTGGGTTCAAGCAAATTCTGCTGTTACAAGGAAATGTCCTTGTCATATACAGGTCTTGCTCTTATCCCACAGAATGAAGATGGGGAACTGAATTTGTGATACTATTTTAAACTGTCAGGAAGAAGCAAATAACTGGTCTGCAATTTCCGGACACATTCTACTGGGAGCTTTTTAAGGCTATTTGAGCATCTTGAACTACATTGTTTCCCCCTGAGCTGAAAAATTCTTCCCTGCCACTCTGCACCTTCTATTGATCATGGTTCAAAGATCAAAGTTAAGTGCGTTTTCTGAGAAGCAAAGGTTAAAGTAATTCATGAAGTTACTTGACTACTGGGAGTTCAGGGGCAAGCATTTGGGCAGCAAATGGAGTCTAGAGCCCTTGTTCCTACTGTCTACCCATCCCCTGGCATCTGTTCTGAATATGTGATTACTTTTGCAAGAACTGCATCATGCATTAAAGAACCAGCACTGGCATTTAAAAACATTGAAAAAATTGCTAGCCTAGTGTGAATTCCACAGACCTCTTTATAAGTATGGCATTTTTCCTGCATTCACAAATAGAGCAGTTATCCCTCTTCCCTGCTTGTTAGTGGAGGGAGGATTTTGTCCCTAGAGTTTAATTAAGCACCTAAAGTCATGGCTTTATTTATTGATAAGCCTTTCCAGGGTGCCCGTCTGTGTGATATGTGAGGCCACTCAAGCCGTGACCCTGCTGCATTCCTTGGGAGGCAGGGAAAGGTCTCAGGGGTTTATCTCTGCTGCCCAGGAGCTCACCCATCACTAACTGTAATAGTGCTAAGTGTGCAACCTGCTGCTTCCACAGTCACCACTGGTGGTGGAGGTGGAGTGATTATAACAGTATTTGACTTGCTGTGATATGAGACACTGTACTTAGAAACCAGTCAGAGGGAAATTGGATGGAAGAGACAATAAGGCAGAAGGGGTTAATCCCTTTTGCATATTTACGGTAATTGGTATAGAAGCCAGTGTACCTACCTGAATGTACTTGAGGGAGAGAATCACAGAATCACAAATTCACAGACTCACAGAATGGGTCAGGTTGGAACAGATCACAGTGGGTCATCTGATCCAAGCTCCCTGTTCAAGCAAGGCCATCCCAGAGCACATGGCACAGGACTGTGTCCAGACCATTCTTGACTATGTCCAGTGAGGGAGACTTCACAGACTCTCTGGGCAGCCTGTTCCAGTGCTTGGTCACTTGCACAGTAAAGAAGTTCTTCCTCATGTTCAGGTGGAACTTCCTGTGCATCAGTTTCTGCCCATTGCCCCTTGTCCTATTGCCCAGCACCACTGAGCAGAGCCTGGTCCATCCTCTGGACTCCCTCCCTTCAGGGACTGATGGACATTGGTGAGGTCTCCTCTTGAGGCTGAACAGGCCCAGCTCCCTCAGCCTTTCCTCATAAGAGAGACAATCCAGTCCCCTCATCATCTTTGTAGCTCTTCTCTGGAGCCACTCCAGTCTCTCTTGTCCTGTGGAGCCCAGAACTGGACACAGAACTCCAGATGTGGCCTCACTAGGGCTGAGTAGAGGGGTAGGGTCACCTCCCTGAACCTGCTGCCAATGCTCTTCCTAATGCACCCCAGGATACCTTTGTCTTTCTTGACCATAAGGACACACTGCTGGTTCATGGACTGTTGGTCGTCCACCAGGATCCCAGATTCTCCAGCAGGTCATCCCCCTGCATTCACCTCTGTTAAATTTCAGATGGTTCTTCTCTGCCCATGCCTCCAGCCTGTCAGGGTCATTCTGAAGGGCTGCACAGAACTCTGAGGTATCAGCCACTCCTCCCAACTTTGTGTTGTCAGGGAAATTGCTGAGGAGGTCTCTGGCCTTTTATCCAAGTTATTGGTGAAAAGTTAAACAATTCTGGGCCCAGTACTGAACCTTTGGGGACACCACCAGTGACAGGCCTCCAACTAGACCCTGTGCCACTGATTACAGCCCTCTGGCATCTGCTGTCCAGCCAGTTCTCAAATCACCTCTCTGTCCACTCACACAGCCCACACTTCCTGAGCTTGCCTGTGAGGATGTTGTGACAGACAGCATTGAGAGCCTCGCTGAACTCAAGGCAGACAATATCCCTTGCTCTCCCCTCATCCATCCAGGCAGTTGTTTCATCATAGAAGGCAATCAGGCTGGTCAAGCATCATCTACCTTTAGTGACTCCATGCTGACTACTCCTGATCACCTTCTTGTCATCCATGTGGATAGTGATGCTCTCCAGAATGAGGTGCTCCATCACCTTTCCAGGACTGAGGTGAGGCTGACTGACCACTGTTCCCTGTGTCTTCCTTCTCATCCTTTTGAAAGCCTGGGGCAACATTTGCTTCCTTGCAGTCCTCAGGCACCTCTCCTGATGTCCATGACCTTTCAAAGATGACCATGAGTGGCCTGGCTATGGTGTCCACCAGCTCTCTCAGCATTTGTGGATGTGTCCCTTTAGGGCCCATGGACTTGTGGATGCCAGGTTTGCCCAGGTGTTCTCTAAGCCAATCCTCCATGGCCAAGGAAGGGTCTTCCTTCCAACATTCCTTTCCCCTGGTGTCCTGGGTCAGGGATTCCTGAGGGCTGGTCTTGTCAGTGAGGACTGATGCAAAGAAGGCGTTTGGTAACTCTGCCTTCTCTGTGTCCTCTGTTACCAGGGTTCCCCCTCCATTTAACAATGGGCCCACACTGTCCTTTGTTTGTCTTTTGTCACTGATGTATTTGAAGAAGTCCTTCTTGGTGTCCTTGGCATCCTTGACGAGAACTAATTCCAGGTGGGTCTTGGCCTTCTGGTGCCATTTTTTTCGCAAGACCACTACCAGTATTTTAAAAGAATCTAATTAAAAGCAAGTTCCAAGATTAAAACTAATCCAAACCTGCATATTTTCAATCTTTTCCCATTTCTGACAACAGCAAAAATTCTGCAGGTTAAAATAACTCCCAGAGGTGGAAATATTATTTATAGCTCAGCCTTTCTTTCTTCATAAAGAACTGTGTGGTAAGCATATATTTAGAAATTAATTGAAAAATAATAATAACAAAGAATTATGAGAACTTTTCACCTCTGTGAGTACCTTTTTCTTTTCCCTTAGCAGTCCCGAATATGGAACAGGGGAAACAGGTGTCATAAATCCACAAAATAATTATTCCCCATTTGCTATATTATATTTTATTTATATTCCCTGGCTGTTATTTAATGTTAAATCTGCAAGTTCTCTTGCTAAATTTTAGTTTTCACCCCAGCAAATGAGGACATAGTACATAACCACTGCTGCTGCAGAGATTTATTTTCCAAAGCTTAATTACTCTCTGGTTATGTTCATAAGAGTATTAAATATTTCTGATAATTTTTGGTAAATGTGAATTTTTGTGACAGACTTCCTTTTTGATTCGAAATAACTGCTCTATCAGGAGTAAAATCTTCAGTTGTTTTTCCATTAAAGGTTAAACTTATTTTCGTGTAAAACCTAGTAAGGTTTTGGCTTTTAAGTCCAGTTAACCTTCCCTTTCTGTTATGTCCTTGAGTAAAAAGAGCTTCAGACTTCCATGATGTTTGCCCCAGACTGGAGAGTTCGAAATAAATGAAATTTTGATCTGTGACAGAACCTGTTGCCTTCAGTAGTGAAGACACAGTGTCCTGTGTACCTACTGGGCATAAAGGGGGAGATGTTAACTGCCATAGGGAGCATGTAGTCAAGAGGTGATAGAAGAGATCAGAGAGAATAAAAGCAGCTGGAGCAGATGTAGAAATCTGTAGGCAGCCTCATCAGATGTCTCTCAAGAGATAGATCAGCAGAATAGGGCAGAGCCTTGCAAACAAGCTCAGAGAAGCCCAACCATGGATTTCACTTTTCACTCCTACATTTTAGGTGTCAGTATGCCATTCCCTTGGTTATTATTTTACACCATCAGGCCTGGTGCTGCTTCCTTCCAACAAGTGCCCTCAGTCAGGGTGAGAGGCTGCAGACTGCAATGGCTGCTGGTCAAAGGCACCCAAGTTTTTGCTCATCAACACAAATATTTGCAGCCATCTTAAGTGTGGGCCTGAAAATAATATTGCTGTGTTAACCTGCCTCTAAGCCTCTGCTAAAGAGGATTACTTCTGGTCATGCTGTACTGCTTCAATCTCTGGGCTAACATTTTTCCCATTTGCTTGAGGTCTCTGAGCCCTGCTTTACTGAAGTTGGAGTAAAATTTCCTTCCATTCAAAGAGCACCACTTTGCAGAACATCAGTGCAGAGGAGCACAAGTTTATATAGACTCCAGGACAGCTGAGTGTGGAGAATGAATAATCTAAGTTGGGAGGAACTGTTGTTCTTTGTCCCATCATGAGCACAATCAGCATCTGTAAGACCTTTTCTCCATTAAACCCTGACTTTCAGTCTCAGAATTCTTTCTTGTTGTCAAAATTGCTTTGTTTCTTTTTTTTTTTTGAATTATCTTCATATATAGATTGAAGCAGATGAATAAAATTCATCCTCTGTTGATTCCAAAGACTTTTGTTGAGCAGTAATATGAGACAGGCCTGTATTTAGAAAGCTGATATGGTTAAAATTTCAGGAGGTAAATGATGGTTCAAGATATTCACAGTGTAATAGGAGAGCTGGAGTGAAAGCACAAGTTACTCTCCCAGTGGAAGCAGGGCATTTAGCACATCATGGAGGTGTATTCCACCCGGTGATTCAAAAGCATCTACCCTGCCTTGGACTGCTGTCCCAGCTCTTACTATGTCCAGATGAGAGGCAGACCAGACCATTTATCCACCAGAGGTGACTGAGACCTGCTCAGCATGGAGCAGGGTTGACCAGGTTAACAGATGGGGAGGGCACCAGGATGGGTTGGACACACACTAATGCAGTGTTTCCAGCAGGTAATTTTTGTCAGTGCAGCTCCTCAGGCCTTTGTTAGAAGTGAAAACAGCTTTGCCCATGGGCACATTCTCTAAGGAGAGCAGCTGTTTTCATAGCAAAAATCTGTACCAAGGAGACATTTTATCAGAGTTCTGGCCAGAACCACGATCCCCCCCTCCATGCATCTATTTGCAGGTGTTTCAAGAGGGAGAGCTGAAAGAAGGAAAAAAGCAAGGCTTAGCCAAAAGTAAGCATGACTAACAAATTACTCATAATTGAGGTTTGTTAATTGCATAGAACCCAATTAAATCTTTCCACATCTGAAATGGAATAACTTATGCTCACAGCAGAGCTGTTTAGCTATGAGATATTTCTGGTGACACTTGTCTGTTGATTTGCCGTTAGATAACTTCTTGGCTTGGGGCCAGTGGGACTGAGCTAAGAGACTTTTTGTACATGTGTTTGCAGCACATTTTTACAAAGGGTTGCCAGAGTTTGGCCCATGATGACTAGTGAGTGGATTTATTACATTATTATTTTAGATTGTTATATTATTATTATGCATGACTGACATTGTGAAATTCTTATGTTGCAGAACTATTTAGAGTTCATATAAACCAGTAAGCCGGAGAGGCATTTTTCATAAAATTCCAACCCAAAGTGCAGATTTTATGTAACTGAAAAGTAATAATTTTATGTAGCATCTGCTAGAATAAGAATACCTCCCCAAATATGTTGCCTCAAAGTGGACTTAGAAAAAACCTTTTCTGTGATTCTAAAAAAAGGCAGATGACCAAAACTCCACCATTTCCAAATGTTTGTGCCTCTTCCCTTCTTACTTCCATCTGAGGCCACAAGTGGAAATACCAAAATACCACAGAAATGTAGTTCTTGTGGTACTTCCAGCCCCAGCAGAAGCAGGATATATTAGAAATCTTTCAATAAATCATGTTTTCATGAGATTTCTAGCCCATCATTGTGAGTTCAAAAAGTTTGAATAAACCCAGTTCTGCTTGCCCACCTTGCTCTCAGGAGATTTACCTTTATATTCAAGGACTTCTGTCTGATATATGGCTGATGTTCCTTCTAAGCCATAATATATGTTCAGTTTCACATTAAATTCAGCAATAAATTGGATTAAGTCTTGTTATGAAAGACGTATTTAACTTTGGCCTTCCATTTCTGATAGCTGCAGGACAGTTGTTTTTGGTTTGTTTGTTTGTTTTCCAGGACAAAGGCAACTACAAGGCTGAGCAGTATGAATGCCCATGGCAGAAGAGCTGCAGCCAGCAATTTGGGTGCACACCTCTATGTGGACAGGTTAGAAACAGTGTCATAGGAGGGAGAAGAAAGAAATGCACACAGCCTGACCTGGCAACGGCAGAAGAGACAGGACTTCCAGGATGAGCTGATGAGTAAAAGAAGACCCATCAGAAAAGCTCTCTCTCTCTGCTGCACCCCGGCTATCCTCTGGTAAACAAAACTCACTAAGCCCAGCACCAGGTTCTCTTCTTACATGGCTCAACATGTAAGGCCCTGGTTTTTGTGGCTGGCTGAGCATATGAGGAGGGCTCACCAGATCAACTTAGGTTGGTCTATACAGTGGTGGCACAATCAGGTACATTTCTCTGTCCTTTCAGAACAGAGCTTTGCTGAAACCTCTGTAAGAAATCAGGTCAGTGTGATCGCACTGAAGAAACTTTCATTGTTGCTGGTTGAAATTTCACCACAGACAGATCAGAAGATTTTCATGACCTTGTGATTTCTTTTGTGAGTGGTGGTTGTGCAACAGATCCCCAGTAAGATAAGACAACATGAGGGTTTGCACAAAGTAGAAAAGTTTACAAGAGATATAGATTGCCACTCTCCTCCTTTAAAGAGATAACAGCTACATTTAAGGCTCAGAAAAATAATAAAGCAAAAAACCATCAAGATTTTTATTCTCATTTGAGTGTGATGCCAGATCGACAGTTTTTAACTTTTAAGGCCTCTCTCTCTGCTAGGAAGATGACTGGTTGAAAGCAGCAATTATTGGCAAACATTTCTTTGCTCCCCAGCAGCTGGGTCTGAGTGCACGGTAAGTGGATATATCCATGGTGACCACAGTTGTGGCAACAGTTTCCTTCCATGTTCCCTTCATGCTGCTGTTGAACCAGTCTGGGATGGCTGTGAGAGCTACCTTTGCATAGCTAACCTCCCAGGTTATGGGTAAAAGAGGAAAAAAGGGAAAGCAGCGCTCACTTCCTAGTATTTTGACTAGGAATTTTGGGTAAACATTTCAGCGTCTGTGTTGGAGGATGTGACTGGACATACCCCTTTCACCACCTCACATGTGATATTGCTGGACAGATGTCATCTCTACTTTCTGCAGACTGCACTTTCAGCATTTCCAAACCCTCTAGTGCCTGCAGACCTAGGCTGTTATTTTTTTCAGTGCAGACTCTCACAGAGGGAAATGTGCTCAAGCAGAAGCATTACTTTTATTCTTGTGCTTTTGTCCCTTTCATTTAAAATGTGAACATACCTGCTTGCTTTTCTGTGTGGAAACTACTCCTAACTATTTTGTGAGTTAGAAGTCTGAAGAGACACAGACCTTTGAAACGTTTTCTTGGTGTGTGGGCAAAAATTAGCAAGAACTTTATTATAAGGTGTATGACCAATTCTTGCTGGTATGCAGATTGTGAACTGTTTCGGCTGCTTGCAGTCAATGTTTTGTCCATTTTTTCTTTCTTTTGCATCTAGTGTAAGATCTTTTGAGCATTTATATTCATTTAAAAGTAAAACACAAAGCTCTTCTGCTGACCATGTGAAATTCTTCAAGAGCAGACACATGCATACACACACATGCACACACACACACTCACACACACACACACACACATACAAACATATATATATATTTATTTATATATATATAGTTTAGGAAATAAATATTTTCTTTAATAGCATGCTTGTATGGACAATAAAATGCCCACTAAATATAGTTAATGTTATAAATTCCCATAATACATCTTAGATTTCAGAAATTTAGAACCTGGCTATAAAAATGATTTTTGATACCCCTGAGAGTCTAATTTTTCCTTAAAAAAAGAAGAATGTGTGTTGAACTGGCCACTGATTTTCCCTCCAATAGGAAGCCTTTCCATAAATGTTGGGTACAATGATGTGTTTATTAGTTTTAATTCACTACTCTGATTAATAGCTCCCTCTCTTTCTTTTGAGCACAGAGATGTGTTCTGGGATGCATTGCACATTGCTCCTCCTAAAAATTTCATCAGAAAACAACAGGCTTGGCAATAAAATAGGGGAAAGCGGATGTTTCTTTGGAAATAATTTGGGATTAGCCTCCTGTTCTAAAATCTTGTGATGGGAAGAATGTTGAGCCCTTTGTGAAGTATGCCCTTCATAAGTAGACTGCAGGGATATTTATATAAGAGAGCTGAACAGGATGGCTAAGGTAGGGAAAGCCTGACAGTATGTGCCATGATGGTGAGAGCTGCAGCCAGTGCCATGCCCAGAGCAGGGGTGTGGGTCCTGATGCATAGCTAAAATCTGAAATATCCAGGATGAAGAGATGAGCCAGCAGTGACAGACAATGGTTACTATCCAGCAAGGCCTGGGTGGCCTGTGGTTTAATAGCCCCCTAGCCAGCAGTGTGTCTGTAAAATCATCTGAAAAGCAATCAGGGGCTGCTTGTCATGGCTGGAATTACTTAATAGCCACCTTGGAGCTGCCTTGGAGCTAGGCAATGAACTGCACTCATAGCTGCACATGGGATCCTTTCCCAGGTCTGGTCACAGGCATGGGAAGGTTGTACTGCTCCCACAGCTTTGTGCCTCTTTTTTAAATAGGCAGAAGAAGGCTGACTGTAAATTTGGCCTCTTTCATTCCTCATGAGCTGATTGATTAGATCTGAGATTTCTGGGGAACAAAAGGATAATTTCAAAGCACAATGGTAGCTCCTAGCCTCTGTATGCTTCTGGACTTCTTCAAGATGTTTTGCAAAATAAATCTGGACCTATCTTGCAGTCTTCTTACTTGTATGGGCAAGTTGGGAAAAGTTTTACTGGAACCACTCATCTGCTTTCAAGAAGGTTACTCTGGGTCAAGGGGAATGCAGAAGCTCAGTACTGCTCCCAGGCTGGCAGCCTACTCTTTTGAAAAATTGTTGTTTAAGGCTGTTCAGCTCAGGATGTCTGCCTGTTCCGCTTTAGAGACACTGAGGATATACTCTAAAAAGTGTGTGAGAAATTTATGTTGTGCCTCTTTAAAGCTACTTATGTGGCAGTTTGTGCTATTGAATATTGAACTCTCATCTGATGCTATATGAGTCAGCATGCAGGAATATGTTCACAAAACCATGGAGAAAATGTTTGGATCTGTCAAGGTTTCTGTGAAAAACGTAAGAGTTCAGTTTAAAAAGAAGCTCACTATTTATCTGTAAGAGTTGAAAGACATCTGTATCATCTATTTCTGAAGAGTTGGTGTCTCTAAAGGTGTGGGGTAGATTGTGAAAAACTAGTTGGTGTTAGCAGTGATGATGGGAGAGCAGGAAAACTTCAGAAGGAATGTTTAGGAAATGAGCTCTGATCACATGCATCTCAGCAGAAAGCTAAGCAGGCTAATTGTCTTAGCCAGAGTAATTTAGGGAGTAATATAGGGGAAGATAAAAAGCCAGGAGAGAGAGAATTATCAGGAAAAAGGCACATGTTTACAAGTAGATGAGGTTACTAAAAGAGAAGGTGTAGGAGATGACCTTTGTTAGCACTCATGACTGAGTGGTGAGGAGCTGGGTTTGCCAAGACAGACATGGATGGATTGGCTAGTGGGGTAGGGGAAGAACTAGAAAGCTTAGTCAAGAAACCAGTGGGAGAAGGAAAGGACAGGGTGGACTGGATCATGGAAGATAAGAGCAGAACAGTCTTGAGAAGAGGAAATAAAAAACAATTACCAACTCCCTCAAAAGAAGATCAAAGCACACAAACACATTTTTGTGCTGTCCCAACAACAACACCACCAACACAGTGCAGAGTATTTCGTCCATGTTTTCAGTGATGCCTCTAGAAACCGTCTTCTGCCTATGAAGTCCACATGTAATTCCTCCTAAATGCTGCTGTAAGGGGCATGGTAGAAGTGCTGAGACAGGTGGGCGTGGGCTCTGTGCAGTGAGAGGTAAGATTTGGTATGCTACCTGTACCACAAGCAGATGTCTCAGTTGTGTGCCATAGCTCCTGTGGTCTGCCTGCTGCTCTTGGGATTGTTACAAGGGCTTTCAGTGCAAAAAGGAGCGAATGTGTCCTGACTTGCAGCTGTTAATAAGGCCTCACAGAGTCTTCTAGCCAGTATTTTGATGGTGTATTTAGAAAGTCTTTCAAATATGACCTTTCAACTACTGATGCCATCCTGTAACTTTCACAAAAGTGACTGTGTCAACTTCATCACATGGCTGAAGCTAGACTGATTTTCAGCCATGTGATGCTATTTTATCACCCTCAGGACAAAGGTTAAATCCTTCCTTTCTTTTCTCTGTTAGGCACCACTTTCTTTGGTCCTCTTACTTTGATAACTGATGAAATTCCTGAGGACCACAGAGTTAAGAGATTTTATAATCCACTGTGCGCTTCTCTGATGAAGAACCCTGCTGGTGTGCTTCACACAGCAGAAACAGAAATACCTTCACACAATGAAGCAATCATTCTTCCCTGTCAGGCTCTGAATGTCTTGATTCTCATCCTGCAGCAGGTTTGGCAGGCAACAAATTCCCCAGTTTGCACAGGGCAGTGGCCAGCATAATCTTTCTGCATTTTAAAACATTCTTTAATGCTAGTCTCTCTGCATTCAAATGGTAACTTTAGCTGACATGGGGTTTTGTAGAATATTTGAATTGTAGCCTATTGAAACTTTACCACACTGAGTTTATGAATATATTTATTGCAGTATAAATGTGTTATTTTTCCCTTTATTTGTTATCATATGAGCAGGTTTTTAATATCTGCTCTGTGACTTATTTGGAGTCTATTGTTTCCTTTTTCTTTAGATGGGGGGCATGTGCATTATTGAAAGCTTGAATACAAAGTGGGTAGCATTGAGATAAAGACTCAGTTTTTAAACCAACCCAATCAAGCCTTTAGACTGAATGGACAAAAGAAAATAAATGTGGTATCATATTGCATATTATATGATGGTGTAATTAAGTAAATGGATAAGTATTGGATGCACAGCTGGACTAAACTGAATTTACTGAAGGTGAGGATATTTCCTCTGTGTGTTTTCACTCTAGATTTCAAGACTGCATGTGCAAAAATTCAGTCTCTTTCTAAGTGAAAACCAATGTAAAATTAATCACACTTTGTAAAAGAAAAGGTATGAAGTAGGTCAGGTTTTAAAACTGAGTTTTAAATATTCCCTTTTCTGCCAGTTCTGGAAAACAAATAAGAAAAGCCAGGAGCAAAACCCAACACTAACAGCAACTATGTGAAACTTGGACAGACACTATGTAAAAATCTAATGTTAAAAGAGAGATTATGGCAACCCAACTTGTTAATTGCAGCATGCATTAGCCATGCTGGGTTTGAGGGGTGTGATGCCTGGCTGAGCAGTGTCCCCAGTACTGGTGGAGTCCGATTTGAGGGGACCTGTTGAGAGTACCAGAGCACAGGGTGGTCTCTGGGGACCAGGCTGGGGCTTGACAAGGGGAAAGGCAGCAATGCTTCTCCCTGTGCCATCGTCACCTTGTTCCCCTAACACTTGAGACCCACAGTGGCACTCAGCCCATAGCCACTTGCAATGAGGATGGTCCTTTCTGGCCCTGTGCCCAAGCACTGGATAATTGAGTTAGAGTGATAGCAAGACAGGGGTTGGGGCAGAGAGGGGAATGTGGGTGAGGGTGGACAATGAGAATTGGCATCAGAGAGGACCTGGGGGCTGGATCTGTCTCAGGATGTGGCTTAATGGCTTCTCCCACTTCACAGCTGCATAACTTGTGCTAGAGTCAGGTTTATAATATCTCAGGCATGTGATTCACATGAATGTAAAGGCCACTGGATACAATTACACATTTATTTTTACCTACTACTAAGGGAATTTCCATTCACTACGACGTGAGCTGGTTGCCCTTGCTCTGTACTGTTTCACTATTATTTTCCCTGACAATTCATGTCTAAGAAACACAAGACAGAGAGAGACTTAATGTTATGTGAAAGGATTTTCCTAGGGTAACTGTATTTAGTCTTTGCTCAAACTGAACGAATAACTTTGATCTGTCAACTGTGAAAAGTAAACTGGGTGCGACCTTCCGTCATCGGCTAATCGTCTCACTTAATGACATCTGTTAACTTTGTTCTGATATTAGATCATGGTCTTTCTTTGTACTGTCAAGATTTTTCATTCAAGGTCTAATTATTTCACTTTATGTGTATACAGATATCTTGGGAGTCAGTTGCACCTAGTACGAAGATCATTTTTTCTATTTTGAATCCCAAAAACTGATCACGGTGGTCAGATCGATGTGGCATTTTAATGGATAAAATACACCAGCTTAAAGCCCAGCATTGTATCTCAGTCCGTCTCTTCCTCTCAGTTTCTTATAGGCACTGTATTTACTTTTATTCTTAAGTGAGAGTGGAGGAAAAGGGAGAATTGCTTCTGTCCCAGTAGGGTTTGATATTTTAATACCTGAAAATTTGATTGATTTGACTTGTTGCACACATCTGAACTGCCTCACAAGGAGGAAGAAGAAAATACTAGTTTTCAGTCTATCCCTTTCCCTTTCAAAGTTTTTTTTTACCTTTTAATAGTGACAAAGGCGTGGGTAGATGGCATTTTGGGGGATTAATGGCCATTTGGGGTTAATGCCCTAAGGCTGTCTGTCCCTCAGCTCTTTCCAAACAGTGATTAATCTCCAGGGGAATGTGTGTGCCCTGATCGCTACTCCTGATAATGCTCATCCTTATAGTATAGATCAAAACGTGTAGACTTATTGTAGTAATGGCCATGTTCTCACCTCCCAGGCTTTGTTCAGTGCAGTCAGTCACAGCTTAAGCCCCTGGTATCTGCTCACATTCAGTTTAACAGGCATTTGTCCCTTTGGTCTAATCCTGCAATGTGTCCAGTGTTGCTCACCAGTGTTTGTGAACACTGTCTTCTCTAGTAACTCTAGGGAAATTTCCCCTTAGAATGTTGGGCCACTCAGTTCCCTTTCCCTGTGCCATAGCACTGGAGGGTGTGGGACCACTGAAAAGTGCAAAGGCAAGGAGTGGAAATTGGCTTTTAGGGTGAATGGACAATGGCCAGATTGATGGCAAGAGAAACATTGCACAACCATGAGCTCTTGAGCCTGTTTCCTTTTTCTGTCCCCAGCCAACTCTTCATTTGTTACTCTGCTGTGCTCTCTTCTTTCCCAGGTTCAGATGAAAGTAAAATGGTCAGTTAAGTGAACTGCACCATCCATAGAAGACCAGTTCCTTTCAGTAAGTCAGCCCATACTGACCAGGTGAGTAGATCTAATATTTTTCAGATGATTTCCCAGGGATAGCAAAGGATAGCAGAATACCATGTCAGCTCTTAAAGGCAGACCAGGTTCTGTCTCTGTATTAGGGGATTGTTTCCTTGGTTATATTTCTTAGTCCCTTGTCTGGTCTACTTTTCCATTTCTGAAGCAGTTTGTTTTACATCATCTCCTCTGGGAGATTATTCCATAGTCTAGTAGTCTTCACTACTCCAGTGAAGTGAAGATTCCAGTCTTATTTCAATTAGAATTTCATGCATTTGGAGTAGGAGTATCTAGTTCAATATCTGGTTAAAAGTAATACTCACAGGTAAGGAAAAATGCATGGAAATTATCAAGACTGCTACATGTAAAGGCTTTAAATTCTGATAATCTGAATTAAATGTTTCTGTACATTCCTGACTCTTTAAAAACATATTACATGCTGAGAAGTAATAGAAGAAAAAATAAAACCTCAATGGCCATATTTTCTACTTCTGTCCCATGTTTGAGTCAGTGTAATATTTTTATGTGGTATCTAATCTCTCTGTGAGCAGCTCTCTGAGCTGTCCTCTGAGCTTGCATTCTTTCCCCTTTAGGAAAAGGATTGTGTCTTATAAGCTCTTATAAGTAAACCTTGCCACTGTTAGATCTTTATGGCCAGTTAAAAGTGTGTGAATGGGTGCAAGTATTTGATTTTGATTTCATAGAATGGGAGGTTTTCTTTCAGTTTATAGCTACCAAAAATGCTATCTTTTTAGTTTATTTTTGGTCTTGATAAGACTTTTAAATACAACCGTTACCAAATGAGTGATACTATGTTCCATCTTCACAACGGTTTATTACACATACTTACTACTTTTCACAGCTTCCCAAGTGGCTGTTTTTCTTATTCACTCTTCCAATGATTGTGATGGGCTGCCATAGAATTAGCAAAGCCTATAATCACTGATCCTTCTGTGTATATTCCCAAATCTAGTTTTAAAGGCATGGAGGCTATTCCTGTAATTCTTCATGAACTCCAGACACTCTTGATGACAATAAAAGAAAATGCAAAGCCATTAGCAACTTGCCAGAACAGTGGAGTAATAGCCAGTCAGGGCTATTGGGAGCTGTGGGGCTATTTGGAAACAAATTATTATTTCACCAGCAGCAGAGTAAAACAAGCTGCACAGACCTACTCTACTTCTTTTCCCCTTAAAGTCTTTCTCCTCTTTTTTCTCTCCCTCTTTCATGCTGACCATATTTGCCGAAGAAAAGCATAGAAATCAAGTATGTGGAGATTTCATTCACACACATCAGAATGGGAGACTTTCATTGTGGCATTAGTAGCTAAACCTTCTCTCTTATCCCATTTCCAAATGTACCTTTTTCAATTTATAGAAACATTCACTATTTTTGGAGAAAAAATATCTAATATTAAGTAAGCATTCTAAATTAGCAGTACTGACTTTCCTAGGGGAATACATTTAAAAAGGAAGTGTAACTTCCAGCCTTCTTTTGTTTTTAAGCATTTTACCTGTTTAGTACATGTTTATTTTAACCATCTCATGTATTGTGTAATAACCTATGAGTTGGTTCATTGTTCTGTATTTGCCAACTGAACATGCAGGTTCTGTTTTATTCTACTCTATTCTTTATTAAAAAAAAAACCAAACAAAAAACCCAGAACACCATGAACTTGATCTTGCCCAGCCTGAGAAGACACAAGCACTGACATTTAGGGGTCTGCCAAGAACCTCTCCCCAACCTCTCCCCCAGGTCCAGTATCAAAGAACCAGACAGATTGTGTCTTTGAATGTAAGCTACAGGAATTAATAAAGGAGAGAAACACAACTGGAGAGATGGATTCCCTGTCAGTAGCTGAAAGCCACTTCAGGGCTCTCCTTTTTCATCCAAGCATTTAAAATCATGAGAACATCATTGAAAGTGATGCTGGTGAGAACTGCCTGGTGAAAACAGGACTGTTGCCACTGCTAGATCAGGTCAGACATAGCACTGTCTAGATTAATTTAAAATTATTGAGTTCCAGCACATTGCTGGGTACCTGTTATCATGCTGCATCTCTCTCTTGCAAAGAATAAAATGTCACTACATGTTTAAAAGTTCTTGTTCTAGTGAATCCTGTTGGCTTATACACATCCAGGCCAGTGAGGGTCAAGCTGACCCTTTCTAGCAGGCAGAAACAGCACACAGGTACTGGCTGTAAACATTGGAAAGCTGCCCTGTCCACTCCCAGAATATTTGATATGAGGAGGCAGGAATATAAGAGCAGTTATGCTGGACTGGGCCACAGGGTGAATACCCAGCAATAACTGCAGTGAAAGCTTTGGGGAGAGTACAAAAAGAGAGTGACATATTGTGACTGGGGTTAGAAAAAGAGTTCAGATATTTCCCTTTCTACAAGACAGGAAGAAAATCATCACCAGTATCACAAACAGAAACACTTAAGACTCTTACTGTGCACTGTATACATGTGTGCATGTGGCAAATCCCATGAAGAAAAGTTTTGGAAAAGAAAAAAGGCAAGGAGAGGAAAGCTATCATAGCTTCCAATATTATTATCAGAAAAAAATGCCCACAATCCACCCCTCCAGAGCATTTGCTTATCTTTGCAAAGGCTATACAATGAGTTATTCAGCTCTAAGAAATATCCTCTGAGTGACTGGTCCTGAATCTTTCAGCTGTGCACACACAGGTGAGTAGGTACCCACAGGATACTTTACTTATCTGTTGTATTTTGAAAGTTAGTTTGTAGGAAAAGACAATGTTTGCTACACAGGAAGAGAGACCCTGCCCCGGACATCTGCAATTTAAGGGAAAAAAACCCCATAAAGCTCTGTTTTAGATGCCCAGAAACTAGGCAAGAAAACAGTACTCCATAGTATATAAGGCCTACAGAGTAGATATTTGTTTATTCGATGCTGGGAGTGAGGGGGATAGCTCCACCACAAACTCAGTCATCCATTCTTGGCACAGTACTAGATTTTATACTTTTTTATTTAAAGTGCACTTTATACTTTCCTAGCCTTCATATTACAACATGATTTCCTAATTATGTGATTTTGCAAGCCCTTGTAGCACATGTGTGGTTTCTGCACGAGGTGGTCATCGGCCTCCTGATGGTCATTTTTGGTGAAGACTCAGAAGTCTTCCTCGGGCTTGGACTTTTCAACTCTTTTCTGCACATGCTCTATAAGATTGTCTGCTCAAATAGTCAGTGGTTAGCTTTTGAAGTTAGCTTGTTCTGCTAAATTTGCTGATTTCTAAAAAGTGCTTAATTAACATACCCTGCTACAAAATAACTACTTTTTTTCTGCATAGCTAGAGCTTATTTCATAGCTCAAGCATTATCTTGTTGCCTTGGCATCAGTACTTCCCTGATAGCAAAGTGGATAAGACTTGGTGTAGGGCAGGGGGAGTGGGACAAAGCACAGTCTTGTCTTGACAGAAAGTGCTGGAAGAGGGGACAGCCATGATGTTCCAAAACTGCTTGGATATCCTGTGAGAGGTGATGACCACATGGAAGTCAAAGGTGGAGAAGAGGTAGGAACTTCACGGTGGAAAGGGAAGAACCAGATCATTGAAGAAGCTCTCTTTGCAGTAGAATGAGGCAATAATGAACAAACCTTCTGTGAGAAGACACTATGCAGAATAGCAATCGTGAGCACCTTAGGGAAAATGGGAACCTTGATCTGTTTTTGCTTCAGAATGCAGGGAAAGGTGGGCACGAGAGCTACAACACTGGTCATGTGACAAAAGGTGAACCTGGTCTGATAAGTATGATGAATGGAATTCTTCTGTTAAACAATATGCTTATGACCAGGGCAAGGAAAGGTTTACTTCAATTCTAAGACATACCAAACATGCAAATGATGGATTTTGGGATGATGATGCTCACATGGAATAATTGACTCAAACTTGACTGAGTCTTCTCTTCCAAAAGTTCAGTGCATATGGGCTATTCTCTACACTATCATTCCTGTTGAATCCTTACAGACCTTTGCTTTTCTGATGGGTCTTTTGCTTCTTTTTCTCTTAGTCCCCCTATCCTGCTGTCTCTACTTCCTTTAAATTCTTTCTCTTTGTTGTTCATTTCTCTACAAACACCTTGGAAATTTTGTCTGAGCTATCTTTACTTTCTGGGAGTTGGCCTGATTTACTGAGTTTATTCATTAAGAATTGCTCTTCGTCCCCATCTTATGCTGTCTCCCTTGGTGTAATACTATTTTTCTGCTGTTTAATGTTCTTGATTCCTGGTGTAACCTATGTGGATTTTTTTTTGACCACATCTTCTTTTCTGTCTTCTGGCTTTTGTCTGTTCTTTCTGTTGAATTCAGTGAGACCATGTGCTTCAAGTAAACAGAATAGGCCAAGTTCTTGTCTGTATTTTCTGCTTCTAATGCCTGGTCTTAAGGCTCTGTTATCACTATGAATACTTTAGGTATCTGAAGAGATCCCTTTATCTGCCTCATTTTTAAACTGAATGGTTTAAATTATTCTTCAGTGTTAACCAATATTAGAGCAGAAAAACCTCAGTCAACAAAGTAATTTTCTTTTTATTGAGTTCACTTAATTGAAATACTACTCATAAAATGTCATTATTGCAAAAAGGCTGGTTCTCAAGCTTTGGTTTTATGGTATTAAATGTCATATTACTTTCAAACATGTCTAGGATGGTTTTCAATTCCTTTAGGAAATTCACATTGCTGGATTTGAGAAGAGTGGTAGGTTTTTAGCTTTTTGACTACATAAGTGTAGAGTCTTTACAGAGATTATCTAAACTATATAGGTATGAGCTCAGATGAGAGATTTTAACATTCACATTTCCCTTTAATTTCAAAGTAATCTGAAGCTGCCCAAGGCCGTAGAAGAGTGTGTTCTTGTGCAGTATTTCTGGTACATCCTGGTTGGTAGTTAATTGCTCTCACAGGGATGAGTTGGGCTGTAACTGTCCTCACTCCAGAGGCTGTCTGGGTGTGAGTTGAAGTCCCAGCTCACTTCCTCTCTCTGACCTTTCCTGCAATGGATGATGGGTGTTATTCAGCAATTAGCAATAAAAAACTGATCTTTTAGAAATAATATTAAGAAATAGAAAAGAGGACTTCTAAAGAGTCAGTTCTACTGTGCCATCAGGTTGCTTTTCTCTGCCAAACACATCTTCATTTGGATGAGGTAAAGCACTGATAGGTAAATGGTGGGCATGGCTTGAGACAGACTTGAGCAGGCCATTTATTTCCATCTCAGTATCACAATGGTAACTTTGGCCTAATGCTTGACTTGAGAAAGTGCCCCATGCAATGAAGCAGAATATGGGCAAATACCTCATGATTGGTCCCCTGTGGGTTGCAAGAGGACTGATCTCCTGTCTAGAGGAGATCTAGCTGAGAAGTTAGAGTTTCTTTTATGCTAAGCTTGTTTTGAAAAATATCCATTATCTCCTGAAAAAGACTGGGGAGTTTTCCTATGCTCTTAGAAGGTGATGCAACCCTTGAGCAGCTGATCCTGATCCTTTCATGCCACCTGAGGGGTTTATAAATGAGATACTTTGTCTGCAGATGTCCATCAACTGAGGGGGAATTATCAACTAGCAGAGAAATCATGGAGGTGCCTCCAGTCTTGTACAAACAGGACACATGATGCAGCCTGCCTGGCCATCCCAGCCCTCCTAGGCTGCCATGACTTTCCTCTGCAGCTGTCATTTAAAATCTTGTGCACTGGAAGGCACCTCCAAGAGTGCTGGCATGTATGTCCAGGTGAGACCAGGTATGATGATGAATACCCTGGGGAAAAACAACACAAAGGTGAGGAGGCTTAGTGCTCCTCTGGGTACCATCATAGCCACTTGAAGTGGATGAATTATCTCGGCATAATCTGCAGATCTTGGAGACTTCATACTGCCTAGAGCCTTATACTACACCTGCTAGGGGCTTGCATTCAAACAGCACATGAATGCAAAGTCTCACCCCGACAAATCTCTCTTTCTCCTTAGGGAGAAATCCCTCTTTCTCCTTTTTCCACCCCCAATTCCCCCCCTGCTGTGCAGCACACAGAGGTCCCTGCAAGCACAGGCTGAGCACCAAGTCGAGGCAGTAAGTGATTTGGTCGAAGACACAATACTTACAGGCTCTCAGGAGACTAATTGTAAAAAGCTGCAAATTAATTAATGTATAATAAGACAGCACAGTATCTTCAAGGATTTCTTGTAGCCTTCTCCTAGTGCTTGGGTTAATATTTCTCTTTGCAGCAGTCATCTCCATATATCTTCTGTAATGTGGTGGAATCAGTGCCTTGGAGAATTTTTTTGAATTCTAGTTGCCAGACAGCTATAGACCAATTAATCTAGAAGTATGCACATTTGGGGATAATATTCTCTTGTGACTCAGCAATGTAACAGATGGCAAAATATTTCATATTTATTTCCATTCCATTTCTATATTGGAAATGAACCCAGACATTTTGTTTTTTTTGACAGTCAGACAACATCTGTTGAGAGCCCTGTCAGCTGAATTACAACCTCGCTGGCAGGTAGTTGGGTAGACAGCATGAATTACTTTCAGCTATTCCGTATGTGGCTAAATCTCTACCTCTACTACATTATTTTCATTATAACTGCTAGATTTATGGATTTTGACTAGCTGTACCTTGTATCTCTGAGAGTTTAAGTTTAGTCATATAAAGACTTGATGCATTAAGATGCTGAGCATTAAGTTGTGATATCAATGGATTTATTTGTACTCATTCCTTAGCCAAGACCAATTAAAGGAAGAGATATTTTGGAGGGAACAGGCCAGGGGCTTGGAGGAGATGCACTTCACTGCCATGGAAGGAACTCAAGTGTGGGAGTGACTTGGAGGATTTAGTCCCAGGAGCTGGTGTGATCCAGACATATCACAGTCTGAGATATCTGAGCTGAGTGAGAGGCTGCCAAGTGCTCTCTCTCTCCTGGTGCAAGCAGCATACTAGACTTCTGGCAGTTCCCAAACAAAATTTTTCCTGGGGAAGCAGGTGTGGAAGTTGAGGCCTTCCATGGTGAGAGGATGAGGAGCTTGAGCACCAGAGGAAGCCTGATCTGAGGGAAGGGATTTGGTATTTTTGTGCAAAGATCAAAACTCCCTGAGCAGCAGAATTAGCAGTTTCATCTAGGCTTGTTGTTCTGTGTCTTGTATGCCTTATCTCAATGCAGTAAACTCTATTCCTGCCCTCCTGAGCACTACCCATACTGCCAGTCTACCTCTGCAACAGCACAGTCAGTTCTGCCTCTGGTCTATCCCCCTTTCACAGTACTCTAAGCACTCTTACATTTTTTCTGCTGTTGAGCAAGACACTGTGTGTGATGATCAGAGACACATACATATTAATTTTCTAGAGAACATATGGCTGTGTACTGGCCATCTGCTGCCAAACAGATTGAACAACAGCTGAGCTCTTCTGCCGGTTCCATCAGACATTTCAGATTTTCAGCAAATACTTCTGAGTGTCCTCTAAGATGTCTACTGTCTGCCAAATACAATTAGGGTAAACTGATGGACAGATAGGACAGACAGGGTAAGCACAGTTGTGGAAAACTAGGTTAAGAATCACAGCAAACAAGTGAGTAATGAGGGAAATATTTGCAAAACATTAGTTTAATTCCTTGGGTTCTGTGCTATCTTTTAAATGACTTCATTCAGCTTCTTCTTTGGGATAGGAATTAAATGTTCTTCTCTGTTTATTTGGTACTTAACATAATTTGCTCACAGCATGCACATGAAGTCAGACTGGTTACATCCACTCAACCATATGCATATGTGCATCTATTTATACACGTGTACAAAGGTATCCAAACCAAGGGTGGTCACTGCTGTTAGTTACTGAAACCTTGAAGTTTTAAAAACATTTAAAGTTTCTAAACAGAATTGCTCTGTCAAACTGGATAAAAGCAGAGTGTACAAGTAGATAAAGTGGAAAATACAGGCTTAAGTGATGGGTTTAAGCAAAAAAAAATACACCAATGCCCTGGTGCCTGTCTATGGGTACCAGTCTGGATGCCTGGCAAGTGGCAGACTGCATGTGACAAGGCAGGACAAGCTGTTGAGCCTCAGGGAAGGCTTGATGAGTGCTCCAGTCTGTTCATGTACCATGGGACAAGCAGAAGATACCATGGAGTACTGGTGATTCCTTTTTTGGAGTTAAGCTAAGGCACTGGCATTTGCCAGGAGCTGAGCCTGCTAATAGAGATGACTTGTAGATCAGAGGCTCTGGATGTCCTGCCTTGTGCTCTACCTGTGAGCTCTTGCCAAAGCTTGGAGGAACTTTATGTTCTGCATTGCTCACTTGTGTATAAATAAAAATCCAAGCAACTATTCTTTCTCTAAATTTCTCAATAATACTGAACTTTGCTGCACAGTCATTGTCCCTGCATAAAGGACCAAAGACCTCTGTATGTATTCAAGGCCTCTATCATTAAATGATTCTTGTTATTTTCCAGTGGCTCCAGTGCTTTAAATTAGCCCATATGTTTCAAGAAACCTTAGAAATTACAAATTTTACTCGGAAAAATTGAATGTCTGTTTGGTCTCTCTCCTTGTCAAAAATGGGATTTCTGGTTGCTAAACAGAAGTTTAATTCCAGGTGGAAACTGCAAATACATTTTTAAACATGTGCAATAAGGCACTGCCACTAAGTAGCCAACTAAACTATAGATTTAAGGCTTCTTAAAATGTGCTAAAATATGATATTTTTCTTCTTTTTTTTTTTTTTTTGGCATCAGAGGATGGCTTGAGTTCTATTACTGTTTTATGCATCACACTGCAGTCTGATGGCCACAATTTGGCCTTTAATGAATTTTTTAAAACTTTTTTAATTAGCAAGGTGTTATTTCTGTGGAAAGCATTTCAGAAACAAGGGGGAATTTTTTGTCTTAGATGTTATTCTAATTGAACCATGGTTACAGCTCTTCACAGATACTTCTTTTTGCTATTGTTTTATTAGATTATGAAGGTTTTAAGACAAAAAGTGGTGCTCCTTTTAACCAGGAAACACGACACTGCTTAAATTTTGCAAAACAAGGAAGCCAAATGAAGTTCAGAAGCCTTCATGGCTACTGACCACTTGCTGACATGGTCTGTGGGTGAATCACTTGCTGATCCAAAATCACCTTAGGCAAAATTTTCCTTTAAAGCTGACTCACGTATGCAAAACCACGTCATGTCTTTAATAAATTATTGATTTCTTGTCCAAAACCTTTGAGGTACAGTGAACTACCCCCAAGACAATAAAAGTGCAAAAAATAACCTTCATGACACCTTTGTCAACCCCATTATGGTGGACTTTAAATCTCAGACTTGGTACAGGAAGAATGAGGTGGCTGCTAGATGGACTCTTCCATGTACACTGGGTCTACAGGTGAATTATTGTAATAGGAATATTACATTTTACATCTGTAATAAAAAGATAGAAAATAAAAAAAAAATTAACATGAAAAGCCAGTTAAAAGGATATTCCAGCTCCTCTGGAAATGGAGGGGAAAACTATCAGAAGTCAGGAGTATTTGGTAGCTGGAAAGAATGGGGATGCCATTAATGAGACAACCCTACAAAGCTGAAAGAGAAAAACATGCATGAAAAAGCTGCAGAGCATGGAATCCAAACTCCATCAGTCATTTAGCTTGTTGAAATCAGTGTCTTGTCTTCCACAGGAAATCAGTAGAGCTCGAGGACTTAGCACTACCTAGATAGTGTCAACAAAAGTAGCCATGAAAAATAGTGTGGATCAAGGGGTGACCCTTACAGATCTTGTAGCTAGGATTTAGGGAGTTGCTGCAGACAAGTATGTCCTTTTAATTGCCCTTCTCACATCCCTTAGATAAAAAAAATGCAGAAGAGTAATCTCAAGAGGAATATAGTTCTCTCTAAATGTGAAAGATATTAAGCAAGCATTCTTCTGCCCATAGAGACTATAAAAGCTCTTCTCACTGTAAAGTTTGTGTGCCATCTCCTGTTTCTGTACTTACATGAGGAAAGCAAAGGCTAACAGAAGTTTAGGAATCACATGGGAAAGAGCTTCTTTTGTCTGTGGATCTTTCAGACCATGGGAAGCCTTCTGGGACAGGAGGAATGTGAAATATTCTGTTGCTTGGGCTTGACCTTCATTATACCTTCCCCAGACCACTTGTTGACAGCAATTTTGTCATATCAGAACATGGCTGGAATACGGTGATTTTACCAGAGTGTAACCAAAATAAAAACACTGTGAGGATGATGTGTCTGTGCTCTGCCAATAGTTATCCTAGCTTTTTCTTTCTTATCTTTCCTATATTGCTATGGAGAGAGATAAGTTCAGTCTGTGGGTGAAGGTACTTCACATGAGTTGGGTGTGAAAGCAAAGGCTCAATGAAGTCTGCAGCAAGGAACAGCAGGCATCACTGATGTGAGATTTCTCAGGTATGAAGCCAAAATGTAAAGAGAAGCCAGTTTCACTTACATTCTTCCAAAAGCACTTAAATAGAGTAAATTGTGTAGAGTAAATTAGTAATGTTGTAATTTGGAGAAGCAAAACCCCAGTAAGAAGAGTGGCTGAGCACAGGTGAGGTGGAAGCTGATGAAGCACTGAGGAAGTTGAAGAGTTTCTCTTGTCTCAACCTGGGGAGTGAGGCTATCAATGTGACATTTCTCATCTGAACTTCAGGTTTGTTCTTTTGTTATATTCTGTTTTATTTGTTCTTACAACAAATTAATGCATTAATATTCAGTGGGACAGTCTGGAGTCTTGTCTGTTACTGTCTGACCTGCTCAAATTGCCCCTGACCTGCCTTGTACTCCTGTAAGGAATTACAGCAGTACCAAGCAGTTGCAAAGCTCTGAATCTCCACACCTTCCTGCATGACAATGAGGTGAAGTCAAGGTGTAAAAGAAAGATGCCCTCCATAGACTTCAGCTGACTTTGCAGTTAAGTTGGAGAAAGAAATAGGATATGTGTAGCCTGACTGACAGTGTGGAAATAACCCTGACCTTGCCAACAGTTGTACCTGAGCCAGTATGTCTGTATGTGAACTGTCCTTTAGAAATTGCTGAAATCTTTTATTTGTTTAGAGAAAATATGTGTTTGAAGGACTGGACCAAAATGGCAACTTCAGGTGTTAGTCTCCTCAAAAATTTAAGAGACAAGGCTGTGGTTCTACCTGCTTGCTTCATGTGGTAGAGCACGGAAGGCATGTGAACAGGCAGTAGCTGATGCAGAAGATCCTCTGAAAGCTGTCTGATGCTGACTATTCTCCCATGGGGCTGGTAACAGCACCATGCTCAACGTGGTGTGAGTCTGGGAGAGCCAAGGGCTGTAGGGGCTGTGGTCTCTGAGGTGCCCTGTTGCCCTGGAGTTTTTGGCCTTTTGATGTTGACATATTCTTGTTACACTTTTTCATACTCTTTCTGGGAAACAGAATTGTTTTGCATTCCTCTTTGGAGGAAGCGAGCACTGATTGACATTGTGATGAGCCAGTGGAGTCAGAGGTCTCTTCATCACTGTCCAATCCATGCTCATTGTTAGATTTCCATGAATAGTCCTGCCATGTAAATACAGGGTTCTCTTTTCCTGTTCAGCCAACTTGGAGTCAGGTGTGTGTCTGTCTCCCTCTCTTTCTGTGTGTGTCACAATGACCACAGTGCCCCATTTACCTCCAGCATGATGATTCTTCTGTAACACAGGCAGACAGAACTGAAGTGTGGGGGCACAAATGTCTGAGCTAACAACCTGTACAAATTGAGCTCCTTGCATTAAGCAAAGAAGCTTTAAATTGCACAGAATTCACATTGTTGTCTGCTTCAATTTTCAGACATACCTATAGAAGTGGTTCTAATGCCTTATATATTGAACAATGACCATGTATCCTTCAAAGTCCTGTTTCTGTGCCTGAGCTACTGTTTCTGGGCTAAGTCTGCTGTGTGCATGTTTAAAGGTCAGTATGTGCAGATTAGAATGAGAAATACATGAAATGTGAAGGTGTTTAGAATTTCCATTTCATTTCCACCTGAAATGTTCAGGTATTCTTTAATTATAATTATTTCACCTCAATTATCGCACCTAAAGACAGAGAATCAGACTGCAGACAAACTTAAAAGTTTTTTTCAAAGACTGTATTTGCCTTTTTTGTTTCCTTTCACCATAGCTTGAGATATCCTTCTGTTGGAATGTGGTGTAGGATTCCCTTTATGACGTTCTGGTGCATTGTTGTGAAAGGAATTATCATGTTGCAAATTCAATAACCTCCCTTCAGGATCAGTTAGCAAGAAATCATAGGTCATAAAAGAACAAAACCTAGTTAAATTTAATATCCTCAGTAACAAAGCAGGAAGGGTAAGAGGACTTCTAAAAATTTCATAGGTTTTGGTTTTAATCAGCTTTGAAAATTTTGATCTAATTTGAAAAGTGACTTTCAGATGATTATCCTGCTTTCTGTAGCACAGAAAGTTTGTTCATAAGGTGAAAATCCACTGTGTGCCAAGACTCAGCTTAGAGAATGTTTTTATGGCTATCTAATAAACTTTGAAAATACAAGGTTTATAATGGAAATACTGACTGACTTCTTATTCTAACAAGACTGGTGGATGCTGCTGTAATGTACTGTGTAATTTATAGGAGTCACCTGTTAAGCCATCTGGGACAGAAAGTTTCCCAACTTCTAAAATGCTGGTAACTGGATTAGTGTTATAAACTTCATTTTACAATGATACCAAATGCATCTATGCCAGCCCATCGTATTCTTGGGCTGTCATTTCATATTAAAAAAAAAAATTAAAAAGAGCTTTTTAAATTACCCCAGTATGAGTAGTAGTGGAGGTTAGAAGGGTGATGCTGGTGCTTTGATTTATTGTTTATAGGTGTCATATAGAGTGAGTCCTGGGGTGAAATAAAAGTTTCTGTTGTTACTCCTCAGATAGGAAAAGTGCTGGGTTTTTTTAAAAGGGACTTGGGGCTTTTAAAAATTGGCTACACTATATGAGTCTACTGGGCCTTTCCCAGACTGGAGGAGTGAACAGAAAGAGAGGCTAATGGAGAAAGAAAGATGATGAATGATGGGGGATAATTAATGGGGGATCATTAATAGGCATCAGTGAAAAGCCCTATCTGTGAGTTTATGGGAATAGCAATGTCTCTTGCAGTAATAAACACTTAAATTTTCCTTGGAAGCTAATGATCAAGGAGAAGCAACTTTATTTTGTCACTTGTTTATTTTTTTTCTCCAACTGTTTTTTTCTTATCTATAATAATTTCGGTGTTTATTTAGTTTCACAGTACTCGGAGTAAAAGGTGTTTGTCGGCAGGACTCTCAACTCAGCATTTGAGATTCTTCATGTAACTTATTATGGAGAATTGCTGTTACTTTCTTAAAAGAAACTTCCATTTTTGCAGATGATGTGATGAAGCTAAAGCACTGAACTTCAGGTGATCATTACAGACATTTTGCATGGGAATTAGAGCAATATTAGCCTTTCCTCCACATTGCAACTGTAGTACTTAACATTTTGCACTCCTGTTGAAGTGTCTATGAATGTAACTTGACATTTTCACCCCAGCTATTACAAGGTGTTGCTCAATACTCTTAAACAGATGCTAATGTCCAGTGAACATCCAGCTAGCAGTAGTCTTCAGACAGCCTGACAGACAAACTCTGGCCTTGCAGGAGAGCCAGATGTTTCTGGGCAGCCTGTTGGAGACCGTGGAGCCGACTCCTATGGGAATAATGAGCATCCCAAGCCTCAGTGCTTTCCACACCATATGTAAGAGGCATGTCTCCCAGCTTTGTCCTCCCTGAATACATGTAGGGCAGATGAAACATTTATGAAAAATAAATCTGAATGAGAATTCCAGCGAAAGGAAAACCCCATAGTCCAAAGGCAGTTCTCCACCCTCAGGAAGCAGGTGAAGAACTGACTAAAACATCCAAACCAGATAGCAATCCTATTGCTTAATGTGCTACTGGCAACTTCTCAAGAATTATGGTGTTGGGATGCGATGAGATTATACATATGTTGGCACGGACTCATATTCCCTGGTGCCTTCTCTTTCTTTTCATTTTTAGGTTTTTATTTATCTTTCACAACTCTAGACGCTATATCAAGGTACTTGAAGCTTTAGTTTGTCTGCTGCTTGGAAATATGTGAGGATTTAGGAGTCATAGTGGACACAGCTGAGAATTAGCTTTCAGTGCAATGCTATGAAAAAGGAAGGTGGTGCATATCAAGTCAGTACAGGGAGATGATCTTCCATCTTTACTTATTATTTATAGGGATAAAAAAACTGCACTCTTGGACTGGAATATAAGAGTGGAAAGATGGGTCATTGACACCTGAAGATGTAAAAAGCATGACCTAAATGCTTCTCTGACTGTTTACTAAGATCTTTCACTCAGTGGAAATGCATAGCGTTAAAGATTGTAACCTCAATAACAAAGGCAGAACAAACCCCTGGATGCAGTTTAGTACCAAACAGATACAGCAGAGAAAGGAGACAAATATTTAACTGATGCTAGAAAAATGACTGAGCTTTCAAGGGAAAAACTGAGTTTTACACCTCCTGAATACTTCATACCAAGATTTGTTGGAGAATACATGTAAGCCAAAAAAATTCTGGGGCTCAGTAAGAAAGCAGGTGAATGGAATTACATGGTCAGTGTTGTATTTTTGGTCTTTAGGAGTAAAGGTAGAAAGGAAGGTGAGTTTAAAGGAAGCTAACAGGCTGCTGCAGGGCAGACTTAGAAGACAGAGCACAGCCAGCAATTGATGGTGATCGTAACTAAGATTTTCTATTTTTAGCTCTGTCTTTTCAGTGACTGCATTCAAGGATGGCAAGAGACCACGTACCATTACGTAACTATCTGAGTGAAAAGAATTTTCCTCAAAAGTACTTGGGACACTAAGCAGATGGCAACAAGTTAATCCAATCCAATAAAGGAATAAGTGAAATCACTCAGTCAGTTACATCCACTGGGGAAACTCTAATTCTCTCAGATCTAATGGAAAAAGAAAATAAAACATTACTGAAACTGCCACATATATATATTTTTATTAAAGCAGAGCAATCAGTTGTCTTTTGTTTTCTTAAATTGATATTATTGAAAAATTCATGCTTTGTTTTTCGTTTTCTATTACTTTTTAAATCTTCCTTAACATTGTTTCTTATCAAAGTTAATATTAAGTTGACTGATACTGACACAGAAATGTTGTAGTTTGTAGCTATGTGAGATCAGATGAATTGCAAACTCTGTCTACTTGCTTTGCTGTTGTGTTTTTCCATGGGAATCAGCAGAAACCATGGTTGAGCACTTGCACCTGCCCACAAAGCCAGACTTGGAAATGAACTTCACTGAACTTTCTCAACATAACATCATGGAAAACAGTTGCAAGGAAGAAAGCAGTGGGGCAGAGATAATTCAGTCCATAACTAGGTAAAATAAGATGCTTCATGCTCTTTCAGCAAGGTTTGGACCTGCATTGAGTCTGTGATAGTAAAAGCATCTTTCCCTCTCCTTCCTTCTAAAGTATGACCTCTCACCTACTGTGTAAGGAGATGCATTTTTCATCTCTAGCCAAGGAGGTTACTACAATATCTCTAACAGTTTTAATGCACCCAAAATGCCAAACTCTAAGCTCCTAGGGAAATTACAGACAAATATGTATTTGCTGAGCTGTATTACACCCATCCTCATTGCTGTTCGTAGTGACACATGCTCCTGCTAATATCTGGATGCAAAGCAGAACATGCAGGAAGAATGTGGTTACTGCTAATAGTTCACTCTCTGAAACTAATTTCTCCTTAAAATTAGTGCTGCTTTAATTTCCACTGCTCAGTTAATGGTAAGGCACAATTTAAAATACAATTAACTTTCCAGGGCACAAGTAGTTACTGTCAGTGCACAGGTATGGCAAGGCAAAGTGTCACAGCCAGGGCCCATCCTGCCACTCCAGCCAGGAGCAGGGCAGCTGGGGACAGCCCCAGGCATTGGGACAAGGAACATGTGAGGAAGTCCCAGAAGTTAAATTGTGACACTCAGGGTCCTGGAATTTATTGTACATCCATAAAAGGTTTCTGTGCATGGATTTGTGCCTGTGTGTAGAGGTTCTCTGACCACATTCCACCTACCACTTCATGCTGGTGTGCAGATCCATCACCTCCTCCTCTGCTCACCACTCACCTGAAAATGTGTTTGCAGGCACACATTCTGTGGTCCTTGGTGCTAAAACGCTTCTAATCACTTCCCAGCTTCATCCCCGCCAGAAGTACTGCAGGTCACAGCCCATACCAACCTGTTTAAAAGAAAAAGAAAGGGGTTTAAGCAAGATAATCCTTGAAAGGAATCCCTGATTTGGAATCATTGTCAACTTGGAGTCATCTTCCAAGTCTTAGTCCTCCAGCTCCTGAATGTGTCAGTTTCCAAACCCTTCTGCCAGGTCTTCCTTCTTTTCTGTGTATCTGGTAACAAAATGAGATGAAAAATATTTTTTGTAGAAGAAATTGGAAAATGCAAGACACTGATTACTATTTTCAACTTTGAATGAGCAGACAAAGAAAATTGGAAAATAATAATGTAGATAGAAGCAACCTTCTCTCTGAGCCCCTAAACTTGGGACCAATAAAAACACAGTTGTATTTGTAGCCTTATTCTAATAATGTAGTATATAAACTGAGCACATGTAAGTAGAAAGCAGAGAATTTTTTCTTGAGAGTTTCACACTACCACAGAGAAAATAAACTTTTAAATTAAGCAGAATATCACTTCAAGAATGTTTCACTTAGAGCTTAGTGTTCTTTTTATTTTCTAAACTAATTAAAAGCAAAGAAGGTACAGCTAGTAAAAATTACTGCAGAGTTTTTAAAAAATGTGCTTTTTCACAGGGCTGTACTTTTATTCCTGTTTCTCACTGAGGAGAACTAAGATTTATTTATTGTGCTGGATAAAAATATTGAACTAACAGTAGGCAATTTTGTATGACTTCATGTTATCATAAATTAATTAATTTTCAAATCAGATTCAATCAAACCTCAATTTATAATAATAAAATCCAGATTTGCATGCCACTAGAGATATGTTCTACCAAAAATAACAGACTTCAGGAGGTAATTAAAGTATATTCTGTATGCAATATATGATTGTAAAATTTCCCTTCTGTACCATATGAGCAATAGCCAGAGAAGGTGTGGGGTTTAGGCGAAATAATATTAAAAAAAAAAAGAAAAAAGAGGACTACATTGTAGGTTTTGGCTTATTCCCGCAGTAAGACTGTTGTGTAAACTACACTGCATCTCAGGACCAATCTTGACAATATGGCACTCAAAGTATCTCAGAAAAATGTGACTTAGTGTACTTCTGTGCTGCACAGCTGGTTGGTCGTCACCTGCTGTGACCTCTCTCATATGTGCCAGAGCTGTGCATGCTGTGCTGCTGTACCTAATCTGCAAACGTGTTTGCAGGGACACATTCTGTGGTCCTTGGTGTTAAAACGCTTCTAATCACTTCCCAGCCTGGAAAATGGTGTGTCCTTGCCTTGTTGTGGTCTCTGCTTCCTGTTGGCATCTTGGGCACAGTCAGCCATCTGTACCTTTACATCTACCTTTACTGTTGTTTGCCTTTGGGAAACAGGGTTTGCCTTACATTTTATTCCCCCCAGAAACTCGAGGAGATGCCACAGTTTGGCCTCAGAGATGCCAAGAGATGTCCAGTGGCCAAGAGGCAGGCCAGTGGCAAGTGCCAGGTAGGGATCCGAGGGATGGGAATAGGCTGCATCCCAGCAGCAAGAGGAGGGGTGGAACTGCCCATGAGAGGGCTGCCTGTGCATGGTTTCTTCATTTCAGCTCATTTAGCCTTGGGACTCCAACTTGATATATCTAGAAGGTGTTTAGTTCCCTGCTAAAATACACGTCTAATGTCAGTGAGACAATTTCCATCTGAGGATGGTCTCCTCCTGTCACTCCAAGCCCAGAGAAGCAGCTGAGACCAAGCAACCAGCTCACGGACTTAAAATCAGGGGAGGTGGAGTCCCAGCTGCTGAAAATAGTGCAGAGCCTCAGGCAGGGCAGCGTGCCCAGGTACAGAGTTATCCTTGCACTTAAAAACCTGTGGTTCTCCAGTTTTCATCTTTTGGCTTACATGCATTAGGTTGTTGCCAAATAAAAGTCTTCAAGAAATTTTTTTTCTGGACGAGATCTGCAGGCTGCCAAGTCTGAACTTCTTGAGTCTTCTCATCCTCCAGGTGCTCTCCTGAAGGGCTTTTCCTGCAATGCCCATGGGATGGCCTGGGGCAGCCCAGAAGCACGCAGATGTCCTCTGACAGCTTAAGATAACCTTGTGCTCATCTTCTGGCATTTCTTCATTAAAGTAGGACTGTCTTCAGATGTTTCAGCCAATGTGTAAATTGCCAGTTAATTCTGTCCTAGAGATAAGAAAATGCTTCCAGCAACTGGGAAGTCTACACGCTTCTTTCATGTCAGTGTACATGCCATGTACATATTACCACGATAAAAAAATATTTTCAATAATTGTTTTTCTCTAATTTGGAAGTGTTTATCAAACATTTCAGCATTTTCTGTCTCTTTTCTACTATTTTAATTTAAAAAAGAAGAATCCACAGGACAAGATGTAGCATTTCCTGTTAAGAAAATTGGAATAAAATATTTATTTTCAAGCCTCATTAATCACTACAGTTTCAGTGCATCTGGGGATCTGTGGTTTCATCCTCCCCAGCACTCCACACTCTCTAACCCACTGTATCTTCTGTAGAGCACAGAGGTCAGACTGTGTCTTGGCAGTGTTATTCTGCACTCTACTATTACCAGAAATACTGCTTGCTGATTTTCTGTTGACACCCTGAATTTGTCCTGTCAATTTTCTTTGCTTTGTGACAGGCATTTTAACAAATTAAATGCTCGTTACAAGCAAATTATTTATTTTCTGTTTGTTGCTTTTCCCACCCTTCCTAATCAGCCTGTTGTTTTTCATGGTTGAATAAGTATAAATAATTAGCACATCAAAAATTTAGATCTCTCTTATTGAAAATTATTGAGACTGAAAAGGAGGCTGCATCAATCAAATTGGTTTCTGCAATTGCTTCCCCAGTTCTACTCTGTGAAACTTTCTAACAGACTTGGGAAATACGGATAAAGCTAGCCACAGCTTTTTTGGAAAAAGAAGTATCTCCCCAGCTCCCTCAGATTTTTCCCTGAGGGTCTATTTATTTAGTGCTGAGCTTTGCCAGACCACTTGATACTCCTACTCTAACACACAAAAGCAGTTACAGTATATAAATGATTCAGAGATACATTTTGAAGTAATTAAATGCAGAGCAGTGAGGCAGAAAATTAGTCAAAATTAGTGTAAAATTATGATAACCACCATGCTGAGTATTGAGTGAAGTGGAAGCTGTAATGGTAGTAGAAAAAAGGGGAAGGATTATAGTTTAAGTCACGGTCCTGGAAGTCAAAAGACCAATGTTTAGTCCTAGTGTGTCCTCGAGCAACCCACTTAACTTCTGTTCCTCATCTTGCAAAGGGGAATAATCACTCTCTGCAACAAAAAACAACATTTACCAACTTTTATAAAGTACTTCTAGATGCTGAGATATAAAATGCACTGACACCAGGGTCAGCAGGATTTTCCTTCCTAGCAATCTTTAGAAAAAGAAGAAAATATTTATATAGCTTATTTACTTTGGAAGGCATTCTCAGAGACGTTTTCAATGGTAAAGTCAGATGCTCCTTAACTTCTGGCAGAACTTCATCATCCTTGACTCTGTCCATATCCTGAGCAATTCTGTTTATTCTGTGTTTCATATGAGCAACTGTTGCTCCTTCCTCCTCTCCATATCCCTTCCTGTACTCAGGGTGTAATGCTGAGCAGGATGGAGGATGAAAGCTTTTGTTGTGAACCAGGGCATAAGGCACAGCCTCAGCTGAAGGTGCTGGTGGAGCAGGACTTGTGAGACAATATCCTCTGAGTTCTCCTCTTGGATGTGTCCCATAACCTGCTTCCCCCCTCTCCACACCACCAGCCTGGAACATGCCTTGGTGAAGTGGATGGGGCTGGGAGAGCTCCTTGCAGGGGTGCAATGGAGAAAAGGGATTGAAATGGCTTTGTGTCAAAACTCTTTAGGTGTACATGAAGGTGTGCATCCAGTGGAGGCACATGCTGAGAAGTCTGAATACAGTCAGGAGTCCTCTCTGGTCTGGTCTTCAGAGGAGCCCCAGGAGAGCAGTATTAGATATCCACATACACAGATCCCCACTGTCTCTGGACCTTTTCTTTCTGTGAAGCACAACCATGCTATACTATGACCAGGTTACTCTGTTGTTGCAACCATTGCCTGCAAGGCTGGGCACCTCTGCTTCCCTGGGCTTTTCCTGTTCTCTGCTGTCTCTTACCAGGTGAATTGCCTGTAAGCATCTTGGAGGAGGGAATGCATTTAATTCTGTGTCTGTGCAAGGCCTCCTGCATTGAGGTTCTGGCCCTTGCTGGTTTTTAGATCATTATTTTAATGTGGGTAAAAATTACATTGGCCACTTCATGCTTGTTTCCAAGCCTTGTTGAGCTTATTGAGCCCTCAGATTATCCCCAGAGGTTTTATGCACGTGTAATTCTTAGAGCAGGAGGCTCTGAATGATACAGGTTTTGAGACAATCTGTTTATGCCTGATGGAAAAGACAGGCTAGATAGTACTTCATGTGCACGTTGTTACCAAGTATAAACGTTTCAATAATTTAGATTTTTTTAAAGTTCATTAATAAAAAAACCAAATTTGTGAGTGTTAGTGACAGAATGGTTATGTTGGATGTGTCCGGGGTGGAAGGCAAATTCTAGTCTTGTATGTTCAGGTCAGGCTCTGGACACAGCAGAGAGAGGACAGCAAACAAGTCTGACAATAAAGTTCGTGCTGTAGATGATACTTCAACAAAATTTTGGGGACCTTGTTTCTTCCAGTCCTTGTTTCTTCCAGACCAAAGAAGCAGATTCTTCTAAGGTGTGGTAGGAGCAACAACAGAAACAATCTGAAAGCCTGGTTTGGCTCTAGGAGCTGCAGAGAAGCCAGGTTAGGTGTTTTCTGCAGTGCCTTCAGGGTATATCAGCCACTGGGGCAAGAGGCCCACTGGGAAAGCAGGAAAAGCAGGAAAAGCTATGGTGGGAAGAAAAAGGAAAAGGTGTTGATGATAAGTCATCTGCTAAGGACCAATTTTTTGTATGATCCAGGCCAAACTAAACTGATTCCTACTCTGAATTTTGAACAAGGTATTTGAAAGGAAGTGGAAGTGAATTGACAGAGGAATCTTTATTGAGATGGGGGTCACCTGGATTTGTCCTTTTACCATCAATAATGTTTTCTGTTCAAGTCTAATGGGGAGTGTTTGGGAAGTGCATGAGGTAACCAAGAACCAGGTGATTTTGTTTTGCTCCTTGGAGCAAAAGTATTACTAAGTTGTGTAGTCACTCTTATGGGGGACCTCGACCTTGCAAAGGCCACCTAGCCATGGGAATAATTTGGATCTCTGTATCCAATGAATCCCTCTTCTTCCATAGAGCCCTCCATGTGCAGGGCCTGATGGTGGCTCCATACTGCACCCATGGCACTGTTCAGGCACTGAAGGAATAGCAGAGTGAGAGGGAGGGCAGGCAAGAAGGCAAAGAAAGAGCCAGTGAAAATGAAATGCAGTGGGCTGGAAGGACAGTGATGATGGGAATGGGAGAAGAGACTGTCAATGCTCAGAAAGATGCAGTTATAAGAAGTTATTTAAATAGCATGAAGCTCCTCTCACAAAAATGGGCAGAAGAATTTAGAAGAAGTAAATTAAGGAAGGTTAGAAAGAACGATCACAAGACAGAAGGGAGAAGAAAGGCCAGTTAGATCAAAGAGAGAGACAGTGAGGAAAGCAGGCATGGTGGGTGTGAGAAGGAAGAAACTCTTGGCTGGCAGTGCCTCAAGAAGGAAGAGCATACACAGAAAGCCCATGAGTGACCAGGGCAGGGCTGCTGATGGGGAGGATGAGAAGGTACAGCTCTGCACCAGGGCTGTCTTCTGCAGGCTGCTTCCACTGGCAACTTTCAATGGGAGCCTGATTTCACTGGTCAGTGAGGGGTCTTGGGATTTAGCTCTTTAAGTCATAACATGCTGATGTAACACAGCTGTCAAATTGTGTAATTTACATTTATATAACCCCTGTTATTCCAATCTGGACTAAAAAAAGATTGCACCCTGCCAAAACCTTTCCTACTTGAAACATGATGAAATATTACCTCACTAACACTGCATGTACTAATTAAAGTACACTAATTAGTTATTTGAGAGCCGAAAGGTTAGGCACACATGGATTACCCACTGTAATTTGGAGGAGGAGGGGGAGCACACATACAAAATAGTCTCTCTAGTGTTCCCAATGGGAACATTTCCTCCTCCCTGCCTCAAAGCTGCTCTTGGCCACTTTGAAGCTGCATTAAGATATGTCTGCCCGATTACAAATGTAACAACAATGCCACTCACGCTCTGTAAAATCCTGTCTAGAAATGGCCACATTATTATTGCTTGGACCTTTTTTTATTTGGGGCAGTTTCCTGACCTGTTCCCTGAGTGGAGACATGAGGGAAGACACAAGCATGAGCTTGCAAACTGACGTGGTGTGGGGGCAGCTGAGGCTTTGGGCAGCCTTCAACTCTGCAGCTTTGGGTCTAGAGCATTCTCAGTGCAGGAAGACACAAGAGTTCAACAATGCAGCATGTCAAGTGATGTGGTCATGGCTGCACAGCCCTTTTCAGGACCATGTCTCCATTATTATTACTTGCACACAATTCTCTGTTTATATTAGTCCAGTGTATATAGACCTCATTAAAGAACTGGGGGGCTTGTGTTGTTGCATGCAGTACCAGCTTGAAGAGAAAATACAATATCCAAAGTATCTGCCCCAGAAGGCTTGCATTCTGCATGATTTATTTGGCAGAGAAGTAATTTATTTATTCCTTTCTAGTTCTTTGCTACCTACTTGTAAAATGTTTATGCAAGCTTCTCTCCAATGGCTAGTACTTCTTCAGTTGAATTATTTGAACTTAGAAAACAAATTATTTCTTTCATTAATGGATTTCCAGTAGTGTTTCTCACATGTTTCCCTTTAGCTATTTCTCTCTGTAAAAGGGTCTGAGCCATTCCCACTGGGAAATCTTTATGACTCTGTTGGAAGACAAGGTTCTGGTCCATTTTTGCCTAAAATCACCATGATTTGAGTATGGAGGGCTTGAGGGCCTGGAAGTTTTAAGCCATAATGGTCACTTCTCAGCTGATCCAGCAGCAACCCAGTCTGAGAGTTTTCCAGGGGAAAGAAAGTTGGGGCATAAATTCCTCTCAGCTAGCTGAGGTAATTGAACCATGGTAATTACCACATACTTGGTGGAACTTAGTCTGCCAAGTGCCAAATAGAAGAGAGGAGGCTGCTTCTCATACCTTTTTACCAGCCTTTTGTGAGTGATTCACCTTGGGTTGCCTATACCCTTATTTATGTAAATTATCTGTAAGTGCTGAGTGCTTCTCTCTTTCCCTAATGTACAGAATGCCAACATGTAGCTACTAATGTCACATATTAATGGGGTCATCAGCACAAGCAGAACCAAGCCCCTTCATTTCACTATGGGTTTTTTTTGTACCTGAAATACTCTTACATAATTTATGTAAATGCTCTGAGCAGAATATTAGTCCAGGCTGCTTCTCTTAGCTTTAGTTTGCATATTTCCACCTCTGTGAGCATGAAGTCAGACATGTCCCGAGGGTCAAAGCCAATATCTCAAGTGCCCTCTGGAAAGTGCTGAAGTTGTCTGCTCTTTAAAAAAGGATGACTCCATTGTTGTATACTGCCATGGTCCCCATCCAACCCCAGCTCAATGCCATGATACTTCCCTGAAGACTGATGTCTCACCCCAAGGCAGGTCATGCACAGATAGAAGTAAGGACTTTCTAAAGTAAGGACTTTTCTAATTGGGAAGGGGGAACTCATGTAGATGGAAATGGTCTTTTATCTTCTCAAATAGGGAGTCCAGCACAGTGGAGGTGGCTTAATGTATGATTAATTTTATTCCCTTATATTATAATGAAGTATGCTTTCTTTTCTCCATTTCTTTTGGTCTGATTGATTTCCCATTAATTTTGAAGTCTCCTTTGTAAACTTGAAGTAAATTCTGCCCTTCAGTGTTTGTTGAATTGGGGTTACTCATCACCTCTCAGGTCTGAGCCTTAGCATGGAGCTGAAACAGATGCTGAATGGTAAAATACAGATGTTGCCTCAAAACTCTCTCTGAGTTTTGCATTATCATGGTTTCTGTCTCTAAAGGTGTTATCATGGCATATACCTCTAAAACAGTCATATGCAAAGGGATTCATTTGTTGTACTTATCCTCTCCTTCTCAATGTAGGAAATTGTGTCTCGGAACTAAGCTTCCCACTGAAGATTGCATTTGATAGATTTACTTCAGAAATTTGGCCAAGATAAATTTTGAAAGTGAAGTCATAATTTAAACATGATATTTCAGGTACAGGAACTTTTATTCAAGCTTCTTTGCTGTTTAAAATTTAAATAAAGGTTTGTGCTTGTTTAATTTAGCTTTGATGTTTGACTTTCAGGTTGAACACAGAGGAAAAAAAAGAGAGAATGTCTTACTGTGATGTATATGTTTACTAAAAAAAAACCCAAACACACACACACACACACATGCACACACAAACAAACAAAATTTAGGGCGAAACCCAAACCCAACAACAAGACATGTCAGAGAAGTCTGGAGGAAGACTTTTGTCCCATCATCTTGTTGGGGTGCATCACTCCATGTATGAGATAAGCTGTCCAGCTCTCACACTACCAGCTCACCTCAGAAGCAAGGCATCAAAAGCAGTGTTGTCTCTGCATTACCACCAGTTCTCCACAATTCCCTGCTCAGCACACTGGCTACTGTCAACCCCTTTGGCAAGGGATTCCACTCCCTTACACTATTTTTGATGTCTGTGGACAGGTTAAACTCAAGACATATGGAAGGGCCACAGCACTTAGAAGGATGCAATACTCAGCCAATTTAGGTGTCTAACTATGCCTTTTCCTTTTTGCTGTTGTGCTTTGACCTCTTTCTAAGTTAAAGCATATATTCCAACAATAAACATCTCTGTAGGTGGGTTGACACATAACACTCCTGATGGATGGCTCCATGCTGTCTCCTGAATTATTATGGAAAATATGGCTGTGTCTACTAGAAAAACTTCTCTAGGGAGTGCCTGTTAAAATAGAGAGATGAGCTGTTTGCCTGACTCTTGATTTCCTTATGCTGCTTCTGATGAGCCCCTGTATGTTTGCCTGACTCTTGATTTCTTTATGCTGCTTCTGATGAGCTGTGCTAGATGTGCTTGAGCTCACCTTGCCCTGGGGATGGCCTGCTGTCCCCACCAGCCCACCCTCCTGCTCTGTAGGGCAAGGACCAAGCAAAGTGTGTGTTGCCTGATTTCACCTCCCATCTTCCACCTATTTGAGGTAATCTTTGGAAGTGTTTCATTTTCCTGATGTCACACCTTCTGAGTACTGAGTGGCTGAACAGAAAAATGTCAGGGGAACATGCTCCATGTAATTTATGGGAAAGTAACACAGAAGTAACAAAAGCCACTTTTTCCCTGTGGTTTTTGTTACTGTAAAATGGGACTGGATGGGAATCCTGGGTACACTTTAATAATTCCCAGATACTAATAAGAAATGATCCAGCAGCTTGTGGTACTTAAGATTTCAGGAACAGCAACAAATGGCTGTGACTTCTTCTGATCCACATCAACAAGACCACAAACCACTGATCTCCAAAGAAATGGTGCATCCAGAAAACTTACTAGATGGTTTTATGAAGGAGTCATTGTTTTTCAAAACAAAATGAATGTGGAAATGACAATTTTTGGCAAATAATTACATCTGTAATGGAAAACATATTGTCTCATTAAACTACACTCTTAATCTTCCTCACTTATTTATCAGCTTTTGATGGAGCAGAGTCTGGGATTTATATTCTGTCCAATGTCCCACAGAACTTTTGTCCAGTAAAAAAGGTCATCTGTAAATTTCACATAGGCAAGTGTAACATTTTCCTACCATAACATCATCTTTAAAAGAGGGGGAAAAAAAGACACGGCATTAAAAGTTAAAAGCTGCTGTAAAGCTAAGAAAATACATTTGTTCAGCTGAGCCCACATTAAGCTTGATTTGCTTCATTTGGAAACAGCTGAAACGGGGTAATCTTGAGCTTGTAGTGAGAAATATCAATTTAACATGTAGTTGGTGTGCTAAGGGCTGCCCTGTTCCAATTAAAAATCCACTGTGTTTTTATGGTGGTATTCTGGAGGGTGTCTTGATTTGCTGATGAATGCTGACAGAACTATTACAGCTGTGAAACAACATCACTTGAATGTGGCACAAAATTAAAGAAAGGCACTGCCATGCTGCTCTTGGGTGTTATTATCCTGATTAAAAATTGGAGCCAAAGTGAAAGCCATCCCTGGGCAATGCACTTATTTGTTTATTTATTTATTCCTTTAAAATGACTTCATAGTGTTGGTAGCTGTGTTTCCTGACAGGAAACCTTAAGGCACTGTGATTAAGTGAAGGAGCATTTCTTATTAACCCCTCTTTCTTGTGCCTAGAAGCACAGATGAAGAATGACTGAGTTTTCTGTGTGACAGTATGAATATGCAATGCTGAGAGTTGGACAGGCCCCTGACTGTTAATATTTTCTGGCACTCTTGGTTATTAAAAATACATCTCTCAGTAGAGTTTTGAGAGTCATGTCAGCAGGCCTTTGAAATTCAGTGGGGAAAGAGTCACCTGGATAGAACATAGCCTTTTATTTATCCCCTTAAATTGTCCATGAGAAGCTGAAAATACCTGTTTTCCCTTTTTTTTGCCATGTATTAAAAAACCTAGGAGTCATTCAGATGATGACTTGACCACAAGCTAAGCAGCCAAGCAAGAGCCTCACCAGCTTGGGGTTTTGGTGCCAAATCAAACATCTCTCAGGCCCTTCTGTGTGAGATGTGGGAACAGGCAGGTTAGAAATAGAGTAGGCTTCTTTGGTCCAAACAACACTTATTTTCTATGCATGATTAAAGGGTGATTTGAATTAACATTTTTCCTGTTCTTAATCAGCATATGAACAAGGTACATGGCAGAGTTGAGCACGGCAGAGAACTGGGCATGGCTGAGGAGCTGGGGACAAAGAGGGATGCTGGACAGAGATGGGGCTGGCACCAGGAGTGGATGGTGCCTTCAGCCCTGGAAGGAGGGAGCCTCTTCCCAGCCTTGTCAGTCATGGGACAACTGGACTCACCTGATGGCCAATACAGAAGTAGGAACAAATAAGTACTCATTTTCCATCCAATCAAGATATTGATAAACTTTACTGATGCACAAAGGGTGTGAGGAAAAAAGTATTTAATTGTCTATACACCCGTCCCCCATACCTGGTAATAAATTTGTCTGTATTGCTGTCACTGGATGCTGCCCATAGAACTCACATGCCTGGAATGCAAAAGCCGGTGAACATAACCTATTTAGGAAGAGTCAAGAGGGGAAGGAGGATGGCAAGCCACATAAAACAAGCTGTTATCTCCTTCTGAGTCACTGGGCATCCTCTCCCTTTCCCTCTTTTCCTCCCCAACTCCACACCCCCACAGTTTGCACTCTGGTTTCAGGGGACTTGAAAAGGGAGAAAACATCTGCTTTTGTCCCAGCGACTCACAGGTTTCCCTGGAGAGTGCATGCCTGTGGCAGCCCAGCATGAAATGCCCTTCACTCAGGTACTGGCACCAAGAGAAAGTTGTCCCAGCAGACAGGAGGTCTCAGATGGCACAGCTGCTTGTGGCTGGGGTCAGTGTTTCTGCACAGTGGAGCAGAGATGGATAGGCAGAGGCTTTATCCTTAGTGTCTCTCTAACTTCGAGGGGAAAAAATAATAATAAAAAAAGGTGTGTTTTTCTTATTACTGTAGATTCCCGTGTAAAGAGTGTAGAAGATGGGGACACAGCATCCAGCATGGATGCTCATCTCTTTGAAAGAGCTACTGAAGCCTAGAGATGACATAGGAAAAAATCCACTCAAACCATTAAAGTGTTATAAGGAAATGTCAGTTAGCAACAAAAATGAAAATTTGGCCCTGCAAGGTATTATGTGAACTAGCTGCGTATGGGAAAGGGTCTGGTTACGTCTCTTGCAGTTCTCTGTTCCTCACATGAGGTCATGAAAATTTTGCCAAATGGTTTTCTATGAAAAAACAAGAGATGCTTTTAATTAGGATTCAACAGAATTCACAAAATCACTATAATAGTTTTTTTGAATGCCTCCCTACACTTTGTGCTGGAATGAAAAACACCATAACATGCTAGAAGTTTCAATTTGAATTGTATGCTGGATCTTCCATTTTGTCAACATTAATACTGTAGATTTTTCAAGATGTACTGATTTTTAAACAATTTCGCAAAACCAATCACCTATATACAGTATAATAGATATAACCATTCTGGATAGAAAAGAAATAATCACAGAGCTATATGTCATGTTATCATGAAGGGCTGCACACTCCTTAGGAGGGACAGACCAGGAAGGTGTGGTGGTGGAGTTGCCCTCTATGTGTGGCAGCACTTGGAATGTCTTCAGTTCTGTCTTGGGGTGGATGATGAATAAGTGAGAGCTCATGGGCTAGGATTAAAAGGCAGAGTAGTCAGGGTGATATTGTGGGTGTTTTCTACATGCCTCCAGATCAGGAGGAGGAAATGGATGAGATCCTCTGGAGGCAGCTTGAAGCAACCTCAAAGTCAAAAGAAATTATTTTTGTGGGGGACTTTAACTACCCTGACATGCTGGAGAAACAAAGCACAAACAGTACAGGAGGTTCCTGGAAAGCCTCGATCACAACTTCCTGTCCCAGGCAGGGGAGGTTTCCTCAAGGAATGGTGTGCCTGACCTCATACTAACAAACAGGGAACACCTTGCTGGACATGTAAAGGTTGGGGGTAGCCTTGACTGTAGTGACTATGAGACTGTGGAGTTCAGTATTGCATGAGGAGGAAGCAGGACAGAAAGAAAGCTTACAACCATAGACTTCAGGAGAAGTCTTTATGGATGTTCTCAGAAGAATCCCATAGCTACAGGCCCTGCAGAAAAGAGTGGTATAAGAGAGTTAGTTGATATTCAAACATCAGTTCCTTCAGGCTCAAAAGTGATGTATCCTGATGAGCAAGAAACTGGTTACAGATGGCAAGAGACCTGTGCGGATGAATAAAGAACTGTCATTACTCAAGTGTAAGCAGGAAATACACAAGAGATGAATGTAGGGTCACTTAGAGTGGATATAGAGGTGGTCATAGTTACTAGAAATGAGACAAGGAAGGTCAAGGCCCATCTGAAATTCAATCTGGTCAAGGATGCCAAGGACACCAAGAAGGGCTTCTTCAAATACATCAGTGACAAAAGACAAACAAAGGACAGTGTGGGCCCATTGTTAAATGGAGGGGGAACCCTGGTAACAGAGGACACAGAGAAGGCAGAGTTACCAAACGCCTTCTTTGCATCAGTCCTCACTGACAAGACCAGCCCTCAGGAATCCCTGACCCAGGACACCAGGGGAAAGGAATGTTGGAAGGAAGACCCTTCCTTGGCCATGGAGGATTGGCTTAGAGAACACCTGGGCAAATCTGGCATCCACAAGTCCACGGGCCCTGAAGGGACACATCCACAAATGCTGAGAGAGCTGGTGGACACCATAGCCAGGCCACTCATGGTCATCTTTGAAAGGTCATGGACATCAGGAGAGGTGCCTGAGGACTGCAAGGAAGCAAATGTTGCCCCAGGCTTTCAAAAGGATGAGAAGGAAGACACAGGGAACAGTGGTCAGTCAGCCTCACCTCACTCCTGGAAAGGTGATGGAGCACCTCATTCTGGAGACCATCACTATCCACATGGATGACGAGAGGGTGATCAGGAGTAATCAGCATGGAGTCACTAAAGGTAGATGATGCTTGACCAGCCTGATTGCCTTCTATGATGAAACAACTGCCTGGATGGATGAGGGGAGAGCAAGGGATATTGTCTGCCTTGAGTCCAGTGAGGCTCTCAATGCTGTCTGTCACAACATCCTCACAGGCAAACTCAGGAAGTGTGGGCTGTGTGAGTGGACAGAGAGGTGATTTGAGAACTGGCTGGACAGCAGATGCCAGAGGGTTGTAATCAGTGGCACAGGGTCTAGCTGGAGGCCTGTCACTGGTGGTGTCCCCAAAGGTTCAGCCTTGAGAAGAGACAACTGAGAGGGGACCTCACCAATGTCCATCAGTCCCTGAAGGGAGGGAGTCCAGAGGATGGACCAGGCTCTGCTCAGTGGCACCAGGCAATAGGACAAGAGGCAATGGGCAGAAACTGATGCACAGGAAGTTCCACCTGAACATGAGGAAAAAGTTTACTGTGCAGGTTCACTGGAACAGGCTGCCCAGAGAGGCTGTGGTGTCTCCATCACTGGAAATATTCAAGAATCCTGTCCATGTGCCCTGGGATGGCCCTGCTTGAGCAGAGAGGTTGGACCAGATGACCCACTGAGCTCCTTTCCAACCTTGTCTGTTCTGTGATTCTGCAAAATACTTTAGTTATTATGTTTTTGGAGAAAAGCCGTGTGAATTAGTCATATTACACTCTGATCCTGAAACTGAAACACTTTCCAGTCTAACATTTCTCAAAGGATGTTAAACAGCAGCTGCTAAAGCTAGACATTTTAATATCAGGTTGTCTAGATAATTTGCATCTGAGAGTTTTATAAGAGCTTGCCGAAGAGCTCTTTGAATGATTAATGGTACTGTAAAGTTTTAGAGACACAGCAAAAATTGAAAAATTACAATAGCAAATGGGTAAAATTGCAGCCTAGGTAATTTAAAGTCTTTTACCTTTACACTGATCATGTAGAAATTGCAGAATTGTTGATGAAATTCTCAATAAATAAAGAATGGAAGATGTTAATATGATTAATTTCAAACCCATAGTTTTCAGGGAAAACCTCTGATTCTAACATGTCATTTGGTGGGGCTTTTTTTTTTTTTATAGACATAAAATTTGGTTGAAAAGCAAGTAATGTAAAATGTTTGATAATATACTGTGTAGCGTTTTAATCAAGAACAATTTAATTTACTCCCTCCACTGTACTAAATGGCGCTATAGTATTATAATAAATAGATAACCACTGCTGAATATGTCTATTTTTAGTTGCATCATGGCATTCTAAGTCCTGTCTTCTTCAATTTTTTGCACTGAAGATCTGAAAGGAAATCATTGAAGAGGAGGTTTCCAATCAATGTGGGGGATTGGGAGTGGTGAGACAGATACCCAATAAAACCAAGAGATACGTCTGCTGAATCGAGCACACCACAAAGGTAATGTCATACCTCTGGAGAAATAGCAAATGAGCCTTTCTTGTGTGATAGCAGCTCCAAATTGTCAGAAGTAACTCTCCAAAGAAGTCTGTCAGGCAAGGTAATTTCCTAAATCAGCTGATCGGATCCTTCACTGTACAAAGAAGGAATCTTAGGTGGGTCAGGGAGATTTGAAGTGGTAAAAGGTTAGATCTTCTCTTGAAAGACTCATGGGGTTCAATCTGATGATTTAATTAAAAAGAATATTTAGAATTTAAGGTAAATATTTGAGGTACTCTCACTACATAGAATTGTAGGTTATGTTGCCTGAAGGCTCCAGGTTAGCACTGCTAGGAGTTAGAGCTCTGTTACAGTACGAGACAAAACAACCTAAGCTTCAGGCTGACAGCTTTGGAGTAGTAATAAGATTCAAATATTTTTAGACAGTGGTTTTAACCTTTTGAGTTATATTACATGAATGTGCCCCTATTTTTTCAGTGGACACACTAAAATCAGAATTTCTAAAAGAAGACATGGTCTCACTCAAACAATTATTATGCAGAAATTTTATGTGTTATCTTTATAGGAAAGATCAGAGCAGAAGAATGTACCAAGCCACACTGATGTAATAAATATATTAATTGACTGGATGAGTAACTGAGTTTGTAATGCTGTCTGGAAGGCTGTAACTAGTAGAGGAGAATGTGGGGGAAAGAATGAAATGCTAAGGAATCTGGAGGCAAAGAGAATGTATCTGAGCTGGAGACAAGATGAAAAGTTTTGGGTCAACTGAGGTAATGCTGCATGTTAGTGACAACCGGAGAATGCTGTGAATCTGAATGGACAGGTGCTTCCTACATATTACTGGTTTTCTTCATCCAGAGAAAAATCTGCAAAGTGTTCTAGTCTTTTGGATGTCTGATCCTGTCATGGTCCAGTCCTGGTGGAACAGGTATGTCTCATTCTTGCTCTGGGGCCTTCTTCCCAAAACATCACAAAGCAGAGCACTGACTTTAAAGCATACATTTCCACAAACTCTAGCCAATGGGACTATTAATAAATAGCATGTTACTTATCTTTTTATCTCTTAAAAATCCAAGCTAGCAAATAGTCAAGCAGCCTTTCCTCAACCCTAATCACTCATGTAATTTTAGTGAAAGAAGTGAATCTAAAGCTGAAAAAGCAATTGCTTGGAAAATTGAAAGTACTGTGAATAACTTGAATTTGTGTGAGATGAGGCAACCTATAGTCATCCTTTCCCATGGGGCATTCAGGTACAGTATAGTCATGTCCAAGAAGTGGATTGGGTTTTTTTTTCAGGGAAGGAGGCACTTGCCTGAAGGGCACTTGCTTCTCTGGTTGCAGAAATTAGTACACTGGACTACATGCTATAGAAGACTGTAGGAGGAGAAAGAATATCCTGTGGTTAAGGGGCTTTCCATAAGTGCAGATGAGCATATGCTCATCTGTGTAGAGGATTGGTTTGATAGAAAAAAACAGAATAGTTCCAGTTGGAAAAGACCTACAATGATCTAGTCCAACTGCCTGACCACTTCAGGGCTGAACAAAAGTTAAACCATGTTATGGGATTTTTCAAATGCTTTTTGTGCACTGATAGACTTGGAACATCCACCTCCTGTAGGAAGCCTGTTCCAGTGTTTGACCACCCTCAGTAAAGAAATGCTTCCCAATGTCCAGTCTGAGCCTCCTGTGGTACAGCTCTGAACCATTCCCACTTGTCCTATCCCTGAATACTGGGGGAAGAACTCAGCATTTCCCTCTCCATGTCCCCTCCTCAGGAAGCTGTGAGGTCACCCCTCAGCCTCCTTTTCCCCAAATGAAACAAGCCCAAAGCCCCCAGTCCCTTCAAACGGGACATTGCCTCCAGCCCTTTCATCACCTTTGTTGGCCTCCTCTGGACACATCCTCATCCTTTCCCCTCATCCTGCAGCTGTGGGGCCCAGAGCAGCACACAGAGCTCGAGGTGAGGCTGCACCAAGGCTGAACAGCTGAAACACCTCTGTGACCAGCTGGTGAGGCTGAGTTTGATGTACCCCAGGAAGGGGTTTGTCCTCTGGGCTGCCAGGGTGCATTGCTGACTCCCACTCAGCCTGCTGCTGACCAGCACACACAGATCCCTTCTGCAGGGCTGGCCTCCAGCTACTCATCCCAGGCCCAGAATGCAGAATTCAACTTGTTGAATTTCATCCCATTAGTCACTACCCATTGCTATAATCTATCTAGACACCTCAGCAAGGCATCTCGTCCCTAAAGTCCCCAGGAACTGAACCCTGAGGAGCGCTGCTGGGACAGGTTTCCAGGCAAATGTAGCCCCGTTCACTACAACCCTTTGAGCTCTGCCTTTCAAATAGTTCATTTCCCAGCTCACCATGAACCTGCTCATCCCAAAGGTGGACCATTTGTCCTGAAGGACACTTGAGAGACAGTATCAAAAGCCTTGCTAAAATTTAGAAAAACTGTTTCCACAGTCCTACCTTCATCCATTGCATGAGTGACCATATTATAGAAGGATAATCAAGTTAAACAAGTCTTTCCCTCTGTGAGCCCATGTTGACTGTGCCTAGCAATACTGAGTTATTCTTCAAATACATTTCAAGGACCACTTTCAGTTTACCCTGGTGAATCTCTTGCTGTCCATTGGAAACGATCTGTGCTACCTGCAATACCATGAACATGCAGTTGTGGTGGTTTCAGCTGGGATAGAGTTAATTTTCTTCACAGTAGCTAGTATGGGGCTGCATTTTGCATTTGTGCTGAAAACAGTGTTGATAATTCTGGGATGTTTTCATTATTGCTGAGCAGTTCTTACATAGATCCAAGGCCTTTTCTGCTTCTCATACTACTCCCTAAATGAGTAGGATGGGGGTACACAGGGAGTGTAGAGGGGGAAGGGGGCACAGCCAGAACAACTAACCCCAGCTGATCTAAGGGATATTCCAGACCCATGAGGTGTCATGTCAGTATATAAAGATGGGAGAAGAAGAAGGGAAGGGAGGATGTTTGGAGAGATAGTGTTTGTCTTCCCAAGTCACTGTACATGTGTTGGAGCCCTGCTGTTCTGAGGATGTCTGAACACCTGCCTGCCCATGGGAAGCAGTGAAATAATTCCTTGTTTTGCTTTGCTTATGTGCACAGCTTTTGCTTTACCCATTAAACTGTTTTTATCCCTGCCCATGAGTTTTCTCACTTTTACTCTTCTGATGCTCTTCTCTATCCCACTGTGGGGAACTGAGAGAGCAGCTGCATGGGGTTGAGCTGCTGGCTGGGATTAAACCATGACAACAGCTCACGAGAAAATTTGAAATATACTGATAGGGACATATATTTAGATATTTATTAATGAGAAAAAGAGAAGCCTCAGGCTTTCTATAAGAATCAAGATGCCTTTATATTCCCAGCTGGCTTACAGGATGGCTTTTCACTAAGATGACTGAGGTTCCAACAAAATGATAATCTAATCCCATAAATAAAAGAATTATTATGTCTCTTCTTCTGTGAGATAGTATCCAAATTATCTACCAAACAATTATAAATATATTAAGTATTTTTATCTCTTAGCTGTTTTGTGAACAATAATTTCAGAATATTTTGGATTTCTCTGATTAAGAGTTGTTTTTTCCTTCACTGTATCTTTCATAGATATTATCAGTGGATCTTATTCCCACTGAGGATATGACAGTGTATTCTGGGAGTCTTTCTGGAACCCCAGGAGATGAGGTCTTGCCTTAAGAAATCCAGCCATGGATGAAAGTGGAGACAGGAAATTATTTGCCTGCTATTCCCATAAGACTGTTACAGCAGCTCAAAGTGGTTTTTCATATACATATTTTGTATTTTTTGTGCTTCTGATTTTTTTTTTGCTTTGATGGAGTGTCCACTTGCCCAGCCTCTTTTTCCAGTTCTTTCTTTTATGTTTAAAGTACCTCTTTACTGTAAATGTTGAGTCACAATTCTGGGATGTTCTACTGAAATTAGTTTCCTATTTGGTGAAAGGGAAGGTAACACTGAAAGCACTGGATTTTAGAACCTGCTCTGTGACAAAAGCCTGGAATAGTAATTTCAAAATATTTTCCCTGGAATTTTCAGGCAAACCAACCGCTTTGGAACTGGGAAATGCTCCCAGGTGCCACAAGACTGAGGGGCTGAAGTTTCATGCCAGGGGATAAAGAGGTGCTGGGACAATACAACAGGAGGTTCTATATACATGCACCTATATCAACATCAATCAGCAAAGTGAAACTGCCTTTGGAGATTATTTAGACAAATCTGTGCTGTGCCCTGTGCTGCTGAGTTTATAGAAAGATCCTGCCAGAAAAGCACTCTACACCCAGATATCATAACAAAAGTGACATCTAGGGTAGTAAAATAAATATTTAATTTCTTCATGTTCCCATATCCATCTCAGACATCCAGCTAACTCTAATAATACTTTACACTATAATACTTTACAAATACAGCTATTCTAAATTAATATAATTGTTTTGATAAATACTTGTGAGATGGTTTTGCACTCTCTGCCCACTGATGTCTTTCCAGCTGTAGGACAGTATTAGGCCTTTTTTGCATGCTGTAAATGTATCAAACCTAAAAACCAAAGTAACTTTTGAAACACTAACAATATCACTCAATGCTTATATTACCCTTTACATCTTCAGAGTCTTTTATGAACAGCCATGAATGAAGTATGGTAATAGCTTTATTGTATTGTGAACCTGCTTTGCCATTCCTTCATCTGCTTCAGCAGATCTCGTCCTGATGCCTGTGAGAGCAACACATCATTGCTTCAGATGACTAACCACTGAAACTGGGCTGTGGAAAGTTATGGTTTTCCCAGTATCTCCCCCAAAGGCAGATTAGACACTACATACCAAAATTTTGGAAGATGTGCAGTCAGCATAGTCAGGTGCCACATACTGAAAGTGGTCCACCTCCCTCTGCTGTCACCTGTGCTTGGACTGAAAGTTCTTTGGGTGCCAGAGAGCATCTTTCAGCTTTGCAGTGTCCAGAGGGGTCTTGGTGCACAGTTTGGAGCTTGTAAGAGCGCAAACAGAAATTACTATAAATTGTCAGCAAGGATGACTTTTCCAGGTGCTAATAGTGAGAAAAATCGTAATGCCTTACACAGAGGGGTTTGGACCCCACTTTGGGGCTCAGCTGTTCACCATCATTTCTGCCCTTGGTCTGCAGAGATGTTGCTATCATCCAAACCATGGAAGGGGAGTCAAAGGTCATCTGGAGCAGGGGAGAAGCAAACTGTGTGGGAAATGTCCAACAACCCTTCAATCTCCCAAATCCCTCTTCAATCTCCTTGTGAAAGGAGAGGCTGAGATTGCTGAGGTCCCTGGGCTGTGTCCTTCCATCTGCAGACTTGTCTGCTTGCATGGGATAAGAACTGATATTGGCTGCTTCACCCCCCCAGGTCAGTAGGTGCCCCCAGGATGTGTCCTAGGTGGCATTGCTCCTCCATGACCAACTTTGTCACTCCTTTGTCCTCCTTTGTCAGGTCCTGGGGCCACTGTGCCACTGGCCCAGGGGGGGCTGTGCTCCATTGTGAGCACGATGGCTGCTGGAGGTAAACTGCATGTCAAGCACTTTTCCCATCTGGCATCTATTAAAATAACGTGGGTGAGCATGTGTGTGTGTGTGTGTGTGTGTGTGTGTGTGTGTGTGTGTGTTTGCGTGTGTGTATTTGGGTGTATAAAATGTGAATAGTCTCTGATTTCAAATATAGAACAAAATGCATGTTTCAAATTATGTTTTAATTTTGGCTTTTTTTTTAGTTAACTGGAAAGATCCTTTATTTTAGAGTTTCTGCAAACTCTTTTACTTAATATATTATCTGTAACAGATTGCATAAGCATGACTGTTATCTGTGTTAGTCATCACTTTAGACCATGGAATATAACTCATGGCAGTCTGGATTTAATGAATGTTTGAATTAACCTATACCTAATTTCTTGTGTTTTAAAACCTAAATCTTATTGAAAGCCGAGCTTTGTTTACTTCCCAAAATTGATCTGAGGGCCATTTGGAACACTTAGTGTATTCTAAAATGTGATCGTATCAACAATACACACTCAAGTTTGTTTTAAAGTGAGTTTTTCTTTTCTAGTTTACATAAATCATTTTAAAAAATCGTTCACTTTTTTGGATCATAATGTACTCACTTGGCTTTTAGACCTACATAGCTCACAGACCAATTTTTCAAACAGGATTCTAAAGCTATTTGTGGATTACTTTCTGTTTGCTACTTGTAATCTGCATTCCTGAGGCGAGCATGCTAAAATGACTGAGGATTTTCATCGAGCTAAGTGATTATACTAAATAGGGCAATTTTGGGTGCTCTTAGCTTCTGTGTTTAAAAATACAATACAGAAGAAACCAACACCACATTTTCTGTCAAACCACAGAGGGCACTGTTTGTTCTTAATATAAAATGGCCCTGCTACACAGACTCTTGTCAGTCTTCATTAAGGAATTAATGTTAAGAGCTTTAATTTAACCTTTTTTCCCCCCTCATTTTTGCTTTCCTTGATTTAAAAGTTAATCAGGTGTATCACACTTACACACTGTCATGTTTTTCCAGTGTTTGCTACCAGATACTGCCCTGGTCCATCCCTCTTCTCCTTACTGCTTCATCACACCACTGGAGTAGAGAATTTCCTTTCCAGCAATGAGTCTGGAGATGTAGTGCAGGAAACTGCCTCATGATTGTTCAATGGTTAATTAGCACTCGACGTTTTTACTTGCTCTTTACTTTTACTTCAAAGTATTGGAGAAAGGGAGGGAAGGCAGCACTGGCAACAATTGAAGTGTTAACTCCTAATATTTCTCCTCTGGTGCTTCCAATCAGGATGGAATAAAGGAAACAGAGCAACAGTGAGGCTGAAAATCAATTGGCTATGCCAGTTTTGCAATTGTTGTTTATCCATTACTTGAAATATTCTGAACAAAATATGATGACATTTTCAGTTTTCTCAAAAAAAAAATCTTCCAAACTACCTGACACAGAAAAAGCAATAGAAAAATGTACAGGTTATTCTAAAATTAAAGTCTTGTGTTTTTTTAATTCTATGTAATTGTTTGTTTGTTTGTGTCTGCAAAATGTGCTGGGAAAACAATCATAATTTCTTGTGAAATAAATTTGGGACTTGTTTAGTCCTGGAGTTTTGTTGATACAAAGTGGCCTTAGATCATTGTATCTTAGAACATCACACACAGACAAGATAAACTGTTTATAATATGAAAATCCTCATAGATTAAAGGAAATAAATAAAAAGCAGAAATTGGGAAAACTGTCAACATCAGATTAGTGGAAAAGTTCTTGTTCACTTGTAGCCCTTTTAACTATTGTGCAAGTTTGGGACATCTCAGAAGCTATAAAGTATTAATGCAGTTGCTATTGATTCAATTAAAGGTGTATTTTAGCAGTTTCTCTGTCTCTCCAACAGTGACCCCTATGAACTTTGCTGGTTAATTTAAATTCTCGTTTGTTTGAGGCCTGGATAACTTCTGGGTTAATTTTTTCCATTTCACTTTCCCAACCTGTGTATAAAGCTGGTGTTGATATCTTTGAGTGCTTTGCAGCTCTTGATGACACACAGCATTGGTCTTAGCCAGACACACCAGGTTTTGCTTTGTGTTTTTGTGCCTGGCCAAAGGCACACTTAAGACACAAATGGCTGCTCATTTTGCAAGCACTCAGAAAAGACTGCCAAAATTATGGATGTCTCTGGAAAACAGGGGTGCCCAGGATCCCCTGATGGGCTTTGGGCAACTTGTGATTTCAACACTGGGCAACCTACTACAGTGCTAAACTATCTGATGGTGTATTTTTAAAAATATTCAGGTTGAATCCCTCTTGTTCCAATTTTCATCTGGTGTTTCCAATCTTCCTGACATGTCCCAAGATAGACCCTTGAGGAACTCCTCACCAGGCTCTGTATAGGGTACTGCTCAGTAACAGCTACCCTTTGAAATGGACAATTCAAACAGTTTTTTCTCCATCTTGTAGTCCAGCCATCAGGATTGTGAAGACTTACATTGGATATAAGGATGCTGCAGGAAGCCATGTTGAAAGTGTTGCTAAAGGAAGCCTTTCCTCCACTGGGAAATGACTCATGAGAAGGGTGCTGTTCTTGGGGCTACATTTAAAGAAACAATTTGTAAGAGAGATTATGGAGACTGTCCAGAGAAATGGAATTTTCTCTGCTGGTTTCTAGTTATTTTTCTTTTAGAACATGAGACGATACATAGAAATTCCCTTCTGAGAGTAGTTCAATCAAATCATCGCTTGCTACAAGGCCAAGGATGATAAATTTTTGCAGATTTCTTTTAAAGCATTCAGGAGTAAAGGTCTAAACTTTTTAAAGTAACCTGAATAGGCGATTATCCATACCATCAAACAGGCAAACTCTGCTGCACAGCTGGAGTGTTATTTTCCTGAAGGCACTGCTAGGGGCAAGGACATTATCTTGCCGGTGAGGTTACATCCTTTGTATGTGTTTTAGGACTGGGTCTGCATTACCATGGGATAGTTATAAAAACATGCTGATAGTTCTGCAGAAGAATTTGATTTTTCAAAATGTGTTCTTCCTTGCCTGTCTGATTTTCAAAAACTGGAAACATAATCTGGGAAATAGGGCCGCAAAGTCATTACAAAAGCCCTGCACAGCACAACTCTTGCTGTTTTTGGCTTTTCTATTTCCTCCATATGCCAATTCATTCCTAGCTATGCTTATCAAGGGATCATAAGCATTTTCCATCTCATTTGATTTTTGAACCAGGAATTCAGTATTCTGCAACACAGAATATTGGAACTGCTTTAATTTACTAAGTTTAAGCATATCCCGAATATCTAAATATTATTAAACATAAAGTTCCTTTGATTTTTCTTTTCAAGTGACATAGAATGAATTTGTAGAAGAGAAAGCAGTACTTCAGTTATCCATAATGCATCTGTTTATGTTTCCAACTGGTACACTTTATCACCAAGTCATTGGTTTATATTACAAAATGATGGCTGTGTAATAAGTAGTTAGCAGAAACCACAGGCACGTCTTTGAAATAACACTAATGGCCATTTTTGATGAAATATATGAGGCTTTGTGAAGATGATTTGATGAAGAAATGTATTTTCTTTACTTACTGTTAACAGTGAGAATGTTGAAGCCCTTTAATCTCTGCTGCACAACTAAACATTTTTTTTTTTCTTATTAGGGATTAGTTTGAACTAGCAAGCACCATTTTATAATTAAGAAGCTTTAAAGCAAGTGAATTTGATCAGAGAAGAACTAATTAACAATAGCTGATAACACTGGAAATTAGTCATTCTACCTCTTTCTATACTTTAAGGTACTGAGGATTGTCTTCTGCTAGCAGAGTTTGCATATGTAGGAATCAATAAATAATAGTAAATTACAAAGCATGCTGGAAGGCCCAAGTGTGATGACATTTTTAAGACTAAGATTTGCTCTGAAGGGATTAAATCTCTAGGTTTTTATGAAAAGTGCAGCCAGACCATAGCAATTTACCATACTTCACATTGGATAAGTTTTCTGGCATTTCACAAGTAAATCTTCCAACCAGTTTCTAAGCTAAAATTAGATGTCAATTGGATCTCTAGTTAAAGATGTGATCCTTGGACAAGTTTAACATTTATGTCTGTTTTATACTCTAGCTTAAAAAAGTTCAGCTGCAATGCATTGTGCAAAATGATATTTTGCACAGGATACATTTGAAGAAACAATTTATGATTTAATTTTTATGCAGTGTTGTTTTAAACTCCTATTTCAAGCACTTTTGCTGATGCTACATATTTTCAATCTTGTTCTCAGAAAATTTTGCTAAACTTTGGCTACTTTTTCATGTTGGTTTTTTTCTTCACCCAAGTGAAGAGCACTTGCATCCTGCAGGGGAAATGTTGCTTTGGAAAAGTACTTATCCAACTTTTTCAGCTCTAAGAAATCAGTTTATTAAATATTTGCTTCTTCATGTTTTTGACATTTTGGAAAAATACAGCCTTCATTCAGAGTCCCACCAGGCTTCGGTGTTAGGACTGTAAATATGGCCTTTGCTTCAAGACTGTACTCTTTGTTATCTTCAAATTTAATGTGTTTAAGGAAGGAAGGAGTCTTTCAAAGAAGGGAAGAGTGTCCCTTTCATACTTTGTATCAATTTCTAAAACATTTACCCTGTGAATTGAAAGGGATAGGGAACCTGCAGTAAAACACCCATATCTAATACACCCAGTAAAATGCTAATTAAATATTAGTTATGCAGGCAAAATGAATGTCAGTGGTGAATGCTTCACTACTTTACTTTATTTTTAGCAAAATTAACCAGATTTAGGAGAAATAACAGCTTCCTACAAGTTACCTGAAAGCATTTCATTGAGATGGATGACTTGGATCAATGCAGGTGTCGCAGGAAAGTCTAGAAGACCTGGGCTGCCCAAGTGGCACATGCAGCCTGCCCAGATCACCAGCCCCTGCTATTTCTTGATCTCTGGGCTGTCCCTCAGAAACAGACTGAGATTATTGTAGTGGGGGTAACAGTAAAAAGGCACAAAAGACACGAAGTTGTAGAAAACCAGACTCATTTATTCTGCTGCCACTGGAGCAGTGTGCACGTAAGGATAACTTAAGCTACAAAATCCTTTTGTCTTACAGGTGACTCTGCCACTGGCAGCCCTTCCCCTACAGATAATGTGAATATAGTGCTTTTGAGAGGGACAGGGCCTGCTGCTCCTCTTGCTTGGCCCATGTGACCCCACTGTGTTCAGAGAAATGATGCAGAGCACAGTCTGAAGTTCAGACACAGATTCAGGGCTCTCCATCCAATCATACATCTATAGACAACTGTAAAGGTCAGAAATACCAGCAAGTTCCAGCCACTTTGGGCTCTTCAAGTGTGACCAATCTGCATTAAAGGCACATCAATGACTTGGCCAGGCCTGGCAGTTTTGGGTGCCTTTAATGCAGTAGTAAACCTGTTTGTAAGAGAGAAATTAAGCAAAAAAGGTTTTAAATTAGAACTTTTGCAGTTAAGCAGAACTGATAGAGTGACCACTCTATCTTTAAAAGCATCAGCAAGTGAAATATGCATAATGTCTTTATAAATAACTTTTATCTGGAACCAATAATCATTGGTTCAGTCCAGTCCAATAAAATCATTCCATCATAACTGCATAATTATTTTGTCACATTATTACACCTTATATTGTAGAGTGCTTAAGAGTCTTGTCCACACATTTCTTACTGAGTGAATTTGACTTTTTTCCTAAGTATAATCTCAACCAGGTTTTCTTTTTTAGTTTTCTATCTATTAAATTCATTGCTGATATTTTAATTTTTCTCCAGATAATAACTGTTTTATCTGAGAGTCCAGCCTAATATCTCTGCTCTCAAGGGATATGATGGGAGGAGCATTAGGCTTATTAAAATGCTTTCTAGGAAAGCTGAAATTCAGGATTTCTTGGATCAGGATGTTATGGATTAGGAAATAATAGGAATAATAGCAAGATGGGTATTATATGTTTAAACAGGGATGCACTGACAGTATTTCCATGTGTAGCATTTGTACAATGTGATCTGCTCAGCACGGCCTAATGGCAACAGAAGTTTTGCTATTTGTCTTCCTTGTGTCCAGGGATTTTGCCTGGATGCATTTTTTTATCCATAACTTCTTCATTAGTGTGAAGATTCACATGGAGGTGCTTTAGAAACCTCCCTTCAGAATGCTACCATTGATGAGGTGGATGCTGAATATCCTCAGAGGAAAGAGATTCACACGGAGAGAATCCCATCCGTGAGAATACGATGCGAGCGCTCCCTGGGGTCTCTACGCTTGCATGAATAGGAAGGATTAAAGGTTCAGGCTTATAGCCCATTTGTCATGAAATCCTCTAATGATGACAGAAACTGTAGACTTGCCTCATATAGAATATCTATAAAGAGCAGAGTGAAAAGGATATAGTGAGGCAATGGTGCATGACCCTAATTTTAGAAGTATTGAAAGTGGGAGAATTCGAGGAGTTTATGACAGTAACAGAATATTGGGGTTTGGTTTCCCTTCCTCCCACCAGTGCAAAACCCAAGCACTAAAGACTGTGTCTTGAAAAGTCCATACAATCATCTGGATATTCTCACCCTCCCTCTGCCTCCCCAGCACCCTCTAGGAAATACAAAACCATTAATGTAAAAACCTAAGATAACTCAAAAGCCACAATAAGTAATGGGAAAAAAGCAAGAGGGCACTGAATGTCCAGCAGCAGCTGGGATGCAGCTGGTGAGAGAACTGCAATGCTCCTGCCTGTCTGCCTTAGTGAGATGGGGTAGCAGTGCCAGGGATTATGGAGGCACCAGCCAGTGGATGCCCATCTGTTGGTAACCTGGGACCTACCTGAGCCCCTGGCTTGACCCTGACCCTGAGCCATGCCAAGGCTCACGTGGTCCAGGATTTATGCAGTCAGCTGCTCTGTTTCATTGCAGATGGGAAAAAAATGTCCAAAATTCTAAATATGCATTTTAGATTTCAGCTGGAACTCAATATACTAGAAAATGGAAATCCCCTTTCCTTGTCTATCTGCAGCCTGGAAGAAGAGTCCTTTGAGGAGATGCACAGAGAGTTATGATCAAGCCTGATCTTCAGTTTAGAAAATGGGTGTCAGACTCTGGTGCTGCAGCTTTTCTGTAGAAATAGAGGTATATTCCCAAATCTGGACATTTTTTGATTTAGCCAATGGAACTAAGTTCTTTGCATCTTTTTGCTGAACACCTGGAATTTTTCAAAGACATATCTATAGCTGCCAGGTTTAGTTAGAGGTTTGCAAAACACCAGTGGCAGGCTGGAGTGAGGGAGGGAAAGCAAGGTGTTTCAGGACACAAAGCAGCCCTCCTCTGCCAGGTTGCCTGTTTAAAGTACAAGCTCATGTGAGCAAGGATAATCTTCTTCCGTGAGGAGTGTGGTGTCCAGAGAGCTGGTACAAATCTACAATAATCTGTGTATGCTGCCTTGCCAGGCACAGCTTCTTTACACCAAATTTTTCCTTATCCTGATGTTCCAGGTCTGTATCCTGGCATGGCAGCAGTGTCACTTGCTGCCTGTGAGGGAGAAGGGTTACATGGTGGGGACATTGCCTGCATGCAACTGCTGTGTGAGCAAATGTGAACTGCACTTTGTGAGAATTAGTCGGGTAGGAAGAGAAACAAACCCCACAAATTTGCTGGGAGGATTAAGCCCAGCAGTTGAGTTTTCAGGGGCCCGTAGGCATTTATCAGGCTATTTACTATGACCAGAGGCATACCTTACTTCATGTGCTCTCAAAAATATTATCCTGCAGGTATGGAAAATTCTAAGTTCCTTGTTTAAAAATGCATTGAAAGTTACTCAGTAGAAAGTGTAAAATGTATGTTCAGTGGGCTACCTGGTAAGGTTTTCACTTCTGTAATTTTTCCTGCTTACCCTAACAGCTGTCTTCTTTTTTTCCAAACTTTCAGAATAGGAAATGCCTTCATTAATTTAATTTAGATAGTTTGATTTTAGTGGTACCCACTGCACTTCACATTTTATAGTTTGCAGTTAGGAAGCAACATCTGGACTTATCCCAGTAAAAATGTGATTTCCTTAATACATTTATTGTATTTTCTTATAATAAGGAATAATTGATTAATCTTCACTATGTGTCTACACTGTTGATTACTTGAGTTACCTAAGCACAGAGCCTGCTATTAAGTGGCATGAAAGCATTGCATTTCGGTGGCTTATGGCCATTAATATGCTCATGAGTCTGCAGTAGAAATGGAGCTTAGAGCACGGTCTGTCTATCCACCCTGTATCTGACATCACTGGGAATCTAAATACTTCTGGCTTACCATTGAAATATGGTGCTTGTGGATTTGATGATTTGAGACATGGCCATTTAGTGGGACAAATACACCAGAAGCCTGATTGTTACTTGTGTGATTACTTGCTAGTCATGTTTTGCTAAGCAGATGGTCCAAGCTGTCCATGAGCAAGCAGCTTTTGGAGCAGCTATCCTGCCTGGTTTTAGGGAACTCGATTTGATGCAATTGTAAGGTTTGCTGTGTTATGTAACCCAGTCCTCTACAGTGTTTTACTTTTTTATAGTCACAGTTGATTAAAGCTGACCTGGCAAGGGACCAAGAAGCCTTTGGGAGGATTAGTGGTTATTAGTGTCATTGCCTCCTCTGCTCTGTTGTGAGCGGCTGAGCAGCACCGCCCGGGCACCACGGGAGAGGGAGCTGAGCCCTGCCATGGGCAGAGCCTGGTGCCAGCGCTGGCTCTGCTCCCAGGGGTGTGCAAGGGTGGAAGGGCCCCGTGTGATGCCAGTGAGCACCGAGGAGGAGCTTCTCGGTGGGGCTGCCACCCCCTCTCTGCGATCCGGCTCACCTGGGTGGCAGGGGAGGCAGGGGAATCACTCAGCACAGCCTCTGGAGCGCTTTGTCTCCCTCTCTCCTCTTGGTGCTTTGTACGCTGCAGTGCAGAGGCGGCTGGCGCTGAACTTTTTACCTTCAAGGCTAAGTATTTTGTGTGCTGGAGAAAATGGCCATTAAAATGATTTGTGAAATAAATACTATCACTGAGGCAGGTGTTGGACCTGTAAACAGTTAATTGCCAGAGCTCTGCAGATGTCGACTATTTCTTTTGAGACATCTGCCAGCTAATATTATCTGATAGCAGCTCATTCACTTGATGAATCTGTCATTTTGCAATTTAGCTACCAGAATGTGTGCTGGGTCGATCAGCTTGCAAACTCGTGTTTAGAAGAGCTTCACAATCTGCAGTCATCTGGAGACATTCGAGGTATAATGCAATTAATAATTTACCATCATCCTGACATGAAAGTAACTTACAGTAGAAAAGTCAAAATATGTCAGTTTTCTGCGCCTTTGAGACTCATGTCAACGTTGCTTTTAAACAATGGTAAGAGTAATAAAAGCCTAGTCCAACCTAAGGGTCAACGAACAGCAGAAGATGGGGCACATTGTTAGGAGGACATTTAGCCAAAGCTTATTTGTAGAAACTTGGTGAAATAAAATTTGTGTTCAACATCTGTGTTCAGCATTTTTCAGTTGGTTTGTGGCTTGATAATTATTGCAGAGCTATACTGCAGGTAAACCAATTGTTCTAAATATATACATGATACTCAGAAGTTGATCCATATACTTATGGATCAACTTCTGAGTGTCATGTATATATTTAGAACCATTTAGTAACCATGGAAGAAAGAAAGAACTGTATTTGAAACAGACAGGATTCCTATCTACTTTTGTATTAGACTGTTCAAATTAAAGCACTTTTGTAAGTGGAAAGTGTGACAATACTTGTGAGCTAGTCCATGGAATATTGTTTTTTCTGTTGATCACATGCAAGTAGATATTAACACCCTCCGTAACAATTTCAGCTATGTTGACTATTTTTGCTGTTTGGTTGAACAAAAGATGATTTGTACCTGAGGAGAGTACATTCACTCAACAAGCCTAGAAAGAAACCACGGAATTTGAATGGGATTTTATATAAAGCAAAAAGAAAAAGAGGAACGAGTTGTTTTTAAAAAAGTAAGGGGGCTGTGGTGGAATTGCAATTGAGTCATAATCTCTTAAAAAAGCCCCCACTAAGGCAGATAACTAATTTGCTCTGTAGTCAGGCTGCTCAGGTTACCCCCTTGATGTTTTGAGCTGTGGGGACCCTCCTTCAGGACTTTGTTGCTCTTGGTGGCCGCAGCCGTGCGGCCCGGGATGAATAGGATGGAGTGGCAGGAGGGTAAATGTGAGAGCTTTGTGTTTTCAGACAGTTCTTTTGCTTCTAGGAAAGTTAATTAGGAAGTGAAACCTTAAGCAGTTGACAGTGTGCATTGTTGGCTGCTAGTGCTCTGTGACAAATACCACTGAAAGGTACTTCACTTTCTTTTGTAAACAGAAAGGTAAGGAATTTGCACAAAAATGTATTGGTGAAGATCTGCTTTTCATCATGGCCTAACCACATAGTAAACAACAGAAATAACTTGTTTTAATAAAGTATGGTGTTGAAACATTTATCAGCAAGCTCTTTCTCTCCATTTCAAAGGTATGTTTAGGTAAGAGGAACTGTTGCCTTAAAGAAACCCAATCTGAAATTTTGTTATAACATTTTTTTCAGGTCAAGGTCAGGAAACTTAAGGAAAAGTTTGACTTTTGGGCCATCATACAATTACGCCTGAGTTGATTAATACAGTATGCTGAAACAGCCATCTAAGAATTTTGTAGTATTTAAAATATATCCCAAATAGTAGTTACTCATATAAAATTATTCTAGTAGTCACATTATAAAAAGCATTACTTCATTTTTATTGTCATTTTTTGCATGTAGCATGCACAGTTATGAGGCAAGTGTAATAATCCATGTATTTTAATTTCTCTGTGTAACAATAAAAAAATTAACATACCGTTCTCTTATAGGCTATGTTCCCTTGAGTGACATCATTATAAGCCTCTGGAGAATTAATAAAATAGGCTTGGGGACTTCAGAGTTTAAGCCTGTTAAAACAGTTCTACACAGTACTTCATTTGAACTAGACTTTAGTGGTGTTCTTGTGAAACCAAAAGGAGAGTGGTATAGAGGTGGCTGAAACACTATAGATGTCCATTTCAGAATAAAGGTAGCATTTCCAGCCTCTGCAGGTGGAGCAGCTCTGCACAGAGGCTTTCACAATGCAGAGTAGCACAGCAGGACATTAATTATGAGAAGACTGTATAAAGGTATGGCATTCGTGGAGTAGTATTTGGGACTCATAAAGCAGCCACCAGAGATGACTGCTCCGAAGGGCTGGTAAACAGGAGGAGGTAATGGCACTGCATCTCTAAAATACATTCGTGCAGGCTTAGTGTCATCGAGGGAATGCTGCAAAAGATATTTTCTAAGCAAGATCCAGGTTTTTTGCAGCCTCTGTCTCCCCTGGAGCAGTTGTGGCTGTGGAGAGATCTCCCATCTCTGCAGCTCACTGCTTATCCATGTTGTCCCCTTGCTTGTGCCCATTAATCTCAGTCCTTGTGGTGAAACCACAGTTTCCTCAGCCACGCAGATATTTTGCAATAGCTTTCCCTTTTGCCAGTGTTCCCTACAGAAAGGGAGAAATTAGTTTTCTGTTTATACATTCCCGTGAAGTGATGCTCTATCTGTTTTTACAAGGCTGCATAATGCCATTTAGATTTAGTCCTCAGAGTGAGCTATTTTTAAAGGTTTTCAGAGGGATATTGTAAATATTAAATTATTCAGATACTTTCACATTTTTCCATAAGAAACTCCCCAAATATTATTAGACTTAGCTTTTTGGGGGGTGCTTTGAAAAATGGACTAGGAAGATTTTCAGGAATCCTTAGAATACGTCTAAATTTCTTCCTACTCCTTCCCAATGTTCTTCAGGATGCAAATCCAACACACCATAAAATTTATACTGATTTAATCGTAATGATAATAAATATTGTATAGGATAACTATGAGATAACAGTGCTTGAGTAAGGTGAGCTGAGTAAGTGGTTGAATAAGGTTATTATACATCAGAACTGCTCTTCAGGCTCTTCAGGGCTGAGTAAATGAAATAGCTTGCCGATGGCTCTTCCTGCTGTAGGACTGCATATGAGCATGGGGAGGGATGGAAGAAGGCTGAAGGGCTTCAGGGGCATGAGTCTGCCCCCACCTCTGGTTACATTTGGGTTGGGGAGGAGGATTCCACCCTTATCAACCCCGTTGTGAGCTCATTCCTCATTTCTTGAACAGAGAGGAATGTTTATTCAGCTGACACAGTTTCTGGGAAAGAGGCTGGAAGAAGAAACTGCTGCGTGACAGTCTTCCTCCTTATCATCTAAAGTGGTGATGTATCTGTGCAACATGTGGGAAGGGATAGGGAAGGGTGGCCAGCTAGACAAGGGACAGACCAAGGAAATTAAGTATTTGAATGCACAGGGGATTATTACCCCATTACTCTGCATCTACAACAATACTCATCTGAACTCAGCCTACCAAACCCTAATCAAAATAACCTTTTCCACTTGAGTGGTTGATTAACCCCCAAAGGCTCCATCTTTCAGTGAGTTTACTCAAATTCAGATAGTATGTGTGGAGTATGCAGTGCTGATTTGCACCAGAGTATACATTAATAACAATGGCAGAGGATGGAGGGACAGGGAAGGGCTGGAGCAAACCGTGTGGGTATCTGCCCTGCATGGACAAGGAACAGCTGACAGCTTGGGGCTGCCTCCCTGCTCCCATATGACTTTGTGTGGGAAAAGATCTGCAAGAGTGTGATTAAACCCATAGGAGAGGCATGCAAGGCAAACTGGAGAACAGCCCCACATCTGATTTGTTCTGGGGACTGCTTTCCCCTTTACAACATCAGCCCTCCTTGCTATCCCCTCTGATAGAGCACGGCGGGTGTCTCTGGGAAGGGATCCGTGGCCTTCGGCTGCATCTCCTTATGGAAATTGCTTTGACCTTTATTTTCATTTGTTGGCCTGGCTGCTATCCTGTCCCTGAAGCGGAGTGTGGTTACACCTTTCTGCTTAAGCTGGCATGTTTAGTTTAAAACCAGAAGAAATAAGAACTTCTCAGCTTTCTAGAAATAACTTTTCTTCTCTTTTTATCACCTACAGAATGCCTGGAGAGTTTCAAACTAATAACAAGATTATGTAAGAGAACAGGAAATAAAAACATACATATACTCTATTTCTGCAGAAACAGCCCCATTGCATTTAGTCTTCCAACATAGTAAATGAGCCCTCTATATACTTTGGCACTACAAAGCATTTCAAAGATACTTCTGGTAAACACCAATACCATATCTATCCCTCTAAAACTCATTTTTCAGAAATGTATACATTGTAGAAGTGGAACAAAAGTCAGCTTCAACATTTTAAGCAATCAGTTTGATTCTGGTCACAGAAATTACTCTTTCTGTCAGCAGGAGGAAAATTTACAATCAGGAAATCAAAGAGTCTAACTTATTCCTGTATAATGCAGCATAAGATGCATGTAAATGGGATCACCCCCCTGGAAAATCTGCTTCCTCTCATTTGGCCGAGCAGGGCTGGGTGGCTGCTGTGTGCTGCACAGGAGCCAGGGCAGGCTCAGCCCAGCCCGTGGGCAGGTGGAAGGAGCAGGGTTGTGGTCAGGGCTGTGCTGCTGTGCCAAGGCATGGCCCCACTGTGCCCCCATCCCTCTCCCTGTCCACCCTGAGCTCTATTGCCAGAGCTGGCCTTCCCACCACTCATCCTGACCCACTTCTGCCATCCTGGAGCAGCACACCAGCTCCAGCTGCATTGCAGCCCTTTTCCATCATCCCCTCTTCAAGGAACAACCGTGTCCTCATGCTTCTACGTCTGTCTTTTCTTCTTTTCAGCAGTGAGGCATTGACAGCTTTCCCTTTTCCCCTTCTTCCCTTCTTCCCCATGGGTTTTTTGGAAACGGCTGAGGAAAACAGTGATCAGCCAATTTATGTGACACTCTCTCAGATAAACAAATGGGAAAATGGGACTTTTGAGGCTTGTCTGGACAGTGTAATTAAAATGATCCTTGTGTGGCAGTTGTAAATTGACCCTTGGCAAACAACCTGGCTGGTCAGATCAGGTTGTGGAAAGAGCTTCATCACTTCTTAACATGGGTGATTCCCCTTTTTAGTAATTCTATAATGTTATTTTTTTTCTCTTTGGAGAATTCTAATGGGTTTATTTATAAAATAGCATAGATTTTAAGACACCTACTTCATCTCCTTTCACTGAATCACCTTCTCCTACAAATAGGTCAGGTTCCCAATTCCTTTCCTGGAGAGTTAAAAAAAAAGGAAAAAAAAAAGAAGAAGGAAAAAAGGAAAATAGATCTCATTTCACTCATTTCAGTTGACAAGAATCAGTAAACTGGTTCCCAGATCTGGGGACCTTTCCTTTAGGTAATACATAATCCTCTCTGACTACATTCATTTAATTCTTCAAGCCCACTCTGCACTTCAGTGTGTTCTCAGGTTTCTAGCTCTTCATAGTACATTTTTAACACATAGAAATAATGTCTGAAAGCTAATTACATTCAACAGCTTCAAGGTAATTTCAAACTTAGTGAGGCTTGTAGAAAAATTTATGTCTAACATTAAAAATAATTTCTGTTAACAATTATACAAAGAATATCATAAATACTTCTGCTCTGCTGAGCAGGATTATGCCTTTAGAAAAATAATGTTACCATTACCTGTTTTTATCATAGCAGCAAAAAAAGAACCAGATGAGGCTGAGTCCTGGTGAGCCCAGTCTCGCTACTCAGAGTCACCCATTAGTCTGACCTTCTTCTCTAAATATTTATAATTCAAGTGGATGCTATGGATAAAGATGACAGGAATTCAGCACAGCTTTGCCGTAGTTGCTGGGAAAGAGAGCTCGTAGTTGTATCCCTTCCTTCCTTCCTTCCTTCCTTCCTTCCTTCCTTCCTTCCTTCCTTCCTTCCTTCCTTCCTTCCTTCCTTCCTTCCTTCCTTCCTTCCTTCCTTCCTTCCTTCCTTCCTTCCTTCCTTCCTTCCTTCCTTCCTTCCTTCCTTCCTTCCTTCCTTCCTTCCTTCCTTCCTTCCTTCCTTCCTTCCTTCCTTCCTTCCTTCCTTCCTTCCCTCCCTTACCAGTGAGAATATTTACCATTTTCAAACTTAGAGACCTGTCTGTGCATCTTGTCTGAGGAAAGGGTAAATGATACTTATCATATCAAACTTTGATATGATAAATGCACCTGACAAGGCCTTACTTATTAATATATTTCTTGAAATTTATCATTGATGTAGTAGTTAAAAAACACAACTTGAGATCATGAAGAAATGTGTGGGAAGCATATCTGGACTTACTTAAAACTTTGGAAGAATGTGAGAATTCACATTTATTAAGCCAAAATATAATAAATTCACAATGTAAAATACAACTCCAACTAGGCCAGATGATAAACGTTTTAATGCAATGCATGCAGCTGCTCCACTCTGTTGTTTCCAGTCCTTTTCTGTCTGGTCTATTTACCTCCCCTTAATAGCTGCAGGACATATTTATTGGGACCTAAATTTTCCCTAGTTGTTTGCAGCACAACTTTCTGGTCCAAGGAAAGGCTCATTTCTTTGAACTGTTTTTCCAATAAGAGCTGAAAACAGCAAATACTGAATTAAAAACTTTATAAGCACATTGCAAAACAATTTCACTGGGTTTCTGCTTTCTGGGGAGCCAAAGAGGGGAGAAGGTAAAGGGCTGTGTGAGATGTGTGCATGCTGCTTGCCTGAAATGGCTGTGCCCCTCTGCAAGGCTTCCCCTGGGAAGCTGAGGAGTGAGAACCCCAGCTGACAGACAAATTTGTGTCAGAGGCAAAACAAAACAATGCAGGGCAATGAAAGAATGTGGAAGGTAGAGGCAGGTGGTGGCTGAACTGGGTTTGGCTCCAGCAGTGGTTGTTCCTCTCCTGTATAGGGTGATCGGGCCCCAAGGTTACAGATGTTTCAGAAAACAAAGCCAGTCGTTGAGGGAGTGTATGGTCTGTATTAAAGTCGTTCTGGAGCCTCTCTCACCCAGGCATATGAAGACAATTTTTGTGCATGAGGCAGCAGGTGAACAACCCTGCTTATTCAGCACTACAGAAATAAGAGTAATGTGGCAGAAGTAGTGAGACCTTCATAGATATTTTTTCTAAGTAAAATAAGAAGATCCTGTCCTGGAAAAAACGTACAGATTTTGTCCTCTATGCCAGTTGCAAAACCTGAGACAAATGGGCACTATGACAACTTCTTTAGTGGCAGCAAACAAAGATGTGTGTTGTGGGAGCCTCTGGCCAGCTCTAAGATGGTTAGTCACCATACCATGCCTGGGAAAATGCACTATAGGTTAATTTGTGCAGTAAGGACAACGCTGCCACACTGCATTTTACATAGCATGCTGTGCTTTGTTTTAATAACACTAGGCAACTCTCATACCAGGAAAAACATCCTCTTGTAAAACCTGGGGACCCAAACATTGACCAGTAAAAAATGAAATGCTCTCTGTGAAGTGAAGAGTGTATGGGAATTAGTCTAAAAACACTGGCCTCAGTGGAGGATGGAGAGGGAATATGATAAGACACTGGATTTAAGTAGGGGTCAGGGCACAGGTATGCAAAGCTTTGAACGTGGAAATGGAAAGCACTGAAGTAATGTGATATCCCTTAGGTGAGAATATCTGCAGCTCAGCAGAAATTTCAGCTGTCTGTGCCATTGTGCCCCTGTCACAGACTCAGAGCCCCTGAGTGCACCAATGAACTTGAGGGAGCAGTCCCAGCTACTGCCTGTATAAAGCTGTGTTTCTGATATGCTGATGGCAGCAAGGCACAAGTGTTTTGGGCAATCCAAGCTGTAAAGCATGCAGCTGTGGCTGTTTTACTTCCAGCTTATATTGGTATGGGTCTCTGCATTGCAGCCCTCCCTCTGCAAGTCACAGGGACTATGATGCATATTCCACACTGGCTTCCCAATGTGTGAAATTCTTAAGCAGATGGTCTTACTCAGCATGACATCTTCAAATTCTCAATTTTTTGTTGGAGGTAATTTTTTCATAGGTGTGTATATTGCACAGAACAAAGGCACAGATCATATTCACATGGTTCCAGGAATGTTTTCACAAGTTTTGGCAACAACTCTTGATCTAGTGACTGTGTGGCATAACACATCATTGAGCTTGTTGGCTGTGGGAACACATGGTGAGACAATTTTGTGGCTAAAATACTTTAACCTGCATATATGTGCCATAGGATGGACCTGCTAGGTGTACTTTGTGAGAGGGAATTAGATTAACCACTCCCCAGTGGTACCAATAGGATTTTTGCTGTGTACTTTCCTAGGGGAAAGTAGAGCCTTTGCCCCATCAATCCTTTTTTGGACACAGTTGAACAAGAAGATCAAATACTGGCTGTTCTTTTGAGTGGCCACTGTCTTCTACAATCACTGGATTCATACTGGATTCATAAATGTATTTCAGACCATTGATGTGTCCCATACATTTCTGAGTTGAGTACAAACCAGAAAATATGCAATTTCATGGCTTTTGGAGGGCTGGGTATGGATTTTTACATACAGCATCATGTCCTGTTTATTTTTATGAAATAGGATAAGAGGGAAAAGCTAAGGATGGGATGGAACATTTGTTTTCTTGAAAATGAAACATCCATAACAGAGAGGATGAAGACAGACCATTTCAAGTTAGTATGGTGTCAATGCTGTCTGCTGTCTATATGTGCATACGTTCTCTCATTCTGCTTCAGATTTATGGTTTTGTAATCCACATGCTCACTTGCAAGGTTATGATGATCCATAAAACACATCTGTATTATCTCATGTCTTTGTCAAACTCTCTGTCTTCTGCTCTGTCTCTGGTTCCTTTCATTGATGCAGAAAATAAGAAAAAAAGACATTTTTATCACCTGGTTTGTTTATTCATTCAAATAACAATTGAGTTGTTTGAATAGGACAGCTCAAAATTGTAACCCTAGTCAAATGGCCTTTAAAAAAAAAGCAAGCAAACAGAAAATCCCCAACAAACCCAAAGAAAGTCTGTTGACAAGCAGCTGAGTACAGCTTGGACCAAGGAGAGGACACAGGCTGCTATCATTCCTGCAACACGCAACAATGTCTGTCACACCTACTGTGGGGTGGGGGAAGCAAATCTGTTTTTTTGAGCTGGTACTTAGGTATTCGTATGGACTTTGCTTAGATTGGCAGCAACACTTAAATGAAAAGTTTTGTAAAGAAATAGACACTAAAGATAATGTTATTCCTGTTGTTTCCATGGCAATGGACATGCTTGATAGACTATATCCATCATGTGTGCTCTGTAACCATCTGGTTTCACAGTCCTCCTTTAAGACACTCTAGGAATAAAATGTAGGTAAATGTTAATCAGGTTTATAATTACTGTTGTCCTTGCAGAAATTATTTAACATGATTTTTCAGCTGCCTTAGCATAAGGCCCAAAGGTCTTTTTAGGGTTTTATTGCCACATTTAAGGAATAGTTTAAGAATTGTTATTATACTTTAGCTACAGATGCCACTGTTTCTCCTTGGTTTCTGAAACTGTGTTATAATGACATCACATTAAGATTTTTTTTTTCCAGGCTCCAAAAAGGTCACAGTTATTTTTTCCAAATGGCTCTGTCAAGCATAAAAATTAACCATACTTTGAGCTGGATTTTCTGTATTTGTAATGTATGTTTATGTTAGCGTTTCTGTCAAAACAGGCATTAAAGATAAATGTAGCTAATTAAAAGAACATTTGCTTAGAGCTCCTGGTAATAGATACCTCATTGTGGGGTCTTGAGGTAAAACTTACTTTCACAATTGATTCAGTTTATGGGATTGTGCTTGAACATTATAGAAGGCTATTTCAATTTTCCAAATTGTGCATATTAGCCTGAGAACAATCACATTAAGTTTATAAGTAAATTGCAGAAGAGAAGTCCGGGTGTACTTGCTAACTATGTAAAATGTTCTTGTTGGCTCTACTTCCTACACTTTATCATTTCAAATAATGCTTCCCAGCAGTAAATGTAAGTGAAAACTGGTTTTACAGAAGGGAAAAAGCCTATCTGGCACTGGATGAGTCAATAAGTTGCACACTGTAGCATAAGATAAAGAAAAAAATTTAAAAAGATCCCATATCAAATTAGGTAATTGTTTCTTTTTATCTTACTTTATTTTACTAAACAGCTGCGCTTACAACATTAATTTCATTGCACATGACATCTGTGTTATCCTAGGGACTCCTATGCTGGGGAAAAGGTCAATGCCAACTGCCATTGCTTCAAGTTTCCATAAACTTTCAATAGCCAATAATATTTTGTGCTTTATAAAAAGAAAGTAAAATAATAATGTATTTGTGTAGCACCTTTCATATTAAGGGATTTAAAAGAAAACTGAGCTGTAGGCCCAATCTTTTAGTTACATAAACAAAACTCCCATTGATTTCAGCAAACTTATGCCAGAGTAAAGAGGGCAGAGGAAAGGTGTCAGGATTTGGCTCTATGTACTGCAGGCAGCAATCACTTCATCCACTAATAAAGTTCAGTCACTTTTTGGATGGGACTTGGCAGTTGTTTAACATGAGTGGTCTTGAGCTGACTCAGTTTAAATGGAAGGATAAACAAAAAAATAATTCTCTAATTAAGACTTCATACTTCACTGGAACAAACTTTGAAAAATTGACTGGTTAGGTGACAGCTGGGGCAGGGTTTCTCAGAATCTTCAAAGTGGAAAAGGTTTGGAAATCCTTCAGGTCAAAGATGCCGAGGAATACATAAAAGTGCCAAGATTACATAGGGACGTCTTTCAGACCTGGCAGAGGGAACTGCTGCCTCAAGAAGAATATTTGGAATAAGCAGGGAACCTATAGGAGCTCAAAAAAGGACTGCTCTAGAGGAAATCCTTGTTTCAAGAGCCAAAACCAGTGAGAATTGTTTGAGAACTTTCTAATGTGACATAAACCTTTTGCCCCAGTGTTCAGGGGGGATGACAATATTGGCCATGAGGGTAAATAAGGGATTGTTGGGAATGTGGCACCCAAGTGCAAATTTCAGCTTGAAAATTCATCTTGAGCAGGACATACCACCTGTCTCCATCCCAAGAGGCTGCAAGATGTGCTGTTGAGAGCTGCAAGCTTCATGACACCTGAGGGTGGAGTGAGCATTGCCATTACAGCCAGGAGACTGGCAAGGGAAACAGCTGTACTTAAGTACAGGAAAAGCTATGCAGACAGGCGTGGACATAAAAGTCTGATCTAAACTCCCTGTAAGGCTCTACATCAGGCTTTGGAAGAGACTCTGCAGGAGCACTGGGAGATAAATAAAACATAGAAAATGACAAATAATAATTTAACAGAGCTAGATGACACCGAACCGTTACATTTTCCACAGAAATAATATATAAAATATCTTCTATCAAGATTTTAGCAATATATGCTTTGGAAACAAATGGGCAAATTTTAACTGTCTTCGTGAGAGGAATCGAGGTGGCATTGTAAAGTAGGTAACAGGAGTCATGTGGACTGCAGCAGTCTGGAAAGGGATGAAATCAGACTGGTAATCAATATTGATTTTGTTTAATACTTTCTCAGTGACTTGATGCAAATATGAATGGGGTTGTGACAAAATACACTGATATGCAGGGTTTAGAGGCATTGCCAATACATGTATTTTGTAGAGAGCAAAGTCTAAGAGCTCAAATTGGAATAGGATAAAATATAATAATAAAAATAATATAATAATAAAAAATTATGTAGAAGCTCAGGGCTCATCTGTTCATAGGAGAATTTTATTTGTTCATCAAGGTTTGACTAAGAGCCATCAATGTGATGTAACCATGAAAAGACAAATGCAGTTCCAGAATTTGTCTGTCAAATTACTGCCAGTGCAAGCAAAAAATACTAGGATCATCCTACAGGGCTTTGGCTAGATGTCTTCTCAACTTCTGTCTTTAAAAAAGCCATTTAAAAGCCTAGCAGATGCAGACAAGGACCCACACAAGTTCAAAAGAAGTGTCTTTGTCCCTGTGAGAGGATGGAAGAGATAGTCTTGGTCAGACTGGTGAAATGAGGGTAAGGGGAAGGGCACTAGGGAAAGCAGCAGGGAGAAAAGTCATTTAAACTAAATTAAAATATTTTCACATGTACTGTGAGTGTCAACTGAGAAAAAACAAGTTTGAGTTCGAAACTAGAAGGAAACTCCTCATTCTTAGAGCAAGTGCATTTTAGAATATTCTCCAGTTGAGTAACAGAGGCCAAAACCCAACAACTTTTATGTTGGAGTGTATGAAAGAAATTATACAATGTGTTTGCTTACAGTAACAGGGGAATTGACTTAATGGCCCAGAAAGTTCCTTGGAGCCCCGTGTTCTGATATCCTCTGCAGCAAACACTGTTGCTGTATAAGAGATTTGAGCAGAAATTAAGTGCAGTCCTGTTGAAATTGAAGTGGGAATTTAAGTTCCCCAAGAGTAATTAGCCTTGCTGTGTGTGGTCAGGACATGGAAGAGGCATTTAATGGCTGTGAATATCAGTAGGTCTTTAAGTGGTGGAGGAGATCATAAATTACTGGGATATTCATATAGTAATACTCACTTAAGTTCAAGGGATATGTCCTTTTGAACAGCAACTATTAACACAGTTCTGGGATACTGGTTTAGCTTTCACAAAGGTGACAACTGCTATGTTTGACTGTCCCTGGCCATCCCAGATGTGGAAGAAACAAAATAACTAAGCTTGTCTTTCAATTAGTAATTGCAAATGTCCAATTTTGAACGCACACTACTGTAAAAAAAATCCACTTGTAAGAATTAAAGGGACACACAACACCACAGTTTTCATACAACAGGATACCAAATATAGCAAAGAGAAGAACTCAACCTCCATTCCTCTAAATACAGACACATTCAGCCAAATGAATCAATTAAATCGGAATGTGTTCTCAATCTGTTGTCTTAACATCTCAGTTTTAACATGTAACTTAAAATGAGATCAGGAAGAAGTATTTTGAATGAAGGCAGAAATTTTTTGCCGGCACCAATGCTGCCTGGTTTATGGAAATTGTTGAGAGTTGGTGTCTAACAATCACAAGAAGCAGCACACGGTGATAGGGTTTTTTCCTAAAAAAGCATTACTAAAAAGCATTAAGAATTAATTATATTAGAGGCATGCCATTAATTGTGATGTAATTTTCACCATGTGTAGAATATTTAACTGCACATTTTGTCACTGTGCAATTATAGGAAATGTTTTTATAAGATGTCTCTCTGGCTGTATATACATTGTGGTTGCTATAATTATTTTCCCCCCTTATAATGTACAACATTCTGAAGATCCTGTCTTGTAAACCATTCACTGATATGATACATAGAGAGTAGTGTAGTGTAGTTTTCTCTTAATTTTATACTTTGTTGAGAAATAAATTTGAAAAAGTTGTGCAGTCTGTGCACATCTATTAGTCTCTGCCTTTTTATTTATATTAGACACATGCCCAGTACTTTGTTTCCAATGTTGTGATGCTCTAAGTCCCTTAGGACACTAAAATAACTGAGTGAAATTAACACTGAAAGAATATATAATGATTTACCTCAAAATGACTGCTGCTATTTGAAGTATGTTGTGCAGTGTGGTTCTGCTCTGAATTTTCACTCACATTGTATATGTGGATGCAATAATGATGGGCATGAAATTAGTCAGCAATTGGCAGACGCTGCACAAGTCATCACTCTACACTTAATCTCTTCCTGGAATAATGGCAGAATAATATTTGCATTGGCTTATAACCAAAAATCCTCTTAAATAGAACTTGATTTTGTATATTTTATCCAATTGTATAATTGTATGGACAAAATTTGTATATATTAAATGGCATATACTACATGAAATTTTCTCAAATATAGTATAAGCTATTCTAAAAACAATTTATCCAGACATATGGTAACGTAATATGGCCAGCACACCTGTCTGGCTGGATAGACAAATGGCAAAAAAGAAATTAAAAAAATTATCTGACTCCCTTTACTTCCACCTGACAAATCAGTGGAGATTTCACTGATGCTGTTCTTCTTAGACTATTATATGTTTAATGTAAATTGGAGAAATATACTGTCTGTTGTCTTGTCAAGGTAAGAGTAGTCTTTTTCCTGATGCACCTAATCTTCACCATCTCCCTGCCCCCCCCCAAAAAAACCCTCAAAACACGCCAAAACCCTGCATATAAAACAATTAATGTGGTGGGTCACATTTTTAAAATATGATTTTAGAAAGGTTATAGGATTAATAATTGCTAGTGTTATTGTTGTCTCACTGAAAAAAGAGACTTTGAATTTTAGTATAGCTACAGTTTGAACAAAATTTTCACACTAAAACTTTGAAATAACAGATTGATACCACATGCATTAGGTTAGACCCTCTGACAAACTCACTGGGAGATTAAATTCTGATTACATCACCATGGTAAGCATCAAATAAGTCAGAATTAGTATTTTTGTTTGGACTTTATGTAGGACATCTGAATCAGTCCCTTTTCGTGTTCATATTCAGTCTTCAGGTCTATCTTCATCTAAATATGCAGACAAACAAGTTTGTAATGGAACTGACTCTGGGTGTACAATGAAAATGTAAAATTTGAGACCTATGTTGAGACCTGAGGTCCATGGGGACTCTTCCATTATTTTTGGCTGGTTGAGGGTCATGTCACTGCACAGGCTGCATGGCTCACTCTCCTGCAGGCATGGATTTGCCAAACACGTGGGAAGGCTCTGTGCACCCACACCATGGCCACATCAGCCCTGTGTCTCAAGGAAACCAGGATGAGAGATGCAACTGACCTGAGAGTACACGATACAGCCATGGCTACCTCATCTTCAGTTTTCCTGTCTATAGAATCGTTTCATGGCTGGAATAATAGAATAAAAGTTCTTTATACATTTTTGGAATTATTTGTTATCTTGAAACCAAAACACAAGGCATATAGAATTCCAGTAAATGCTTATAACACGACACAGCATAAGCAATTGCTGATTCTACGAAGAAAATTTATTAAAATCAAGCATAATGGACTTTGTTTTACTATAAAAATGTTGTATATTAATCTGCTCACTTCTAAATTCGGATTTTTTTTCATATAAATGCACTAATTTCAATGTTATGTTTGCTATAAAGACAAGAGTAAATCAGAATCAACCCAATACTGTGATATTCTTAATGTCAACATCCATAGACCATCAATGGCAGTAGTTCATATTTTTTCATAAAGTCCTATGATATATATGGTTTTCTTTTTAGAAGTCTTAGTTTCTGATATTAAAAGGTTAAACTGATATCTTATCAGTCATAAGAGCATAACTTCATGCCACTCTCTAGGTAGGAGTCTAAATATAAATAGAGGTAGGAAGGAGGAGATTTAAACTAAGCTTTAGAAATATTCCTAATTTTGAGCTCTTTGGAGTTTTTTGCCCCAGGAAAAGAAGTGATGAATCCTGTAGTCTTTTAAAGTTAATCTAGGTGAGACATGAGAAAGTACAAGAAAATATCTTTTACTGGCAAGCAAAAGGGAAAGTTGACTTTTTATTTTCTAATTACTGATTCTATTATTTTAAGCAGTTTTGCTACCTAAGGAGCAATCATGAATAGCTACAAGATAATGATACAGGTCTTGTTTTATTTCATTCTCTAATTGACAGCAAAAAAAAATTAAAAATGTTGGTTTAGTGCTTTATTCATGAAGGACTTCCTGATGATGAGCTTTGTGAAGATCATCCCCTGTGCTACAGAGACAGATGTTTTCTGTGGCCCTGATTCAATAAAGCAATCCTGTTCAGGAAAGCAGTTAAAGCAGAGAATATCCCAACAACCTGTGGATGAGAACATGACAATTTTTCAGTATTGAAAAGAACTAAAAACATATGCTTTAATGTGACATCTTTGACTGACAGTCAGCTTCCCTCAGATTATCCAGGGAAGAATTGAAACCAGATTAACTGGGGGCCTGAGTGAATGTATGAGCTTTTATAGATCTGATTTTTCCATTACTTATAAACTGTTCTGAGTATCAGACTAACTCCAAGTCAGATTATTCCAAGTTTGGTAATTATTTTTCCTCATCCAGTTCTAAATCTCCAACCTGTGGCCTTTCCTGAGACAGTAGATCAATGTCCAATTGACACATGATGCCAGTTTCTTATTTTGTGTCCAAACTCAAGAGCTGGATGACAACATACACTTCTGAGTGTCATGACTGTGACTCCAGAACCTGTATATGAATCTATATTCACATATATATGACTTTTTAAAAAAGTCATATCAATTTTTTCTTTGCAGCTCTGAAGCTTTTGGCAGACTTGCCACAGGTATGGGACAATTTCCCCTTCCCATTCCAGTCAAGTGAAGTCTCAGGTGACTGGAAAAAGGGCAACATTTTGCTCATCTTTAAAAAGAGTTAAAAAGAGGATCCTGGGAACCTCACCTCTGTGCCTGGGAAGATAATGGGACAGATCCTCCTAGAAGATGTGCTAAGGCACACAGAGAACAAGAAGGTGATTCAGGACACCCCGCATGGCTGCACCAAGGGCAAGTCCTGTCTGACCAAACTACTGACCTTCTATGACAGGGTGACTGTATCAGTGGGCAAGGGAATGGCTATGGATGTCTTCTCTCCGGACTTATGTAAGGTCTTTGACATGATCCCCCACAATGTCCTTCTCTCAAAGTCGGAGAGAGATGGATTTGATGGGTGGACTTCTAGGTGGATGAGGAAATGGTTAGATGGTTCCAGAGGGTAGTGGTCTATGTCTCCCAGTCCCAATGGATATCAGTGACAAGCGGTGATCCTCAGGAATCTGTACTAATACCAATGTTATTCAATATCTTCATTAATGGTGTAGATGAAGGCATTGAGTGCAGCCTCAGCAAATTTGCAGATGACACCAAGCTGAGTGGTGTGGCTGACACACCTGAAGGAGGGGATGCCATCCAGAGGGACCTGAACAAGCTCTAGAAGTGGGTCCATGGGAATCTCATGAAGTTTAATAAGACCAAGCGTGAAGTGCTGCACCTGGGTTGGGGTTCACGTTGTGGTAGCAACACAGGCTGGAGATGAACAGATCCAGAGCAGCCTTGCTGAGAAGGACTGGGCTTGCTGGTGGGTGAGAGGCTGGACATGACCCAGCAATGTGCACTTGCACCTCAGAAAGACAATTGTGTCCTGGGCTGCATCAAAAACAGAATGGGCAGTAGAGTGAGGGAGGGGATTCTTCCCTCTCTGCTCTGCTGTTTTGAAACCCCACCCTGAAACCCCACCCCAACCTCCCAGTACCTGAAGGAAACTTTATTTTCTTGTAAGAAAGATGGAGAGATGCTATTTACAAGAGTATGTAGTGACAGGACACAGGAGAATGGCTTTACACTGAAAGAGAGTTGGTTTAAATTACATATTAGGAAGAAATTCTTTACTGTGAAGGTGATAAGACACTGCTCACAGAGGTTGCTCAGAAGAGCTGTGGATAATCCATTCCTGGAAGTGTCTAAGGCCAGGATGGATGAAGCTTTGAGCAACCTGGTTTAGTGGAAGGGGTCCATGCACATGGCAAGGGGGTTGAAATGAGATGATCTTTCAGGACCCTTCCAACCTAATCCATTCTATGATCTGTGATTCTAACCAGGTCAAAGTAGTTCTTCAGCAGATCGGCCACAGGACAAAGACCACGAGGTCTAGAGCATGGCCAGGGGAGAAGATGACACAGCTGAGATTCAGACTCCATGGATTTCCAAGTAGCTGCTGCTACCACAACTGCTTTGAAAGAAGAAAACATTCAGCTCTAGACAGGACAGTGTCCTCTCCATAGCTTGCTTTTTGCATTTTCATTCTTATCACTATGAACCATCTAAACTACACAATAGTTCCTTTCCCCACCTTAATCACATCCCCATGCTACTTCTGTTGACCAGAGTTGGTGCATTTACAAGCTGGAAACCTGCTGGCACTGACCAGTCTTGATGACTGACCTCTGTTCTGGTATAAGCTCAGTTTGTTCATACAGGGTTCATATGGCAGTTTTCTCTCTCCCTTCCCCCTTCCTTTCTTCTGATTCTCCGAAAGTCTGCAGTTTTGTATGTCTTTTGCAGTATCTCCCCACGAGTATTTCACTTCTGTTGGCACTTTCCGTAACAGTATTAATAATGACATTTTGCTGGCATGGGGCCAGCTGTAAAAGTTTATGGAGTAATTTTGTAATAGAGCTGCAAGAGCTTAGCAAAAACCCAGCAGGTGAACAAGCTTTCCCCCTCACTCTTTTAAAATAAAAGTTCTCCCATTCCACAAGCTTTGCAAAGTCTTTGCACCAGGGTTTCTTGGAGGCAAGATGTGCATATTTTAATGTGACAGGTTTAAGAACCAGTGTTCTCCTGTGGCACTCCCACCTCCAGCTGCAAGGCTGTGCCCCTAGTCCCCGTTCCGAGCCATGCTCATTGCAAACATTGAATATAAAATTGCTGTTTTCCCCTTGCCCTCCACCTTCCAGCTGCATATTCCCACCCTGGTTCCCTGCTTGGAGCAATGATTTAATAAATACATCTACAATAATCATCAGTGCCTCTGCCTGCCCTCCCCCTCCCAGCTGCAGTTTCCCACCCTTATTTCTCTTTTGTGCCATGATTAGTACATATGTTTAAAATAAAACTCATCATCTCCTTCTCCCTTCCTCCTTCCAGCTGTGGATTCCTCCTGCTTCCACCTTACCCAGATTTTCAGATCTGATTTGTAGGTAAATTTCATTAGAAAAATTGAACTTCGCACAGTGCCTCCCCTTCCTGCTGCCTGCCATTTCTCCATTGCAAATGGAACAGTGGGCTTTAATGTGAAAACAGACCATAGCCCTCAGTGGTATTGACATGAAGTCATGAGTGATCTGAAGAGAGCAGAAAGATTCTTCTGCATTTGAATCCATTTCCTGACAGTGTCTCAATCATGAGGGGCAAGATCCTGAAAAATGAGGCTGTAGCCAGGACTGCAATCCTCTGTGTAGGAAGCCAAAGATTTCCTGATACCTTTTGGTTCAGCTGTATGATAAATCACTGTATGATGAAATAGGTGAGGCTGGAAGGCACCAACCCTGTCCTTCAAGCAGAATCAGCTGCAGCAGGTAATGTCCAGTCAGGTTTGAATATCTTCAAGACTGGAGACTCCGTGACCTCTCTGGGAAACCTGAGCCATTGTTCAACAATGCTCATAGTTAAGCAGGTTTTCATAAGTTTAAGCAGACTTTTCTCATCTCATTTTGTGTCTTTTGTCTTTTGTCTGTCAGCTGTAACTACTGAGCAAAGTCAGATGTCACCTTGTTTACATGATCTGTCAGGTGTTTTTGGCGTTTTAACACATGGTTGAGATCCCTCATAGTCTTTTCTTCTGCAGTTTGAACAGTCTCAACTCTCTTAGCTTCTCCTTGTATGTTAAATTTTCCAGCCTCTCAATAATCTTTGTGTTCCTTTGCTGAATGTCTCTTCTATTGGGGAGCCCAGACTGGGGCACAGGATGCAGATGTGTCTCATGAGTGCTGAGAAGAGGGGAAGGATCACCTTTTTTGACCTGTGGGCAACATGCTTCCTAATGCAGCCCACCAGGTTTTCTTTGTCACAAGGGCACATTGCTGGCTCATGTTCAGCCTGTCCCCTTACAGCCACAAAAGCCTTTCCTGCAAAGCTGCTTTCAGAGGATTAGCCTCTAGCATGTGGTTTCTTCTTCCCCAGGTATAGGACTTTGCACTTCCCTGTTTTGAACTTGTTGGCCCATTTCTTCTGCCTTTCAAGGTCCTTTGAGCAGCAACACAACCAGCTGCTGTAGCAACCATTACCCATAGTTTTGTATATTCTGCAAGTTTGCTCAGAGTTCACTCTGCCCCACCACCCAAGCCATTAACGAAGATGCTAAGTGGACTCGGATTCAGCATAATCTCCTTGGGTGCACCTCTAGTGGCTTGCCTCCATCTGGTTTTCATGTCACAGATAATAGCCCTTTAGGGTGGCAGTTCAGAGTTTCCAATCACCTCACTGGCCATTTATCTGGCCTCTGCTTGAGGAGTTTATCTATGAGCAGGTTATAGGAGACAGTGAAAGCCTTGCTGAAGTCTAGACTAACAACAACCATTGCTCCCCTCTCATCCACTGGACCAATCAAGTCATCACAAGAGACTGTCAGGTTGACCAGGCATGATTTCTTCTTTGTAAATCCATGCTGATCGTTCACAATCTACTTCTTGTCTTTTGTGTCTAGAAATGGTTTCCAGTACTATTGGTTCTACCGTGTGTCAAGGGACACGAGATTGATTGGACTGTAGTTCTAGGTAAGACTTAAAACCATGCCCTCCTGATGGAAGGAGTGATATTTGTTCTGTTCTAGTCCTCAGGAAAGTACCCTGATCCCCATGATGTTTCAGAGACGATTGAGAGTGGTCTTGTCATAACACCAGCCAACTCCCTCAGTATCCATGGGTGAACCACCATTAGTCCATGAACATATGTATGTCCAAACTATTTAAATATTCCCTGACATGATCCTCCTTTACAAAGGGTAAGTCTTCTCTACTCTAGGCTTTACCATGGGTCTCAGGGACCTTAGATTTCTAAAGGCTGGTCTTACCAGTAAAGACTGAGGCAGAAAAGACATTAAATACCCTAGGCTTCTCCATGTCCTTCCAGGTCCTAGTGACCTGTCACCAGGTTCCCTGTCCTGTTCAGAAGTGGGGCCACATTTTCGCTAATTTTCCTTTTGTTGCTGATGTACCTGTAGAAACCCTTCTTGTTTAATTTCACATCCTGTAGAGGCCCAAAGGACTAGATGAGCTTCCTAACTCCTTCTCTGCACACATGAACAATGTGCCTATCTTTGGGTAACGTGTCTTTGTTTCCCCCTTTGCTTACCTCTTCTATTTCTGTTTTGTCAGGAGCATCTTATTCATCCATGAAGGCCTCCTGCTGCCTTTGCTAAATTTCCTGAGCCTCAGGATGACCATTCTGGAGCTTAGAGAAGCTTAGAGGACCAGTTCCCCTGGTTCCCTCTTCTATCCCAGCCTATCTTCCTCGGGATCCTTACAAGCAGATACATGAAGAATCTAAATTAGCTCTCTGTAACTTCAGGGCTTTGACTTTTCTGTTTGCTCTCCTCTTGGGATCCTGAACTCCATCATTTCATGGAGCTCAAAGGCTGTGCAGTACATTCATATCCCTGATCAGTTCTGCCTTGCTTGTAAATATGACATCCAGAACATCTCTCTCATGTGTGACCATCTTGATCAAATGTCTCAGAAAGTTGTCATCTGTGTGCTCCAGAAGCCTGGATTTCTTGTGCCTTGATGTATTGTCCCCGAAGGAAATATTGGGATGGTTTAAAAAAGTCTTTATTTGTTTCTTCCTGATCAGGACATTGGTAGCAGACACTCATTGCAATGCAGCCAGTGCTGGTCTGCCTTGCAATCCTGACCCACAACTTCCCAGCTAGTTCAATGTCCAGCCTCAGGCCAAGGTCCACATCATCCTACTGCCCTCACACAAGGGACATCTCCCCCTCCTTGCCCTCCCTGGGCAAGCCTGTCATTCCTAGAAAGCCAGCAACCATCCACAGCAGTGCAGCTGTGGTGAGAGCTGTTCCACCCAAATCTGTGATCCCAGTGATATTACAGCCCTGCAACTGCACACAGATCTCTCATTTCTCCTGTTTGTTCCCCACACTGTTAGCATTAGTGCAATGAATTAGTGCCCTCCAGAGAGGCACCCAGTCAGGCTGACTCTCCAGAAGAGACATGAGAGCTTTCCCAATAATGCTGTCCAGAAGACACTGCCTTATTTATGGGCATATGTTTGAGATGGCCTCCCTTCAGTCCTGTTTTGTTGATTAAGCTTTGTCAGGTGGATCCCATGTGTGATTGTAGTGTTCCTTGACTGTCACATGGTTGTAAGAAGCAAATCCCTACTGTCAACACCTGCTGTGCAACCAGTTGTTGACCCACAAGATCTGTGCTCTCTCCACAAGCCCATGTCATGTGGGAGAGACATAGGGACTTTTGTATTGGACAACAGTCAAGGATGAAGCATGTGGTATCTTATGAAAAACACGGTGAACTTGCTGCCCCAGGGAATATTTTTTCCTCCCAAACTCACTCCAAGTACACACACAAGGCAAGAAAGAGACCTTCTCTTCCCTCTGCATTGAACTTTTCAAGGACTCCAGAGGCTTGGTGGGTTTTGGGGCTAGACTCAGACCAATAAGAAAGGTGGAAAGCCAGAAACCCCTGCTCAGACTCTGCATCCTCATCTCTAATCCCTACCTGTCTTATTCTGAGAGATGCAGATGACATGACTCAAGTCAAGTTCCTTGTGGCAGGCACTGGGGTGGTACTCTGCATGGTGCACATGAGTGGGGCAGGCTGAATGTACAAGGGGATCTTTTAGGGGTTAAACAATCACACAGGAGTAAGTCTCAGTCCACAGAAGATAATTCATTTTGGGTCTAGATGTTACTGGAACACTTTGGGGTGTGTTTTGGGAGCAATCCCACAAAGTAAAGAGGAAAGGGCCACCATGTTACAATAGCAGATAGATTATGGTATTGATAATAATTGGTCTTGATGGTATGTTCAGAACCACACATAGCTCAAATAAATTCTTCATCCATACAGCTTACATACTGTCATCTGGGATATGGATCAGCTTTTTGCAGAATGAGAGAGCTGCTGGAAGCATGACACCTGGACAGAAACTGAGTGATACCCTCTACAGTGTCACAGGAAGCCAAACAGCTCCATTGCCTTCTCTGGGACAGGGGCCATGATCTTCTTGCCCACTTAGGAGTGGCCAGTACTCTTAATAATGCTCATGAGGAAAATCCAAGGTTGTTGTCCAATTATCTGTGTCTAATTGCATTTAATCAGGGCCTTGCAAAGCAAAGGTGGGTCTGCCAGACAGTGTTATTACTGTGTTATAACAGGGTGAGTTATTTTGTTATTCAAAGTAGATAGTTTAGAAGAAATTAAAAATTGGGAAAAAAAAAGAAAAAAGCTTCTGTTCCACAATGTTTCTAGTTGGCTGGAATAGATCAACATCTCATCTTTCACCTAAATAGGAATCCCTGAACTCCCTCAACTACTCTTATTTCTGAGTCAGTTTCTAGCTGAAACAGCATTCCAGAAAGAAGATAAGATTATCCTTGATCAAAACAATGTTCTTATTCTCTACTCTGTCTGGAGAAACTCTGTGGAGGAAGTGGCTGCTGAGACAGGGAGAGAAGAAAAGCCAGTGTAAGGCTATCTTGGGACTACTCCACCTTCTGGAACAGAGAACTGGAAGAGCTCTGTATCTTGCAGAAATGTGAACTCTGCTCCACTGGTGTCCTCTCTCCTAACATGTTTTCAGCATACTGCTCTCACAGCCCTAAACCTATGCAACAAAGAGCTTTTTGGTTTACAGGCTTATGCACAAAGTCCAGACAGAAACCCCCTCTGACATTACGGTTTTCACCACGGAAGAGACCTTTGGCCCTATGGACCAAGTACAGCAGCAGAACAAACATTCAGTGGTTGCAGAAAGCTGCAGGTCAGGGTAATCACAATGTATTGAAAACTCACCAAATAGTCGTCAGTCAGGAGCATGGAGCCTTTGTTCTAAGACCAGATGAGCATCATCTGGTGGAAATACTTAAGGTGCTTCACTATTTGTTATTTGATAGCTATTTGTAGCTGGAAGAGTAACACGTGCAACAGCTAAGCAGGCAGTACAACTTGTATTATGACCTCCTGCATGGTTTCATCCAAAGCCCATCAAAGCTGGGAGGGAGTCTTTGGCTAAAACTGTCTTTCAGTCAGGCATTAATCTAATGTACCAAAACTATCTCGGACAAAATCCTTTTTATATCAAACTACCCTCTGAAACTACCTTTCCCCCCACCTTTTTTTATTGCTTCATCAAAATACATCCAGCTGTTCCTGTGCTTGTAGCAGTACAATTTGCCCCAGACATTCCAATGGAAAATTGTGTACATATATAAGTCAGTAACAGCTGAATCAATTTTCTTCAAACTCCCTTATTTTAAATCTAATGGAAATCCAGAGAATATGATTTGCTTGCCCTAACTTAATTAGCTCAGTAATTTTAAGATTATTAGCACTGGTCTTTTTTACTTCTGCTCAATATGTTCTGAATTCCATCTCCTTGCTCACAGAAAAATGTTTTTACACAATGGGTTATTTAAAACTATAATTGTCCAGCAAACTTTAAACACGTATTAGGCCAGTACAGTGCAAAGAGAAAGCGGCAGTAATCTCTTCACTACTCCCAGCTGTTATTGGCTGCATGACATGATAATAATAATAACTTGCATTTCTGTAGAATATTTTGCTTCAGGAAAAAAATTGAAGGATGTTGGACTGCTCTTGAATAATTTATGAATTCCATATGTTTATAAGTGTCTTTAAATGCCATGAGGGATCTACAGTATGGAAATATGTTTGCTCCTAGGAGGTGTTGACTATCCATGGGCAAGGAGGAATATAATTGCATTTAGGATATGCTGCAAATGCCATCTGCTTTGATGTCCTACATCTGTGCAGCTGTGGGGTTTAGCAAACTCTGCCCACATGGGAACAACATGTCCCAAGCAGAATGTAGAGGGGAACCAAAACTCCAGGATACTGAATTAAACAACTTCTGAAGGAGTAAGGAATGGGTTTTAAAGAACTGGACTTTCAGGGAAAATTAATAAATAAATGTCATTGAAGTTCTCTGTTGAAAGGTGACAACCTCCTAGGTAATCACTTTTGTTACCCATAAAACATTACACCCAAAGTTTTCAAGATTTTTAATCCTTTGTTCTAAAGGACTAATCTGTACAATGCTCTTAAGAAGGCTGCCCCATAAAATCTTCCAGAGAAGTGACTGTTCAGTCTAAAAGGAGCTTGTGAAATGATGTTGGCAATTCAGGTAATCCAGGAACTAGTCTAAGGCCAGGGAAATTGGAGGCTTGGTCTCAAGGATGGATGAAGTGTCTTCTGAGGGACCATAACATCAGGCAGAAGAGCAATTCATCGTCTTGGACAAGTACCGTCCAAACTGGGACAAGGGTCAGGGGCTGAAAACTGCATCTTTCATTTGTGTGGAGAGCCTTTCATGAAACTGGAAGTTCATGGCACATACAGATGTATGGTTTGAGACAAGAAAATGCTTGGTTTTGATGTTTTCAGTTAGCATATTTCACTTTTCATGTTCCCAAGTGAAAACATTCGGCTCTGTTTAACTGCCCAACCCATCCCAGTAAACATCCATGCACATGTCCAGATGATCAGGAGAGCTTTGTAGCTTGGGTGTTGCAGGCTAATGTTCACCACGGTGGCTACAGATGCCTGACTAAGTTTCTTTGTGCTTGGCTCTGGGGTTTATTGACTCCTATGGGTCACCACAAGACCTGGATGAAGGGGGAACTTTCCCATTGCAGGCAATGTAGTCTGGGCAAGGTAGACCTGTAATGTTGAGGGGAATGAGCATGGGACATCTGAGTTAAAAACTTTCATAATAGAAAGTGTTGCTGGTGGGAAACCAGAATAAATCTGGGATGACTTGGAAAAGAGTTAATTTTGTAACTTCAATAGACCAGAATGCATTGAAAATGCTGAAGCATAATGAAGTGACTTTTTTTAACCTCAGCCACTAAGACCTGAAGTGTTTCACAATATAAAATCCTTTGAAAGCTCATTTAGACAGAATCAAAACAACCAGACCTCCTTAAAAACAAGTTGCTTTTGATTACAGAGCAGAAAATATAGGCTCATATGCAATCCACCAGACACAGCACATCCCAGGAAAGTCATTACATCTGAATACTGTTTCCATGGAGGCTGATAGCAAAACTCCCCTGATTTTGCTAGCAGAAGTTCACCTCTTAGATGCAGTGTAAGTTACTCCTTTAAGAGTCAACAAACACTTCTGTTGTAACCATCAAAAACCAGGACCACACCACACAAGCAAACATTTTCTGTGAAATTTCCATTGCTAAATGAAAAAATAGTAATGTAATTTAGCATGTTAATGACTATTCTTCAAAGTGCATTCCCTGGTTAATGTGCAAAAGCAAATGAAAGGAACAGGTATTATAATGAATACTCTGAAGTATTCATTGTAGTTTGAAGATTTTTTACAGTATTCCAGGCAAAATAAGTTCTAATATTCTTCTATATTTACTTTCTCAGACTCCTATGAAGCCTAAATAGAAGTTTTGTAGAAGATGGTGTTCTGTGGACGACAGTGGAATAGCATTTTCCTTTTTTTGAGTAAACTGACGGCCTAAACTAACCATTAAACTACTTGATGAAAAGTGCTACTTAAGTGATATCCTAAATAATAGACTTCTCTGAAACTGTCTGCATGCTTAAATGATGTCATACATAAATGTGTGCACTTATCTGAGTTTTCCCTTCCCAGACAATTAAATTACATTAAAAGTACTGATACTACTTAAGCCTTTTAAAATAATAATGAGAATAATAATATTTATTAATTATAATTATGAGTATAAATGATCAAAAAGTAATAAAAACTAAGCTAACATAAATAAAATTACCAAATAAAAAGAAACAGAAGCTATGATTTTTTACTGAAAATCAGATTTTTGTTTTCTAGTCATGTAATTGGAAAGAAATTTAAAGTAATATTTTAACTCTGCTTTGGAGCTGTAACATTCTACCTCTTGGCATTTTAACTAAATTGCAGCACACCTCTGTCCCACTGAATTTTCTTATTTTTATTGTGTTCACAGAATACACAAATCTTTCTATGTGCAACCATTTTTCTGAAGAAAATGTAAGCATTAATCCTCTGCCTTGGCATGAGAAATTTGGGTAATTCAAGTTTGGTACAAAGGTTTTTCCTGCCCCATCAGGAAGTCCTCTGGAGGTGTGAAGGGCTGACTAGAGCCAATTGAAATTAAAAACAAAAAACAAAAAACAAAATTGAAAGAAACCTCTTTCTGGTTCTTGCAGAAATCACACAGTGAATTCTATCCAAAATTAATTTTCTTAAGCCATAGGTATTAGAATTCAAATCACAGAATCACAAAATATTCTACAAGGATCATCAAGTCCAACTCTTAGGTCATATCTTTTGCAAAAAAATACTAACCCTTTTCAAATTAAAACTTAAAAAAAACTGAGATATTGTGATCCACATTTTTCAGCCTGCCATCTTCAACATGCAATGCAACCACGTGAAGAAGCAAGTGCTGAAATTACCTTCCTTAGCTGGGTGTATAAAACAGGAATATCTTTCTGAAGTGATATTGCCAATACAATCGGCCACTCAACGATGTCAAGACTTTTTCTTTTTGTGGACAATGGTACAGAAAATCTCTGAAAATTGCAATGAGGAGTGACTTAGCATCTGCCAACACTTCTAAAATCGCCAGAGGAGTAGACTCTGCTTGGAGATTGTACATCTTGGAGGTTGTGCCTGGAAAAGGACTGTCCTTCCTTTCTTCCGCATGTACATGGTTCAAGAGTGATTTGTTATGGTATGTAGTACTTCAGAAAATTATTAAAGAAAGGGTAATGAAGGTCTAAGTGCAAGTAAGCATGGAAAGGTGTAAAATCTTACACCTTCCTGTCAGAATGATAACTTGTGAGACTTCAGAGTCAACACTGAAGCAAGATTCCCTTTCTATCCTAGCTTCTGCCCTCCCACTGCTCTTGAGGTCACAGGAGCCATTAATTAAATCCTCTCTTAACCTTTCTCTCAAACCTTACAGTTTATTGCACTGTCACACTCTTGTCAGCAACTTCTATCCCAAATCTGCCCCTACTCAGAAACACCAGTTTCAAACACCTCTCTAATATACATGCGAGACAGGGCAAACCTGAGCATGAAACAAATATTTTATAATTTACAGTGATTTTTCAAGTTCTTGAATCAACACCCCTCCATCCTAACTAAGCTTTACAAGATGTAGAAATGCAACCATAGATGTTGCTTTTCATAGATATAAAAATTACTCAAGTGGAAAAAATCAAGACTTTCAAGACTGACATTCACATGTCTTGAGTACCAGCTTTCCGCAGGACTAAAAAAACTTTGGAGGGTGACCTCCTTTCATATCCATTCCAGGATATTTTGATTTGAGCACCAAACTTCATAGGACACAACTTAAAATTGCACTTGTGATGTTTTATTGAGTTGATGGTAGTTTCTGAGCTGCTTTGTTCAAAGGCCTACTTTATTTTATTTAAGCCCTGAATGGGAATAAACATGCACGACTGACTGATTTGCCTTCAGTTTATCTACCACAGTTTGTGAGAACCCGAAATATAGACCTTTACATAATCTGACACCTCATTTACAGATACCTGGGTATGAAATACTATACTGGAGGGCAATAAAATGCTAAGACACTGTTGTGTTTTCTTCCTAACAAGACATTTTCTTGTGAAAGTTAGCATAGGAGCGACTATGTTATGGGAGGGGAAAGGACCCTCCCATAATATAGTCTAGATCTGTGTAAGGACCAACAGTGCTTACTGATGTATCCTCCTGAAAATCTGAAGCAAAGATCATTGCTGTGTTTTACACAGAGCAGAAAACTGAGAGTATACATCAAATGGGGTTTCAATGCTGTGATGCAATTTGAGCAGGAGACACCTCATCCCATGCTGCACTATGGGACTGTTGGAGTAAAAGTCTGGGAGAGAAAAGGGGAAAAAACAGAGAAAGGGGAGAACTTTGAAAAGCAATACAATTCCAGGAACTAAAGTATTCTGATACTGGTTTAAGATTCAATTCAAATTATATAAAGAGAAACATTTCCTGCTATTCATTAGTTAAAATCAAAAAGCATCGCCTGACGTTGTTTACAAACTCTTGTGTGGATAGACTCCTGTGGTTCAGGAGCATAGAGGTCTGTCTGCCTTGATGCCCACTGCTCCTGACCCTGCTTTGCCTTGTAGAATTCATCCTGCAGTCTCCTTGAGGCAGAATCTCTGAAGTGATACTCAAATACCAGAGATGTCAGCTTTTAGATAATGTGAGGACAGCTGAGAGTTATCATAGGTTTGGGATCTTAAGGTTACATGCTTTGTATATTCCCCTGTGTTCGTCATCCATGGGTACTTCTCAGACATCTTTTAATTTCCTTTTCTTATCACCACTTTGTATGTGTGTTCTGCAGGTGAAATGTTTAAATATAGCATGAGAAGATAAGGAAAAAAAAACCAAAAAACCAGAGTCTTTCAGATAAACTCAAGATTGTCTTCTTGGATAATTAGGGATGCCTCCAGCTCAACTTCGTGTCATCTTTTTCTGGAGTCTGGTATACCCTCTTCCCTGGGGTTGGTATGTTCATGTTGGTGCAGGGAGGACATTGAGGTACCAATGAAGATTTTTTTCTTAGAACTGATCTATTGCTTGCTAAATCAATCCATCTCCAGGGGAACACAGCTACCAGTCAGTCTTTTAAAACTGCATGGATTAGCAACAGATGTTTTCTCAGTCATACAATGGAAAACACTTTTTTCTTCTTGTGAAGGAAGAAACATATTTCTCTGGACTTGATACAGGCTGCAATGGTTTGGGTATGGTCTTCATCCACAATAGCTTTGGTAACAACACATATAATATAAGACAGCCATCTTGCCTTCAGTTATTTAAGAGAAACCTGACTCCACTCCTGAGACAAAAAACTCCGGCCAAAGGAAGTTCAGTTGGCTTCTTCTTTCTCTGAAAAACAGACCACACAATTGTGGTGGATGAAAGAGTAGCCAAAAAATTAAGAGATCATTTTCAGACAAATATATTTTTTTTCTGAATACAGTATTTTTTTTCCCAGTCCTTCCACCCTTGTGATATGAACTACTGCATGTGCTTCATAAAATTACCATCTACTGCTCAGTTGTTTATTTTTGTAATCACTGGATTTCATTTCATTTGTTTGCCTTTTGACCCTGTTTTGATTGTGGAGAGTTTTAATAATCAAGGGATCTGTAGATTAAAGTCTACTTAATGCAATATGCTTTCCACATAAAATTGGAGGAATTTCACCAGCATTATTGACATGCTGATTTATCCCCACAATCAAGCAAGCACTGAAGTTACTAGAAAGGCATTTTGATTTCTCTGCTTCCTTTCCTTTTGACACTGGTTTTGGTGTTTTGCCTTTTTTTTTAATGTATAATCAGATAATTTTGTTAAATTCATTTAAATCTTGAAACCAAATCATGTGGTTCATTTTAGATTTTTAAAAATCTACCAACTTGGATTTTTCCAGCAACTTCATAGCTGAGTCAGGTCTGTTGACCCTTGTAGCTGCTTTCTCTTAAACAATCTGCTGAATTGTACAATGCTCATCTGGGCATAATGTTAGACTTGAAATGCCACCAAGTATATTTTATTTCTGAAACACTCTGATTTTCTAAATCACTCAGTGATTTGAAAGTCAATGGAATGAAGCTTAGAAGAAATAGAGAACTAGATTTACTGTTAATTTGATATTTGGAACTGACATTTCACTCTGCATGTGAATGCTGAAAAAGCTGCCAAAACCAGGCTTTGCTAAAATATCATAATTACTGGTTCCTCTACTCCCAAATACAACATTGTTTGGTGAAAACAATATATTCTTCAGTCCCTTCACTTCACTATCTATTGTTTTATACTGGTTATTTATAAAAGGAAATGTCTGACTTTTTAAAATGGAATAGTTGTGTCAGTATTTGATTAACTTCTTCTCCCTCTGCATTATCAGTCTTGATTTCAACAGCAAGTCATTGTGTTCTGATTATCTCATGTTTTAACCAGTCAGTTCCTTTTGCTTTTGCCTTTACCAAGATGAACCTCAGGTTTTTCCCCCTTTAAGAATATCTCCATGTTATGCCACTGTGCTCTAAAATGGACCCTTGTGTCTTTTGGCATGCTGAGAGGAGCCATGGGCTGGTGGGTGTCTGAGGCATGTCTGGGTTCAGATGTCCATGGCCAGACAGAGTATCTTGGCTGGGAGTCCAGTGGGTCACTCCCCTCATGGCGAGCCTTGGTGCTCACTGATAGTACTGTGTGAAATGAGGTCCTCTCCAAGATGAAAATTGGTTCCAACTGACTTCTGCAAGAGCTCAGTAAAGGTAGACAGACATTCTCTTTCTGCAGATACTATAAAAAATAGCAATGATCAAAATGTACATAATGCAAAATGTTAAGCAGCCTACCAAGTGCCATGGTGTAGCTAATCCTTAGTGACTGTGCTGCTGGGTGGAGAGCACTGTGCTGTGTCACAGGACATGGCTGTCTGAATTCAGTTTTACGCATACGAGACTTCCTCAGATGAGGCAGCTGACCCTCTCCCCTGTACCTCAATTGTGGTTCTTTTTTTCTCAGAATAGCTTCCCTGCTCCTGAATAGCAGGTTTTCCAAGGATCCATGCTATCTGCCAGGGGATGAAGGTCATATTGATACCTTCAGCAGGGCTCAGGACATGCCCTTCCAGCCCTGTGTACCAGAGCTGCCTTCTGCAGCAGTTCTGAGCTCTCTGAAACCAGACAAGGCATGGACTCAACCAGCTGGATTATACAAAAGCTGTTTTAGATTGAAGACCTTCATAGTTTTGTGACATGCTCCAGACTATTTCTGTGTTCAACTGCAAAATAGTGCTTGAAAGCTGAGGGATCCCAATCTTTGTGTTCTTGGTGAAGGACTTGACAGGGTATGGTTTGTAACACCAATATGCTGCTCTTGCTTGACTCTAAATCTTAGTGCTGCACTTCGTCAAGCACCTATCTGACACCCTGAAGCTTGGGAGGAAGGACAGTTGCAGTTTTCAGTGGTGGTCACTGCACAGACCACTGACCACTGGTCACTCACCAGTACAGACCCACCTATTGTGAGGGTACTATGCTGATAGTGTGTCTAGAGGCACTGGTATGCTGAATGTTTGGTGTGGGGCTGACTCAGAACTGCACCCCTTTAAAAATATCTGTTTTCCTGGCTGTTTGACAAGATTTTTCGGTCATACGTTTCTTCCCAGAATTCACTGTCATGAGAAACCTGTCTATCTTCTGCTAGTCGGGGCAAGCATGCTAGTGACAGCCTGCATATACTGAAAACTGTCTGTATGTTGGGTTGGGCTGTTGAAACTTCTCTTCCAAGTGCGTTACTTTCATTATATATAATTTAGATTACACTTACTGTTTGTTTAACTTCTTTGTAGCAGATCTAGTTATTTCCAAAGCTGCTTGGAGCCTTTAATCATGATATTTTACTGTTTTTCCCTCATCTGTTTAGGCTTAAGCACTCTGTATATGATAAAAAATTGTTTTATTTTCCTGTAAAACACCTTGGATACAGAATATAAGCCATATGGCAGTTTAAGGAAACAGCATCTCCCAAAGAGGGTGTTGAATGTGCACAAATATGTTCTTGTTTTTTACTAGTGGCACCTGCCAAAACCCTGCTGACACATCAAGTGTAAAAAAATATTTGGCATCAGTCATCTGCTCCAAAATTTCCTTGTAGATATTGGAAAATATTCTCTTTTATGTATTTATTTAATTCTTCATGATATTTCCTGGTCACTATGGTCACATCTGTATGGAAAAGTAAACATGGCATGGCATGCTCTCAAGTACTGAGGCCAACTAGTCCATCCTGGTAAATTTGCTGTCCCTCAAAATAGTGACAAGTTAGTAGGGGTGGGCCTTGAAAGTATTTAGTCTATTTATTGAAACATAACTTGAGTAAATCAGAAGTCAGATTGGAGACTATCTAGCTGCCTCATAGCAAGAGGGAGGTGGCAGGAGCAAGAAGTGGGTAGGTGATGGCAGGAAGAGAAAGAGGAGAATCTGAAATATGTTCAGGTTATCCTCTCCTCCCTGCGGGTGGAGGCAGTCTGGGGCAGCCCATCTCACCCTGACCATGCTTCTGCTGCATGCTCACAGAAGGCTGGCCAGCTCTTCTGAGTGAACACTCATCTCTGCTCTTCACCATGTTGGTCTGCAGATCCCCAGAGCAGAGCACAGAGAACTGTAGAGGCAACAGAGATCCTGAAGCAGGAGCTGGTGTCACAGAGAAAATGTTTTCCGTGCAAGAAAAGGTCACACCTGTCCATTCTTGCCTGTGTCATGTGGTTATGGGCTGGCTGGGTCTGCACCATTGCCCGTTCAATAACAAGGCACAGGCTGCCCTGGGTCCTCACAGTTTTGGGGAGGAGGAGGAAGGAAATACAGCCAACAGCTCTTGCAGGGACCTCGCACATTAGCTGCCAAAAGAGGCAGCGTTTGCAGAGCATCTGCTGTCACCCAGACTCGTCCCCGAGTGGATGGATGCAGGGCAGGGTTTGTTTACTTGGGTGGGATTGGCAGTGCTGGAGAAAGTGCAGGGTGAAGGTCAGGGATATGTTTCTGTGGGTGCCTGCCATGGCAGTGCTCTGTGTGACCCACAGGGATGCCATGTGGGGTGAGCACCCCTAGCACTGCCTGGGACTTAGAGGTGTGTGGTGACCTGAGAGAGAGGTGAGTGCTCCTGGCTCTGCCTGTTGCTCCTGGGGGGCTTCCCTGATGAAACCCAGGGAGTCATCAAAGAGTTGGGCAGAAGGTAACACCAAGTCTACATAGTGACAACACAGGGACAATACAGGATATGAATGATCTGGAATATGAACCTATCCTACACAGCTTCACATTCATCCTTTATTTATAGCTGTGGGAACTTTCTCAGCGTTTGTCTTACAATGCTTTTTCATCCTTATTTTATGACGTTATGTCCTAGAAGTTTTCCTTGATTTCCTAAGTAATTTTGTCACCTGTTTTCTTGGTAACACTAAGAATTGGGTGTATTTTTATGCCAATGAAAGTTTCAGCAAAGCATAACACATTGCATTTAGATTTGATAAATTGCTTTAGTTGAAAAAGCCAAGGCTTCTTCTTAATCACTTTGAGTGCAACATTTTGCTGTTTTGTTTATTTCAAAATGTATTCAAAACTAAAGTGCAATCAAAACAATTCATGTTAAAACTGCACTTGTTTTCAAGCAGGTTTAATCCAAAACAATTTTCACTTTTTTTTTAAAAGTAACCTTGCATACTTTATGGAAGACTGACGTGAACTTGAATAGGCATTGATTTAAACATTAACTTGTTTCATTTTGTTTTTCTTATGTATTTCTTCTTTAAATGTCTCTATACAGATATTTGTATCTATTGTTGGCAACCACCAAATAATATAGAACTACACATGACTGAGTTATAGTTGTTATTTTAAACCAGCTGTTTTTAGCAGTAATAATTTAAGAGTAAATAGTAGTTCTTATATCTAGCTATGTAATTGTTTGTTATAGTCCCAAACAGGCAAATCTGCACTTAAATCCAGGTGGCTGAAAGAACTGTAGTCCATGAGGGAGCATACTATAAGCCTGTGGCATCCAAGCATATGAATCCTTACCTGAGAAAAGGGCCTTCAAGTCCCCTTTGCTGCCCAACTTTGTCAAGGTCTAGGAATGCTGTGGTGTCAGATGGCAGCACTGTCTGAGTGGTGAGGAGCAGGAGGCTCTTCCTAAGAGCACTGCACCAGTCCCAGATTGGGGATGGGAACTTCCTTGTGCCAAATACAGGAGTATCTCTGGACCATGGCCCCACTCAAGGCTGCCCATGTGCTTTGCAGCAGCTGAGTCGTGTTCCAGGAGCAGGTTTCTGTGGGAGGACGCATGGTTCCCTAGGACAGACCTGTCACTGCAGCTGTGTTTAAGATGACATATGCTGTGCCAGCCCTGGGACTGAGAGCAGCACCTCTGAGCAGCCTGATGATAACAGGGCTAGGATGCATTGCCTTGTGTGTCACAGCTGGGGCTTCCCCACCTGAGCCACACTCCAGCACAGGATGATGATATGTCATGTTCCTTGCTCCTTTCCTTGTGCCACACTTCTGTTTCCCAAGTATACTTAAAGATTTTGCATTGAAATACATATTGGGTGTTACCTAGTAAATCACAAATAATTAGTCTAATACTGAGCAACTACCTCAGTACCATGAGTTCTCCCTCACCTAAGGTAATGTGAGGCAGGAATTCTATCTTCCCCCGCATTTATGAGCTCCTCTTTGGTCCCATTAGTTCCGTTGCTGGGCTGGCAACAGACTGCTAAGCTGCAGCAGCTTCGTCTTAGCATCTTATCTGGGTGCTGTGTGTAGCCAACACCCTTTCCATAACCCTCAGCAGCTCACTCAGCTCTTCTGCTTTCCTAGGCTTCCAGGACTTAGTGTCCTCTTCATTTCTGGCCTCAGTCTTGGAAAAGTGCATGCTGCCAACCTGCTTGGAGCCTACAGGGTATTTTACAATTAATAGCATCCCTATTGTTTCCTCAAAGACCACTTGGTATTTTCAGCTTGAATATATCTTTGCCATTGTTTCATTTCCTCTTTGTTTCCTCTAACAGCCTGTTTTGATTTAACTCTATGTGGTCAGTCATGACATAGATTAAACTGAACATTTGAAAAGCACATGAATAGTTGTCTTTATGTGGTTGCAGTTTGCACATTGGTACTTGCTTTGCTTATTACTCTTGCTGAATCACCATCAGACCTGCACCTGCAGCCTGGTTCTAGCTAGAAACCTGTATTTGTACCTCAAAGTGCCTGGCAGCAATCAAAACACTGATTTAGTTTCTGGGCTGGTGGGTTTCTTCTAGTACTTTTTCTTGAAGGAAAATTGGCTTTAGTCTAAACATTTTCTGGGAACGTCTCCTTTTTGCAGAGACTTTTATTGAAGTTTATTTTTCCCAGTTTTCACCACTATTTCTGCTCACTTTCCAGCCAGTATTAATCACCCCAATGAAAAATATCAACCTCAACTCTTGAAAGCGTACCCCCTTAGGTGTCTTCTTTACGAGCTACAAAAGTCTGCATGAGGTTGCCCAAACATATGTTTGTGTATTTAACATTTCTCATAACCTGGCAGATGTTACCTGCTCTATCATGTTACAGTGCAGAGTTTTCAGGTGTAATTCCGATGTCTGGAAAACTTTTCCCTGCACACAGTGTGGGCTTGCAGCAGGCTGAACCTAGTGCTAATCTCTTGGCCCATATCCATGAAGCTGACCAAATCATGGAGCCCTTTTTTAAAGAGGTATTTATTCTGTTTTGCTAGTGAGTGATAACTAATGGATTTCCCACCAGCAATTTGAGAGAATGGATGGGTCTGCAGGAACAACAGTGAGAAATACTGGAGTCAGAATTTCCTAGAAAGAAATTTCCTCTCTTGCTTTGACATTGTTTTGGTTGCTTATCACTTCTTGATGTACAAAAATTTGCTTTCAAGCTATGATGCTAATAAAGGGCCACATTTTTTTGTGCCTCTACCTCCCCTGGATTTTCCTGAGCTTCCAATAGGGATTAATTTGGCCCAAAGCATCCACTCACAACTTCTATGGTTGCAGGGGTAGGCAGGCTTTCTGGCACGTGCTTTGCTGAGTCATTACAAATTCGGTCTCTGGGACACAGCTGTGCTGGGGCTGCTGCTCTCTCTCACAGACACTTCATGGAGCCTCAGGTGGCTGACACTGCTCACCTCCTTGTAGTGTTTCCATCTTGCCTTCCCTCGTTGGGCCAAACCACCACCAGCAGAGTTATTACTCTGCTTTCCTCCCTGCCCTTCCTTGCCATCAGCAGCATGGATTTTTGGGCTCCTGCCCCGGCCACCCCTGTACCCCATGTGCAGGTGGCTCCCAGTGGTCATGCATCCTGTCGTGTCAATGTGCAGCTTGGATTTGGGGAAATACTGGGAGCTGTTCCTTATAAAGCAGAGGATGGAACTCAAAGTAGCTCTGAGCACCTTATTAACACTTCTAGGTCATCCATTAACAGCACTAATATATGAGGGAGAACAGCATTCTAGTTTCATGTGTCCAATTTCTGAGGCACTCCTTTTCTAATATCATTATTTTTCATCTGGTGGCCTAGATAAAAGAAAGTTCTGATGTTGTGACTAGAAACAAGCTAGATTTTTAAAAATTTTGCGAGTCCCCAATTTTATCTTCTTTTACTTTTGTAACTTTTCCACAACTAAGCCACATTTTTCATGGTAGAAGAGAGATGAAGGTGTTTTCCTCAGATTTTCTCAGGTGTGTAATTCCTAGAATTTAGTTGTGAACAGCTATGATAACACCATTTTGATTGAACTGTGGCTTGTGATCCAGCCCAAACAGTGGGTTCAAGTCATGTCTCTATATTCCTATGTGAATTAAAGAAAACATAATTTACTCTGTTGCTTTTTGCAAAGATTGTAGAAGATAAGGAGTAGCAGTCCCTGAAGGTCTCTGGTCCTTTCTAGAGGGCTGCTCTAGAGAAAGATAGGAGGTTTCCTTCAGCCAAGCCTTGAAGGTCAAGCTGTTTGTCCTCAGGCTAAGTCTGAGCAGTGGTGGCCTTCATGGAGGCCACCTAACTTCCTAAAGTTTCTGTGCAGGAGGTAGACTTTGCTGCAAAGTATCTTCTCCTAGATCTGAGTCTGGGTTTAGAATTCCACGCTGGCTGCCAGCATTGGTACTCAATTTGTCTTTTTGCTTCACAGGTCCTTACCCATAGATGTTTCCTCCTTACTGCTCACATGACTACAACGCATCTAAAAGCCAAGCAGCCCCTACTTTGTCGTGTACTTTTCACAGTACATCTTGCTTTAAGCATCCTGGGGGCTTCTCTGCAGTGTATTTGCCCTGTAGTAGATTATTTCACGCTCATTTTCTTTTATCTAAGAAAGCAGCCCCAGCATTAAAGCCTGTGGCCTCACGCAGGGGTTCTGCCCATGCCCGTGCCGGCTCACAGCTGCAGGTCACAGGGCAGCACACGGAGTTGTTCTGATTTCTGCTGAACACTGGTTCTTTGAACACTGCCTGTGCCTCCAGAGCAAAACAGAAGATATGTCAGGCTAAGTTAATTTGTGGACTAGACAAGCTGAGCAGTATCTCTGTAAGGCTTTTGGACAGAATGTACCGCTGTCTCCAGACTTGGAAAGAGTTTGCCTTTCTGAGTCAGGCAATGGGAGCCAAATTCAGATGTGAATCCGAGTTCTCCAACTCTGGAGGGAGTCTGAGCTGGTGTATTTTACACCTTCTTCCGCCTCCCCTCCTCCCAGGAGTGCATTGTGCTGGCCTAGCTTCCCTCAGATTTAGTTTTCATTTATGTTCACTGAGATGCACTCAGGCTCACATCCACCAGCCACAGTTTCAATCCCCCAGCTTTTTGCATGAATCCTGAACCCAGCCATCCAAGGATGTATTTAAGGAATTTAAGGCAGTGTTAAGTTAGTAACCCACCACCAAAGGGTTGAGAGAGAGATGAGTGGTGCAAGAAGAGCAGCTAAACAGAGGAGCATAAATTCAAATTAGGTTTCTCCTTTTTTTACTCATTTGGTCCTGACCATTGGTAAGTGATAACTAATTATTAACTGGGCTTTCTGATGTATTTTTGGGGCCATGGTCCTTTGCTGACCCTGGTGATCCTGATATGAAGAGGGCAGTTCAGAGTGTGATTTCCTTCCACCACTCGAGCCAAGATGGGCATGGGTTACAGATGAGCCCACAACTGAATCAAAGACAAAGTATTTGCATGTGTCACATTAATGTATGTATGTATGTCAACATGTATCTCATTATCAATAATATAATTAATGACACTTTTTTCATTACTGATGGTATTGATAAATTTATAATAAATGTAATTATCAACATATATGCTTTGATATCCTGAAGACAGCTATTTGCCACTTTAGAAGAAAAGAGATTTATAGAAAAGCACACATAGAGATAAAACCTTAGCATATCTCATCAAAAATATATCTCCATTCATATTCAACAGTGACTAGACTTTGGAATACCTTCTATATTTTAATTTAAATAATTTAATAACTATGCTCATATACTCTGAGTCATATTTGCTTTGTCTTTGCCATTGACAAAAACCTCAGGAAGACTAAGAATTGTACATATCTTGTAGGGGGAACAAATTATTTCTTGAAATAGGTTTCCCATCTACACCAGTTTTGATGGTTTTGGTGGTACCCTAAACTATGCTTACCTGTGGTTTTCTCGCTCTCTGGATGAGTAACATGTTCAGTTTCCTAAGCTGCTAAGTTGATACTTTACATCAGCACTAATTTCATATTGAAAAGAAAAGGAGATTCAGGCATTATATTTTAGCCAAGGAAATGGGCTAAGAATGAAAATAGTATAGCTGTAATCATTTTTCATGATAAAGGGACAGTTTTCATGGGTTATGCATGATAGAAGTATTATTTTTTATTGACCATACAGTCAGGGAGCCATGGAAAAGATTTTGTAAAGGTTTTGATTTATTTATATAATTTAAAAACTTCTCCTTCCAAACATGAATTAAAGTCCAGATTGTATGTGTTTGAATTTGGATCAGTTTCTCTTATATCACCTTCTTCCATTGCTTGCCAAAGTGGAAGAGACAGAAGGCCCCATGAAGAAAACATCTCTCAGCATCAGACAAATTAGGGATCACATGTTTTGAAATGAAGGAAAGGTGATCTCTCATTGTAGTTTATTCCATCAACCATTTCCAGCATTCTCAGGACATCTGTAAATAGTGTAATCTCAATTTCCTCTTCCTCAGCACTTTATAAAATCGAACATATGTTAGGAGGGAAGGAGTAAAGATAACTGATCATGTTTAGGTGTGATTACACTACTGCTCTGGCTTAATGATTGAGTTAGAACAGGGCTCTGGAAATAACAAAGAATATGAATTCTCTCTTTTTTTACTTGCTTTACTGTCTGTATCCTACAAAGATCAAGGAAAAATACTTTCTCTTCATAAAAAGCAGTCCTGCTTTTCTGACTTGAATAAAAAATAATGGTGAAATTCATAATTCAGGTATTCCTTTTTAAACTTCAGATTCTTTTTTATTCCTTTCCCCCATATTTTATCCCTTTTAGTTGTATAAGGACAGAGCTGTTAATATTGTGCTCATGTAAGAGATGCTGCCTAGTGGTATTTGTCCAAAGTAGGTTTCTTAAATTTGAGAGCTTTCTTGATGGCTCACAGCCCTACACTTTTCCTGGTCTAAGAAGTTTTACCACTCCTGAGGATGGATCTCACAAATGAAACAGCCTGGCGGGCAGAAGGGACTGTCACCTCCTGCTCGCTTTCCCTTCCAACTCTGCCTGCTCATCACCCTCTTCCAACAGATACCACTGCCCCACTGGATTTGCTGGTGGAAATGCTTCTGTGAGTTTTCTGACCTGTGCCTGTCCAAATCAGCCAGATGACCTAAAATACTTTGAGTAATAATGTTTGCTAATCTGGATGAATCAGATGAGACAGCGTTCATGTGAGGAGATCATTTGGCAGACTTGAGAGGGACAAGGGAGAGTAGATGGAAAACATTTTACTCTCCATAACAGTATTCTAGGATAGGGAGTTTTGTTTGTTTGGTTGGTTGGTTGGTTTGGGTTTTGGGGTTTTTAGTTTTTGGGTTTTGGGGCTTTTTTTACAAGTGAGATCTAGATAAAGAAAAGCACACTGAAACAAGTGGTGGCTGGGTGCCTTCTGTAGAAGCAGGCAGGAAAACAGACAGTTGTACTATACAGGCAAGAGATCATTTACACCCAAAACTGCCAAAGGCAAGATCTGAGCAAGTTAATCTATTTCATAATGCGTTCTGATTCTATCTGGTTAGTGGTGTAGCATTCTTGGTCATTTCAAACCCTGTTCTCTGTTATCTTGGTAGCTAAAGGCCTTCACTATGTAAGTGGAGTGTATTTTCCCACGCACTAATATTTGGAAACAACTTCTGGGTCTTGAGAAGTCCCTCTAACCAGAAATCATCAGCGAAACAAGCATAGCTGAGAAAGGTTACTCACTGACATGAGTCTCCATGTAGTCACTGCTAAGCTGAGCCAAATTCACATCAGTGGCCAGGTGCATCACAGGTGAGATTGCCATATGCATATTCAAAGTTTTCTCCGCTCCCATTTTCTGCTCACTGCAAAAGTGAAGAAATGTACGAAAATATAAAAACAAGGTTTGGATGGGGTATGAGTGAGTGCTATTAATTCCTCCACATCACTTTTTCCCTTCACAACTGTGTGGTGCCTCAGCTCCACAAAGCAAATTGTATGCAGATGACAGTAGATGGAGTTTAGTAGCTGCAGCTTTGGATGCCAGGTTCTTCCCTCGCAAGAGAGCTTAATGAGCTATTAGTGGGATAGACAAGCCAAAGAGCCCGAGTACAGTTGAGCCTGGGATTTCTGCCAGTAGTTAGTTAAAGGCTGCCCAGTCTGTCCAGACTTCATGACAACAGGTTGGGGTGAGACTCGAGAGATTTTGAAACTGAGGTGAACTGCTGGGTACTGGTGGTTTGTGTTGTGGATTGTGTTGTGTGTGCCCCTGAGCACAGGCTCAAATATCCATCAAAAAATGGGTCAGAGCCTCTGGCAGATCCCTGAAATGTGCATCTTTGTAGGTCTTCTAATCTTTTGCATCTCTGCCAGCTTCCTACAGTAGAAGGAATGATGCATGAGACATTTGAGCACCACTCATGCTTTTCAGTAAAGGCTCTGGCCCTGCCTATTATCAAGCAAGCTGTTTTCTGGTGGCTCTTCCTACAAATTCAAGTGAATACTGGTCCAATATGTGCCACAGTGCCCTCATTTTAAGTAATATGTACTATATTTAAGGGATATTCCAGATTTCAAGCAAGCTATATCTCAATCCTTTGGCAAGTGGGAAATAAATTACTTAATGTATGTTTCTCAGTCACTAGATAGTGTCTCTTCTGCTGTGATACAGTCCTCCTGTGAGCAGGTAAGGCAACTTTAACTTTGTCCTGAACTTGTCAGCTCCAGACAACAGTAGAGAAGCATTTGTCTAAAATGAGTGGTAAATTCAAGAGTACAGATAGTTTTATCTGATCAGTATTTTAAACCACTAAAAGGCAGAAGATGACCTGTGCAAAAATAGCTCTGTCAAAAAGAGTCCATGAGAAGCCATCTAAATTGCTTTTCATCAAGCAGGTTATGTAAGATGAGCAAAGAGATCAAATTGGTAGAATTTACTAATAGCATTTTCCAGCTTTCAATTGGTGCATCTTTGCTCTAACTCACAGGAGAAATATGTGGAATGTGCACGTATCCTTATTCTCTGTGGTAAAGCTCATTCTAGTTTGGAGGCTTTCTTGCACAAACTGGGAATAGTCAGACTGAAAAGCTTCCAAGTGTGACACACTCCAGGTTTTTCTTGTGGTGTGTCACTCTCTTTTCTTCATTTTTGGTTGCATTGCCCACTTTTTCTAATGCTTTAATTAAAAGAAGAAAATAAAGGAGCAATTTTGTAATTTTGATAATGTTAGAACAGAATGTTTCACATTTTCAGAATTCCACATTCCTCCCCCACATTGTTTAGCTGAAACAATTTGCTGAATTAAATCCAAACTTTCAAACAGCTTCAGTTGTCCTTCATTTTTGGTGAGTAAACTATTTGTCTAAAAATTTTTGTCCAGATCTAAAATTTATCTCAAAATTATCATAAGTGAGATTTAAAACAGAACAGTTACCACTGTCATATTTTAGGAGGAACCCCCCCCCACTATCCACCAGTGGTTTTAAATATCATGGATTATGACCCAAAAAACTTAGCATATAACTAAATAATTTAAGGGCTCCCTACTTATGTGCTCTTGAATTTTCAGTGACTTTTCTCATCCTCCTAAGTTATGGCTTTGCATTTCTTCTGAATATGTGTTGTTTTCCATCTCAGAGGAGACTCACTGAGTTTTTGGTATATGTCTTGTCTCTAGGTTGAGCAATATGTAATTAAATAATGCTTTTCAGGTGGTTTGGGGTCCATGGGTAAAAGACAACAGAGAAATTCAGATTTTTGTTTTCAGGAAGTTCATTACTTTGTGTTCATGATATACTAACTCTGTAGACTTGACTTGCATAAGTAATTTCACTTTTTGTAACATCTCTAACTAATCACAGTTGCAGTATGACAGATCCAAATTGGACAGATGTTTCTTAAAAGTAAAATGTCCAAAGGCAATAGTGTTGAAGTTGCCAGTGAAAAAACAAAGACATCTGTACTTTAAAACTGAATTTGAGGGGGTTTTATTCCTTCTCCTAAGTTCCTATAATTTTTAGGTCACGTTAGAATCAGTGTGTGTTAGTGATTTGTGAAGTCCATTGTCTAGTAATGTCAAAAACTAAAAATGAAATCTATTTAATTTGGTATCACTCTGTGAGCTTCACTGTGTTTTTCAAATATTTCTTCATTTCTTCTTGGGGTAACATTCTCTCATGGGCTGTTAGGCCAGCAAATGCGTATTTTATGCACTTTCATGTGTCTATCAACTGAAAGTTCAGTTCCTGCCTATCTCTTTTTCTCTTTTCTTTTCTTTTCTTTTCTTACACTGGTGTTCATAATAAAATGATTGATTTGAGGTAGCCATGCTAACCCGGCCTCTGTATCTTAGGCAAATTTTATAATTCAATATTTCTGCATTGAATTTCTTGTTTATTAATTAAGGGTAGTGATGGTATTTTTCTGAATAACAGATTCAATGCAATCTTAACAGTGGTGTTGTGATCATATTTAACATGGTAAAAAGGTGCAGGCAGGAGCCATGTTGCCTAATAGGATCAAATTGTCTTCCTAGTCTGCAATCAGGCTGATGAGCTGAAAAACTCAACTGGTAAGTGCAACATAAAAGCCTAAATAGAATGAGACTGGAGTGTGAGGAAAAAAAAAAAAAAAACAAACAAAAAAACCAAAACCCCAAACATAGGGAGTGTTTGTCCCATTCTCGATATGCTTTATTCTGGGAGGTGTTTCACTGAAGTCAGCATTGCAGGCAGTCACCCCTACAGAAAAGAGAGTTATCTTGCTGGACAAGACAGACAAGGGGACAATTCTACAGCAATATAAAATGTAAATCCCATATGATAGATGTATATTTTCCTCTATCTCAGCTTTTCTGTTCAGAAAGCACATCTGTTTTTTTGTAACCATTCTAGAAAGACTAAGACAAAGCCTATGTCCAGATTTCCCAATAAGGTGGAAAATCACTTTTCAGTGGAAGTTTAGCTGACAGGTTTTTTAAAAGAACGGGTATTTTGTTTTCATGTGAACATGATGCAATTTGCTTTTTCAAAGTCTGCCTTCCAGTTATGCTAAGTCTGATTCTGGACACATAAGGAAGGAGAACCAGGTGCCCAGGTGCATTATCAAAGCATCCAAACTGTTGGCTGTCTGAACTGTTGGAAGTGAGCTACAGCCTACCTTAACAACTCCATTAAAAATTAATGTAACTAATACGTCTCACAGTATTAGACATGTCTATATAGAGGTATATAGGTATTATATAGACATTAATACATTTTGTTGAAAGCAGAACTGAGTATATTTTCCTTCTTAAAGCTTCAGATAAATTATCCATGTTGTCAAACACCACCACTGGCTTTCAAACTATGTCACAAAGATAACTAGTGTTAATTCTACATTAAGGTTTCAGTTACAATAAATTTTTAAATTATGACTTCCTATTATCATCCCTATGTAACAAATCTTTAGGGGTCATCTATCAAATTATTAGGAGTTCTCTGAAGTCTTTGAGAATGGAAGGAATTCTAGGATGCTGCCTTCAAAAAACATTTATGAGATTTGACACCTAGACCAGACTTACTTTATTAAATGAAGACTTGAATATTCATTTTTAATTTAAAAATTGTCACTGGGATGTCATCCGGGTGATTTTGCATACCATATTGTCAAATTAATTAGCAAATGAAGGTTTATAAAGATAATACTAATTCATTCTACCTTTTGAATGATGGTCTAACGCTTCATGAACTCTTATTTGTAATTAATCGAGCATGAATATGGGAAGTAAGAAAACGTCTTAGAGCAGTTATTGACCTGTTCATCAGTGACAAGAAAAACTTCAGGTAATTAAATTGCATTTAATAAGTGCCATCCCATGTATAAAGTGTCATACCTCATATATAATGGCCTTGATGGTGGAATATAGTCGGCCCTTGTAACAGGCCCAAGCTGAATTACGTCCTGCTTCTTCTGCCAAAAAGGAGGGGAAAGAATCTGAATTTTTGCTTCCCTGTCCCTAAGTACATTACTTAAATTAATTTTAGTCCCTTAAATAAGAGATCTTTAACCTGCACTTCTCCATGAACTGTACTTTTCCTCACTAGGATAGCATCCTTAAATACACTGAACTTTAGTTATATTTATGAGTGCAAGGAGCCTTCAGTAGTTGAAAGGATAGTAAATGCTGCTCATTTCATAGTCTGCTTTCCTCAGTTGCATAATCGGAGACGTATAAAACATATCATAAATTGAAGTGGAGAAGACATTAAAAGAAAAAAGAATGAAAAAAATGCCCAAAGTAAAATTACTAATAAATTATTAATGTAACTGTATATCCAAATTATATACATACATACACACAAAACCATATACATATGTATTTTTGGATATATGTATATCATACACATATATGCATAACCTTTTTCTAGTGAATTTAATAGCCAAGTGATTTAGCTTCAGTACCCAGGCACTAATGAAAGTTCTGTCTGTAACTAAAGGCAAGATTACAGCTACTTATAACTTTCTCCAGAGCTCAACAGGTGGGAGTGATTCAGGCTAAGTGTTTCAGTTTAGCTAATGGCATACTGTGTACACTGACCATTTGTTAGATTTGAAACTAGTGTTCAACTCCCCAAATTTCAGGATCCTACTCTGAAATTGTGACTCAGGCTCCATTTGAACTCCCTCATCACAAAAAACCTGACATATCCAGCAAAGAACTATTTTCAGGTAATATCAAAAATATATATCAAACATATCCTTTTTTTAGCTACACTACAGTTCTTTATTTTGTTTCCTGTGACACATTGTGTTGTTATTGCTCAAGGCTTTCCAAAGAGTTAAATGGTAGTATGTTTACTTGAGACTAATAGAATAGCTCTTTCAGGGCTCAAAAAGCATTTTTGTATTTCCAAACAAGTTTTCAAAACATGGTGGCCAAAATATTTGAAATATGTGTCCCTGCGGTGATGTCATCCTCAAGGGAAACATACTTCTGACATGAAGTATTCCCATTAGGAACCTTGGAGATCTTACATCTGTATTCTTAACCTCGAGAGGTTATCAAATGATAGTAGTTAATTGTAAAATGGGATGTCATGTAATGGACTGCTGGCAGGCATGTTGGCGGTAGTTATAGGTCATTGCACAAATATTTTTAGAGGAAGTGAAGGCTTCATTTGGCCTTAACAACCAGACATCTTAGACAAATATTCATGAAGTGAATAATGTTCAGATTCAGGCAGAACCAGAGCCTTTCTGGTCACTTTGGAAAGCATAGACATGCATGCACACCAGAGAGGCAGAAAAGCCCAATGGATGTGGCAGATCTGTGAGAATCGAAGTCTAACATTATAGTTATTCCTAAACTAGGAATGACTGCTCAGCTGCTGAGCCCTGGATACACTTGGATACACAAAGTTGTCATCTTGACCATTAGATTCACCATCTTTAGGAAATATCAACTCTCCTGTGCAAAGACTTGCCAAGTAGCAGTCTGCAGGAGCCCTGCAAGTGAGGAATCCTAGCCAAGAGAGTATCTAAAAGCCATTCACCTTGAAACGGCTAAAAGACACACAGGTGCACCTCCTTCCCTACCTCTCAGCTGAGAAAACGAGATGCTGCCAGGGAAGCTTTGGTCCCCTTATTGTTTCTCACAGCAGTGGCAGTGACAGGACCTCCTGTTCCGGGGAGGCAGTCTCCCCTCCTGTGTTGCTGCCCTGACATCGAGACCATGTGATACCTGCCTGAGGAGGCAGCTGGCCATTAAATTCTGGAAAAAGGTGTTTTAAGTGTTGACTTGCATGGGGAGTAGTTGGGTGGCTGACCCTCTCCTGCTCCTTCAGCCTGCAGTGAGGAGCACTCGTCTCGGCACATGTTTTTCCCCTGGCACTCTTAGCAGAGAGAAGTGACAGATGCTATAACTGAGTTGACCACCTGCAGGGTTCAGGCATGGAAGGTCTCTTTAGAAAGTTAATCCAAATTAACCAGAGATGCAGAGAGGATTTACCAGCTGTAATAAAGCCTTCACAGCATTACAAGTGGAATTAAGCTATGCTGAAATCAGGTCACTTTAATTCTGAATAATAAAATGCCCACAAGAGTTTGATGGGGTGTAACTAATCCATTTAAAGCTTAGAGATTCCAGGTTTCTCCCCCTGCAGACCAGGCAATGTTGTATTTCACAGTGTTCCTTCAGCTCCAGAGCTGGCAGCAGGGACTGAGTTCCCACCCCAATATACCTCCTGCTTCCCCCTTGCAAGTTAGTGCAGATGGAGGAACTGCAAATTTGGAACTGAAGCTGGTCCTAAACACTGTTTTGTGACGAAGAAGACAGGAGTTCTCAGGCCCGCCAGTGGCACTGTCCTCACACCATGCAAAGCACCACGAAAGCAACACGATACAGCTGTGCAGGAGGAATGTGAGCCCACGCTGTGCTGTGTGCAGGCTGCAGGCTTGGCTGCAGAGCCTGCTCCTTCCCCCTCACAGGGGGGTGATAATGGCTCCAGGGCCAACAGGATTCCTGGGATGACACTAGGAGTCAGATTCCTGCAATGAGTTGCTTAGAAGACATATCAAACTGGCTCCAATTTCCATACGGTGTCAGCAGTTGACTGAGGCACCAGGCTGAGGACCTTGTGCAGAAGCATTCAGTGCCGCCAAAGCTGTCTATGCGTGGAAAACCATTACCACTCCAGGTTCTGTCGTGTGTGCAGTGTAGATCTGTGATTATAAAGCAGCAGGAAAGTTAATCTGGTCCCTGGTCAGAAGTTCACAGAGTGAGCTCCTCTGGCATTTGCTTAGCCTTTCCTTGAAAACCTCAATTTCAAGGTGCAAGATTTGCACGGTTGATGAGGCTTGTGATCTGCTGCACAGTACTTGAGCTGCTGAGCATGTTTTCTCTGCTGACAGGCACATCTTGAAGATGATTTTGGGGCAGACTCATCCCTCTGTCTCTCACCTCTTTCCCTGCTGGTCAGCACATGCCTGACCCGTTTGCAGCACAGTCCTGTGGCCTCCCTCCAGCTCCATGACATATGCTGGTGTGCCTGAGTTGTTGTGTGTCCTGCATGGTAAGAGCTGCCACAGCATGCAGTTGAGGAAGAGTTCCATGTTGTAAGGAGCCCTGCTTGGCAGCACCTCCCAAGCAGCTCTGCACCACCATCCCTTCTCACCTTGTGCTGTCTGCCCACACCTCCGTGGCAGTAAGGATAGGAAAGGAGCAGTCCCAGCTTTGTGCCAAACCTCTCCACCAAACTGGAGTTTTCCAAGCAGTGGAATTTGGAGAGCAAACTAACCCAGCTTGTAGCTTTCTGAGCAGAAATCTGCCTGTTGTACAGACAGCAATACCTTCTGCAATATAGCATTTGAAGTATCTTTGTGTCCTTGCCGTGTAGGCCATGTCAGAAGATGTCTGTTCTCCTCAGCAATCTCTTCTGGCCTCCTGGAAAGGGAGAGAGGGGGCCAAAGAGAATCAAGAAGAAAAGAGGAGTATTTATCTTCTCATCTACATAGGTATAGTGCATGTAAGAAATAAAAAGGCAGAAAATACACTGGTTGCAGGATTTTTTGAAAACTTCTTCATATGGGCCTAAAAGAATATAATTTCAAACCCCTAACTATGAGGAAATTTCTCCATTTTTCCTCACTTCTGAGATGCACACGTTTTTTCACCCTATTGAACAGACATGCTGATAGACATTAACAATATGCAGAGATTAACCCATGTGAATCCAGGAAAGAGCCTTATATAAATCACTGTAAAATTGTTTTTTCATACTGTAGACTTTAAAAAGCAGTGAAACTTCAAATTTTCAAGACAGCTAAGATGTATCTGAGGCTGATGCATCCAAAAGAACATATAATGACTCAAGCTTGGGCTGTTTATATCCATTAGGAATAGCTAAAATATGCCTCACCATCAGATGCTGTAAATCTCTGCTGGAAGGAGGCCACAGAAATCACAGGTGAGTAATTTCTCTAGTTCTGCACCATCATGGATGCTGAAACATCCACGTGGGTAGCCAAACTGCCATATGTGATGAAAAATTGACTCTCACATTCTCCCAGGCATGATCATCCACAAGCTCAGAGCTCAGTCTGTCTTACAGAACCAGACTGGAGAAGATGAGCCTTCCTTTCTCCCAAATGAGCTATAAAAGATGCAGAGAGTCTCCTTTTATTGAGTACTTCATCTATCTACACAATATGTACAGTTAAAAATAGCCTGTAAGTAATACTGTTAATTGTTGTCAGCCCATATTCAATCGGTTGATTCTAGTGATACTCTCACATCAATAACACCATTGGGAAATCTGCATTCATTGTCCTCTCAAGACTGGGAAAGAAGGACAGAATAATGCCAAAGTCTGAAGAAAATGTAAGATTTTGGTACATTGAATTATGTCATTAAACATCCCTTGAATGCTAAATACATCCCTAGGGGAGACCTTCAGAATCTAATGGGTTTATCACAAACTCATCCAGCTTCTCAGAAGCTGGCAGATTAGGTTCCAGGTTCCACTTATGGCAGTCCATGCTTTAAATACCAGATGGGAAAGAACAGGTGAAGAACTGTTGGATCTGGGCGTGTTGGTTCTTGGATCTGTATGTTGGACTGATTTTGTTCTCTACTACTTCCATCTCCAGTCAGGGTCAGAAAAAAGACAGTGGGCTGGGCAGAGCTGCCTGCCAGACTGTCTGATGGGCCACCAAGAGGACCTTTCTGACTTAGCTAGTAGGACCAGGAACCCTTAAAGAACAGAATGTTATAGAATTTAATGGAATGCTATAGAAAAGAAATTTACACAAAACCAAACCACCTTTGAAAAGCACAAAATGGGCAGGTCAAAAATCTGTATCTGGTAAGTGTATCTGTCTGATACCTGTATCTTTGATAAAGCAGAGAACAAAATGCATTTTGTAGTCATATTCAATAAACTACTGAATTGTCTGGGCTGTTATTCTGCTCAGATTGATTTGTACATCTCTAGCTGCAGTTTTTGTGATAGGCAAGAAGAATTAGAGTTTGATTCACCTCCCTCTTCAGCTCAGATGTTGCTACCCCAATGTCACTCTCACCTATTCAGAGAAGGAATGTCATGTACAGCATGCTATTATTTTTTGTTCAAGTGAAAGAACATGTTATTTATAAAACGTACTCACTTTTCCACACCTAAAGGGCAAAACTAAGCCTTTTGACTTTCCACCTTTCCAGATGTGATTTTCCAGATCAGATACAATCTAGAACACCCTTTCTTCATGGGCCATCTCTTTTCCTCTCTTCTGTTCCTTTTTGCAGCCAATAAATTGCAAGAAAAGTGGTTCTGTCTGTCTGAGGACTCTGTCTCAAAAGACTGGAGCAAGTCTTGAGTGACCTTCGACTTCTTGGTGTTTCTTGGTCAGAAAGATTCAGCATCAATAAGGAAAAACAGAAAAAAAATATCAGGTAATATTTTTTCTAATGTATAGGGCAGGATCATAAGAAACAAGTCACACTGGACAACTCTCACATTGGAACAAACCAGGTTCAATTGACCCAAAATTTCTAATTTGAGATTGGGAATAATTCGACTTATGCCTCAAGCATTTCTACAATGATGAAAGTCTTACTCCATCAGCCTGCCCATGTTTTGTTGTCTGGCAGTATAAATCAGTCACATTACTAAAATTCCCTTGGTCATCTGTGGACATCCTCCAGTATCTGCTTCATATTGTGGCTAGCTTCAGAGACGTTAGAAATATGCTCAGGTTCTACATTCTAGTAACAGAAAAAAATATGTTGGGAGATGCAAAATAGACAACACACTCACAGTATTTTTATTAGCTCTTTGAAGGACATATATTATCTTCTTAGTTCATTCAGGTTCCTCCTCATAGATTAACATCCTCTTTGAGATCAGAAAAAATGAAATAGATTAATATTTTGCTTAATCATGTGTATGGACTTTATTTACCTTTGTCCACCTTCCTTTTCCTTGTGCTTTCTCTGTGGTGGTATGTGCTCTTATTCTGCATGGCTGACACTTAAGGACAATAATGCAATGAGTCCTGTGAATTCCAGAGAAAGGGAGTTCTTTGCATAAAGAAAAAAAACATACTCTGTCTCAACCTGTCCCCTAAACAGGCCAGAGTTTGCCCTCTGAAAGTCTGAGGTGGCAGTTCTGCTGACTTCTCTCCTTACTTCTCTGAGAATTGAAAACTCTGTCATTTCATCATCACTACTGGCTAAAGCTGTTTTTGGTGTATACAGAGCCTGGGAAAGGAGCAGGAGCTCTGTACGTATTTACAAAGCTACAGCATCACTGGAATAACTCAGATATGATGGTGTAGGATCTCATGACAACGTACTCTTCAGGAGAGATGCAGAAGAGGACTGTACATTGTTCTCCATGTTAAAGAACAGTCTTAATATATGGGACTTTTGTAAGGGATGGATGATGGGCTGAGTGAGAGCTTGTGTGCCAGGGTCAAAGAGCTGAGTAAGTATGCCATTTTGGTAGGACTGTGTTACAGACCACCTGAAGAGGGTAAGAAAGTGGCCAAAACTGTCTTTAAACAACTCTGGAAAGTTCTTGGATCAGAGACTCTTTTTTACGGAGTATTTATATCTCCCGACATTTTCTGGAAGAGCAACAATATGGGATGGTACAGTCAGAGACATTTCTGAACAGAATCAGGGATCTCCTCTCGGCAGAATGGCTCTATCAGGATGATATGATGCAGAGCTAGATCTGCTATTTATGAGGAAGAAATGGTTGGCAATGTGAAAAGCAGTATCATCTACTGCTATTGTAGTGCCCATGAGCCAGTGGACTTGAAGATCCTGAGGGGAGTGAGGAGGGGGAATAGCTGGGAACAGATCCAGGCTTTGGTTCATTCAAGAAATGGGTAGATGGGATCCCATGGGGAGAGCTCTGAAGGTAAAGGGTTCAGGAAACCTAGAAAGAACTAGATAAGAATTACATTGGATAAAGTAGGTTTTCAATGGAGTAAAAGGTGAAACTTTTCCCCATGTGGCCCATCAAGCAGGGGAGCAATTTACCAAAGAGACTGTACAATCTCCATCCTCAGAGGTTTTCAAGAGCTGACAATAAATTCCTGAGCTCTCTGGGCTGATCCAACAGCTGATCATTCTTGGAGCAACAGGCTCAGTTAAAAGCCCTGTGAGGTCCCTTCATAAGTGAATTGTCCAGTAATACCATGAACATGGCAGTAGTCTGGTGGAATCAGATGGCCATGAGAGGATTCAGCACCAAAAATGTCATATCTGTTCACTCTGACTCGAAATATTAATCTTGATTTAGCTTTTTGGCAGAATAATGATACATAAATTATTCAATTTTAAAGATATTTTGCAAATACTTGTAGGAAAGAATTGTCTGGATCTGTCTTCTATTATGGAGATTACAAGTGAAATTCAGCACTTGTTTGGTGAGTAGATATTGTGACCACTTGACTCTTCTCCTAAGGGCTGAGGAAGAGAGTTCATATATACTGCTCCAGGACAGTTGGAGCAGAAGGTGAACCAGCTACCAGGGAGAAAACTGTGTCTCTGGCTTTCATAGAATTGGCATTCATACTCCAGACTGTTACTGTCAGTTTGGCAAGCGACTGTGTTTTAAACCTGCAAGCATTGGGTCAGGCAGGTTGAGTGGTTCAGTTCCAGACCATCTCACCATCACATTTTCATGTATGGAGATTTTCAGATCTTACAGCAACTCAACACCTGTAAAAGCAGACAACCTAATGGAAAAAAAGAGCAACCCTTGAGATGTTTTTCTCCACACTTCTGTAGCGTAAAGAAAGTAGTAAAAATACTTGGAGCAGAACTTGGGTTTTTGTTCCGTTAACTCTTTCTTGTGCCATCACAAAGTCATTGTTGAATCACAACTGGAATTACACTAAAGAAATTCAGCATGCTATGTTTCCAAATGCCACACCAGCAAGTTAACGGCCATTCTTCCCTGCTTGTTGGCTTAAGAGTTACATTGACAGTGAATCCAGCATAGTTGGGGAAGGAGGGACAAATAGTCCCTGAGATCTGAGCTTAGATGGAAGCTCAGGATAGGAGTTTCTTGATTTAAATTGAGTTGTACAACACCCCCATCCTGCAGTTTTAGGGGATAACTTCCTGGTGTCCAGCGGCAAGGGTCTGCCTCCAATGTGGAGATGAAGAATTTTAAAAAGGAAGGAAAAGAGATTCTGGAAAAGCCAGGTTTCTTTGGTGTGTTTCAACAGTGTGCAAGGCTTTAGAGAAAATCTTGAAAATAAGAATCAAAAAAGACAGGGAGAAACATAAAACAGAGTACAAAATGGATATAACAAAATGGATCAAACCAGACTGAACGTGATACCTTCTTCTGTGACATAATGCATATTTGGAAGGAAAAATCTTGCAAAATGCTTGTTCTCTGCTTCAAAACCACTGGGAGGGAGTTTTTTTTTTTTTTTTGGTTCAAATATGTTGTGCACAGTTTTTGTGCTGAAGCTGCAAAAAAATCTTTAAACAGAGATGGTAATTGGCAGTGGTATTAAAACTGACTGGGAAGGGGTTATTGACAGAGTACATGAACGATATTTTTTAATTGATCTCAGAAAATGTTCTCATGAATTGCTTTAACACACAGAGAAATAAGTATATTAGTGACATTTGCTGATGATATCAAACTGGGAAGCATCATCAGCTCAGAGGTCTGCAATAGGAACACGAGGTTAAAATAACACAGTTCTTGTGGTAAAGCCATAATTTTATGTAAAAAATGCAAGATTTTTTCAGTTATGTTATTTCATTACTATGAAACAACAGAAGAGAAGGAAAAACAGTGTATACTGGTCTGCTACAGGGGGTCTGTGATTCCTCAGCATGATACATGTGAAAGAGGTTTATTTGATCTTAGGAGGTGCCAGTAGAGGGAGGGAAAGGTCAACACTACTGACAAAGCTTCCTGAAAAGACTGTGTGTGAATCCTCTTCATCCAGAAGGGATGGGATGGCTGGAAGAGAGGGTGCTTCTTGTGTGAGAAGATATTTAGACAGTTCAGCCTTCTTAGCTCAGCAGAACTAAGATGCATAAAGGACATGACTAATCCAAAAAAATACATCTTAGGAACATTAGGGAGTTTGTGTTGGAGGACACTGTTCATGCAATAGCGAGTATGACTACATTCTATGCATATAAAATATTGAGTGGAAGTAAGTGGAAATTTCTCTCTAACAGGTATTTTTGAACACACATTCACATAGAAAAAGAGAGGCAGATTTCTGGTCTGGTTTTATATTTCAGTAAATGTGCTTTTCAGTCACTGCTATGTGCTCAGGTTAGAGACATATACAGATTAGTGGATTTACAAGGCTAATCATGAGTGATGGATGATTTTCATAACAGCTCTTCTGGCCAGGTATGTCCCCTTCTGTCCTTTATTAATCTAAATTATTTAAAGTACTGACATGGATGTAATTCTCCCAGATCTGAAGTACATCCCTACTACTAGACTGACTGCTGCAGTTTTAGGTATTTTCTTGCTTTTCATTGGTCTTCTTTTCCAGTTCAGAAGGTCTTATTTTGCCCCTTCTTGAATTTAAAAAAAAAAAAAAAAAAAAAAAAATCTCCACTGCAGCAAAGTGAGACTATAGAATTGCTTCCTTGCTTCCTACCCTGAGAATGATTGCTGTTTTCAGAGAGCTTCACCTCCACACATTAATGGGGTATGGGAACACAGTATTACTCAGGGGGCACAGTGTAACCACAGTTGCTGAAGTGGGACACCAGGGAATCACACAAAGCACTGCTGGCAGTGGCTTCTGGTGGGATTTATTCAGCAACTCTCCCATCTTCTGGTACTAGCATTGCTAGTGCTGGCCTTGGATGATCCTTGCCCATCACAGCCAAGAAAAAACCTAGGTAAGGCTAGCATTTGTTCCAGCTGAAGCTTGTGGTGAAATATTCACAGTGACCTGTAAGAGCTGGTGAGCTGATGAGAAAAATTCCACAAGACCTTATTCCAGAAAAGTATGATTTTACCTTTGAGTAAGTATGAGTATGAGTTTTCATACCCTTTCAGTCAAAGTCAGTACCTCATTCAATAACATGCAAGCTTAAGGAACTTCTTATGAGTTTTTCTTTTTTTTAAATTTTATTTTATTTTGATCTCATTTTAAGTATCTTTTGGATAATTTTACGGTAGAAACAGTGAAAAGGAAAAAAAGTCTTATCCTAAAAATCAGAGAGTGAAAAACGAGATCTAGGGATCAGAAGACAAGGCTGTTTCTCTTTTAAAAGATACTGAGACTTTGTGAAAATGCACAGAAAGCTCTCACATCTTTCCACTGCCTAACCCATCAACCTAAACTTTCACTCATAGCTAGGCTCTGATTTCTCTAGATAATTAAGTTAACTGATTTAAAAAAAAAAAACCTAAGCAAAAAAAAAAAAAAAAAAAGGATCAGACAGCCCTGAGGGAATGTGTAAGGCTCTCAGTATTTCTAAAACATTTGAAAAAGTTTAAAACTGTTTTAAAATTCATCCATTAATTTAAATGCCTACACATTATTATAAGTTTGGCAAAGCTAGCCCCTGCTGCAATATTGACACAGAAGGGCAATAAACTGATAAACTGATAATAAACACAATAAACTGATTGTGTAAAAATCTTAGTTTAGGTAAGGTATAAATTCCATCTGAGTTCCACATCACAAAAATATTGTGTATAACTTTATGATTCTCATCGTTTCTGGACCAGCGTTTAGTCTCTTCTGGTACCACTGTCTGCTGTCCAAGAGTACACCACTGAGTTATGGCACTCTGTTACTGATGTTGGTCCAGGGTTCCAGTTCAGCTGTAAATTAGTCATCAGCAGAGAGTCATTATGAAATAATCCAGCAGGCATTTGCCCTGGAACATTGCTGAGAAATAAAAAAGTTTGCTGAAAGTCAATCTCCACTTAATAATTTATAGTATCATTTCACTTCTTATTTTCCTGTTAGAGGTGTAGATTATTAATTTTTCTACATTCAAATGAACCCATGCTGAGGCTAAAGCAAGTAAAATTTAAGGCAGTGGGTGCCTGAAAGCAAATATTAATGGTAGCTAGGAAGCAGGAATAATTTGTTAGGAGTGAATCCATGTCAAAGTCACAGATTTCCCCTGGAGAATCACAGCCTTTATATTGGCTATATATTTTTATTGCACCCAATTTCAGTTTTCTTGTTAAAAGAAGGTCTCCTAAAGCCCTTGCATTTCTTCTGCTTCATTCCCCATGGTTCACAAGTACAATAGTGAATGTAAGCTACAATAAAAAGGTCATTTTCTTCTTTCAGCAACAGTAACACAAGTGGCTGCATTTCCTGATTCTGGATTAAGTTCAAGATTTCAAATACGACTGGGCTCGTTTCTGATTAGAAAGTTTGATATTTATCACAGACTTACCTGTCTTCCATATCCAGTGTGAGTGAGATTGTAAAAAGGTAAACTGAAAGGAACCATTCTTTTATTCAGCAATTAACCCCATCTGAGTAAATAATACGGTGTTGTGCACTTGAGCCTTCGCTGTTATGCACTGAATTCAGAATTCAAAACGGCTTCAAAGCTGCGTTCGTGAAATGATGACAAGATGCTGCAGAAACAGCTTTTTATGTGGAATATAATGCAAGTATTGTGTTACACAGTACAGTAACAAATAGGGTATAGTTGTAATGATATAGCAGATAAAGTGTCTGGAAGTACTTACCTGAGGGAAACTCAATCTTATTTTACTTCAGGGCCTGAGGGTTATAAACACAGTGTATGGTCTTGAAACTTAAATATTAGAGGAATCATTTTATTGGGGGGAGGAGAAGGTAATGTTTCTTATTACAGGCAAATAAAATCTCTGTGCCCAAATACACAACAGAAATAGTCCAAATTCCTTCAGGTGGTGTCTCAGCTTGACTGTTTTTTCACAAGAGGCTCAAAGTCTAAGAGAAGTAAAATAATGCCACTTGTGATCTTGGAAGGGCAGCAGCCTGGATGGGCACAGGATGCAATGGCATGGCATGAAGCAAGGGCTGGATTGTATTATCTGCTGTGAGGGGCGTGGAGATGGCAGGGGGTAGAACAAGGGGTTTCTAGGTCTCACTTTGCAGCCTGCATCGGAGCTGCAGCACCACTGGAGATACCCCCACAGCTTTAAATTGACCACTTCAATGTGTGAGTGCAGATTAAGCACATCACAGAGCAGCAAGAGTATCTATTGTGATAAATAAAGAGGGACTAGGATACAGACTCACAATGGCAAGAATCATTTAACTATTTACATTCACCCTTGAGTCACTCTGGACCTGTTCTGTCCATTTCTGTCCTGGACATTCCTGGGGCATGGTTCAAGGCTAACTAATGTACCAGTGACTGCTGCTGAGAAGTGCTGTGGGCAGGCCTGTGCTGCTTGGGGCAGTGGGATGTACCAGATATGTGGATGTGAGCAAAGGTTTCTGGGTTTGTGGTTGGACTTGATGATATTAAAGGTCTCTTCCAACCTTGGCAATTTTAAGATCACACAACTTCTTGTCCATCAGTCACAGAATCTTCCCCAGTGTGGTTTATTTAAAAACAGGAATGAACCTGAGTGCCATCTTTTCCTCTCCTGTATTGATGGAGACTTTGTATGAAAGGAAGAAAAAGTAAAACAAATGTGAAAGTTCAAAAGCTGTTATAGCTGTTTAAAGTCTGAAAAGAAGCAGAAAGGTGCTGCATACTTCCTTGAATATTTTCAGAACACCTCTGCAACTGCATGTATTTAATGAGACTGAGAGCCTGGGAGAAAACCTTGCTGGGATTTCTCCTCTGGCTTTCAGAGTCTGTGAGTCAGGCCCTGGGTTATTTCAGGACAGTGTGTGTCTCGTGGCCCAATTGGGGCTGCTGTCTTTTCCTTCACAGAACAGAGTCATAGAATGGTTTGGGTTGTAAGGGACTTTAAAGACCATTTAGTTCCAAACCCCCTGCCATGGGCAGGAACACCTTCCAGGGCACCAGGTTGTTCAAAGCTCCATCCAACAAAGCCTTGAACACTGCCAGGGAAGGGCATTCACAGCTTCTCTGAGAAATTTGTGCCTGTGCCTCACTGTCTTCAGGCTAAAGAATTTCTGATCAGAGCACACAGCTTAGTGAAAACACACTTTTGTGGAAAGAAGCCACATTCTAGGACTCAGTCTTGCTGGGGAAACTGTGCCTAGGCAGGTTGACAGGCCAGTCAGGACATCTTTGGTCTCAGCATCAATTGTATCATACTTTTCCAATTCTGGATGCTGTCTGTGGAAACACATATGAAACTATTTTGCTGCAAACAGAACCCTTGGTAGCTGAAACTTGGCCACCTATACAGCAAGCTAAGCAGATTCAGTGGCTATTTTTCAAAGTACAAGGTATGTCATGCAAAAGACATATAGTTTGGAATGGTTCTCACTGTTTTGCAATCCCCTGTGTAAATATTCTCTTAGAGGCAGATACAGAAACATCCCAAATAGAAAAAGATGAGTTGGAGGACTGCATAGGAAGCCCAGCTGGGTGGAGTTGCATGGGAACACTTTCTCTCCATTGCCTGGGAACTGTCTAACCAGGATCTCCTGGAAACATTTGGAAGAATGCTCTAGCTGTGCATTTATCAGCTTCACGTGAAACGGTGATCTGGCACACAGGCCGGCTTTGGTAGAAACAACAAAGCAGCCTCAAGGTAACTTGTGTATACTCGTGACACTTCAGAACACCAAGCGACTCCTGTCTTGGGTTATCTGATACTGCCAAGCTGTTTGCTGTCATTCCAGATCTCTTAAAAGGGAAGGAGAATTTTGGCAAAATGCACTAGTAGAAGAATAACAAGCTGTGGGGGCCAGAGTATTGATGTATGTGAGGTGGAGGGATAACACTGAGATATAATAAAGTACAATGTGCTAACAATGATTTGCAGAGGCATGAGGCTGGGACTGACTGTGCTTAGTTATCCAAATATCATCTTTGTCATCACAAAATCACAGAATTAGTTTAGATTAGATTTAGTTTAGATTTCCTTTAGATTTAGTTTAGATATATTATTAATTAATAGATTAGTTTATGCCAGAATCCATGTGGATTTTGAATGTCTCCAGAGAGGGAGAGTCCACAATGTCCCTGGACAGGCTATTCCAGTGCTCTGCCACCTTCAATGTAAAGAAGTTCTTCCTCCTGTTGAGATGAAACTTCTTGTATTTTAGTTTGTGGCCATTGCCCCTTGTCCTGTCACTGGGCACCACTGAAAAGACTCTGCCACCATCCTCTTGGCACCTGCCTTTGAGTTATTTATAGGTGTTGATGAGGTCCTCTCTCAGTCTTCTCTTCTCCAGACTAAACAGGCCCAGCTCCTCTTATCTCTCCTTGTAAAAGAGATGCTCCAGGCCTCTCATCATCTTTGTGCCCCTCTGCTGACCCTCTCCAGCAGCTCCTCGTCTTTTTTGTACTGAGGAGCCCAGAACTGGACACAGCTCTCCAAATGTGGCCTCACTGGGGCTGAGCAGAGGGACACCATCACCTCTCTTGACCTGCTGGCCACGCTCTTCCCAATGCACCCTAGGATACCATTGGCCACAAGGGCACTGCCAGCTCACAGTCAACTTGTCTTCCACCAAGACTTCCAGATCCTTCTCTGCAGAGCTGCTCTCTTGTGGGTCAGCCCCCAGCCTGTGCTGGTACTTGGGGTTATTCCTCCCCAGGTGCAGTACCCTATACCTGACTTTTCTCAGAAAGGGAGACATGTTTCAGGACCCTGAAATTTGGACTCATCCCCATGCTTTTTAGAGCTCTTAGCATTCTTCAAGAGCTTTCTGCTTCCTCTGCCAACCATGTGGGTCATCTGTCACCTAGTCTGGGCTGGAGAAGGGTGGGGGCATCAAGGCAGGATAGGTGCTCAACTTTTAGAGGTTGCATCGACTTACATAAATGTCTATAGCAGGCTGTGTCTTTCTGTGAGAAGTTAATTGAATTCAAAGCATCTTGGTTTCAGGGAAAATAATGTGATGCTTTGCTTCTCTGTTACATGATGCTTAGTCTGTTACGTAAGTGAAGAAAACTGGTGAATAAATATGGCATCTCATTTAGTCCCATTCCTCATTTAAGTTTTTGCAGAGACTAGTCAACCACCATAAATGTTTCAGACAACTGAGAAGTCACTAGCTAAGGTATTAAGTATCCAGTGAAATAGGTGTTTCTCCCTTTGAGTCATTTTCTGGTTTGAAATGTGAGGATTTCTACACCTAGTAGGATTAAGAAAAATATATGTAACACAACTGTAAAGATCCTTAATATCTGTGTAATTACCTGCTTGAATCTTTTAATCCTGCAAACTCTTGGCATCTTTGCAGTGAAACAATGTTAGATGTACCAGTGCCTTAGAAATACTAAGAAAAAGATAGGGTAACTTACTGGAAGGGAATATTATGTCATGAATGGATCCAAGCAAATAAGACACAAAGTGAAACATACTGAAAGAGCACAGAAAGGGAAATTCCATTACCTAAGACTTCTTGTGAATTCATCTTTTCCCATTAATTTCTTTAAATACTTTGTTTTACACTGCAGGTTGAATAAGAATTCAAGTGTTAAATAGGATTCCTTGTTTGAGATTTGTCATTCATCACATCAAGGTTGTTCCATCCAGAAACACTTGCAATGTAACTTTTAACTTCTGTTTCCTAAGGTACTTTTCTATAAATACTTGAGTACTACACTTTCGGCAAAACACAGACATAAAGAAGTGAATGCAACAAAATAAGGCAATTTAAACACATGATAGAAATATGAAGAGAGGATAAAATCATTCTCATGAGCCTCTTAGGACAATGAAATATGGTTTCATTTTGAAATGAAAAAAACATCTATGAGGCAAGTTCTGGGTAACTAAAACATTTTGGGTTTCATAACATTAAAAGTTTTGGGCTATTTTTAATTTTAAAAAATAGGAAAAAAAAAGAAAGGATTTAATCAGAAAATATCAAACCAGTCACTTCTATAATTCTTTAAAAAATTTTCTCTTTTAATTCCTAACAAAAGTTTTAAGAAAGCCCAAATAGTTTCACGAAATCTTCTAGTTTTGACAGATCTTCATTTTTCCCATGGCAGTTGTGTCTGCCCATATTTCCTTAAAAGCCCTAACCTGCACAAGGATCCACAAAGAGAAGTGTATTATTATTTTGTTATTTGATTTCAGGTAGCAGATTAATCAGGCGACTTACCGTCTTTGTCATAGTCTATTGGTCTGAATGTGCCTGGGCCGCATGTTCCACATATCTGTTGTAGTCAGTAACTAAGCAAACTTTTTTCTGAACAGAAACTAAACATTACATTATACTTTTTGTTTTGTTTTGTTTTGTGTTTTTTTTTGGTTTTGGGCTTTTTTTTTTTTTTTTTTTTGTCTAGGCAACAAGGAGCAGTTATCTTAGTGCTGACTTAGAGCTATAATCAACTCTGGTCTGGAGGAATGAGAGCATTTTCATTCCATACTTGTTCTCTCCAATGAAGTTATTGAAAAGGCATGAAATAGTGACTGTGAGCACTCTCCAAAACTTGAACAAACATCACCAGGTTTTATTTCCTGCACTCCAGAGACAGTATGCATGTGAGCCAACAGACAATAATGGCATTAGATCATTTCTAGGCAGAAACAGGCTTCAAGGAAGGACTTCAATGTATATTCAATGCTTCTAGCTATCAGTCCTTGAGCCACACAGCCACTGGTATCTGGATCTGTTTTGCAACTTCACTTGATTTTGCAGAGGACTCAGACCTCTCATCCTTCTAAAGTCCAGATGTGTTTAAAACAGAAAAATCAAAATAAGATCCTTTGAGTGTATGAAATAATTCTACCCAGATTTCCAAGGTATTTTGGTCATCCTTTTCCCTACTTACATTGTTGGCCAATATTTTACTTCCCTTTTTTTCACTAGTCCAACAGCTGCTGGGGACTCAAAGGAGGTGAAAACACAGAATACCCAGGAGAATGCCAGTAAAGTTGGCAAGATGGCAACAGAATGCCTTGAAGATGAAAGAACAGCAGAGTAGAAATGCTGGAAGTTGATGCTAGGTGAATTCGAAGTAAGAATAGGATGAAAATCTTTAACAAAAATGAGCAGAAAGAAGTGATTTCCACACAGGAGAAATGCACACACACTTGTGGGAGATGCTTGTTGGGAGGCAGAGTAAGGGAAGACCTACCTCTGCTCCCTACTCAAACAGCCACTTGCTGTGTAAGTTTAAGGCAATAGCTTCTCTGCTCACCTCTCAGCATTTACTTCACTCATCCACAGAGACTCTGCTTCCCACCTGCCAGCTGCTGGGTATGGCTTACAGCAGCCCCTGAGGACTAACCACAATACAGACAGTGTGATGTCCCTGCAGCAGGGCTCTGTGCTGGGCTGCCCACAGAAGGATGGTGGCTACCCATGCAAAGACAGGTAGTTAATAAAACTCCATGAGCTGGATACAAATTAAGGAATTTAGTTTGGTGTTTTGTATCCTTCTGTGAGAGCTTTTGTCTGACTCCTCTGAGGCTAAAATAGTGAACTGTTAGGTTGAGCTACAATTAAAAAAGTGTTAGGATTTTAAATTACTGAAATCTGGGTTTTTAAGGGGATAAGCATCTTATTAGGCACTTTCACACAGCTGTGGAAAAGTAGATTAATTAACAGCCATGTAGACTGAAATTGTCATCACCTACAAGACAGTGCAATGTAATTTTTACACTCAAAGGCATGTATTTCATACCTCTTATCCCTCTGAATTTACAAAATATAGGATTTTTTTCTGTTATTCCCAGAGTTTACTTATTGGCTACTCCTCTTGAGATTAATATTTTTATGAACATATATAGTATATTTCTATTAGAATTCATGTGTGTGATTCCTCAGACTCAGCTGAATTGAATGAATTCCATGGGAGACAAATTATTACATGCATTGACCCCGACAGAGGGCATCCACCATGCATGCTGGTGAAATGTATGGATATCCAACAGATATTTTTATTGTTATAATTGAAGTGCCTATGAAAAAATGCCTATGAACCTGGAGGAAGTAAGATGGGGAATATGTGTCTATCAGTACTGCAAGACCCCACCCACTTCTGATGAGGATACTGCTATATTCCACGTGAACTGGAAAAACTGGATAATACTTAAGATATATCTATTCACACAGGCTTGTAGAATCATTAGGAGAAGTTAAAAACTGTATAACCAGTGCCAAGGAGTAGCTCAGCACGTACAAGTGACAAAGAACTTGCCCAACTGGGAGTATTGGCAGAGGAGTGGAACAAGGTCCAGAAGCAAAAATTTGTCTTTTCTGTAACTCTCTTGTATTTAATACCACTACTATTGCCATAAACATCCACATGGCTTTGCTGTAAAGCTGATACTAGCGCTGCCAAGATTTTGCTGAAGAGAGGAGGCCTGTCCTGTTTCAAAGGACAAGGCAAGCATGAGCACACAGATGGGAAGAAGCAAAAGTAGAAAATGGGTTTCATAATTGGCAACCCTCTTTCCATTATCTTTTGCTGTGGCCGTCCCTGTAACATTAAAATGACACCATCATTGCTGACAAGTAGTACAGGCAAAGTTAATGCTGCACTATCAACACAGGAGTAGATTATTTGAAAAATGCATGTTTTGTCACAGCTTCTTGGAGACTAACTAGCCTGTGACAGGCTAGTAAGTGCGTGAAACCATACTCACCCCCTTTTTGCATTGGCTGTGGGACTTCTCAGTCTTGCTTCAAGCCTTTTCCAGCTCAGTGTAAGATAGTTCAATCTCTGCAAATATATGGGGAAGGGAGTTTTCCTCTCAGAGCCCAAATGGTAATTATATGCTTTTCAGAGCTCATGAACATGTTTTTCCTTCCCCTGAAGCATGAGATAACTACAGCCAGCAATGGGAATGCAGAAGGGGCACACCTGCTTTAAGATGGTATTGAAGTTTCTCAGCCTGAGCCCTCACTTCTTGCTCATAAGACTAATACCGATCCACAAATTTGGATTAGGAAGGAATTCTCACTTCTCATTTCGAGAGAGGTTCTGTGGGGGGTGAGGGGCTGCCTCAAATTTCTCATGCTGGAGCTTTTTTGCCATGTCTCTTGGATTTGTAGATACTGGGGCTCTCAGCCTACCCTATTCTTTGCTTGTAGCTTTGACTGTTAAGCTACCTGAAGACTGAAATTTCCTAGATTAATCAGTCTTTGAGACCAAAGAATAGAAATAGATATATTTGTGACATCCTCTAGCTTATGTACTAGCAGAAGTTAGACTCGTTGATCTAACAAATCCTTTTGGACCAAAATTCCGGTCAGATCTATTTCAGGGTTTCTGTTCCATTCCTGTGTGAAGTTAGAGTCCCTGAAAAAATGTATTCCAAATTATATTGCTGTTGAGTGTATATAGCAGAGAGTTACATAGAGATGAACTGTCCCCATCAGCACAGAGAAGGGGCTCCACTTGCAGGTGTTCCCTGTGGACTAGAAGGAGGCTGAGCTAGCACGTGAAGCTTTCTGAAGGTCTGAGGAGGCAATAAGGACACCTCACTCACCCCTGGACTGGCCCTGGCTCTGCTCAGGACTTTACTCTTGCTCTGTTCTTCTGCACCTCCAATGCCTTCCAGGCTGCAAATTGTACTGCCTTGCTCTCTTGTCACAGATTAGCCTTCTATGACCTGACTGGAAAGATGAATTTCTTACCAACTGTTTTGCCTTGTGTCCATGAAAGGATCTCAAAACCTTCCAGTGCACATACAGAAAGAAAAGACTGACAGACTCGCCCTGACATCTGTTTCATAAAGGATGTCTGCTCTGAAATCATAAATGCTGTGGACCAATTTCTTCTTTCTTGACATCACCCCATGTTTATAGCAGTACTTCTCTGTTTCCTGAGGAATGCCCAACTAGGTAAGTCCTGCTTTACTCCAGGAACAGCTCAAACTGTTGGCAGAATGGAATATTCACTGGTCTTAGGGATGTTCTTTTACAAATACACAGCACTCAGCTACATGTTCAAGCTCATTGCTCTTACTTGCATGAAACATCACCAGGGGACAATGAGGAGGGTTAAATACGAGTTTGATACCTGGCATGGGAATTTAATTTTAAACTCATCCTTGGCCACTAGTGATTAAAAAGATCTAGCTGACGGAACAATGGTTTTCATTGTGACACTGGCAGGCCATTTGTAAAACAAGGATGATGATAATTCAACCTTTGCAATGCTACAGGGATCTTTGCATGAAATGTAGTTTATATGCACTTTTTATTTTTATTACTAATAGAAGACATAGGTTTGTCAAACTTAGGAGCAGACTGTTGGATGTTAGGATTTTTCTTTTTTTTAAACTTATTTCTTTCTCTCAGGGAATTTTCTCCCATTTGTTGCCTAAGAGATGGGAATGATGGATACAATGGATACTAAAGAGAGACAAAAGATGTGGGGGCAAGAGTGCAGCTGGCTGCAGTCTCTTGGCTGGTTTTATTTTTTTTCCTCTTGGGAAATGCAGAGATATGGTGACATTTTGGCTGGGGGTTGAGGGGCTGGGCTTAGCTCTCTCTCTCTCTCTCTCTCAGGATTGGAGATGAGACAGCTGTGGTCAGTGCCAGGCTGCTGCTGTGGGGAGAATTAGCTGCCATGGCAGAGTTCAGCCCTTTACTGCTTCTCCTGCTGTGGGTGAGCCTTTGCTTTCTAAGAGCAGCTTTTGAACTGGGACCTATTCAACACCCACTCTCACCATTTGCTCAGGTACCTGAGGGAAAACCCAGGCCTCCAGTGCCCTCTCCCCAGCACTGAGGGAGCCTTTCCTGGCTGCGTGTGGGAGCGTGGCTGCTGTTCTCTGCCACTGCTTGAGGCTTTTCTTGCCACACTTTAAACTGGTACCCAGTGGGCCTCAGAGTTTTTGCTACACTTTGCTTGCCACCCCGGGTGTGCCCACCTCTGCTGTTCCAGCTTGCAGCTTCTGAGGTTCCTGCTACCATCTGGAGAGGAGCAGGACCAGCTGCTCCCCGGGAGTTTGTACAGGAACCCCCTTTTCTATCACTGCTGCCGTTGTCCCGCTGGCTGAGGCGGCCGAACTCTCGGCACAGCGCCCCCTGCAGGCGCGGAGGAATCACCGCACCCACCCTGCCCGGCCGGGAGCCAGCAGCGCCCCTGGTGGCTGTGCCTGGAACTGCACCAAGGGGAGCGTGCCTGTGGCCGGGACCCTGTTTTTGTTGTTGCTGCTGTTGTTGTTATTTGTTTGCTTTGTTAAATATATATATATATAAATTATAGTAAAGAACTGTTATTACATTTCCCATATCTTCACCTGAAAGCACAGTAATTTCAAAGTTATAATATTTACGATGGAAGGGGGTCATATTTTCCATTCCCAGGGAGGTTCTCGCCTCTCCTGGCCTTGGCAGGCACCTGTTCTTTAAACCAGGACACAGACCATTCTTGATTTCTTTCTATGGTGATGGGGAATTGCTGATCTCCAGTGGCAGTAGGATGAGTAATTATGTTTTCAATGTGTTTGTTGCGCAGGTGAAGTTAGACTTAATGTGTGATGTGAAAATAGGAGAATTGCCATGTCACAGACCTTGATTTTTGAGAAGTGAAAATAACAAATTATGTTTGAAATCTACACTACAAATAATGGCAATACTGAACATTTTCTAGTTGTTTTGTTATGGTTTGTCATAAAATGAACAGAGAGGCAGAATAATGGGAATAGGCAATGATAAATTCCTCCTCCACAGTGTGGGATCCAGGAGTGTTTCTCCTGCTGGGACAAGACTCAGATGTGCATCATTTCCAGACAACCCTGGCTAGCTCTGCAGAGGAAACCCAGGCTCAAAGTCAAGAGGGAACCTCAAAATGTTCCAGAAGGGCCCCAGAGCAACCTCTCAGGGGACCAAAGCTGTGGAGGACACCTGCCACGTGATACCGGTCCTGCCAATACGACCAAAGAGAAGCTGCATTTGCATTGCTTGGGTTTGGCAAAAAATGCATATTGCTTGACTGAAAATATCATTATCTCAAATATAAAAGTATTAATGTTTGGAGCATTCCCAAGTGATCGTGCTTAATGACAAACCTTGGCAGTCTCTAGCAGACATAACATTTCAGCAGTGACCCTTGGCTGCTAGGATAGTATAATGAAAGAAACAAAACGTTTTGTATGATTTTTTTCTTCAATCTCATGAAAGGATTAGCTTTCTATAAAGAAAAAGGTGTAAAAAGCAGCTCATTCAGCAATTTCCTACGTGGAACCTTATTCTTTTCCCATGCAAGTTGAAGGCAAAACCCCATTGACTTATGAGGAAGCAGATGATGCACTAATTTCTCCAGGTCACAGGAACTCAGTGTCGCCAGCATGAAGGAAATGGCAAGTTATTGCTTATGCACACAGTCACATTTCGCCAAATAACAGAAACAAGCTTACAGATTGCTGCAATGTCAATGCAAATTATGGTAGTAATTAAAACTCATTTCCCATGATAAATCACTGTTGGAGATCCTTGTAAGAGTATCAGAAATAGGAAAGAATTTCACAGCCACTGAAAGAAATTCTGTTTCTCTCTGGGGAGAAAATGACATTCTTCACAGGCAGAGGAGTGAAGCACAGTCTTGGCAAGGAATAACTAAGAGATAAAGATATTATGAAGCAATCAGGCAGTAATGCTTCAAAGGAATACTAAAAAAAAAAAAAAAGACATTATTTCCTTTTTATTGGGATTAAATGCTTGTAATAACAGTATTGTTTAAACCTTGCCAATATGCTGTCAGTGTCAATTTTATTTAAAAGAAGGAAAAAAACAAAAACAAAAGGCTATTATTACAAAGAATTCAAGCTGAAACAGTGAAACTTTATTGCTGATATGATTACATTTAAAATTAAAGTCTGTATGTCAAATGAAATCCTGGCACATACTCATACATTTCATAGGAACTTTTGGGCTTGACATATGTACCCCTGTGACAGTAATATCATCAAATAATGGAAGCTTTGTATATCTATTAGAAAATAGCAATTTGGTAACAAATTTATATAGACTTGTTATACATTGTCAGAAATAAGAATAATGGACATAGTACAAATCCAAACCATATGTTCCGTGAAAGAGTATGTCCTTCCAGCATTTTTTAAAGCTATAAATTATCTATCACACTACCAATAAAGTACTGTAGAGGTAAGGTCACTGACCCCAAAGCACTGACATTTAGTTCAAGAACCAACCCCTGCAGCTTAGCACTTCATCCAAATTTTCAAATGTGGAGGGGATCTCTTTTTTCCTTTTCTTGTGATGTTTTCCCACAGGCTAGTCTGTTTGCTGACGTTTCCATGATAATGTTCTTCACATTCCGTCAATTTCCATTTAGTAGCTCTACTACAGTAACAGGAAACTTTTAGATCATCTCCTCTGTGTATACATAGAGGTACTGTGTATGTTCTGTGTCCTCATAAGCATTTACTTGGCTGGACCACTGGAAAATTTCCCTACTCCCAACTTGCTAAATGTTGATAGTTTGGGGGTAATGGTGCCACAGGTCTGGTGGTCATATGTGAGGAAGAGAGCTGTAAGGAATAGCTTTCTTTCAGCAGAATAAGGGGCAGAGCAGTCTGAGGGACAGGCTTTGCAGCCGTGACCTGGGTCCGTCAGGAGGCTGAACATCCACTAAAAGGTTGCATCACTACCACACAAGATGGAATGAGCAAAGTACCCAATCAGGAAAGACAAGCAGAGCAAAAGATAATGACAGTGGGAAAAAATGGGGGAGGGAGGAACAGAAAAGGAGATGAAAAGAGACTGCAAAAGTCTGAAAGTGATTTTTCATTGCAAGCTAAAGAAGCTGTGGTAACTTTGTTACCATTGCCTTTCATTTTTCCTCTTGCTACTTCTCATTCTGGCCAAATCCACCTGTGAAAGATTAGAGATTGCATTCTCAGGTGGGGTAAATCAGCATAGCTCCATTGGGCCCAGATGGCAACGCCACTCCCCATAGGTGTTATTACTGTGCCATATGCCTGTAGTGTGGTCAGGCAGCTCTGAAACACAGAAACTGAGAAACAGAAACCGCTGCTTTCTCCTTACCCTGACTTTGAAATGTCCTGCTTTCTAAATACTTCAGTCTTACTGTTACAATAACCCTAACTGCTTCCCATTTCAAATATTTCTGCATTATGCATTGCACTGGAACAGCACTGGGCAAACAGGCTGTGGGCTGAACAAGGAAACATAAGCAGAGAAGTGGAGAGGGAAAAAGAATAATATTGCTTTGAGATTCTGCAGTTAAAGAGACTTTCTGCACCTCATGTGGTATCAGTCCTCTTTCTCCCTTCAGGCTTCTTAGTTTACCAATAAACCAGATGACTTACACTACAGAAGATCTTCCATGCATATGAAATTTGCAGAAGAGCAGCACACAAGACAACAATTTTCCTTCTGTTCTTACATTTTTTATAAACTAGAAGCAGCTATTTGTTCATGGAAACATGGATTTGCAATTCTCACACAGTTACTGATCCAGCATTGTAAGCAAAAGCCTTTCCACTTCAAAAGCAGCTGTCAATTTGTGTCTAAATGTGCATTCATTCCTCCTAGACACAGAAAAGCTGTCAACACCATCCAGTTAGTTATTTATTCACAATGTTATATATACATGTATAACATGGTAATAAGTGGTCTTTTGCAAGAATGACTTGGTTTTTTCCTCCTGACTATTATTGCACATAACCTTCCCAGTTTGCATTCCAGGTCAGGAATGCTCCAGGGGGTTACTTGGGGAATGGTTCTCCAGCTCACTAACAGGATCATCACTCATAAGCAGAAGGCTCTGAAGAGATTTTGCCATTCCTTTATTTTTCCCTTTTGATTAATACAATGTATGGAAGGTTTGTTTGGGGCAACTATAACTCTGTCAGAGAGGTACCTCTTGAGAACCTTGGAAGCTAAACAAGTTCAACTTTGTTTCTTACTCCTGAAATCCAAATATTCACAAAGGAACTATTTGCACAGTTATGATACCCATCTGTACATTTTTCTTCCTTTAGGTGAGGGTGAAGAAACTTAGATATGAGGAGCTGAAGAGAAGGTCAGAGACAGAGACAGTGAGGAGGCCTGAGATGAATAAAGGCTCATCTACCCGGCACATTGAACCCCTTCCTATAAATTTGACACATTTGCTTCTATGGTGAGACTTTTTCACCTCGACAAAATGGTAGAAATGGGGATTAGTGTAATAAATTTATTTTTACCATATTACTTTAATCTTTCTTTCTTTCTTTCTTTCTTTCTTTCTTTCTTTCTTTCTTTCTTTCTTTCTTTCTTTCTTTCTTTCTTTCTTTCTTTCTTTCTTTCTTTCTTTCTTTCTTTCTTTCTTTCTTTCTTTCTTTCTTTCTTTTCTCTTTTCTTTTCTTTTTTCTTTTCTTTTCTTTTCTTTTCTTTTCTTTTCTTTTCTTTTCTTTTCTTTTCTTTTCTTTTCTTTTCTTTTCTTTTCTTCTCCTCTTCCCCTCTTATGCTATGAATACAGATCCTCTGTAACTATTTTTCTCAAAGAAAAGCATCTTCTATTGCTATTAAAGCTGGGAATTTCTCCTCTGTTTAAGAAAAGAATTAAATTCAGGTGGCTTAGTACAGTTTGATTTAGTTTGATTTGGGCTGGCATGGAAACATTAGGATCATCTCTGGATTTTGTAATTCAGATGACACAGATCGGCAGGCATGCCTAAAGCCTTTCAACAAATTTTGAGGGAACTGAAAATTTGGCAGTTTTGACACAAACAAGCCAGTATGTCTGCATTTTTCTTGACCAGTGGTCTCACAGTTGGTGGTGGGGAGTGCTTACAGCTCTCAGTGCAGTGAGATCAGTAGGAACTCAGCACCTCTGTAGTAAGGCCACAAGAAGACAGACACTCAAATCCTGGTGCTTGCCCAGAGATTTGTTGATGATAAGTTACAGGCAAACAGTTCATACATCCTAACACATCGAAAATTTTGTATAAATCAAACAGACCCATATACAGTGAAAATGTTGATGAATAATTTTTGACAATTGCAGCTCTCTCATGGTTGTTTTAGGTTTCAGCAGAGTTGCCAAAAATTCAGTCTTCACAGGAATTCATGGGAACATTTTCCTTGGTTTTGATCTGTGTGAGTTTCAGCCCGGTAAACTTATGAATACTGCAAAAATCACAGAATGAAACTTATTCAGAACTCTTGAACTCCACTTATTTTCCAAACTGAAACTGACCCAAGTTGGAAATGTCATAAATATTTTGCTGTAGAGCTAGAAAATAATCTAGGTTCTTCTCAAAGCCTCCAGAGTCTAGGAGAACATTTTGATTATTGTGACCAATTTTTAATGTGGGTTAACAAAAGTTGTAGTCTAAAGGACAAAAAATAGTGTCAAGATTTCATTAAACAAGTTTTCTAACTCCATAAATTGAGTTTCTCAGGACTGGTCTTGATCTAGGAATGGAATAATTCTTAATTTCTTAAGTAAAACTCCTAACACTAAACACCTTCTGTGTGATGAGGAACACTTGAATAATTCCTTTTCACTGTCTCAGATACATGCCAATAAATTTTTAAAAATTTGATAAATTACAGATTTCTGTAGTTATTACTAAGATTTATCTTGAAGATGAGAAGACACAGTAATCCTGACTACCCAGAAAAATATTATTTAAATCATTACTATTAAGTATAGCAGCAGAGTATATTTTAAAAAACAATTAATAGCAAATCACCAGTTTGCCTGTGATATAATCTAAGTGACCTATGAATTGTGGGAAAAAAAATCTCTGTGTATGTGTGTGTGTGTTATCAAAATCCTAAAGCAGATCACTGCAGTACCTGAATGGCTTCAATGGAATATTTCTCTGATGAAAACACCCCATGAATTCTTTCTTATTAGACTTTGGAACGTTTACTTGGACATGACCTTTACTATGTAGAGTGAAAACTGAATAAAAGATTGGAAACAAATGTTAATGGTAAACAGCAATATACTGAGCTGGAAAAAGTCTGCAGGGATTATAACTGATCCTGATTTTATTTAAGTACTTTATTTACATGATAAGACAATTTTTACACACATATATATATCTGTGTTTGTGTGTGTGTGTGTGTAAAAGGAACTTGGCAATGCATTACCAGCTCTCCCGTCTCTCTTTCTCAGGGATCAGTTGTGTTTTGCCTGCCGGCATGGTGCTGATTTCTAACTACACTCTGCACTGTGCATATGAAATAAATGGGATCTGGGAACTGTGAAACTTTATTTCCTTTCTGGTTCCTGTTTTTCTGGCCCCAGTGTTTGCTTAGTCTTCTTCACATGTACACTTCTCCAAAGGGACTTTCAGGATTAGAAATATGTGCAGGAAATAGCACAATTAGATTCAACTTAGGAAACAACGCAAACATACATCTCAGGAAAAAAACCATCCTAACTGCTTAATCATCAGGAGGGAAATACTTGGAAGCATTTGTGTTTATAAAGATTTAGGGAAGATAATAGGTAACAAATCAGATGTGGCTTAGATCTTGTTATAGCAAAGATGCAGTTGGGTTTGTAAGCCACGTAGAGAGAGGCATTTTATCAGTTCTCAGGGAGATAGTTTTCCCTCTCAAGGTGCTGCAAGAGGCTTTCCTATGGGATTAGACACTCAGTGCAGTTCTGGGCTCCTTGGTTTGTGAGTAAAGTCTCAATCTCAGTGATAAGCCACAGACATATTTGAGGATATAGAGAGAAACTGTAAAGGTTCAGAGAAGTAAATTCGTATGTTTTAGCAAAACAAAGACCACATATGATGGAGGGGGCAGAATCAGGGAAGGACATGTGAAGACACTTTAAGCAATTGTAGGGCTTACTACAAAGTCAGTCACTTTTTCAACTTGGCTGCCAATCCTTGGGTGATTCTCCTTCCTCTCATACGTGTTCTGACTTTCAGTGCTTTGTTTCCTCATGGAGAAAGTGATTGCAGAAATACTCAGGGTAAAGGAGTGGAGTAGAGATGGAGACTTCTTATGCCATTATGCAGTTTATGCCTGACTTACACTGGAATGGGATTTCTCCTCATTGATCAATCTGACTAGTGTTGGCCACTATGAGGGTGGGAAATTCTTCACTGTACCAGGAGAAGAGTAACAAGTACAGATGTATCAACACCACCACAGAAAATACCTGTGTCTTTTTATTGTTCCTGCCAAAATTGATATAAAACTTATGCTCTACCTCATGCAGATGGGTTGGAAATAGCAGCATGTTACTCAAGTGCTATCTAGAATCAGATAAAACTACAGAATGAACAGTGCTGGGGCCACTTCAGAAAATCATTGGCAAAAATATTCTAGCAGTGATGTATGCTGAAATGATACCTGAAATCATATTAATATCACTGTGGATTTCCAAAACAGACTAGAAATGACAAGGACCATAAGAAAAGTAGATGCTGTCAAAGACACATTGAAGCTCATGTGTGAAGATCTGTCCATTGAGAAATCCTGGTGATTAGGAGAAAAATACAAGAAAGGACCCAACGCACTGTCATTTGAAAGAGCTGTAATTTCATTTTATTAATTTTCATGGTGAAAATCTGAGAAATGTTGTAATACAGAAAGTTGCTAATGATATATCACCGAATCACAGAATGTGCTGAATTGGAAGGGAGTCACAAGGATAACTGAGTCCAGCTCCAGGCCCTGCACAGCACCATCCCCAAGAATCACACCGTGTGCCTGAGAGCATTGTCCAAATGCATCCTGAACTCTCTAAGGCTTGGTGCTGTGACCACTTCTCTATGTGTTTTATGTTCTGGTTAAACACGGAGCTAGACAGCACTCAGAATTTCCTAACACCTAATTCTCTTTCTGCACTTCATGTTTTAACTGTCATGATCTAACGGAAAAGGAGTCCCCACATGGATATTTGGGCTGGACTGGATATCTCTAACATCTTTGGACAGGCCAGAAGTCTTTTTCCAGCTCACATGCTGAGGCTCTGATCTGACATGGGGAGATGTTCCAGGAGTTGCTCTGCAAAGTCAGTGCCTGTTCTCTCGTAACCCTGAGGTCCATGAGACAACAGCTGGGAGCTTGGCATTTTGTTGTCTGGATTGGTATGTATTATGCTATTCAAAGCAGAATAACACCTGGAGGGCTCAGTCAAGGTGGGTTAAGAGTTATATGAACATGTAAAACAGACAGGCAAATGTTAGGCAAAAAGAGTTATCATTGTTCCCATTTTCAGGGGAAAACTAGGAACCAAAATCTCATTTTTAAGGAAGATGAGGGAGTTTTGCATATGGTCTGCATAGTTTTTTTAGACTCCTTTAAAATTCCAGATAAAGGGATGGTTTAGATTTCAGGGTTAACTTCATCTGAAGACAGCTGAAGATGCAAAAAGGTAGGCTAGAAAATAGGCCAGTAGCAGTCTGCCTGAGTTACACAGGAGCTCTGAATCGTGCTATGCATATGTATCAATAGGCATTTGAACTTTTTGGATGTGTTTGTTGTGTTGCTTATGTACAGCACAGCATATTTCCATGGGGAAACTTTACCCTGCACATTTAAAACATTTGCAATATCTCTTTGCAATCTCTGCAAAATTAGACTGCTTAAAATAATGCGTTTCAGTTACAAGAAATTGCACTGCCAGTTAAATGGCACTATTTTCTTCTACTGACTCTGAGAATATACATTCCTTCAACAGCCAGAGCAAATATGAGTTTGAAGGTGTTTAAACAAATGTACACTTCAGTTGAAAGAAATTTGCAATAACTAGGTTCAATAAAAAATTCTAATTGTAGGCCTCAGGTTAAGTCCTGAAACACATTTTTTGGTCCCCATGTGTCTTGTTTCCAAGATGGCAGCACCTGGAAAAACATGCAGTTTGATTTTCGTGAGAGATGTGAGCTCTGATAGTCAGGACTGCACTGCACCAGCCTGTTTTAGGAGTGGTGGCAATGTTGCTGCAGTTTAAGTGGATGTCTTTTATACTAAGGAATAAGAATGTGTTGGGCTAAGAAAAATACAGGCCACAAGCAGTTTCTATGCAATGAAGTTAAGAAATCAACAGTCTCTTTCAATAGATGAGCCAAAACTTTATGAATATTGTGACAGTAAAACGCTGTTTCTTTCTCTAAGGCTGCTTTTGTCTAAATGTCCCTGAAACTGCATATTTTGATTCCTTCAGGGGGAAAATGGGAAAAATGGATGGTGCTTTTCACTACCTTCCCAAGTTTGCTGACATCCTTGTAGAAGAAAAATGCAATCCTTAAAGTAAATTGAAGTTTTAACAAGATTTTACCAATTTCCTTACGAAGCTTGCCTTTTCCTTCACATAATTTCCTGTGGTGAAAATAATCTCAGTGGTCCATGAACTCTGCTTCCTCATCAGTTAAAGCTTCCAGCAAAATCAAGTACAAAATGCGAGCAGTTAATCCTTACATGTGTAATATTATTGAGTCTGGTTTGTTGGTTTGCTGTTGTTTTTTTCTGTTGAGAACCATTTTGCATCATTTTGGTTGCTGCTTCTAATGGCAGTAATTACAAATGGGATGAACCAAGAGCTTCTTCCTGAAGGGCAGGTGACGAGCACTGTCCTGCTGGGGCACAACAGGCTGTGGGAGGTTCACAAGCCATTCCTGCAGTGGGGAGTCTGCAGCTTCCCTCCACAGTAAATTAGTGCATTGCTTGTGTTCTGTTTGTTTCCACACCCCCTTCTCAGCTGAATTAAATGTGATAATTAGACTGGACAATTAATAAATGATGAGCATAGGATGACTGGGCGCAGTGCTTCATCGTAAGGAAAAAGAAGCATCAAAAGTGCTGAGAAAAACAAGTTACAGGCAGACCCCAGGCAAGCTTTCCCACAAAGCTCTGCCAATATGCCTCAGTTCTGATTTACAGCACTCCCGCGGCTCCCCTCTGAGCCGTGTCTGCTCCAGAAACTGTCAGTGGTGTGAAACAGCTTTAGGAGTTTTTGCAGGTGGACTCCTCTCTGCTCAGGGCTGCACTGAAGTCTTACGTGTCTCTGGACTGTAACATAAAAGGCAGAGTGGGGGAAAGCGAACACATTTTGCAGGAACTGATCTTACTCTCTGCTTTGCCATAGACTTCCCAAGTGGGTCTGGATAAGGTTTGTCATCTCGCTGTCTAAATTCCTTCTGTGTAGCTTGGGAATGGTAAGAGCAATATTACCTACCTGTTGCATAGCAGGGAGTGTGCTGGTTAATTACTGAGTGTTTATACAGTGGGGTCAGCAGAGAGAGTGCTATATGATAGCTAAATATTAGTATGAAATCACTGTAGATAACTGCACATATCCTCCCTTGCACAGCATGGTGATATTTTATCTTCTTGTTACTTTGAGTCACATTCTCCAAAAGCTGAAAATACTTAGTGTCTGTTTAAAAGAAATATTTCAAAGAACACATGCTGGTTTGAGTTGTTTCCCACTGTGCATAGCACCTGCACACAACCGACACTGGTGAGCCTTTTGCTTTAATAGAAAAGGTAAAATGAAGTGTTACTTCTCTTTAGGTTCTGTTAAAGGGAACACTATTAAAAATACTTGTTCCCTAGCCAACTTTTCCCCCTTTTTTTTTCTGCAGTTGTATCTGCTTTGGTGTACATCTGTGCCTGAATGTGTTCCTCTTGCCTTTATGCCCTGACAGACATCTCCCACCAGAGGCAGGTTTATGAGTCATGTGCCACTTCATTTTTGGAGGGAGAGGAAGGTTTTCATAAAAGATGAGGCCAGTTTCACTTGTGACCACAGATGACATAGTGACTTCTGCAGGCAAGGATGAAGCTGGGGTGGGTGAGTCAAGCTTGATGGGTCCTCAGCTGACTGTACAGATCTAGAGGTGATAAACACCTTTTATCACACAGGTCCCCACATTGCTCAGGATGGAAGGTGGAGCAGTAGCAGCTGCTGCAGCAGTGTTTTCAGTAGTGCCCCCATAGCCGTGTGTCATCCATCCCAGGGTGGCAGAACAGTTTTCTCTCTTCAAGCAGGTCAGTGTGTGTTGCTCAAGATGCATGAGAGTGGGAAGGCAAGAGTGGCACCTCTCACTGGGGCTTGGTATCTGGGGCTCAGAGCTGCCAGCTCTGGCATAGTGTGGCACACACCACCCTGCTTCAGGGGCAGAATCAGTTGAGGAATTTTTCTTCAAGAGGGAAGGTCAAGAGACGCTGCTCTTTATTAATGACCAGGGAAGTAGCTCACAGATCCAAGCCAAATGCACACAGCAACTCTTATATGTATAGAGCCTTGGGGAATAATATTACTTGCAAAACAGAGGGGACAAAACCAGGCTGTTTTCTGTCTCAGCCACTAAGGGCACCAGGCAGACCAGCAGCTTGGAGAGGTACAGTGAAGGGGAGGTAAGTGCTACAGACAGTTTTTAGAAAGGACTTGGTGTTGCTGCCTATAAACAAGCGACAGACCACTGTGCCCTACAGTTGATAAAAATCAAGGAATGATTATGTCATACTGAAGAAGACATCCTGGAGACATCATGTGGAAATGGTGTCCATGGGGGCTGGTTTCCCACTGATGCCCTTCCCCTGCCTGACACAAATTCTGTTGAAAAATTATGAAACACAGTTAGAGAGTGAATTGTCTCGGGATGATCATTCTTCTTATCCAGTGGGGGAAAGACCTGCTGGGATCCAGCCATGTGGGGGCTGTGCAGTGATATGGAGAAAAGCCCTTGTTTCCTCTTGGTGCTGGAGCTTTGGCACCTGCAGGAAGGTTCAGGAAGGGTCTGCTGGGTGCTTGAGCAGGTACAGGCACAGTCTAGGGTCCTAGTTCCTGTCAAGGTGGAACTGATGTGCACCCCTTGAAGGAAGACATCCTACTGACATGTCCATGAAAAGTGCCACCAAACCGTGCTCCATGTCTCAAAAAATAGCATTTCCCACAGGCAGTCAGCCTGCTGACTTGCCCACAAAGGACTCCCAGAATACCTCATCTCCTGGGAAGTTTGCTTTCTCCCACTCATAAAAAGATGATTTATTCTTTAACTCTGCACACATGCCAGCATTCGTTCAGACTTGGACTTTACCTCTCCAACACCTCAGTCACCTGGACAGCAGTCACTGAATATACAAGGCCTTTTGAAAATTAGCAGTGTCCTGTGTGAACTATTTCTATGCAGAAAGAAGGGCACAGGATCCCTCCTGGACCCATGTTGTCGTCTCAGGAGATAGGTCTGGGACCACTGGCCACTGCTATAAACAAGAAGTCTGTGACTACTCCCTGAGCCCTAAGTTTTTAACTAAAACATGATACTCACAAGCAGACTTCTGAATTCACTCAGAAACGCATGCAGAGAAGGACCGAGGTGTAGTACAGCCTTCCCACCAGAATCCATCTGAGGTGGAAAATGAACCTTGATTCCATCTTGCTCAGACGTCTTGTGGTTACTTGCTGCAAGCACATATTCTTGTAATAGTCTCCAGAAGCAATGTCAAAGTATAAGAGATAAATAAATTCAACAGTGTGATGCTCTCTGTTAATTTCCAAATATCTAATTTGGGTGACTGGTTATTCTGGCAAATGGGAATTTCTTCTGGTGGTGCCCTTCAAGCAAATCCGATGTAGTTCTGAAATATGAATTTTAACCATTCAAAGGCTGCAGGAATTGGTGTGATAACAAAATTTAAAGGTTTGTTGTATACAGAAACCAAACTAATTTCTATTGTTGTCTCATCTGACATTGTCTTCTTCTCCACTGGAAATGTGAAATAACTTTGTACCTTTTTTATTGAAGTATTTTAGTGAGGGATAAACCCAGTCACATTATCCAAGGGGTGCAACAAGGCAGAAATGTCTATACAGACTATTACTACTAGTAACAAAATACTGGTACAAAATAATATCTTGTTCATAATGCCCTCGACAGCAATGACTTGATTGTATTTCCCAAACATCCATGAAAGGGTTCAACTAAGTTGCCTGGGCTGACAGAGCAAGGAGGCTCGCAGAAGAAGCTTTCTGCTGGTACTGCTGGTCGTGGTTTCACCTTCTCTCTGCAAGCCCAAGCGTGGCTTTGACCCAGACTTCAGATGTGCCAGGGCAGATGCACCAGTTTGGGCCATGTGATGCCCTCAGATACCAGATAGCTTTCAAATCTGGCCCCATGGGGGAAAGTCTGGCCCACCAAAGGCACTCCGTTGGAAAGGAAAACCAAGAGAAAATGTTTCATCCCAGACAGGGATAGGATCCAGGATCTAGGAGTCACAAGATCCAGTGTCTAGGAGTAAATAACACAAAAAGCACATACAGAAAACACCTACCAAAATGACTAGCTAGGAAATTCATCTTTTACATTTACAGTAGAGAATTTTACTCAGCTGTGAGCAGATGTGTATTAATGGATGGATTTAAAATGACTAAGCTCAGACAGATCACAAATGTATTTTGGCAATGTAATCCACCAAGTAATACTTATGACAGAACATGCCCAATAACACTAATATTTCAAGAGGGCTTTAGAAAGAGATAAGATTTACTAGTTGAGAATAAGAAATAAGATTTGATATTTAAATGTACAGGGACTTAAACATTTGGATGAGGAGGTAGGAGTAACACTGTGAAAGGTTTTCAAAGTTCAAACAAAGAATCTTGAAGTCAGCTCTTAGCCGGATATGCTGAAGTGAGTTATGTACACTCACACAATTACAGTGATTTCTGTACATGTGCAGGAGTCAAGCTGCTGCATATTTTTTGTGCAGTTGTGGTCCGTTGTGGCTTTTGTTGGTAGCAAAATTTTTGATTGTTCACAATATTTCATAGACGCTGGTTTGTACAATTCTGTGGCTACTATGTGGTTACTTCCACTGAATGTGAGTAACAATGAGGCTATCAGTCCCAAATAAGTTCAAGTCCATATGAATTACTTGGCATCACTAGAAGTATCTGACCACTAGCTGAACAAGTAAAATCTTTAGGTTCCACTACAGGATGCAAGTCGTGTCATCTTTTTGGAGCGATGAGGCTAGAAATGGCTGGAGGGCCAAGTCAGGATAAAGTCCAGTCACAGAGCTGTGGAGTTAAGATTACAAGAATTTATACCAACTGAACAATGCAAGTGGCAATGAGATTTTAAGATGCATTCATAGTAAGTAGCATGTAAAAGAGATGAACTTATCTTATAAGATAATTCCCATTAAAAACCAGAGGTATAAACCTCACAAAAAGAGCAACATTGGGTTTTTATATTTTACTTTGGGTTTAACAAGCTTGAGCAAGTACTGCAAAATGCATTATTCAAAGCACTGTCTGACATTTTTGCTATCTTGTTATTATAAACACAAACTTCTGTCTGTGCTGCCAGCAGATATGGTATGGTAAAGACTGACTAGCAAGTGCTTTCATGGAAATAATGAATTTTGCTGTGTCTACAGCTACCCAGAAGAATTAGTGCATGTGTTAGGGCCTGGATACATTCCACCAAAATTTAGGCAAGTAGCCTGAAATGTCTCAGTTAAGAGCTCAGTTTCAATAATTGACATCAGTTCCCAATGAATAAAAAGGCTTATTCTAGAAAGCAGTTTATCTTAAATCTGAATAGCTCTGAGCATCTGGTTCTTTCTCACACATGTGAATACAGAAGGTTTCTGAGTAATTGCACAGGAGAAAGGTTTCCTGACTCATGATGGGCCTGGTCCTGCTGCTGCCCAGACCAGTGACTGGCTGGAGCACCCTTGTCTCCCTTCTGCATACTGGGGAGTGTCCCATGGCCACAAGTCAGGCACCACCTGAGTTTCTAACTTTGGGAGCTTATCTCAACACCTAATATGTGACAGAGTGGTGCTTCAGAGGTCCTTACTCCAAAAGTTACCTCCATCCAGATGAGATCATCTTTGCACTCATTAACCCCATCACAATTCTGAATTTGGCTGAGTTTACTGCCCCATTAAAACTACCCATGGGCACATGGAGAACCAAGAGGTATTAATGGGTCTTAATTAGCAAATAATTTTGATAGTAGCATAGCACATAGGGTTTGCTAAGCACAGGAAATCTGCAAAATAAAAAACCATTAGAAGCATACTTCACCTAAGAAGTCACTCACTGCCAACTATTCTCTACTCTCCACACTTTACAGTGCAAAGCTCTGTACAGTGCAGAGCCTCAGACTGCAAGCAAGAGGTCCTCAAGTGGAGCAGAAGAGGAATTCCACCCCAAACAAATCTCTTCACACCGATTTGACAAAGATTAGAAGCCCTTGAGCTAGGTAGAGTTTGGCTAGCTTTCACTATTGAATTTTGAAGGAAGGAAGAATCAAAATGAATGATGCCTGATAAATGTGGGTAGGCATTAACATCTGAAAGAACTAGGAAATGTGGGTACAATGTATGTGATTAGGAAGAGGCAGCAATAAGCCATTGTATTCTGCACGGGTGGTCAGGATACCATATAAACACCTTAAAATCATTCAGTGAGGGAACAAAGTAAAAAGTACAACTTTATTACAGATGGCAAATAAAGTTTTATGAGATATAGGTCATACTTGAGTGACTGACTATTTTTCAAAATATAGTTACCACTGTATTAACTATGGAAAGGTAGAGATATTTTACAGCTGAATTTCAAAGACATTCAGTAGACTAATTTCTCAGATTATTAATGAATATTTTGAAAATATTCAGAAGAATGTTCAAGAGAAAATTGGATCAAAGCCTGTGGTGTAGGCTTTGGCACACCTGTGAGAAATCGTACAGATATGAATTACAACCTCTGCTTCATTCTTTGCAGAGAAAATTTGATTTAAAAGAACACAGCAGTAATGCAGAAATGGGATGAAATTTTAGCATAAGAATGTTATTTTTCCCAGTCTCAAGTAGATAATTTAACTTAATACTAAGTGGACATTTGAAAACATTTATCACTCTGAGAATGAAAAAATGAATCAAGACTGTGCAATTTGTTAACAATCACTTTTCTGTGCTTTTATTTTGAACCTTGCCATGAATGGTAGCCACTTTCCAAGATAATGGGCAGTAAGTTTCCTTCTTTAATTTAATATCTGGTATTCCAAAACTACAGAGTTTTAATATGCAATTCTTCTTTAATGTTTCCTCACCCAACTGATATCTTACAATGTTTGCTAGCAAGAGCTAGCAGATCAGCTTTTTTGTTTTTATTAAAGAGCTTCTCTGTGAAATCAAAAATAAAACCTTAAGAAAGATTGTTGAGTCGTAGAACACAGGAAAAAGGAAAATGGAAAATATAATACTGTTTCCCTAAAATTCTAGCAACATTTGGAAAATATTAGGAAATAAAAAATTTGGAAATATAATGCGCCAGACCATGGGAAATAGAGGGATTTGGAACCGATAAAAACTAATGCAGCTCTGTTTAAATTAATCCAAATTTGTGACATATGATGATCTGGCCCAGAGGTAATATCTTCTAAATAATATTTTTTCTTATTTTTGACTTTGCTGATGAAGTCACTGTTCTGTGCCAAAGTATCAGCGTGTTTTAAAATGAATCCTTCATTTCAGGGGAGGATACATTCCTTGTTACATTAGCCCTCCAGATTCCTGAAAAGTATTACATTTTGCATTTCAAATTGAAGACTGGATTTGGATGCTAGCTTTCTGTTTGCCAGTGTATTTTACAAGCTCTGCCAGTCCATTATGCTGATCTGACAGAGAACCAAAATTATGAACAATATTTTTACAGGCAGGACGGACTCTGAAGTTCATCTACTGAGCCACTTCCAGGGAGATACCCCTGGCTGGGAATCTCCCTGCTGTCGGTGCTGGGCTCTTTCCCAGTCTCTGGGAGCCAGATCTGTCTGAGATGGGAGGAGGAATCACAAACCGTCTGGCAAGGCAGCTTTTGAGCAGAAGAGACTAGTTAAGTGAAAAGAAGCAGGAATTTTATCTTTGGCTTCTGAGGACATACAAATTACTTGATTAACCATGGATTATTGGTTGAAAGAGGGCACCATTTAAGAACACAGGTTCAGAATATGTTGCCAAAAACACTTACAACACAGAAAAGGTGGAATGGGGACAAATGAGACCAAGGTCTCTGGTACAAAATTCATGGTCAGTAACTCAGTGTAAGTAATCTGTGAAAACTGGGAGCTCATGATACGGATATATCATCATACGAGCACAGTGTATTGGTTTCAGAATAATTACAATGCTCTGAAGTTATAACAGCATGAGAAATGTAAAGGTGAGGCATTTGCAGGAGAGGTGTGAAAGTGCTGCAGTACTGCACAGGTGTCTGGGAAGTGTTCTGGAAGTGTTCTGTCTGAAAGGACAGACTGTCCAAGTCATCTCTGATAAGGGATGGTAAATTAAGAGCCAAACAGGGGTAGGGGAAATTTGTAAGAGAGATACAAGAGAAGACTTAGAGAATGTTTTCTAGTTCATTAAAAAAAGAATTTTAAAGCGTGAAAGGGGACGGAAAATTATTTACAAAGAGGCACAAAGAATAAAGGACAGAAGCTTATTTGAGTTGTAGTCTGTACTGATTTGAGAATGATTGCCTATAAATTGATTTTGAATGAACAGAGAAGGAATTTATATAGGAACACATATAGGCAGCCTGTAGGTGTGAAGGTGGGAAAGCTCTGGAAGATCCCCTCCCCAGCTGCTGTGCTGGTGGCAGCCGTGCTGCTCATGTGGATGTTGCTGCATTCAGGGGAGGGTACAAGAGCAAAACCATCTTAATGGCTCCAGCAGTCTCATGCTCCTGATTCCTCAAAATTAAAAGTATCCCTTAGCTGAAATACTACCACGTGCCCATAAAAATTTAGATCTTAGGATACTTAGATTACATAGAACATTGCCAAAGGAAAGCTGCTGCTGGAGTACCTAGTTTAATTCATCCCTGGGGCAAATACCCTGCTGCTGCTGGGCTGGACTCTGACTGTTGCAATGTGAAGGCTGGCAACTCAGGGACGGCACAAAACTGAGGAGCTATTCCCCTGCCTCCAACAAAAATCCCTAAAATCGAAACAAACAAACTAGCAAATCCAAAAAAACCAGCCATCACGTGAGATACCACTGGGGCAAAAAAACCTGAACTCACACGGGCTCATCACTGCAAGCTCTGAACTGCAGAAAAAGCAACAAGTGCCGTGAATTGGCTTGTGACACTTTGCTGATTATGCCTTGAAATATATTAGAAGCCAACAATATTTAAGTGATGCAGGCTTTGCTTCTCTTTGTTTTTGTGTTTCCTTTTAATGTCCACTGATCCTGCCCACTGAAGCCTAATTTAAGAGCAATTTGTGCTTGCTTCCACTGAAACTCCTATACTTTAATTTTTTTCTGTGTAGCTTTACCATAATTACTTCCCATGTAAACAGAGGCAGCTGTCTCACATATGGATGAGAAAAAACTTTTGAGAAATAGAATATGTTTTCAGTCCTGTGTGTGGCTGTTGTAATAGCAGGAAAGAGGACACAGTAATAAAATCCTTTGGACATGAAAAGGTCTAAGACAAAAGTCTTCAGATGTGGGAAAATTTATTTGACCTTAATCTATGTTACAGTGTTCAGCTCATGACACTGTTCTTGAAGCATCCTTTTGTTTGAAAGTTTGAAAGTTTGAAGTTTGAAATCTTTCAGACAGACCTTGTGTTAAGTGATATCAGTGTAAATATGTAGCAAATATATTTATTTCAGTGGATTTTCTTATTCCAGAGTGATACAGCAATACTTGGGGTGACCTGAGATGTCTATAGAGAAACTTATCATGAGAAAGTCTACTTAAACTGTGCCACCTCTTCCTTCGGTATTTTTGAGATTACCTAAATCACCTGCCATTTTCAAAATGATAAACAGGTTTTGATAAAACCAGTTGAGATGGTGCTAAATGTCTCAAATCTATCTACCCAAAACATTTTGCTGTTTTGGTTTTCACCCATGTGATTTCTCCAGCCCCACTTCCCTGCTCTTACCCACAGCCACTATATCTCACCTCACAAGTCAACTCTGATTTTGATCTTATTTATGTTGTACTCGTAACAGCTCAACTCTTGACTCCATGGTGAGATACGACCATTCACACATTATGCAGCAGATCTACAGACCTGCTGAAGTCCCAGTGGTATCCTGATAGCTGAAGAAAGGAGAGGAATTTTAAAATGTGCTTTCTCAGACAACAAATCTTTTCAATTACCCAGCCCCACTGTGATTCAACAGGGTAACCATTCCCTCTGCTCAATTCAAGAAGAAGGATCTTCTGCAACACTTTTTTTCTTTTTGTTTTTCAGTTGCAACATCCCACTTTATCTGTCAAGAGCCAACGTGTCAGTGATATGTTGACATTTCTAGAAAATTGTAGGCAAAGAAAATTCTCTTTTGGCTGAGACACAACTTAAGAATTCTGGTTCTCCCACAGAAATGGAACAAGAATTCAAGATTGGGTGCAATTGTAAGAGTGAGCCTGTGGATTTGGAAATAGAAATGCACTTCCTTGGCTACACACTCCACTGTAGACTTTCAGATCTCTGAAGAGACTAAAGTTTTGCTGAACTGGAAAACTACACTAACTTAACAGCTGGGACAGGGACAACATATCCAGGCTTGGTTCGAGGATTTGGTTTGCCTGAAGGGAACAAGCTTTTTATTTTGAAGATGTACAGAGGGACATTAGCTCTAACTTACTGCCACAATCACTGCTGCATATATACAGTAGAAGGGTGACTTTCAAAGCCTGATGGAATGCACTGAGTGGGTTTTTTACTCCTTAATCATATATACTGATACATCTCATCTACATCATTCCAGGATGTTGACTGCTGGTCTGAGGAACCTGAGCATGCTTCCTGCAGTAAACTCACAATTGAACCAAAATGCATAAGACTGGAAGTGGCCTATATAAAAAGTAACAATATGGCCCTTCTGGGTATTTAAGCTCATTTCTTCTTCCTTTTTAATTAGACTTACCTTTTTATTTTTTTTTTAGCACAATGTTTTTGTAGAACTGTTCTAAATAGGACAAGGCAATATTACATGAAGACCAGGCAACCAGGCTTTGTTTTGTACCCAATTAATATCATGGCTGAAATGAGTGTTTTTCTCCCAAAGTCATGCCCATCTTCAAGATTTTGCTTCCCTAATGCCTACAGTTGCAACCAGTCCATTCCTCCACCTTTGTGCCTGTGGTCAGGGGTGAACCTTGAGGGTGATTGTGCCTCTCAGGCAGGATCTTGCTCTGGGCAGCAGCTTCCAACTACTTCTGTTCTCACTATGCAGAGGCACCTAATTGCTACTTGCATTTAACCCAAGCAAAAACTAATTTTCATGCCTGGGACTGATCCCTAAAGTTGAACCACATGTTTAACAGCTGCCATTAGTTGCTTTCAGTGTAACAATGGGGTAGTTTTGGCAAGGTCTGGAGAGGAAGCAACTATGCAACAGGGAAAGAAAGAGTGTCCTCAAGTGCCCTTGTGCTTATTCACATTAGTCCTATATCGATTCATTTATGAGTTATGCATTTTTAAAAGAGCCCTGCACTGCTGGAAGCTCAGAGCATTGCACTTTTGACAGAAAAAAATTGTGCCTAGGAAAATTTATATTAGGTTCTGCAAGATTAACATGGACATGTCTCAGCGACATGCACTTGGGACAATAATGCTGGGCTCTTGAACAAGGCTGAGGGCCTGGAAAGTTCCAGTCTGCAGCAGGCAAGGCTTGCAGTGCTGGCAGTTGCCTGGCCATGCTTCCAGGATTTCTCTGGGTCGGGTGGGAAGCTCAGGGAGAAATGCAGTGTTAGTGTGTGCTTCCCAGGACAAAAACTTGGCAAAGCTGCGGTGGGACTTTTCACCCTAGAGGGCCAAGCAGTGCCTGTGCAAGGGCAGCACTGTGGGAAGACTTCCCCACCTCTCCAAATGTCCATCCCCCAGTGCCAGGGGGGTGAAGGACAGCTGAGCTGGTCATCCAAGGCAGAAGAGGAGAGGGGGATAAACTGACACTGCTATGCAGAGGAGCAGGAGAGGGGCCGTGGGCAGCAGGCAGAGCACAGGCCAGTGCACCAATTCCTGCTTCTTGACAAGTCTGTGGTGCCCCAGCAGAGATTGTCTGCACGTCTCCAGTGCCCAGCTAATGCAATGTAATTGAAGTCATCTTTGCTAGCAGTCGGAGAGCTCTTGTAAGAAGTCACCTCTCCTTCCCCTTGTCCTGGGTTATCCATGAGTCTGTCAGCAGCTCCTGCCACTCAGCTGGTCTGTGGTGACTTGCTGATGTGTGACTCTTGGGTGACTCTGACAATCTCAATGCTGTGACAATTCTGCTTCAGGAACCACGTGGCACAGTAGAAGCAGAAAGCAAAAAGAAGTAGCAAGCCAGACCTCAAATACAAGCACATGCATTAATTTATAAATGCAGGTATGCAGATATTATTTATATGTTATATTTATACAGTATATATACATACATATAAATGTATTATATTTACATATAAAACCCCACACTCACTATGTATATAGGTATGTATATAGATATGGATATGGATATAGATATATGTGTCTGTATGTATGGATGTGTGTTTATAGGTAGCTATATAGGTACCCCTGAACAGCACATCAGCTAGGTGTTCAAATTCAGATAATTCAGAGTGCTCATGCTGGGGTTGAATTAGATGAGGATTTATGTTTATCAAGTCTTCTTGACTACCCCTTTGCCAAAAGAATGAGAGCAGAGTTTGGCTAGAACAAGTAGGGTTAACTAAGCTGATAACTCCTCTGAGAAAACCTCAAGCCAAAGAAAGTCAAAAGGGGTGGAGGGATGGAGGGGAAGATATATGAATGATTGAAATATCTAAAAGGAAATCAGTAATTTTGAACCGTCAGAGCTGGAAACAATTAGTGGCTGGCTGGCAATTCAGAAGAATCAATAAGAGAAGGATGCGATTTCTAATAACTCAAAAATAAAATCTGCTGATAAGTTAAGAAGGAGCTATAGGGGAAAAATAGGTGAATAGGATACTAAATCTGTTAACAATTATTGTTAGTGCCAACATTGGCTTGGAAGAGTCACGTTTGTTCTATCACCTCCACCCAGACAATTATAACAATATGTATTCACCAGGCTCTCATGACAGGAGCATCCACCAATCCCATTAGTGCTAAGGAGCTGCTGGCATTTGTTTTTATTTTAATTTATCACTCAGCTGTTTCAAATCACATAAAGCTAAAACTTGGCTTACAAGTTGTCGTTTCCAATGCTAATCGTTTGTGCTTACTGCATATATGCCTGTGTGATATTGTGATACAATTTTCTGAATTGTAAAACTGGCATGGAAAATTCCCAATCTGGGTATGAAATGTCCTCTCTGGCCCTTTACTGTAAAGGCTGGTCATGTTAAAGCTATTGGCATACATTTACTCCCCAAACAGGAGCCTGCCAGATGAAGCAAACTAGCTGGGTCTAGTTCACCACCACTTTACAATTAACAAGTTAACCCAGAGCAGTAGCTCAGACTGTATGTATATAGGGTCATCCTATTCCAAGATAATATCCATGTGGTTTCCTTAATTTCTCTAGTCTGGTGACAAACAGCACAGGCATTTGATAAATTGCATTTATTTTTCACCTTTTGACCTTCTCACTTGTTCTCTGCCCACTAATCCATTTCTGCTGGGACCACTTCTGGCATTAGAAACCTCTGAGCAGCGCTCAAACAGCCAACGCTCAAAAAAGAGCCCTGTCACAGATGGTTTCCTTCTTCCCTTTGTAAACACAGTTTCCCTTTTTATCCTCCTCTTCCAAATTACACTAGTTCAGAAGAGAGACCAGTGACAGCTACAAGGATATTGTAGTTGGGGGTCTGGCTCATCAGCCAGAACCATGTCTAATGCTGTTTGAGGTTCTACAGTTGGAGGTAAAATTATTCTGGTATAAAAAGCCAATACCTTGAAAAGTGCTTTTTCTAGAATGTGGTAGAAACAAGATATATGGTGGCTTGCTCTGGAATAAATATTATGTTACAAAAATCACTCATGTCTTCAGAAGAATTTTGCTAGTTTTGGCCCCAATCCTGTAATATGCTCTTTATGGGCAAGAAGTCCCTCCTCATGGACTAACTGAAAGATTGAAGCTGTATTTGGACTGTACAGTTGAAAGCATTCAGCTGCTTCTCAGCACTGATGAGTTGCTTTCCATTTCCATCTAACTTAACTGTGCAAGTTCCGTTGTAACTACTATGCTGGGAATTTGCATTCTGTTTGCTCTAAGACATAAATGTGCAACACTGTGGTCCCAGAGCTCAGTCCAGGGCTAGGAATGGGCAGTCAGCTCATGGCTTCTTTCTTCCAGTGCCCTACCCTGAATCATTTTCATCCTCCCCAACTTGCAGCTATTTATATCTTGATCCTGATATAACAAGGGAATAAACGTAGCTATACAAACTTGCAACAAATAATTTTATGATCTTCTAGGAAGATGAGGAGTACTAGCAGTACTCTGGGTGCCAGTGGCATTGTAAGTGGTGGGTATGGATTAGGTCCTCATCCCAGATGGGTGGCTCTGAGAGAAGGCAATTTGTGCACAGCCACTTTGTGTGCTGGTGGAATAACTGCATCCTTGGTATGCAAGTGTTCAAGAGATTTTCTGTCAACTGTGCAGCAAAATCAGGCTCTCTTTCACACCCTCAGAGAGCCCAGACTGTATGACGCTGTTGTAAACAGTAATTTGTTATAATATTGTTGTAAACAGTACTTTGGATTTAATTTACATTGAGATTGATTTCACACGGCACATTGTGAGCCTGCACACACTGCAGACAACACACACAGCCACTCTGCCCATCTCATGCCCAACTGAGTGAGATTTCTTAAATAAGGTGATAAACCCAATTGTTATAATTTCATACAGCCAAGTTTTTTATTTTGCAGAATCAACCTATACTCATCTGTACAACAAACACCTGCAAGTTTTTGGGAAGTTTTTTGAAAGAATCACAGGCTAATCAGTTCTTCAGTAGCCAAACAAACAAGCAAAACTCAATTAAATCACACTGACCATTTCCCACCTGATTTTCCTCCATGCTCCTAAAAAGTCTATGGAATTGGATTTTGGAGTTAATTTTGCCTTTGAACCAGTCAGTTTTCTGCCTCCTCCAGCTATTTCCACACTAAAATCAAACTTCTTGCCATGAATGGCTTCAGCTTCACCAGTCATAGTTGACACTGACTTCCTTGTTCTTTGATTCTGCTCTTGTTTCTCAAGCCGTTTTCCTATAGATATGCTGGACAATGGACATTGCATATATCCAGCTCAGCTTTTGTCTGAATGGTGACTTCTTATTCCCAGGGATTCTGGCCTGGGGAGGTGTCCTACAGGCAGTCCTAGCAGAGTAAGGCTGAGTCTACCTATTCATTATCATAGCAGGAAGCAACATTTTTATAGGAAGCGCTCTTACTCATAAGAATTTAGGCATGCAGGTTCTCAGTCAGAACAGCACCAGTTCTCATTGCATTTAGGGGATGTTTGTATGAGGCTGAAGAATTACATCACTTTTCTACATACATATAAAGTATAGCACATTAAAGGGAGGAAATGCATGCATTGACCTATAAGGACTTTGTTTAACTCTGATTTATTAAAGGTCACTCAGCATGAAATGATTTAAAAAAATCCTATGTCTGAGAAGCGTGTTTGGATTTTTTGAGATACATTAATCTAGCTGGATAAACACAATTTCTTTGGATTTCAGGAATGTATTTGGTGCTGTACCACATATCAGTGCAGTCTCAGTAAGTCAGAAATCAGACAGTTCCTGCTTCATCATCCCATTACAGGGATGATGAGGCAGGAACTGTCAAAGCAAATGGTTCAGCAGTAGCTTAGGGCACCCAAAACCTCCATATAAGAATCCAAGAAAAAGCATGAGACATTCAGGCATTTCTTTTTTCTTATTTTTAACTATGCAAGTGCTCAAAACCCACCTATTGCCCAAGATTTTGAAAATTAGTTCTGAAAGCCTGGACTAAGTGATGATTTCTTGTATATTTGCATTGTTCTGAGTCAAAGTGTTAGGTGCTGCTTGGCTCCAGGCTTGTGTTGCTGGAGTGTGTCAGTGTCAGGGGATGGCAGACCCTGCTAGATTCATCCCTGTGCTTTTCTGTCCTGCTCTGGGGCAGGCAGAGCTGCAGTCACCAGCCAAGTGCTTTCTCTCTCCCACGCTTCAGAGGGGAAGTATCAGATTGTCAGGCACAGTCCAGTCAGTGCTCTGCTCCTGGGATAGTGCAACCACATACTGTCCTTATTTGGGCTGGATTGCAGGGTTACAAACCAGTCCTTGGAATTTATTTTTTTTTTTTTTTTGCCTTTTAACCAGTTCATTTTGGTGAGATACTTTTTTCCCCCTGTAAGAAAAAACCCCACAAATATTTTTAGAGCTGATTAAATTATTTGTTATGAACAGATTGTCCAATGAATTTTGGCCTTTTCCTGAATATGAGTCACTCAGAACCTTATTTCACTGGATGAATTTGTTATTCATAAATACTGAAGGAATAGTTTATGCAAAGGAACTTCATTCTCTGGGTTTTTCCAGAACTGCTTGGTTTTTTAAATTAGAATCTACTTTTCCTGGTCCAACATTGTTTATCTACATTATGAAGCACTGTATCATCTCACTAAATAGTAATAAAGAACTTTAAACATATGAATAACAGCTAGAAATATTTGAGGGAATAGAAAATAAAAATGCATCACTACTTGTGGTAAAATTCTGTGAACATTTGGCTTCAGATGTTTTTGTGGATATGGCTATTGCAAACATAGATTATTGATCATCAGCAAAGACTATGTGTATATGGATATTGCAAACACAGAGCAGTATCATTCAACAGATCACATTAAGCAAAAATATCAGTGTATCTAGGAATGAAAATTGGGTTGCATACCCGCAAGAGATCTGGACACCCAAAGTTGCTCCAGGAAAAGTGAGTTGAACTCCTGCACAGTACATGGACTCACTCCAAGTGAGTTTAGCTTCAAGTTGTCTAGATCATTAGAGTTTTTTCTTTCCTTCCTTCCTTCCTTCCTTCCTTCCTTCCTTCCTTCCTTCCTTCCTTCCTTCCTTCCTTCCTTCCGAGCAGGTTGGTGTTTACTCATAAATTGGTTCAGCAATTAAAGTCAAGGTATGATTTAGGATTTGAGCATCTGAGTTTAGTAGACCAAGCTAACTGCTGGACCATAGAAAGACCTCGAAGCTAGGATGAAAATTGAGCAACCCCCACTATCAATACAGATTTGGGATTGAGAACAGCCCTGCAGAGAAGGACTTGGGAGTACTGGTAGATGAAAAATTGGATGTCAGCTGGTAATATGCACTCATAGCCCAGAAAGACAGCTATAGCCTGGGCTGCATCAGAAGTGTGACCTACAGGTCAAGGAAGGGGATTCTGCCTCTCTACTCCACTGTGGTGAGACCCACCTGGTGTACTGCAACCAGCTCTGGGTTCTTCAGCACAGAAAGGACAGGAACCTGGTGGAATCAGTCCAGAAGAGGGTCACAAAAATGGTCAGATGAATGAGACATCTCTTCTAGGAGGAAACACTGAAAGAACTGTGATTGTTCAGCCTGGAGAAGTGAAGGATCTGGGAAGTCCTCATTGTGACCTTTTATATGGGGGACAAAAGTGAGGACAAGATTTTTAGCAGGGACTGTTACATTGAGAAAGGGCTAACATTTTAAAACTAAAAGAGGTTAGATTCAGACTAGATAAATAGAAGAAATTTTTTATGATGACTGGTAAAACACTGCTACAGGTTGCCCAGAGAGGTGGTAGATGACCTATCCCTGGAAACATTCAAGGTCAGGTGGAATGGGGCACTGAGAAACCTGATCAAGTTGAAGATGTCCCTGCTCATTGTATGGGGGTTGGACTAGATGACCTTTAAAGGCTCCTTCCAACCCAAACCAATGATTCTATGTTGTCAGAGGCAAACAACTGCATTTTTACAAAGTATTGGTGGGTTATGGTTAAAGATGCTGTTTGGGTCATTGACAGATGCAGGCCTACTTTATGTGCCAGAGCCTCCATGTAGAGGGGAGAATTACAGCAATGACCATATTTCCATAGCCAAGAATGCCTTTACTCACCCTCATCTAAACTACATGCTAATAATCCCAAACTGGCCTCTGTTAGCAGAGACTTTGCAGAGGCTGAGGGCTTTTGCAGTAAAAGTATCTCTTTGGCGCTTGGTGTCACAAATCCTATTTTAATTCCCAGTCCTGGTCTTAATCCAGAGCAGCCCTAGCACTCCTGTGAATCACACTCACCACTTCAGACAGCAGGTTTGAAATAAGATTTGTGAACACTCTACAATTAGCAATCACCTAAGCTTTTGAGATCCTGATTTCTTAAACCCGACACAGAAAGTCTTGGATTTCCCGCTTCACCTGAAAAAAGGTCACTTGAAACTTAATTCAGAGTAGCTCAGTGGAACAAGCAAGATCCATTGACACATGGCCATGTTTTGAATCCAACAACAGTTCAGTGCAAATAATGTCAAAATTATTTTAAGTTAATACCTTTGAGAACTATCCTCCAGCATGAACAAGGCATATCTTCTAAGTGCTAATTAAATTACCACCTGTGTTTACTCTTTCAAACTTTTTTCCTTGCTCAAGGAGACTTTGATTTTGCAGCCGACCCCATGTTGGATGGGAATGTTGATCAGCTGGAGGATACGAAGGCTCTGCAGAAGGATCTTCACAGACTGGATTGGTGGGTTGAGGACAACAGCAAGAGTATCAAGAAGGCTGAGTGCTTGGTCCTGAACTTGGGTCACAATAAACCCAGGCTTGGGGAAGTCTGTCTTGAAAGCAGTCATTAGGAAAAGGATCTGGAGGCGCTGGTGGCATGAGCCAGTGTGTGAGCAAGATAGCCAAGAAGGCCAGTGGCATCTTGGCCTGTGCGGCCAGCAGGACCAGGGCAGGGATTGTCACCTTGTACTGGGCCCTGGTGAGGTGACACCTTGAGTGCTGTGTCCAGTTCTGGGCCCCTCAATTCAGGAAGGACATCGAAGGGTTGTGGAGCGTGTCCAGAGAAGGGTGATGGAGCTGGGGAAGGGTCTGGAGCACAAGTGCTGTGAGGAATGGCTGAGGGAGCTGGAGGTGTTTATTTATCCTGGAGCACAGGAGGCTCAGGAGTGACCATATTGCTCTCCACAACTACCTGAAAGGAGGTTGAAACCAGGTGGGGTTGGACTCTTCTGTCATGTCTCAAGTGAAAAGGACAAGAGGAAATGGTATGGGGAGATTCAGATTAGATATTAGAAATAATTTTTTTCTCTGAAAGAGTGGTTAAACATTGAAATGGGCTGCCCAGGGAGCTGGAGTCACCATCTCTGGAAGTGTTCAAAGAGGTCTGAATGTGGCACTTGGGGATATGGTTTACAGGAGATAATGATGGTGCTAGGATGATGGTTGCACTAGATGATCCTAAAGATGTCTTCTAACCTTGATAAATCTGTGATATATTCTATACAGTTAAAAAATAACAACAAAATACTAGATTTATATAGTGGTTCTATCCTAAATGATTTTATAATAATGTATGGATTGAATTTCATAGATTATACATTATTTGTTTTTCCTTTCCAAGGAGTTATGCATAAAGGATTTCATCAAGGATGTGACTGATTAGGATGTTTTCATCTGCTGGTCCTATATTCAGCCAGGTCTCATATTTCTCTCTCTTATGATTTTTTTTTTTATTTGGTAGCTCACATAAGGAAAATACTAAAGATAAGGTGGAAAGAGTGTGAATTCATGGCTTTGAGAAATAGCCAGAAAACCAGCTTTGATGAAGAAAAATACAATGCAGACTGGTCTAATCTTTAGGCCCCCTAGTAGGCATCAGAAACTGAAAGCATCAATCAATGTGCACCTAATTTTCCAGTTAGGAAATTGTCATCTATGAGTTATTTTTAACCTTTAGTAGCATTATAACATTATTGATGCCCTCCTAATAGTGCTCTTAAGGCACAGTGTCTTGCCCTAATCATTTCAAGCAAACATAGAGAGAAATTGAACCAAAAGACTTGGAAAAATAGGTGGCTAGTTAGACAAAAAATATTCACTATATCAATTCTTCTGATATTTGGAGTCTGCCAAGCCAGTTCTCACCTCCTCTGGGGCCTGGGAGTTTAGCACTGCAATTAAGGAAAAAGTAATGCATTTCGTTCTTACATTTAGGTTCATATGAAGGTTTGTATTCAACCTCAAATTTTCTTCTTTTTCCAGTGTTCTAGCCTTATTGTTCAGTCCAGATGAGTGATACCATTCAACATCATACTTAAGTCAGGGTTTTTAATTTTTTCTGTTTCTTAATTTTGCTCCTCTACACTGTGGCTCACAGCTGGCTAGCCGTGACAACTCTTTGAAATGAGACCTTACTCATAAAAAGTGGAATGTTCTTTCACAGGATATTATTCTTAATCAGTATTTTATCCTACCACTGTTAAACATCTTTTTGCTAGAATCCATGCCATAAAGAAGATCTGTAGAGTTTCATCTTACATGTTAGCATTTAATCATGTATCAGATACAAATGTCATGTACCACATTGGCTGGTGCTTCATCCTGCCAGAAATACATTGCCTGACTTCTCTAAACCAAGCAGATGGATTCTTAATATTTACCATTTTATGTCTCACTTTAACAAGTACCAGTAACAGTCAGATCTTCACTACTCCCCCGGCGATATCATTTGTGTATATCACAAGTGGGCAGATGCCAGAACAAAGATAGGTGTACAAGTCAAATTACCTGACATGCCCAGAGCCTCTGACATGCTTATCTTATGACATAATTGCAGGTCTGAAATTCTGCTGAACCCACTGCTACACCAAATAAATCTTCAGTGCTGTGAGTAATATCATTACTACAGATCTTGCTCGGTATATCTAGAAATTTGTGACTGACTGCTTTAAAGAAGTTTGGATGTTTTCCAGGTGACCTGCATACTTCTTTATAAATGTATATGTCTCTTTAAAGAGTACCTTACACCGTGAAGCTGACCAGAGAATCTGTGAAAATGTTAAATTTATTAAGAGTGTGTTGACTGCTTTCTTTAGCTATGTGAAACTTTTATGGATGACCCTTCAAACCTGGCTGCTGGTTGGATTCCAGATATTGTATGTACCTATGTATGGTTATAATAGTACAGCTACAGGATTTGCTGTAGGAGATATGAGAGGAGCTACACATGGCTGTGCACACATCTCAAGCCTGCAGCAGTATGGAGAGCCAAAATCAGACCCAAATTCTAAACCAGATCTCAGCTACATTAGCTGTAAAACTGCAGTTTCAGAGATTCAATGCAAAATGCAATGCCTGGTAGATGGTTTTTAGGACTTTTGTTCTTTCAATGATCTTAATGCACTTTAAAGTACTGAAGTACATTACAGCTCTTCTGACTGAAGGGTTTTATGAAGCAGACTAACATCAGTAGTCCCAGAATACACACCTGGGAAAGCAATGTACAGAAAACCATCATTCAACTGTCTGGAAGAAAGAAACACACCAGTTTAGGGCAAGATCTAGAATATGTCATATACCCCTGTAAGTTCTGGTGAATTAAGTAGAAATTACCAAAATCACTTCTGCCCAAGAGGTTGCTGCCAATACCTGATTGCACAGACTCGTGTAACCAGCAATGTAAAAAAAACCCCAAAAAACAACAAAACCACAACACTTTCTAGTTTTCATTATCTATGTGAACATTTGAGTCCCTGTGTATGCTGCATTAGGGCTAGAATCAGAACTGTATGTTTATAATATTTCTTCAACAACTCAAACTGTGATGTTATACTAAAAATATATTTCTTGGTCATGAGGCATTTTATTTTATTTGGGAATAAAAGGGATTCTTTCCTCTGTATCCTAACCAACTGTAATGCTTAGACATTGCTCAGTTCTCCCTAGGATGGCCTGGGCATCATACTTGTCTTAATAAAATTGTGAAATAATTTCAGTAATTTGTTAAAGAAGTACTTGGAAGTCATTACATCACAGAGCAGAAACTAAAAACACTTTGGTATCATGAGGTACTGAAGTAGTGAAATTTTCTGAAAGGTTAATGTTAAGTTCTGGAATAATAGGTAGTAACTAACAGGAGCAGAATGGAAGGAGTAGGACAATTTCCGCTGTTGAAGTTATTCAAAAATCAAAATCCAAAAGTAAAGAAATAAAAATTTGAATTTAGGTAAGTTTTTTACTAGGAAATGAAAAAAAAAAGTGCACAATACTCTCAGGCACTTGGTGTGATTCTTGGGGATGGTCCTGTGCAGTGCCAGGGGTGACTTGATGATCCTTGTGGGTCCCTTCCTGCTGAGTGTATTCTGTGATTCTGTAATAAAGAGGCAACCTGAGAAAGATGCTGCTCCTAGTTACCAGGTCCTCACTTATATTAGCTCTGGTCTTCAAAATAAATATGACAAGAGGCAAAAGACTGCTTCTGTCTTGTGTTATGAGAAAAATTCCAAATTTGAGATGCAGAATATTTTGTTTGTCTGAGAGCATAATTCACATAACAGAAAATGTTGACTGGGTGCTCCTGGTGAACCCTCAGCAATCTCTCAGTTCTGCTTTGGAGCATGTCTAGCTTGAAAGTTTGGAAAGCTGGACACAAATTTCTGAAGAGCCAAATTGTCCTAGGGTGATGTTATGGTGTTTCTATCTCCAATCCTGTGTCCTGATTATGTTTGGTATTATGTCCTGTGCTTCCAGGACTGAGTCTGAGAGTGAAGCTTTGTTTTGTCTTGTTATCAGCCGGCTCACCTCCCCCATGGTCTATGTTTAGGAGAGGTTTTAGCTCGGCTTGCTTGCTTGCCTGCTTGCTTGCCTGCTTGCTCGCTTCTGCCTTTTTCTTTCCTTCGCTTTGCCCTTGCTTTCTGCTTATTAGTTAGTTCAGCTAGGCAGTCCAACTTTTTCCCTGGACTGTTTTCTCTTCCACCCCGTCCCCTCCCTCTCCTGGATACCATCTGAACGGACGGGGACCTGGGAACCCCAAGAAACACCGGGAGGCTACACTTTGTCACCTGCAGCAGTCATCCCCAGCGCCAGAGACTGATAACTGGGCGACCACTCGCCAGAGAGACTGAGTTTGTCATCCCTTCAGAACGGTGAAAGAGTTTTTTTGTCAGCTGGTGTTGTCTTTTTTCCCTGTGCTGGGGAGTGTCTTGCTTGTTAAATAAACAGGTTTTTTCTCCCACTCTTCTCCGAGGAAATTCTTCCCGAACCCGGTGGGGTGGGGGGGGAGGAGTCGTGGGGGTTGCTGTCTGGGGGCTCCTTCTGGAGGTTTTCCCCCAAATTTGCCCAAAACCAGGACACAAATGTGTAGAGATACTCTACAGCTTAGAAGAAGAACCTTAATTCATTGCAATCACATAGTGAAAGTCTTAGGTAAAAGCTTCACTTCTCCTTTCAAAAAATCTAACACAAGTAAAAGGCAAAAAGGAAATAACAGAAATATTTTAGCTACTATTTTTGTCATGTAATTACTAAATATATGCAATGTTATTGCATAACCTGGAGCCTGTCAGCTTCAGAGATAATGTGTATTCAGGGTTTTTAAAAAGCTCGAGAAGCTCTTTCTCCCTCACACACATCATGCAAAGCAGAGCTGTTCCTACTCTGCTTCAAGCCCATTCTTTCCCCTATTGTTTTTGGTTACACTGAATACTCTGACTGCAGACACCAAAGTGAGCAAATTTTAAATTCTTGTTTTCTTGAATTGAATTCCCACAACCTAATGTTTGTAGTGGAAACATAAGAAGGCAAAAACATGCACTTCTTGTTAAAGAGGATTTTACATTAAGCAGGGAGTGAATCAGTGTTAATTAATCTTTGCATTGGGGTTTTGTTTGCAGTTCCTGAGGTGAGGCTGATATACCAGCACCATGGCTCCAATAAGGTGTTACTGGAGAGGGGGACAGCCTTCATCTCTTGGACCCAAAAAAGGAGACCAGAACAACTGCAGTGTATGGTCTGTGGTTTCCTCCCTGCTAACATGCACAAGGAAGACCAGGCTGTGCTCAAATGCTTTTTAAATAAGCTATCATAACTTGAAGTGAATTAACGTACATTGGAGGTCAGAACTCAGGTATACCATGACTGAAGTTTTAGTCCAAAATAATCAGGATGCTACCAAACAGGTACTATTGTAAGATGCTTTAAAAAGGGTATTCTTTAAAAAGGGTAGCATTATCAGATGCTTTTGTAAGAGAAGACAACTTACTGCTGAAATGCCTTTGGGGAATCTACTGGCTTGTGTCCACCTGCAGTAATGGACCTTTGGTTGTAGTGGATTTCAGGCTTCCTGCTGGTCAACCACACACTGAGGGTGTGCACCAAGTTGTTGGCATGAATGGTGACCACCATGACTGGACTGCCTTTACCAGAATTTGTACCAGACTAAGCCTTCCTGCTCATCTCATCTCCTCTGCTGGATTGCTGCTTCCTATTGTGCTGCCATGCTTTGAGGCAGATGTGAATCAAGAGAGACCCTTTATGTATGATGAGGTCTGGAAAATAGGTCAGGGAAAGAATACTCAGTAAGTTTGAGTCACTGAACTGGAAGGAGGAAAACTTGAGACTAAAAATATGCCAGCAAATATCCAGGATAAAAAAAGGCTCCTGTTGACCACAAGGGAGTAATCACTTCTTTCTGTCTGTTGTGATTAGGACAAGAAGTAATGGACCTAAATTGCAGAAGAAAAGTTTTGGTTAGAAAGAAAAAATGTTTCTGTCATCAAGGCAATGAAGGCTTGTAACATATCAGCTGGCACAGCTACACAATATCCCTTTGTGGGGGAAAATTTAGGAATATGCCAAATCAAAATCCATCAAGATGGCAAAGGTAGATACTTCTTCCTGTATTGAAGTTTTGGACTGGAGTGCTTCCCGTCTGGAAGAACTTTCTAGCCTTCTGACTCTAAACAGGACGGCAGAGACCTCTGAGTGCACAGTTTTTTGCAGGCTTTCCAGCTGGCTCCTGTGGGAGCTGTGGCACTGGACAGAGGGTGCTTCACTGGGCATTTCACAGGGCACTTATGCTGGTCAGACTGGCCTTGATCCTTCAGGCTCTTCTCCCAAACCTATTTCTCAGTATTGCTCTGCTCAAACATCCAGCATGGAATTTCCACTGGAAGCAGAGTATCCTAGGGTCAAATGCCCAGCAGACAAGGCCAAGGAGCTGTCTTGCTCTCTGTCTGTGGCAGATGGACAAGTTCCCTCCTGACCAGCAGTGCAGCTGGGGCATGGGAGATGATGCAGGCTTGCCATGCTATGTCATGCCATGACCCAGCCTCCCCTGCAAGAAGGATGAGCTCTGAGCCTTGGTATTCTCCAGCTGCTCCCCCATGTTGGATGAACTCTCTAAATGCTGTTCTGGGTCACCAGACCATTTTTACTCTCAATGGCTTTGATGAATTCAGACATATGACAATGGTTATAAAACATACGGCACCACATACAAGCTCTGGAAATGCCTCATTTCCTTAGAATACATTTCTATTAAGTAAGCCTATGTAATTTCCCAGCTATATGTAAATAAACCTTCAAAAGGCTTCCCAGGTTGCCTTTCTATCCATAAATCGAGCACACTGTGGTGCAGGTCAGGGGTCTGGCCGTGGTGCCTGTGGTTTCTCTTCTCCCTAGGTAGTTTGAGTTCTGCACTGCCCAGCCTGGAGGATTTGTGGATAAGCAGCTTAGATGTCTAAATAATGTATGGATCAGTGTGCAAGGCCTTTCATGTAGAGTCTGTGTTGCAGGCAACAGTAGCAGTCTAATGCAGGCATTCAGGAATTCTGAGTTTGCTCATGTCTGCTGCTTTGCTTGTTGCCTTTATGTGATTGTGTGGGTTTTTCCTTGGCAGGGAGCACTGTGTTAGAGATGATGTATTAGCAATGATGCAATTTCTTCAATCATTTGAAAAAAATCCTGAAATTCTTGCCCTTATCTAGTATAGCACATGGTACATTTCAGCAAAGAGCTCCTGGAAGAGGGGCTGGGAGCATTTGTGGCTGGGTGATGGCCTGTTTCCAAGGGCAAGCATCCAAGGCATTCTTCCTCCCCCCCATCTGCACAGAGACACGTCAAAAGAGTCCCTTAATTCTGGCCTCAGGTCAAGAGGCCTCTAGAATACATACCTCAGTGTAACAGAACTCCTAATTTTTGTCCCAAATCTGCATGGAATTGTTATTTAATGCTAAAAACATGGCCACGAATATCAGGAAAGTTTATCTGGGAAGAATGTTCAGTCATCCCATACATCCACATATTTCACTGTGGGTGCATTTCCTGGGCAGAATATTTTCCTCAGTCAAACTTCACTTCAGAAGTTAGTAACTACTAAAACTGTCCACCTTTCCTCCATCCTTTTCTATAAGGCAGTGAATTCCTATGGCTAATTTTTCCCTTGCTTTTTATTCTGACAGTATGATGTATTCCAATATTTTTACATAAAGTCATGGGTCCAAATCTCATCCATTGCTGCAAAAATGAAGTGATGAGAGTACTGGGGGAAGTTAACCAGTGAGGTGAGTAAACACACTTCAGTGGTGATGCTCATGATGCTTTTGCAGACAAAACATGAGTCAAGAGGATGACTGTATCTGATCTTAAAGAATGTTGATAAAAAGATTTGTTTGAAAATAGGCGATGCTTACTATAAATATGGGATCTGATAGAGTTACAAAAGTGATACAGGACCATCTTTTCCAAGTCCATGAAAAGTAGGGGATACAAAGGTATGTGTATTTTTAGAGTAATTAATGGTCTTTATTATTCTCTATTGCTTGATTATTAAAGTAAATTAGGTCAATTAAAAATTCCTTATTTGTATTTTTCAGTGTTTGAGAGCAAGATACAGAAAAGAATGCAGGGACAGAAAAATAAAAAAATCCTTTAGAAATCTAAATGCAAACACATGGGAGGTTTCTGCTGTCTTGAGGTCAGCTAGTCAAAACCAGTTTTACTATAAAGAAGCGCTGAGGAAGGGGGCATGTGTTTGTGAGTATATAATCTCATCTCCAACATCTTTTCATCTGTGAAATATGAAGCTGAAACAAATGACAACCTCCTGACATCCGATTCATCATACCACACTTGCAGTGTTATCAATGCAGAGGGGAAGGTAAGAATGTTAATACATAACAGAAAGACCAAGGTAGGTAGTGAAATCTATTTAGTGTACCCATCAGAAGCAATTGTAATAGCTGGCTTAGTTTTAAACCCATAAACTTAGAAAAATGAGTCATGACAGTTTTAGCAATGAATGTAAGATGCCCTTTAATGTTAAGCAAAAAGATATAAAATACTTAGAATATTTGCATGCAGTAAGGCAGTCTATCATCCTGATTCGTAAGTTTGGCCACATAACGTGAACTTGCCTCTGGATGTACAAAGGAAGTGTCAGTGGCTGACACAAGAGTAATGGGAGCAACAAGAGGCAGAGCCCCAGGATTACAGGAGAGAAAGGCACTTCCCAGTGAGCTGCATGATATTCCAGTAAGGTAAACTGACAGTGTGTCCCTGCGTTTTACAGAACATTTAAAACACAGAACTCTCACCACTACATTTTGCAGAAGTCCCTCACTGGCTCTACACTGATTTTTGGGCCAGGGTTAATATCTTCTCCAATAATGGAACCAATGGATATATTTCAACAGATTCACTCTTCTCTGGTTCAGTTTTGCTGTCTAAACAACAGGTTCACAGAATCCTGTATCTCAGGAGATTCTACTGCCTTCCTAGTCACATCTGCTTTAATCTATTCCTTGAAGACCAAACTCTTCCCCAGGACTAATTTGGGATTTTGGTGGTTCAGAGGTAACAAAGGGTGATTTGGTCAAGTGCCTCCATCCTGAAAGTCTTGGAGGCTGGAGGATTCACCATTACCTGTGTCTGGCTGGCTCAGTGGGTGTTCAGAGGAAGGGTGGAAAGGCTATACTCCAAATATCTGGTTATAAATTTATAACTTGCAGGCTCCCTCCTCTTCTTGATTTGCATGTATGAGCTGTAGCATTATGCAGTGACTTCCACAGTCTTTTGTAGAGTGGATCCATATCACACACGTATCTGGAACACCAGTGGGTCATAGACTGACACACTCTGTGGACCTACCAGCACAACAGGAATGCATAAAGCTCTGTGTTTGTGACAGCTCTTTAAAATGTACATCTTAAATTAGAAAATGTAAAACATTATACATAAACAGTGTAACAGTTTATTTTATGTAAGTTTTAAAGAGCATGACATTACTAACTTAACCCAAACACTTTTCACAGTAAAATGGCAAAGCATTTCTCAGTATTTAATTGTGCCCATTGTTCCCTCTCCTGAATTATTTTTTTTTAATTAAAGGAGCACTTTAATTCAAGCCCTTAAAATGTATTTATTGTGATTGATAATCAATACAAGATGACATTTTCAACAAGGAAAAAACACTTCCCATCTGGTGGGAGGAGAAAAATACATTGTTAGACTAAAATATAACTTGTAGCCACACCCATAAACATGTATCCGGTAAAACAGTAGAAAAGACTCCCTAATGGAAGTAAGAATTCTGGCTAGAAGTGATTTCAAGTGCACATACCTCCTGCAAACTTGTTCTTGATTTATAGAATATAGACCACACTTATTAATATTGCCAAGTTCAATAAATTGTAAGGGATTACATGTCAATTTGTTAAATGTAACATATTTTAAATAGCGCTTAATGATATTTTTATTTATGCAAGGCTGAATGAAATGGAGATCTGGTTCTCCTTTTGGCTGCAGCAGTCACAGCAAGAGTCGGAGGCATGCATACAAATCAACAGCAAAGAAACCACTGGTGGGGTGCTTTCCTGGCTGAAGATGGGAATCTGTTCATGCTTATAAGAGTCAAATTAAAGTAATAGCACATTGAAGTTTGGCCACAAGCACAGCTGCACCATGAGTGTGTTTTCGGGTTCTTGTTTACAGCTCAGAAATGATCCCGTTCTATGCCAGAGGGCTTGTGGGAGTCTGAGCTAGAGGTTCCTTGGGCTGAGCCAAACTGGGCAGCACGGGGCAGAAGAGAAAAGTTAACGGGATTTTTTTTTTCTTCAAATGTATTTGAAGGGCTGTGGAAGCATTGGAGTTGCGGAAGTATTGCTGCTTTTCAATATTTAGGATGCAGAAATTAAGGAGACTGTGTTAAGAATTTAATTTTCACTTTTATTCGATATAAGAAAGATACTGTTTCCTTTGGTTTTTTGAATCATCATAGCAAGAAAGCAGCCCTTAAAAACCCTCAGGGGTGCAGCAAGAGTAACTTCAAGATCAAATGCTGTTTCAAGCCTTGTTTTATGATACATCAGAAAACACAAGTAACATCAAACGTCTTGATTTTTTCCATTAAAATATTTTTAATTGAAAATATATATGAATAACTGTGATCTTCTTCAGAATGTATTACATCCTCCTGTATATGACACATTTTGCATGCTAAAGGATGCTGCATACCTTCTGCACAGTTGATGATTCCCATACTTACTGGTTGCACCCTCAGAGAGATGTGTGTGACTATTGGGCAACGTGAATGGAAACCAATGCAGATCAGGTCTGGGTCATGGGAAACATTTTGCAATAGCCCAAATCAGAAAATCATGTTTAATTTTCAAAGCTATTGTCAAATACTGCTGCAGACTACCTCTCAGTGGCATTTCCAGACAGGGCTGACAGTGGTGGGTTTCTGCTAACACAGAGATTAGAAATGACTCCTTAGTTCAGTGATAAAACTGTGAAGCTGCAGTCACATCCTAGTACGATGAAACCATGCTTGCTATTCTTATTTGAACACAGCTGCAACTAGTATCCATAATTCAAATTAAGTGCTATTTAGGAGGGTGTTTGGAAACCCGATTAGTGTTCCAGGATTGAGATTTATTGTTTCCAGATTGGTGGTGACTTTTCCTTTATAGTTTTAACAGTTTAGGGTAACTGAGACAAAACGTCAAGTGGAGAATTTAGTATTTAAAAATGTCTGAATAGAAGAAGCAAGAAAGCTCAGATTTACTTGGCTAGGCCTGACTTTGCAAGTTCGCCTATTTATCAGCTTTGCAAGTTGGGGGTTTTTTGCAGGTTAATGGCAAGTGCCCACGATTTCCTCAGGGGACTCAAAGGTTCACCTCTCTGCAGAATGACTGACAAACCAGAAAACAGTTTGCCACAGTGAGCATCCAGTCCCGACATGGTCTGTCCTGGTGTCATGCCTGCCTTTCACACACACCTCTTGTCCAACTGTGAGCAAGTCATGAGCAGGAATCATGTCACCTTTTACTCATCTAGAAGGTATCCACGTAGTCTTTACTGGACACCAAAAAGAGGCAGGTAGTTCCTTGGAAACACTTGTGCCATCCTCAGGTATCTGTCTGAGACAGTCACAATCAACCACTCTTGAGACACCCGTCAAATGAGCCAAATCTAATTTACACCAGAATTCACTCTTTGAAATAGCTAAAGAACAAGTCTTTAAATCTTGATTTTCCTACATGGAGCAAGAAGAACTGCCTACTGCAGAGGTTCAATCAACTCTTCAACAAAAAGAGAGAACTCTGCTCTTGAGTCTCACTGCTTTTGTCCTGAAAGGTTATTGTAGTTTGAAACTCTGTGCAGGATAAACGAGTGAGAATGCAGACAGTAAGAACGAAATTACCTGCTGGAATTAAATTGTTTATGTAAAAGGCATGGAAAATCAAGTGGCAGTTTTCAAATCTATGTAGGTAATGCAAGGTCATTACTGAGGAGCTGGATAGAAGTCCTGTGCCAGTTATGGTGTGTGGGCAATGGATTGAGCCACATTCACACACACACACACACACACACACACACACACACACACACAGTGTGGGTACCAGAAAGACAAACGGGAGTGAAGCTCCAGGTATAGAACTAGAGGGTTCAAAAAGAGATGCTCTAAAATGGTCTCCCAGCAGTAAAATCCTCTGTGCATTGACTGAGGGTAAAGTGTCCTGATGAGGCATAAGGCAGTAAACAGACATGCAGGGAAGAAAAGCTATTGTATATTCCAAGGGAAACAATTAGCAGAAGTCCCTACTGCAGCCAAAAAAAAAAAATATAGAAATTAATTCTTCTGGTATCTGTGTTTGGTTATCTGGGCAAGATGGAAAAAGATGGAAATATTCAAGAAGGCAACTTTGGATGAAAATGTATCTAGAAATCCACTTTCCCTGGCTGCATTGGAGATTAATTATAATTGCAAAATGTGTATTTTTGTGGTTTACTCCTTGGCCTCTTTGAGAATAATTCAAAAAGTAAATGTGCTGCAATTTCTAAAGAAGAAGACACAAGCAAAAGATGTTTATAAAAATTTATTGCGTTGTTTTTTCCACAGTGACCTTGGGCTGAAATGGTCAATGACATTGTATAAATATTTGTTTGTCGGATTAACATCTTCATCTGATTTGCAGCCTCATCTGATAGGAGACGAGAGGGAGTCTCAGCAGGCTCTCCAGCACCATTTGCCCAGGGAACAAAGCCCTTTGTTCTGTCAGGGATTATTCATTAGCAGACACTGATGGCTGGCTGGTATTCACCAGTCAAAGATGTGAGAAGAAGACCTTATTGTGGAGCTGGAGTCCCCTGTGAGCTTGAGCCAGGGTGAGGCAGCCAAGAGGGAGGCAAAGGCTTTCACGTGTCTTAATTTCCACGTGCACAGCTGTGACCAGCTTTGCCAAAATCTTTACTCATGAGTGTGCTAGAGAGAACTCACACACTGCAAGCCCGATGTTACTGAATTGCCACTTCCATGTCTCATGGCAAAGGTGCAGTTGTTACCATTTGAATATTTCCAGGGCATGCTCCCATCTTCCTAAGTAACAAGCAACTGCCCAGCTCTGCTCTCTGCCTGTGTGACTGAAGCTTAAAAATGAAGGGGAGAGGGCACAGCCTGGCATGGAGAGCCCTCTCTGCAGGTATCTGTGTGCAGGAGTGCATAGACTCACATCTTCAGCAATCATTCCCCACTTATCTGTGAAAATAGAAACCTTTGGCACAAGTGTTTATGGAAGCAAATAAAGAAGCTAAATTATACTTAAGCAAAGTGGCTTTAAGTGTGGTGACAGAACTGGAAAGGACCTTACTGGGTTACTAAATTGAGTCTCTTCGAGGTCACTGGCAACTGCTTGTTGTAATTCCTTTCTCAGTTTATGAAGTTCAGTTTTGAAAGGCTGCATTTATAATCCTCCTCTATGCCTGCTAGAAGTGCTTTTCAGAGCTTCTCTGCTCATAACATGAGCAAGAGTTGTGCTCTCTAGGATTTTTCAAGCACTGCTAAGGAGTTATTTGAAAGATGGTTACTTTAAATGTATTTTCTTACTTGAACAGATTGTATTTCCTCCTGTTCTTCATGTAAGATTCCCCACTGATTTTGGCTTCACTTCTTCTGTAAAGATAACAGAATTGAGTTATTTTAGGCCAGACATAATCTTTCCTCTTTGAAGGAATTCCTTTCCACTGCAGAAGAGTCTTGTTCCCCTTGTTGTACTGGCTAGCAGTCGTGCCAGCCATAATTTCCCCTGGAAACAAAACCACACAAAATCTACCTCCATAAGGAAACTTTCTTTACTTATTTGCTAGCATGGGAGATACTTTTGGCTTACAACCAGGAATTGAAATGATTGTTTAAGATGGCTGTGATGCAAGTAGTGAGGATGGCTCTCAGGAGGGTCTGGACTATGAGGGGATGCTCAAGGTCTTTTTTATTTGCTGCTTGGAAGGGGCTGCATTCCTTGTACCATCTCTCTTACCCATAAATCTAGGAACAGGGCTGCTGAAACAATGCTATTACTGCAGACTGAATTTCGCTCTGATTTGTATGCAGATTTCACTAGTTAGCCTAGCTAAAATGACTTCTTGGTAAATATTTCAAGGACTAGATCACAGTGGAAAGAAAACTAAAGGCATATTTAAGTTTATAAAGCTGCATAATTTTCCATCACTTAATGAGTACCTTCTTTATCTCACAACTTTTATTGTTCATCAATTCCTGACATTATTTACTAGAAAGTAATGGCACCATTTACCAGAAAACAAGTTTAATCTGATACTCAGTGTTTTCATCCATTTTGTAAAATTGACCTTTAATCATTAGCATTGTGCCTTTCAGGAAGCCTTGCCAGAGGAACAAGAAATCTATCTCATCAGACAGCTGTGAGGCATCTGATATAAGTAAAGGGTGGTACTATCACCACCATCACATCCAGTGATTAATTAGTCCATATCACAAAACCACAGAGCTGGTGCTGCTTGCATGATGCTAACAGTAGAGGAATTAATGAGGGAGGCTCATGTCCTGGCTTGGAGTTCATTTAGGAATCAGTTTATTCTGTATCTGGCAAGGATGATAGGGAAACATACAAGGACAGGGCAATAGAATACATAAATCTGAAATTTGTCCTGAAGACTTTGAGTATGATTGTAGATAGGTAGATAGGTATTGCCCAGTAAAAAATCTGAGTATTTTGGGTCATGTCTTGGATGAGCCCAAGCCAACAGATCAAACTGTCCACCACCATTCTCTGAAGCTAAGGGAAACATAGAAAGTGGGAGAAACTGCTAAATCAGCAACATGAAACTTTTATAATCATCTGATAAAGCAGGGTGGTTGCCCCCACTGCCTGGAGGACAATGTTGTTTTGGAAGAATGAGAAGGCAGGCTTTACTTTCCTTCTCTACTACAGCCAAATCCATGTAAACACATGAAATGCAATTTCCATGTGGCATGAGGGAAGCATGAGCCTCAGTTGATAAATCACCCCACAAACAACACCTGAGCAGGAAAAGAAAATGTCAGTGATGCAAAGAGGCTGATGAAGTTTGTGAGAGGGTCTGTAATTTCCAGACTGTGGATCCACCAACCTGGGCACAGCCCTTCGTTAAATTTTGGACTTGATGACCTTAGAGGTCTTTTTTGACCTAAATAATTCTATGATTCTGTAAATTATCCAAGAATCTTGACAGCTGCCTTATTAGGCCTGTTAAGGGAAAACTTCACTGCTTTTACATTTTCTTTTGGCTCATTTTTTGTCTGAGCTTAACTAAATTTCAAGCATTACCAATTTCCATCTATAGCAGGAGTTTGAATAGTTTTGCAAGTAGAGGAGTGTACCTATGCCAATTGCTGGGAACCTAAAATTCAGGTTTAGCAGCAACTGCAAAAAAAATCCAAAGCCTAAAGAAATAATTATAGTAAATTTCAATCAAAATATTAATATTTTAAAATTTATGAGTATATAAACCCAGAATTTGGCAGGTCACTTGTCCTATACTCAGCTGCCACATCTATATAAATACAGCAGACATCAAATATGTGGGTCATGCATTACCTGTCTTACATTGAATCTCAACACTGAATTGCTGATGCAAATCAGAAAATATCAATATCACTATATCTATATCTATATATCTCTCAATATCTAATATCAAATGCAATCATTTTAATTGCAATTGCAACCTGCAGAGCCACATCCAGGTGTGAGGTGATGGAGAAGCTGTGTAGCTCCACCATATCACACAGAGCATGTCTCATAGCAAACAGATGCCACAGGGCTGGGGAGGAGGGCATAGTCTGGAAGGCCCTGAAGACTGAAGTGATAGATGATTTTCTTATAATTAGAAACAGAATCTGTCCTGTACATGGACTGTATATTGCTCCAAGGGTTTATGAAGGACTTGCTGTCTCAAGGATAAAGGTCTTCCGATATTTCTCTGTAAAAAATAAAAAAAAATAATAAAAATTAAAAAATAATTATTAAATATTTAGAATGGTTCAAATTCTCATTTTTCAGCGTTTACATTAATGTATTATTTCAACTTTTGTTACAAGCCTAAGCAAATATTATATTAGACCTCAAGTTTACATCTGAGAACTTGACATTTTGGTTTTCATTGGGAAATGCAAAATAATTATTTTTCAACTGGCTAGAGAGATATAGTACAACTATTACTGTTCAGGGAGCCATTTTTATAATGTTGGTTTCCCTACTGAAATCATTGTAGTTATTTTGGGGGGGTGGCATTGTTGGACTCAGTCGAAGCAGGTTACCTTTGTGTGGTATAAAGCACTTGTACTGGAAACAGTATTTTCACAATGTAGAGCACCATGGGTGCAAATTTTAGATGAGCAATTTTTGAACTATTAACATGTGAACTGCACGCACAAGTATTGACTGCTTGTACTTTGTATACTTTAAAAAGCCATAATTACAACACTTGCTCCATCTATTCCAGTTTGCTTTTTCAAATTTTGTATGCAATCCAGGAGGACAGTTCTGAATAAAAGAATAAGTCAAGATGGCACAGACATTCACTGTGGCTTATGTTTTAAAATACCTTAAAGTTCTTTAAAAGTGCTGTTTTTGTTAAAGAGTCATTCTTCCTGGTTTTGGGCTCATTGACTGAGCAATTCATTCTTTAGTGCCTCTCTATGTAGAAATTTGAATATTAAAAATAATTAATGTATCTACATTAAATTATACTTTATATAGATATCTTAAAAGTATTGTTCTGCCATGTCATAGTTTTCCAGGTTATCAGTATAATTTTCCTATCCATCCTGTGGAGGATGGAATGCTACTACTACTGCTCCTGCATTGGTGAGTGCTGCTGGTTGACATAGGTTCAGTAAATTATCTCTAGAGATAGAGGCAATTTGGAGTTATGCAGGCTCTTGCTCTGCCCTCTGCATCATGTAAAAGACAAATCTAGAAAAGTCAAACGTGTGTATGACAGGTTTCCATCAGCAAAAAGTCTTGTGTAATTCAAAAAAGTTTTTCCTTATGGTGGTAAATATGTCAACCAAAGAAGCATACAATAATAATGAAAAAAAAAGATAAAATATCAGTCAATCCTACAGGTCAAAGAAAAAAATCCTGAAAACACCTAAAGCAAAATCCAAATACTCATTCACTCAGTTTTGAATACTGCCCCTGGAATCAAGTTTGGGACAAGAAAGTGGTAATACATTGATAGTTTTGATCAGATGTACTCAAATACAGGTAGGTGGTGGTTTGGATTATCTTTCTGAAATATGAGACTATTAATTTAGGGAGGGAATTATGTCTTTTACCCTCTGCTGGTTGGAGGTGCCAGCAAATATTTTCAACCCAAAGCCTGCACCTGAAATGGTCAGGAAGAGCAGATCTAGCTGCATGTGTGCCTGGGACTTCTCTGCAGCTTTTAGTCCAACCAGCTGTTTGCTTGAGTACAGCTACTTGAAAACAATTCATATGAATTTGGTCTGAGAATTTCATGTTATCCCTGGTGCTAGGCAGAATAACAGGTTTCTTACAGTCCTCTAGGACACAGATCCAAGTGGAACTTGGCTCGACATTCACTCGGATCACATAATGAATTATGTTTTGAAACTGCATTTAAAAACAAGCAAACTACTCTGAGGGTGGGAGTACTTACAGACTCATACTTTAATATATTAATTACATTCATTTGTCATCACTTGAACCTAAATACCCTGTACTACATTAAATTTGCCAAAATCTCATTCCCCTCTCACAGCTGAATATCCAGAAGTAACCTCTTTAAAGGAAAATGAAGTGAGAGACTTCCAGAGTCCCACAAGATCCTGGGGCAACAAAGGTGAAGAGGGGGAGAGACTGCAGTAGGTCTTTGATGCATGAAACTGCTGCACTGCTGCAGGAACTGGAGCAGTAGAGCTGGACTTAGATGCACTGTTATTGTCTTCAGGAAAGCAGTGGCAGTCAGTGAAACCATCTGTGCCAAACTCCTGCAAGGCACCATTCATGGGACAACAGGTTCTCGTGATGCTAAAACTGTTTCCCAGAGCACACACACAAGATTCCTCATCAGCTTCTATTTGAATAATTTACCAGATGACACATTGTCTGTGTCTATTCTTTCTCTGACCCTAATATTTTCCACCTCTGGCCCTGCAAAAGTGTCTAATACTGGGCTAACTTACATGTACACAAAACTGAGGGACCTATCCTGCCACAGCCCTTATTGTGGGACTGGGGGGGAAATTCAGGCAAACTACTGCTTTGCCACTTGGTAAATAAACCACCTGGGGTGAGCCATTTCTGCAGCTTTCTTTGGAAGCTCTCTGCCCATGTTTACATGGAAGGCTTTGGTGCAAAAACCAGGGCTCTGGCTGGGTGAATGCACATCTGTGTTTCACTCCTTGCCCCTGTTCCTGGCACTGAAACCCAGCGCATTGCTGGGACACCCCTGCAAAGGGTGGTTCCTGTGAGAGACCATCCCATTCCCAGCAACGTCCCCCTCCTTTCTCAGGCCTTCTTGATCTCCATCACTCCCAGAAAAGTTCCCAGGGCAGATCCCTTCTCATGTCTCCGTGCCTGCAGCCTGGTAAACTCATGTTGTTCCTTAAGTCCAACAGTGTAATATCTACCAGTTTCTCTGAGTAATTTTTGTGGCTTTAGCTCTGACCTCAGGCTCATAGATGAGCTGGAAGAGCAAAACTCCTGCAGCCCTATGGGTTTTCTGAAGTTGTTCAGCAAGGCACACAGAAGGGATGGCTCTGGTAAGGTCCTTTGCACTGCTGCCTCTTACACACATTGAATGTGCTGCATGTACACAAGCCTCAGGCTTACAGGGAAACACCTTCCCATCTGTGCTGTCCCTGTCCCTCTTTGTTCAGTCAAGTATGCAGCAAAGAGTATCCTATAAATAGGCCTGTTCACCACCATGTTGCTCAGCTCATATTTACTTATGCCATATTCATATTGCATATGTATCATCCTAATTGTTTCATAATGTTGTATAAATTGGCCAGTATAATCAGGAATGCTGGATTGCATTAAGCAAAGTCTTTTTGACATGTACTGAAATATTAGTTCCATATGATAAAATTCATAAAATACAACCTAGATGCCAATGAGATTAGGAAAATGGGCTCTTTTCCACTTACCTAAATGCTGGAAAGATACACAAGTTGTTAGCTTTATATGAAACTAATGATCCCTTGAGGCTCTGGCAAAGGATTTAGGAAGTGGGTAAAAATTAATAAATAGTATATAAAGAGACACAGACTAACCTCCCACCCTTGCACACTCCTTATTATACAAAAGCCCTCTGAGGAGTGCTGAAACTTCTGAGGTCAAGGCACAGAGACCCCACGAAACACAGAGGGTGCATTAACACTGTGATTGCTCATCACACCCCATATGAAGTCTGCACGGGCATCCCCAGTCTGGAGTGCTCCCAGATTCAGGAGCTGCTCAGCTAAACAGTTTTACAGTATAATTCTGAAATTTCAAACATTCAGCTAGGAGGGGGAATTGAGGCAATATGTAGGGGAAAAGTGGAGAGAAAAAATATTACCTTATTCCTAATGCATCTGGTCCTGATGCAATGATGAAAAGCACCTGGTCAAAACATTCCTAAAAGGCACAGGTCATGTTTGACAATGTCATTGCTCCCAACCCTCCAATGGGGACAGTGGAAGAGCAGGTTCATGCCTCACATACACGTGGACCAAGCAGCAGATCTGGCTGGAAGCACTAAAAAGCATATGAGATACAATGGTAAAATGCCCTTTTCCTGCACTTCCTAGGGTGACAAAATGAGCCCTACCAAGCAGACTTAATTTCCTTTCACCCTGGGCAAGCACACCTCTAGCCATTACAGAAGACCACAAGAGTAGTACCTGAGGACTTTATGGATTATGATTGATGAGTATTTTAGCTCTGGAACCCAAGAATCTACCTGCATATTCTGAAAGAGACAGAACTGATATTTCTTTTAAAGTTGTGTAAGCTGGTTTGGCCAGCAAGAGAATGCCACTATTGCTTTTGTTAAAAATGTTAGCTATCAATAGGTTTGGGTTATAAATAAGGAATAGTACAGGCAGCTTCCTCACAGTGGAAGAGGGAGATTGAGAAAATTCAACGGGCGAAGAAAAGTTTTCAAAGGAGAGTCAGGGGAAAAGCTTTACTCTTGTAGTAGAGATTAGCTGAGAAACATGTAAATTTCAGGAAACTTTACCAAAATAATCTTCTGTGTTTCATTCAAAATCAGTAATGCTGAGGAGAAATCAATTGCAGCCCCATCTCTCCAACCTGCCTTAGCTCTCCCACAATGACAAGAATAAAAAGCTATTTTTTACCTCAATCCACAGAAATGAGTCAGTGCATTCAAGGGATAGCTCTAATGAGGAATCCTGGGCCAATTTTACATGGTTACCTCTTAGAGCAGAATTGATTATTATTAGAAAGTCAGTGTTATTCCAGTATTAAATAACAGAGATCAACTTGAAGGAAAATTCAGTTAGGAGAAACTAAATGCCACTTTAGTTTTCTTTAACTCTGAGCCATTTAGAGCAAACTGTGTAGTATAAATGATCCATCTTCAAGGGGCTCTCAGATTCTAGAATACAGTGAGGATCAACTTCAATATTGACCTTTGGGCTGATTTTTAAAAAGTATAAATACATATGAAATGGATTTCAAGTCTTTCCACTGTTGCAAATACAATATCTTTTTAGATGAGAAATATAATTAGTGTTGCTAGCCCCACTGGTATCTCAGGATAGAGTATGAGCTGCATATAGATAATTCCATGAAAACACTACTGGAAATTCAAATACTTATCTAATCTTTATGTCTGGCAACCTACACTACATTACTGATTGTTGGTACCAGTGAAGCATAGTATAGCACTTACTTCCAAAGGAAATTAAGCCAAGAAAAAGAGTGCCATTTAGTTCAGAGGAAAGATGTTCATACATTTTTATACTTTAAATGACTCCATTTGAGAGCTTGGAAAATTAAAAGGGCACTCAGCCAAAAATAGCTCAATGTAATTCTACTGAAGGCAGGCTAAATAAGGATCAGCCTTATCTAACTTCTCAGAGGTACATTAACCAGAGACACTGTATAAAGTTCCAGAACTATCATATGCCTTAAAGGGATTAGGGGATAACCAAAGTGAAGAAAACCAATTTATTCATAATGTGAAACAACAGGTCATAGAAACTAGCTCAAGATAGTTCCAAGAGAGAGAGCAAGAGCAAAACAGGAGTAGTGTCCATTTGTTTAAAAAGGGATGAAATAGCTTTATGTTGAATCACTGGACAAAATGCTCTGGTTTAAGCTGAAACTACTTTCAGGTGTATCATTTGCATAGGCAAAGGAAATTTTACTAATCTACTTATAGTAAGGAAAAAACAGGGAACAGTTATCTATTTCCTTATGACTACCAACCCACCCGGAGGGGGAGATGAATGTCACACATTAATGGGTTTGGTTCCCCAGAGCAAGGATGGGGATCTCAGCTGGACCAGAGCCCAGCAGGTCACTCTCCTGCCTGACCATTTCCTTCTCACACTGGCACCTCTGAACTGTTCTCAGTCCTCTTACCTCTCATCTCAGGCCCTGGATGAGCTGTTCCTTTGCTATCATTGGCAAAATTTGTAACTTTACTGATCTTTACTAGTGGCTCCTCTTCAGAACAGAAGGGAATGAGTTATTCTGTTGAGTTGTATAAAATTCAGCTTTTGCATATATGAGAATTTTCCATGAAAAAGAGCAATTTATTTAATGTTTTCATGTCTACTGATTTAATGTTCATTTGCAACCTCGGGCAAATGGTTGCTTTTATACTGACAATGAGAACATGCTACTGTCATTATAATTTTTTTGTGAAAGACATTTTTTGACCCAAAAGGAGCACGATTTTACTTGCTAGGACTTCTAGACCAACCTATTGTCACACAAGAAAATTATCTGGTTTAACTAATAAAGAAATAATTATGAAGACATTTGCTTAATTACAACAAAGTAGAGAAGCAAGGAAAGTGTGATAAGCATCACATAAACAGCACACTACTAAGTTTTTCTTTGTTAAATTATTCGTGAAATTCTTCTGTGTCAGATATTCAAAGGTAAAAGGATACTCCATGGGCAAAAATGCTTATTTTATAGGAAAAAAAAGGGTCATAATTAAGATTCAGAAACACTTTTATGAGGCATTAACATACAGAATATGACTCCCAATTTTGATGATAATTTGTGTTAAAACAATACAGAGTCACTATAGGGCTATCTTTTCAACCATGCTTGCAGTATTATTCCTCATCTCTGCAGCACTAAGATCAAAAAATGCTCACAGCATGTGAGTGTTTGTAGAGCATGGCAGCTCTGTAAATTCAATAAATTTCAAAACAGTTTATACATATTTTAATATAATACATAGGCTGGCAATCAATAAAGTAATTATTGTAGTTTCTTGGGATCAGAAATATAGCAAGATTTATGAAGTATGAGTTATGGAGTAATGATTTTATTTAGGAAAAAAAGTGCAAATTTTAAAAGCAGAAGCACTTTCAGTATTTAGTCTGATCTATGTATGTCTGGAGGTCTGAGAAGGTCAATGTATCATTTCAGAAAACAAAATCTTGGAGACATGAAGATAGGTTTTTTATTTAAGTGCTTTTATTTAAAGACCTGTAGAAAACTCCATTGTATGTCTAGGTCGGTGTTAATAACTCCTTATCATTCCTTTTTAAAAATGTCACCTTTTTTTGTTCAACTGCGTCTAGATCAGTTTCTAACAAACTGATTATTCAGTATGAAAAATCACATCTCCACTTGGCACTTGCAAGCTGTGTAGGTTCTTTGTTCAATCATGCCATGGTCACATTTGATTCTCTAGCTACAGCTCATATGCAATAATTTACTTGATCCTTTTTCCCTATATCAGAGAAATATCATCAGATATAATTTAACATCAAGTAACATGAAGTTCACACTATAAAGAGGAAGGGATCTTTCTTCTTGGAATGCATATGCAATCTTCACTTCTAAACAGAATAAGGCTTGCCACCAATTTCTATGAAGCAGAATTTAAATCAAAGAGGAGGCTTATACATAAGCAAGGGAGAGAAAGGCTGGGCTGCAGAGGAGGGCTCTGTGAGTAAGGCTAGGCACATATTTGCTGGGATCAAACAGTTGCAGCATTCTGCCAACCACAGCAAATGCCATAACTGTGTGTTCCTGGTGATCCAAAGCCTTGGTGCCCTTGGTTAACAGGATGCAACTGAGGTACCACAATGAAGGAATAAGTTAAGCTTTTGATGACTCCAAGGCCAACAGACCAGTGAAGCAACCATGAAATAACTGCAGCCCTTTCAGATTATGGTGCTATGATTCACCCAAAAGACTCAGGAAGCACTTGGGGTTATGATGACAATGATGACACAAGCAGGCTTTGCTTGATAAGAAGTCATCTGAATACAAATTAGATAGACCCAGCTGGGTTCACATGGTTCTTTGACATAGGACTGAAAGTGTTCATAGGGCTGTCAAAGAATCATTAGATTTTTTTTCTCTGTGATTAGATAGAGCAATATACTAGGAGGAAGATGTTTTCCCTGGAACCATGACAACCACTAATACCGAACCTTCAGTGAACTAAGATTTTTCCTGAGCCAAACCTACCTGTTCTTGAAACAGGCAAATTATGTAACCTTGGGTTCTCTGCAATGTCTTCAGTGGGCTTTACTAGATCATGAAACCTAAGTAAATTTTACTTCCATAAAAATGAAATTGAAATAATATTCTTCCAGAAATGTTTTCTGATTCTTTTATAGTCAAAATGGACCCAAACTGTGTTGGGTGAATAGTGCCCATTTGGCTTAGAGAGAGCTAGAGGAAATTAAGGAGAGGGGAAAAGAAGCAGAACACATGGAGCCAGCTCCTGCCAAGCCAAAGTGAAGCACACAGCATGTAGGAGGACAGCAGCTGGCAAAGCTAATCAAAAAATCAGTCATCTGAGATTAACTTTATATGCATCCCTTGACTTCAAAGAGAAAGTTCTAGCTCCTTTGGAGCTTTGGAAAAGGTAAAACCTGTTTTTAAAATTCTTTTAGATTTTCTTTAAAGGCAACATTTCAAATATAAAATATTTTTCTGAAACCAAATATTTCATTTTACAAATATTGCAACCAAGTAAAATATTGTGATGTTCTCAAACCCAGTCTTCCTTTTTTTTAATCCAAAAAGAAACACTTATTCAACCAAATTCACAAATAGATGAGTACTTCCTAATTTATTCTTCAGCAAATAACCTGCTTCATCTTAACCAAGCATTCTAGTGCCATGTAACAGGGAAGAAGGAGTCAATTGCTCTCCTGCTCTGTTCTGCAGAAGGAAAGCAAGCACCAGTGGAAAACTGCTTTTGCAGTTGCAGGGCTTGTGAAAGAGATGTCTTTTCTCACTCTACATAAATAGGATCTGATCCGTCCTGGGAGGCTGGAATTTGCAGGGGTTCATTAGTTTATTGGTTGTAACCATACTCCTGGCTGATTAGGATTTGAATGCAGCTCACTATCACCACTCACCACTCACTAGATACATCATTTACAGCGTGAATGAAAGACAAGCCAAGAAGTTTCCTTCCTGGCACTCCTAAATTTACACAGGATTTTCTGTTCAGGGGAATAAATTCCCTCCTTCTTTGGTGTGAGATCTCAGCTGGAGCAGGTGTTTTGGCATAAACACTCAGCCTCCCGAGTGACAGAGCAGGACAGCAGTTGGAGACTCCAGGTAGGGAAGAGAAGGGAACATCAACCATGGTCATGTAGGATCACAGTGTTACAGGACAGAAAATATGTACTAGGCCATCAAAACCAGCCTGCTGTGAGGGCAAAATACAATCACTTCAGAATGGACTCCAGAAGGTCTTCTTTGAGGTCTGTCTGCATCTGTAGCCCTCTTCTCTACAATGTCAGAGGACCAGCTGGATGAACAGAGGCCACATTTCTAGGAAATCTATCCAGACACTTAAATGTCAATTAAATTAACATGGTCATCTGTCCTTCTTCAACACAAGTATTGAGCAAACTCAGACTCCCTTTTGATTATCTTGTGCTGGTACAGATTGTTGCTAGACAGCCTCTCCCAGCTCCAGGTGCCATGGGGGAAAGCGTTGCCCTGCCCAGGTGTCCCTCATTGCCCATCAGGTGGTGGCTGCTGCCACCAGCTCTGCTGGTATGCAGATGAGGATGAGGATGAAACCTGGAGCAAAACTAATACTCCAGTGAGCTCTGGGTAAGGCAACCTTCCTGCTATTCCCAGGGGCATGAACTTTTCCCTTAAGCTGTTCTTCCCAGGAGCAGTGAGGAATAGCTGAGGAGCAGCAGAGCCTCCAGTGAACAACCATCTACTGAGGGAACATCTGTCCATGACCACAGACATGCATGGACAAGTGTGATCCAGCAAGGAGCTGAGGAGGGCTGATTTCTCTCTTCTTCCTTGCCTTCCACCTTGCTCCATTTGACTCTCCCACTGCTGAGTGAGATGGTCCCTGTGCAGTGTCCAGCATCCCTCTCTGATGCCACCACAGTCTGGAAAGCACCCTAAACTTCTCAAGTCTCATCCTGCAATTCTAAGCAGGAGAGAAAAAGGGCTTATTCTGCATCGACCTGTTTTTAAACCACATGTATTATACCCAGCCCTACTATAATTTAAAATATTAATGATAGTACTCAAACACTCTAGGGGCACTTGTGGCTCCTTTGTGAGTTTTGCTCATCCCTGGTCCACAAGCATTCAACCCTGAAAACCTTTTAGGGGCAAGCCAAAGCTGCATCAAGAAGTCAATATTACTCATGAAATTGTTGATTTCTGAGACTATCCTGTGAATTTCCAGTTGCTCTTGCCTGAAGCAGGAGTGCCACCAGATGGGATGCTTTGCCCCCACTGGCTTGACTGCCAGCACCTGATGAGAGACCAAGGTTCCCAACTGCAGTGGTAACTGAAAGGAACCAATACGAAAAGGAGGTAAACGTGCAGAAATATTTGTTAAGCACATCATCATTTGAAATGCTAAGCTGGATTTCAACCTCTAATTAATAATTTTCCAGTATCTTCAGTTTGAAATTGTCCTTATAGAGAATCACAGTATCATTAAGGTTGGGAAAGGCCTCCAAGATCACCATATATGACCTTTGACTAAAGACCACCATGCCAACTAACCATAGCACTAAGTGCCATGTCCAGTCATTTCTTGAACACTTCCAGGGATGGTGACTCCACCATCTCCCCAAGCAGTCAGTTCCAATGCTTAACCACCCTTGCCATGGAAAAATTCTGCCTGATGTGCCACCAAAACCTTCGCTGGCACAGTTTGAGGCTGCTTCCTCTTACACTGTTGCTTGTTGCCTGGGAGAAGAGGCTGACCCTCACCTGACTCCATCCTCCTTTCAGGTACTTGTAGAGAGCAATATGGTCACCCCTGAGCCTCGTTTTCTCCAGGCTAAACACCCCCAGCTTCCTCAGCCATTCCTCACAGCACTTGTGCTCCAGACCCCTCACCAGCTCAGTTTTCCTTCTCTCCAGCTCCTCAATGTCCTTCCTGAATTCAGGGACCCAGAACTGGACACAGGATTCAAGGTGTGACCTCACCAGTGCCCAGTGCAGGAGGACAATCCCTGCCTTGGTCCTGCTGGCCACACTATTGCTGATCCAGTCCAGGAGGCCATTGACCTTTTTGGCCACCTTGCACACACATTGGCTTGCGTTCAGCTGTTGTCCACCAGCAATCCCAGGTCCTTTTCTGCTGGGTGGCTTTCTGGACACTCTTCCCCAAAAGGAAAGGAGAAGCATTCTTAAAACATATGCCAGATCAGAAATAGCTGCATTTCAGGTACTCAACCTGCTTCTCAGATCTCATTATATTAAATAAGAATCTCAAGGAAGTATAGCAAAGTGTTCAGACAACTGGTTTATCTGATAACCTGCACAAAGGCAAAGACTGTCTTCTGCCCTCATCTGAGAAGGGAAAGCCCACTCAATGACAGTGGGAAAGGCTACACACACTTGTTCTTACATTACTTGTGTTGCAGGACAGCATGTACTGCTGCTGAAGTAATTGTTTCTGACAGGTAGACTGCAAACTATGCCTGTGAAAGTGTGGTATCGTATTTCTGTTCAGCACCTCCACTAACATCCCTCGTGGCAAAGACAGTGATCAAACCCTCAGCATTCCGGTGAGCCATGGCATCCCTGTCCCTGTTAAGCTGCCAAACAGGTCAGGCACCAGCACAAGCCACATAAAAAGTACCTCTTCCTGTCTTCACTCACATCATGAGGTACAGCTTCAGCATTTTATGAAGCCAGAGATCAGGCACTTCTCTGCATCCACCTTAGCTCTATCATTAGGACTGCTCAGAGATTCTTATAGAGTTGCTCAAAATCTTCAGTGTCAGAAGCTTGATGGGAAAGGGAAAGTAGTAAATTGGAACTTTACAAATGATAAAGATCACTTTGCACTGGATGAACATATTTTCAGTAGAGTAAAAGTCTGAAAACTAGAGTCTTACCACCTCTGAAGCAGAAGAAGATACCTTGTGAAAGTCTCTTGGTCTTCCTTGTGCTTGGGTTTCTATGGCTTTACATATCCATGGTACCTGTCTAACAGCCAGCCACACACAGACTCATAACAATGCTCAGAACCAATTCTGAACTACAAATGGGGAGCAGGGCACTGAAGAAGTCTGGGTGCCAACCTGTGGGAGATTGGCTTACTGTTCTGGCATTTCTGTAGCTGCAAACCCTGTAAAAACACATCAGAGGGGGAAAGGCAGAAGCGATAGATCAAAACTTAGTACAAGACAGTTGCTGGTGGTCCCTGTGGTCCCTGACAACATGAGGTTGAAAATGGCTTTTAGTGGGGGGTTTATTTTCTTAATGCTTTGAGGGCTACAGCTGAAAGCCACTACATTTAATGTTAACATTGAGGCTAGAGAATCCATATTGTAGTGATTAGTAGCAGGAACTTCAGAGATGGTAGCGTGCAAGCCAGAGGGAACATGTAGATTGAGTGTAAGGAGACTGCAAGAATCACAGGTCAGCTCTAAGTAATGGAATTTGGGTTTTTAAAATGCATTTCCTCTCTGGTTAGTTTCTGAAATACAAACAAAATCTCATAGGATTTAGGCTCTCTCCTTCCTTGGGTTTTGGCTCATGAAACTCTTTTGCCCTCCTTGACTGGTCTAAATTGGATTATATACAATACGTAATCCAAAGTGGGAAGCAATGTCAACCACACTGATGCCTTGGTTTCGCTTGTTTAAAAATTGCATTTCCATTCTCAGGGTTCAGTTTACAGCCCTCTCTCACGCAAATTTCCCCTTGTCTCCAGGGAACCATGTCCAAGTGAGGAAGATACTCAAGAAATCTTGTAGGACTGGGCCCCTAGTTGCTTAGGTTTCTTGTGGAAAGAGGGTAAATTCCTAAATATTTAGCAGACTTTTTTTCTCTGGTAAAAGAAAACTAGACCAAAAGAAACATATCAGTCAAAGTAAATTTCAGTGCTATTTTTTTGCCAAACCCTAAGGAATCTGTGTAGAGAAAAGAGAAACAGGCTAAAGACAGACACAGGACTGAACTCAGATATCCTCTCTTGGTCTGTTAGTTCATACTTTGATATAAAATTTTTGTTATTGAAAATTTATCTAAGGAAGGCAACAGTGGTAAGAATAGGCAAGAGAGCATGCCTATACCTTTTCCCAAAAAGAGATTCAGATTCTGAAAATATGGCTGTTTCTGAGTTCATAATAACAGAAAGAACAGGTAATTGAGACATTTTTGGGGTTATAGTCCTTGCTGTAGCTGCCTTTATCCCAACATGATATTTTTTCACAGCTTTTTGGGGCCTCATGCAAGAAAGGATAAATTGAAGAGATACAGGTTTGATGGATGGCCTCTCCCAGAGAGTTAAATTCAGTGGCTCAGTGTCCAGATGAAGATCAGTTACAAGGAGTGTCACTTGGGTTCACACTGGGACCAGTACTACGATATTTTAATGAGTGACACAGACAGGGGGATTGAGTGTGCCCACATCAGGCTTGCAGATGACAGAAAGCTGAGTGGTGCAGCTGATATGCTGGAGGGAAGGGAAGCCAACCAGAGGGACCTAGACAGGCTTGAGAAATGGGTCCATATAAACCTATGAAGTTCAGCAAGGACAAGTGCAAGGTCCTGCAGGTGGGCTCAGACAAACCACAGTATCAGTACAGAGTACAGAATGAATCGACTGAGAGCAGCCCTGCAGGTGAATGAATGAAAAACTGGATATGAGCCCACAAGGTATTCTGGGTTGCATCACAAAAAGTGAGGCCAGCAAGTCAAAGGGGTGATTCTGCCCCTCTACTCTGCTCTGGTGAGACCCTACCTGGAGCACTGCCTCCCCTCTGGGGTCCCCAGTGCATGGACCATCAAAATGATCAGAGGGATGAAACATCTCTCCTATGAAGAATGAGAGAGCTGGAGTTGCTCAGCCTGGAGAAGGCAAGGCTCCAGGGAGACCATATTGCAGCCTTTCAGTACTTGAAGGGGACAAACATTTTATCAGGGTCTGTGGGAATGGACAAGGGATAATTGTTTTAAACTGAAAGAGAGCAGATTTAGATTGGATGTATAATGAAGATTTTCTTTTTTTGCAATGGGGTTGGTGAGACACTGGAACAGGTTGCTCAGAGAAATTGTGAATATCCTATCTTTGATAGAATTCAAGGTCAAACTGGATGGAGCTTTGAACAACCTGATTTAGTTAATGATGTTCCTGCCCATTATTCTACAAATTTGTGACTCTATATTTCAGTAGGATAATCAGCCGAAATTGCTCACCTACTGCACAGCCCTAGAGATGCCTGAAGTCCATACATGCCCTATTTGGAATAAATCAGGATTTCTAGGTGTCAAAACATCCATTCTTGTGAGTGTCCAGGACTGGTCCTGTTTACCAGGTCGAAGAAAATCTTATTCAAATATAATCCCCAAGTATCTGGGATGATTCAAATCTCTTGACCATCTCCTAATGCTCCTTGACTGGGAGGAGCAGCAGCTATGTGAGACACAGGTCTCATGAGCAGGAAACCTACTCAGGCTGTGGAGAGCCACGATGAACAAGATCAAGGCATGTCTTAGAGTTTTGGGAGCTGGAGAGTGACATGCATGTCTGAGCTTCAGAACTGGGTCCTCCAATCCAACAGGAGCACAGTGGAGTGGGAAATGTGACTCCAAAAGCGCTGTACTGCTTAGAGAATTTTCTGCAAAAAACCGGAGGAAATCATGTTGCAAATCATGCAAAGACTGTTTATGTGAAACAAAACAAGGGTTGCATGTCTAGGTATTGGCATGGCATGGCCCACCTCCCCAGGCATTGGCAGGAGAAAGGGATCCCTGCCAGCTCCAAAACCGAGGTTATAACACCTTCCTGCAGGAGACTCAGGATGGCAGCTGACTCCTCCTTACAGCCACATGAATGGGGCCAGGTTTGTGACATACATCTACCCTTCACTTTTCATACTGGCCAACTTCTGGCAGCTTTTTGCTGAGAGAGCCAATTTTAAAGCTGTTCCCTAAGCAATGATCCTGGATCATGCTTTGCAGCAGCCAGCTACACACAGAACCTAGAGGTGTAAGAGGGACTGCATTTCATGCTGTGAGTCGAGGGTACAAACCATGCAATAGAAAGAAGTCAGCAGAGGTATTAGTTGATCCTCCACAGATTGATAAGATCTTTAAACATCTGATCCTCTGATCCATCAACACTGCTAGTTAAAGTATTTTGGCTTAACAGGCTATTCATTAGACTTAATGAACAGTGCTATAGATAGAAATTAACAGTGTAAATACAGATATTAACAGTGCTATAGGCTTTTTTGTTTTGACAAAAGATACACCCGAAAATTTCTGTGCCTTAATTGAAGACGTTAGTGCATAAGTAAGGTGGTAGACAACTAACCCTGTCCCACCACACCCGATCTCTACAGACATGATCTTAAGCAATTTTAACCTTCTCTTTTAAGCGTTTTGTCTACCATTATAAACTACCTAAACCATACTGTCTTTACCCCATTATCATCTGTAGGGATTCTGTTTTAACATATAACCACCACAGGTTGTGCATGCTCGTGTGAAAATGTTCCCTGCAGGCATTGATGGAAGATTAGTCACTCTCATGGACAATCGTTTTATAAGCCCAGGTGCCAAGTCTTTGATTGGTCTTTGATTTTTCCAACAAATTCAGAAAATCACAGATTTTTGTCTAAGTATTGTTTTCCTAAACTGAAGTGGTTTAATCAAGATGCCTTCGTGGATTCACCCACAAGCCACTTCACGTCCCATTTCTGGAGCTGTGACTGTGGCTGTGGTCAGTGGGCACTGCAGTCCCATTGGTATCTATTAAGCTGAAGTGGCAGGCAGGCTTGTGCTCAGAGAAAGTGGCAGAAGAGAGAACTGGCTGAATTCTGGTTGTTCTCAGGAATTCTCTAACTACTTCAAGTGGGGCAGGAAGCAACCAAACAAACCATGCTTTCCCTTTTATTGAAATGAAGTCAGATGGACAATCTGCTTCAGGGTCATGTACACAGGTAATTCAAGAAGTGGTGGCTTTGTAAAACTAACCATAACAGGAATTCGATGGGAACTACCATGTATGGCAAAGCTTCACAAATGTCTTTTGGTTACTAGATATGGAGTTGTGCACTCTCCCTCTAGCTCTTGAAAATGCAATACTCTTACAGAAATACTGGAAGCCCTCATGACTTCAGAGGAGGTGGTATTTTTCACAAATGCCTAAGCTCTGAAATCAGAGATGCTAGAAGAATCTCAGTCTTTCCTTAGAGGAAAAATATAGCATCAATATGGCAGAAAAAGAGCTTTAAAAGTGAATCACCACAGCCTGCACACCAGAAAACCAAGAAAAACAAACTTTTTGTCTTATTTTAAAATCAGATCTGTTTCATAACTATTTGAATTATATGGCAAGATTCCAACACTGTCTACCCATGAATATGAGGCTTCTGAGTTTTTTGGCTCTACACTTGCAGCTGAGGACAAACCCTGTGGACATCAGTGAGACCATACTGATACCAAGGACACAGGGATACAGATCCCTGGTTACTGGAGGAGGTGAGTCAGTGAGAGGTGCTCCAGCCAGCTGTGCAAAGGCTCCCTGGGATGAGGAGGTGCGTCAAGCCCAGCTTCATCTAGAAACACAAATACAGGACACAAATTGGTTCTCATCTCTTACTTGTGAATCATTCCTGGATTTCAATAATCCAAAATACCCCTGAGACATGTGCTAGATTTTTTGGGACTCTCTACCATGTAAGGATTTTGATACAGGGCTGCTGTGAACAAGAAAATTCTGGTGATAGTTGAAATAGACTTATTATCAGGCCAGATGTGTATGTAAAGATGAGGGGAATAGGAAGGAACCTGAACTTCTGTTTGAACTTTCTTCATGCACCACAGTGGAAAAAGAATATACAAGGGCTATCTATCTATCCCCCTTCAAAGCCATTTTAACAATTCCCTAGTGCGAGCACAGCTACCAACTCTTAGATTACTGAAAACTTCCCGCAAGCACCCTTTCTAAATTTGTCAGTCTTGTTAATGTTTACTGTTACCACAGTGCTCTCCATGACTTACACATCATCTGATGTTCTGCCGTCTTTCTAAGGTTTTTTTGATCTTTCTCCACTTTTAATACAGCAGTGACATACTATATGCAAATGACAGTGCTGTGTGTTCTGTCTCTTTGCAATACACAACTTAGCCAACAGCTGTTTCTAAACCACAGTGTTCAATGTGCATTCAATTCATGCAAAAGAACCCTGCAATCTTCTTTGTTTTGATTCAGAAACTGCTAGTGTTTGAATTGTGTAATCGCTGTTTTGGAAAGATCTCCCAGCTATTTAGTAGCTGGTATTACAATGGGCAAGTAGGAAATGTCTAGATTACTTTCTTAGAATAGATGGCTAACAGTGACAGCATTAAAATAAAGTGGGATCAGTGGCACTGTAGACCAGGTACCTTGCAATAAACATAATCAACTATTAGTGTAAGTAACCTCTACTTGTATCCCACCTCTGAAATAATTGCTAAAATTTTTTTAACCTGTAGTTATTGAAAATACAAGGAGACAAGAAAAGACAGAGAGACCCTCCTTGGAAAGCTGAAGAAAGGAATCTAGCCAACAAGAATGGAAAAACAACTGCTGAATCAAGCACAGACATTGCCTGCTTCAAAGAAATAAATGTAAAAGTTACTGAAGGTCTCTGTAGTAGAGAACTTGTGGCCACTTTGGATTTATAGGTGCTGTGAGCTTGAAGGAGCTGACTCTGCATGACCACTGAGGCACACCACCAGTCCTTGGTCCCAGATTTCTGTTGGGTGCTGTAATTCTGGCAGAGCAGACTCCATACTTCTACTTTGCAGCACATAGGTGTGTGTATGTGCCATGTAGAACAGGATATGCCTGTCTGTGGTTAAACATTTTTGTCTGGGTTGCTGACTCTGAACTGCCCTGCACCCCACAAGTTATCCCTTAGCTAACACCAGGATGATTCAGTATTTTAAAGTTAATAGAGGGAGGCATCCCTGAACAAAGGGCCCTGAATCATCCTGCAAAAGACTTTTTGATTCTGTGTGTGGCTTAGTCAGCAACTTCAGTGTTTAGGTTAGTGTCAGGCACAGGTTTGCTGTGAGGAAGAAGAGGCTTGGTCCTCCCTTGAGCCTCTTCATCACCCACTACAGACGAGCATCCCTGCTGGCTCTGCTCCAGGCACAGGCAAGTGTGTCCGCTGTGGCTTTTTGCTGGAGCAGAGGCAAGGCTCCAGATGTTGGTGGTGATTGGAGCAGAGGACCTGCAACCACCCCATAATGCAGAACTTGTATGTGAGCAGGCAAGACTTCAGCCTCTCCACCTGTGTCATGGTTGCACAGCACAAGGAAGGATTCCTTAGAAAAATGTGTGTGCAACAGTGTACACAAGCTTACATGACGTATGAACACAGGGCAGATCATCAATACAGAAGGAAATTCAATTCCAGTGTTTCCTAAATTTCAGATTAACATTCTGGTTTTGACATAGTTCTTCTGAACAGTTTTACCTGCAGAGCAGATACAGCAAAGATGGAGCTTTTATCTGCATGGATGTGCAGTTCCAGCAAAAATACAAATTTCAGAAAAGTCAAATTTAACAGACAAAACATCAGGAATTAATTTGATGGAAGAATCAGTCTCAGGACTCCAGTTTAGCTGAATTAACAGCCATTTTGCACTGGGTTGCTTTAACCTGGTAATTTAATATATAAGAGTTAGATATTGTATAAACATTTGTTTATCATTGTATTTGAAAATGCATTTCTTTGCTTCTAACTGGATTCAGTTTTATTGCTGTAAGAAAAAAGCCTCAACACTTAGCAGCAGTCAAACAGAATTGGTTTTCCAGTAACACAGAACACTCCCTTTGAAGGTGAGCTTGCTTTGCCAAATCTTTGAACTTTGCCATATGTACTAATCCCCGCTGCCAATGAAGTGATATTATTACAGACACACAACTTTGGCAAATTTTCACTAAGAGTTTGTCTTGATCAGAGATGTCTAAAGCTTGCCAGAAGAATGTAGAAACATGTAGACAACTAATGGGTTGAGCTCCTAATAGGTGGACTGGGAATTATTTGAGAATGCATATTTCCAAAGAAATAGGATTCTTTTCGTTTAGTCTTAAATAGTAGTCAATCCTAACATTGCACACTGATCTAGCTGGATTCTCATATCTCTTCCTAAAGCTGGTTCTTCAGCATTCTCTCATTCCCAGCAATGTCAGGCTGCTCCCAGCAGGCATTTACAACAGTGACCATGTCAGGAAGAGCTTCTTCCTAAATTCCCTGTTGCCTATATAAAAATGCCCGTGTATCCTGTGGATTTAAGAGCTTAGATGCTGGCTGTGAAAACATGCTGTTTGTGAATTTGACTGGTTTGGAGACAGAATTTGCTACTTAACCAAAATTCACTTCAATAACATCTTATTGGTAGGTTGCCTTAAAGCTGCTCTGGGGCAAAGTCCACCCAGGACAGGTGGACTGCCCTAGGGCTGAGGACCCAAGAGAAAAACAAGCTGCCTTCCCTAGCCCTGCCCAGGTCTGCCCAGCTGAGCCATCCATGTCTCTGGCACTCAGGTCCAATGGGACTATTGAGTCCTGGTAAATTCCTGCCTGTGCCAGGCCATAAGTAGATGGCACTGGAGTTTACAAGATACCAGGTTGAAAACAGAGGCTGCACTCTGTCCCTCCTCTGTATCCCTATCTCTAAAAGAGACTGGTGACACTTTTCAGAAGGTTGGGTGCTCAGGGTCCTCCATGATGCTATGACCTGCTGAGATATTTATACATGTGGTTACTTCTTTCATTTCAGATTACACTTTAATACCAATGTCAATGAAAAAGAAAAAAACCCAGCTGTTAGCTAGTAAATTCCATTAATCTGCATAGGGTAAAAGGGACTACATTTTGTTATTACTGTGTAGATGCCATGTGTGAAAGGAAGAAAACTGCTAGACTTTGTGCTCAAGGCAAGTGTTTAATTTTATTGGCCTTGTATTTCTACTGGTGTCTCCTGTCCAGGACAAATATTCCTCTTTACAGGCTGGCTTATTCACCTCCTCTCTTAATTCCCTGAGGAAGAAGAGCAAAACTTTCTGCCATGAGTTTTGCACCTCTCCTTGGCAGTCAAACCAGAGCAGAAGAAGATGATTCTTCTGCCAATCTCCCCTCCTGCCTGGCAGCAAAATGAAGATGGATCTTGCCACCTGAGAGGCCTTGCAAGTGTGAGCTCCAGCCTCGACCAGCAAGGCACCCTCAGTGGTCAGCACGTGCGCCAGATGCTTGAGGCACAGCTTGAGTCACGGGCCTCAAGCCAAGGATTATTGCTCCAAAAGGGTCATATGTCAGCAGTGCTGCAGAAACCCAAGCTTCTGACCTGCTTACCTTGGAGCTAATAGTCCTGATGTGCTGGATTATGGGAATTACTCCTTACAGCAGCTGGAGCCTGGCAGGAATGAAAACTCAGCAGGAATTGCAGGTGCCTGTGCAGATCTGGGCCAGCTCACAGCAGCCCTGTAGAGCCAGCAGCTGCAGCAAAGGGCTGGCTCTAGGAGGAATTGCCACTAATGCAACATATTTTGGGGTCTCTCTCTCCAGTTTCTAAGAGAATAAAGAAAAGGCAGGTGACCCAGTCCAGACAGAGGAAAATACTACTTTTACTGTCTTGGCTGCTTGTTTACATCCAGCTTATGGCCATACAAAGTTTTGTATTTTTTCCAGTGCCAAAATTTAAAAAGCTTAAACAGTTCTTGGATCAAGTATGAGAAGTTAGGGCTCATTCAATCTTAGGTGGCCATGTCCAGAAACACAGTCCTGGGCTTGCCATCCTTCTCATTTGGTGGATACCTGAAGTCAGAGTTGTGTGTCTACTGAAGTCTTTTTTGGGGATGCAATTCATCTCTTTGAGTTCTGCCTTAAGTGTCTTCTATATATCTGTACAATTTTAAGGAGAGATTGCTGAAAAGTGAATGGGCTTAGCTGAAAAATCCAGCCTAGACAGTTTCTAGTTGGTGAGCTGTGTGTGGACAGTTCTCCTGGCACAGGTGTCAGTCCATCATGTTTCCTCCCAGGGAAGCATTGGAATATGCTGCCTAGACCATGGAGACTTTGCAGGGAATGCAAGAAACTGTTTCTTAAGTCTGCCTGAACTGAGGAATTGAGGTAAAAATGTACCTTCTGATCTAGCAGAGTCCAGAAGTGTAGCCTGGCCAGTTGTGTCACTGCTCTATTCTGCCCATGAACCTAATTTCATTTCTGCATCCCAAGACTGGGGAGCATCCAGGTCTTCAGTTGATGCAGGGGTGGGAGAAAGCCAAGATCTGGCTGGTCCCACCAGTTTAAATATGACCTAATATTGGAGAGCAGAAGTCAGGTGGGATACACAGAGTTTTCAAGGATGAGCATTACTGCTGCAGAGAAGCTTTATGTTTAAAGCAATAAAGGGTTTGATTAGATAGTGCTAATAGTTGAAAGCTCATATATGCACACACCCTGTTGGTCACTGTGTGTCTGTGAGAGCACAAATGTGCAGGAGGGGCATGATCCAGAGCCCTGTCAGCTCTCCAGTCCACCAGGACACTGAGGGATTTCCACTGGTCTGATCCTCACTCATTGCCACCTGCCCTCTTCAGCAGTCCCCAGGCAAATCTTGGCACACGAGCTTCACCCCAACCTCAGATTTATCAATAAGATCACCGATGCTGAGCACTTTATCAGTCATAAGATGACCAGAAAAAGCAGCACCAGAAGAAGAAATTGAATTTTTATCTTGCTGCACTTCTCCTGTTGGGTGATATCTGGAGACTTCTTATGTCTTTAAGGAAATAGGACTGAATCTAAAAACTAGGTTCCACTTTTGCCAGCTAACTTTTCTCTCAGAATTATCCATTCAAAAGCTATCTAAATTACTCTCAAGCCAGGAGTTTTCCCAGACATACTTTAGAGCTAAAAGGACAGAGAACCATTCTCCCATTGCAAACCTTATTTAGTAATTTACCTCTGAATTTTTGAACTGTTTTCCGTTCTTTTTCTTTAGCATTAGTAAGTCATATTTCACAGCACTCATTACAATGAAAGCAGACTGGCAATAGTTTGACACTGGACCAAAACCCATTTTTAACTATCTGAGAGTGTTTTAACCATCTGACACTAAGCTGTTCAAAATGTGCAGCAGAATCCAGCATTGTGAAATAATGAACTCTGAAGTTTTGGGTGATACTGCGAAAATTTATAAAGGCAGATTATTTCAACACCAAGACTTCATGCTAGACTGGGAAGGAAAAGCAGAGAGCATGATCTAACCTAGATCTAGATTATCTTGCCTCTGTCCATCCTGTTCCCTAAAACATCAGCTGAAAAGTTGGAGGTAGCTGAACACTTCCACACTTCTGACATTTCTTCTTCCCTTCTCCAGCATGACTGACTCTGATCAGGGTGGGAGCAGGTCCAGTAGGGCTAGGAGCCTCAGAGGCTGACTGCAGCAGGGTCTCTGGGGTATTTCTGGGCTACCTGATCATGACAAAGGGGTAAGGGAGCAGATCAGAGCATGCACTCCCACAATATGCATTGTAACCCATCCCCAGTGCTAGACTGGTATTTTGGATGAAGGGCTGGTAAACCCCAACCTCTTTAATCTGACAATGAGGAAGGGCATCAAGTCTGAACAGCAACACTATGTAAACTGGTCCCCAGCTGACATTTCCAAACTAATGTTTCAATCAGCTGAGCCTCTGAAAATGCTGTGTTTTTCTTTCTGTACATCCAGTCATTTAAAATATTATAATAGGAGACACTTTTGGATTACAGCTCCTTTTGGAAGTGAATCAAACCTCTTTGCTATTTCAAAATAAATGCTGAGTTGTTTCAAAGACATTAATAATATTATGTCCAGTGGAGATGTACTACACTTTTCAGGATGCCTAGTTTGTACTGACAACAGTTCAAATATATTTATGTTGTCCCATCAAAAACTCAGTAGTTTCAACTTTCAAGAGGATGTTTTTTAAACATCTTGGGTAAATGGAGAATTTGACTTTCTGCCCGGGACACCCTGAGAGCTGCTCCTTACAAAAAAAAAGGGGAGGAAAAAAAAGCAACTAATAGGATAATAAATCCCAACATTTTTTTCTAAACAAGAGCTGTTTTAGTTAAACTAGCATTCACTTCATTTATAACAGCTTCCTACATTTCTTTAGGCTATTGTATTTAATAAAAATCTTTAGACTCATCCATCATTATGCACACTTTACTGATTTCACTTTAAACATTGCTGACTAAAACTTCCATTTATCAAGCCTGTTTTGCCTAGCAGTTGTGGGCTAATTTATTTTCACTTTGAAAGATTTGGTATCTTTGCAACGAGCCCTGGTGAAATCAGTGTGTGCATTCTCCACGCAATAACACAAGCTGCCACCTCTCAGGACCCACCAAAGGTGAAGGAGGAAGCCTGGCAGGGATCTGAGTTGGAGGTGTAATGAAGTTTTCTGCTCGTGGTGCAGCAGAACAAACAGGTTCTGGTTCCCAGGGGATACAGGAATGCACAGGGAGAGTTGGGCAAGTCTCAAATCTGGCATTCAAGGGTTGTAAGGAACAAAATGAAACACAGGTATATATATCAAAGGTTTGTAATTTTGAAATTTGGCAGGCACATAAAACCAGAAATTCTACATACAAAAATATAACCCAGACTTATCTAACCAGGCCAGGAAAGAGTAAGGAGATGTTGTTCTGAGCACAGAGATTTGGGGCTCCTTCTAGCCTGAAAGATGCAGTTTCTCCCATATGAATATCTGGGGTCATTCTCCACTTTTGCCTCTACAATGTGATTTCTACAGCACCAGACAATATAGCTCAAATGAGAAAACTTGGGAAAGGAAGAAATCTCAGAGAGCCTCCTCCATGTTTGTTCTGTCAAAGCAGGACGTGGGCCAAAAAGACGTTTCTGCCTTTGGCATCTGAGTGAGCAGGGCCCTGTGCTCGCTTCTTCTTACACCCTCAGGAGAAAGCAAATAATGACCAAAAATCACAGCTATACTGGGGTGGATGTAGGAGCAGGAGTGGGAAGTAGGCTGTACTGTGACAGAGTAAGGGATTAGCTTGCTTTTCCCTAGCATACAGAAGAGGCTGTGATGTACATCTTCAGCCCTTACCAACAGAGTCAGCAGCATCTGCTGTGTAGCCTTTGCAAGTTGTCTATTGCTGGGTGAAAAACTTCAGTAATTTCATTTGACTCACCACTCTAAAGAAAGGCTGCATTTTTTATAAAGCTAGTATTGATTGGTTTATAACTCTACAGTACCCCAAAATTATTACTTCTCACAGGTTTTTCTCATATAAATTTGAATTAGGTTGACCAAATAATTTAAAACATCTTCTGAAAAACACAGGATGGTTACCTGTGGAGAAGAAACCAGCTCAGCATAAATCAGGCAGTCCACCTCTGTTCTTGCTTTGGGTTGCTGCATGTGATGGGGAGAAGGGAGGTTTGCTAGAAATGCTTTGTTAAAACCAGTGATTCTTAGCAACACCAGCAGCCACTTACCATATTTCAAATATAACACATTCCTCCAGAAGCTTGTTTTTCTTTTATTTTCTTTCATAAATTTCCAAGCTGACGCAAGCAGACTGAATGTCAAAAGATATAAATTTCCTACAAATCCTAGGTAAAAACTGGCCAGTCTTTGTAGAGCTGGTGTTTTCTTCAGACTGTTGGAGTGGGGATTCCCCTGCACTACCTCTTGGTCTGAAAGTGCTCCCCACCAAGGCCTCGGGCATGTCACCTAAACTTGCTATTCACCCCTTTGTACAGCAGCAATGCCAGCATAGCCCTCAGGGCTGTCCTGCAGATCCATGGTGTGAGCTTTGGGGAACACACCGGAGATGGAAGGTACTCTGTGATGGCCAGGTGTTGCTGGGTGCCTTCTTCACCATCATCAGTTCAGTGGAGCCAGGACAGAAGAGAGCCTGGACCCAAATACCAGCTGTTTTTTCAGAGTTCTAATTTTTCCTGTGCTTAGTGCAGGTCTGAGGGCAAAGACACCTTTTCTGACACAGCATAAGAGAGGTGAAGAAAAGAACAGAATCATAGTCATAGAATAGCTTGGGTTGAAAGAGACCTTTAAGTTCATCCATTCCCACCCCCTGGCAGTGAGGAGTGACACATTCAACCAGATTAGGATGCTCAGAGCCACATCCAGCCTGATTCTTGAATGTTTCCACTTCAGCTGGGCTGTCAGTCATGTCATCACAAGAGGGGAAATGTGGAGAAATGTCAGTCTCCTTGCTCCAGTGATTTAGGGTTTTAGGTACATTTCCATGGCTCATGGCTGCTTTCTGATGCATGGAGGGAACACATAAACAAACAGGCCAAAAATTTCTGCCTACCAAGGATGTTGCCCAATGCAGTTAGTTTGCCCACCTAGTGTTTTGCTGGGAAGTCTTCTCCATGGAGGAAGGAAGGCACACAGCAAATGCTGGATTTGAGCAATCACAGTTTGTTATGCAGGTTGTTATGCAGCCTCTGGTTGGTAGATTCTTGTAGGCAGATGCATAGGACTGTAGTCAGCAAGTATGGGAAAAAACCCAAACAATTCTATTCCAAAGAAAAGAATATTTCCTCCTTCTCAAGAGCTGGGTTATGCACAGAAATATGAAGCCATCTGTTTCTAGCACAGGAGTAAATCCTATATTAAGCAGTTTAGGTTATGCCAAGTATCCACATCAGTATGTAGTATTTAATTATTTTTTTCAAATTCCATAAATTTTGGAGCAGTGAGATCTAAAGGTTAAAGAAGCTTATAATTAAAAAGTAAAGATTTAGCTGGGTTAGCTTTCAATACAATGGTGTAGTACACAACTATTGGTTCAACTTTTGGCAAGTTTCCTGGAGGACACTTTTCTGTTTTGTTCAGTGACCAAAAAAACGGTAAAAAGGGGTACATTATGGATTTTTTTCCCCATTATCATTTGCATCTCTAGTAGGTCGCATTTCACTCTCTTTTCTTTTTTTCCTTTTATTTTGATAAGGAAATAGCGACAAACCTTTAAAATCTCTCTGTTTCTTCTGTTTCCATTATTCTTTTCAGCTACATCAGCCATCTGGCAGAAGAAGAAGTGACCAGAAATGAATGTGAAATCCCACACTCTTGGTTCAGTTATGTTTTAATACTTCATCTTTTTTTTCCATTACCTTTCTTCTATGTCCTAACATTTTGTTTGGATTGCCGCATCTCTGCTTCCTGCAAAACAGAGGTGTTCATTGAGCTGTCCACAATGGTTGCTAGGATTTTATTTTTATTTTTTTTTTGATGGTTGCACTTGATTTATGAGCTTGTTGTGGGCCTGAAAAGTTTAAGGTACTTGCCTCCAGCATGTGTTGCTCTGCCTCTTCTGCCTTGAGTTTCATCTCCCACTGAACTGATCAATGAATGAGCATTGAAGCTCCTCCCCAAATATCAGCCAACCTAGATATAAGAATTGTCAGCTGCCAAGTTTACCCTTTTACATTTCCCCTTTTCCCAAGGCATTGATGAATCTGACAAATTGTATCAGCCCAGTTTGTCAAAGTAGTTAACTGTGGGCTTGTTTGCTCTGTTCAGAGATGTTTGAATGCATGTCTGGCTCAGGGCCAATTTGTACACTGGGACTTCAGAACTTGCTTAACCTTAAGTACATGCTGAAGTGTTGAACAGAAACGGGATGGGAGTCAATAGCAAGGACCCTTTTTGTTGTCCATCTTCCCAGTATATTAAAAACTCAGCTCTTATCTTTGTTTCATTGCTTCATATGTGCTTCCATAGAGTCCTCTGTGTTTTAATAGTAAAATTGCTAAATTTCCGTAACAGCTTTTACAGGAAGTTTTCAACAGGAAACATCCTCTAGTCTTTGCTTGTTTTCTAACTTTTTACTTCTAATCTTCGTTTCGAAATTAAGTCCAAAGTAACACAGAGAGGTCAGGGAGTTGAGCACATGTGAAGCCACAAGCAACAAACCCATCAACTGAAAATGGAAAAGTTTGTTAATCAAATCACTCATATTTTAAATATTTTCTAAAGAGTATGTTTCATTCCAGTTTCCAATGAATGATTTTATAATAGTTTTTTCAGCTCCAAAAAAGAGCCCTTTTTTGGGAGAACTTCTGGGGTGCCAAGGTGTCCCCAGATTTGACATAGCTGATTTGACTTCAGCTCACACCTCACAGTCCTTTCCAAGGTAAAATAACCAAGAAGATAGGAAAATCACCTCCTTGAGAGGCATCTTAGATCTTTAAGGGAGGGATCTCATAGATCTTTATAAAATCTTTAGATTTTATAAAGCCCCACAATAGCCTAACTCCAATTTCCGTTTAATCATTTGCCAACCAATGTACTTATTATTGAGAAACTAATTTATTACCTTCTCCCATCATATCTATAAGACTGTAGAATTGTTATTTCTGAAAAGATATCAGCATAAAGATGATGCTGTCAAGCTCCTTCTCTCAAGAGTGCCTGACTGTAATTCCTATGCACACAAACACCAGTCATGCTAGTAACATCAAGGTCCTGCCTGAGGTTGGCAGCTTATATGAGTCTTCTCTGCTGGGTTGGTGTTGTCTTGTTTTCACTCTGTGATAGCATGACAGTAATGAAAGAAAATGTTTGCATGCTTTTAGCTAAATCCAAAAGGCAATGCTTACATGGGTCTTTTGGTCAAGCCTGGAGGGACTCTAGCTGGAGCTGTTTATTGTGTGTGACTTGGGTAGTTGCAGATTCGTGACTGCAAAACAGAAATGGTGGTATTTTGTATGGGGGAATTCCTCCTGAAAGCCAAAGGGTTGTATCAAGAGGAGCTGCTCAGAAAAGAGAGATTTCTACATCTGGCAATATTGGATTTCATGTCTGTAAAGCAAAAACGAAATTATGCACATAACAAAACATAAACACATTGTAAAATGCATTCAGACCAGATTCCAAACACATTGAACACTGCGTGATTTAATGACGGATAAACTCAGAAAAATACCCCATTGGGGGGAACTACAGACTCCAAAATGACAGCTGCTATCATTCCAAAACAAGTAATTGTTTATAAATGAATATTTTTCATGATAAATTATTGAATTACATGAAAATCAGATGACTGCCTTCTGCCAAATTTGTTTTCAGTTTCACAAGACAGAATGGAATGTGCTGCAGATGGTGAGTGAAATTAAAAGCTGCTGGTCTTTTCCCACTAAGGGCTGATATTTTCCCTTAGACATTTCCAGTATCTCATAAACCTGCTAAATAGTGGTCCCGGGGAATGGGTATCTAGCTAGATATACAAAATATTTTAGATATATAGGATTTCAGGGAATCTCTGCCTAATCTGAGCCAGTTGTAGTGTAAGTTAGTGTTTCATATTCATTTTATGTTGATTTCTCATTCAAACCCACAGAGCCCCAGCATGACCACCTCTAATTCTTGCAGGGACTCTCAAGGTTTTGGGGGTTTTTGAAGTTCTCCTTTATATTCTTTCTTGTTTGCATTTGAAACATTTAAAAATACACTTTTCTTTATATGCTTTTGTCTAGTTTCAGTTGAGTCCTTGCCTTCCCACCACATTTTGAACAGGGTGACAATAACCTGAAGTGGTTGTTTCAGCTGAATCACATTGAAGACTAAGTCCTCGAAGTGAAGTTCTTAGCAGAAATAGTGCTGAGTTTTTTGTGAGACACATGGTCAAGACCACAGAATCCAGCTGATCCATAACAGAATTTTCAATTCTACCAAGTCCTTCCCTCAGTCAGCTGCTCCATTCACAGGGGCGAGTTAACATTGGTGGCACAAGCTCTCTGCTGGGAACAAAATGCCACATGTAATCTATCTTGTCCCAGAGAGCCACTGGGGCAGCTGAGCTAAGTCCTGTAATTGCAGCCTTGGCATCAGATCAGAATTTTAAAAGACAGCACATCTGTATCACATTTCTTTACGTTGCTTCACATAGCTTCCTGACTGCTGTAGAACTGGATCTTCACTGCATCCTGCTGTCAGGTAAGCACAGTGAAAACACACCATGAGCACATCCCTGCTTCCCCAGCAGAGAAACATAACTGGTCCCTGTCACAGAGGGGGCAACAAGGCTATAACAACAAGAGAGTGAGCAATCGTATTTTCCCTGATAAAACCTTTCAGTTGCTCTCAGACTGTGGCTCCGAGATCACCTAAACTGTAAATTCACCTTCGTGGTCAAAAAAATCCTTGTTTGTCTTTTCTGCCTTTTACTTTTCTCACAGTTTTTAGCCCATTGGTAGACTAGTCACAAGCTCCTTGTTTTAACTACACTTTGTGTAAAGAAAAGGATGCTGATGGATTTGAATCTGAAAGCAGATATCTACGGTTACACATATAAGTGCATGATTTTATATACATGCATATATACACACATATACTCTCACAATTTGTGTATCATGTGTATTTTAAAGGTTGACTTGTTTGTCTGTGTCATTTGACAGAAAAATAACCGCCAAATTTAATCAGACAGTTTTAAGAAGAAAAGCTTCTCTGTTGTTTCCCTCATCTGAACTTCACCTACAAATCCTTCTGTACACTGAACTCCAGATTCACTTCCCTCTACTCTATTTGCAAATGGTTTAAATCGTTGAGGTGGTGCTGCAGACAGCATGATGAAGAATGGAAAACCAGGTCAGGTAGTAATAGGCAATAAATTGAACGTCCACAAGCTCATTATGAGGAGACCAAAGATCCCCATCTTGACACAAGACTAGCTGTCACAGAAGCAAAAATCAAATGCGTTGGAAGCTTTCAAATGTACACGAGGGTGTATACAGACTTCCTCTGTTTCTAAAGAATAAAAGCTAAGATACTTTAGCCGTTTCTCTGCCCCTCCTTTCCCCTCTTTTATCCTATTTTTCTACATTTTTTCTACATTAAATTGCATTGAAGATCACTTTCTAGAGCATGCTCATGCCATAAGTGAATTCTGATGTCATTATGTGATACAAATCTCTTCACAAGTCCAGCATTCACCACTTAAATAGTTTTGCTTGGCAAAAGCTTGTATGTGATGACCCCAGCTGTCAGTTGCTTCTGGATATGGCATTCAGCTTCTTTTGATGTTTTTTCTCAGATCCATTTGAACAGATCACCTAGTGATGAGCTACAGACTTAGGCAAACCCACTCTCACCAGTAGCAGCAGCGGACCCCAAGCAAAGAGACTCCTGCCAGACTGTGCAGAACAGGGATGGATAAAGAGGGCTTAGTTTTCCACAAGAAAGGGAAGAGAAGGACAGAAGTGGATTGAGGCTTTTAGTCTTTCTGATCCAGAGTTAAACCCCCACAAAGCCTAGTCAAGGTCATCCACCTTGCATTACAAAGAAAAAAGAACATCTTCAGATCCATAAATAATCAGTCCCTAGGATAACATTGAAGCAATGGATGACCAGCAGAAACTGCTGTTATTAAACTGCAATGGACCAAGGGCTATAGAAGTTGTACATTTGGCATTCAGATGCTTTCACCTTTTCATGACTATGCATGGTTCAGTCAAACCATGTTGTGGAATGTTAAGTTGTGCTGCATCAATAGTAATGGACCAGGAATTATGACATATTTTATGTTATCATTCATTTAAAACAGATAGTTTAGATTTCAGCCACAAGCAAAAGTTTATATATAATATATTTATTACAAACAAAAGTGAACACTTAAGAGCTATTATTTTAAATCTAAATGACATTGTGTTTAGTATCCATTTCCTCCAGCTCTGCAATGTGCAGCCTGTGGTGTCTGTCATCTTTCCCTGGAGCTCTCCTGGATACGAAGTGACAACTTCTCACAAGTTACCAGAAACAGAAGAAAATGTGGAGCCCTGCTCCAGTGAGCTGTTTTACATTACAAGAATTTACAATGAGCATCTGACAGAAGAAAAGCAGTGGAGCTTGAGAGCGGAATATCATGCAGTAAATCGCTTGCTATTATCCATGTTGATGATATGGGGTGGGGAGGACAGTATTTAAACAAAAAACACATAAAGAAACACACTGAATTGGTGAGTGGGTTCCTGGTGTATAAACCAACATCCATTTTATAGACAATATTGGGTCTGGACATAGAGCTTATGCAGAGAGCAGTAGATGGCTGCAGCAGGAAGGGACTGTGGATCCTCTCCTATCCCCACCAGGATCCATGGCCAATCTCTGGGTCAGCCTGTTCAGCTGCTGCTTCCCCAGCCTTTCCCTTGGCTGAGCACATGCAAGTGCAGAGGAAACCAAACCATCCTGTGCCCGGGTGCAGGCAGGGAGCCCTGTCTGCAGCCCTGGCACAGCCATGCCAGCCAAGGCCACCACTGCCAGCTGCCATCAGCAAAGGTGTGACATGGAACACCATGCCCCATCCTGCCCTCTCACTGCTATCCCTTTCCCATAACAGAAGACCTGACTAAAAGCTTCCAGCCTACCTGCTGTTATTCCCCCTTGCCATATGCACAGTCTGCCCTCCACAGCCAAATCAAGGGCCATAGGTGCTAACCAGAGAGGAATGGGCTACCTAGATCCACCTTAAAAAGGCCTGACCAGTGAAACCAAAACCTACCATTCTGAATTATTCTTGGTTTAATGATTTCTTTGAACAGAGGCAGTAGTGGGCTGTCCCCACCAGTGTGATGGAGATGTTGCACTAGGCAAATCTGAGCAGCCCTTGCCCCCTCGGTGTTTACAACATGAAGTGTAGATGAACTGCAATACAATAGGTCTCAGGACACTGCTCCAAGTGGAAATAAAGCAAGCAATTTAGGGAGTTCTCAGGTGCTTCACATTTTCATTTTCGGCTTTCTACACAAATAAAAAGGCTTAAACTATTATTCAGTCTCCACTCAAAGTACAATTTTGACATTTGGAAATCTGATTTTGTGATCAGAAACACATGTAGAATAGAATTTAGAAGTCAGCAAAGACTGCAAGCATGATTTTATTGGGAGCTTGGGTATGCCCTTCAGAGTAATTGGGATGTGGAATGTGGAAGTAGTTTTTACAGGAAAATAGGGATAAGGCCTCCTGTAGCCAGCCTCAGGCAATGGAGCGAGTAAAATATCAAGAAGAATTCACATTCAACTTGATAATAAGGTTTCCTAGCATGTTAATTAAATGAAGTCTCACATCCCCAGCCCTGTTGTTTTAAACATTTTAAGGCATTAACATTGCACAATAGAAACACAATTTCCCCTCTCTCCAGATGTCTGTACTAATTTGATTTTCCTAGTTGTTAGCTTTAAACTTTCTATGAACATGAAAACGTATCCTTTCAGCAGTGCTGTTGTATTTTCCCCCTTCATTCTTCCTTAATACTAATTTTGGGTACTAATTGGCAACAGTGTTTTTTAAAAATAAATTCTTCAAATGGGAAAGCTTTGCTGTTTATCCTATACTGAGGCACTGTTTTCCACAGCTTGACTTTGAAAGAAAACAGTGGGAAAACAACATCCATTTGGTCCTGAGGGTCTGAGCCTTCACAGATAACATGGAGGAGATTTAGGGAATGAGGTAAAGCCAGAGGAAACCTCATAAATCATATCCCATCTTTCTGCTCTTAAAAGTATTGGCTTAACTGGGAATAAGTTGCTAAAATCCCCTTGGGAATGCAAGTGTATGCACCTCCTTTGAGCTCTGTGCAGTGGCTCAGGGGTGGGTTGAGAGGCAGTGACTGACAAAAGGAATTGAGTGTATGGGGCACAGGTATGTGTATGTGCTGCAAAATGCTCTCTGTACAAATGGGAGAACTGGAGCTGTGGTTGTACATATACTGAGAGGAAGCTCTGCAGCTGGTGAGGAAGGCACCAAGATATCCTGCACTCAGCCATTTTACTCAGGCATTTCTCCAGGACATGGACAGGGATGATGATCCTGAAGATCATTGTCGCAAGTTCAGGGTTCATTTCAAGGCCAGGAGCTGAAAAATCCCTCTATCAACTTATTGTCAGGAAAAACTTTTACTTTTACGTTGGAGACAAAGGAAAACCTTTCACTGGCAAAATCCACAGCTTCTGTAGTTAAAAATTAAATTTAAAAATACAATTTAAAGACTATAAGCATAAATAGTCTTCTCTCTTGATTGGTCCAGAGTTCCTTGGTTCTCTTGTAGGAACCATGCTAATGGCAGACAGGCCAGCAACCCCAGACTGGGCTTGGCTGGGATAGAGACAATTTTCTTCATAATATCATTTGTGGGACTGTGTTAAGGATTTGTGATGAAAACAGTGCTGCTAATAAAGGTATGCATTAATTATTGCCGAACAGTGTTTGCACAGTACCAATATGTTTCTTCTGTCTCACACTGCCCTGCCAGAGAATAGACTGGGGGTTTACATGAAGTTGGGAGGGCACACAGCTGAGGTAGCTGACCCCAGCTGACCAAGGGGACATCCCAGAACATATTATGTCATGTTTAGTTCTAATTCTGGGATGGTGGAAGTTGGTGGCAACTGCTGTTGCTCAGGAGCTGGCATTGGTCTGTTGGTGGTGAGAAATTGCTTTCATTTACATCACTTGTTTTTCACAGGTTTGTTTGCTTTTTCCACTCTCTTTGTTAGTTTTTTCCTTTTTTTTTTTTTTTTTTAATTTTCTTTTCTTATTAAGCTGTTCATATCTCAATTACTTTTCTCACTCTTATCCTTCTTCCCCTCATCCACTGTGGGGCACTGGGCAAGCAGCTGTGGGGTGCCTAGCTTCCTACCAAGTTTAAACCACAATCATCCCCAAATTTAAACTACATTAATAAAAGAAACCAAAAGCTTGACCTTGACTTTGACTTTGACCCGTGCTGTTTAGTTGTCTGCATTCTCCTTGGTGCAATTTGGGACTATACTACACCATTTTAGTGAGAAAGCATTTTCCTGTATGGATGTGAGCCATTCCACGTGGCTGTCCTCAGAAGCTAAACCAGATTCTCAAACCATATTCTTTGTTTCTGTAGTTTTAGCTCCATATTCAATCCCAGATTCAATCCCAACCCAGAACTGTGGGACCCCAAAAACTTCACTGTAACCTTCAGCCTATGAATTATTCTGGAGCTCACTGTTCCCTTCATTCTCCAAGGAGCTGAGGAAAGCAACACTCAATATCAAGAGTCCCTCTCTCCTTCTAATTCTTTCTAACTTTGGACAGACCACCTGACCAAAGTTTCCCTTTAAGTTTTGCACATGGCCTAACATGACCCAATCTCTACACTCAGCTGTCTGTCCATAGCTCTCAATGGCTCTTGTGCAGGCTCAGGACCTGAAGTGCACATGGTCTGTCACTGATTTGCTGTGAGACAAAAGTATGTTATCCATATCTCTCTTCCAAATTTTTAATCCTAATTATAAGAGAAGCCCTGTTTCCTTCACTTTTGAACCATCCCACAATGAAAGAAATACACCAGAATTTTCTTGGCAGAATTCCTACAAGCTTTTCAGGCATGTTTCACATAAGATGTAGACATATTTTACTTCCAAACGTTAATATGGAAAGCTAGTTACATGGGAAACCCTGTTCCTCTTCCCTGAAGTAAGGGCTAAAATCCTCTGTAATATATAAGGGTTCAGGTTTGATTCATACTTTATTTGGAAAGGCTTTGAAAGCAAGGCAGTGAAGTGATTTGTCTCATTATAGAATCAGGTCAATAGCAAAACCTCAACCCATTCCCTTGGGTTTCAAAATTTTTCAGTCACCTCCTCAAATGGGCTTAGACTTTAATGGCTAGTCTGAAATCATATGGGATCACATGAATAATTTTTTTCCTGCCTGGGCAAATGCTTCAAAGAGAGTTCAGCAGCAAGAGATCACACTTGCGGCATTGAAAAGGGTACTGAGTTCAGATGTGAAGTATGGAAAATCAGATTTCTGAGAGACTTGTTGGCAAAATAAATTATAATGGGAAAGCACAGTTAATGATAGTGCTGTCATTAGAAGGGTTAGAGATTTTTTAACACAGTATACAGTACCACAGGCATAGTCTTATTAGCATGCTTAAGCCCATAAATCTGACTGATCTCAGTGAAATGAAGGAAATTCCTTTCACTGTGGTGGTAAATGTTTCATTAAATGGATTAGGAAAGCCAAAGCCCATCAACAGCTGGAACTGGTGAGGGATATAATGGGCAGCAAGAAGGGCTTCTGCAGGCATATCAGCAGCAAAGGAAGACTAGAGAAAGCTAGGCTCAGTGCTGAATGGTGTAGGGGAGCTGGTGGCATTGAACATGGAGAAAGCTGCAGTGCTCAGTGGTTTCTTCACCTTAGTCTTCGTGGGTAAGAACACTATTCAGGAATCCCATATTCCCAAGTACAGCCAAAAAGCCTGAAGCAAGGAAGACTTACCCTCAGTAAAGGTCAATCAGGTTAAGGAATACTTCAGGAAACAACACAGACAGATCTGTGTGACCTGATGGATGTATCTGTGACTGGAGAGAGAGCTGGCTGATCTCTTTGTAGGGCCATTCTTGATTATGTCTGAAAGGCCATGGCATACAGCATGATGCCTTGAGAGGCTACCTAGAGCAGAGTCTAGACAGTGTTAAAGGAATAAAACAAGTATTTATTAAAAGGCCTTCAAAGGATACACCTTGGGCAGTACCAGAGCCTGGCTGAGGTTACACCCAAGATGGATGATGGGTCACACGTTTTCACATTTTTGTAAGTTTTGGTCCATTTACATGTTGGGTTTAATTGTCCAATTACAGCTCCAGGTTATGAAGTCCCATAGAAATCCTCCCAGACTTCTCTCCTCAATCCACTGTTGTTTACACTTTTTGGGCCTGAAACTGCAATGGTGTCCTTGGTTCTCAGGCTAGAGAAGGATTGCTTTGCCTAACTAAACTGTGAAGAGAACTCGCTAACACTTTATACGAAGCTCAGAGGTATATACTAATGCAGTGCAGAATCTGGATAATATGAAAGCTAAAACTTAAGGCATCAAGGGGAGGTTCCTGCAAAATGAAAGAGACCAAATATCACTCTATATTGGAGAAAGGCAAGATGGATGATCCAGAGAACCTGGGATCAGGTATCTGCACCTCAGGCACTGGGAAGGTGATGGAGCAACTAATCCTGGAAGCCATGTCCAAACACAGACAGGACAAAAAGGTGGTTTGGAGTCATCAACATAGGATTTACAAGGGGTGAATACTGCCTGACTGAACCAACAATGTTTTATGACTAAATGACTGGCTTGGTGGATGAAAGGAGAGCAAGAGTTGCTGTCAACACTGTCTCCTGTAATGTGCCTATAGACAGATGGAGTAAGTATGAACTGGATAGATGGTGGTAGTTGCAAACTGGCTGAACTGTGGAGCTTGAAGGATTTTGATTAGCAGCATAAAGTCCAGTTGAAGGCCAGTCACCAGTGGTGTTGATGCTTAGAGGGCTCCAGGATGGATCTAGGTCCTACACTTTTAATTATTTTCATTAACACCTGGGTGATAAGGCAAAGTGTACACAGAAACTTTTTGGAAGATAAAAAACTGGCAGGAGCGGTTGATAAACCAGAAGGTTGTGCTGATGTTCATGGGGTAGGGACAGGCAGGAGAATTGACCCAACAGGAGTCCCATAGAATTCAAGGTGTGAATTCCTGAGGAGGAACAACTCCCATGCTCCAGAACATACTGGAAGTTGAACCAGTGGAAAGCATCTTAGCAGAAAAGTGTCCTGAGAGTCTAGATGGGCACCAACTTGACCATGAGCCAGCAATGCACCTTTGTAACAAAAAGAAATAGAGCCCCTGCATGGCATTAGGAAGAATACTGCCAGCAGGTTGAAGAAGTCAGTTCTTCCTCTCTGTTCAGCACTGGTGAGAGACACCTAGATGCTCCACTCACTTCTTCACATCTGGACTCTCCAGTACAAGAGAGACAGGAACATATGGGAGCGAGTTCGCTAGGGTGTTTAAGGAACTGCTAATTTGTCATACAAGTGGCTGAGAGAGCTGGGACTGTTTCTCTTCATGGAGAAGAGAAAGCTTGGTGGTAATCTCACAGAACTGATGGGACACAACAGAGTTTTTCCATATTGCTTCAGTTTGCTGATCTGGCAGAGCATTGTATCATTTGGAACAAACCTACCCTATAATGAGAAGATTTTCTCAACTGAAGAGATACTGGCTTCTGAAAAGAAGTCCTTTGATCATGGGGGATGCCATGTGTATCTTGTCTGCAAGTGCTTCTTTATATGTATAATGCAACACTAACCCTAAGAATACAGCACCAAATATGGCAATGCAGAATATAGAAAAAATTGTTAATTGACATTTGTACTTTCGGTTTCCTCCTTTTAGAAGAATTAAAAAAACAAACTTCAGCAGCCATATCCAACTGTATTATTCCTCATGACAGTATAAAATAGTGAGATATCTCCACAAACTAGATTAAGAATCATATTTTATATTGCTGCATAAAATTGCTGAAATTCGATAGAAATCTTAATCGTGGATTATAAGTTATTTAAAAAACGCCAAGCTATTTTTTCTCACATTGTCTGTTTAAGCTACTGGGCAAGTTGTTACATGAATAAATATGCTTCCTTCCTCTGAAAATGTAATATTAAGCATTGCATTTTTGTTATAAAATACAAGTTGATCAGACAGACAAAGATTATTCTGACAACAATGCACACAAGAGTATCATTGTACATTGAATTTCAGTGTGTAACATGGTATAATAGTAATATGGCAATATGCAATGGGCACAGACTGAAATACAGGAAATTCCATGTAAACATAAGACAAGCATTTACTTGCTGTGAGAATGTTTGAATACTGGCACAGGTTGTCCAAAGTGTTTTTGGAGTCTGTCCTTGGAGATATTCAAAAGAAAAGTGGACTCAGCCGTGAGCAACCTGCTATAGCTGACCCTGCTTTGAGCACAAATTTGGACTAGATAACCTCCAGAGGTTCCTTTCAACCTCGGCAATTTTGTGATTCTGTGAAATGCTGTGATTACACTACACAATATCTGAAAGGAGAAGTTGTTTGCAAACCTTTGTGCTCCAGCCACCCAGAGGCAGCAGTGAATCAAGACAGACCTCTGAGAAGGACTTCAAGACTCTGAAACTGAGGAACCTCAAAGAGTTTTGGAAGTGTTGTGGCTGGAAATGCCAAGATGAGACCCAGGCTCATATGCTGCCTTGGCTTCAGCTGTAAGGGACATAAGACACAGTCCAGAGGTGAACCATGGCTTGGCCCGTTGAGGGATACTGGAGAAATGAAAGAACCACGTCTCTGGGGACATGAAGCAGAATGCAGGGGCACCCACAGAGTCCAAATGCATCCCATTGCTTTGAATGTCCCTTCTGGATTGCCACAATCATCTGTGTGTCATTGGGCATGGCATTATTAGGCTGGGATGAGAAAAGAGCATCAGAGTGAGAACAGCTCCACTTCCGTTCCTAGAAGTTTTCAACTGCCTCAGACTCTATAAAGCCCTGAGCAACCTGGGATGACCTCAGAGTTTACCCTTCTTTGAGCAAAACATTAGCCTAGAGACCTCCTGAGATCCCTTCCAGCCTAAGTTACCTGGAGTCCTACAAGCAGGTCACACTCACATTTCCCTGAGATGCTGGATGAATTGCAGAGCTACCCAGTTCTGCCCAGCAGTGTCCCCAGCTGATTCCCTGAAAAGTCAGCAGTGTGTTCAAGTCATGATACAGGCACTCACCTCTCAGTTTTTCCCCTGGGCTTTGGGGCATGCTGGTAGTGGCAGAGACATTTACCCTGTGGGGAGCCAGGCTGAAGGTCCAAGCACTAAGTACTTCTTGCTTTTCAGGGACACCGTTCAGACCAAACTGCTAATGACTCGCTGGATTTGTAAGGCTCACAAAAGGGTGGGTGTGGATGTGAACACCCCCACCCCAGGTCTGAGAATGGTGCTGCTCAGCAGGTCTGGCTCAGAGAATGTTTTACTGAGGTGGTTGTTTCCTGCCAGCTTGCCTGTGAAGTGAGTCCTGCTGACCTGCTCTTACTCACAAAGGCCTTTCTCTGATTATTTTTTGTCTGGGAAAGTTACTTCTATTGTCTCAGCTTATTTATTTATATCTGCCAAATGAGCATTTCACTTTCAGTTCGGGCCAGAAGTCAGAAAGGAAGTGTCTTGGCTTTTCCCACCAAAAGTCTTGGGCTACATTCCATAGTGGATGACAGAAGACAGCTTTCTAAAGATTTAACACATTTTAAATTAGCTAAATTAATATTATCATGTGAATCTTTCTCACTCCACTGCCTGCTCTGTTCTTTTACACAAGATAGTGTTGTATGCTCAGAACAAGCCTTAGTAAAAGGTTATATCAATATTGTCAGCATCCTTCTTCCTAGGACTCTATCAGGACCCAGAGTTTATGTATTTTTTCCTCATTTAAAGTTCTTCCTTAAACCCTCAAGCCTTTTGTGCGAACAAAATCAAGTCTTAAAGATTCTGAAGTAAATACTTTCATTTACACGTGGTTGTGTGTGTCTGTAATAAGATCTTTTAAAGTTGGTTTGAGATACCGGACAAAACGTTCCTTGCTAATAGCTGGTCTTACACAGCAGAGATTTCTTTTGAAGTATCAAGCATGGATACATGATCCTATTTAATGGCAGCACTTTAAATTGCAGGCTGGTTAATTCTATGTGAATTCTTCTCATCTGTTTCATATTTCTCGTACACATTACTGTAAAACAAGCTGTACCCATTTCTGTCAGTGAAACCACTGTCCTAACCTACCATTTTTCTTAGAATCTGATAATAATGGTTGACTTTACCTCAAGAGAAAAACCTACAGGCAAACATGTCACACACAGCACAGTTTGACTAAGAACAGATACATGCCACTGGTCATAAAGGGTAAACACTTAAGACATTTAACCCAGCTGAGCAGTACTAAATGGAAGGCAGTGGTCATCTGGCTTTTGAATCACCTAATTGACATGTCAGAAAATAAGCATTTTATTGACAGAAGGTGATTGCAGAGAAAAGTAATTTTTCATTTAAATAGCCAGATACTTCCCTTCCTCCTTCCCTTTGTATTTGCAGTGCAGGAGAGCATTTTGTTAAGAAAGCAAAACCACCCAAACCAGACCCTTTGTTACGTTATTTTTGCCTAAACAGCTACATTCTGATAATGATTTTCCTGACTGCAATCATCTAGAGGATTCCAGCATGGAATAGTTTCTAAATTATGCTTGGTCTCAACTTTTCTAAATTTGAATGCCTTTTGAACTATGTTAGGATTCAACTAGCCCTGAGAAACCCCTCAAATTTCATGCAATGAAGTGGTAATTCTTGTGCAGTGAAATCACCCAGTCTTAGCCCAGTGTAATTCCACTGAAGTTGCCCTTCCAGCTTCTCTTTGGTACCAGCTGGTGATAGGTAATGGGAAGAAGAGGGTTTCACAGTAATTCTGTGATTCTTATCCCAGTCCCCAAAACAGTTTCACGAATATTCCAGTGCAGGGCTGTGAGTTTTTTGTTTGGAGCTTCCTTAGTTCTCCTCAGCCATAGCAACACCCATGTATTGGTATAGAAGGTGGAAGATAAACCAGCTGAGGGCTGCTCTCAACCCTGACAGGCAGCACAGACAACTCTCCCCAAAAGTGGCCAAAAAGCCACTTGATCTTGAGCTAGATTACCATGGGGGCAGGTAAGGATGACTGCAAAGGGGCAAAAGCTGTCACCATGGTTTTGCAGGGCTTGTCTCAAGACCCAGATTCACACCACCCTATGCTAGGCATCTAACTCCATATCTGCTTAAGGAGAAAGACAACCCACCAGTGACCATTAGGGCTGTCTGACCCAGCTGGGTTCTGACATGTCACTGTCTCCCCCATCACCAGAATCTAGGGCTGCACTGTATCTTGCCAGACTTGCCAGATGCTTTCCCTGTTGCTTGCCCCACCACCACAGGCTTCTCTGCAGACACCTATGCCACACAGGATGCCTTCACCTGTGCTGGTGACATTTATCCTTTGGAGGAGAGCTACATCCAGGGTAAGCCAAATAATTTTGTCACAGTGACTCTGCCCAGAGAGAGCACAAAGAGTAGCAGCTACATGGAAGAGGGCTGGAGGTGAGGACAAGGAATGAGGATGATCACAGAGAGGAACATCTCACTTTTGTGCTGGTGGAAGGTAGCTGGAGATGCTGGGGAGGGCAGCCCTCTACAGCCCAGGGAGCTAATGCTGTCTGGCTGCAGTCCTCTGTACAGCCCCTCTTCCCCACAACAGCATAGCTCCAGCTGCTTACAAGCCCTGTTTTTATGAAGTTGAAGGCACAGAGATATAAGTAAATACAGTCTGAGAGAGCACTATGCAGTGCTGTCAGCCTGGACACTTACACTCTGTGGAGATAAAGCACTGCTTCTCCTCACTCTGAGAGGAATTTTGCAGATACTGACCTGCCTAGGTTCTTTCCTGAGCAATACTGTTATGAATTTCTGTTGATAAGGAAAGGCAAATTATTCTCATACTATCCTTCATACCTAGTTGTGATGGCCCAAAACAATACCTCTACTTTTGAAGAAGCAATGAAGATCAGCTAAAACGCTTTGCCTTCCCATGCAGTGATTCCATCGTTTGTGTGCTGCCCACATTGGGTTTGTGGCATTCATAAGATTTCTTGCCCTTGAAGCTGCCAAGAGATTAAACCAAATTTTTAAATTTTTGCTATTTACATACATAGAAAAGAAAATAACTGGAGCTTACTTGTGTTTAGAAAGCCCTAACACATCATTAAACTCTATAGGAAAATATTTCTCTAGATAAAATGTGAAGTTTTTCCATGTCTGCTATTGGACCACTGGTCCCACACACTTTTTTTTTGAAGATGAAGAGGAGTTGTTAGAGCTGTCACCATTCTCCCTGCTCCTTGCAAGGCCTGTTTTATAATGTGTTGACTCAAAAAGGCCTTAAATATGTGCTCAGTGGGAATCAACTGAGACAGTAGCCATGCTGGCTCAGCACAGCAACTTATTTTTAGCATCTGAGTATTGAGCATGAGATTTATTTTCAGAAGAAACATCCAATAATAGAGATGGCTGTTGTTTTTCTATTCCTTTCAAATTCATGTAGCAAAAGCAGAAATGTGATGAGTATCTGAGCCAATTTCCATTATAAGAGGCACTTAAGGAGGTTTTTCAGCTAGACAAAATAAGAGATTCAAGACAGTGACAAAAGGGTATGGACAGATAAATCATTGCCAAAGTAAAATGTTACAATATTAATTAGAGGGAAAACCCTTTAAAATACTATCTTACTACTCATTACTAATATTCTTTGTTATGAACACAACACAGTTTTTCTGGGTCATTCACTCAAAATATCTGGATGATCACGCTACCCTAGAGAGCTTTGACTCTACATGCTCTCTGGGTTTCCTCTGGAAGTAATATGTTTTCAGAACTGGATGGGGAGTTAGACCATTCATCCTCTTTCTACCCAACCATAATTCTTCTCTAAAATATATCCACTCATAAGGAGAAACTTAAACAACAGGTATGTTGGACTGTCACCACAGTTATGTGTGTCATGGAACAGGATCTCTCCTCAGGGCACTTCCTATGCAAATAGACATGTGAACAAGCCCAGGGGACTATAATGAGAGCTCTCAGAACAAAGATAAGTTGATTATGTGTTCCAGATTTGAAACCCCCCAATGACATCACGCCCCCACTTCCCAAGATCATTTGGCGTAACATCTGTGTGTAATGCTAGTGCGGTCTTGATAGTTACTGGAGCAAAATCTCAAGTAACATCTGTGGCCTCATTAAGAACCAGGCCTGTTTGCCTTCCTTTAAAAACTACTTTTGGCTTGTGTCACCCGCTGATTTGTGACTTGTGTCTGTATTTGCTCTGTTCCCAGGGATTTCAGTAAATTGAAAAGTGTTCAAAATCCCCAAGCCCTGTAGATTCCTGTCTCATCTCTGATCTCTTCTCACCTGAGCAAAACTAGAAAGAAATGCTTACTGACCCAAATCCACAAGTATGTGATTTTTATAGTTGTTCTAAAATATCCCTGCTTGCATTTCAGTCCTGTATGTAGCAGGGGAAAAGCGCCTGGGCAGTGTTTTCCTGGAACTAATTATGCCAAATTCACAGAGGCATCTGGGGATCTAATTCTCATTGATTTCCTGGGATGTCTAAAGTTCTTAGTGAATATAGGTCTCTCAATCTAAGGATGAAAATATATTCTCCTATTACTAGTCCTGGGAGAGATGTCCAGCAGGAACCATAGATTTTCTTGTTCATGAACTAGCAAGCATCAAGGCATCTCATTTGGTTTTGCTCATTACTTTCAAATAAATCATCATTTTCTCTAAAATCAGCCTCCATTCAAAAACTTCTTGTGTCCAAACACCAAAATGGCTCATCCTTACCTGACCTACTATAAAAGATTTCCACTGCATTTCAGGAGTCAGAGGTAGATGATTATGAGCCATATCATGGACTGTTCTCTCTCTTTCCACATTTACTTTCCCTACCACAGGCAACATACATCTCCAGTTCCCTCCTTAATGTTATTTCCTACGCACCAGACAAACATAAAATATGAAAACTCAAGCTTGTTATTAATTTTGCAGAATCTTCCCTCCCCCTCCCTTCTCTTTTTCCATATGAGGACTGACTGTTTGAGCTCCCAGTGTCATGCATGCTTGGGAATGTGGGATAGAAATAAATAAAGATTGATTTGGGACTTCCAGGGTGCCCATCAACAGGCCCCTGAGTCTTATCAGAAAAAAGAGACAAATATCCATGCCTATGCAGGCTTCTGAAATGCTGGAATTAGACTTCTCAAATCATGAATTCAGTGTCCAGCTAAGAAGAAGTTTGATGCTATATGGCATAGCATAGTGTTTTAGCACATGCCACACATTTGGGCACGACTCCTTATCTGAAACATAATCCTGTAGGGAGAGGAAAATACTTTTTATTAAAAGAATTAAATAATCTAAAACCAGGCATTTTTTCACCTACCTTGATGTTTAGGCGCTTCTATTACCCATTGACCACTTTCTGGCAGTTTATTTTAATCTCTCAAAGTATTTAAAAGTACACCTCACACAATCCACTCTACAGAGTCATAGGCAGCCAAACTCCCTGGAAGGCAGATGAGGATGTTAGGCCCCCCAAAAATGGGATACAGGACCCAGGTGAGAGATGAAGAAGCAATGGAGATGAGTCCTCCATGTACCTGTGGCATCAGCCAGAGGGAAACCATGGCAGTGCTTGGGGAAGGGAGACAGTCAAGCAGACAATCAAACAAGCATCCTCCATCTCTTTCTTCCTTTCCACTCTCCCCCAAGGAAATCTGAGCCTGTAACATGGGCTTGGCATGAAACCTAGGGCTCATTTTCAGGCTGTTAATGCCTAACACAGCCTTGATAAATCACTGAAATCAAACAAGATGGTAATATAGACATGTTAGAAATTATCTATGATGAAAGCAGGGAAAAGCTTTCAAAAACTACACACTGTGTTGTACATCCATATACACAGATCACTGTTCAGAGCTACCAAGGAGGAGCAGCCTTGAAAAGAAATGTAGGTCTGCAAAACACTGCAAACATGACAAAGAAAAATGGGGTACTCTCTTAAATTGATAGTCCACCTCCACTATAGCTTGTCCTATGAAATCTGGGAACCAAGTGGCAGGCATGGGAGAGCTATATTGATAAATTTGTCTTGTTGGTGAAAAAAATCCACCAAAGATAGAAGACATTGTCAGAGGTAAAATAAAATTATTTTAAAATAAGCTATTTCAAATCCCATTGTGAGGAACACCAGAAACACTGCATTATTACTGTTCCACCCCAGGTAATTGCAGCAAATATTGGCAAAGTATCAACAGCAGATTTGTCACTTCTCTTATAGCTCAGTGTTGGTTCTGAGAATCAGGATAACGTTATTGGAGGGGGTGGTGGTTTGTTAAATGTGGAAGGAGAAGAGTTGCTCATGCATGGAGCTTGCCCTGGGACCCTTCCCAGGTAGCACAGCAGTGAGCATTTGCATGGCAGGCCCTTGGCAGCTGCAGCCAAGGCCTCTAAGAATGGATCTGTTTGAGGTTTGGTTTAACAAAAAATGCCCAACACATCTATTTGACTTTCAACATGCCTGTCCTAAGCCTGTCACATCAGGCTTTACAATCAGCTTTGTTAGCTGGATGGGAGAAGCACAGGCTGGGGAGGGCAGCAGGACTGGACAAGAAGTCAAATTAAGCAAAACCAGAAGGAGCTTTGTAATTTCTGCCTAAAGTCCCATTAGACATTTCTTTTTCTCACTTTTTGTGAAGCTAGTGCAAAATTCTCGCTCTCTGTAATGAGTTATGAACTCTATGAGGTTGGTGAGTGTGTTGGCAGAGAGATGCAACCAGCCAGTTTTTCATTTTTGAGCAACTACTAATTTCTAAAAATGTCCACTTGAAGCATGTAATAAGCACGTAGAAAGGAGTTCTTTCCAGGCCCGTGGAAATGTTTATACTCCCTCTTCTGCCTAAAATAAAAGTTATGGGGCAAGTTCCTGGCTGGTGAAGCTCAGTGTGACTCCTTTGAATTTCTTGGCATTTCTCCACCTTCTGCCAGCTGAGAACCTGGACATCCTTAGCTGTTCAGCAAAGTCAGCAGAGAAATGAAGAGAAAGAGCATCATTCCTAGCTATCAAATGCAAACATTTCTGCACTGTTCTCACTAAAAAAGCAAGCTGCCTTAAAAGCATGAAGAACAAGCTGTTTCTTACAGCCTCAGCCTGCAAAGAGGAGCATGTGACCACAAGAGCTCAAATAGGAAAATTCCATTCCAAATTCTGGGCCTGATAATGCAATTAATAAAGAAATAAATCTGCTGTATATGGTCGGTCAAATTACAGTTTTAGCAAAAGAGAGATCTGAATTATAAAATTCCTCTGAGTTTTCCAATGACTACATATTTGTTTATGAACATGGATCTGGTTTCATAGAATTTAAATAAATTTAAATAAATATCTAGAATTTAAAGTAATTAGACTGCAAAAAGTTTAGACTTATACAATTCCAGTGAATAACAGAGTACCTATTAAATAATATATTTCTTCACCTCTGCAAGAGATGAAAATTAAAATTTTATGGCTATGTAATACACAGAGATATTGGTAAACATGCAAGGGTGTTTTACTCACACATCATCTTCCTAAGAGATTTCATATATTGTATACACACTAACTATACATAAAAGGAGCATAACTCTGCAAAGCCAATATATTAAAGGTTAAGAATGCTGGAATTAAGGACGCCACTGTAGAAAAAAGAAAATTTTAAAAATTGTCCAGTACAAAAAAAAACAATTAATGTTTCAGATATTCATCCTTGTTTGGAACAAAAATATGAAACAAACAACAACAATAACAACAACAAAGAAAAAGAGGAGAGGAGAGGAGAGGAGAGGAGAGGAGAGGAGAGGAGAGGAGAGGAGAGGAGAGGAGAGGAGAGGAGAGGAGAGGAGAGGAGAGGAGAGGAGAGGAGAGGAGAGGAGAGGAGAGGAGAGGAGAGGAGAGGAGAGGAGAGGAGAGGAGAGGAGAGGAGAGGAGAGGAGAGGAGAGGAGAGGAGAGGAGAGGAGAGGAGAGGAGAGGAGAGGAGAGGAGAGGAGAGGAGAGGAAAAGGAAAGGAAAGGAAAGGAAAGGAAAGGAAAGGAAAGGAAAGGAAAGGAAAGGAAAGGAAAGGAAAGGAAAGGAAAGGAAAGGAAAGGAAAGGAAAGGAAAGGAAAGGAAAGGAAAGGAAAGAAAAAAGAAAAAGAAAAGAAAAGAAAAGAAAAGAAAAGAAAAGAAAAGAAAAGAAAAGAAAAGAAAAGAAAAGAAAAGAAAAGAAAAGAAAAGAAAAGAAAAGAAAAGAAAAGAAAAGAAAAGATCCAAAAAAATTCTCTGCAGGATGAGAATTATGGCTTTTCATCCATTTTTGTCAAAGATTTCATTTACCAGTAGGAGAGCATGCAAAAGAAAAAGCCAAATGTCTACAGAAACAGGTGCTCTAGTGTGTAGGAGATATTTTACCATCATGCATCCTGTCTTCTCAGCCTGGGTCTGCTCCAGCCTCTGCTTCACCACCATGCACGGGATTTATTCTGTCCACCTGCTCTTTCCCACTCGCCAAAAGCTTTACATTCCTCACTTCCTGTCTTGCACCTTAGCTGGGAGGCAATGGAAGCACAAGAGAGATGCTCTCTTCTTTCCAGGCTCTGCCTGGAATTCCAGGACCAGAGGAAGAAATCTCAGGAAATGCCCTGTTCAGTCCCTCCCTGCTTAAGCTGAGCTATGCTCAGGGCAGGAAGAATATTTAGGATAAGAACTACCAAACTTTAGGCAAAATGTACACAGATGTGTCAGATTGATTTTTTTCTACAGCTTCATCAAATTTGACCACCTTTTCATGGGAACAGGAAAAGGCATATTCTGAGCCCTTAAGTAATTTTAAGACCCAAGGGCCAAATGCAACAGTGCTAGAATTCATCTGGAGAGTTTCTTTCTTACTCTCTTATTGATAGAATTGCCAGACTACTTAATTTGATTATTTGCCCAGCTAATTCAATATGGCATGAGAATTTCAGCTCAAATATTTAGGTTCAGTTATGTGTGTGGAAGATGAACTTATATGGGAAACTTCTAAGTGGAAATTGCACTTACCAACTCTTCCTAGGAAAGCTTGGAAAATGTCCCCCCACTACTGCCTGATGGAAAGAGAACAAGGAACATCTTAAGAGAATTTGTGATGAACTGTATAATTGGAATGGACAATAACAATACCTGATAATACTTGACAATAACAATAAGATTGTAGGAGGGGTCCTAGACCCTGCATGAAGCAGGGACCCAGCCATGCTCTTGTGTGAGTGCTCCTGAGTGACTCCTTGTGCTGCATCCATCAGTCTTCAGCCAACACCTAGGGCACTGTTTCCTCCTCCCACCCAGGGGCTCAGCAGTTGTCCTCATCCAGCAGCATGACCCCACACTCAGCGTGCCCCACACAGTCCCTGCCTCTCCACACCACCCACCAAACCCACGTCCCCTCTCTCAACAGCAGAGTTGCTACAAATTAGAAAGCAAAATAATTGAGAATGAAAAAGATTCTCTTCTCTCAGTCACAGCATCTCGATGCAGTGGAGAGCCTGGTCTCCTCTCACTGAAACTGCAAAAGTTATGGAACACCTCGAGAATGCTGTGGGTGTAAATCCTGCCCTTCGGACATCACCAAGCTATGTGCATCTAGGTATGGTGCACCTTAGCAAAAAAGAAAACAGAAGAAATATTTTAATTTTTCAGTCTAGAGGAACTTCATCACAGTGCCCTCTGACTTTGTGTCTCAGGTGTTCTAGCAACCCCAACTAGGTGTCCATGGGATCAGGGCATTTTTGCCTGTGAAAATAACCCTGGGACACGCCATCAAAGTCTTCAGGAAAGAGTTTGTTTTGGATATTCAGCTGATGAACTTTGCTCTAGTGATACCCACTGAAGTCAGTGGGACAGTATCTGAATTACTGCATCAAGTAGATGACATCTTGCCCCAAGTGTTGTAGACTAATGGTGACGATGGGATTGGCATCCAATGTACATAATATAAAAAAGAGGATGGAGAAAAGAGGGGTCATTATGCTTCTCAGGTATAACAAGCAAACTCATCCTCTGGCAGCAGTGGAGTGAAAGCAGTATGGCAGGAAAACAGCAGGGACTGGTCATCCCAGGGACCAGTCTTCTCAGGGACCTGTCATCTCAGGGACCTGTCACCTCAGGGACCTGTCACCTCAGGGACCTGTCATCTCAGGGACCTGTCACTTCGGGGACCTGTCATCTCAAAGGAACCACCTTGGTGGAAATCCCCACCTGAACAGGGCAACTGAAAAGGACAAGAAGGGCTGGATCAGAAACCACAGCTGAAAAGTGCAGGATTTAACTACTGGTTTCTGCAGGAAGGGGGAAGAGGATAACTGTGGTTATGGCTTGATAGTCTTGTAACAGCCAGCTGCTTTCTCAAATAACACGGAGTGTGCTCCGTCAAGCAGGAGCCACCAAGCACCTGCTTCCCCTGCGCCTGCACCGGGAGGTTCGGCCAAACATAAACAGGCAGGTGAAGAGGTTGAGATGATGAAAGACAATAGACCATTACCAGGGACTTAATGGTGTTGTAAAGGAGATAAATGTCTTTGAAGTAACACCCTTAAAACATGTGACCTTTGGGCTGACCTTTCCTTTCAGATTATGGTATGCAGATTGTTTTATACTGGTTAGTGCAAACAAAGCAAGCAGAGCTAGCATCTCAGCCCCTGAGATGAGAAAGTACTTGGACATCATATCCATTTAGACAGCCTGTTGTTTACATTAGCTTGCCAAAAGTAAAACTTTGCCACAATTACTGCCTTTCAAGACACATATCTCACACTCCGAATAAAGCAAGTGTATTATTATCACCAGAATTTCATTAATAAGACTGAATCCTGAAGATAGAGAGCCCAAACCATCCCCACAGTGATCACAGGCTTTCTCTATTCTAGAAAAGCACTGTTATGATTGTATGTCACTGGAGCAGGACGGTCTGGAGGACTGAGGTGAACCTGAAGGGGTCACCACTGGAAAGAGCAGAGATGCTGGAAGCACAGCGTGTGAGGCTCTGATTGAGACTGAGGAAATAAGCAGAACTTACCCATTCCTCTTTTTCCAGTTGGCAGTATGCCAGCATGAATTAGCAGGTTTTTTTCTATGTATAATCACAGCACTGATTTATGAGATTAAGATTGGAAGCTCTTCTAGTCACCAGCAGCTTTCCTGCTCTGTGTTTGCATGGTGCTTGGTATAACAATGCTGCAAGCCACAGCTGGTGCCAAACACATAATAAATAAGGGTAAGAAGAAAGCTGCAAATGTTATTTGAAAGACTGTGTGTACACAATCTTTGCTCCTCTATAAACTTCGAGAAAAAACAGAAAACTGGAGTTTTTCTGAATCCAGATGCAGGGAGCAATTTCAGGTCTGCAGAGGTGAAGATGAGCTCAGCTGAGTGAGGGAAAGAGAACAAATACAGGCCAGAGAGGTCCCTCATTCCTTTCAGCACCCTTGTAAAACAACTGAGTTAACTTTAAAGAACAGGGTCTGAAGACCCAAGCCAGCCTAGAGCTGTCTGCTAGGGCAGATGGGACACTGAATGTGCAAGGAATTGCTGGAGTTTAGAGAAACTGGGCTGATCTGTGCTTCCCCATGTGCAGCTGGAGGGGCACTGGGAATGGTGCCAGGGCAAGGATGGACAGGAGGCAATGGTGGGCTGGGCACATGGTGGTGCACCTTCAGCAGCCACAAAACAGACACCCACGGGACTTCTTGTAAACCTCAGAATTACTGCAGAGCCAAATGGGACTCAGACCTGGGCAGCAAAGCCTGATCTGTTGCTATGCCTCTTCCCCTAGCTGTTGTCAGATGTCCTGCATGCAGCTCCTGGCCACTCTGGCCCCACTCCTGGAGCTATGTGAGGAGGCATGAACTCCTGCACCTATTTGCAGCCACATGAATGCAAAACTCGAGAACGCGCCCTGTGAGTGCTGCCCGAGCCAGGGAGCTTCCTGAAATAACCCTCTGCATTGCTGTCCCACCTTCTTCACTGGGGCTGGGGACAAGTTGCAGCCCGCTCTGTCCAGCTGGCCTGGGGTCATGCAGGGCCCTGGGGCAGGGCATCCCCACAGGGGAGACTGGGGGTGTCTCTGTTTTTATTTAGCCCTGATTTTTTTTGTGTGACCCAATAGGCTACAGAAGAGGCTCAGCATCAGGGAAATTCTTTCAGAAAACTGCCTGTGTTTTCAGTTGTGGGAAGCAAAGGGAATGTGATAGGTAGGACCAACACCTGGATCCAGCCTTAAAATCTTTGGAAGGGAGTAAAAAAGAAACTCTAATTACAAATGGTGTTAAATCGGCCCCTGGTCTAAGTAGAGAAAATCTGCCAGCTTTCTAAGAAACAAATAAAGGTGCTATATGGATTTGTATATCCTAAGGACTTGATCCATAATTATTATATGCTTGGCTAAGCTAGATTTTGTTTTCTCAAGCCTTGTCATTTAAATGTCTCTCAGCTGCAAATGGTCAGAGGTTAGGAGAGGACTTGGAAGATGGCACTATGTCTGCTTACTCCTATTTATGCTGTCCCCTAAATTGTTTCTTTGGGATATTGAGTTAGATGGATCTTTGCCTAATGAACTTGGCTGCTCTTGAGTGCTTATAAAATACATCCTATGTTTGCATGTCATGGATTTCAAAGGGGTTTGGGTGGGATTTTGGTTTGGTTTGTGCTTTAATTAGCTGCAAACTTCAGTTAGCAGCAAAGCCAGTGGTATTTGCACAGAAGGCAAAATCCACCCTCAGACAGAGCTTGCTGCTGCTTTTAACCTTCCCTGTTGCCAGAAATCCTGCTCTGTTTGTGCCATAGCTGGAATCAGAGGCATGGTGAGGGTGGGAGTGGGTGGAGGGCAGACAGGCATCCCTCAAGGAGGGCACCTGGGCTGCGGGATTTTCTGCTCTAGAACCAAAACAGAACTTGACACTGGCATGTTTTTGACTCCATGCCACAAACATTTGCTCTCCACAGAGCTTTCTTAATTTGGCTAGATGGTATTTATCCACTCCTTGGGAGAAATGGCTGAGACTCCAGGCAGTTTGATTTATGCCAGTTGTTCAATTTGTGACAAATGCTGTCAACAGTTGTTCATTTTAATTACTGTTCTTGGGCCCAGATGTCTCAAAGATGAGCTCAGCACCACATAAATATAATAAATACAGATAATATTAGCAACTCAGCTTCCTTCCTAGGGAAGGAGTGTGAAGCAGCCTACTGCCCTTTCTTCCCAACATGTCTCTCTCCTGCCTGCCTGTCTTCAGCATAGCAGTAGAAAGGGGAGGTGGATTACCTTCCCCTCCTGTTTGCTGGTGGGCTGCTCATGGCCACTGCTCCCACATTAAAATCACACCTTGATTTGTTCATCACATGGGTACATAACACTTTGCCCAGGCCACACCAGAGCAAACCCTCTGGCCTCCACAGCAGAGCTCTTCCTGCACCTCTGGGCTTTTGGCACAAATGGGAGAAACAGTGGAAATAGCAGAGATCTCTGCCCATCTCTGTTCTCTCCAGTAGTACTAGAGACCATTGTACCCAAAGGGAAACTATAATCCTAAAAACATTTTAGCAGGACCACTTTCTCAAGGCCTTTGTTCCTTCACTGAATATACAGCTTACTACATGGAGAGCTTTTTTAATGAGAGATTCAGTGCCTTCCTCATCCCAGCTGGAGCTGGGCTCAGACACTGGACTTAAGGTGATTATTAGTCCCAGGTCATGCATCCCCTGTCACCTGTGCTGGATACTCCATCACTCCTGCAGGCTGTTCAACGCTTTTTGGGAAAGGTCACAGGGACAGGGACTTTTGTAAACATCAGGAGGGATGAATACAACCCTATCCTACTCAAGCTGTGGAAAAGCTTGTTCTCCTCTGCTTCCTCCAGGGTAGTGGATGTTGTTCACTAAAACTTGTTTAAAAATGTATCCAAAGCCACAACTGAGATTCCAGTGCCTGTACATAATTAATAAGCAATATGGACAATTTAATGTCTTTGTTCTAACTATTAGCTCAGAGTAGGAATCCTTTCAAGAGCATTAAGCCATGCAGGCAACATTAGAACCTAAACAAATTATGAGCAAAGTTGTTTACCTTGTGAAACCTCTCATAGTTAATTTTGTTCCTTGGCACTTTCTTAATTTTTTACCCTTGACTCATACTAAAGAATTTTCCAGTGTAATTGCAGAAAGCACTTGAGACACCTCCTGCCTTTGGCTCTTGCCTCCTGTCTCCACTTGCACAAGGAGGCAAATACTGTCCTCTGCCTGGCAGGGGTGGGGTTTGACATGCTTGGCCTCCAGTGGGGTCAGGGTCAGTGCCAGGGAAGTGAAGTCCATGATCATCTGAAGGAATATGGGTGCATTAGGATCCCAAGCCCGTATGACTCCGGGTGCTTTTTGGCAGGATTGGTGGATTCCCATCGTGGGTGTCCGTGGCTGGGCTCGGAGAGGACATGCTTCTGCCCACGGGTGACAGCCACCCCACGGCCCTCCTGAGCCCTCCAGCATCACGTGCCATCAGCACACACGTTCAGAGGATGAAACCTGGAATGTGACACCCTGGGGTCTGGGGCCAGCTGGAGGTGGGAGGACGGAGCCGGGAGCGCGTTACGACGCTTGTAATCACACTGGACACATACGGTTATATTTAAGTGCTGGATGTCTGCTGGCTGAGGAGGCCGAGGCAAGACTGGACTTGATTAGACATAATGACAAAAATGGACCAACTGTTGCTGAGAAAGCCTCTGCAGCAAAGTATTAGCTCTTTGTTATTGAGATATTACTGTCTGAGGCTTCACTGCTTTCAACTCCCCATCGTTATCTTTACAGACTTCCACTGCACTTTAAATAGGTTCCCAAGTTCAGCTCTTTGCCCTCGGCCATAAATTTAACACACTAAATATTTTCATCTGCTGTAGAACACACCACACTGTGGAACTTGTTACTTCATGGCAAATAAATACAGCTTGAAAACAGGACATGCTTTTGAAAATATATTTTTTTAAAGTATAACTCTTCTCACCCTAAAAATGTTAAAATTCAACATTTTTGTTTTTCAGTGCCTGAGTTAATGTATATCTTTTATATCTTTTGTTATACAATCAGTACTGACTGTACTTCTCTGTATCTAAGCATAATGGATAAAAAATAAAATCAAATTGATTGATTTAAATAAATATTTAAATATGTATTCATTTGCCACTAAAAAATACAATAAGTGTATTTATTTTTCAGGCTTCATTTAATATAATGACTTTGTATATGATTACACTTATCTGCTTGTGTTTGTACCCAACAAATACATCAATGTATCTTTTGCTGCAATTAAATGCACTTACATATTATCTCTAATATGGTGGGGTTATTTCTGTTTGTTCAAGGGTACCAGCAGAAAAGTGGATTTCTGTGCAAAATGTTATGAAGAACTAAATAACCCTCAGTTATACAAATCATTAAAACATATAATTTAGTTCTTTGATGAAATTAGTGGAGATTTTACTTAAGAGAGACCCTGAGAGTTTTGCCTTTACTGGCAACTGCAGTAGCTTTTAATCTTTGTGCATTATATACAAACATGCTGAAGACTCTGTACCTCCACAGCTGAGCTTCCTTAGATTTATGGAGGCAGAGGTAGAACAGGCAAGAAGCAACATGCCTGTACCTAATGGCTAGGGGACTTGACTGAGGGATTTTACATGAAACAGTAGCTGGATAAAAAACAGTGGTAGACATAGAATCACAGGATAATTTAGCTTTGAAGATACCTCTGGAGGTCATCTAGTCCACCCCCCGCTCAGAGCAGGGTAAACTTCAAAGTGAAATACAACCTCAAGTTAGATCAGGTAGTACAGGGTCATAACCAGCTGAGGTATGAGTATCTCCATGGATAGGGTTGCTCTTGGGTGTAGACACCAGAGCAGCCCTGCCCAGATAACTACCCTACAAAAGTCATGCTTGTTGCTCAGTTTCCTCGCAGCCCTGTGATTCCTGGCAATACTGCAGTTTCTACACAGACCTACAGGCCAGAGAGAGATGAGGGTACTCGCCTGAAATGTGGGAATGTGGTTTAAAATCCCCTCAGGCAGAGGAAGCCTCAAACCCTTCCTTGAATGGTGGTCCATCTGCTGTGGCCAGAAAAGCCGCCGACCACAGGCTTTCTTGTATTATTGATTCAAGTCCTGTGTCTGCTGCTAAAAGCGTTCGGATGCTGCTTCATCCCCCTCCAGCAGCTGCAGTCACTCAGGGGAGTGCCCCAATCCCAGCCCCATCCCTGTCCCTGCTTGGGGGCTCTTGCAGGCCAGTGCTGCTTCTCCCCATGGGCAGCTTTGCTGCTGGATCTCTGCAGCTAAGGGGCTTGGTCTGGTGCAAGCAAGGCAAAAGGCACCCACTCAGAGGGGGCTGCTCCCCTTCCACTGTTTCTGAGTCAAAAAGATGTCCCCCTGGATTTAATCACTGAGGAGTAGAACTCGGCCAACAGTGGGTTGTTTTGGGACAAAATGGTTTTATCTTCCATGTTTGGGGATGGACTCCCTTGCCTGTGATGCCTGCTGGAGAGAGTGCTACTGTTCAAGCAGCAGCGACAGCAGCTCCTCTTGTGGCCCTGGGGCAGTTCTGGGAGGAGAGCAGTGGTGTGGGCATCTTACAAACCCCCTATTGCCACCTGCTAGAGCAGGTCGTACTCTGGGGGTAGATACCAGGCAGCAGTTTTCATCTCTGCTCCAGATGCTGAGCATACACAGATCCTCAGCCCAGCAGACACTGCAGCAGCAGGACTTCAATCAGAAGAGATAATGCCGAAGTGAGTTTAGTCCTCTCAGCCATACTCCTGATATATCTTGCAATGGCAGTCATAAAATACCCATTTATACATTTCCCATGTTACTCAGGATCTCAGGGTCACACTTTTTATATAAATACTGTTTAGAAACTGCTCATGCATTTTAAAAAATAATTAGAGAACAGTCATTAGGAAAAACGGGTTTGCTGAGCAACTTATAGAATGGGCATAAAGCAAAATAATTATAATGCATAACTTTGAACACAGAATCACAGAATCAGAGAATCATAGTAGGGAAAGTCCTTTAAAGGCCGTATAGTCTGACTGTTAACCACCACCATGTTCATCATTGAACCATGTCTCAAGTGCCATATTCACAGTTTTTGAACACTTCTGGGGATGGTGACTACATCACTTCCACAGGGACACAGGGAGTCTGTTCCAATGCTTTAGACCCGTTTCCTAATATCCAATCTAAAACTCCTCTGGTGCAACTGATGGCATTTCCTCTAATCCTGTCACTTTTTACCTGGGAGAAGAGGTTGACCTCCACCTCACTACAACCTTATTTCAGGTATTTGCAGATAGTGATAAGGTCTCCCCTGAGTCTCCTTTCTTTACAGACTAAACCATCTCATCTCCCTCAGCCACTCCTCATAGGATTTGTGCTCCACACCCTTCACCAGCTCTGTTATCCTTCTCTGGGCACGCTCCAGCACTTCAATGTCCTTCCTGAACTGAGGGGCCCAGAACTGAAAGCAGTAGTTCAGGTAAAGTCTCACCAAGGCCATCACATAATTTTGTGTCTTTCCCAGATCCCTGAAGCTAGCAGTGGCGTTTTATGGACTGACCTTCTCTTTACAGAACCCCACAGCAGACAAGGTTGGAGCATCAACATAAATCTTTCTTCCCCCCTACATTTTTCCCACATTTTCCATAAGGAGTAGTGGGACCACAACTGTCCCTATAATGACTTGTACATGCCCAGTTAAATATGAATATTCCAACCTTCTGTAGCTACAGTCTACATCCCTTATCTCAGTCTGCACCCCTACCACTGTAAGAACTGAAATCAGGTCTTAGCTTGACCAGCTGGACACCATTCCATGCCTTTCATTTGTCCTGTAACATGTAACAAGTACTCAAACACAGAACTCTGCAAAGGATCATGTGGGGCTAGGTCCATGTCCTCCTCCTGTGCAGTTACCTGCTTTGGATATCAGGACCACAGAGATGGTGGTAGTGCAGACTGAGACTCCAGGCAGGGAGAGACAAAGTGGATGATTCCCACATCTGCTCCCAAGTTCATTAAACACGACTGAACAGGCAGTGTGCTCCCTTTGGAGAAAGGGTCCCACAGAGATAATGTTATGGAGGTGTTTTACAGGGATTAGGTCCTATTATATAGGTACACAGCATACTATATGTTATAATTATAATTTGATATGTTTTAAATATATAAATATGCATTTTACTAATATATGCCTGAATGCATATAAATTATTACTGTTAAATAGCTAATATTATGTAGATATGTAATATTGCATATATTATTCTGGGGGTGACAGGAACTGAGACAGGTGTTTCTGAACCTGGGATGTATTCTCCTCATCATGCTTCAGTGCCACAGAGCTGCTCTGGCCACGATCCTGCTGTTGGGAGTTGGTCTACAGGGTTCACTCAGAAGAGAAAGCAGAGCCTTTCCAGAAAGAAGCACTCTCCTGGAGCACAGAGCAGTGCCCTTCAGTTCTGTGGGATTGTAGCCCAAAGGATGGGAATTTTGTGCCTGGCTGAAGAGTAATTTTGCTGTGGGATATTTCAGACAGCACTTTTGTTGATCAGCTAGCAAGATATGCTCCTTGCCTCCTTGGGCATGATGGAATCTCCAGCCTTTTTTTTTTACATCCTCTTGAGTAGAGTTTGGATTTCCCATAGGGAAGAAATCAGTAATTAAGAATGAGGGGTTTTCTGTGTATAGCATGTTTCATTTATTCTTTATCTTCAAACAGTAAAGGGTGAAATGGCATGGAGATGGTCCCCATTTGGGAATTAGGGCCAACAAAACAGTGATCAGCCTAGGAGTGCTCAGCTCCAAGGCTTGCATTGGACCAGGAGGGAGGAAGGTAGAGGGCAAACCACCCCAGAGCCCTCATCCTACAGAGAAACCCCTCAAGGTCCCTTCAAAACACAGACGATGGTCACACACTCACAAAAATAGTGTGCACAATAGCACCATCTGGTGACTTTGGCCATCAGACTGTATTTTCATGGCACCATATTACCCAGGGGACAATTTCCTCTCCAGTGCCTGGGCTGCTGCTCTCCATGCTCTTTTCATAAAATCGGTGGTTTCAGTTCTTCTGCAGAATAAAAAATCAGTAGACATGGCAGAGTCTTTCAAAACCACTCCTGCCAATCTCCATATTGTTGCTGGTGTGACCCTGAATTTTAACATTCTTACGTTTCAGTAAAATTTGGTTTATTTTCTTCCTTTTTTTGTGTTTGTTAGGTATTTGGTACATATAGCACTACCTGCCAGATGCTAGGAGAACTCTCACAGGCCAGTTCTGAAATGAAACATTTTTCTGGCATTCTTGATGATTTGTTTCCTATTCCTTGAAAGCAATGCGTCACTGCACTAATACACATTTCTTCAGGTCAACAATCCCACCCTGATCATGCTCCACTGCTTCTTCCACTGCCACTAATGCAATATTCCAAAGAAAATCCCCCACTCAAGAGTAAGCTTTGTGGGAAGCCAACTGCTTTGTCACCCTTTTTGACTGCACATATAAAAGTCTTGAATTAACCAGTAAGAAGACAGAAATAGAGCCCAGGATTACTATAAAGTATAAGTGCCCAAAGCATGTTCTGTTTCTTCTGCATCACCTTTTTTTAATTCCTTGTTGCAAGAGAAAACAAGCACTGACAGAAGTGCTTTTTCATTCTCTAGAGAGGATTCTGAGTGTCTTGGTTGGTGTGAGGCAGCACTGAAGTAAAACATGAACATGTGAGCCAAGAAAACCTCCCTTGCTCCATTCATCCAAAGCAGAAGGAATTCTATTTATGGATTCCTCTTCTCAAATAGCTGAGAGTGATGCTTGCTCATGGGTCTCTCCATGATATGTGCCTCTCCTTGGCTGCCTGCCAGTGCCTGCACATCACACTACAGTCATGCTGGTGACAAAGGTGTCCCATATATCCCCTCCACTGTGTTCTCCAAACACCTCCTGACTTTTTGACCTGAGACATCCAGCACGTGGAGTTCCTGTCAAGATCCACCTTTCTCAGAGCAGTTCAAGGCCAGGTCAGACCCAGACTTTACAGAGCCTCATGAGCTTTGGCCAGCTCTTTTTGTGTGGTTGCTCTGTGCTGTACCAGCAAATTAATGGACAACTGCACTGTGATGTATTCACTCTGTACTACAAACTCATCTTACAAGGATATCTAATATTACAAAGTCATCATTATAATTAAATATATTACTGACTACTTGTTAGGTTATTAGGAAACATTCTACTTTAATAGGACAAGAGGTAATGGTTTTAAACTAAAAGGAGGTTGATTTAGATTAGAACTAAGGAAGAAGGTTTTTTTACAGTGGGGGTGGTTAAACACTGTTACAGGTTGCCTCGAGAGGCAGTAGAGGACCCTTTCCTGGAAACATTCAAGGTCAGATTGGATGGTGGCTCTGAGCAACCTGATCTAGTTGAAGAAGTCCCTGCTCATTGCAGAGAGGATGGACAAGACAGTATGACAGGTTCCTTCCACCCCAAACTATTCTATGATTATCAGACACAATTGAAAAGGCACTCACCTTTCCTTTGTAGATGAACTAAGCATATTTTGAGATCAGTCTTATCTGCTGTTTTGACTATGAACTTGCTTAGAGTCTGATACCCAGAGGAGAAACAGTTGCAAGGAATCATCCAGAAATTAGCACCATGATGCAGAGTTTTCATCTAATTACATATGCTGGATGTGGTCAAGAGCTGGAACATTGTTCATGACCAGTTTGTTGTCTCTGTGGTTTTGCAACATCCTGATCCCCTGAAGGCCTATCCCTTTGCACATCCAGTGCAGACCAGTGTCACCAATTCAGGGACACTCTGGCTTCTTGAAGAGAGAAATACTCAGAGAGAAATCTGTGGTTTCTTCTCCCAGCTGTCATTTTGTCCTGTACTGAACCATCCCTGAACAATCAGGTTGCATCCGTTCTAGCAAAACAAACACAGCCAAGGCAGAGCTACAGCACTGGCACATGGTGGTCCAGTCATTATCAGCATAGGGCTGGCTGAGCCCCTCACCCTGCCCCGGGCTGGCAGCTTTTCCCTCCTCTGCCTCTACTGTCAACAAGGGTAGAATGTGAAAATGGTATTTTAAAATTACAATTATTTTCATTTTGTGAACTTTAATTTTGAAGCACTAAGATCTCCAGTGGATTTTTTGTTGGTGAGTCACAAAATGCCGCCTAGCTGTGTATTTTATTAAATAATTTGTCATTGTTAGTGCTTCTGTAAGTTAAGATACGAGATTAACTGTGCATCCTCTGTGGCTGGAGCAGAAGCAAGAACAATCACTTGAGTGTTTGTTTTTCTCAACTTCTTTTTCTTGTATATTTAAAATTAGATCAGCAATTTTTGTAACCCCTGTTCTTTTCCTCACATAGGCATCATGTCCCATGCACCTTACCAGCATCCTTTCCTGTGCTGAGGGCTGCTGAAAGGGCCAATAAGGAAAAGCTGACTGCAAAATATCGATGCCTTAAGTTTTAAGTTTTTCTATTCTGCTTGGATGTGCTTTTCTGTTGTGCTTGGGTGATGAAGACAAAACAGTCCGATTCCAGCTAAGGACTCAGGGACAATATCTTCAAACTTCAAGCCCTAAGCATAAACAACGTGAAAAGAGGAGGGTGGGCAAGCAAGCAAGCAAGGAGGATGAAACTTCCCTATTTGAGATTATTAATTTGGCAGTTGACTCCTGTATGTAAATGGACTAAAACCTATAAAGGTGTGAACTCATGACCAAGCCCTCCTTTGCTTCCATCTTGGAGCCATCCAGGCAGGGGACACGACTGTGACACTGATACTTGCTAGGGTGTGGCCTTTTGTAGGCCTCTCAGTAAATACCCATTTTATTCCTCTTAACTCTGTGTAGCCTCTGTTCCAGCTGCTCTAGGCATCAATATTACCTTAAGAATTATTTGTTTCCCCATATTTCCTAAGAGTGTGCTTTGTTTCAAAACTTGAGGAAAAGCCAGCTTTTCACTCAGGGAAAAAAGCCTGAGAAGGTGCTCTTAGTGAAGGTGGTCAACAGATACATCAAAGGTAATATCTCCCAAATCTTGCTGGCTCAGCTGCCTGCAAGGGCTCATAGCACAGCATTTGCAGAGAGGAAAGTGAAGTTATATCAACCCCTCTTGCTGAAACAGCTTCACTTGGCAAGGAGTTGTGAAAGATCGTTTGGACCGCAGGGAGATAGCAAGCAAGAGTGCTCTTGGCCTCAATCATCTGCCCAGAGAGAGACTTTGAGAGCCTCATTTTTGCTCTAACGTCTATTGCTACAGCTCCTGAAATGATTATTTGACATACAGCAATTAACTGGTTATCAGAGCATGACTATGACCCTCCCCTGGCCAAACTCCCACAGAGCACAGCAGGTGCGGACAGCACCGGCTCAAGCCCCTGGGCCACATGGCTGGAACAACATCCAGCCCAGGAAAGATGCCAAGCTCTTGTAGGCTGCCAAGTGGAGGTGAGGTGCTCTTCAACAGGCCAGTGCAGAGTTTTAGGTGCCTCAGGGCTTGGCAGATGCCAGAAAGAAGAGTCGTAGTTTTGGACTTAGGTCAAGAGGTCCTTACACAGAGTTAACAACTCTCTGAGCTCCTCAGTACCAGGATCTTAAATCCCAGGCAGTGGCTTAGGGAGGCAGCACAACTCTCCTGGCATAACCAGCACCACACTGGTCACAGGTGTGTGAGCAGCTCTGTGGAGCCACAGCAGCACTGCTGTCCTGTCCCAAGCCTCTGCCTGACCCTGTTTCTCAAGCCAAGCCCAGTTCCTTAGCCCCAGGTTCCACATTGCTTCCATGTCCTGTTGGCAGAAGGCTGCAGAGCAGTGACTCCTCTGAAGGAAGCCCTAAGCGAAGCCCTAATGTTGAGTTGGGAACACGTTGGCATAAGGTTGTTAATTCACAACATGATTCCAACAAGAGCTAAACATTCTATTAAATCTTTTGGCTCAATATGACACTTTGAGGGTGTATTTACCTCTGCAGAAAAGAGGACCTAAAAAATAAATGGAGCTTAAATGTGTTTTGTCTGTCATATTTTGCTCTGTCAGTTTTGATAGGGCATTTCAGCAGTGACAAGGGACAACAAAGTGGTGACACCAGGATAGAACCCCTCCCTGTGCTCACAAAGAGCTCACTTTGTCTAGTTCCTGGTCCTCATAAATCAGCCTGCCTCTCCAGCCTCCTTTCTACCTGATGCCTTCTTTCCTTCACTGCCAGCCCCTGAATCTTTGCCCTCAGGCATCAAATAGAGACTCAACTGCTGAATATGAGTCAATGAAACCTCTGTTCTAGGTCTTCTCATCATCTTGTCATCCCTTGTTTGTTAACTGCTTCACCTCCTGATCCTTAAACACAGGGCTTGCAGAGCTGCTGTGGTCCTTACTCAAAAGAAATAGGGTTTTTTGACGTTTTTTACTAAAGCATAATTGGTAACATGGCTACCAATGGAGGAAAAGGTGCAGAAGATTCAGTATTTGGCTATGTTGTCTCTAATGTGTTTTGTGGGTCTGGGAGAAGGAATATCTAAAAGGGACAGCAGAAACCAAGCATAAGAAGTGAAAGAAGATACCAGGATACAAGTAGAAAAATTCTGAGACATGCTAAAAGAAAATGCTTGAGGTAGATACCAAGGAGAGGATTTTTGGTGCTAGAAATATGGTCCTTGTTGCAGAATGGCTGATGAACAACAGATTCAGTGTGGAATACAACTCTGGAAGCATACATTTATTTGACCCCTTTCAAGGATTTTGAAAGATGAGAATTTTCTCCCCCTCCCCCTGTGTGCACCAAGAGTATGGCTCAGCTCTCAAATCCAATCTTGTCTTTACAGGACTGATGCTCCAATCTAATTGCACTTCTCCTTACCATGGAGGTCTTACAGGACTGCTGTTCCCAGCACAACCAGTTCAGACAGAACCCAGGTAGAACCTAATAGAAAGAGCTGCTGTCAGGACGTTCTTGAATGTAAGTGCCTGCCTCCTCAGAGGCCAAAGCAGGCAGACAAATAGTCCTTAAGGGTGAGCGACAAGGCCCTCTCTTCCTGGGGACTTGGGCAGTGGGACCTGCTGTGGGTTGGTGGCCCAGAGCAGGTGGGCTTTGAGAAAAGTCTGACCTGTGTGTGGCCTGGACCAGAGCAAGGAACTGTCTCCTGCTGTTCAGGGTTTATTCCAGGGGAAGAGCCCATGGGTATGCTCCTGCTGATACTTCATGGCTGCATTTTTTTGCATATGCCAAGCACCCTTGCAAAGCTCTGCCCTCTTTTTTTGTTATGTGGGTTTTTTTCTAGTTTGGTTTGGTTTGGTTTGGTTTGGTTTGGTTTGGTTTGGTTTGGTTTGGTTTGGTTTGGTTTGTGGAGGTGGTGTTTCAGGGGTTTTTTTTCACCTTCCCTTTCCCTTTCCCTTTCCCTTTCCCTTTCCCTTTCCCCTTCCACTTTCCACTTTCCCCTCCCCTTCTGTCTCCTGTTCCATTATTTCTTCTTTGTGTGTATCTAAGGATCTGTCTTTCAAAATAAGCTGTAAAGTGAATCAGGGAAATTATGAAAAGGAAAAGGTCCAAAGAAAATATTGGGGCAATAATGAAGACCTGGTTGAGGGAGAAACCATGAATGAGTAAAAGATTTTATAACTGAGTTACATTTGAATTCCACGCCTGAGTTATTTTTGTCTCGGGGATGTCAGGATGGGGTTTCCCCAGTGAGAAGGTAGCAGCAGGGTGGCTGGAGGTGATTCCCCATCTGCTGGGCTTGTCACCTCTCCTGTCACTGGATGTCCTGAGGTCCCAGCCTGTCCCCCCCAGTAGCACCTCAGGGAGAGCAGTGAGGGTGAGAGGTGCCTGTCTCAGAAGCAGAAATACCAGACATCCTCCACTTCACAAGGGGGGAACAAAGGGGCAGAGGAAAAAGGCTTGTCCATGAGAAGACAGAAACAGGTCAGCTTTCTTCATGTTTTTGCTCCTGCAGGATTATTTAGTGAAAAATACTGGGCTACACTAAACACTCAACTTTTCTGTAACTGTAACAATAGGAAAAGCAAATTTTTGTGATTTGCCTGTAAACCAAAGTGAGTTCTTTGTCAGTGCACCTTTTTGACAAGTCAGGAAAATGTAGCTTTTATCTAATGAACAGCCTCTGCCCCCCTCACCCCATGCACCATACATACTTTCTGAATCCCAGACAACTCACAGATATCAGCACAAAGATGAAGGTAAAACAGTCATTACTTGCATGGCTAGGGGGCATCTGATGTAAAGTGCATTCCCTGGGTTTTGGGTTATGGTCTGTAAAAAAGTGCAGAACACTTTCATCTCTCCTTTCAGCCCATCTGTGGCTTCAGTTGACAGGACAAAATGTGGCACAACAGAGCCAGACAATAAACTATTGTACAGTGGAACAGGAAGCAACAGGTAGTGTTTAGAGGAATTAAATTATTTTTTGGATCTGATACTGATAATCAGTTTAGGCGAGGGGTATCCAGTGCAAATTTATACAACATTTTTAAAAGACTGGGAGCACTCAAGAAACAGATAAGTTAAAGTGCAGTATAAATGAACCATTCATGAACTCTGAGACTTCCTTGCCTGCATACAAAGCACATGAGAACAGACCTTGTTGCCTGTCATCCCGGACTTTTTTTAATTAACAGTTGTGAGACATTCTTGTGTAGTATGTCTGATACTGGTGAGACAGCTTTGTGCCTTTTGCAGAGGAACAGAGAACATATTAATATGACATTCCTGGAAATACAAAAAAAATACTGGATATAATTCTATCTTCAAAAATCTGTATTTCATCCAAATGATAACGTGAAACCTTCATATGACATTCATCTATTAAAAACTGAGGCACTGGAAGTCAGTCTAATGTGCAAATATTTAAAACAGCTGCAAGAGCAATGCTTATTTAATTAATCTAAGCTTTGTGACATTCTAGCTGTCTGTGGAATGGTTCCCGTCCAAAGCCATGCCACTTTTTGAAAGTAGCCACCGTAGATGGGCCAGAAGTCCCATCACCTGTTCTAGGCAAAAAGTGCTGGAATCACAGCAGTGTTGGGCAATAAAGTTCTCTGCTCTCATGGTGATTATTTATATATAGAAAATCCCTGGGTCTGCAGACCTTGCTTCAGGTCTGCTGGAAGGACTCCTGCTCTGCAAGGCTGTGCAGGGCACTGTCACTGGCCAGGCAGCTGAAGGGGAAGCAGCACTGACATTGCCTTTACAGGAAGGCAGGGGATAAGAAAGAAAGCAGGCTCCTCCTGGTTATCTGGGAAAAGCAATAAAGGGCTTTCTACAGCTGTCAGGATGACCCAGGGAAATCTACCAGGCAGCATCAACTCGACCCTGTTTTCTGTCCCAAAGCCAAAGAGTTGACATGTCAAAACCTTGCTGTCAATTCCTGCCTCGGCCCAGATCTCTGCGGGAGCTGATCCTGCAAGGTGCTGTGCACCTCTGAGCAGAAGCCTGGAAACTCTTTTGTCCTGACAGCAAAATACATGAGAAAGTATTATTTGCAGTCAATGGGGCTCAAACTGGACTGCTGTTCCCATTGTGCCCATTTTCACCGTCAATCTGCAGTGTTTGCACTTCATACAAATTTATTTTCTATGGGGTGTGTCCATCTGAGGTGCCCTGTCACCTGCTCAAGGCAAAGCATTCACCTGGAACTATGTAAACAGACTTAAGTCAAGTGAAGAGCAGCTCCAGCATCTATTCCATCTAGCCCCAAACAGCTGTATCATCAGTACATGTACATGGAGGAATTTTGTCAGAACTGAGCTCGTGCTGTTGGGGATCCTGAGAAATGAGGGGAAATCAAGGACAGATGTAAAAAAACAGTGGGTTTGTTTTTAAGAATGTAGGAAAAAAAAACCCAAATCTTTTCTGAGGGTCTGTTGCATCATGTCTGGACACATGCAAAGGTAAAACAAGAAGTTTAAATTCTCCTTCAAGTGAAAATACTAACTCGAACTTTAACATGGAGCTGCTACCAACATCTTCATTTTATATCATGTAAGCACATACTCCACCACAGAGCTATTAATTTCCATGCACAGAAACTTTTGAAGGCACAGCACCAGCTGCTTAAATATGTCTATAATTATTCACGCATTAACACCTACTGAATTAGCAGCATTAGCACCTACTGAATCATCTCATATGTGTTTAAATAAATTAAGGCTGGGATTCAGTAGCCCTGGTCTGGGAGGCTATAGTTGCTGGAGTTATGGATGCAGAGCAGGTGAAAGGTGTTGCAAATACCTTTTTGAAGGATCCTGTCCGCTAATTGGCAGCAGTGCAACCCATCAGCAATGGTGGTTGGCACTGAAATATATTTCTTCTGATTCTTTGTTTTTGTTTCAATTCGGGAAGATTCTTATAACCCCATTCTTTTTTTTTCCTTTAATTCCTGCACTCTTCTTATTAGGCCCCATTAGGAAACTCACATTTCTCCATCCGTCTCTGAGCTTATTTTATGTGGAAATATTTCAAAACTCATGCAGCTCTTGTTCAGCCCCATACAATTGAAAGAAGTTCAAAGTTGGGCAGGGCACCAAGTCAGCAGACATTAATAACATTACTTGCAACCATTCAAAACCTGTCATTTGTTAAGTCTGTCCCTCTCATTCCAACAGGCATAAATCATGTGTATAAATGAGCTCCTACCCACAAAGGAGCGCTGATTTTAACATCTAAGCCTGCGCTGTCACCATCAGGATTTTTTCTTTCCACTATTTTGAGTCCAAGACTAGAAGGGAGGTGACTCAGTGCAAATACACTTCAGGAACGTTTTGGGAAAAGAAGTTAAGCATCTTCTTCTGCATTAAAACTTCAGCTCTTCCTACTCAGACCCCACACACACATCCAGCATAGCAGAAGCATCCTTCACACCCCACTGTCAGCACCTGCATCGATCAGGTGGTGAGAGGGGCTGCCCAAGGGGAGGGCAGTGGGTGTCCCTGCTGCCTGGGCAGTGACTGGGCTGTGGAGGGACCATCCTCCTGCACAACCCATCTCACTCTTGCCGCTTGCTCTTCAAGCACTGAAAAGTCTGTGTCCAGTGGTGTCCTTCTGCAAAACATTTGTCAAATCTGAAGAGAAAGTAAATCTTGTCACCACCACACCAAATTGCCATGGGGCTGAGGGCTGGTGGTTATAGAATATCCCACCCATCAGGCAGACCCTCATCCCTGCCCTCACCCTTCTCCTGCAGGCACCAATGTGCTGCTTCCCATGAGATATCTTCCCAGACACTGGGCACTGCCTTCATAAATTGAAACACAAGAAATTTCATTTAAAACATAAGAGAAAAACATTTTTATGTGGAGGTTGGTCAAGCACTGGTACAGGCTGACCAGGGAGGTGGTGAAGTCTCCATCCTTGGAGATATTCAAAGTCTGACAGGTCACAGGCCTTATCAACCTGCTGCAGCTGATGGTGTTGGAGCAGGGGTTGGACCAGACAATCTCCAGAAGTGCCTGTCAGCTTCAGATATTTTTCCATACTGTGACTCTGTGACTTTGCTTCCCTCAGACACTGTAGTTCTGCTGTGTGTCTCCCAGCTTTAACACATCTTTCGTCCAAATCTTCTTGCTGTGGCCAGAAAATGTCCTCTACTGTACTGTGAGGCAACAGCCTGGAGAGCACATTTGGCCTGGGCAGGAGTGCCTGCTCCCCTGCAGGTGATGGGAAGAGAAGAGGCATCCTTCCCTTTCCATGCATTTCTGTACATTCCTTGCTCATGTCTGGTGCCCACAGCTGGGGCTGGGAGGCCAGGCTGTGGAAGGACGTGGTGCCCAGGACTGTGCACAGCTGCAGCCCTGCAGCACTGCCATCTTCCCACACACAGTGTCTGAGCAGCACATGTGGCTGTAGATGATCGTGGCAAGTGCGGTCCCAACCACAGGCTTCCTGCCATGAGAAATCACAGCAACTGGGAAATTGTGGCTTTCTGGGATGAGCCATTGCAAAGAAACTCCTTAGAACCTACTCAAGTTTTTGTGCTCAAGTAGGCCCAAATCACTCCAGCTGGCAGTTTTTGTTCATACTCTCACTCATTATGAACTTGAATTTTATTTAATCTGCAAAAAGAACCTAAGAATGATTTTTTTGCTCCAGCAAGAGTGGTGGAATCTCACTCCCTGGAGATAATCTTTTTTATATCTCTGGAGCTGGGCAAGATAACTCCTCAGTCCCCCAGGATATGATTGAACTAAGAAAGTGCTAAACCCAACGCTATTTGTCACAGTAGAATCCAGGGACTGTATGGCCACTGCAACCTCCAGCATCCTTCTCGGAGTCATAATGCATCCTCTGGAATCCTCACATCAGTCTCTTTCTGCTGACAAGTCTCAAACCAATTAGAAGTTTCATTCAGTCACAAGTTGCTTGGGCTCCTTCCTTCTGGTGAATAATCTCATGTGGAATACACCAATCAGGCTATCAAGAGCCTCAGCAAAGCCTTTGCTGATTTAAAATGCTGCACCTGGGTGGCTTCCCAAGATGGGGAAATGCTTTGTAGATGTCTTCAACAATTTTCAATCTAAGTCTTGTTCCTTTGCCTTTTTGGGAAACTTCCAGACATTGCTCTCATTTTTTTGCAAAGCCTTCAGCTCATATTTTATACCCTCTTTTAATTCCTTCTCTGACATGTCCAGCTGCTTCAAGTCTTAATTCCAACTGCAAAGTCTGTGAGTCTTGTTTTAGACCTTGTCTGTGATTTTTTTTCTTTCCCTAATTCCAGACAAGTAATTTTGATATCTCCACCATTTGGCTCTTCTCAGTTCAACGACACCATCAGCTCACAACCCTTTTGCCATGATTGCTTTTCTGCCTGGCTCCTGGATGTGCTTCCCAACCCAGGCATTACGGGGAGCTCTGTTCATTTCAATTAAGAAAAGTAGATGGCAGAATCAGAGATTTCACTGACGTGATCCCACTCAATTACAAAAATAAAAAAGAGAAAACATGTTCTACAATCATGTTTGGACTCAAAATAGCCAGATGCAATTTCTTTGCTATTTCTATTCCCCATTCCCAGGCAGTAGTCTACTCCAGGATCACATTACAAACACTTCCCTCTGGCCATCTTTAGCTGAACACTGGCATTTTTGCCTACTTTTCTGCTGACCTGGCTTCATTTTTCATGTCATGATTCTACAACAAGTAACAGTCAGTCACTGGCTACCTTCCCTCAGTGAAACCTCTCTGCCCACACAGCTTCCCTCCACCAGCCCTGCCTGCTGCTGCTTCATTGATGGATTTTTTTGTTTTGCTTGCCATAAGCTTGCAATGAGTTTCCCCACTTCTTACAAGTAATATATAGGATGATTCATGTTGGTTTGTGATGTAAGCCTAGGAAATGTTCCTGGGTGAGCAGCACTGTCTTCCTCCTACTGCCTCCCACCAAGGTGAGATCCCAAATCCATGTCCTACTCCTGTGCCCCTCACTACCTGAAAAATGCAGGAGCACATCCCATGCCATCCTCACCACTCACCTCCTGACTACTTACTACACTTTTTGCATTAGCTTCTAAACTCATCTTGCTCCTTATAGATAGATAAAGATATATAGATATAGATATAGATATAGATATAGATATAGATATAGATATAGATATAGATATAGATATAGATATAGATGTAGATGTAGATGTAGATGTAGATGTAGATGTAGATGTAGATGTAGATGTAGATGTAGATTAGACGTAGATGTAGATGTAGATGTAGATGTAGATGTAGATGTAGATAGAGATGTAGATAGAGATGTAGATAGAGATATAGATGATAGAGATATAGAGATAGAGATATATAGAGATATATAGATAGATAAAGATACCTGCAAAGGCCAAGGCAGCAGCACCAGCTTTGGATTCTGGCAAGGCACCAGCTTTCCCTGGAGATAAAGGACACCTGCCCAACAGCATCTGTGGGAGCCTGTATCAGAGCTAGTAGCATCCATTACCCCTAGCTTTAGATATGTTGCTTAGAAGTGCTTTAGGGTTAATTAGGGACCAGTCTGGGACACTCTACTTTCCAGCAAGACAAGTTTTAAGTTTTTCAATGATAAATATATTCCCAAAGCCACATGCTGGTAGCTTTTACAATGTCTGCATTTTTGCTTTACTCTATACTCTGTTCCTACTATCCCAAAATATTAACATTTGATTGCTTCTGTCCTGGGAAACCAGAAACTGACTGCATACCAGTTAAAACATGGCTGTTTTTTTCTGAGCCATCATCAAAATAGCATTGAGTTTTGCATGGTTTCAAGGGTACCAGAAAAAGAGTATCAGATGCATATATAGCTTAAACACCCCCCTTCCACCCTCACAGGTACACACACCCAGAGCAGAGACCAGGAGGAACACTAAAAAGCTCTGTAGAAGTATTTATTTTAAAAATAGAAGTTTTAGCTCAGCTCCACACTGACTTACATGACGGTTGCCTGTGCTGACTCTTTGCAGGGGTCTGTGAAGTGTTGCCTGTAGCAGCCAAACAGGCTGATAAACCCCTGACAGACCCTGCAGGGTTGGAAGGACTCAGCACAGTGATTCTCACAGCCAGCCAGCACCACCACTCTGTATTGACATTGGCAGGGCTGCATGGGTCCGTCAGAGGGAAACTGGTGACATCATGCAGCCTTCATCCTTCCACAGTGACCCACATCAAAGGCATTTTAATCACTGCCCAGAGGAATGGACATTCTGTAATACACAATGAATCACGTTTTGAAGTCCTAGGAGGTCATACACACCTCCTGGCAAATCCAGTGGAGGAAGGTGATGTGGATGACAACTCTTTACAGCAGATCCCAGAGAGATTGTAACTGATGATGAACCAGCCCCCTCAAAGTCTTATCCCTGCATACTGTAATGCCTGGACCTGGACTCATCAGTAGTTCTGTAGGGACACTACACACCATGGTTATCCCAAGTATTAATACAGCTCAAGAAAGAAAATCCTATTATAAATTGTCTTGGTCAGAAATTACTGGGATGGTTAAATCAGTGGAATATCCATGTTGTCAGATTTAGCTGCACACAGCTTGGTGCCCCAGTGATGTTCTAGGCTGCCTTTCCAGTCCTGTGAATCCAGGTCTGCTGGACAAAAAGCATGGTCCTTTAGCCATGCCTTCCAACAGCAGCCAGTTCCCTTTTCTCTCTTGCTTCAGCAGTATTTCTGCACCAGCATAATGAAGGACCATTAATTACTTCCTTAGCCCTATCCTTGCTCTTGAAGAACTCTGTAATGTCTAATTGTATCTCAAGCCTAACTTGAAGCCATGCATTGATATTTAAATAGTGCTCTTCCTTGACCACTGTTACATGTATCAGTTTTTACTTACACTGCTACACACAGATGCACACTTATAAAAATAATGTGTTCTTCATAACTGGATATCAAAAAAATAAATAAAAATATTTGTGAGACTCCCTTGCATGCCTAGGTCTACAAAACATTAATTTAAAAATTGTCCAGAATATGCAGGGGGATTCCTAAAGTTCAGTCTTATTGCTCACTGCTAGCTAGGCCTATTCAGAAAACCAGGACTCTATTTTGTGTGAAACACGAAAGTCAATATATTTTATTTCTCTGTAGAATGAAATCAAAACACCATATTCTCCATGGATGCTACCATGAAAAAACAGACTCGGAAGAAATCTGCTGGCCCTACAGGTGACCTGGATTCTCTAGTTTAGCTGAGGGGGTTGAATCTCAATCTCCGGTATTTCAGGTTCTCTCCAAGGAAAGTAAAATTCCTCTGAATGTGAGAAACTTACTCAGCAGCTTCATTTAGGTATTGCTGTGTTTTAGCAAAATGTTCTACAATTTTAGGATGAATCTGTGGTTCTGTGAAACATTTATGACTAAAGCCTTGTTTAACTGGATAACAAATGTTTTTTTTTCTGGTTATCCCTACAGATGAACTCATTGGAGTCACACCTTCTCTGTCCACGAGTACCAGCTCCTGCTGTGCTTTCATCTCAGGGAGGAAAGGTCATAAACACAGAAGAGATGCAATGGGAATTTCTGGATATTTGAAATCAATTGAACATGAGTGAGAAACTCTTAGGATACAAGTGGATCTGTCTGCTGTGCAGCTTCCCCTCTCAAGTCCAACCCATGCAGAGCCAAGGCTTGTTGGTCATGTACAGCCACTGTGTGCCTCTGACCCCACCAGCTGAAGGCACTCTGGATTCTCAGCATCTGACAACACCTGCAGATACTTCAATATACTGAGAACAGTAAAGAGCAGGACATTTGTGAACAGCTGCCTGGGAGACAGAGGTGAGTGGAGACCTTTGCCTTTTTTTATGAGCATATTGCAGCTGCTGGCAGGTCTCTGTTCAGCGTTGACAAAACAGCAGAGGAAAACAAAGGAGGAGAGGAGGCCTGTGTCCACATCTGCAAGGGATTGGGAATCCAGAGATTATTCACTGCGGCTACAGGCTTCATCATGGGCGACTTCAGCAGGAAGAGTTTTCCTACTTGCCAAAAAGATCACCTCAAAGTGTTTAGTTGTCCCGAGCTGTGCTGAGCAAAGTAGAAATGTCATTATTTCTTTGATCAACATTCAAAGTGGGACTCAAAATGCTGAGCCTGTTTGCAAACTCATTTTCAGCTGAACCTAACAAAGTAAAGGCCAGAGCTTGTTCAGAACTGATAGTTACCATGTTGTGATCTACTCTCCCAACCAGGTTCCAAACAGAAAAGTGAAGATTTTCTCAAAAAATCTGGCAAGTCACATATTTCCTGAGTCAAGTGAGAGACCTGCTATTTGCATAAACCTTTTTCGAAGTCCTTGTATGAGAGAAGAGTTCTTTTCTGGTCTGAATACCATCAAATCAGAGCATGGAACTGCTCAGCGGACTCGCTCAGATCCTCTGGCCATCTCAAAGGCAAAGCTGATGTTTTGAGAGGAGCTAGGGACAGATTTCCCACTGACATCACTTTCCCAGCTATGACAGGAAACCACAACATCTTTATTGTTCAGGTGTTTAATGCAGTCAGAGCAGTCAGTAATAAAAAATAATGGCTCTGTGTATGTAACAGGGACCAAAATCCAGTGATATGCAATTCTGTGCAGTCCTCAGGCTCCCTCCACATGCTGCCATCAGTTGTATTCCTCTGCTGTGCAGTTCTATAATTTTTCCTATGAAATGTAATTGCCTGTGTCTTTTTCTGAAGATGGCAAAATCTCTCCCATGTACTACCGGGTTCCCTCTGTAAGGACCTCCCCAGAAAGTGAACACTGGAAACCAAGTATCTAGGATTATGCTGCTCCAGGCACTCCAAACCACACCTACCTGCTGCCTCCACTGAAATGTCTTCTCAGAGCTCATGTTTTCTACTACTGCTGCTAGTGGAAATCCTCCCACACTTTCTTCTTTCCCGTGTGATTTAGTCAACTTTTTTAGAAAAGCCGGTTTGCAGGAAGGTCTGCTTCTAAGAGCATGTTTGCACTCCTGCTTAGACCTAGACCTAGTCCTAAGATTTACAGACAGTACTATCCACACTGCAAGTTTGAGTCTAGTACACAGCACTAGACCTGCGGGGGCGTTTAGTGTTTAATTTGTCACTAAACCCTGGAGCCATGCTCTAGACAATGATCAGCACCGTGCCAGGAAGCTTCTGAAGTTCTGGAAAACAACCTCAGCTCCCTTTTGGAGATATACTGGATAGGATGTATGTTCATGTTTTGACACAGTAAGTAGGATTTAATTGCCTCAGCGTTGTACTTTTGGGCTATTTGAGATGCCCCAGCTGGTGCTACCTGGTCCCAAGCACCTGGAGAGAGGAGTTTCCCATAAACCCGCTCCCCACCAACCACCAGAGGATGTCTTGGTGAGGCAGGTCCCCTCAAATGTCACTAGATACCTACGGCTGGGAAACTGCACTGGGCTGGCTGGTGCCTTCACTAGGAAACTCCCAAGGAGAGGTTAGAACACAACTACAAATGCTAAAATAGAGACTCATGGTTTACAGATGAGCTAGTTATTTTCTAAAATGCTTTGGAAGTGATTTTGTTGTGTGACTTAATTTGCAAACATCAGCGCATCAGCTTACGTATGTGAATGTGTATTTTGTTTTCTGTCAGTGAGTGTGTAAGGCCAGTTCCAGCACACAGATAACACTCTAAAAGCACCTAAAGCAGGTGGAGGTAATGTAGATCTGGCTTGGCTCTAGATGTAGATCTTAATTCCTTCAAAGTCAGGAGGGGTTGGGATCTGAGGTTTTGCAGCAGACACAGCCCTGCAAACCTCAACTTCACTTGCTCCTTCCTTCTGTCTCCCACTGTGGAATGACAGAGGAAAGCAGGCAAAGCTGATTTCCAAGTGGGCACAACCCAAGGGGAAAATTCCTCCTAGTCTCTGCAGGGGAGTTCATGTCTATGCTGGTGCAAAAGGCCTGCTTACCTCAATCTTTGCTTGTTCTGCTCCAAGTGTAATTAATTGACATAAAATTATCCAGCCATTTTTCAAATCCTGATCCATTGTTTGAATCAGTGACCTCCTGCAGTACCAAATTCCACAGGTTGACTACATACTGTGTGTAGTAATATTTCTATCCATTTACTAGCCATTAATTTCTGACCTTAGGGAAATCTGAAATATGTATGATCATGTGAAGGATCCTGAGCCATTCATAGTTGTGTGTTGTGCAAAACACATTTGTTCATTTAACCAAGTCCTGAGTTCATTTGGCCCCAACTTGAGCACCAGGCAAGACAAATTAGCCCAGAAAGCAAAAGAAATAGCAAGAAGCAAGCTGCCAGCTGTTAGATGAGCAAATGGGGAGCTACAGAGATTCCCAGAGACAAATTGTTATCTTATTTATGCTAGCATAAATCTAAAGTAACTGCACTGAATTACCCTGGATTTATCCTTCTGTAAAAGAGATCAGAATCTGACACTCACTTTGGAAATTTCCTTCCTCCGATTTCCATTCTTCCTAGAAACAGAATGAGACACCATTGTGCCACAGCTTTGTCAAATATTTCTTTACAGAAAAGTATCAAATAACCAATGGTTCTGAGCAAAAACAAGATCCCTTGCAAAACTTTCAATAATCAAAAGAAATCTCAGAGTTTTACAAACCAGAGGTCGCAATACCAAGAGAACTAGACAGAATTAACTTTTAAAGTGCCCTGTGTCTCTTTGGTCCCTACAACCATCTGCTTCTCTGAAACTCGGCCTCAGTCAATCCTAGCTGTGGAACGGAGTTTGATCAGTGGAAAACACAAAGAGAGAGCAGGAATGGAGACAACAGAGAAAGAGATGCAGGCAGGTTTGAATGTGCTGTATAAATTCAAGTGCCCTCTTGTTCTTTGTTTTATTTTCTTTTCTCATTGTCCCTTACAATTTTATCACAAGGTTGCTGCAAGAGAGAAGCAAAACACAAATATTGCAGAAGAAATACAGAACTGGCTAAGTGATATAAGAACATGCTATTACAAACCAGCCTGTCCTGAAAAGAAAATTACTACTTCCCTCACTTCTAGCAAAGGCCTCAGCATAGTTTTTCTCACACATACAGTTTTATTGCCAGGGTGTTTTATGCGAGATGTGCTTAATTTGCAAAAGTAGTTCTGAAGAGTTTCTTAAATTATTACCTTGCAAAACATTCTAGGGTATTTAATTGAAATGGCATCACTCTGTTTTAAAACATTGTAGTGTTAAATAAACTTGACCTATAGCACCAAAGCACTCATTTTTCTCCCGCTGCGTCATACCTTTGAAATCTTATGTATGTGTACAGCACCCTGACTTCTCCAGCTGAAAAACAAATGCAAGCCCCCATCGACAAATAATGACACTGTCACCTTTCTTCTTGTCACTGAGACCAGCAGAGGAAGAGGCTTTAAGAAAGAAGTGGCCTCATCTGAACTACCAATGGAGAATGAGAATGAACGAGAAGGTATTTTAAGTATACAATTGTGCTCTGGGTCCAGATCCCACTTGTGCATGCACAGAGCTCTGCCTACAGCCCCAGCTGGCAGCCAGCTCTGCCTGCCTGTGCTCTAGGGAGCAGAGGGGAGGAGTGGGGATCACACCAGGAATGTGGGGTCAGGGCCATGGGAAGCAAGGGGACAATGCTCCTGGCAAGACCCAGGGCGACCCAGGAGAACTCAGCACTGCACAGCCAATGTGTGGATGGTCCCCAGCTAACCCTGCCCCTCACAGGGGCTGTGGACGTCTCCAGCTGCCTGCCAGGAGCCGTGTATAACCCTTGCAAAGCTCAGGAGGGCACAGCCCCTCATCCCTTCCCCCTCTCCTGACTCTGATGGCTGGCCATCCTCAAGCACTTTTTGCACCAGAATTAAAGAGGAAGACGCAGCTCAGTGCAGTTGCCCAAATTGCGTAATTGTGTTGTATGTGTGAGGACCAATAAAACTATTAGCTGCTGGTTTCAAGCCAAGAATCCATTAATGACAAGCTGGTATCTTTCCAGGAATGTAAAATGTTTTACTGAACAAACATTAAAACCAGGAAACTTCAACTTCTGTCACTACGTAAAACTTCTTTGTGACTCTGTTGGAAGGAGGGATAGCCAAGAGGTGGGCAAGGAAACTTTGTTACTGATAAAAAACTGTTTAGTACCAAGAGGAGCTGGTGTGCTGTGTTTTTACAGTGGTTTGCAATGCATGATGGATGAAGATCAATGCTTTCATGGATCAACACGCTGACTAGATGGAAAAGAAAGAAGGCAGTGGTATGAGCAGGCAGAAGGTTCCATCATGCAGGATGATACTCAGAAATCAGCTCACTGAATTTTTTATCTTTTCCTGTGTGGCATCACTGTGCTGTTATTTACGGTTTTCCAGTGAAAGAGATCTGCAAATTGGAAATACAGACATTTAAGCTCCCACAATTCACAGGAGGCTAGAGAAGTGGTCACAGCAGCAGCCTGACAGAGTTCAAGAAACATTTGATAATGTTCTCAGGCACATGGAGTGACTCTTGGGGTGTTGTATGCAGGAGCTGGACTTGATGATCCTGATGGGTCTCTTCCAGTTCCACATATTCTATAATTCTATGATAGCTGAGACACAGAAGGAATTCATCTCTTGGAATTCATGAGGAAAAGAGAAAGCATTGTTATACAGCTACTTCCAGGTCATGTCATTGAAAGGATTATGGTGCACCAAAGGTGGGATGCAGGATAGATATTAGTAAGGATAAGGGGTGACTTAAATAATAGGCAGCTAAAGACAAAAACACATGACAGGAAATTTCGAATTTCTTTCAGGGGCAAGACTCTTGTAAGAAATCCTGTGTCTTTCCTAAACTCATGCACAAAGTCATTGCAGAAAAGCAGTGGAAATGTATATGCTGTCAGATAGAGCATTGCATAGAGATAAGAGAGCCAAAAATGTATTGCGAGGGTCGGTGTTAGCTAGTGTCACCCCTTCTGGGAAAGAGGGTGGGACATCCACAAGAATCTGCAATCTGCAGTGACAGTACTGGGTGCAGCCTCAGTGGTACACCCAGCCTCAGGCATCCCACCAGGTATTTCATACTCTGCACAGTTTTGTCTATAGAGAGCCCATGGAGCTTCTCTTGCCCTGCAGCCCAGAAGCCAGCCTGTGTGTTTGGCAACTGGTGCCCAAATACTCACAAATTCTTCCACACAGGTCTTCCCCAAGGAAGGGACCTCTATGGTGAGTTCAGAGCACCCAAAATTTCTGCTTGTCAGTGCAGATTTGAAACTGTTCCTGCAGCCTTGAAAAATCTTCTCATGTCTGTTGTTCCTATCCTCTGTAGAAGAAAATCAGTCTGAGACTGAAACAGGTGGATGTGGTCTCAGTTGCAGGCTGTGTATGAAAGGCACCCATGGCACATTTCCATCCAGCTTCCAGGCCAGCATAAGACTCTGAGGAGGGTACTCAAGATATAAAAAGGCAGAAGGAGCAAGTCTGCCAGAGAGAATGCAGCTTGCCATCCCCAAAGGCAATGTGCTTCTGCCAGGGCAAAGGCAGGAGCTACTGCTTGAACAGAAGCTGAGAGGCAGGGGCTTGTAGGGCTTGGGGGATATCTGCAAGGGGTAGGAGGGAGAAGACTCAGAGGGAGAGTAGAGCATAGCCTAGATCAAGTCCTGTGGCGATTGAAATCATTTGGATGTGCTTTGGGCTAGAGGCAGGGGTTAGCTGAACGCTGCCATTCTGTCCTTGAAATTTCACTCCTCCATTTGCTCTCTGTTGATTTTCATACAGGATGCTCATCTGCACAGACATGTACCAATTGGCTTGACTGAAGCTACATCTATGAGGAAGAAAATGGTCCAGAGCCAGATCCTCAGCTGGAGTAAATCAAGCAAATGTGGACTCAGGCCAATTGAGACCATGCTTGAGTCTCCTCTCAAACTGTTATATTTAACTAAACATAAGATACAGTAGCTCCCTATATTTGCCTTGTTTTTGCACACTGATGTTTTGTCCAACTTCATGTGCCAGGGTAAATACAAGGAAGGTGATCACATAAAAATTATATCCAAATATCCAATGACTCACCCTCTCAGACACTTGGAAGGAAATATGGAGATAGTTGTCACCACTCACTGTTTTAGGAAAGCAGAAGCATAATCCATGAGATCCTGCATAGATATCAGACCTGAAAGGTCTTTATAACTACACCCCAGTGTACAGGATCTAAGAGCCAGCCCTGCAGGTACAAGAGGGTTTGGGCAGCCCTGCCATCTCTTGAAGCTCAGTGGTGAAGAGATGCTGCAGCCCCACAGGACACTGCCCACATGAGACCACCTGATGCTTAAATGAGAAAGCAAAGACCCAGCAGTTCCCCTTTCTGGGGATTCTGCAGGAGGCCACCATGTCACTCTCCATGTCATGCTGAGCCACCTGAAGGCTGCTGTCACTTATTTGGTAATATTTGCAGAGCTTGGTGGGCTCTGTGAGGTGCTGGTAAGAGGTGCTTTGCAGCTGTCTTTTCCTTTAGCACACTAGTGTGAAAGGGACCATTATACAGCTCATTTCAGGAATACAAAAGAATCCCTCAGCACCCGGGGCCCTCCATTGGTCAGGCAAGCCAACCAGAAAGGTGCTTTCATAAGAAGACAAAAGTTTCAAGTAGCCTCTGCATCACTGTGGGTCTTGTACCTAGAAATCCAGGAGGAGCCATGAGTGTTCCAGCACTCCATGCCTTGGGACAGATCATGGGCACTGCCACCATCTGTAGTGCCCAGAAGGGCACTCCACATCCCAGCCCATTCCTCTGAGACTGGTTAAATTGGCTTTTATGCCATTTTGAGAACTCAGGTGTGCTGCATGAAAAACAGCAGCTCTATATAAGACATAAAGCCAGCATCAGGCCCCTTGGCTCAGATTCCTTTGGAACCATATTTCAGTGAGGAAAAGGTTGTAGATAAAAAAGATGCTGGGTTTTTTCCCCTCCAGCAGCTTGCAAATAGTACAGAAGTATTCACTGGCCTGGATTTCCTAACTCCATAGAGATTGTTCCTGTGTACAGCCCATCTAATAAACTGATGAACAATGATTGTGGCATCCAAAGGTGGCCAGTGACTTGCTAGTCTGCAGCACTCAGGGGAGGCTCCTTGGTTTTCACATCTGGCCAAACTCTAACATTTGTGTGACCTTTCAAAATCAGGGGAACTTTCCATGAAATACACAGGCAGCCAAATATTTAGGTCTGCAGTGTTACTGTAGGACATTACTTACTTATCACAAACACAAAACTCAAGAGAGACAGAGCTGTCCAAAATCGGGATAGCATGTCAGCTCTTCACATTAATTCACTTTCTCTATTATTAAACAGCAACATCATATTTCTCCAAGAGCTTAGTCAGAGACTGAGTTTGATAGGAATAGATATCCGGCCCCATCATCCCAAGGTATTGATCAGGACTTTCCTACAGCATCTATGTGCCCTAATTACAGAGAGTCCTCTCCCTATAAAAGCAGCTCTTGTCCTGTCACAAAAATGCTGAGCACTGTTCCTCCATAGAGGTCATGGAAATCAGAGTTTGTGTTTCCCTCCTGGGTCAATAACAACACGTGCACCACTCTTACTTCCCCACAGCACAGGTGTGATCCTCCACCACCACCCACAGTGGGCACAGCGAGACCTGCCACCAACTGTTGTGTGGTAGCCCTTGGACAGCTTCCAGCAGCCACTTTATTCCCAGGGTCACTTCACTGCCACATGAGGCACACACTACATGTTCCAGCTGGGATTGCTTTCCTCACTTTTGAACTGTGCTGTTTGCAGAGCTCCGACCTGCTTTGTTGCTCTGGCACACGAATCATCATCTTCTCATGGAGCATCTGCTGCCTCAGAGAAGTGACATGCTTACCTCCTTCAGCTTCTCCCCATCCTAAAAAGGCAGCAGAGATATCCTCTGTGAGGTCCAGGAACTGAGAAGGGCAGGAAATGGAGATGGCAATGGGCTCTTTGAACTCCCTCTTCTGAAGTAAGAGCCTCTCACATTGACTAGACACATTGGAAAGCCATGACCACCTCCATCAGCCACCCCAGGGTCCCCCATGAATTCCTCAGGGGTGCATATGAGCCAAAACTCAGAGCAGAGTGTTCACTGCGCTTAATAACAGCTGCTGTGGCTTTTTTTCTGACTTGACATCTATGAGCAGCTCCAGCCCTCACACACCTCTGGGCATCATCACTGTTGATTTTGGTTTGATTACAAATATCCGGAACTGGGGCTGTGCTGTTGAGCTGCTGCTGCTCATGTAAGTAACATGACCTCCTGTCCCCTTCCAGCACAAATAAGAAGAATAAGAACCCTGCAACTTGTTTTCTACCTCCTCTTTTCTTTTTTAAATTTTTTTATATTGTTAATGAAACTAACATTTTAAAATACAATATTTTTTTTGCCCATGGAACTCAAACTTTGCCATGCTCATGCACAAAGGGGACAGGAATGTGCATGGAATATGTTGAAAATTGCAATGTATAAAGGCAGAAAATATGTTGCAATTTCCACACCCTTCATGCAGGACAACGTCTGTCTTTTTTTTTTTTTTTTTTTTTTTTTTTTTTTTTTTTTTTTTTGTGGTTTTTAGTCCTTATTCCAACATGAAAAACCTTTTAGAAATAGTCAGTATAACTACAGTATTTTCTTCATCAAGATACATTGCAGGCTGTCTGCAAAAGGGAAATGCTGAGCTGCTCCAGAGCCTCCACCACAGGAGCTACCTATGCCTGCCCTCAGGTCACATACATGATTCACTGCTTCCCACAGCCCTCTAGAAGGAATCTCTTTGAATTTCTGGAAACAGGGGATGGGTTGCACCGTGCCAGTCATGTCACTTTAGGTGAATTAGGAGCCATCAGCAGTATGGGGACAAGCCAGTGCCGCTGAGCATGGTGTCTGGGTTTATGGCTCAGCCATGCCAGGGAGGTGGGCTTGGCAGAGGAAGGCACATTCCCTGCTCTTGGCGTCACTGCCATGTCCCAGGGAGCCCCATGGCACACCAGGAACCAGCACATTCACCTGCACCTGGTTCCTGCAGTGCTGAACATGCCAGCTCTCAGAGCATCCCAGCTGCCCCAGCCACTCCTGCTGTGGAGGGAAACAGTTGCTGATTTTGAAAAAAAACAACAAAAACAGAATGCTAGGGTGAGAAGGGTCGCTGAGGAGCTACGCCTGTAACGAAATGAAAATGTTCACCTTTTTAATGAAAAATTTACGTCTTTAGAATTTTGTGTTTTCCTATTTTGCTTGGCACATGGTAATGAAAAAATGGACAAGGCAGAGATGAAAAGAGAAAGTGATATTTTACCTGAAGCCTTGTAGAACCTTCTTTAATATCAACAGTGAAATTTCTTTCAGTGATATTTTTTCCACATAAAAATCTCTTTTATTCTTCTTAGGAATATGTATCTTCCAGTGAGGTGGCAGAGCTTTTCATCATAAAAATTGTAGCCATTTTTAATGTTAAAATAAGAAAGAAAAAAAAAAAGCCACTGGGGAAAGCATTTTTTTTCCATATCAGTCAGCCTCCACTTTTGCTATCAGGATTTTTCCAGACTAGTCTTTGGGGAGGGTGGCATGGTGTGAACTGAACTAGCAGAATTGCAAGGGTACAGTGCATTTGAAGATAATGAAATTTGTGTAGCTATGACGGTGATTCTAGGCTTTAAATCTGGGAGTAGGAAGGGGTGACTAACTTAGAAAAAACCACAAGTGGAAGAGAGAGAGGAAGGAGGAAGTAGCAGATGCCATCATCTCCAAGAGGCCAGAGAAAGAACAACGTTCAGAGTGGTTATTAGCTATACAAGATTTTGAAAATAAAACTAAGTGCAAGAGGAGTAGAATCTGCAAAAGAAAAAGCAGAGGCAAGGGTGTGAGAGGGGAGCATTGTTAGTCTGATCACAGGACAGAAATGGTTATTTACTCACTGTGCTTGGTTGGGATGGAGCAGAGCGATGTCAGAGCCTGGATGGGTGCAAGGGAGCAGAGAGGGTGATCAGCAGGCAGGGAAAAGCAGCATTGAAAAGGATGGATCACTCCAGGGCAATGGTTTATACTTGCTTCATTATTTTAAGTAGGCTGAGGCAGGTAATCACTCATGAATCTGTCCACGAGGTATTTAGCAGTTGAACCACAGAAGAAGCTGTATGCATGGCCTACCTCTGCCTGGCAGAAGGCAGAAGTTGATGATTAATACAGCTTAAGTCACATCTCACTTCTCCCATTGGCCATTGGCCAAAATGAGCCCATTTTCCTTGAGGAATAGGTCTATCATGTGGAACTCAGCTCCTGCATGCTTAGTGATGCTGTGAAATTATGCCTGCACCTTGCCAGACCATGCAGCAGCCAGGCAGAGCTGCAGCTTCTCTGTCCAAAGGCACCATTGCTCCCATCCAGATGCTCACTGCAGCACCACGGTGAGACTGAGCAAGACATGGGCTGCAGGTTGGTGCTCCACCCAAGGGGATCTCCAGGTTCAGGGGATCCCTGGAGACATGGGATGCAGTCCCAGAGTCAGGGGCTGGTGTCTGGAAGAAGTGTCACACCCTGAGGCAGCACGAGCTCTGTTTTCCCTGGAGACAGGAAAGGGCAGGAGGCATGGTCATCCAGCCCAAAAGCAGTTCAGCCTGTTTGCATATGTTTGCTTGTCCACATGTACCTGTGGGTATAGAGCTCAGCAATAGCTTCTCTTTTTCAGTTGCACTATGCTCATTGTGATAACAGGAAGCTTAATTGTGAACAGCACTATGAAACCAGTGAAATAGATGTAAGTATTAGCTGATACTCAATACCAAGAATGACCTGTCTTTTATGTCCTCTCACTGTTCTGGTGGAAGCCTACCAGAATGCAGGACACATGTTTTCCAACTCAATAGCAGGTATCCAGCTGGAGAAATGTGTTTCCCTGAATTATAGCCATATGCTACATATCCCACTTCAACATATCATATCATGTTCCATCTGCACAGAATTTGACACTGCATAAAACAATCTGCTTTGAATTCAAATGCATATACTTCCTCGCACAAAACAAACCCTCTAGCTAGGCTGAGTCTAAATGCCTCAGAGCTTCTGGCAAATCTTGTGCCACAAACAGAAAAGACCAGAGCCAAAGCTGTAGGGAGGAGAAGGCATTATCTCTGGGCTGTTCCATCTGAAACAAATTCTACCTTCACATCAAGGAATTTGTCCTAGTGGTTGCTGATAGAGAACAGAGCAGAACCCCGAGCAAGAAATATTTGCAAGCCCACTAGAACTACCAAGCTGTACAAAACATAATGCCCAGGAGCACATTGTCCTGGCTTTCTCTAAGCTGCTCTAAACCTCTCACATCTGTAACAGTGTGGTACTTAAGGGGCAGCTAGAGAGCAGATGCCTCAGCAATTCCTAATACCATAATTAGAGAAAAAAAAAGGGGGTTATTGTTTTTTGAGCAAATATGACTGTTTTCCAATTGTTTGCCACACGTCTAATGGCCTCAGGTCGATCCCATCTTCCTTGCCACCTTAGGAATTTACCTTAATGTAAAGAGTGCCCTTCCTCCTGAGATAAAATGTGAAGTCAGAAATCTTGAGAAGTCCTTAAATGATGAAGCACTTCTTTATTTCCTCTTTCTCTCTCAAACCTTTCAGCCATACCTACAGTAGATGCCTAACGTTTCATGGCTCTGCTGTCTATTTTGTCAGTCATGAATTTGTTTGCAAAGGCAGCAAAACACCCTTTGGCAGAGATACATCCCAATTTAAATAAGTTTTTAGACTCTAATCTAAAAGAACAAAAAGAAAGAGCGACTAAATGATAGAGAAGAGTCAGTACAACTTCAGTGCTGTTAATGAAAATATTCTGCTTGTATTGACAAAAAGGGACAGGAGTATGGTTTACAGAAATCCAGCTTTAGATAATGATAGTAATTTACTTCCCTCTAAAACAACAAAGCAAAAAAACATTTGGGAGCTTGTGTCATACTGGATGTCCATCTTCACTAATCAAATATGTATGTTGACTAGGAGGTATGCAGTACTCAGCTCACAGCTGTGCCAAGGGCCTGCAGACACACATCCAAGAACTGATTCCCCTCATGTCTGCAGGGTTTCTGGTTCAAGATGGACCAGATTTTTCATTGCTTTTATTTGCCTGGTCATAGTAATATCCAAAACTCCTCTCTAGAGCTCCACATCTGAACCAATATGGAATGACAAACAGAACAGCAATGTTAGATTAAAACTCTTGAGGACACAAACCTAGTTTCTGAAAAGTATTTCAGAGTCAGCTGTAGGATACAGCTGGCTGCAAAACATCTGCTGGAAAATGCAGATAACTGTTTTTAGGCTGATTGAGGTTTGGGAGTTTTTTGACCAGAATTGGCATCAACAGCAAATTGTGCCTGGTGAATTCACAGAAGCACATTTTTGTCATGCTATGACCCATTGTCTGGTTTATGATGGCAACAAGAAACTTTCCAGTGCCGGACCCCATCTGAGTGGAAGTGAACAAAGGGACTCCCTCACTGTGAAGTATTCATCTGGCTGCATTAAACAGAATGCCTTATATAAAGTTATGAGAGACATTTATTCCACTCTGCTCAGCACTAATGACATCCCAGAAGGCGTATAGTCCAGTTTAGGTGCCAAATAGGCATCACAATAAATCCCCTTTTTCCCATTTCAAGAGGAAAATTCAGATCTGTATGTCTCAAGGGAGATAATTGCAGATGAGTGCATAACAGTTGTTAGTTCTCCTCAGTGTCAGGCAGTTCATGATGAAAAGATCTCAGGCACTGTGGCATTGCAGAGCTCTCACTGCAACAGCACCTTGGGAGCTTTACTCCCTCCTCTTCCAATGGCAAGGTACTGAGCAAGGCCCACCCTGGAAGACATATCTGAAAATATTTTTCAGAACACAGAGAGAAAGAGCTGGCCTCGACTGAGTCTCACATAGATAGATGTCTGTTGTGCCTAGATATACTGATGTCCAGGTCATGTTAGTCTGTGGCCAGCAGGCCACCAACGATCCAGAAGATGTCAGAAAATGATCTGTTATATCATGTTCCCTAAAACTGGGCACAGCATTTTACCTGGGCCCTCATTAGTCTAGATGTCAGAATATTTCTGACACCTAATATTCTAGTTGTTATTCTCTGGAATATCCTGGGCAACTACATTAATCATTCATTACCTTGTATTTAGAAGTCATTTCACTCTACAGCCCAGATTCTCTCTTGCATAAGCATTATTAGCTAGTTTTTTTATATTTTGCTTGATGTTATCGTTTCTTAAGTGTAATATTTTGCATGAAGTGCTTAAGTGTATATTATTGCTATTATGTTTCACTGTACTTATATCAAACTGTCCCTTTAATGTAGCAAAATCATTTTGGAAACTTATGTGCTTTAGTTGCATGTCACTCTTACCAAGAAGAACATGAGACTAATTAGATATGATTTGTTCTGGATAAATTCACACTAGATATTTTTATCACATTATCATTCTGCAGTTGCTATTTTATGAAGCACTTGAATTTTTTGCAGTAATTCTCAGAATAGTGGAGGTATCTGAGACAGATTGTCTGGTCTGTAGTTCTTGGTACCTTTTAAATCTTCTCTGTGTTCCTAAATAATAATATTTTAGAAATTCATGTGGTTAGTTCTTTAATTATACCAGGACTTCCTGCTCTGAGTATATGCCTTTTATTCAAAGGTTCCTTCATTCTCTTCTGTGAGCTGCATTTCAATTCCCTTGCTAGTTCTGTGTTCAGCCTCTCATATCGTTTCCTACTTGCAAATGTGGTGTTTCACGCTTCAGCCCATTCTCTCATTAGTCCTTTGTTTAACATCCCCATAAAGTGATAATCCTTTTCCCTTTTTCCTAATTTCTTTCTCTGATCCCTTTTGCACTCTTTATACTTCTACTTATCCTAGTAGTGTCTTTGCTCACTTTCTGTAGGATGGGTTTTTGTCAACAGATAACCACACAACTTCTGACTCAGATCCCCTGATCTTCTCCAATGCTGCTCTCTTTGCCAGCAGGATAGGTTCCTAGCAGACCTTTAACTAAGGATTTCTTCCAAACTGCTTGTTTTCTTAAAATTCTTTCTCCTTTTTTTCCTCCCTTCAGAACTTTCCCTATCAAATGCCCAAAGTGAGGAAATGTGCCATACAGGAGTCATTTGGTCTTGCTCTCTTCCTCCACAGACACAGGAGCTCAAATTACTTTCTAGCAAGTTTCTCTTTATTAGTGATACCTATCATATCTTATCTGGCCATATCTCCCATAATTACCTTAATACTTCGAAACAAAGAGTTCTCCAAACACATTCCAAAAACTTGAGGAACACTTTGTGCTGTGCTGTTGGGTTTTGTTTTGTTGGTTTTAAAATTTTCTGACAGCAGATAACCTGGTTAAGTAAAGTCCTTGATTACCAGCACCTCATACCCTCAGGGCACTCCCAGAAGTTGCTCAAAAATGTGACATCAACCTCCTTCTCATTCAGTAATCTTTAGCAGGGTTTTACTGTTCCTCTGTTTCATCTCCAACCACTCCGTCTTTCCCCTCTCTGGCCTTCTATACATTCCTAATATAACAGATAATACTCTTCCCTTTTTTACTGCCTCTACTTCCTACACAGATTATATTCTCTCTGCTAATATTGAAGTGCCACGATTTATTTCACTGAGCCTGTGTGATGCTGATTAAACTGTAGCCTTTGTTGTGTCCCAAGACTTCTTGTTCTTCCTGTTTATTCTCCATACTCTTACCATTAGAGTGAAAACATCTCAGATGTTTGGCAGATTGCCCTTACATTATCCCTTTCGTTCTTCTATGGCCCTCCTGCAATTTCCCACTTCCACCAAAGCAATGAGTTGTCAACCAGACCTCCACTTTTCTTACTCACCTGAGGTCTCTCCTGCCCACTCACTCGAACTCTGCTGTCCTAGGAGCATTTTCACTCATTTTTCTCTAGTAATAAAATTCTCACATTCTGGAAAGCAGTGTTTTTTTCACCGATTTAACAATGTTCCATAGGATTGAGATTCTCCCTAAGGTCTTCCTAAAAAATGGTGCAGAAAGTTTTTAGTAGGAAAGCAGTCTTATTGGATAAAGGTTCACAGTCCAATTTCAGATTTCTCAGTTCCAGAGAGGGAGTTGACAGCATTCATAGTTTAAACAAACTCTGCTTTTGTCAAAATGCTAGCCCATGGGCAAATATAAAGTCGCATACTCTGCATCAGGCTGATGTTGTGCAAAATTAGGTCTGAGTAAAACCTTGGGAGAACCACTTCTAATTCCCAACAGCATAATACACCAAATAGTAATGTATATTAACTAAGACAGTGGTACTTTTCAAGGCTGCAGTCATCAAGCAATAGGCATATGATGAGTGTAGCAGGAACAATATGTTGATTCTCCTCCCTCGCGATTATGAACAGCTGGAACATCCTCAGTTTACAATGGGTCTGACACTGCAAAGAAACAAGAACAAATATTTGGACATCTAATCACATAATATTGCTGAATGCTGACAAGAGGACCCTGCTCTAGGGGAATATAGTCCTTTATAGCACATGGCTGCTATGTGAGAGAACAAATTACATGCTATTGATATCTGCTGTCCTGCTGCTCAGCCTCTGAATGATTGACAAGGGTGAAGTTCCTCAAAGCTTCAGATGTGCTTCTGAAGCAAAGATAAGAGTTTATGAAGGAAGATGTTTCATACAATGTGACCAGCTCAAATAATATTTGAGGTCAAACACTGAGTTGTTAAAAATCAACATGCTTATTTTATAAATTTAGTAAACAGACCAACCTCTAATCTACATGGAGATAACAAGGAGGAAGACTGGATCTGCTCTTCATGGGGAATTTGCAGCTTCTTTCTCCACAAAAATAAAACATTTTCAAAAATGCACCTCTCTGACAAATAAATGTAAAAGGGAGTCTGTGGTCCAAAAAGGAACTTACTTATAAAAGTAAGGGCTTAAGTCCCAGGCTGTTTTTTTTCATTCATGTACTCAGAATTTGTTCCAATGCATATCTACACTTCAAAGATGAGTCAGTGATTTTCTTCTGCTTGAGCAGCACAGCCAGTGTGATGGATGAATTGTGTAACGTCTGCTGATAAGTATCACACCATCAGCCAGACCAACTTCAGCTGTCTTCTGTCCCTTGTTGTCTATTCTCACTATTTCATAGATTCTGCTCCCTCTTCTGGCCAGCAACATAATAAAAGAAATAATTTCCCCCTTTTAAATGTGATTTTGAGCATGGGGAGTTGAGAAATGGAAAAGAAACTTCATATTACTTTGGCAGGACAAAGAGATCTGAGCTGTGTATCCACTGCATTCCCATATTTGGATTTCTCTGTAACAAAGGCTTGCAGTATTTGTAGTAAAAAGCTGAAACAATAATTGCAGGTATTTTTTGTTACATTTTCCATTTACAGGGTATCTCTTGGGGGAGGGGTAGGAGAGAGGATGGGAAGTGCAAGGAAAGAAAGACCATTGATCATCTTTGCTGTATCTATTCACTTCTCCCTCTCAATACTGCTCTTTTACAGATTTGTGCAAAAAGAATACTGCAGACCTAAAAAAGGAAGTGAACAGAGATCCCATCTTTAGGAACAGCAGACTTGCCAAAATGGGTTCAGATAATGTTATATTAGCTATAGCATGCAGAACACATGCTCAAAAAGCCCAGTGCTTTCTCTGCTTCAGTAAGCAATATCCAAAAGGTGTGCCTCCAAAGCAGATATTGCAGTTTCTAACTATTTTTGTCTTTTTTTCTGGCTCTCCACTCCTCTTGGAGGTTACCAACCACAGACATTTGGGACAAAGGGCTTTCAAACGTTTTTTGGCTATTAAAGACGTCACCAAAATTCAGCTAACGTATAAGAAGGTACAAACTGCACTACACTGTACACACAGGACAGAAAAACGTTGCCTCTTTAAAAACTTCCTTTGATGGAAGTTTTCCGAGGCCCCCCACAGTTGAACTTTGTCTGATGAAGCTCCCCAAAGCCATGTCTGAGGCAGAGCAGAAAGGACAACTCAGTGACAGCACAGCTTGCCACCACGCGTGTGATGAATGGGCTTGCAACAGAAGCGATATTGGTTTTTACATGGAAAGGAAATTGCATTGAAACTCTCAGTGTATGGTTTTAGCCAAAGCATTGTCTGTACACACAATAATTCATTTGCTCAATAGACAGCAAAATAAAGAGATGATTCATTCAGTCTCCTCTAGCTGACAATTTTGTAAAACTTCATATTTTACATCATGTTCATTTCCAGTTGACAATGTGTTACATATATCTATTACCTTTCCTCAGAGAGTATATTGCAGCTTGTTGGACATCATTTGCCCATTCTTTCCCTCATAAAGAGAGCAGAGTCCTGATCCACAGCAGAAGACTGAACTGGTATGGTCAGAACAGCAACCAAAGTCCACACCAGTCAGAACTGCACATGGTGAACCTGCCTTTAAAACCAAAGCACTTTCTAAGCTGTAATTTCTAAATCTACTATTAGTAACAAACTTGAAACACTATTAAGTACCAGAACTCAATATTCTTCTGGTAGTTGTACCAAATCTAAGGCTGGAGTCTTCTACAGGTCTCTTAGTTGCTGCTATTCAAACACTCGGGCCCGATTCTGCACTCCTTTGTTCAAGCACCAGTCCAAGGGAGTGAAAGCTGGTCAGAGACAAACCTGTGGGATCAGATCTTGTGATATGGCAAAAAAATTCCACTTTCCGTGAAAGGAACCTTGTTTTCAAACACATTCCACAAGGTGAGCAGCTCTTTCAGCCCTTCTGCATATAAGATGAGGCTTTTATTATTTTCCCTGAGAGTGGGGCTCACAGCCCCCAAGCTGCCTGTACCACCTCTGCATGCATCACTGAGAGGGGATCCTTCTCCTACTGAAACAGCTACTTCATTATCTAAGAGATAGCCAGGAAATATTTAATAAATATATTACCCATTGCATTAAAATAAATATAATTTATAAAACATTCATTGTCTTTTGCTCATCATCATCATCATACAGTGTATATTAATGTCCCCAGTACAGATGAGATTTACAAACGTTTGCCTGAATTTTTCCCCTTAATGCATTCTCCCACTTACAATAATCATTGCATAAAACGCATAAAAACACAATGCAACTTTATGCTGCTGGCATATACCAAAGATGAAATTAAAAATCTTGTGAGAGTACAAAAAGTCTTCAGACAGGAGGAATGGCTTTAGGTGCGCCTTCAAGTGGCACTTGATCCAGCTCAACTCTGCAGCATTTTAGAATTAGAGCCAATATTTACTTGAGAACTCATAATTACTTAATCAAATAATAGAACATATAAAAGCAAGCTGACTTTTTGGAAAAAAAAATGTTTAATAATACAATAATAGTTGTAGTATCGTCCAGTAAAGGTGTATTGTAAAAATGTTCTGGATATTAATTTACCTCAGATAACTTTAGAGTTGTAAATACTTGCATTATATTGAGGTAGACAGTAAAAAAATTATTTTCTCCATTATTAGCACAGAATTTAAATCTTGTAATAATATCTTAAGGAAATGATAATGTTAAGTAAGGATGAAATATTTGATTAATGCTTAATTCTGTACAACTCAAATATAAACTTTTAAAAATATTAGAAATTATAACATTTCGAGTGCATATCATGTTTTGTACATTAAAAAAGAAATGCATGTTGTTCATCTCCATTTTGCACTTTTCAGTCTGTTTAAATAAACAAATATTTACAACTTTTATATGAACAACAGTGCATCCAAAGCAAAATGTGCATTTTAAGTTAATGCTCCTGGTCGAGTCTTTTTATTAGCATTTTATATTATTATTCTCTTCTCTTTTTAATTTTTTTCCACAAGTTTGTAGCTCTGCAATACCAGATAAGCCAACAATTCTAGAAATCGGTGGGGAAAAGCCTGAAACTATGAACATAATAATTACATTAAGAAAGAGCTAGGCATAGCTTCGAAGTGCACTTTCCTCAGGTGAAGCCACAGCTGAGACCAAAGGTGGGAAAGAAACAGAAATCTTACATAAAACACCTTTTCCAGCACAACATTTGCGTATAATACTGCTGCAAGTTCGAGGGCTGCCGAGACACAGCTACCCAGAGACCTGGCAATGGCATCCTTGCACTCTTCGTGGGACCCGAAGGAGTTTCCTTTCCAATCCACCCCGGCTGTGCTTTCTATAACACTTCGCTCTTCACAGTTTTTCTTCGCTGTCTTAAAATAAAACCTAGCTGATAATTACAATCTTAAGCAACTCTTGGTGTGGTTTTTTTTCTCCTTTTCTCTTTCTTTTTTTTTTTCCCCTTGGGGGTGAGAGAGGGGAAGGGGGGCCGTAGGCTATTTCTGGCTGGTAAGCTTGCAGGAATGTGAAAGAGAGAGGGCAGAAATGAAACAGCCCTCTTCAGAGCAACTTCAGAGAGAGGGATCAGTCTGCTCCCTCTCCCTCCCCCGACTCTTTTTGTACTTGGTAAATTGCCTTCACCTTTGGAGGCAGGAGGATAGATCGCCAGATAAACCCCGGGGGAGGAGAGGGGAGCGGGGAAGGGACCGGGCGGGGGCCTCGCCGCCTGCCCGGCCCGCTCGTCCTTCCCCGCCGGCAGCCGCGGGCCGACGCTGCCGTAGCCCCCGCGGAACCCCGGCGCCGGTCCCTCGGCCCCAGCCGCGGGACGGGGCCCCGCTCGCCGCTGCCGCCGCACCTCCGCCGGACGCAGACCCGGCTGCCGCCGAGGGGCGTCCCGCCCGCTACCTGCAGCCGCAGGACTCCACCACCATGTCCTCGTACTGCTTGTACACCACGTTGTTGCCCGCGTCGATGTAGAGGATGCTGATGGGGGTCAGTTTGGTGGGGACGCAGCAGCTGGGCGGCGTGGAGCCGGGGTCCATGGAGTTCATGAGGGTCTGGATGATGGCGTGGTTTGTGGGCTCCAGGTGGGAGCGCAGCGGGAAGTCGCACACCCCTTCGCAGTGGTGGGCCTCGTACTCCAGCGGGGCGATGATCCAGTCGTCCCAGCCCAGCTCCTTGAAGTTGACGTGCAGCGGCTTCTTGCTGCAGCGCAGCCGGGCCTTCTTGCCGTGCCGCTTGCCGTGCCGGCTGGCGAAGGCGGTGCGGCGCTGGCGCCGGGCCGGCGGGCGGCGGGCAGCGGGCGGCGGCGGCGGGGCCGCGCCCAGCTCGGCGCGCAGCTCCCCGAGCAGGCTCCGCCGCCGGGCGCGGGTGAAGACCACCAGCAGCGCCCGCTCCTGCGGCGGCCGCGGCCGGCGCGCGAAGCCCAGGCCCCGCAGGTCGAGCCAGCGCCGCGGGCCGCGGGCCGCCGAGGCCCGCAGCTCCAGGCACAGCCGCTTCCAGGGCCGCTGCTCCCGCAGGGCCTGCCGCACGTCGAACACCTCCCAGCCGGCGGACGGGGCCGCCCGCGGGTCCAGGGCGCGGGAGTCCAGCGGGCGCGGCGAGAGGCAGGCGGAGAGCTGCACGTGGAGCGGAGCGGCGGGCGGCGGGCGGCCGTGGGGGGCCCGGCGGAACAGCCGCAGCTCGGCCCCCACGAGCTCCTCCGTCTCCGAGAGGGTCGACACATCAAACACATACTGCTGCCGCCTCAAGGGAGCGGGCGAGAGATCGTCTGCGAGATAAAAATAATTACAGTCAGTTGCGCTCGGGGGGATCTGCCGAGAGGTCTCTGAGGCGGGAAAGGGAGGGAACACCGCCGGCTTGCCCGGCCGGGGCCGCTCCTGCCTGCCTCACCCCCACCCCCAGCCGGACCGCGACCGGGGGAGGGTAGGGAGAGGAGAAAGGAGAAGGGAAGAATATAAGAAGGAAAGAAAGTATGGAAGAACCCGCACCAGACAGGAGACAGCTCTCCAGCCCTAGACCCTGCTGCACGCACATCCTTTGCCTATCAGCCCCATATACACGTTTCTCTTCTCTGAGGAAAACCTGGACTTCTTTTTTGACACATCAGTGTACAAGTGCAGCACAGAAAGCAAACCAGATTCCCCTGAGCTGCTTTCCAATAAAATGTTTACAACCCAGAAAATACAAAAATTCCCAAAGCCCCTGTGTTTCCCCAGAAGCTAGTAAAGCTTGTGTAGATTTCTATAGTAAAAGTGTCACTGGTGCCTCTGTTCAGCAGCCCCTCGCCACTTTTCCAAAATCAGCCCCCTCCAGGGGTAGAAACAGACTAAAGAAATATACACCCGCCTGTTATTTATCGATATCAAAGGTCATTGCGATTCCTAATCAGTATGTTTCACAACCTCGGCTCTACCTGACAGGTCTCTAGGAACCTCCTGCGGAGCAGGAGAGACAAGGGGATGATTTATGCAAACCAAAACCTTCAGACGCGCCACGGCGATGTAAAAATCAATGCGGATTAACGTGCAGTTAATCAGTGCGGATTAGCACAATCGACAGTCGCCCCGCGTCGCTGCGTGTTCCCCTAGACGTCAGCAGGGAGATGGAGCGTGGAGTGCAGCAAGGACAGCGGGAATTGCTGGGAAAAAGACCTGCCCCGCAGCCAGGCCACGGGATCCTACGGCGGAGCCTGGCTGCCTGCCGAGCGCGTCCCCCTCGGCCCGCCGGGAGCCGCCGTGGGAGGCCCCGCCGCCCGCCCGCCCGCACCGCGCACCCACGCGGCATCCCCGGCTGCGGAGCCGGGCGCTCGCCGGGCCCCGCACACCTGCCCTGCTCCCGGAGCACGGCAGCGGTCCCCGCCTCGCCCGCCGTGCCACGAGGAAGGAGAGGGAGTTCCGGACCGGAGCTTCCCAGCCTCCCCGGGGCTGCGCGCCGGCGGGAGCGGTGCGGAATCGGGCAGGCCCTTCAGGCGCCCCGGAGTATTTGAACCCAGGCCTTTCGCATCCCTGCCTCCGCCTCCCATTTCAGTCTCTCTGTTTCCTCACGGTGGGACTGCTCCTTCCCAGCGAGGGCGAGAGGCAGCCTGGTAGCGCATCCCGCTCGGGGAGTGCGGAAGGAGACTGAAAAAAACACGAGCAGAGCCCGAAAAATGTCGTCACTGTCCAGGTGACGACAACAGCTGCTTTATCGAGCTGTGAAAATAAAAGTGAAACCCATCGGGAGCTACCTAGAGGTGCTGGACAGTTTCATCAGCACTGCAAGGACAGACCAGGATTCGGTCCATGAGTCTCCTGTGGGTTCTGGGGACGCGTGGGGGTAGTTCTGCCCTTCACAGGAGCGGGCCGTGCAGGCCAGAGGCTGAGGTGCACGTGGTTGCGGGAGGAGGGTCCAACAGCTCGCTGAGGAGATCTCTGGTATCATTGCCTCCTCCTTCAAGGGGGTCCTGGGAACTTCAGATAAAAGGGGATGAGCATCCCTCGGGTAAGAAAGTGCAGGTCCTCCTCCTTCTCTTTCCAGTCGTCTTGAGGGTTTTTTTTCTGCATCCAACATCTGTCAGGGTGCAGACGGATCTCCTGGCTCTGCCGAGATGCCTCAGACCTTCGTTCAAGGGCTCCAGCGACCGTCGAGCAAACTAGATCAGCATCCTCCCCTGCGGCTATCCCCAGCTTCGGGATGTGGGCAGAGCCGGGCCTGGGCACGGATTCGCTTTTAATCGCTCTCGTTGCTTAGGGGATGGAGAGGCGGGTGTCACGCTTGGTTTCAGAGAGAGATGCTCGCTCTCTTTGATACTCGAAGTCGCCATGGGGTGGGGGTGAGGAGAATGCTGCCTCCAGGCCGCTGTCCCTCCGGAGCAGACACCTCACACACACACTCCTCCCTGTCCTATTCTTGGCCAGGGCCACGGTCCCAGGGGGTCTCCTACATCTCTGCCGAGATGCAGGAGCAAGGCAGCTCTGCCCGGCAGTCTCAGCTTTCAGGGAAAGAGCAGCCCATTCCCGAGGGATGAGGGGACCCGAAGGAGACAGCGCCTCTCCCCGAGAAACCGTCACGCAGGTGGCCTGTCGCGGCGCAGGAAATAATCCCATTCGGGGGTTACATCCAGGCATGCAGTTTAGATGGCAGTGAAGCAGCAAGGGGCTGAATTCCTCGCGTGTTCCCGCTGCTGAAAATGGGCTTTAAAGGGTCTGCAGACCCTTATCACCCGGCGGTGCGGGAGGAAACCAGCTTCGGCGCTGTGGGTGCCAAAAGGCTCGCTCAGGGATGCTTCCCAAGCAGCATCTTTTGAGAGTCCAGTTTAGCGAGGGTTTGGGGTGTTGCACGGCTGGTCCGGGTTGCTCGGTGGCATGGCACGCTGGGGACGCGGCCGATTTGCACGGAAATGTGCCCTAGGTCAAGAGGACCTCTGAGATGGATTTCAGCAGCACCAAAACTCTGTGCTGGAAAAGTTCCACTGTCTCAGGCAGCTGTTGGCTCCCGTGCCTCTTTCGGGAGGGCAGGAAAAGGGGCAGGGCTGCCGGTTGTTTCAAATAAGCAGCTTTGAATCCGATCAGATAAACGCTATTTATTCACTCTTGTAACCTAATAATTCCAGATGAATACATAATCCTAAACCAGTACTGGCTCGCTCCCAGCGCAGTCGAGAGGGTGGGAAAAGCAGCGGAGGGCGGAGAGGGAAAGCGGGACCTCCGGAACCTTCACAAATCGGGGAGAGACGGGTCTAGGTTGGGGACCCTTTGTTCCAGCGAAGCTGCTGCCTTCCCAGCACACAAAGAGCGCCAGCAGAGACGGCGTGGAGACACCCTGAGTGTCCCTCTTCTCTCCCTGTGAGCAGTGCACAACGGATTGGGGCTTATCCTCTTCAGTCTTCCTTTAAACCCAAGGAGCGTCTGGGGTGAAACCCGGAGTTTTTAACAGCCAGCTCGAGATCTGTCTTTTTCTCAGGCCAGCTGAAGCTGTTCTTACAGATATTCCCGTTACCAAAATACTTGGTGCGAACAGCAAAGTCATCCCAGCTGGGCTGGGGAAAGCCACATTGCAGAAAATGCACGGGGGAGGTGTGTTTATATTTGGAGCGTTAGTGTGGATGAATGTTAGCTTCTCAGTAAGTGTTAGTTCTATTTCGACTCTCCGTAGTTTATTCTTTTTTTTCGGGCAAAAATAAAATACTAGGAGAGAGAAGGAGGAACAGAAGGAGGGAGTAGGTCTAATTGAAATGTAAGGATGTGTCAGTGGCGGATGGGAGAGAGCAGCCCCACTCCGTTCTGCCCCTCGCGAGGCGCTCGGGCAGCGCCGTGCCCGGTGCTCCTGCGGCTGGGCAGGGCCGGACCGGGCCGGTGGGGCTGAGCCGGGACCCCGCTCGCCTTCCCCCGCGCTTTCCCCCGCCGTGCGGTGGCTGCGGTTTCAGCATCTCCGAAGCGAAATGAATGACTGGATTCCCTCAATTCCCTGCGTGAAGCCTCTCCCATTTCCCGGGTCGCTTTCTCGCCGCAGTCTGGGCTTTGAGGAGAGACGGGGGTTAACGAAGGCTACACAAAGTTTCCCTTTTCATGGCAGATCAGGTACTGGGCTCCCAGCCAATTCATCAGGGCTCAGATCTTAACTTTACATCACTGCAAATTATACCCAAACCACATTCAAGAAGAATTTTCCCGTTCCCAAATTCTCTCTCAAGCCATATTTAAACTCGCAAACCAAAAGCACATTTTCAGTTTAAAGACACTTCGCAGACACTCGCACAACAATAATCTGGAAATTAAAACATATATTGTCCCTAATTGCGAAGGTCTACCCACACGTTGTCTGCAGAGTCGCAAGGCTGACAGGTATTTCTTTCGGAGCATTACCCAAGCTGTGGAAACAAGGGGCTGACTCTCCATGTGTGGTATTTCTCCGGGTTTCAATTCCACATCTCCCAGCGCCTGCCTCGCCGCGGTTTTTTATTACAGCGAGTGATTAGTTTTAAATGTATCGTTCGCTTCGCTATCGAGTAACCGAGAAAGACCACACCTTCCTCGGACGAATTCCCAATCCTGACAAAAACACTAACTAGTTGTTGGAGGGCTGTTTCCTTTTTTTTTTCCCTCCTCGGAGCTGGGAGGCACCTGGCTGAGATGTACCTTTGATCACGGCTGTACCGTACCTGCTCCGGGAAGGCTGCCTGCCCTTGCCCCGCTCTCCCGCTCGCCGCCACCTCCCCGCTTCCCAAGGGCGACTCTCGGCCCTCGGGCGTAGAGAGATCGCTGCAACACCCGCGGGACGTCTCTCAAGGCTCCGGGCCCTCGGCTGTCGGCATCGTCCCGGGAGATGCGCCGAGGTGGACAGGAGCTTCCTTGGGGGAGCTCCTACCTGCGGTAACAGACCTTAATCCAGTATCTTTCCCTCTCCCCATTTGCGGCGGTTACACTACCCGAAATACCTCGATGGAGAAGAAATAATAATTATTCGTGTTGAGAAAATCGGCCTGGATATTCCCAGCTCCTGGAGCTAAGAAATGAAGCAAAGAAATTTCTGAGCGATAAATGTGGAAGCGCTAAGATAGAGCAACAGCGCATACAGCTCTAGCCGTAACTAGCAAAGACTGAAACATCCGCTTACGTTCATAAATTAGACTTCAGGCATGAGAGGACTCCTACCCTCAGTTTCAGCCTGCCCCGAAATCGGAAGGAAAGAAGGGATTTCTCCGATCTACTGTTTTGGTTTTTTTTCTACTATCAAGGGAGGAGGTAAATGAGGAGGGCGAGGCGCCCCGCTACCGTGCCCAGCACCGAGCGGCCCTGGCCTGCCCGGGATTTTTTCCCCGCGGGCTACTCGGCTGCCGGTTGAGGCTAGCCCAGCTGCGGCACAGCATCTCCCCGCGGGCGGCGGAAACTCCACAGCTCCGAGGCGGAGAGCTCGGACCTCCGTCCCCGCAGTGTCGCCCCCCATCCCCCTCCCCAAAAGAAAAAAACGAAAGCAACCTCTCAGCATGCCCCGCAGGAGGCTTTCTGGATTTAAGAAAAAGAAATACTTAAAAAAAAAAAAAAAAAAAAAAAAAAAAACAGAAACGAAAAAAATCAGGACCAGGTCCGAAATGAGCCACCGGAATGGTTTGATAGGCGTTAATTACTCGTCCTGTTAGCAGAGCGGCTCCGCGGCAGCGCACCGCCCCGCCGAGCTGCCTGATCTACGGAGCTCCCGGCTCTGCTTGCCCGGACCGCCCTCCCGACCCGCAGCATTGCGTGCGAGAGTCCCCGCGCCTTCTCCAGGGACAACAAACAAACGAAAGATAAACTAAAAAATACTCCCCCCGCCGACAGCCCCCATTTTCACTGCGAAGAGACGAGAGGTGCAGCCGCCGAAGGGACGCTGCGCTCCGCTTCGCCCGAGCCCCGGCCCTGCTCTGCAGCTCCCGCGGAGCGGGGATAAAACACCAACCCCGAAATACCAACCCTGAAACACCAACTCCGAAACACCAACCCCCCAAACACCTCCCAGCACAGGCAGCGCGGAGCGGCCGCCCGTGCCCCGCTCGCCCCCGCGCCACCAGCTCCGCGGGTGCGGAGACCCCACCGGGCCGGGCTGGGCCGGACCGGACAGGGCTATCCGGGCAGCTCGCTCCTTTCCCTGGTGCACGGCGGGGATGAGGAGCGGCAGCTCACTGCCGCGCTCCGGCCGTCTGGTCTGCATTAATGTTTTTATAAGGGGCTCAAACAAATCGAATACAAGGTCACCAAATAATTAACAGTTGTGAATTCCCTCCTTTCCCATTAAAATACTTCCCTGTTTATATTTCATTTTCCTTCTGCCAACGACAACACTGCTTGGGCAAAGGCGCTGCACAGATTACACTACATTGCAGTTTTCGGTCCACCCAGAAACCCGCTGTTTTGCATAAATATGTTGTACTAGATGAACTTCAAGTGGGATTTACACTCTGCTCTTCTGCCATATGCACAGCCGGGCCATTTTCAATTTCTGCATATGGGATGCCAACTTTCGTCCTAGCCCTCTATTCACCACCCTCACGACCCTCATGGCAAGAGCAAAATAACGATGTTCAGATCCCTGTCCATCCGAATCAGCTGCCTCCCACTGGAACGCGAAACCGCACAAAGAAAACGGGGAGGGAAAAAGGAGGCGATCTCGACCTATTTCGATTTCCCCGTCCCTTTGGCGCGGACCACAGCATTTCGTATGCGGGAGCCCTGCCGTGGTGCCGGTGCTGCGGGCAGCTCTGCAGACACAAAAGGGTGAGGCGAGGGGCACTGGCAGCAGCCGGCTTTCGTGGCAATCCCTTCCCACGGAGATCCTTTCGAAAATCGTGCTCCCTCGCACTCCGGCTATTTCTTTTTTGTTTTCGATTTGTTCCCAGTCATATACCGCGTTTCTTGCTAGCTGTGGGATTGCTTGTTTATAGCTCCCTTCTCCAGCTCCCTCCCGCTCTCTCCTTTTTCTTTTTTTTTTTTTTTTTCCCCTGCCTGGTGGAGTCCTTGCAGCTCCTAATTGTCCTGCCTTACTGTGGAGCTCCAATGCTGGGGGTCCTGAGGCCAGTGAGAGCACCATCTGCGTTTTAATGAGTTACTTCATGTGCCAACAGTAATTTTCCTACATTCAGCTAGGTCCTGTCTGATCTTGCGACCGTAACAAGGGGGAGCGAGTGGGGGGCGGGAGGGGGTGGAGAAGGGGGAATCGCAAACCTTTTCCCCCCTTTCTCCTCTCTTTTTCTACCGACGGGAGAAAAAATTATATATGAATTAAACAGTAGTGTGGCTTCACTCCCTCTCGAGCTACCCTGAAAACGATCTTATTAGCTTCAAGCGGGAAGGGAAGAAGCGAAGCAAGGGGAAGCGGCTGTGGGTGTCTGCACCGAAGCGCTCTGCCCCGCAGCCTCGGAGGGCGGTGGGACGGGCGGGCTTGGGACCGCTGTGGCCGGGAGCTGCTGCCGGCCAGAGCCGAGCAGCCCCGCCGGGTCTCTGCGGACACGCAGGCACGGCAGCCCGCCTCGTACGGGAAAGGTGTTTCTCTGATTAAAAGTTGCTTCGCGCTCCTCTGCGGGCTGCTGTCCCCCCGAAATGCTGCCATGCAGGATGGAGTGCGGCAGGTGGGACGGTCACCGCCATATCCCCCCCGGAGCTGCCGCTTAGGTAAAGAGCAGCCCATCTAATTGGGTCAATTTGGGCGGCTATATTGTCTGCAAATGAATTGACAGAAAATCTGCCCCCCCTTCCCCGCTTTCCCTGAGCGAAGACTGTTCATCATCAGCACAACTCCAGCTCGCCAATTAACTGGGCTAGGAGCCCACGGGGAGGTGGGCAGTAAAATAGCTACCACTTCACAGGAACGGAAGCTCTCTTGAAGTTTTTTGGTGATGTGCCATTGGCTGGTCCACTTCATTATGGGAGACTAGACAATATTTGATATGTTATGACATGAACACTCAATTAGATCACTGAGTTGAAATACTCCAATCAGTGGCTTGATGCTAAGCAACCCTCAGAAGGTCCAGCAGAAGGTCACAGCCTGTGACACATCAAATCAAAATCAATGGGGAAAAGTGAGGCTTTTCCTTAATCAAACTAGGACTTCTGTTAGCAAATCACTTCCCCCGGAGTAGAATCTCACATGCAGCGAGATGAGCTAAATTTGTTAAATTAACTGTCTTTCTTCTGGTTATCAAGAATAAGATGATATCGAGCGCGGCTCCATTTCCTGAGGCTTGCAGAATTAGCACCCCGTTTCCTCTCCGTCAGGGGGAGCGGTCCAGCTCCTTTCTGGCGGCTGAATTTTAGAAACCGTGTTTCTAGAAAGCGAGTCCTCTCCCCCCATCCCCGCTTTTAATAGCGACGAAGAAAACAATCCCCATAAGGCGAAGGGGGAGAGCAAAACCCCTTGTCCTCTTTCCCCTCGAAAACCTCTGCGGGCTTCCGACCGCGAGGGGCACATACTGCGGGCGCTTCCACGCATCCTCCCGAGCCGGGAGAGGCGCGACGGGCACCGAGGTGGGAGGTGAAGAGCCCCCCCGAGCCAGGGGTATCGATGGGGCAAGGGGCTGAGCCTTGGGTGCCGTGGGCGGGGAGAGGCTTCCGGCTCGGGGAGGCGGTGAAGGGGGTCGGTTTGGGTTTGGTTCGATTTGGTTTGGGGCAATCGGCCTCCAAGGGAGCCGTGTGATTTTCCTGGCGCCGTGTTTTGCCCTAAAACGGCGGCAATACGGTGGGAGGGGGCGAACTGTCCCGGCTCCCGGCGCTGCCAGCCACCGACAGGTATACCAGTGCCCGAGTGCGGACGGAGGGGAGGGTCTTCGGATGAGGGAGAGGGGAGGAACGAAGGCGCAACCTTCATTAGGAACCTGTTAATTAGTCTGTTCTTAATGGTTCACAACCAGGGTAACGAAAAAAAGGGGGGAATAAAAGGGGCAGGGGGGCGTTTTTATGGAAGAGAAATTTTACTCTGGACCGACGATAAACGTGCACTCACGGCCCCGGTATGAGCAATACGACGACGAGAGAAAAGCACAGGAGGGCCCCGCGGCAGGTCACGGAGGGGGCCCGGGAGCCCCACGGCACCGATGCTGCCCGGGAAGTTCTGCGGCCCAGAGTAGTGGGCCCCGCTGCCAATCCCGGCCTCGGGGTGCGTGAGGACCAATCCCGCATACAGCTCAAAGGATACGGCCCCGGAGCAGACGTCAAGTCCGTCCGCCCCTCGCTGAGTCTCGGTACCGGGCGGTACCTGGGCTGCGCGCTGCCCTCCCGCAAGCGGAGCCGGAGGGTCCCAGCCCCAGCGCTCTCGGACGGGGCCAGGACTCTTGCAGGTATCCCCGATAACGCGACCCGAGGCGAGAGCAGCCTCAGGCAGAAGATGTTTGCCCTCGGTCAGTTTAAACTTTCTTTTTGCCGTGCAGCCGCGTCGATAAGAGCAACCCTTTCTCCGGCGGGTGGAAAGAAACCAGAAGAGCGATATTTAATTTTTTTTTTCAAAGTTGAATTTACACCCAAATTCCGCCTGCAAAGCTGGGGCGTGTTTTCCACCACCCCGTGACGATTCGGGGAGGAACACTCGTGTTTCTCGCAACCAGCACTTAGTGCTGCCTCGGCTCGACTTTAGTGCTGCGGAGCCGTTTGCTTTAAAATAGAACAACGCGACTCCCAATTTACCGAGAGATTTGCACTTTCCTGCAAAACCGGGGAAGGGAACAGCTCCGGTGACCACTGCAGCGCGCTTCCCACCTCCCCAGCACCAGGCTCCAGGGGACCGCAGCCTCGTACCGTGGATCGCAGCGGGAAGGGGCACCCACAGCCCCGGGGGGACCGTGAGGGGCGTGGGGGGCAGAACTTACCTCGTCCCCTGTCTACAAAACTAGTGATGGTGTTGGCGGATTTGGACGACTGAAAAAAGCTGGCGTTGATGCCCAGTTTCTCCGCTATGGAGTAAGTCCTGAACAGAGACAGCATGTACTCGTGGGGTTCCGCCCGTGGGAGCGCCCGGTCCACGGCTTGTCCCCCTTGCCGCGGGCGGTTCTCCCGTGGGGATCGCGGCATTCTGCGGCTGCGACCACCTCTGGAGGAGGCGGCGAGCTCCGAGGAGGCAGGGAGGGAAGCCGGGAGGCAGCAAGGTAAATCCCAGAGGAGGCTGGCGAGCAAGGCGGCGGAGAGCAGGGCCCGGCGTGCATTCATAGCGAGAGGCGGCGGCGGTGGGGAGGAAGAGGAGGGCGGCCCGACGTGCGGCTCCGGCGGCCCACGGAGCGGCGCGGGGACTGCGCGGCGGCGTGGCGCGGAGCGGCGACTGCACCCGGGCGGGCTCGGCCCGCAGCCGCCCGCCCCGCCCCGCGGGTACCGCCCCGCCGCGCACCGCCCTGTGGGGGCACCCAGCCCGCCCCGCGGGGCGGTCCGCGGCGGGGCGGGACACCCCGTGGTCGGCTGCTTGGGGGTCCCTTTGCTCCCTCCTCGCCGTGTTCTCCACGCGGGAAGTGGATACGAGGGCCGGAGAGAGATGCCGCGCGTCCTGCTGCCACCTCTCGGGTACCGCTTCTCATCACCCACCGGCGCTGTCATCTGTTCAGGTGCCTCAAAGGTTCTCCAGGTTTGAGCGTGGGCAGATTCGTCCAATGACCATGATTTAAGATTGAGGCTCTCTGTATTCCCGTGGCTATGTGCCTGAAAACTGGGCACAAAGCAGGGATCTTAGAAGGAGAATTTGGTGGCAAGTGAGGGTCTCACCTTGGGATGTGCCAGGACCCATCTAGCTAGCAGTCTTGCGGCAGGTCCTGTCACTTATTAAGAGAAGGAAGGGAAAGCATAGGAAGACCCAGGGACCATTCTCCTTGTCTCAAAATCTGCAAATTGGCCACCAAGAGGGGACCAGCCCAAGTGGAGCACAGTGCCAGGCTGGGGTCTGGCAAAAGGCAGCACTGAGCACTACTGGGCAGACAGCAAGATAAGGGTAGCCTGGGGAAGGCAGGAAAGACTTCTCAAAGCCGGGCACACATTTGCCTTGTCCTGGTCATGCAAAAGACAGCAGTGAAGCAGAAGTACAAGGATTCAGAAATTCACTGTCTCCTTTTCATTCGGCTTTTCAGAGGTGCATCCTTCAGCATAAAACCAGTGTCAGTCCTCCAATGGTTTCATCCAACCGCCTGTCTAGGGTTCTAGGGTTCACAGCCATGATGGACAAAGCATAGTAACATGCTTGCACTACTCTACCTGTCCTGATCTCTACTCGCTTCTCCTTTACCTTCTCATCCTCCTGCCTGAGCCATGGCACTGCTGCTGCAGGCAGCCACAAACCACGCTCTTCCACTTCCCCATGTGGCTTTTCTCTGCCCTGTGCTGAGCATTCCTCCTTTCCAGGCCTGATGTCCCATTGCCCACTTCTTCCTACCTCTTCTATCTGCCCCAGCTCTGCCACTGGTGGATTTTCCTCTCATTCCAGTAAGAGGTCATGCATGTTTAGCTGTGAAAGCCTGGTCCATAGTAAATAAAGGGAATCTGGTATTCATCCCAGATTGAATCTGAGATCTCTGACCATGCTCCTCCATCAGCTGCCATTCTTCATGCAGTCATACGATGGACTTATGGAGTTGTCTTTCTTTCTCGGCTCTCATTTTCTGCCAAGAGAGAGCAGCTCATGCCTGAGCTTTTGGCACCACTCCCTGTGCAACACAGGATCAGTGAGAGGAGGCAGACCCTGACAGGGCATATGAAGCAGGCTTCTAGCCTGGCACAGTTTGCCTGTAGGGTGCTTAGTCCCACTGTGTTCCCCATCTCCTAAGGAGAGACGCTAGGGACTATGAGGAAGACAAGGGGAATATTCAAACCAAGTGGCAGGCTCAGGTTCCAAGTGAACCAGGCTGCATCTCTACTAGAATAAAAGATAATTCCAAGACAGGAGCTCACACTATCCTGCAGCCCTCCATACATGGCTTAGAAGGCTCCCTGGTGTGGTTTTGGTCCATGCCAACTAGCACTTTTCCAGCCAATACCCAGGCCTGTTACAAGTTATGGCTTGTGCCAGGGGCTGTCCCTAGATGGCCATTTGGATGTGCCCATGTGGATGTGGGACACATCATATAGCTGGGGTTAAAGAATGGGGCCCATCATTGCCTTGGCTTCTTTTTAGAAGGATGGATGTACTGTGAGGTGCCGGCAGATGAACTGTGAAGAGACAGGGCTACAAAAAGTATCAGTGACAGTGCAGAAATGAGGCAAGTGTTCTGCAAAACCAATTCCCACTTCATTCTGTCCTGTTTCTTCACCTCCTTTTATTTATTGTGCTTTCACTCCTCATGTCTATCCTCTGGCTTCACAGACACCCTCCTGACCACTACCCTCCCTTTTCATCAGCTGCTTTCTGCACTGGGAGCATCCCCCCTCCTCCTGTCCCTTTGGCTTCTCTTTTCTGATGCCTCACTTTTGTTGCTTCTGCTCCCCTTTGCCATTCCCATCCTTTCTGCTCTGTACTTAGCATTTTGGCTATTTTTTTCTTGCCATGACCCAGTTCCTTCCGGAGCCTTATCATCACTTTTTTGTTTCCTTCTGCTCCTTTTGTGTCCTATTCACTTATTCCATGCTCCTGCCGGCTATCTCCAATCAGCTGCCCAGCTCCAGTTTCTCCTCTGTCAACTTCTGCCCAACCCTAGCCCCCCAGGCTCTTTCTTTTCTCCCCTGCTGTATTTCATTGTCCTGTTTTTCTTTTCCGATATTGTTCCCACTTCCCACATCCCCTCCTTGTGGTCCCAAATGCTGCTGCTGCACGGCTGCCCTTTCCCACTCTCACTCTGCTGGTTTCCAGGGTCCCCTCTGGTGCTCCCGGGGTGTCTGTTCCCTTCCTGTCTTTGTCTCTTGGTCTGTCTCTCTCTTCCCTCTTTGTTCTCAGCTTTTTCCTCCCTTGGCCTCCTCCTCTCCCAAGGGGAGGTGGTTTCATACTAATGCAAAGCTGCAAGGTCTGAAGAGCAACTTCCATCAGCCTGATTTAATTTCTACCTGCTGCCTTTGCATATTTTAACGCATTCTCTAAAATTGACTTGGATAGCTGCTTTGCACTGTCCCTTCTTTATCAGGGGCCTGACTTGAAGCCCTCTGCAGCTAGCAGAGAGCTTTCTTCTGGCTCCTGTGACCTTTCAGGCAGTGTAGCCAGAGGCCCTGGCTGCTAAGGCAGATGTCCCCTGACTGCACCCCAAGACTGTTGCTCAGTGGGTGAGGGTGCACACAGGTAGCAGTAAAAGCCATAAATAGGCAGTGCTGCTTTCCAGCCTGTTTCTCAAAGATTTAGCCTGCTCAGGGTTGTCCCCGTGCCGTTTTGGAAGACAATGCCATTGTTCAATATAGCAAATTGCCAAGACAGTCACTTAAGGGAATGATGGAGTACGGAACTGTGGGGATATAACAATTGTGGCGCCTCATGGAGCAACACAGTCAGGTCACTGAGAGGGACTTGAATATATTGAACCATCTTAAGAAGATTTGGTTTTGATTTTCCCTGAGAAAAACTCTGTGGAACTGGACCTGGGAGCTGCAGGCAGGAGAGGGCACTTCGTGGGGCAGAATGAGAATCAATCAGTGCCTGTGAGACACTTAGGATCCCTGCTTCAGTGCATGGCAAAGCGTGAAATAATGGCAGCAACAATAAAAAGAATAAAATAATAGAAGCCACCAGAAAAGAAGAATAGTGTTTTAAAAACTTTCCTTTCCGGTTTTTGCAACAATAAAAGTTGGCCAGATTTCAGTTCATAATTGCATTATGCATATTTTGTAACTTTTTTTTTTTTTAATTTTAAATATGTTTCTCAGAACTAAAACAATTCGGAGACTGCAAAATGAAGTTTTAAAACGAGTTTCATTAATTTGCTTTCATTAATACAAATACTTTTTACATCTTTCACAGTTTTTCTTTTTGTGAATTTGCTATTCTGGGGAAATGTATAAATGAATGGGGGCAAATTTGAAAGTCAGAAAGCAGTCCAAATCAAATGCAATTTCTTTCATCTGGAAGTTTAATGGAAATTTCTCTTGCTATAACCATAACATGAGCGGCCATGTTGAGGAAGAATGTCAGAGGTTATTATTCATCCTTGCAAAGTGGTCAAGCCAAGATGTAAGCATCACTCATTTCACCTCTGGTTGTGGTCATTTGTAAGACTTATTGTGGTGTGTAAGGGATATGAGTACAGAGTTGATCAATTTGTAGACATTCCTCCTAAGTATTTTTTTCTTTTTTTTGCATCTAGGTTGATGCTTGTCTTAACACCGACGATGCATTGCAGGATTTTTATTTCTGTGAAACAAAATCATTCTTTATTAGGATGACTGGAAAATGTACCCCCTCAAACTATGGGCTTTTCCCCACTTTAGCACAATAGGCTCCAAAAAGGCTGTGGTTATACCACATGATCAGGGGGCAGGGATTCTTACCAGCACAGCAGTTAGAACATTTTCCAAAATGCCCGTGTAGTCCATATGTGCTGGTTTTCAGCAAAGCACCAGCCTCCACAAGCCCTGGCTTTGAAAATGGGATTTTTTTTTCAAAGGCCCTGGTTTTGAAGCATTAAATTCTTATCCTTTTAGCCTCAGTATTTTTAACACCTCTATTTCTTTCTGCAGTGCTCATGAAAAGGTTGGTTTTCAGTGCTTCACAATGGCAGGAATATTTATTTTTCAGTAGCTATATTTTGGTCCAGAAGTTGCTCCCCCTTCCCCAGATGGATCTTCCCTTATGGATAATGGGCCAGTTCCTCTCCCTACCTCCCTCCCAGCTGGGCTGCCCTGCTCTTGGCTGAGAGGCTCCATCTTCTGAGATGGAGCACCAAACTCCTTCTCTGCTCTGTGCATTCTGGACCATCACATTAGCCACATTTTTTTTTCCCCTTAACACAGAAAACCTAAACATATATGTTTTCCTAAACATATTTATTTCAGCATGCCCCATCTCCAAACTGTCAACATGAACCTCAAAGGTCTAAGCAGATCAAGATTTTTAACTGCCAAAATTATGGTGTGTGAACTAACAGAAGACAAAGGAGCATACCCAAATAAATAGTGTTGCTTTAGGAGAGTCTGAGTACCTCCTGCATTGTGGTCCTCCAAAGAAAGTTCTGTTTCACTTTCCAAGATCCTACAAGGGATCTGCACCTCTCCCAGTGCCCCACAGCCTGCGGAGCTCTTCCAGATGAGTCTCCCTGTTCCAGCTCAGTGGAGGCTTGTGCAGACCCACAGTGTGGGGACAGGGTTTCCCATTCCTCTTCCTCTTGCTCCTGCTTTTTGTGGTAATTCTTTTCACAAGAAAAGTCGGGAGAAGGAGCAGGGCTAAACCTACGCCTCACTGTTGCTTTTTGCAGTGTTTTATTTTGCCACAAACCAGTGGCAACTTTGCTTCTCTGCAAGCTCTCTGTATTTTTGTCACTGTCTTAGATTAGAACCACATTGTCTCTCACTCACAGTTAAAAACCTAATATATGGATGTGAAGAGTGAAGCCACTCCTGCATTCTTGGTGCATCAAAACACATCCTGACATCAGGAAGACAAATTGCAGCGAATAGATCGGGAGAAAGGGAAGAAGTTTGCAACAGTGATTCTGTTTTCATTTGCTCTGGTGTAGAAAATTAAAACTATGTAGGAAATTGTTTTTCCTGTTTAGGATAGATTTGATTTTGAAAAATTAGTGCTAACTTTGTAAACATTAAAATAGACGCAATAAAGATGTGAAATTTCACACAGGGGATCCACAATGTTTGTATAATTATAAGCATATGGTTACTTTACACGAAGTCTCTGTTATACTTTTATTTACTAGTGCTTGGGGAAAACAGAGGTTCTCAAATTCAGTGTTTATTTACATGTATAGGGAAAGTCACAGGCTCCATTAACCTGTCATAATCTGCATTTCTGTCTTGGAACTCCAGCTATATAAACCAAACCCCCACTCACACCATCATTTCTAATTTGTTCAGCTACTCTGTTAGATCAGGCAATTTCTGTCATTTCTAAAGAATGTATATCCTGCTGCTGGTGGCAGGATGAGAACTGCTTACCACCTCAGTGCCTGCTTATTTCAGCTCTTGTGGGGGCAAAAGTGAAAGCTGTTGCTTCAATGCAGTTTTCTTTTTTTCTGAGGAATTTTGTGGGACTTTAATTTGTTTTCTTTTCAGTCTGACTTTCTGCAAGGCTATGAACCAGCCCTGGAGGATACTCAGCATTTTTTCTTTGATAGCCACAATTCCTAATTTTATAGGAACACAAAAGGAACTCAGATCCAGCAGGATTCAGCCCTCAATTTGTGGGCTGAATTGCATTATTTTTTGTCTTTAATACTGAGTGGCTATATGTCTCTAGGGCTATTCTTTTCTTCAGGAAGTGTGGGAGCTCCTATATTCGCAGTAACTTTACATTTTAGGAAAAAGGTGAAATAATTTGCAGGGTTTTTTTCACCTTTTCCCTCTTTGTAGGAATACTTATAGTTTTGATAAGCTAAATTTAACTGTGAATGTGGGTTTTTTTGGGGTAAATACCTCAGCTCAGACTTGCATCTTTGGCTTCACGCAGGCTGTTGCTATTAAATGATGCTTGGTGTTATGAATGATCACAACCACACGTTCTGACTGGAGAGGGACAGGGACATAGAGCAAATTCCTTTCAAAAGAAGATGAAGGAGTCTGTACAAAGTGTTGCATCACTGCAGTCTGGCCTAACAGCACAAAGAAATTTATTTGCATCCTTTTATTTTACAATTCTCTTCTCACCCATCTCTTTTTCCTTTGCTTCCCTCTTGTCACTTCAGCACTGCATGGCTACTTGGAGCATGGCAGCTGGGTTTTCTCACAGGCCCTGAGAAGACTTCAAGACATCTTGGTTACTGTTCTGTTACCACTTCTGGGGAGAAAATGAGCATTTATCTGACACCTCAGAGATGTGGGTACCAATCTCATCCCTACTCATTCTACCTCGGTTGTGTCACCATGTCTCTCCTTACTTCTGTTTCTGCCTCAGTCCTTGTTTCAGCTGCTAACTCTTCAGCACAGCATCTGCTTCCCACCCACTCTTATTTAGTTAATTTCTTGGTAGGGAAATTTTAATTTTTCCTTACATTAGTTCAAAACAATCCACCAGTGCTAGCTTTGCCAAGCCCACTGGGTATTGCTTACTGCCTTCCCAGAGGCTTACCTGGAGCCATTTTCCTTAGAGAAACCCTTCAGGACCCGTGCAGGACAGTCCCTGCATACAGATCCAAACCAGGGAGGTGCTGATGGAATAGCCTCTGGCAAACAAAACAAACTCCTGGGAAGTATAAAATTCATTTGACCCTTGGCAATGCTTTGATATTGGAAGGAGATGGGCTGCAGCAATCCTCAGGCTGGGAATATCCCCTTGTCCAGAGAAGTTGTGCCTGAGGATGGTGGCAGGAGAAGGAGAGGCACAGGCTGAACTCTGTGATGTGACAGCTGTTCACAGTAATTCCACTCTTTTCCCCTTCCTTTTCGCTTGGTTTACTGGGGAGGGAGTGAAAGGCATAGAGGGGAGAAGGAGGTGATCAAGGAAAAACAGGAAAAGGCAAACTGATAGTGGTTTTATATCAAAAGGTTAGCTGTCAGCTGGATCTTCCCCACTAAATAAAGGGACTTGATGTGAATTCTACCCCATCTCAGAAAACATGCTGCAAGTGCTCCTTTTCCTTTACATTTCTTTTTTTGCATTTTAAAATCTCTGTAATTTTGAAAAGTCACTTTTCCTATCCCTGTCACAAGAGAGGCAGGCACAGCAAATGGAAGCTGATGACTTGCCCTGGAGAAACAGCTGAAGTATTCTCCAAGGGGCAGTGCTACAGCACAATCCTGTGGCTGCCAGCAGCTATCAGGAGCCTCCAAGCTCCAACCCCAGTCAGCCATAGTGTCCCTCCTTTATAGGTCCTGAATTAACTCAGCTATTTTGCTCAGTAAAAGATGATTAAATAGCAGTAATATGTTATCATTAGAGGCTTCCTACTAAATTATGACCATAAATACTGGCATAAGAAGAGTAAAGCTTCCTCAAGATGAGCATATGAGAAGACACTGTTTCCTTTAACATGGTCCACAAAATGTGATGGTTGACCAAAGTGTTTATCAGTGCTACCTCTTAGAAATCAACAAGTTCATTTTCAGTTCCTCTGACTGCTTTATATTTAACGCAGCAATGTGGTTACCTATTACATAAAACTACATCATTAAATAGATTCCTCAAACCATTTTCAACACCACAAAGGCAAAAACTTACACAAAAGAATTCCAAGGCTCAAAAAGAAGCATTCACCAGCTAAAGCATAGCAAAACCCTCTTGCCTGCAGCATATTTTGTTTCCTTTGTAGCTTAATCATAATTCTGAATTCTCTTATTTAAAATGCTTGTTCTGGGATTAATTAAATCAGCTGGTCTGGTCCTTGAGCTTCTGATGTGTACATTTATTTCTTAATGTATGATGGATTTTTTTCTATATACACGAGTATTGGCAGCAAGACAGAGCAATGCCAGTGTGTTGTACCAAACAAAGAGCTCTAAAGCAGAAGTGTTTGTTTCTTCCCCACCGATGCCAATGCTGCCCTGGCATGGGGAATCACTTCCACACCTCCTATACGTGCATGGCTGCTGGTGTAAGCAGACACCAGTGAGTCAGGAGGGAACTGGGAGTGACGGCAGAACAAGAATATTAGTTCATTTACAAATAAAATTATGGGTATAGCCTTTATCCTGGGTATTTTATCTGTGCCAATCAAGCAGCAAAAAAGTGCTTTATTAAAGCCAAGCTGAAACTGCAAACAGTGTAGATAACAACCCTCATGCTCACTGTGGATCAAACAGAATAAATGTACAGTAGTTTGAGAGGTGCTGGTTTGCCCCTGAATGTCTGAAGTTTGGAGATATTTGCTCACTTTGGGCCCGGAGCCATCTGTAGGCAAGGGGAGTGGGCTGGGGCAGAGAGCTGACCTTTTTATTGCAGGGCTGGTGCACGGTCATCAGAAGAAACCTGCTGCTGTTCAGCCCGCAGCCTTTGCACCAGCGCTGCTCTCACTGACAGTAATGGGAATTATGGTTGCACTTTAACTTTCTCATGTGCCAAGGTACAGCCGCACACAGTTCTCCTCTTTATAAAAGAAGACCAGGCACTCTATAACTGCTAAGAACAGGCTGTCTGAAAGGTGTTTTATTAACTAAAGTTGGGGAAGAAAATGAAACTGAAAAGAATACGACTGCATATTAAACTACATGAAGTGGTCATGACAACTGGGGATCTCAGGATCATAAAATTTTAACAGCTGGATGCAATCAGTGGGGATTTTCTATTTTTCTTTTTTGTTAAGCTTAAGAAAGAAAAAGAGGAAGAAGAAAAAAAAAAAAGAAAAGCTTCATTTTACTCAAGCAAGCTTTTTATCCAGCTCAGCTTTCTTTGCTTAACATCAGAAGTTGTCTTTACTTCTCTATAAATCTCAGCACTGCCTGTGCTTAGTTGACATCGTCCTTTTCCCGGGGCAGGGATTCCACAACTGGAGGTGTTCAATATCCCTAACAGCAGCACGACAAGGAATGGAAACCAGAGAAATGCGTGTTATAGGGACACTTCCCCCGTGTGTATGCAATTTTCAGAACTTACCAAATAATTAATCAAAATCAAATTTTGCTTCACAATTCATCAAAACTCAACTGTGCCTGAAATCCCACAGTAGTTCTTCAGCAAAAGGACAAAGTTCCACGGTAAGTCAGCAGAAACACTTTAATGTTTGCCTGGGCATCTTCCATTTCATCACATGTAGTCTCAGCCCAGGCTTTCACTTATGTACATTTCTTTCTTTAGCACTCCCTGCTCCCTGGTAATGTCAGCACTTGCCTTGAGGTAGCTGAAGAAACATTTCACAGACCGAGCTTTATCAGACCTATAGAAACAGAGGGCATTACTGAAAATAGTGTAATGGATTTCCTATCCCCAGAAAAAGCGTATGTTTAAAAAACAAGTTCAGAATTGCATATAATTTATGGAATGGTATTCCTTGATAGCTCCAATGAGGACTAGCTTATTTGTCCAGGGAGTAATAGGATATTATTCAGCATAACTGAGTTTGATGGCTCTCTGTCTGACTTGTATGACTTTTTTTAGGCAGCCTTATAAACAAGCATGTTTCCTCAGTTCATTGTTATTTCTGTGTCTGTTAAAATGCAAACTGACTCCAAACTTCTGGCTTCACCTTTCAATGCTTACATGTGCATTTTCGTTTACTAAAACAACTTCATTTTTCATTTACTGATGGCTCATGAAGCTTACAACAGCATCCACACATCTGAAGAAAATCTGCTTCTCTTGTTGCATTTTCAGCCTCCCCAAATCCCACTTGTCTCCAAAGTCACAGGTTTTCCAGAGCAGAGGTTGCATTCTGTATAAACTCCTAAGCCCTTGTTTTGAGGACTGTGGATGGGCTTTGCCTCTCCTGAGGGACTCAGCTCTGCATATTCATACTTAGGGTCAGAGCACGGCAGGATGGAGTACTGAGGCTGCAAAAAGAGCAGATGTCACCTGAGGAGTTTCCACCTTCAGTCTCCCAGTTCCTTTAATGGGTTGCCCTAAATCATGTTTTCCATGTTCTTCCACAAAATAATTTGGAAACACCTGTAGAAGGGCCAAAATAAACACTAGCAGATGGTGTTTGGAAAATGTCAGGGGCTGCCCTTTGATGAGGCGCCTGGGAAGGGAGCTGAGCACATCACCTGGCAATGCCTGCATCAGTGAGCTGTGGAGAAAACTGCTGGGCAATGAAACTCTGGCTGGGCTTGGTGACTGCAAAGACCTGGGACAGGGTCTGTGTCTGGACTGTGAAGGACTTCCGAGTGGTGGGCTTGCTTCAGTCCCAAATGTCTCTAATTGAAGTAAGCCCTCGCCAAACAAAGATGCTGCATGTGCTTTGAGCAGAGAGGTAAACTCAGAGCCACCGGCACAGGTTAAATGACCAGGGTGAAGAGACAAGTAACATGCTTTTCTATGGAGAGACAGCTAAAAGTACAACCAAACCCCGTGCTTGGACTACATGATGTATTTCAGAGGCTTGTACAAGGCACTGCAAGGGTCATGAGGCTTTTTTTTCCAAGAGAAATTGCTGCTCAGTGGGTCCTCAGGGGAATCATCGAGTCATTCCATGCATCAGTCCCAATGAACTAGCAGCATCCAAGTGAAAACCCGGGCAGTCAGTGAACGAACATCCTCGGAGGGAGATGTTTGAGTGAAAATAGGCATCGTACTGGCACCTGGCGGGTGTCACCGCTGATGACACGAAATGCGCTCTGTGGGACTGGCACTTAGGCTCCGAGCAGACTTTTCCCTCGTAAGGCCAACATCTGAGGAGTGCACGGGCTTTGCGGGGACACAGGGCGTAAGGACTCCAGTTTCCTGACCTGCCCCCTGCACCTCCAGCTTACGGACGGCCCGGAGAGCCCGGCGTGCACCCACCCCCGGCCGGGAAAGCTCCCAGAGGAGAGGGAGCACGGGCGGCCCCTTCCCCGCAGTTACCGAGACACCGTCCCCGCTCCGGTGCCGCTCCCGCCCCCGTCCCTGCTCCGGTCCCGTCCCTGTGCCGCCTCGCTCCCTCCCTGCTCCGGGACCACTCCGGTACCACTCCCTCCCCGCTCCGGTACTCCCCGGTAGCGCTCCGGTACCCCTCGCTCCGGTACCCCCCGGTATCGCCCCGGTACTCCCCGGTACCCCTGGTACTCTCGGTACCCCGCGGTACCCCGCGGTACCCCGCGGTACCCCCGGTACCCCGGTACCCCCGGTACTCCCCGGTACCCCCGGTACCCCCCACTCCCTCCCGCTCCAGGGGGCGGCCGGGCCGTGCCCGGGGCGACAGCGCCACCTGGCGGGCGGAGCGAGCCCCTGCCCCACCCCCCGTGGGCTCTCCCGGTCGGCACTCCAGCCGGGACTCCAGCCGGGACTCCAGCCGGGACACACAGGCGCACTCCCCGGTCGGAGTGTCCCTGACAGTCACACGGGCCTTTTCGAGGACGGTTCCCTTCATTTCGTCTCCACTCCCTGGGGCAGCGCTGCCCATGGGGTTGTTCTGCTGGAGTGCAGCCACTTCCCAAAAATTTCTGACCTCCTTTTTGTTGTTCGTTTGTTCCACATGCTCATTCCACTTCCCAAAGCAGGAGCCCAGAGCCTGACTTTCCCATATGACACTTGCCTTGCATGCGGCGAGGATCCAGCAGGAATGACAGCACAGACATGGAGCAGCTACAGAGAGCATCCGAGGTGAGGAAACAAGAAGGCAGAAGCTGGAACAGTGGGCATCCAACCTAAATCACACAGCACAGCTGGATTATGAGATAACGGCTTTTCTCACAGTAGTGAAGAGGAGAAATGCAGAGATATGAAAAATTTAAAGTTATTTTCCTACACTTATCATAAGATGAACACAGTGTAATGTCTGGAGAGAAGCAGCTCTGTATGTGGTGATCTGTGGGTGTTGGCAATCTGATGGGTGCAGCAGCTATCCAGAGGAGTCCTGTGGTCTTTGCTGCAGGTGTTTCAGCAGAGAATACCATTTTTCCAATTATTCATGCTTTTTTTCCCATGTCCTCGTGGGACAGCTTTGTAAATAAACCCTGTGTGATCTCTGCCTGAGACTACAGGCTCACAAAGGTACCCTGCAAAATGATAAAGACAGCATGAGCTTCAGGAGAGGTCCTGTAGCTCATATAGATCTGGGCACATAAATGTGGCTGTCCTGGAGCCAAATTCTGCCCCATGTGTCACTCACCAATGTCAGAAACACAAGTTTTGTGTCCAGGTTGCTCTTTGCTGCAGGTGTAAAGTACTAGACCACAGCTGTGGCAGATGTAGTCGTGTTCAGTTTAGTCACCTCTGCTAGATAGCAACGACTTTTGTGAAACCACCAAGAGGCTGACAGCTCAAACAGGCACAGTAATATCTAACAGATCCTGTCTGTCTGCAGGAGCCACAACCAGGCTTAGCATCCAAATGGTCTGTGAGATGATACATGTGGTTCTGCAGCTCTGCTTGCACAGCCAGGACTCAGGTGCAGAAGTGAGGTTCTTCTGTGGCACCCAAGCCCTGCAGGTCCTGTTTTCCACTTCTTGGAAAGTTTTCTTCTTGATGTAGAATAAATTTTTAATGATTTTTCTTTTCTAACATTCACGTACATTCCATTCTTTCAACTTACTGATGAGTGTAGCAGTCTGCTTTCCATTTTCACAACGTGTTTTACCCATGAACTTAATTTTCTCATCAGACTTTGAGAGCTGCAGAGGCACTTGGAAAGTTCTTGGCTCACATGCACTGCCCCAGACCACACCTTCTCCTTGAGGAATTCTCAGGCTTTCAACTCAAGACTGTGATCTCTGTAAACCCTTGTCTGTGATGTCTGAATATTTGTAATATTTCTCATTGTTCAGGATTTAGCTCTATCCAAGTGCATGGGGTGACTTGCCATTCACCCAGCAGATATGTTCCAGGCTTCCTCCAGCAAATTTTTCTCACCTCTCCAAGCTCTCCTGTGTACACCAACAGGCTGTCAAGGAGGGCGAGGAGAAGAAAATCATGGTCCCCTCAGAAGTCAGCAGAAAACTTTTCACCTGCTTTTGCAGAGTCCGTGCTGTGCCCTCCCTGCTGACCCCGCCAATGCTTGGGCGGTGTCCCGGCCCAGCGCTCCATCAGGACTTTGGGCTGTCCCTGCTGTGAGCTGCAGCCCTGTGAGGTGATGCTGCCGTGGCCAGGCAGGGACGGGGGTGAACCTCGCTCAGTGCCCGTGTCCTGCTGGATCAGCCCCTGGGTGCACAGAACTGCACGGCTGCAGGTCCAGAAGGGGTTTGTGTGTGGGAGCAGAAATACCATTCCCAAACACAGTAACTCTGAGTGTGAGAAAGATGGAGTCTTCAGTTGTGCCTGGACTACTCAGTGCTTTGTAAGCTTTGGGAGAGCCTGGGATTTCCAGTGAAAAAAAAACTCCACAGTAATAAATAAGATTTAAGACTAACAGAGCTGTAAGAACAATAATTGCAGAACTACATGCTGGTAAATTTTTATCACACAATAATACATATGGCACCAGCAAAGAGAGCCTCTGTTTTCTTTGCTTAAGCATATGAATTACCACACATTTATAAAAGCAACCATTCCTATTCTCTTATGATGTTTGGAATATGTTTGAATCACACAGTCAAGTGTGGGGAAGGGTCCAAAAAAGTTGCATCTGTCTGGTTTATGACTGACAGGAAAGGCCAAGCAATTATCTGAACCCCTGATGGGACAATTTTGTTCAGATGTATTTTGGGGTCAGGAGGCAAGGATTTCATCAGAGAGAGTTCTTCAGCTTATGAAACGTACAATGTGTCCAAAACAAGGTCTGAAGTTGATTAGACATAAGTATTCAAAAGGAAATGATTTACATGACAGCCCTGGATGTATCGTCCTCTCAGTAAGATCTGACCCAGCAAGGCTGAGATAACTCACTTATGAAATAGGGCTTGTGGACCGAGTTAAGCAATTTTTTTTTTCTTTTTCCATTGTAATGCTTTGCAGGGAATCAGTATATAAATTTTCAGGAGCCAGGTGGAAATGTAGGAACAGTTCCTCAGCTGGTGTAAATGAGCGTAACTCCACCAACAGAAGTGCTGGAAAACCAGGGCCATGGTTTCTAGATGGGCTGACAGGTTTGCTGTGTTTTGATGCTGTTTGGCAGGGGCTTTGAAAGAGGCAACACAGGTTGTCCAGGCAGATACAAGGCTCTGTGTGTGTGTAGCATGTGCTGCATCTTTTGCCCCAATGCAGCAGATGCCACACACATGCACAGCTCTGTCAAGGCCACCTGGTCCAGAGGGTCTGCTCAACAGAAAAAAAGAAAAAAATTGTTCCCTTGTTACACGGGGCTTTGCCACCACGAGTATTTTGGGGACACCTGCTGTTGGCAGAGCATGAGGATTTAAACCATAGAGGCTGAGTGCCCTCATAGGGAAAGATCACACAGAAAGTATTAAAAATAATAGTTTCCCTTCATGTCCTCTCTTCCTTTATCCGGTTACTTTTTTTTTTTTTTTAATAGGAGATGGTACAGCTGCAGACAAAGCAGTCTGTTTGCAAATGTTTCATTTTTGGTGTGTTTAAACGTTGTTTATTTCTATACATTCTGCATTTTTGTCTTCCAATTCTGGCATGCACATAGAGTTTGCTATGAAAGAATGAGAATGAATATTTTTAAATTCAAGCAGGTTCACTTTTTAAAGCTTTCTTCTTACAGATGAGACCCTTTTCTCACACCTTCTTAGAGGGTTTTGCAAAGGTCCCTCATGCTTTTAGCAAGACAGGCTTGATGTCTCTGGTAGATTTATTATGAGTCACAACTTAATCAAGGAACCAAGAAAGATTCATTTTTCATGCAACTTGTACAGCATCATCACCTGAGAGGCTCAGCCCTAGTAAATCTTGCTGGCATACTGTGGAGGGTGATCCCGAATTTTCAGACTCCCTAAATGCAAACTGAAGGGATACACTGCTTTATGTCTCCTTCCAAGCTGAAAAGAAATATGTTTGAGAAATAAGCCCTTTAGATGGTAGTTTAATTTGGGGCAGATGTGCCCAACAGCTATGATATCATCCTAAAGTGGGTCTTTTCTCCTTCTCCACTCTCTCCCTCCCCAGCTTTACAGGAAAGATATGGAACATAAAGGGATTTATCAGGTGTCTTATCATAAATGTGCTTTATATCCTGAAGTGCATCTGTGAGCTGATTCTCATAGGTGAAACCAGCTGTTAACTTTGAATAAGGATAAATAAATAGAAAAAGAAAAGACTGTGCACAGGAAAAATTTACAGCCATCATGTATGTTGTGGGAAAGAAGAATAAAACCAAATATACGTTTAGTCTCTCTGTGATTTCTTTCAATGTCAGGACTGTAGGTGAATTTGCTTTCATCCGAAAGTGAATTGAGCTCTGCATTCAGCAGCAAGCAGTGCTGTTTACTGGGCACCTGGAAAGCCATCTTTGGCTGAGAAATGAGGCTCTGTCTATTTAATCACTGGCACCTCTGCCAAGGCAGCCAATGCAGGTGGATAGAAATCCTGCCTGTCGAGTGGTTTTGGCTCTCTGAACTCCCCCCTTCAAAACCTCCAGCCACCACCAAATTAATTTAACATTGATTAACAATTATGCCTGAGGGACACATGGATGTTAGAAGGTAGGTGCCAGTGGACTGGGAAGTACCCAATAAATCTAAGTACCTCTTTGGAGAATACAACCCTGGATACTAAATCATAGCCTAGGATCAGGTGGATTTTGAGTTTAAAGTCACAATTTAGTTGTGTTTTAGGTTACCTAGATCTTGTCCCTATTTCATACCAGAAGAATTATACTAGAAGGATGAAACATGGAGCTTCAAGCTGTGGCTGGCATAAAGGAATCTTGTAGCATGCTTTTGTAGGTGTAGCATGGAAAGATTTTGTCTGCATTTTGCATAGGTGTACTGGGAAGCACAGAAATCCCTTAGTCTTTTTTTCAGAGTTTTTTTATGTTGTGGTTTTGGGGTTTTTTTATGTGGAGGTCTTTAGGTTTTCAAAGGGCAGTAATGTCCAGCCTTCTGAAAAAAATGCAAAGACATCTTGGTATAGTGCAGCTTGTAAAGGGGACCACACAAGATACCTCATAGCTTTAGCCACTGCTTGCACTTCACCAGGCTGAAAATGTACTCACTATGTGACAGAAAAATCCCTGTGCTTTCAGCACACAAACTCTGCATGCTTTCTGGAGTAAGGGGAAAAATTGTCTGTCGTGAGAAGAAAGGCTGCTGGGACAAGGAGCATCGCTCATCTCCCCATATGCACTGCCCTTGCTGGGAGAACAAGATGTTCTGTGCTGGTGCTGATACACCAGGAGAAGATTTTCATGTCCATAAAAGCATAAATATCTGCCTAAATGAAAAAAAGAGGAAGGAAAAATGCTAAGTGAAAAAAAAAACAAACCAAAACTAACCTTAGTACTCACTCATTTTTGCTCTTTAAATATCTGCAGCCAGCAATGCTCAGGGAGTGCCAGGAATACGAAAAGGTTGAGGAAGGGTGAGTGCTAGCAGTCTCAGCCTTTTCACACTTGTTGATGCTGAATCATACAAAACTCCACATAACTCCACATAGCCCTCTTTGGGGCTGTGTGAGCCATTGCCAAGAGAGTGACATCTTTGGGCCAGCATAGCTTTCCAACGTGGAAAACTTCATTGACCATTCAGAGGGAACCAGGGGGGCAATATTTACCCAAACATAACAGAGATTGTGTATCCTGGGGGGAAAAAAAAGAGAGATCAGGATAAAATTAATTTTTGCTGCAACCATTTATGTCTTGGCTTTGTGAAAACTGTTTCAAGTCATTGCCTTTCTTTAGGAGGGTCAGGAGGCCAAGTCCAATGATAAATAAAAAACTCTGAGATCATTATTCCTTTCTTGGACTTTAACTGACGGAAAGCTCCATTCTGTTTGGCTGGGCTGCAGTCCAAAGCCCAGTGACCACCCTGCTTCAGCAAAATGCTGAGTTAGGGTATTCTTGAAAACCTAAAACATCACTTATGTTTTTCCTGATAGGAAACAGATAAAAGTCCTCTGTGTCTTTAATTGTCCATACCCATGCAGTCCTTTTCTTCTAGGCTTGCTAGACCCCTATTGCAGTTGGAGGGTGTAGCAGCTGGGGCTCTTGGTGCCAGCAGAGGTTTTAGTGCCAGGATTTCACTCCTTGAAGGAAGGGAAGACTGGTTGCTGGCCAGACAGCATGTGGGCAAAGCTGCCTCAAGCCAGACTCGGTCTGAGCTTGGGCTGCTGGCTGAGCAGTGACTAGGACACCCATCTCGGTGCTTTTTAAAGGTGTCCACCAAAATCTGGGTTGAGAGTATCTTCTTCTTCACTGGTATTAGCAACATCCACAGGATCTTGGTTAAAGTAACATTAGCCCTGTTTTAATCTGGGGCATGAGCTCAGTGCATTTTCTGAACAGTCTTCAACACTGATTTCCAGTTGTGCTGTATGTTCAAGCTGGAATGTTTTGATGTTAAAGTCCACCTTACTACTAAGTGAGGATGAGCATTTCAGGACAAAAAGAAACCCAAACCCCTTAAACCTATCCCCTTCCACTGCAGTAGGTGAAACTCACTTTCCACAAGAATTCCCAAGCAAATTATGGCAAACTTCCCCAGCTTCTCTGCAGCTGCACTGGCAGGAGGCCAGCAGGCTAAAGGCAGTATCATATTGAATGTAAAGGTGTAATATACATAGCCCAGAGCTACCAGCAGAAAAGGCTCTGTCCTGAATCCTGTGGCTGCAGAAGCCACTGTGGCACCCAATATACATTCAGCCCTGGGCAACCAAAATGTGTACTAAAAACTATTTGTCTCTTCCCTAGCAATAAAGTTCTGTCACTCCTGCAGCATCCTCTTCAAGCTTGAGCCAGAAAAGCACAGCCTTCTCCTGTGCTCTCCCAGGAGGATATTTCTTTTCCCTGTGACAGATTCTCCACTGAAGGAGGGTTCCCCATACATGTGAGGGCTGCATAGAAATGCCAATCCTTTCTTGACTCAAGGAGAGTGTTTCTCACCTTGAATTGGCAACAATCCCTTGGCCTTTCCAGGGCTGTGGGTGCTGCTGCTCTCACTGTTGGCTACCAGAGATGTTGGGTTTTGGTTTGGAGCACCCTTGTGCAGGGTGAGAGGGAAGGAGCCTCAGTACAGGCTGCTCCCTGCAGAGGATGATGCCTTGCTCTCCTCCTTCCCTTCTTACCTGTTTCCTCAGTGCAGTACAGATTCATGATCACTGCAGACCCCAGCACTGATCAACAGAAAAAGACAATGTACGTAATAATGCTTTTTTACAGTTTTAAAATAGCAATTGCCCAACCGAGTGGGGCATATGAATGTGCCCCCCATGACTTTCTCATACAGGCAGCTAAGGTGAGGTGAAACCATTAGTCACTGGGTGCACAAGTGGTTGGAAAACATGCTGAATTTATCATGGTTTGTTGTCAAGCTGAAAATTCATTTTTAATAGGGTCACCTGGGGTCTGTTTGAGGCCTGTTTCAGTTTGATATTTTCATTAGTAACTCGGATAATGGAATAAAGTATGCTTATAAAATCGGCCCATCACACTAAGCCAGGAGGATTGTGAGCATAGTGGGGCCCAGGATTAAAATTCAAAATAGCTATGAAAAATCGGAGAGGTTTTCCAGAATCAACAAATGGAACCAAAGAGAGACACATGCAAAGTGCTAGGAGGTCAAAAGGCCTCATATTGAAACAAGGAGTGACCAACAAAGCAGCAGAAGAGACCTGGAGGTAAACACACCCCAGCTGACCACAGTGACACCCACAAGGGTACACGTGGGGATGTGAAAGCTAAGGGCTGCGTGGTAACTTCATTGGGAACTTCTCAAGTTTTGCCTCCAGCAGCTGGACATCACCTTTTAAAAAAGGCATAAATGAAATAAGAAAGCCCTAAGAGACCATCAAGGGCATTACAAGGTTTGTAAAATCTGACCTGTGAGGAGAGATTGAAAGATCTTGGAGTTGTTTAGTCTAGTGAAGAGAAGATAGATAGGTCCAAAGGGAGTGGGATAACAGCCTTCAAATTTTTTTCTGTAAAGAGGATGAAAATCTGTTATCTTTATATCCACTGAGAGTGGACATAAGGAGTAATAGGTTTAACAGGATGCAAGGGAGATTTAGCTGAGATAGTAGGACAAAGTACCCAGCTATAATCAAATACAAGCTCAGGAGCAGGCTGCCTTTATGAACTGGGGGAGTGCAGTCATTAGAGGTTTTTAAGAACAGATTAGATGAATGGCTGTTGCAGACAGCCTATTACAATTCTTCTCACCTCAGCACCAGAGAATAAGCCACAGGGCCCTACCTTGTTGGTACTGCTTTATCTTTCCCTGCAATAATTTCTAGAGTCCTGCAGGAGCTGTGCCAATAGCTCTTGTTCTGCTGCTCGGGAAGCAGAACAACTCTGTCAGGAGGAAAACCCAGCCACCTACCTGGGACGTGTGTAAGCACCATAGCTGGTACAGACACAGGCAGCAGCCACAGCTGCATGCTTTTGCTTATAGAGCAAATCATTGCAGAGTTCAAATTCAATTCAAGCAGTCCTTGGGCTTCCTTGCTCAGGATCTTCCCTTGGCACATCTCCTAAGGCACCCAAAGGCAGCGACAGAGTGATTCTCTCAAATCGCATTCCTGATGTTTTAGTGGATTTGGTCCTTGGAGGCAGCTCTCACAGACACCATTCGAGCAAGACTGAGTTATAAATTGAGCCAATCTCCATGACAGCTCCTAATAAAAATGGAAAAAAAGTAAAACATCCAAGCTGCAAACAGCAAAGGCAACCATACTGCTTTGTACATTAAAACAACTGTACACCAATAACTCACTGTCTTCTGACTTCCTTTCTTTTTTTTTCAGAGTGATACAGACTGTGATAAAATATGCTTTAAAAATCAGACGGTTAAACAAGATGTGCAATCTGCTTATTATTATAGTTTCTACCCCAAGCTGTTGAATCAGTGCCTCTTCACTCTGGCAGTCTGAGATTATTTAAGCATATAGGTTTGTGTTCTAGGAAACAGTAAAAATTGTCTACTCAATGATAAATAATTGCTTCTTCTTTAGAAGCACTTGTTATCACCTCCTCATACTGAATATTTTTAGTACTAGCAAAGTATCTTCTTTTCAGCTCCCTTGAGACATCTGCTCTCCATATGGTGGACTTGCCTCTGCTTACACAGCCGGTTTCTGGGAAGGAGTCTCCCGGTATGACAAATTGGAATTATTTCCAGGTCTTCAAACACTCCACTAGTTCCTGACTTGTGTAATTGAGCCTAACAAGTTCTGCAATATTGTACATGTTTTAATCCCTCTTGCCTACCTAATTTTTGTTATATTACTTCCACTGACAGCAAGCTGCCCTTAAAACATCAACACCAGGTTGTCAGCAGCAAAGAGCCACTTAGGAGCCAGTGCTCGTGCTGAGACCTGATGGGGTACATCACCCCACCATGCTATGCTGCCCCTCTGCTCCTTGAAGGAAATCTGCTGGAAGCAGCATGATTACCCCATCCTGGGCATGACTATGGGGCTGCCAGCATGGGAGCACAGCCTCTTTGAGCATCCGTGCCAGATCCTTAGCACTGAGACTAGTGCAAGAAAAATGGAGTCACCCCATCACTACGGGCCACACTATTTGCTTCCTGTGGTTTTCCAACTGTGTTCTGTGCAGTGAAGACTCCTACAGTCACACAGAAAGGAGACAGCATTTTTTCCCTTTGGTTTGACAGCAAATGCCAGAGGATGAGGGCTAAAAAGTAATCACTCATGTTTGCGTGTTACACATATATCTATAGTTACCTTTTTATTCCCCACTGTAGCCCGTGATGTATGGGTACTCTCTGACCTTGCACTATAAAACATATGCACTATTCAAACATACCTCCTCATGCCTTATTACAGAAACTGCCAGTTTGAATTTTTCTAGAAGCTGTTACAGTACAAAGAGACACAAAGCTCTGTCAAGTGATTCATTCCACACAACAATGTGATACTGCAAGTAACAGTGCAGGGAAACCACACAGATGGTACTTGAGGAGCAAGACTTCAATAGAGGACCAGTGGAAGGCACTGAATATTGATGCTTCCGACTCACAGTGTTTGTGTATTTTAATCCATGCTTAGAGAATTAGGGGAGTGCCACACCAGCAGAAGGGAAGAAAGCTGTGAGCATGGGGAGGAGCAGGAGCAGTGTGGGGAGCACTACAGAGCAGCAGGCCCTCGTTGTGCTGAGCCTCCAGCAGCATGCAGCAGGTTGTACTGAATGTGCTGAATGAGCTGGGATTTAATCTTGAAAATCTAATGCTTTCGCTAATTCATAAAGTATTTTCTCAAGATCCATAGCTAAAACTCCAAGGATACAATATCTGGTCATGAGAAATGCATCTAGCCAAACTATTTTTTCTATGGTAAATATTAAATCCTTCTTAATTAGAAAGAAGTCAATCGTTTTGGCAGCAGAGTGCCACTTACAAAGTACCTGGAGAATAGAGAAGTACCCCAGGTCCTTCTGAGAATAATGGGAACAAAGTAAAAGCAGAGTAACCCAGGTGAAAACAAAAACCTGAGGAAAAAACATGTTTTTCTTAAATCCTTGGTTAGTGAGAAACAAACCTACCTGTCTTTTTATACTTTAAATAAGATATATGGGACAAGGATTTTGTTTTTTACAAATTAGTATGTGGACTTGTTGTTTTGAGATAGCTCAGAAATCAGTCTTATGGAGTTGCAAATAAACTTTGCTTATGAAGCAGCAGATAGGGCACATACAACAAGCATGTTATTGCTTAGCTTCCACGTATGAGACAATTTCTGCAGCTAAACAATATTAAATGTTTCAGTAAATCACTGCATCATTAAGGGCCTAAAGGGCAAAGATGTGTCAAACTGAGTATGCTGCTTTGTGTCAACTTTTCCTACATCCAAGGTTACAGCAGGACAGTTCAGTGGCATATTCCCAAACACTGAGCCACTGCCAACATTTTCTTAATGGGATTAAATTGTGCCTTTTTACTGTACAAAGACACATTTTAAGTACACTTGGCCATTTATTTGATGTAGGACTCTCTTTGGCTGAATTATTAGCCTGGAACTGTGAATAGTAAAGTCTTTATTTCATTTCTTGCTGTAGTTCTAAAATCTATGCAATTAGCGATAGAGATATTAATAGAATGGAGAAGTAAGATGGATCATTTGGAAGTTTTCCCCTTCTGTTAGGATCTCTATCATAATTGAATAAATACTGGCAGAAGTAAAGCATATTGATGTACATACAACTAAAAAACATTGAATTTATAAACAGCTGTCCAGAGGGGCTCTTCTAAGATGACACCTCTGCCTTGCAGAATTGGAAGGAAGGGCATACATACAGCAGCAATACTATCCACAGCTAAAGCAAGGCACAGGCTGCTCACTGACAGGACTTGGAGGCTGGGATGGAGATGGGCATGGAACTTCTGTGAAATTTGGCCTCTGGTACCTTTCTGCTCCAGGCAATAGAACAGCTGGGATTATCCCGACAAAGACATCCTTGAGCCATGACACACGTGGCAGCCACAGTCACAGCAGATTAAACATGATGAAAATATTTCTGATTGCTGCAGACTCTAAATTAAGATGTAACTAAAGGGCAGTTTTCTCTCCCTTGAAGCTGGCCAAGAAAACCTGTACAGTGGCCCAGGTTTACCAGGCTCTTTCCTCCCAGCTCAGCAGCAGCACTGCCCTGCTTCCCCCGGGGACTTCCACCAGGTTCAGCAAATCACGTGAGTGCTGCCAGTTGCAGAGGTGGGGAGGAAATTAGAACGTTGTAATTAGATCTGTTATGTGCAGGTGTCATCTCCAGGCAGGTGACACCGTGCAGGACCTTGGCCAGCAGTGCTGCAGATCTCGGCATTCCCACGGGTGGGTGGCTCACCAGACAGCAGCCGTGTGCTACAGCCTTACAACAGTTGGTATCCACTCGGACACAAACTCTTACTGTGGAGTTGCTAACATCATAAAATACGTCCTACAATAATTTCTGAGAACTCCACACTCACTATGAACACGTCACAACTGACACTCTACTCCTGCAATTGTCCTTTGCTCGCTAAAACATTGATTTATTAAAGACTTGATCCTGATCTTATTTCACAGCTATGTAATTCCACTGCTATGATGTTATCCCAAAAGACTTTAGAATACAATGCATAAATGTGGAAAAATTAGGAGGATTGCCAAATGGTACATGGGCAGAACATCCCTGGATTTGATCTTGATGCTGAAGACCATAAGCCTGATTCTCCCTTCTTGAAAACTAGTAGGGCATGTGTATGTTGCAATTGCAAGGGTAAATATGAGAAGTTAATTAAGATAATGACTTCTATCACAGATCAGTGTTGTCTTTCATTTGTTTATACTCTAAAAACCTTTCAATTTCTGGGTATAATCACCAAGGGTGAGTGTTGGTGACTAACTATGTTTTGTAATGAAGCACAGTTGTGCAGCTCCATCCTACAAAGGAACAAGTCAACACTACCAGGGTCTGCACTGCTAACAAGGACTGCACCACTTCCAGTGCAAAAGCCACCATTGGTAGAATTGAAACAAATTTATGGCAAAAATTAAAACATTTATATTTTAACATCTCCAGACTTTATTAGGTGTTCTTTATACAGTCATCTGGTATGTTTAAAGGGTGAGCAATCATATAAAAGGAAATATGGTCATAACTGATTGAAGTAATAAAACCCTGAAACTAAATAACATCTCATAACTCATTACACAGCATATATTAGATTTCATTACATCAGTATATGACTTAGTAGTAAATTCTCCTGTTGGTCATAAACCTCTAAAGTGTTGTCATCCTGAAAAATGAAATTAAAAAAGGGAAGAATACAATGCCAGGACATTCTGGTGGTGCTTGTACTGTTACAGCACAGCCCCACCTTGCGTCAGAGTGAGCTGGCCTTGATGGGCGATGCTGGAGATGGGTGATGTATTTTTCCCCACTGTTATCATTGCATCCAGGACACAAAGCCACCCCTCCACCTGGGGCACTGGCATTGCCAGGAGTTCATTTTTGTGTAGCTGACCTGCTGCAGAGCTTGTCACCCTTGTGTGCTGATGAAGCCACCTGCATCTCTGGCACGGGGCCGCTCTTGCAAGGGTGGTGCAGAGCACACCCTCCCTGAGTGCACCCCTGTCTGCCCTGGGGTTCAGGAACTCACTGAGCAGGTGGTGGTGAAGCAGCAATGTGCTGGTAACAGAGGCCAGAGCCATGGGCTGAGAGCCTGTGTTCCCTCTGCCGTGGCACCAGGCAGTGTTAGCTGCTGGTGTTTGCTGCTCACCACCCTGGGCAGACCACGTGGGGGTGGTTGCTGCCCACCCAAATTCTTCACCCTCACCATGCTTTCAGCTGCCTAGTTCACAGCCTGATGTACTGCTGCAAGCTGGCAAATGTGGCTCTGTCACATGCCCTGGGCTGCAGGGAGCTGGATGGACACCCCAGCTACTCACTGCTTGGACAGATGGCATGGCTGGAGCCCAGTGGGACTGTGACCTGGGGCTCTCAGAAGGGACCTTGCAGAGGCAGTTCACCAATTCACGTTACCCCATGGAAACACCAGCATGGGGGATTTCTAAGATCCCCTCCCTTTCTAAGGCTGAAGTATCTCCCAGCTGATTGGCAAAGGTTATTTAGGATGCTGGTGCCTTTCCAGATCCTTCAAAGGGCTGAGCAGAGGGTCACCAATGACCTAAGCATGTTCCATGAGCCCAGTGACCTGCTGGTGTGTTTAAGGGAGGTAGCAGTCACATGCAATGAGGAGAGGAGCCAGGGGTTATTTCTGGTATAAGCTCACCATGCCCACAGCTTCTTTGTGCTACAAACAACAAATGCTTCAGAGAAACTGCACAAAAATGAATATTTGAGCTGGGGACAGGCTCTGGTAAGTGTTTGAGCCACCCAGCTAAAGTGTCAGGTCCTGCTCCCCATCTTCTTGCAACTCCCAGAGTCTTGAACTCTTGTGCTGCACCACAGCACCAACACCTCATCTGGGGCTCCATCCTCCAGCTGCTCAGACCAAGTCTGAGAAGGGGACCAGCACTGTGGCTGGGAAAGTTGTTTTCCCCCAGGGACAGAAAGGTGGCAGTTTTTACCCAGGTTGCCTCTTTTCCATTTGAGGGCTGGCATCAGCTGCCTCAGGATCAGATGGGTTTCTGCTAGTGAGGTGGGCAGCTGGTCCCTCATTCCAGGCTAGGAGATTCTGCTAAAATTATTTCTGAGCATATTTGCTAGGATCAGTCCACAACAAACCCCTTGCTGCAAGACTCATCTCTATGCAGCATGCCATAGCTCAGGTCTGATAGGCTCTGAGACGTGTCCGCAACACTGGTCTGGCAAAGTCAGGAATAGGCAGAGACTGTTGTGGTTCTCAGTGTCAGCTGTGAACAGTGGATCTTCCTCTCTACAATTCCCCAAAAAGCTTTTATGCTGTTTCATTTGAGAACCAATCTTCCCTCCTCCATCTGACAGTTTATAATTACCCAGAGCAACCGATCAGCAACTACACCATTTGCAACATCTGGGAGATCTTAAGGCAGATCCCAGTCCAAGCTGCACTGATGTAATTGTTTTGCTGGATGAAGGATGATAACTCTCCCCACTTATGATTATACTCCCTCAAAATAATCCAATGGTTTTTTTGAGGCTCACTTATGTCAACACGTGCTTTATTGTGTCTTATGTGTTTTTAAAGTGCTGGGTGGAAGCAGCTGGAGGAGAAGTCCACTCAAAGCATACCTCCTCTTGTTCTTTTTGAAGTAGCTTGTTTAATAAGGCTTTAATGGCTGTTTTGGACACGTTCAGACACACCACAGGGTTTGATATACTCATGAAAAGCTAAGGATGGAAATTCATGAAAGAGATCCCCCAGAGCTCCAGAGGTGAAGGTGACTACACTCCTTTCCACAAGAAAGAGCAAGAGTCTGTGACCCGATAAAAACAAAGCTGTACTTGTGAAAGGAAATAGGGTCTGTTACTTTTGTTATTTTTCTCGAGAATTTGTTTTGTGTTGTTGCTTTATAAAATATATAAATAAAGCGTGTCTAGTTGCTGTCAGTGCAGCCCCATGTCCTGACTTTGCCCTGCCCTAGGACCCTAAGTGCTCCTAGGCAGGGATGACAGCCTCCATAGAGCTCTGAAATGATGACCTCACCCCTCCTCTGGTACCTTGGCTATTGCAGTGCACAGAGCAGAGCTGAGCCAAGCCTCACCTGGCATCAGGATGCATCTTGCTTTTTATCAGAGCCACCTCTACACTGCCACAACAGTGTGGTGAGCTCCAGCAGGCCAGCTGAGTGCCGAGCATTGCTGGGGGCCCACTTGCACATTGATGGAGTTTTCGTCCACCTTCTTCAGGATGAGAGACTGTGGCCAAGAAACATGGAGAACTTGAAGAATTTTTAGTTAATTGAAGTAAACCAAACATATCAAGCTGCTTTTATGATTATTTCATAATAGTATCTTTTTAAACTAATACTCCACTGGGGAACAGAACTTGCAGACAGAAAACCCTCTGAAGTGCCTTGAAGAGATCTGAGCTTTGGACTCTGAACTTTGCTGCTTATAAACAATCATTTCAATCTGCTAGGCTGCAGTGGGAGTATGAGGCTTCATAAAAGGGCTTAGGTGTTGGAATACTGAGTGCAGCAAAGCTTAACTCCACGTCTCACTATGCAGCCTCCCTTTGCAATCCAGAAGATTTAGACACAAAGAACCAGATCCATGCAGGCCAGTGGGGAACCACTTTAGGAAGGGCTGAGGAGAGCACAGCCCAGCTGTGCTGAGTTACCTCCTTCTGATCGGGTTTCAGGCTCCAGATCCTTTCCCAGCACAGGAACCAAAGCAGCACACTCTCATAAAACAGCAACAGCAATTCCAGCACTTGCTTAGGCTTTGGAGGAGAAAGATCCAGTGCTCCTCTTTTGCAGCAGAGATATGAGCACCAGAAACCTACCCTGTAACTGTGGGGGCATTTTCTTGAAGGTGTTTTGGTTTTCGTGAAAGAAAGAGATGAGGTTGGGCCACAGGACATGGACACTTAGACCACGTCCAGGCACTCTGGAGGCAGGGCAAGGACAGCTTGGATTCCACTCACAATAAGGTTCAGTGGATGATCTTTAAATATCCTTTACAGAAAAATTAAGCCTCATTAAGTGCCACCAACCTGGCATTCCCAAAGTTAGGACACATAGGTGTCACTCTGTGGAGTGGCCTGACAACTACCCTTGTTTGTCAAACCACCTCATACCTCTCTCCACATACTTATACTCAGTGCTCCCATTTCCCAAAATGCATTAAACCACATGTTTGCGCACAAATGCATCAACTCCACCTCATCTTCAGCATGCACCTCCAAAGCAGGCAAAGGCGATTGAGGTCAACTTATTTTCCTTATGCTTCCTTCAGATCCCTGCACATGATTTCCTAATCCTGGGTTTACCTCAACCCCTCACCCACTCTGCATTCCTCACTCAAGCCCTTGGAGTATCTCCCTGATCCAGTGCCAGGGCTCAGGTACAACAGGAGTGAGCAAGGCAGAAGCAGGTGGAGCCAGGCATTGCCCTTATTTTGAAGCATATCATAAACGAGCCCAGAAAAAAGCTCTAACAAACCGATTTGAGTCCTTGCGTTTCTTGGTACAGTTTATCAGATCTTTCATAGGAGAAGAGAGATAGCCAAAAGGACTAGTAGTCCCACTTGCAATCCAGAAAATATGTAAATATTATGTAAAAATATGTAAGCATTAGCAGAGAAGGGAACTGTGAATCCACACCTTTTGTGAAGAAGAAGGAATTGAGCTGACAGACTGCCAGCATAAGCTAGAATTGAATCACCAGTGAGCAGAAGACCTTGAGGGCTCCTTCTCCAGAGAATTCTTTACACGCACCTTGCCAGGAAGGCAGAGCTGCAGATGCTTTCTGGCACCTTGGGACAGCACACTTGCCTGTCACCTCATCCCAGCAACACCAGCAGAGGTTCTGGGTGAGTCAGGAACTTCTTGACACTAAAGGAAGCTTACAGCTCCACATGGCCTGAGGGGAGTTTGAGAAAACAGTCTGGGGATCAGGCCCTATTCAGTGGTATTCAGATGCTAACACAAACTGTTTACAATAAAGTTCGTGGTCTACAATTTTTCAAGTTGTTATCCCTTTGGGCCATAGACCAGCTAAGAGAGGCTATGAGAAGTGAAGTCACCCTGATGTCACCTTGGAGGGTTGCCTGTGCCTGCTCTGCTGCCCAGGAGCAGCCCTTGCCCTGGCCACAGTTTCAGCCCATGAAAACCGACTGCCAACACTGTGGAGAAATCCTGAAGGTCATCTTTGACCTTTGCTATCTAGAGACAAAATGCCTCAAGTCAGAATGTGTTTACCATACTAATGCTAAAATGCTTCCATTAAAATGACAAGCATGATGTTTCATCAAAATTCTTATGGGATTTGTAGCTGCTGTAGCTCTCCTTCAGATGGAAGTTGGATGTACAACAAGCATATGTTTCTTATTAGAGTGCTGAAAAAATTCATTGTTTTGGGGTTGACCAATTCAAAATTTAAAGAAATCAGTCTGACATAGCAAGCATGATCTTCAGCAATCAAAATGTATTCTTGTATTTCATTATGTATTCAATAAAGAGAACTTCAAGTGAAGTACAGGTTTGCTCAGAAGTGATGAAAAATTTAAGCTAAAACTATCATCAAACTGCAGGAATAGCAATGTCAGCTGAGACTCTTAATTTTACACACAATTCTGATGTAGTGAACTAAAACTACAAAAATACCTCAGTAATTTATGGAATCCTTATAAAATTTATATCCAAAAAACTACATTAACCAAAATCAAGGTTTCAAAATCAGGAATAAGGAGATGCACGATTTGCTGTTGCATTGTACATGATGACATGACCTTAAATTGCAGGTTCACATTTTACGCAGTAGGCACTCTTGATTCAGAAATTTTTTCAGTCCTCTTCAGTGCATGACTCATCCTTGCTTTCTGAAAGTACCAGGTACAAGCCACAAATACATCATCTTCTATGTAACTATTTTTGCACTTACCACCAGAGGAATAAGGACTGTGAGAATCCGTCTGAAATTTGTTCCTGCTACCACTACTTGTAGTAACCATTTTGTGTATGGATAAATACCAACACTTTCACCTAATGTTTTCAGAACTGATGAACTGAACCTCGATAAAGATGTGATTACTTTGCACTTCTGCAGATGTAGCTCCAAGCACAGAGATATTAAGCACTTAGCAAAATTCTTATGGAGCTTCTGTGAACCAAGTGTCTTGCTTAGTATTACAGAAGAACTCTATGACAGCAGAATGAAGAAATCCCAGTTCTCCAAAGCAGAATGTTCTTTCTTTCCTCATCAGACTTTTCTTTTCAGCTCTAGCTATTTGACCTCCTTTACTTTAAGCTTTTCCTTAAAATGAGGCAACTTTGCAGATAGCAAGCTAATGGCTCCACAGGCCAGGATGATTCAGAGGGCAGGATCCCACAGACAGACAGACAGGTAGGATGGAATCACTACAGTGAAATTGCAGGTCTGAAACCCCATTTTTGCAACTGCATTCCTTCCCATACGAGATACTTTTAATCACAACTGCAAGCATTCAGAATTGGGAATCATGCTGAGCCTTCAACTTGCCACTAGCAGGATTCAAATTTTGCCTACAAGAAAACTCCCGTTTCTTCTAAGATGAATGCTTGTCAACTCAGTGTGCACAGAGAAGAACACCAGAGAGTGAAATATGAAATGTCTTCCAAGCTACTCATTCATTAGCCAGTAGCAGAAGCATACAAATCTCACATCACATATCCTAAAGAGCTTGGTCTCTAACACAAAGCTGCTATAGCTCCTGGTTTCCAGGTAACAGATGCCACTCTTACACCAGCCTCCTTCCTCCCTATTCCTCACCATTTTTAGATATTCCTAAACATTTCAAATACATACCCATCTCTGCCAAAAACAGCAAATAACATTTTCCTTAGTAATAGCCTTCCAAGATACAACTAGACAATAGTAATTTTTTCAAAATACTTTGACAGAAGACTACTGCACATTATGGAAATTTAAAGTTAAAAATTATCAATCCAAGTCAGAAGCATCTGAAAACTCATCTAAACAAAAGCCTCAGCGAATAGGCAAGCTCTTAACATGGTTTCCTTTTTCCTCTTTCCCTTAAGCTGCTCAAAATATCACTTGGAAAGACTCTTATTAACTTCTAATACTCACCTGACTCTTTAAGATGTTACATTTGAGAGTAAAGGGGTGAGTGATTTCAGATGCTTTAGGCCAACTGGAGCATGGCTGCTCTGCACTTCACTCAAAGGTCACCCTATTTTTAGCACCTTATGCCAACAAAGCCCTTTGTCCAAACCAAGTAATTTTTGAGAGACTTTTTTCTTAATCCAAACCTGTGGTAAAATAAGCAGACAGTCTTTCCACAGAATTCTAGCTTTCGTAGAAATTTGACCAGCTATGTTTTTAAAGTACTATTTTCACTACATAATTAAGTCTTCTAATGTAATTCTAAGAGATAAGGAAATAGTCCTAATTTCATTAGAAAACTATACTCTAATAATTCCGTAAAGAGAAGTGTGAAACTTCATGCCCTATTTGTCTCTTGGAAGAAAACCATAAAGTTCCCAAAAATACATCAAATTATGTATGATTTAATCATTAGATTTTACTATAGGATAAAAACGAAACCTCACATTCTTAATATAATCTCCACACAGACTTTAAAGGAATATTGGCAATGCAGATATTTTTGCAGAATTTTGTTTTGCCACATCAGACTGTCAGATTTTGAGGGATCACTGTATCCTACATCCTAGAGATGTAATGGACTTAAGCAAGCAGGTGAAGGTTAGTAACAAAGTGATGAGCAAAGCTACAAGCTTCTAATCCAGTATTTTATCTATTTGGTCATACCAATTCAAAACTGCAGATGTAGTTTGCTCCTTTTCCTTTTGGTAAACTGAATGTTGCATTTGGCAGACAAACATGCACAACAAAAGGAAAAAAGCAAACCTTGAGGCCATCACACAAGATTCTGTACTTCATCCAGAAGGTTATACAATAGGTTCTGAATTTCCCACCTTGTAGCAGTATCTGTCCCTAATTCACACTACCATTAAACTATGGAAGGCTAAACTCCAGGTTTTCAGCCAGTAAGGGCCAGTATTTTCTGGATACCAATCAGTAAAAATTAAAGCATGCTTTAGGTGGTGAAAAATAACCATGAGAAGTTAACTATGTTAGGTGCTATGTTGTTTAAAGAACATCTGAATACCAGTTTTTTTTTTACTCTTTAAAATAATAAAAAGTCTCAAAAAGCTAAAGTGAGTGAGTCATTATGGTTTACATTAAAAGAGTCTGTAAGGCTTAACAGTGTATATGGTATAAAAAGTTAGTGAAATATTTCCTCTTTTATGATTAAGGAATCATCTATATTTTCCATTTTTACAGTATGTATCTGCTTGGATACACAGAATATTACATTCTGCTGTCTCACAATACCATTGTAACATCAAACACTGGTTCAGTATTGCTGTCTACAGTGACAAGCAGCGAATGAATACCAAATCCTTTTTAATTTACAGAGCAACTAGCACCAACAGCCTTGCACATTTCTTACTCAATTCTATTACTGTAGAAAACAGCTGTATGATGAAAAGAGTAAGAATCAAAAGCTGGAATGGAGACTGCATACCACTAAGCCAATGTGTAATGTATATGCTCACAGGAAAGATCTGAACATTAGCTTGTTAACATTTAGAAAGAACTCTTCCAAGATTTTTATAGTTTGACATGTTTATTTTAGTTGGATGATCAGACTCAATGAACAAGCTGAAACAGTATTCCTCAGCCTCACAATTGCCTCCCTATGGACTTCTACAACCAAATGCTTAAAAGTATGAGAAATATCTGGATATTTGCACGAAGTAGGTCAATAGTTACTTCTTGTTCCATGCTTCCCTTTCATGTCTTTCACGGATTACTTCTTTTAGGTATGGTTCGAGATAACGGTGATCCTGAAAGAGAAGAGAATATATTTCAACTTACAGCAAGGTCCAGAAACATCTCAAGTCATACCTACAGACTATTTGTTTCTCATTCCTCCCAGGTTTGGAGGACTAAACTAAACACCAGCCTATAAAGAAAAAAAAAAATTAAAAAAAAAAAAATCCAGCCTTACTTCTCCTGAAAAGGTAAACTTTGTATCTACCAAGTCTGCAATGACAAGCTCTCTACTGCAGCAACCACTAATTCCTAATGCCTCATCAACATTAACAGGCAAAGTGATGCTTCCAGCTAAGCCTTTAGAAACAGTGGGGTTTCTTGGGAGATACCTTAATGTACCAGATCTGCTTAAGATGCAATAATAATACTCCAGATAATCTTTTTTTGAGCTTAACTTCTAACCAGCACTGTAAACTTGTATTTGATTGAACACCCAATCATAATTAACACTTACAAGCCAAACTGCTGCTTGAGGAAATACATGACCAATTATTCAATGCAGCACTTACCTAAATATGACCTATGAGACCACAAGAAACAGCCTCTGCTTATTCAGAGATGCATTAATACCTTTATACTCTCCTACAGTAAAACGTTTAACAACAAAACTCCTCTCTGACAGGTAATCTGGAGAAAGCTGAGGTGGACAGTGATGCAAAGTCTGTGAATCAATTCACTACCAAAAAATACAATTTAGTTACATTTGATAAGGAAAGTGCAGTTCATTTTTTAAATTACAAGATTACACTTATTTTAATGCATGATTTCCCTTCAAATTATTCTTCCTTGGCACCTTCATGAATAAAAGATTAGGCTCAAGATTTTCTGCAAGATTAAGAAATCAATCAGAAAAGCAGGAGACCTTCTTTAAGAATTCCAAAGCTATTTACACTGTATTTCTTTATCTGACAGCTTGGAAGAAATATTTTTTCTGAACATAAACAATGTGCTGTGATTCTGAGCTGCAGCTTAAGATTCTGTCATCTTGAGAAAAATTCAGCAATTCTTACTGAAAAACAGATTTTTAAACTGCAATCAAAAGTGTTTTCCAGAGGTATTCCATGAGATACTGACTCATTTACTCACTATAAAGAACATGTAAATATGTGTCTCCTCAGAGAATGAAAATAGCAACCACCCGTCCTATGAGTGCCATTTAAGACGTGCACCTTGGAAACCTTCTGTGCACTTACCTCTTCATACTTCACCCACTGGTCTCTTGGAAGGATCTGATGTTTCAAGCTTAAGTCCAGCGCTCGCTTTATGCGAAATACTCTTTCATTGTACAGATGTTCTGGAAGTCTCTTCAACGCTTCTTTTACATCATCATCTTCATGCAGTGTATCATCTCGCATTAACCCTGTACCGACAAGAATTTACAGTATCACTGAATAAACGTTCTCCAGTAAGATTTAGGACTGACACATGTACTATGGACAAAACACTTTCAGTACAAAATTATGAAGAAAAACTAAACCAATCCAGGAGAGCCACTGCTTGCTCACAGATAACATGCAATCCTAACACTGACTTTCACAGACCATTTACATTTTCACTCCTTTTCTTAAAGAAGAATAAGGAAAATGGGTATTTCATTCAATGTATTTCATGAGAATATACACATACAGAAGAGAAACTTCTCTGGCTCTAAGGGGTGAACTTATGTGCATCTAATTTTATATCTCTGTTTAAGGTGACTGCCCAGGTAAAGGGTTTTGAGACCTCTGAATCCATTAGAATCAGTCAGCTACAAATGAGACTCCTTGAGTACACCCTGAAAGATTTTTCTCTAAACTCTCCTGTTCATAATGAGCAGATCTCTGCCGGCTTTATGAAGCTACAGAAACCTGAAGCTCTACGTTGGTGCGTGAGTTCCAAACTAGAAGTTAAATCAGGAAGAAACAAACACCCAGTCTTCTGAAAACTCAGAACATTCCCACACCTTCTGTGGAACAAAGGATTCTTGAAATTCAACCAACCTTTCTCTAAGGTTCAGTATTAACAAAACAGAACAAAATATTACTTCTGTAGCCAATTCCAAGATGATTACTACAACATACCTACTGACTTGTTGTTAAAGGATTTCATCTCATGTGACTGATTTGGCAGTAGTGTCTCAATAAAACAAATTTTTTTTTAATCACATATTCTTAAATTCAGCTTTGTAATTTGTTTCAAAGGCACAGGGAGCACTGCTGCTAGTTTAATCACTATATTAAATTTGGTGTTTCTCTAATTTTTTACTCACATTTCCAGAGAAGCAGCAGAAGTAAAAATTTCAGCAGATGGGCATTATCAAAGAGGAACTAAGCATTGCATCTTTGGAGGAAGGATCTAAGTTCATTTGAGTACAGTTTTCTTGTAATTTTTTTCTAACTTCCCCAGGGCAGGTGTGTTAAGTTCCTTTAAGAGATTTGCTTGTATTGTGGTCAGCATCTGAATATTCAGATTCTTGTCATGCAAGAACTGTTCTGCAATCTAAATGGCTGAAACAAACTTGGTAACAACTCTGAATAAACCAAAGACAATACCATTAAGGGACCCTCTTCTCCTTAAGGAAGCCCTGTTTTGACACCTATTCCCCCACTGTGCAGGCCAGAGTGACACCAGCTGAAGTTATGGTGACACAAAGGGCAAAATAACCATAATCTTTTTTGCACTTTGGATACTTCGCATAAGTACTGTAGACAGGCTGACTACTATCAGTGGGAACCTTTCCAGCTTCAAGGGCAGTCTTTGGGTTAGAAGACACTGGCCAGTGAAAGTGACTCGGTGGGGAAATGTAAGTAATTGAGTTTTCAGGACTGCTTTGTGGAAGTTTTTTGACTGCCACAGCTTGGCCTTAGCTGTTATAAGTTAATTCACTAGAACACGAGCAAACACAGAAATAAATGAAGCTACTGCCAACCTTTTTCACCACAGAAATAGTAGCTAATTTTGATCAAAAATACTTATGCCAACCTGCATGTACATATGCCAGCTATGAAACATAAGTAGTTTGAGAACTGTTACATTTGCAGTTTTTAAAACTCAATGACACACTTACCAAGTTTGTTGAACCCAGCTGCATTGTAATACCACTTGCGAATCCTTTCTAACAGGCGACCACCTCCTGCAACTGAACATGACCATCATCAGTTGCATAGCAAGGTAAAATTCAACATTTACACGTTATTGTGGCAGTACACAAATATTTGCTGGCCTCCAACACATTCAGTAACGTAATATTGCATCAAGTCTTAATTTGACCATATATGACTTGGCCTCTACTTCTCTGTATCCCATAACTGACACTGAACAGGTAGAAGATTGCTCATTATGTACAAGTTTAATCTATTTCACTAAATTTTAATATTGGGCTACTATAAGACCTGTAAAAATGCTACCAATTCCTCATCAAAGACAGCAACAAAACTCTTAGAATCCCTAACACTTACATGAGCCAAACCCATAGTGTCTACATAAAGCAAAATCATCAGGCTTTTCTGATAATTGATCTAAGTTCCTCAGCTTTCACTATGTGACTTCAAGCCCAACATATTATTATGCTGTTAACCTTCCACTCCCCTCTCCAGACACTTGAATGCTATTCCTTTTTCAAGGAGCTGCCAAAGTCAACCACGAAATCCACACTAAAACCTAAAAAAACCCAACCAAACAAATCAATCAGACTAAACACCAAACCTCCGCACCACATATAGCGTGTTCACCTTCCTTTAAATGTGGTTTGGGATGGCAGAGGTGCTTTTACACATAATCAAGTACAAGGGGTCTAGAAGGCCACGAACGGCCCAACGCGGGCAAGCTGTTTTACGTGACTTTTGAGCCATCTATCTTACCACATCAGCCCCAAAACACTCCACAGGAGGTCATTAGTGCACTATCTCAGCAGGTTAGTTAGGTACTCGTTCGTCCTTTAGGGCCAGACAAGCAATAACCTTAGACCAGCAGTGCGCCGAGTCGGTATCTGCGCAGGACAGCAATCCCCGAGGCCCCTCATGAGCGGCCCAAGGCTTCCTCTGGTGCTCCCGAGCATTCTCTACGCCCAGAAAGCTCAGGCATCGGAGCCAGGCGCCGTCCGCTACCACGGGAGGGCCGGCGAGGAGACTCGCCCGGCGACCCTGGAACCGGCACTCACTGTCCCCGTCAAGGGCACACGGTGCATACCGGCTCGCCCTCTCCCCGTCACGGCCCGCCTCGCTGCCCAGCGTGGGCCGGGGTGAACCCAGCGCCGCAGGCGGGTCGGGGTCAAGGACAGGGACGGACCCGGCCCCCTTGCCCTCCCCCCAGCGCCCCCGCCGCCTCACCAGACGCCTTGGCCGCCATCTTGACCTCGGCGCGGCGCGCGGGCTCCTGGGTAGCGCGCGGGGTGGGCCAGGGCGGGCCCGCCAATGCCGACCCGGCCCCGGCGCATGCGCCCTAGCGGCAGGGCGGGTATAGCTGACAGCCGAAAATAATAATAAAATAAAAATTAAAATCAGCTTTGTAAAGCACGGCAAGGAAATACCAATGGGACACGGCAAAAAGAAGAAACTTATCTGTGCTCAGGTACCGCAGCCCCAGGGGAGGGGTTCTGCGTTCGGAGGCACAGAGCCAGCTATGCCCTCAGGAAGGGACCACTGCGTTTCGGAAGAAATAAAATGCCGAGGAGGGAGAGCCGAAAAAGACGTAGTAGGCAACACAGTAGCAATTTCAGTCAGAAAAGCTTGTGGGAAGTTTGGGTGTTTCTTTTGGTGGTTTGGTTTTTTTTTGGGGGGGGGGGGTGTTTAGTCGTAAAGCGACAAAGTTTTTGTCATGAACCTCAAAAAGTTCTTCGGTCCTCTCTCCCCTTTGATTTTAGCACTCCCATTAAGTAAAGGTTTTGTTTTCATTCACAGAAGCTTGTGCATTTAACATTTCAAAGCAACCGTTTCTACATTTAAAAAATATTAAAGGAATTTAAAGCTCAAAGCTTGAGACACTCAAAAGATACACACTCTGTAATTAACTTCTGTTACAAAGGCTTGGCATATGGTAATACATAGTAATAAGGCTAGTGGAGCAAATCTTCAAAAGTTAAACATTATGAACCCACATACTTTCTATTAACATTTTTACTATAAACATTTTTTACGAGATTTCTATTAGCATTTAATACAGTCAAAAATCCAAATAAGCATATTGGGCTTGGATACTTTTATTTAAACAGGAGGAAGTGGGGTAAAGTGCTTAGTCATCACATTTTAGCCACCATGAAATTTGTTACGTATCTCCATCACGAAAAGTCTATTTAATAGAGTATTTCAAGCAATTGTTCCAGGCCAATGGAACAGGAAACATGAGGAAAAAACAAAAGAGATAATCTCAGATATATCTTGCAGACAATGAATGTGGTTTTTCAAAGTGTTTCAAGCATTTCTTTTTGAAATTCTTAATTTGGATGAATAAGAATTTATCCAAAGTCATAATCCAGAGATCACTACTATTTTAATTCTTTAAGTATCTTTGACCTTACTTTATTTCCCACCTATTAATAGAATTTAACATTCTGAATTTTATTCTGTGTGCATAAAAATTACTATTTTTAGGTTCAACAATTAGGTTTTAAAACATTGAGGATTTTTCATTAAATATGTTTAAATCCAAATTAAAACAACTGGATTTCAGATTACCTGAACCGTTTTTAATGAAGAAATGGAAACTTCTAAACAATATCAGACAGTTTGTGTGTGGATTTAGGCAGCTTTTTCATTTTTCCCAGTACACTGTGAAGCATTTGATAGTTCCATATTAATGTGCTTTGTTTAATGATAAGATTAAGTATTTTCAATATGCCCATGATTTTACAACTGACCAACTCTATCATCTTAATATACACTCCAGCCTCTTTTCATATAGTTACTTGTATATTAAAGCCACAAAAATCTCATTGGTATTGGGAGGGGGGGAACTGAACAAGAGGAAGAGAAAAGTAACTAAAATAAAGTTCTAGATTTCAGGGCCAATAAGAGATTTATTTTCTTTTTATAATTTGCCTAAATTAAGTTTGCTGGGTTTTGGTTTTTATTACATTTCTAACCACCTTTTAGGATGCTAATTTCAGCAGCTAGCTTCACAAGGAAACACCTTTGTAACCCATTGGAAGAATGCCTTTCTATACGAGGAGCTTCACATATTAATGGTGGGATTCTTTCTACCATACAAGGAAAATAATAACAATATTAGCTCAAGCAGGTAAACATGACTCTACTTTATTACCACTTGCTATTTATTACTATCTTGCTATTCTAACTTTTGGGGAAGAGGGTGAAAGGAGAAAACAGAGGGTAAGACAAGGAATAAGTCACTAGCCAGTTTTCCAATCTCCCAAAATTCTGCCACTATCAAAAGAAAAAAATGAAGACTTTGAATTTACCTTTCTGTTAATGTGCTGCATCATCTACTCTGAATTAACATAGTGATTAATTACAAGGCTTGCATTAGCAGCAATCAACATATTGGCTCAATCCTTCTGAAACATTTTTAAGTTACTAAAAGTATTACTGGGAGCCTTTAAATCCTACACACTTCATAAACAATGACTTCTTAAACCAGTAATTAAAAAGTTGAGACCTTAAAGGGAAGTAGTTTTATAAATTATGTTTATTTTGTAACTTAATTCTAGAATTTTTTTACATGTGTTACTAATTAAAGTGTTTTTAAGAAATTTTCAAAGTCCTGCATAGACGCTTTGGCAATCTCTGTACAAAACACCTCATCGGGCAAGGATACCAGCTGATCCAGAGAGATGTAGCTGGGCTGTGCTGGGTCATACTGGGCTCTTCCCAAGAAGGCAAGAAACATATGCCTCTCTCTGATTCGTAATAGCTTTGAGTTGAAAACCTAAGAAAGAAAAAAAGGGAAGAATTTTTTAGGTTATCTAAATTTCAGAACTTGAGGCATTGAAAATGAGAGCCTTTTTTAGATAGACTGAAGGTCTAGGAAGCAAACAAATAATATGCTAATTTTTCTTTAATTTATGTCAAACACCAAGTAGGTTACATTTATATATAAATTATCTAAATTCTAAATAAATACTTCAATACAATATGCTGACATAGACACACAACAGAAAACAGGGAGCGATACAAAAAACCTAATATAGAAATAACTCTCAAACACATGACTATATTACTTTTGTGTAATCAGAGCCAAGAAAGTGGAGGCATTCAGTAACAGGGAGCACTTTCCCTGTAGCATCAGACAGATTCAAATGACCACTTTTACAAGAAAGAAATGAAGAAAGAGGTGACCACATGGCATAATGCAGACAACAAGTTGGCATAGTGGCAAGGGCAAAGGTGAGTGGATGTGACTCCTGCCATCATAGCATGGCCGAAAGGCACAGTGTGGTGGTTCAAAACAACCATTTGTCTTCTGATGCATAGCAATGCCTACCTTTGAAGATACCTGCCACAAAAAAAAAAAAAAAATCTAGACAAGGATGAGAACAATGGTAGGGGAAATACAAAAGAAAGCAGCAGAACATTTAAAAAGAGAGGGAAGTGGAGGAGATGCACAATTAAGTCATAAAAGCAAAGGTCTAAGTTCATTTCTGAGCAGTACAACTGAATAGAGAGAGATGCTATAGAGGAGATAATAATGAAAATGTGAATGCTATAGGAAGCAGAGATTTTACTAAAAAAGAGACTCCACTGATGGAAGAAGAATTCCATGAGGATACAAACTAATTTGAAGAAGGAGGGAAAAACAAAACTACTGTTCCTTGTCTGCCTTCCTTGAATTTTAAGAGGGAGTCAGAATGCAGGAGAAAAAATCCCCAAACACTTAAGCACCGTTTATGGAGATAGCTGACAGAAAGACAAGAGCACTCTAACATCAGAGAGAATTTGACCAAAAGAATTCTGTATACTTTCTATTTTCAACATAACTGTCATTCAGGATAGAAGTGAATACAGATGCAGATAAATATGCATTTGTGAATGCACACAGATTTAAAGGCCCAACCATATATAGACTGATGTGAACTACCTGTATTCTGGAACTCACAGTTTTGGAGGGTGAAAGGGAAGAACAGGAAAGAGAAGGAGAGACTATGCCAAGAACAAGAAACAGGGGAAACTCTCCACTTACCTGACAAACAGAGGAAGAAAAATAATGAGATTAAATACCATAAAGCCAACAATAAGACAACTGAGAAGAAGTGAGCAAAACTCGTGGTCATTTACAGATCAAGGAGGGCAAAGTGACACAGATGAGCATTAGAGCAAGCATCTTTGTTCAGTAAAGATATATTAAATAGCAAGAAAATCAAAATCCTGAGGAGTAGTTTTATTCCCCATGCAATTTTTGATTTCTAGACACTTAGAGTCTCTACTAGACTTCCTTTAGAAAGAAAATTACTGCCATTCAGAAGCTGTAATTTGTGCTTTTATTTTTACCTTGTAAGAAGATACTGTAATTGCATATCAGCATTGAATGAAGTGACTAAAACTTTCAGCTTTTAATTTGTGAGGAAGTAGCAGTAATGAGGAGGTAGAACAAAACCCTAAAATAGTAATCAGGAAACTAATCTATTTTCAATCCCATGGTATTTTAGCAATTGCTGCAGCAATAAGAAGACCAATGAGAACCTGATTGCCCAATGGACAGAACTTCTCTTACCTTTACACTCTATTTTCAGATCCTAAAATTTCTAAAACTTATTTTTTACATAGACAAACTTCAAAGAAGTGTGTGTATTTATAGATGTAATGTTATCTAATGAACAGATCTTCTGTATAATCTCTCTCTTGTGTCTCTTAGGTAAGATTTCAGGACAAGCAAATCCCTAAACAGGTAGTAATCTCTCTTGCATGAATACAGAAGAGATGAGCATGAAAATCTTAAAATTCACAGGATTGCAGGTAGTGATGTCACATTTACTAAGGGAAAAAAGCAGCAGTTCCACACTGAAATCCTCAATCGTTTCTGGATTGCTAATAAAAGTTATCCCAACTAAAGTAAAAGCCACAGGCTAGCTGAAGAATTCACTTATGTTCTGCATAGAGCAAGGCTCCACTTTCAGCACATTAGTGAAGTGGCTGTGACAAGAACACCTATAATTTATTCCCAGATTAACAGCTCACCTGAGGAAAGCGAGTAAGCATGTGGTGGGGAATGCCCATTATGTTGTGTAAGTAGTCAAATGTCTGTTTGAGTCTCTTTTTACTTGCAGTTAAAATCTTGGGAGTTTTATACACTATCTGTTGAATTTCATTACGTTGAAAGCCAAGTTCAATTTGACAAACCTGAAAAAGAGCACAGTTTTATTTTCACAAGTCAGCTACAGCAAACTTAGCTTATTTTAATGTGCTACTGAAATAAACTAATGCAAAATTCTTCTATCCTTTTGAACACATCAACAAGAATGTAAACCACAAAAATATCTGCCACTTCAGTTCTTCTCAAGTCAGATCGTTCTAGATTTGTTTATAGAATATCTCCAAAATAAAGATGACTTCTGTGAATGTTATGTATTTTTCAGCTTGTCTGAGGTATGAACAAAAAAACCATGTCTCCATATGTATGGCAGTTACAAGCATAAAAATTCTCCCCTAAGAGTCCTTTATCATTTTCAATACCAAGCTGTCAAGAGACTTTCTTCCTGTGGAGCTGCTGAGCTCTGTAAAACAGCAATCAAATAGCTAGTGCCTAATTTTGCTAATGTATCCAAGTTACATTTTTATAATAGGGAGTATAGTTTCTATAGTCTTCAATTTAAGACTGCTGAATCTAAAAGAGATGTGTAGAATATCTGATGTATTCAATTTATTCTACAGTTCAATAAAGTCTAAAGTAAGATGTCCTTTTCAGAGACTGCCTTGACTTCAATTATTATTTCCCAAAGGGAAAACATAACACGTTTTTTCAATAAAATCATGAGCACTCCTCCCAAAGTGCAGAATGGCAAGCAATTCATTGAGTTGTTGAGAAAGAATTCAGCATACAAGAGTGTCTGTTAACTCAGTCATTTCTTCTATCCTCCAGTGACACTTACAAGCAGCTTGTTTTCAGTTATGAAGTGGGTGTGCTTCCCAGTTAACATAACCAGACTTTCACATCAAACTAAGGTACTTCAATTGGCAAGAAGGTGGTGCTTTTGTTTGCCCAGTTTGATGTGCCAAGACTGCAGCTCTTCTGCAGAACTGCTTGTCAAACACAAAGGGAAGGGCTTAGAATCTGGGTTCCAAATCCTTACAGGGAACTGTTTCTAGAGGCAACCTATAATCAGGTCTTTCAACTCCTCATTTCAAGTTTCCTGCTTTATAAATATTTGTGCACCACACAAAATACCGATCAACTAAGACAGTATTCAAGTATGAAAATAAGTGTTTGCACATGAGTGGTATCTTCCATGGACCTGAGTTGGCAGGGGTAACTTCCTGCATAATCAGAGTTAAGATCCCGTGTTAAATCACTGCAGATATAAAGTTGGGCCCACTGTAGAGGTAATTGTGGCAAGAATCTTGAGCTTTTCACTCCTACTCTGTGACATGGAACAGCTCCCTCAATACGATTGGTGAGCTCAAGTGTAAGTTGCTTTGACTGCACTCAGTCTGGCAGCTAACATATTTAATATTCAATAATTCTCTAGGCCACACATGCTAATATCCTGTGCAAGCCTCAGCAATACTCAACAAAGTATGTATTAATTCCCACAATAGGCAGTGGTAATGCAAGCTTTCAGGTTTTACTCTGAAAATTAATCTCTAAGTGTGCTTGATGAAACCCTCAGAGGATGGACTAAGCCATCCTTCAGCACATTTAGTCCATGACTGGTATCTTAGGACAACCAGTATCAGCTACTGTACTTGTTTCTAAATAACAGTCTATTCACAATGAAGGATACAACCTGATCACTTCTGAACTGTTTGTACATTATTTCAGTTTCCAAGTACTGTCCTCCCACCACCGGTTTAGGACATACAGATTCTGAATCCAACCTCCTGAAAAGCTTGAGCTTTTAAGAACTGCTAGATTCCAACAGTGAGGACCTAAAAATCCTTCCTTTCTTTCCCTCTCTCACTCATTTTAAAAATAGAGGTGCTGTGCTGTATTTCTTGGTAGATAAACAAGATAGTCACATAGAACTGAAGATCTTAAAAACACATTTATTATAATAATGGCTCCCTAGCCTGTGGAAACAATGTGTGTTAAAAAGAAAGCACTATTAATTAGAACAGTCTGCTACTTTCCAGTCTCCTCCCTTACCACACACACATTTCAGATTGCAAGATTTCTAGTGTTTAATAGCTTTTAGAGCAATGAGTCTGTCTGAAAATTATACATTTTGATTCATAGTTATTTGTTATAGGATAATGGAATTTCACAAATTGTTACACGACATCATGCTGTTTGGCCTCGATGGCTTTACAGCACAGTAATTAAACCAATACACAGTTACATTTTCAAAAGGGAAAGGAATCCCCATGGGTTTGAAGTTATTTACCCAACAGTTGTTAATAACGACCATCTGCTATCAAACAATAGGTGTCAAATGCACATTTTGGCAGGCTAGTTACCTGCCAGGAGAAAAATAATCAACTGCACATTTTTTGCTCCTAAATACTTATGGACAATCCAAGTTAGCAAAAAGCCATAATAATTAAGGGAGGGAAAAAAAACAGAGTTTTTTTCTACTCATTAAAAAATGGGCAACCATTTATGTCATCATATAGCAACTTTTGGCAGGAAGGCACTACATCAGAGTAGAAGACAGAATAAGAATAATGCTCCATGTACTAGGTAAGCTTGCATGCTATAGAGGAAAAGACATTGTTTAACAGTTATTTTATATCACCACTAAAATTATTTCATTAAATTACTTCTGTACACAATCCCCTACAGGAATTTTTATCTTCTGACAACTCTTAAATTATATGGATATACAATACACTTTTATTATCCATTCATAAGCTCACCTGAAGATTTTCTTTTACAGGCTCTAATTTGCCAGTCAGTAGCCTTGGAAGACGAATTACCAGATCCTTTGTCTACAATCAGAACAGACACATAAATTGAAGAGTTTTACTGAAGACTTCTCTGTAAATTTATCTGTGAAAGAAAGATCCTATCTAAACTTATTTTTTTTGCATTTCATCTCTACACCAAAGATGAATTTGCATGAAGCAGCAATATATTAAGGTGCAAAACATTGACTTAAATATATTATTTTGGAAAACAAAAAATAATACAATTGTAAAGCAGACTGGAAGAGGGAGTAAAAGCATGCCTCAAAAGGTGAAAGTTGCTCAAGTGCCCAATTTCTCTCAGCCCTTAAGCTGTTTCTTTCCATCTTTTTAAAAAAGTAAACAACACACTACCCAGTGGAGGCTATAAAAGGATTTTTCAGTGGAAGTGGAGCTAACTTCAGAATCTGGTTAGACCACAGTGTAACAGCACTACAAGAAATTACTCCACATTCCCTGAAGTGTCTGATTATTTGTAATCCACCCTGAGTACAAGATAGTGACTAAACCCTTTTCCAAGTCTCTCACCTCAAACATGGAAAGGCCAGCAACAGGGCACTGTAGCAGCTATGACTGTTCAGCTAATAGAAGAACCCCAGATTCCACTTGAAATTTGACATTCATTGCAATTCCCACCTGCAGCAAGACAAAACTAACACTGCCCACTTACTCCAGGCAAGTCCAGCTACTCCCTGCCCTGAAGATCTCAAAGCATGGTGCTAAATACCCACTATGCACTCATGAGCAAGCTCAGAGGTCACTCTTGGTGAGCTGAACATATGATTTGGCATTTATCTTGAGACAATATTCACAGATTAGACTATTTCTTAAATGATGATTTAAGTATGTTACAGTAGCTTAAAGAGATGAAGAGCACCAAATAATTTTCCAGAAGTTAAAAGAGCTGCTTGCTGTTTCAATAATCCATCCAGTCCTCTGACCCACCTTAAATAATAAACTGGAAATACACATGCTTATTTGATAATAGCCTGCAGCAGCTGATCATCTTCAGAAATTGTACTTCAGGTCCTCAGAATGTTAGGTGTCCATATCAATTCTATAGACAATTAAAACCGTGTTACCCTCCTGTAATCCTCTAGTGAAATTTCTGATGATAACACAATGTTTGTTGATAACCTCCAAGCACTTGGAGTATTCACACTGCAAGACCTTACAAGTGTCACTAACAAAACACCTGAAGACTTCAGTCTTTACCTTTTTTACACTGAGACCAAGTTCATTTTTGAAGAAACCCAGTCTGTTATCCAGTCTTTCCACTGAAAACAACAGCAAATATGGAGCTCTTGAGACCATCTGAGCAATTTCTGACTTACCAAATTTTTTTGATTTTAGGTAAGCCACTCTAGAAAGAAAACAAAAACAAAATAAAATCCAGTGATGAAAATTTTATTGCCTCCATTTATTCAGTGATCACTTAAATTCCTCAGTGATATCTTATAAATGGACAGATGTTCTAGCATTAACATGCAACCCTGCCAAAAATAATTAGGGTGAAATCTGCAGTTATCGTAAAAGCAAAATACCCTCCCTTCCAATTAATTAGAAGTAAAATAAACCTCAGAGCAGAATGTCAATACTGAAGACAGATTTTAATTCCTTCCAGCTGTACTTAAGCAGATAACTATGTTAACCTACATTTAACTACCAGTCTGTCTCCTAGATTGCAAACACATTAATAGATCATCATAGGGTATGGACAAGAAGATATATACAGCCTTTTGCTATTTTAATGAATTCCATTTCTACTGCTGAAAGAACGGAGTGCTACACCTCATACATTCCTGTTTTGCCAATAGCATTGGAGTAGAAATATCATACCATGATGCTGCGTGCAGAGATATTGTTGAAAAAGACGTTTCTACATCAGCTGAAGTTATGTTTGCTGCAAATAGGTCCCTACTTTCAGTCACTGGTCTCAGAAATGAGTAACAAATATGTGGTCATCAGAAAGCAAGAGGAGCTGACTAAAGTTTTGATATTTAACAGAGCTTGCTTGCTTTCTTTCAAAGTCAAAACTTTTTCCAAACTTTGTTGATTTCAGTGAAAGTGAAATCCTATTTCAAGTACCACTTACAGTAGATGATTACCATAGTTCCCAGAAAAAAAGGCATGAAGAGGAAAATACAGCACACAAAGTAAAGAGACACAATCCACATACTACCATGTACTAAACAACTAAACTACAATTTGGAGAGGCTTCCTCTGGTTATAGATGAGAGTAATTGCAATATGAGAAGTATTTGCAGTCAGATCAACTTAGAGCATACAAGAATTGTTTATCTGGTAGTAATTAAGAGACTAAATGGGTTGCAGAATATTCTGCAGAAGTAGATATTCAGCAAAAAAATGGGCTCTTTGTTAAACCATGTCTTGTGGAGAGAAAAAAAATTACCTTCCAGTCACTACAACTTCCCTCTCTCTACAAATCCTCAGAAATTAAGTTATCAGAAGCCAAAAACTCCCAGATGGAAGATATAACAACAAGCTTTAGAGGACCAATTCCTAATTAAGCAGGCACCCCCAACACAGACATCCTAAGCTCCAGACAATGACAATGGAACTGGCACAGCTTCCAAGCATCCCAGAAACAGCTAAATGAGCAGATTTAAAATCAAATCTTTTGGCTGTCCTGACTCCACTCGTTTTCTGTTAACATGTCATTAAAATTCACACCTGAAGCATTTCTTCCTGGAAAGGCAAAAAACTTAAAGAGGAAGAGATGGCAAGATTGGCACCTGATTCTAGAAACTAGTATATTAAAGGAACACAACTATCCAACCTGACCAAAGTTTGAGATACATCTGTGAGTGCTGGCACCAAGATTAGCCCTTGTTCTACTACAGGGGTCAGCAGCTCTATGTAGCATGTTAACAGTTTTAAATCATCATTAACACCAGCATAAAACAAAGCATCTGGTGCAGCTGCAGTACAGACACTGATTTGCAACTGTCAAAATTGTTAGGAATTATGGAATGTTTTGACTTTTACAGTGTTTATCTGAAGTCAAATGCCAAACGTATTGAAATTTGTGTTTTGTTTCCTGGCAACATGGAATCCATAGCAATAAAACATTCCAGAGTGATGTAACCAATACCACATCCATCTGCACCAAACTGTTTATGCAAAGGTGATACTCAGCTTTCAAAAGACAGCTGAGACACACTCACTTCACAGCCTTTACAGCACACTTACTTTAAAGCATGCAGGAAATCATTCACCAGTCTAAAACTTACAGAATAATCATACTGCAGAAAATTAAGAAGAAATCAGACTGCTCTGTTTAGCCCTATTTCACTAACCAGCCAGTGCCAAAGCAGTGTCACTGAAAATAAAGTCTGACTTCATGGAAGGACATTTATCACAAAAAAACCCCCAAACCTCTCTTCAGAAGAACGTAAGCAATAGGCTCTGATATCTAGACTCAAAACTTCTGCTGGAAAATGACACAGCATTTTTTTAGATATTGTTTATGAAAGGCCATTTATTGAACACAAGATTAGAAGAACAGAGGGGAAAGAAGTTAGGTCGATGTTATACAAGAGTCTACTCATGTGCCTGTTTCTAAATACGTGTACTTTCAGATTTCTGTTTCAGACAGAAATGCTATTACATACAAGAGCCAAGACAACAGACTTTCTTCTCTGGAGTACAGGGAAATTTTGAGTTCATTAAACATGCACATAGATACACACGAGTTGTTCTGAAAAAAAACCAGTTGAATTAGGAGTAATATTATAAAAAAAGTTCATTTTGAGGACTGAAGAACAGTTTAGGGCCATACAATTGTGAACAAACACACACACAAATTAGTTCATTGTAGTGTTGAGTTTCAGCTGGACAACAGGAAAAAAATGTCACCAAAATCTCCTGCTGCTATTAGATGTCAACACAGAAGAGATCTGGCCTGCTTCTTTGATTGCAGAATTCATGACATTTCAAATTGTGACTGAAGAGTTTAATATTGTTCTACAAATTTATGTAAAGCCTCAGGGATGTCATTTTGGAAAGAAAGCTGACAAGAGTAAAGCAAGTGGCCTAAGATGGCAAACTGCTTCCTCTGTGGCAGAGAGACAGGGATGGGCAACAAAATTTGTTAATAGACAGTTTTCAGGTGGATGAAGGTGTTGACTTATGATACCATCACATGTTAGTGCCAACAGATGGGGAGGCACAAGAACATGGAGCCAGGGATTGAGTAATAAAGGAGGCAGCAAGCAGCACAGGCTCCTTCAGACAAGGTTAAACCAACTGGGAAACCAAATCTTCAAGCCAAGGGGCTTAACACCCTACTACTACTTGAAAGGTTTACCTGGTTTCTAAAGTTTCCAGATCTTCACCAAGGATATATGGATTTTTGGTCAGAAAGGCTCCTAGTTGATTGTCTTCTACACCCACATCCTTAAGAAACAGAAGGATTTTTTTTACATCTTTTTCAAAGTCCAAGGTCAGTAAGAGCTGACCTGCCTTTTGACGTTTCTCCACTTGGGATAAGTCAACTCCTACAACAAACAAAATTAGAAATTGTTTTAATTAAACACAGACCTTGCTATCTGTAAATGTTTCACAAAGGCATGTTGGAATTTATAGGACTACTCAATTTTTTGCACTGATTTTGCATACTTTAATTACTGAACACAACAAGGCTACAACACCTCGTATATTGTGGAAAGACTCTAGATAAAATAAGCAGTCATTTCAAAGCTTTTGCTGAGTTTATTTTTTGAAGGAAGACATTTGCAGTGAATCCTGCACGTGCCACATTTAGAAACTTGCTCTTGTTGCAAGAAGTATGCGTGCATGAAATTTCCAAATCTGTTATAAAAGAGGACAATTTTGCAGTGAAGAGATTTTGTATACTGACTCACACATGGCCATTTCTTACTACATGGAGACAGATTCCCCCTCTCAAATATTAACTTCTCCAACCTCTTTCTAGTCTTCCTTGCACATTTGGTGGTCAGGAAGCTTGAACTCGGGTTATTGTCCATCCCTTCCTTCTTGCCTCTCCAGTGTGCAGTGCCTCACCCCTAAGATTATGCGTAGCAACCATTCTCTTTCCTTCCTTCCAAGGATAGAGAGCTGCAAATTGTTTTGCAGAAAATTAAAGCATCCTAAATCAGCCCAAAAGAAGAAAGACAAATTACACAGTGATCCCCACCACCTGAAGCTGTGGGAGATGCCTCCTTCTAACACCCACAGCACTAAGGGACTATGACAAGCCAGCTTTGTTTCCCAGTAGTATGGCATTGCTAGTGACACATCCCCTCTTTTTGTCCATTTACCTCAGATAACATTCTGCAACTTTTTACCATTGGTCACTGTTCCCATTTTCAAGTTTACAAGATAACCAGTAAGACCAAAGCACAAATTATAGGATCTCCAAACCTCCTGCCATAGGCAGACCACACAAACAAAATCATACATACCTAGGTGGACAAGTTTCTCAAGGGTTTCTGAGTGATCAACATAATCTCTGAGTGTGGAAGATTGAATGGGGACAAGCGGTTCTGCAATGATCTGTACAGCTTCTTCCTCAGAAATCACTTCCAAAGCAGATGAAGGTGGGATGTCATCCCAGTCTAAGAAACAAATACAGAAGACCCAAATGCATTTTGTGAAAGACAAAGCTGCCCCCACCAAATGCTATACAGATCTCTTAAAATCCTTTTCAAAATGCCAGAACACTGTGCCATGTGATAAACAGCCAACCTATCATTTGAAAACATAAAAACATAGACCCTGCTCCCAGTTTTTGCCTCTGTTGCATCTCCTGGTCACTGCCCATCAACTTTTACTCATATGGCCAAATCTGAGAGTAGTACCCAGCATGCCTGCCTTCAGTCTGCTACCTAGACCACTGCAGACAACAAATCACATCATTCTCTGGAAAAGGATCATCTTTCATGTCCTCACAAATGCATTATTGCCTGATCACAGCCAGATAAAAGGCCATTGCAAAGATTATTTTCCATAACCTGAGAAGCCCACTACTTTGTGGCTCCTGAATGTGACGCCTGAAAGGCAGCTGTTTTAACTTTCAATGTATTTCATAGCCAACTCCAGCCAAGCTATTATGTCTTATCCATTACAGAAAGGCAGCTGACTGCCACTATCTCTAACAGCAAAATGAATAATTTCCTACTCACTAAGGTTTCAAAGGGAACATCATTATGCTTGTTTTCCCTTAAGTGTTTCAAGTCACAGAACTCAGTGTCTTTTAAAAAAATTTCTCTAAACAGATCTGGTTTTCCATTGACAGGAGCTCAGAGCAGCAAGATTTAGATTACTGTTTGCAGGCTAGCTCCTAGCATCCACATCAATGATCAGTTTGATTATTGATCAGGTGCCCTGATTATAAACTTATTCAGGAAGGGGATTTTCTGTGCTCTACACCTGTGTATAACGGCTTCCTAGAGACCAGGATAACACTCTTCCCTGTCAAGAAACAAAGGCACACTGGAACTCTACTATGACAGATTCCAAAATAATTAGGATGTGCCTAATGCTCTAGGAAGAGTTGCACAGACTAGCCTGATAGCTGTTGAAGGTCTTGTCTTTTTCTCACACCCTCAGAAACAAAAGCACAGTAAAATGTTTTCAGCAACATTTACACATTGAACAGGAACTCTCTAGGAATCTATAGGAATATCAAGTGGTTTTTTTCAACTTGTTGAGGACCAAACCAATATACAGTAAAGTCCATTCCAGAAACATGCATGTCTTTTATTGCCAATTTAAGGTCTTTAGACTTCCTATTGGGAAGCATACTTGATGTTATCAAAACCCCCCAAAATTATCAGTTATGTTTATTCCATTATATAGACTGTCAGCTGGGCAAAATGCTACACACACACACATTCTTCAGTCAGTCTGCTGGCAGATAAAAATCTGGCATGTGGATAAACTGCATCGAAGGTGCAGCCACATACTGGCTAGCTGACCCATCATTTTGGTGCAGCACTGGTTTCAGAACCAGCTACACACACAGATCTCCACTGCAGCTCTGAGACACCCTAAATAATAAGCTCTGTACAAGCCAGGTAGGCTGGGCTCAAAGCAGAATCTGAACATACAAAGCTGCTTAGTAATTCAGAGCAAGTTTCCTCAGCATACCTAAAATACTTTGAAAGGAAATATTATAATCGTTTTTTAGATATAAAAGTAGAAGGCAAAAAGTAAATTTCCTCAAGGCAACGACTCCAAGGCGCCTTTGTATTTATCTCCCTTCCTCAGAAGACAGTTGGGTGAGCATTTCTCCTCAGGGCAGTACTTAAGGAGGCATCACTACTGCCTCCCGTGGGTCATCCCTGATCCCTCAAACACTGCGAGCTGCTTCAGGGGTGGAATCTCCCAGCCCCGCTCAAAACAAAAACAAACCCAAAAAATCCAAACCAAACAACAAAAAAAATTTCTAAAAAAAACCAACCAAAAAAACCACCAAAAAACCAACAAAACAAACAAATGGCCACCCCCCCCAAAAAACGTTTAGTTTGTACCACCACATCTCTGAGGGAAAGGCAAACAGGTAGGGTTATGAAAACTCCTTCAAACGGCAGCTCCAGACCTACGTTTCTACCCAAAACATTATACCTTTAAAGGTATTCTTTGCGTGCTACATTGACCATAAATATCTGAATTAACTACGAAGCTAATAAGACGTGAAAGTTAGGAACTTCAGATATTTTAGGCAAATAGGGCAAAAAAGGAGAATCCAGCTGGGATTAAACCGCAGCATACTGAAAACATAATTTGAAGATTCGGGAGAAATGCTATCCCTTAAAGCCTCTTACCTTCGTCCAGTATTTTTGCATTCAGATCAGGTAATGTTTCTACTTTTGCTTGTTCCTGTTGTACTGAAGGCAAGTTACTTTCGGGAGAAGAGAAGGATCCACCCTTGGCGCTGTCGGGCGGGGAACAGTTTCCTACAGACGCCTGCCTGCATGCCTGCAGTCTGCACAGAACCAGCTCCTTGCCAGCGGGCAGCACAGCCACAGGGGCGAACCCACGGCAGGCCCGAGCGGCGCAGCCGCGACTCCTCAGCCTCCGAGGAAGCTTAACAGCACGGGCCGTGCCCAGCAGGCAACACCAGCGGGAGACGTGCCGAGCCCACAGCGCCATCACCCACCTCAGCACGGCATCCTACAGGGAGAAAAGGGTTCGGAGTGACACAGGTGCTGCCTGCCTCGCCGTAGGGCCCGGAGCGTGAATGCCTGGGCGTTACAGTAATCCCTCACTACAAAGCACCATGTAGCTGCCTTAAGGCTTTAAACGCGCGACAGACGGAGGAGATGAGAGAGATTGGAACGGATCTGAAGGCCACCGCCCGCCCTGTCCGACAGCCGTTCCCTTGGGAGCACGGGGGAAGCCCAGCCAGGACCTGAACCCTCCCAGGGGGACAGGGCCCTCCGCGTAAAGCCACCACCGCACACTCGCCACAGGGCGGGGAGGCCGGGTTGAGCCGCGCTCGCCGCCCTCCCCTTGCAGGGCTCCCCACGCCGGCAGTCGCTGCCTGCAGCTTGCGGGAGAAGGGGCAGTGCCGCCCAGCCTGGGATCAGCGGGACCCACCGGCGCCTCACCTGCGCCGCACGGCGCGGCCCGACCCACGTGTGCGCCCCGCTCCGTGGCCCGGCCCGGGCCACACCACTCGGCAGGAAACGGGGGGGGGGGGAAGCAGGCACAAGCGTCTTCTCTCCGCGTGTTCTAAAGGGGCGCTGTGGCCCCTCTCCCCCCATCCCGCGCTCCGTTGCTCCCTCCCTCCCTCGCCTCGTGGGCGCGGCGGGGCAAGCTCCGCCCCTCGGCGCGGCGGGCGCGGCGCTGCCCCGCTCGGCCCGCTCGGCTGCGCTCGGCGGGACGCGGCACGGGCGGCCGGGCTGGTTCGGGCCGCGCCGCCCCGCGCAACCACAGCTGCGCTGAGACGAGGGGAGAGAGGGGACGAGATGGCGTCGTGCGTGGGGAGCCGGACTCTGAGCAAGGACGATGTAAACTACCGCCTGCACTTCCGCATGATCAACGAGCAGCAGGTGGAGGACATCACGCTGGAGTTCTTCTACCGCCCGCACACCATCACCCTCCTCAGCTTCACCATCCTCAGCCTCATGGCCTTCGCCTTCACCAGGTGCGCGGCCGCCGTGGGGAGCCGCAGCCCCGCCCCTGGGTGCCGGGAGCTCCTGGGGCTCCCGGGCAGGGAATGGGGAGGGTCGGTGCCCGGCCCTGGGGTGAGCAGGGGCAGCGCGGCTCTGCTGAGCCGAGGCGGGCTGGGCTGGGCTGTGCCGTGCCTGCGGTGCTTTTCCCCGGCGGGTGCTGCTCGGCAGGCCCGTGCTCGAGAGCGGGCATCCTCCCCTCCTTTCCAGAGCGGTTATCATCTTCGCTGCATTTCCTGGGAACTTGTTAATCGTTTTGAGGATCTTTGCTAAAGCTTCTACTAAAACGCGTGTTTCAAGGAGTTGCCAAAAATGGGCTTTATTAGGCTGTCGAGCAGCCCCGCAGTGACATCACTGATGTAGATGGTTTCCCAAGCGTGCAGTGGACAGAGTGACTGTTCTGTGGCATCGCTGCTGTGCCCCGCACTGTCTGTGGCCGGTCTCAGCTTGGCTCAGGCCCTGGCACGGATGGGTTTAGCCACATCCTCTGCGCACCGCAGGAAAGGCTCTGTGGGCATCGCCCCTGCAGTCATTAATTCATGGCGATACTGCTAGGGATGGACAGGTTATTCGGGAGCCGTACTTGAAAACAAAGGGTGTAGCAGTGCAGTGCGATGGGTATCCTGCATGTTTTCTGAAGTTGTGCATACTTCTTATTGCCTCCTACTGGATGTGAAGATGATTTCATAATCCTCCTGTAGACTGAATGGTGTAGTCTGTAGGCAGCGATTCCTGAGAGATTTTGGCTGGGTAGTGCAGTGTATTTAAACTTTTGCGGTATTGTGTGTACACAATCACGGATTTCAGTGGTTTTACAGTTTAAATTCTGATGGTGGTGAATCCCCCCCTTGAAAGTAACCTTAATCCATTAATTCATAACAACTCTCCATTTGATGTAAGAAAATTATTATTTGTCTCTAAGCCTGATACACAGTTCAGTGTGTAACCTTGTTTTTATTCTAAGAATACAAATGTATAGTTTTCATCAGCTGTAAAATAATGGCCAAGCCTGGCTTGAGTTGAGACAGGAGCATAAGGAAAAGTAAAATAATGTAACTGCAGATGGTCTGCCTTTTCTTGTTTCAACATGTGCTTGGCCCCAAGGGAGATATTTTTGGTGAGCACATCCTTTGTTCTACTTGGATCCCTTCTTAACTCTAAAATCAGAGGCATATTTCTGTGCTCTGCTACAATGTTTAATTACACACCTTTGCTACATGTGCTCCTCAACCCTTTGCCTGATCACTTTTCTCCCTGAAGGGCTAATTTAGGTCAAACTTCAGAATGACATTGTAATGAGAATCTTGGTGACTCAGAAGGATTAATGGAACTGATTGCTCACCTTTGGGGAAGGAATTTTGCCATTAAGTCTTTCAAGCAGAGGTTGGGCTAAGAAGCAATTTCAGCACTTTGGAGTCTTCTAGGCCCAAATAAAATTGCTTCACTTCTGGGGTGTTTGTTTGCATTTTTCCAAGAGGATTGCTGGTTTGTCTTTCCATTTGCTTTGCTGTCTTTCTAATTGACTTCGAGAGTTTCATATTCTTCCCTCTGTCTATCTCTGCCTCACTTCCTGTGTTTAAATACCAGTTGAATTCTTTTTATCTCTTCTCTATTTCTCCTCTTCTCAGGTTGTGGAAGGTACTCTGATTTTACTTGCTCTCCTCTCCTCCTACTATTTTCAACTATTGTAGGAGTTTCATAGATCTCCTGAGTGGTATCAGAGTGCTGCCTCTGGGCCTCATTTGGGACACTATCCAAACCATATACACTCTTTGAGAAACTGGGGAAAGGGAGATACTTTCCCACGTGCTTTTACAGTCTGTGCTCCTTTCTGTCAGCTTATTGCATTGAGTCTACACTGACTGATGCAATAAGGGGATGTTTATGTTCATTTTCCCACTTCCTGGGCACAAGGCACTGTAGACTTCCCTGTAAGGTGTCACAAGTGATTCTTTGCTTCCCCTGTGCTTCAGTTGTTCCGTAGCTCTCCTGGTCAGTTTGTTGAGTGGGGGATTTTCTATGATAGATTCATGCTGATACTGTGAAGTAAAATTTATTTTTTCAGGAACTTCACCATAGACAGAGGAAATTCTGTGTTCCTTAAAGTCTTTCTTGTCTCTTCTAAAATTATTTTGTGGCAGAACTATGTGGAGGGTTCTGAGAAACCTAGAAAATGCTTTTCCCTTGTGTGTAGCCAGCCATACATAACATGAAGTCCTCCTTAGGATCACTGAGAGCTGCTGCTACTGTCTGTGAGCTGACAGATAAGGGTGAAACTGAACTTCAGATAGCAGTAATCTTCAGGTATGATGATAATAATAATAACAATCCAGAAAAAGAAATGTGTGTTTAATTTTTCTGTGTTAAAGTGGGGCATAGAGGGTATTCTGTTCTTTAAAGCACATCCTTCTAGTGCTTCTGACAATGGCTGCAGCTTCCTTAGTTATTTCCTGCTGAATGAGCCAGACGCAGGCTCCTCTGCTTCCATCCTGTGCCTTGAGACAGAGGTGTGGAGTGGCTCTAGCTTTCCCTGTCCTCTTCCATCCTAGATATCCAGCGGTGTGCAACTCTCTCTGAGCCCAGAGGCAACTAGCAGGAGTGAGTCCTGGAGGGGATATTTGTGGGACACAACAATAGGACTGAGGAGGGTGGCAGACTAGTGGCTTCTGGTATGAAGCTGCAGGGCTTTGTGGAAGCAGGAGTAAGACTTGTGAGGATATGGGGCTTTTTTCTCCATGTCCCTTGATTAATGGGCTTGATTAAACTGGATTGTTGTGTATTTAGGTTGAGTTTATGGAAGATTTTTTCCCTCCCCCTTTCACTTTCCAAATTTAGTGTCCTAGCTATTTTTTCCTCATTTGAGTATCCCCCCCCCCTTTTTTTTTAATGTAGTAACTCAGCAGTTGACATTTTTGTAACTTAGTGCTCTGGAGAAGCACAGAAGAGGGGTAAAGATTATGCAGTTATTATGCACTTCGGTTTTTTTTATTTCTTCTCTAAAAAGCCACAGAATTGAAAAATACTCTCATAAAGTGGGTTAAAATTGAGAGAATTTTCATCTGTCCTCCCACACAAGCATTAGAAACCTTGGTTTTGCTGCATGAATGCTTGTATTTCAAAATCCGAGTCAACGTTTCTGGGGCTAAGTGAGGAGATGATTTAGCCCATTTTCCCAATTGCAGATTGTTGTGATAATATATTTCCCTTTGGCATTCCCCAAAATAGTTCTTCCAGGTAAACACTATAATTCTTATACCAGCTAGTGCACAGCAGCAAGTTTCTTGCTCCCACTTGTTCTTACCTCCTTCTGGCAAGAATATTCAGTGTCTATCCCTTATGAAATGCATCTGCAAGCCAAAATAAAATGCCTTGCCACTCATTTGGAATGAAATGCAGTTTAACACTGCATACATCTTTGTTGATTTTGGGGGAAAGTGGTGCCAACATGACGGGGAGAGCTTTCCTGAAGCTGAGTAGTACTCAGAATCCTGATATGCAAAGGTGGGGACCTTTCATCCCACCTGGCACAGCAGTTAAGTGATGTGATTGCAATGTCTTCCACATCTTTGTTAGCCATGATGAATTGATGTGATGCGACTGCAGTTATTTGTTCTATCTTAAAAAAAATATTATAAAAAAGAGGTTAATCCTCTTGGTGGCAGCCATGACAGCATGTTCCCGTGTGTTATTTGCCTGTGTTAAAAGAGGGATATGGGTTTGCTCTCTGAGCCATCAGAGCCGGAGGCTCTGGCTAGGAAGAGCACTGGATGGCATAAGGTCTTTGGATTGCCAAGGGAGCCAGAGTTAAGCTCTGGGACTTGGGGTTTCTAGCTGGTATAAAGTATCAGCCTGTGCAGCACGGCTGCTGGAAAATGACTGGTAAAGCTGAACTCAGCCAGTTTAAAAAAAATACTGTGAGGAGTCCCAAAGGCCTGCAGAGAGACCATTCATGTTTAATGCACTTTTTCCTTCCATACTTTTAAACTAACACGGTGATTAAATGCCTCACAATGATGAAAGCCTGCTGTGGAGCTGTTAAGGTTCAGTTTTGGGGAAAAGAAAAATAATTTGGCTAAGTGAGAAATGTTTTGTAACTGCAGCAAGTATCTAATGTAAAGAGCATGGATTCTTTACTGAACCATCCAGAAATGTGACAGATGCTATGCCAGGAAGAGCTTCATACCTTTAAAGTTTGCTGGGAATTCTTTTGTTATTGTATTGTGAATAAATATAGAAATATACTTAAATTAATAAACTGATCCTAAATGCATTAAAAATACCCGGATAGTAAAATTGACTTCAGTTGTAGTGGGTGAAATATTCACTGTCTATACAATGGCAATCTGAGGTTTGTTTGTATTACTGAAGTATCCCAGAAGCTGTCTGCTGGTTAGAAAAGTTAGGTGAGGGTTATTTTGCTAATCTTGCTACCATATTCTACCTGCCTGAAAAGAAAGGGCTTTGTCAAGTTTGCCTTGGCATTCCAAACTGAATTCTTAGGTCTCTCTTCTGACTATAATGTAACAGTAGCACAAATAATGCATGATACTATATTCAGAGCTTTGGCTTAATAGATCTAAAAGCAAATTGATATTTTTCCTTGGATCTTTTATGTTGTGCTGTGTCTCTGTTATAGATTCTAAGCTGTACATAAATTATTTCTAAAGACTGATTATAATCATTATTTCTGCCGTCATTTCAGGCATTTGGTGTTGGGGATAAGCAAAGGGAAGTGAAGAGTATTGCAAGTAGCACCAAAAGAGCAGAGGGAAATCTAGGAATTGCATCCAGGCTTCCAGAGGTTTTAGTTTAGGTGTAAAAGTTGCTGTGTAAAAGTAATTTGATGATGTTTCTATAAACATTAGAGCAGGAAGATTTTTTTCACTTTATGTTAAATTTGGTCATTGCTTCCTCACTCACTTCTAACAATGCTAATGGTTTGCATGTGTTTACTAAATATTTAACTCTCTTGTAAGAAAGGGACACCCAGAAGTGTAGTGTGAAAATCATTCAGTGCAATTACTATCTTAACTTGTTACATAATGAGCATGCATATTTCTTATATTCATTTCCATGTTTTCTTTATTTAAATAATCTATCTGGAGAGCCTTTTGACTTCATCCTTATCATGTACTTTAACACTGTGTTGTCTGTCTCTTTAGGGATGATTCTGTACCAGAGGATAATATTTGGAGGGGTATCCTCTCTGTGATTTTCTTCTTTCTAATCATCAGTGTTCTAGCTTTCCCTAATGGTGAGTAAGGTTTATACAGCTTCTACTTCATGTTTTTTAAATGTGAATTTATCTTTTTTGCCACTATATTTACTTTGACTTTTATTTAAATACCAATTTTCAGTGTGGTGTTTCTTTACTCATTTGAATTCTTTTATATTAAGGAATGGTCTAAAAATGGGTTGTAGTCATACTGAGCAGAGATAAGTGTTATTTATAGCTTGTTATTTATAGTTTGTATTTAACAAAGAAGTCAAGTTCTCAAAATCAGTGTCCTATTTGCAGATGTGCAGTTGCAGCTGACATTGTTAAGTAATGATGCTAACAGACCCTTAAATAATATTTAGGAGGACTTTGCCTTAGTGTGTTTCAACAGAATTGTAATTCTAAAAATGCTCAGACACAACACCTTACCAGAAGATAGTGATATAAATGGTTTAAGTTGCATTTACAATGTAAATCCACAATTTCTCAGTAGAAGTTAAAGTTGGACAAAAGTTTTGGTACTTGTGTGAGGAGCAGAAAATGTAAAAATGTAAGAACATTTTTGTGCCACTTAATTCTGTGGAAGAAGTGCTTCTACCTGGCTTATCTGTTTTGGTTTTTTAATTTTTACTTATTGCTGTCAGCAAAATCTTAATTCTTGGGTCAAGTCTAAACTGTCTCACAATTTGCAGCGTTCAGGAAAAAACAGTGATCGTGTTCAGGACACCTTTGTACTGCAGAGTTGGGATATGTTTTTCCCATATGTTAAAAATCCTATATGCACACTTTTCACAAAATTCTGCCTGAAAAACTGAATGCCAGAGAAAAAGGAGCTTTATGCGGACAGTGGTGAAAGAGTGTGCTGTGCGTGCTTTGTTTGCCACTTCTTGCTACCTAAATGTGTGATTCATCTTTAGATGTTTTGCAGTTTCACCAGCTTTACCTTCTCTGCTGTTCACATTAGCTGAGATGTTTTTAGTCTAATAAATCAGTTTCATCACTGGCTCTAAAGTAAATAATTTTACATTGAAAAAGTGCATAAGTTTCTTCCTTCTTGTCAGCTATATATGATGCTCAGTTTGGAAATTTCAGGAGACCTTTTGGTAACATTTCTTGTTGCTCTGAAGGCTAAGCACCATGTTTCTTTGTTAACACAGACAAATTTGTATGGGATGTCTTAATTGAGAGCAAGCTGCCGTCTGGAAACCAGGTCAGGACATCCTCAGGTGACACCTGAGATGTGGTGTCTGCTGCACAAACAGCATGCTGAACATGTTCTGAACATGACTCCATAAAAACCATGAAAAATTGTCTTCATGTTACCAACTGGCAGTCTTCTTTTTCCACTCTGAAATCTGTTGTTATTTCTTTTTTTAACAGCATAGAGCTCCAGCTTTCAGGTGTATTACATAGTTTGATGAAGAACTGATCCCTGCTCGTGCCAAGTAGTTGTATGCGATATACTCAAAAATAAATGTTGTGGTTCTTACTGACTGTCTCCTAATAAGTTTTTTGTTTGCCATCTATAGGACCCTTTACACGTCCTCACCCTGCTCTGTGGAGGATGGTTTTTGGTAAGTTTGTGTTTCTGACTTTTGCATTGATTTTGCAGGACCTACCTTTTAAGCTTTCTGATGAATGGAATTGTCATGAAACATAATTGTGCATCAAACTTGTGTGGATGTTACTTTCCTCCCACTCTTGAGCAGTTGTTTATAATCTGTTCTTAGTTATGTTTGGGAATATCATCATAATTACTCTGTGTCATGATGGTGTAAATGAAATCACCATAAAGGATCATTCGTTCTGATACTCTGTTTTAATCCTGTTTTGTGCTTCCCAGTCTCCTTCCCCCACACCTTTCCTACTGTCAGCTCTTCCGACCCCAGCTACTGCATATACTGTCTGACTTCTAAATCCAGTTCAGTAGGTGGTTTCTTTTCATTATTGGCAAAATATGCCAATATCAATTACTTTATACGTTTATTAAATTGTATCATTCATAGGTTAACATTTATTAATATTCTTGACATGTATACATTCATACTCTTATTTCATTAAAAGTACCTGTAAATATTAGTTGCATTAATAGAATGAAAAATAATTCCGTTAGCTACTAAACTAACAAGTGAAATCCTGCTCCTTAAACATCTGAATTACACAGCAAAATCATGAGGAATTTTATTTTCAAGTAATTGAGGGTTCACAGAGCATATGCTAGACTGCACATTTGATTTTTTTTTTTTTTTTTTTTTAGGCAGACTGAATGTGGCTCCTGCCACCTTATATCTAAAAATAAGTAGCTTCCCAAAGTAGCTGATTACTCATCTGCTGACATTGAGAGGATACTGCTGATTAGACAGTACTTGTTAAACAAAACTGCTTCTTGGGAAGTTTGAGAAACACAGGTCCTGCTGCTCACTTCAAGTTTCACCACATGTAAAGGTCATTCTCAATGTTGGTACTGTCAGAGCTTGACCCCTGTACTTTTAGGAAAAGGCTGCATGCAAAATCAGGAGCAACATTTTTCCCTGTGTAATTCTCTTTCTTCTGGCATGGTTCATTTAGCTGTGCTTCAGTTCTCAGACCCCTTTGGTAGATGAAGGGCAGGACTGGTGTGTCCTCAACATTTCCAGATGCACCCTGGCCTGCAGGCTGTGCTTCCTCTGGCTGGGTGACATCTGTTCCCCTCCTGTTTCTGGGAGGGACTGCACTGGACCATATAGCTACTTCCTGTGCACGTGTATGTCTCTGAACTAAAGTTCCTTTCTGGTGTGCACTGGGTGCTATCAACATGTGAGTCCTGCTTATAGTTCAAAAGGCCTTTTTAGAATTGCTGCAGTTTATTTTGGATGGCAGATCCTAAGTTTATTCACATTAATCTTTGCTGTAGGATACAAATAGGTTTGAGGCTGTGGAAGTAATGTTTGTATGCCTCCTCCAAATGTGGTCTTGAATATCTGTGAGCTTGTGAATAATGTAAAGATATGGTCCCAGCAAAACCTTCAGCTACCCACAGAGCTACACCTAGGACTCAATTTCTAATAAGTTCTTCTTAAAAAAAAAATCCTTATTCAGACTGGAGGAGGGAAATGGCACTCCCAAATGCAATTGTGTTTCATAATTTATAGTGGTGTGAAAATAAGTAATAATAATATTATCTTTAAAAGGTTCAAGCAGCAAATTTTCCAGCTCACAAAATTAACTCAGATATGCATTGGTTGACATTTATAATACTGTTTATTGCCAGCATAGCTCAGAATTGCCAGGTGGCATTATTAGACTGATCTTTATGTTGAAATCTTATGTTGAATGTGTAAAGGCTTAGGGACTTGTATTAATGAGACCAAGAATACTTAAAACATAGGGACAGAGCTAATGCAATCCTGGATCCTAATGTATCTCTTACTAAGGAGCTTCCTGATCACAGCCTTGTACTATGCATGTCTAAACTGATGAGACTGATTTTGTTTTGATTGGGTTCGTGCAGTTGTACTGTTCATGTATTGTATCACTTGTCACAGGAGGGGATATGAAGAGCTGAGTGCTCAGACATTGCCATCTCACTGGTGTCTCTTCAGCTTTTCTGCGTGTAGCTGCTGCATATAGAAATTCATTTGTAGAACAACTGTTGCAAAGTAGCTTTTTGGACTCTGTGTTCCATGCAGTTTTGTGAGTGACCATGATTTTAAAACTGAGTCTTTTTGCAGGTCTCAGTGTGCTCTATTTTCTGTTCCTCGTGTTCCTGCTCTTCCTTAACTTCGAGCAGGTAAAAGCAGTGATGTACTGGCTGGACCCTAATCTTCGATACGCCACAAGGGAAGCAGATATTATGGTATGTATCCATGGTACTTTACTGTACATACTTTAGGCATGTTTTATATGAGTGGCAATGGGTAAATCTGAATTTGCTGGCATGAGCAGTGCAAGTTTGTACTTATACTTGACAGAGTCAACAAGTCATTTGTGTCAACAACAATTTATTTACATTGAAATGAGCTAGTATGGAAAATAGTCTTCTCAGTATTTTTTTTTCCTAATGTAGATGTTTGGATGAATGTGCAATTTGGAATATGATACATGTTTGCAGTGGCATGGCTTTGGATACTGAAAATAGACTTAGCAAGGTAGTATCTGAATGAAGCCTGTATGGTATGTGTCTCAGATCAAGGGTTTTGATCAGGGTTTTTGATGCCACAGTGCTGCACTCAAAGAACTTTGGTCTCATCTGGTCGCTGTGAGCTTAGTACATTACTGTTGAGCTGTGGAGCTTATGGAGAACGTGTTTGTATGGCAACTACAGGACTTTGCTCTCTTCCAGTCAGTCAGCAACTGAGCACTGATGCTGTTACCATTGGGAAATTTCCCCAGACCATAATCTGGAGTGGCATAGAAAGCCAGACTTGTTCTTCTGCTTACTGAGCAGCTTGCAAAGAGTTTTCCATACAGAGAACATTCCCCTTCAGGTGGGGACACATACGCAGAGAGCTGAGCTTGTAAAAGGAGGCCTGGGAGAAGGGTATGAGTTATGCAGGGTGGCAAGCAGAACACAGTGTGAGCAGTTGGGTACCAAGCAGAAGAGGAGGCTGCGTGGAGAGGGAAGAGTTGCCAATCTTGCCCTCCTCACTATCACATCAAATTACTCCTCAGCACCTGACCAACATGCTTCCTTGACCTTGGGTTTGTGTATCTGTCTACCGTGGTTACCTGTTGTATACTAGGTGCTTTTATAGGGCTCATGCCTTCTGAGTCGGGAAGTTGACTGGTTGTCTTTCACACGTGGCAATTCACTGCTTATGCAAACCAATGCACAGCACCTCATCAGCAGTGGCTGCAAACTCCTTCCCTGTAGCACATGGGGGAATGGAAATCTTTACAGTGCAGTAAGCTCATGTTCATTGATTGATAGTGAGGGCTGTGTGCAGGCTCCTTGCCTGGAAAACTGAGTGCTTCAGATATCGTACATCAGCCTGTCAGCAGTATGTGCTGTGCAACTCCAGGGCTGTGACTTTGGGTTCTGCAGGAACCAGCTGTGCTGGTGGAAAGGCGAGGGCAGCCTGCCCTTAAGATGGGGGGAGGACATACGGCTAAATGGAGCCCTAGCACGGGCATCAGTGATGTTGCTGAGCAACAAAAGGGTGCTGAGACAAGGAGTCTGTTGGTTTGTCAGATTCACCTGGCTCTCCTGTCATTTAAATTAGAAATAGATTCTAACTAAGGGAGGACTACTGGCACAGAACCACAGTACAGCACATTCCCTGACTGTAGGAGTCAGTGGAAACTTGTCCTGGTCTGCTTTGCAATCCAGATATTGTCATTTAAAGTTGGAGTAAATTTTCAAAGTGCAGCTGTAATGAAGGCTGTAACTTGGTCTAGCAGAGGCTTACACAGGACTAGCAAAGCTGTATGCATTTATAAAAAAAGTTCAGCACCTTTCATTGTATGGCTGGCAGAACTGCAGCTGGAAAAATGAGATAGAGAGGAAAAAGCCCCAGTAAAAATAGAAGCAAAAAAAGCAAGAGCTCTGGAAAAATCCTTACTTTTGGAGTAGCCTCATTGTGTTCACTCATCATTGGTATTGTGGTGTTGCAAGGAGCCTGCACCTCCTGTGGTGTATTCTGTGCTTCTCATGCTGGCAAAGGAGCCAGTTTCAGTTCTCTTGGTGCACTAAAGCTGCAAGTTTACCACCCTTAGAACAAGTGGTGCACCTTTCTCTGACCAGCAGCACAGGCACGCACAAGAAAGCAGCAGCAGTAAGGGTTACTTATAGTGACCTACACAACTCCTATCATCCCATAGTGGGACTGAGCTGCCTGCTGATAGAAGGATTTGTATGAAATTGTGCATTCTTCTCCTTGTGGTCGCCAGGATTTAAATCTTTCTCTGCTATCTCCTTTTCAACTTGATTGATGTTCATTTGTGCGGGATTAGCAATAGTTCTGGCCTGAAAGAGATTTCTTGATTCAACGGCCTTGAGCAGTGCTGCGTTGTCACCTGCAGGTGGCAATGTGTATTTTAGGAGGATTGAAGAGCAGAGATTTTTTTCAAGTGTGTGTTTCTTCTTAGGAATAGTTCAGTTAGTGTCCAGTGACAAGACAGAACCCCACAGCTGCAGCTTCCTGATGGCAGACAATTTTTTTTTCTTGTTGGGCAGTGATTTCTAGCACTTGCTGTACATCATGTTATGAGAACTCAGTTCCTTTGTCATTGGTGGCTGGAATATTAATTAGTGTTCTTAAAGAATCTGCTGCTCATCTGTGAAAAAAAAGTTTGCAAGTTCCCTTTGATCTTCTCCTAAATTTTTTTTTCAATCCAAGCCTGTGACTGAACATCCTCAATATGAATGGGTTCTGGGAAATTGCTTTCGTGAGGAAAATAAGACACAAAAGGTACTCAAGTAAACATTGACATGAGTAACATTACATTCAAAACTGGGGAGGATTAGCCACTAATGAGTCACATCTGAATACCAGACAGCATGAATATTGGGAAAGGTGGTAATTTCAAATCAAGTCTCCAAAGAAAGGCAAATAAATATTTTCTGGAGTAGTGTTTGCTGGTTTTATTGTTACTGATGTTATTGCTTTTGTTGCTTCTTTGTCACTTAGGAAATACATGCTGCTTCAGGCACCAAGGTCTATTCTATTTCCCTTTAAATTAGAGCTGTACTGTGATGGCACAGAGTCTTAATACTGGAAGTTTTCTGCCACAGTTTAAAAGGATATGAAAATAAAATGATGCTAATTTTAATACCCTTACAATTTCAGACTAATTGCACTGGATGGAAAGAGGTTTCTTCTTTCTGAAGTCGTGTGTTGATGGAGTAATTTTGTTCTGGGTTTTTTTCTTTTCATAACAGGAGTATGCTGTGAACTGTCACGTTATCACCTGGGAGAGAATCCTCAGCCATTTTGATATATTTGCTTTTGGACATTTCTGGGGCTGGGCTATGAAGGCTTTGCTGATTCGCAGCTATGGGCTGTGCTGGACTATTAGCATCACCTGGGAGCTCACTGAGGTAGGCCACTCTTTTCTTAATTACCAGCAAAGGTATGAGATGTGAATTGTTCTTGGGGGAAGAGTGAATGTTACTAGAAGGATGGCTCTCTAGTTCTCAGTATAGATTTACATTTTAAGTCTTATAAACCAGATGCTGAGTAATTGATGCAGCTGAATGAGCAGGTAACAGCAAGTTGGGTTTTAGATAAGTGATTTATTACTGCTTGAGTAGAACAGAAGTCTAGGTCAGCCTATTTGTGCCATTCATAATTTATTTTCTGCTGTTATGGGGATCATGCTACTTTTTCTACTTCACATATTTCCTGATTCAGATCAACTGTTCTCCTTTTTCACCTTGCAATATCTGTGATCTACTCTTACCCTCCCTTTACCTCACATACAATATCACACATTGTGTATAGTCATGCATAATGTACAAAGGAAAAGGAGTTGAGGGATCTTGATGTAAACACCTGAACTTTGTCTTTAAAATCAGTTTTCTGTAAAACTTGCTGTCTTGAGAATGCTTGGCTTATCTGACAAAGTATTTATAATTTAGAAACATAGATAAGGATTTATTTGCCTAAAATTAAACTTTTGAGTTTGAAAATCCTGGTGCAGTGAGTTCCTTTTCAAAACGTGTTTTTATTCTGCGGCATTGAGGGATACTGTGTTTCCTAAGTGATTCTGAAATTGCTTAAGATTGGGATTTCACTAGTACCCATTCACAGAAAACACCTTAGCTATTGTACTAATTTTTTCCCTCTGGAAAAGAATGTATTTGAATTTATTTCACTCATACTCTTATTGTTCATCACATAACCCTCGTCTTCAGTTTGACACAGCATCAGGTGTCTGGTATTCCCCTTGTTGGAAGGTAGATTATTGGAGCAGACAATATGTTGGACAATGTTCAAAGTACAGATATGTTATCACCACTCAAATGGATTTTGGATGAATTACATAATTCAGGAGAGTAATTAGAAACCTCCAGAAGTTATCAGGGCAGTTACATAGGGATTTAGCTGAGCATCTCTTATTAGCATTAATGGATTTCAGCCAACTCCTTGTTCTGAAATGGGAAACTTGGCTCATGCTCCACACTGTTGGAATAAAGTTGGGAAGCAGGCAGACCTTTTTCTCTCATTGTGAGAAAGCAGCTAAAGAACCTTAGAGATTGTCAGGCAAACACCTGTGCTCTGGGTTTTGCTGCCTCATCTGTAACTTCTGGTGTCTTTGCCTGGATCTGACTGATATTTGTATGCTATCGCCCCTCTCAGACTAAATTAATTAAAAAGATGAAAGGGAAACTTTAGCAGGATAATGAACAACACTGTATCCCTTGGTTCCTGAAGAGAAACTAAAATTTTCTTTTTTGAAAAGGTTGAAATTCACATAGCTTTGTCAAAGAAAAACAAGTGGTTTTGATACAATTTTGCAAGGGTTTTCACAGGAATTGTCATTGCCAGTATTAGTCACTGTAACGTGCTATAAATGGGCCAGCATTCATTCTTGATGTATATTGAAAACATTATTCTTGTTTCTTTTCTTAAATCTGATTTTTTCAGTACCTTATGCTTACATCTCTTAACAAATATTACAAAATCATACCAACAATCTTCCACAGCTACAGTGTGTGTACATTAACTGACAAGAATTGTACTATTTTTGTACTATTTAGTATGCTATCTCCTTGTTTTGTTATCTCCTTGAGTATTGCAGAGGGGCTGCTTAACACATGACTGTCTTGATTTCCTGTCCATAGGTAACTTTTCCAGTTTTTTTTTTTAATTGCAGTGATTTTTCTCATAGAATAAGAGTAAAATTATTTTTCTTAAAGGAGAAAGAGAAGCAGTAAATCTGTTTCTAGCTCTTGGTAAAATATGTCTATATATTGCCTTAACTCTGGCCAGTTGTTCCCCTCACTGCATCAGTAGAGTGGAATGTCCTCTTAACTCCTTGAGCCATTCTGTATCAAGTATAGCAGCAAAGCATGCTAAAATGTTGCCTGAAATGTTGTTGAACTCGTAATTTTTTTACAGTCACTTAATTTCCTGAAAATAGAGTTTTGCAATTGAGAAGTCTTATGTCCTGAACACCACCATGCTTTATTACTGACAGCTATTGCAAATGCATCCATTTTACTTGCTGCATCTTGTTGCTGGTTTAGAAAACATACTACTTAAAACTATTTAGCAAAAACGAAACAAATATTCTCTTAATTTTATTTTTTTAAAGCACAAACCACCTTATTTCCTCCAAGAAACACAGTAATTCTGCTTCTTCCATACATTTCTTTTAATGTATTGTGTCTGAGAGGCCAACAGCTGCATGATATCCTTATATACAGCATAGCCTCAGCAGGAAACAGTGAGAAGAAAACTTCTGATGTCTTGTGGGGGTTCTGTTCAAGGCCTTCTGAAGTTAATGGAGAGATCTCCATCAAATTTCAGTGGCAGTGACTCGTGCCCTTGAAGTTTGCTCTGTACTGAAAAACTGATTTTTGAATGTGTACTTTAAAAGTGAATTTATATGAATTCTTTGCTGTGCCTCACCCAGAATCTTTTTGCTGTATTCTATAGCTCTTCTTCATGCACCTTCTGCCTAATTTTGCTGAATGCTGGTGGGATCAAGTCATTTTGGACATCCTGCTTTGTAACGGGGGTGGCATCTGGTTGGGCATGGTAGTTTGTCGTTTCTTGGAGATGAGGACCTATCACTGGGCAAGCTTCAAGTAGGTCTAAATTAAAACATTGTTTTACATGTATAAAAATAGCATGGAATCTTCCTGTGCTAACAGTGCTGTAATTTTATTTTAAATGTTAAATATCAATGCCATAGTAATGTTCTTGTACAGCATATTTTTGTAAACGTGACTCTATATATGATTTTCCTTTGCAATTTTAAATTACTAGCATTGATGCCAATGGACAATACAAAATAGTAAAGCTATTTACATTTTCAGTTTGTTTTGTATATATAAAACTTTGAGGAAGTCAGGGAGCAAAACAAATTGTGATGGTTTGCACATTGTACATTTTTAAACTAGATTTGGTCTCACCCTGATGATGAATTCGTGTGGCAGTCTGTCAGCACTAGTTGTAATTGCAGTAGGGGCATAGGGCTCATAGTACCTGTGCTATGAATTGCCTTACCTCATTGCTGACCTTCTAAAATAAATGGAGTAATTGTGAAATAAAGAGCCATTTGTTGTGTAAAAGGGCAAAAGCTTATGGCCTAGTAAGTGTCACTTCCTAGCTGTCCAGGTGTGGTGTCTTCCACAGCTTTTTGCCCCTCTCCTGCCTTCTTTCCTGCTAGCTGATAGCAAGCATGGTTGTCTGCACGTTACCAATGTTGTAGGTGAGACAGGGTCAAGTGTAGGGAATTGCCTTGAGAGATGGAAAAGGAACTCAGATCTTGGCTTCCAAATTTGTACCTTATGTGAATTTCTGTACTGCTTTTTTTTTTACTCACAGATTTGTTACAAGAACCATCCAGCCTTTAGTCTGAATTCAGTTTTCCTGCATTTCTATGAGAATTGATGGTCCTTCTGGTTTTAGAAAGTTCACTGAAAGTTTAAACAGCAGTGGCACAACTAGTCTTTACTGTCTTTGTGGAATAATTTTTCCTCATGTTCTTTTGCATGTATGAGTAGATTTTTCTGATCTGTAATATGTTGGTGCTGCAGAAATGAGAAGCTTTTTCTTGTAGCTCTCTCTAGAAGAACACAAATATTGGAAATATCAAATCTGAGGGGTTTTTTTTGTTTGTTTGTTTTTTGTTGTTGTTGTTTGTTTTTTTTTTTTTTGGTCCAGAAGGGCCAAAGAAATAATAGGGTGAAAACTGGCTTCTAGTCCTGCTAGTCTTCCTTGAGAAGAGGAAGCTCTGAGTTTTTCTTGGATTCTGTATCCTTTAGATGCTGTTGCTCATCTGAATTAATATTATCAAAAGCAAGAATCAGTAATACATGTCAGATGAGCCTGCATTAAAATCTTCTTTTTAAATGGAATTTAAATGCTTTCTAGCTTTTCACAGTGCTATCACACCTCTCCAGGAGGTCCACATGCATCTGATATCAGAACAGCGGGGCTTATGTGTGCTGGGGGTATAGTATTATTAAACCTGTGGAGCCAGCCCCTTATACAAATAATGAATAATGAATCTGACAGATTCCTGAAGGACTGATATAAGTGAGGTCTAGAACAAGGAGTATTTGAGGTAAGAGCAGTGGACTTGGAAGAAATAACCTCTAGATTTTCCAAAGAAGTTGTGAATTGCTGTCCTTGTTTCTTTGTGAAGAGGATGATAAAATCTGCTTTGTAGTTAGTTACTGAGTTATTGACTGAGGATAGAGAAGGGTGGACTTTTATAGCAGAATATGCACCTTGACTGAAATGCTTAGTGGATTATTTCTCTCAATTCCCCCTTACCTGGTACATAGTTGTGTCTGAGAAGATCTCTGCTGTTGATCACAAAAATGTGGTTGTTCCTCAGAAACATCAGTAACAGGGCTGTTGCCTTTTTGTTTTTCCCTTCTGGTGTATTCCTCGTATTTACTCCAGCCATTATTTTTTTCCAGGGACATTCACACAACCACAGGGAAAATCAAAAGAGCTGTATTACAGTTCACCCCAGCCAGCTGGACCTATGTCCGCTGGTTTGACCCAAAGTCTTCATTTCAGAGAGTGGCTGGAGTCTACCTTTTCATGATTATTTGGCAGGTAAGAAATAAATTCTGTGAAATCAAAGCTGTCTTCAGCTCAGTTACTTGTTGGCTCTGTTGGACTAAAAAATGTTCTGATGGAATGTATGTCTGTTATTGAAATACACAGTTAAATGAATTGCTAATGCACTTTCATGGGAGTTATGTGGTAGTTAAGGAGTGTAATTACAGAATCTGTGGAAAAAGCCTTATGTTACAGATTGCTATACTGGCTTTTTGCAATTGACACAGATTTAAAAACTGCTAGACAGTGGGGTTTGGGTGGTGGAATTTTAATTTATTTTTGTTTTGTTGTGTTATGTGGCAGGGGGTTGTTTGTTTGGTTTGTGTGGGGAGTGTTTGGTTTGCTTTTCTTTTTTGGATTTTTTTTCCTTTCCCATTGACTGTTGAATGGGTCAATGATACTCAGAATAGTTATTGATCCAGCAATACTATATGTGTCACAAATGCTTTAAAAACTTAAAATTAAAACTTTTGTGATTTTTTAAAAATTCCTTAATTTAGTGTTTTAAAGGAAAACCAGAAAGACTTGATATAGTTGTTTGAAATTTGGGGTTTTTTTCATATATGATCTCTTCTGCTTCTTTCCCAAAATTGCCTTCGTTATTTGTACCTGATTTAGGATATGCAAGTTATCAGAAAACTTCTACAGTGTGCATTAGTGTCTTGTCCCTTAATGAGTTTTGGGAAAGGGAGAAAATACTTTCATGGAGGTTTCTAGAAGATAATTATTTGTTTTACTAGTATATTACTTGCTTGTCCTAGCAAAAGAATTCCTCTTCCAATGGCCAATCTCACCAGCAGGGCTGTAGTAGGACATAGATTTGTTTCTGTGTTTTAATTTCTGTATTAAACTTTGCACATTTTCTGCACTAACTCATTAGGAGTTATATAAGTTGAACACTATTAACTAGCTTTTTTTTTAATCTAGCTAACTGAGTTGAACACATTCTTTTTGAAACATATCTTTGTGTTCCAAGCAAGCCACCCTTTAAGCTGGGGAAGAATTCTCTTCATAGGAATCATTACAGCACCCACTGTAAGGTAATTTTTTTGCTTTGGTGGTTTTTTTTCAGTTTAAAGTAGCTTAACTTCTAGGCATCCAAGAACTACATATAGTTTGTGAATAAGTATGGCACATTTCACAAAATGTATGCTTTTGCCACTGTGAAATGCAAAGCAATTATCTCTCGTCAATAAAATGTATTTCCTGACAAATAAACTAATGAGGTAAAATGTACATAAACAACTGTGTTGCCATAGGGATGTAGAGCCAGTCTGTTCCTTCTCCTGTTCGTGTAGAATCTCCCTGTTTTGTGAGTTAGCTGCATATGTTATCCTTGAGGACTGAATGTGAAAGTATTCAAGTTAATGACTCAGGTGCTTCCAAAAGTGAAGATCAGGAAAAATAGAGCCGTTGGTTTTTCTAACGGCTCCTTATTGTGATGGAGCAGTAGCTTATTGTAAAAACAGAACCGTATATATGCAGCATTAACAGCTGGATAGGAACATAAATCTGGTTTTGGTCATGTGTGTGATTTTACCTTGTTAGCAAAGTCCCTTTATTTTTTTTTTCACCGTTACATAGTTGGCGGTAGACAGAATGTACACAGATCTGAAGTTAGAAGCAGAGAATTCCCTGTTCATGTCCAAAGTGATGTTACCTTGGACAGTTAAATGGCAGCCATGAATTGGTTTATTCCTCAAATGCTGTCTTAAGTTATGTGCAGTGATGTCACACTATTAATTAAATCACATTAAACACCCTGGGAGCTCTTGTTATAGGTGAATTTGTAGGGTTTATTTTTTTCTTTGTAGCACTTGCACACCTGTAGAAGTCTTTATTCTTTAGCAGTCCTTGTATTGTTGGACTAATAACATTTGTCTTCCCCATCTGTCAGTGGAAATCAGAAACCAAGAACAGGAACTTTGATTCCACTTCTTTGGAATTCCCTTCTCTAAACTCTTAAATTTCTGGAGCATAGAGAGCAGAGCAGAATGGTCTCCATACTATTTTCAAAATAGTGAAAAATTCTACTGTTCTTGAGAGGAAAATATGCCAGTGGTTAGACCATTCAAACAGCATATGGAATAGCCATATTCTTTCAAAATTCAAACCTACATTTCTCAAGAAAATGCAGTTGTTAAGAAATAAAAGACAAACTGTGGGAAAAAAATGAGGAATTCTCTAATTCTTTTGTTGTAGTTTGCCTATAAGAATTGGAGACTCAGTGGAGAGGCAGGAGACAAATGTTGCTAGCCTACTAGTTTGGGTACTTTCCCAGTCCTTGCTCTCAGGATTGTTTTCTGTTGTCTCAAGCTATTTGATATATGTGATAATCTGTCCTACTAGAATTGAAGCCATCTGGTAGACATCCAGAATGATTGCATGTAAATTTAACCATCAGCACTTCATTTTCACTACAGATACATCTGTAACAAAAAGGTTTTTTTCTAAATGTAAATATTCTGGGGACTTTCAACTTCACTGAAGAATTTTTTTGCTTCCCTTCTCAGGCAATACTATGCTTACCTCACAGACACACAGTGCAAGAGAGTGGGAACTCAGTGCTGGGTGTTCGGGTAAGTGTTCTTGTGGCATTCCTGAAGCACTCGGACAGGTGTTAAGGATGGGTCCAGCACAGGAACAGGCAGTTCCCATGAAGCCAGTCCTTGTCTTGTTTTGGTTTTGCAAGTTCAGAGGAAAGGGAAATTCTGAATTTGGAGGTAGAACATGGGAAATGATGGAATGAGTAAGGACAACAAAAGGCAGAGCTAGGAACTGCTGGATAAAGCTAGGCTCCTTCAAAGTACCATTGGCCTTTCTGCCCATATTCTCAGTCAGGTGGGGACAAAGCTCTTGCCTCTATGGTTTGCCTTTGCCTGATGGTTGTGAGAGTAATGTTTCCCTGGCTGCCAAGGTGGATATTGCTGCTGTTAGCAGCATCACAGCAGAGGACAGTGAAACAAGCCATGGTTATCCACTCTTTCTCCGAGTGTATTACGAACCATGATGACCTTGGCTGCAATCTCTTTTTCTCTTAGAGGATACCTTTAAATGAAGAGCTTGCACAGTTGCTTCTGAAAAATTGTTAAGGATTACAGAACCCATCATCCGTGGTCCAAAAGTCTCACTGAACATGTTAATGTCACATGTGTCAATAAATAGATACACAAATATGTCTGTAGGATTGCTTAACAAGAACTGCAATAGAACATTCATCCACAGTCTGATCTAATAGTGGGAAACGTGTATGGAAAAAGTATTCTCCTTCCTACTCCTTACTTATGTAATCTGCTAGAGAAAACTGAGTATCACTAGTGTTCTTGTTGATTGCAGAAAAAGAGGAAATCTTCCAGTAATTTAACTATCTAGAATATAATTTCTGAAGCAATTTTAAAAAAGTATATAGAGCATTCATATCTGTGGTAACCAAGACACTTCTAAAGGCACAAATGGAATTTTAAGCAGCCTGACTATGGGTATAATAAAAATTAGTGCCTTTCATTAGTAGGAAACTTTTCAACTTGACATAACTATTGGATCGCTCTTGATAGATGTACAGTAAATCATGGAAAGCATGAACAAGGCCCATGCAACAGCCCTGCTGAAATTGCACTATTTTCATTAAGATGAAACCTTTCAAAAAGGAATATCTGTTAGGATGTTACAAGACCATTTTGCTTGAATGAATTTAGTTCTATGCAGTACTCTTACATTACTTCAGTAAGACTAACACCTTTCACTGTTAGCATCCGTCTTCTCTTGATTTACCACTTTATCAACTGTAATAGCTGTCCTATTGTAAAATGTGCTTAACTCAAGTATTCTTGACAGGAGTAACAGAAAGAATGTATAAATTCAGGGAAAACAGCTGTATTTTTTTTTTGAGTCCTTATTGAAAATAGTCTATTGTTTTGTTTATACCTTTGAGTATATCATAACCCTATGCTTGTTTCCTGATGGTGGTCTTTCTCTTCCCACTCCTGTAGTTTGGTTTCATGATTTCTTTACTCTGCAGCTGGATTAGTAAGAATAATATAAAACCAAGAAAGAAAAATAGTTTGTGGCTCAAGAGAGTAATACTGCTCTCAATTTTTTGCTAATAGGCATCTCATTGATTGGGGTATTGGTCAGTTGGGTGTTACTGCCACAGTTTTAAGTTTTGGCCCCACTCATCATGCTGGAAGTCACATTAAATAGTACAGGGAAGGCTGTGATTTGTTACTTGTACCAGGGCTATCTCTGCAATACCAGTGTCAAGTACACATTTTCCTTCCTGTTTCATGGGGGAAACTGAATCTTCCCTGGAAGGCAGCAGTGCCATTTTTGTGAACTGGTTATGGAGAGTGCTGGAAGGGAATGTGTCCTGCAGAGTCAGGCATGGGAGACTGGAACACTTGACCTGATGTTAAGTGTGTCTGCAAGTAGGCGGGGAGGAGTTTTCATGCATTGCTCAGATGTACAACCTTAAAGTCTCTATTGAACAAGTTAAGTAACACACTTTAAATTTTAATAGTGTTTTTCATTATTTGCTTCAGATTGAGATGAGTCAGTTTTCTACAATTTTCATGCAGGTTTTTAGTGTCACTTTCCTACATTTGTATTCTTAAACATACGTAATTTTCTCTTCAGGACCTATACGAACCTGATTTATTTCCACGGCAGACAATAGAAACTTTGAGTTCATAAACAAGTGGTGGACAAGCCTTCATAGCCTTTGAACTTGAAAAGATGTAAACACCTGGTAGCAGGGAGAGAGATGGAGATACTTTTTTTGATTCTTTTAATGTAGGAGAGGAAAGTAAAAATTGCATTTTTTCCTTTCACATTTCTCCCCAAATCCTCTGAGGTTGTCTTGTGGCCCTGAGTTTACAGATAAACCAGAGCAAATACATGGATTCTCAGAGAATTTCAAATGTTGTTTCATATTAATTTTCTCATATGTGAAAATACGGGAAATATATGTGAAGCAAACAAACTAGGCAATTTAGAATTGTAGTAAATTTACATCTAGTGGAGAAATAAACAAAGCACAGTTCTAGTTCATCCATCAAGGGAGTCTGCTGGGTGTTCAGCATGGAAAAGAAATTTGTATGTGGTGAGAGCTGAAGCACAATGGTATGCACAGTTGAAGATTCTCTGCTATTGGTACACACTCCTTGTTCCCTGGAGCCCCATGGAACAGTGAACTACCAGTCAATCACTTTTTGTGTGTTGTTTATGCCGAGAAAAGTACAGAAAGAAAAAGACATTTGTCCAAGAATTTCAGTTAATGATGGTGTCAGGGAGGTGTGTGCTCACTAGAGGGTAGTGCTTGTTTAGAGTTGGCAGTCTGGGGTCTGAGTTGTGAACATGTGAGTTAAAGCCTTAGTGTTTTTAATCACTCTCCCCCTGCTTTCATTTACCCACAGGGTAATTGCCTTCCTCGAAGCTATTGTGTGCATAAAGTTTGGACAAGATCTTTTTTCCAAAACACAAATACTGTATGTTGTGTTTTGGCTTCTCTGTGTGGTAAGTGAGATTTCTCATGTGAAACATAAGGCATGACAAAAGCATTGAAAGCATCTAAATAGCTTCCTCTTTGGAGCATTGGCAGCAGGGGATCATTGTGGGGCAATGCTAGTAAAGAGCTTTATGCATGTCCTAGTAAAAACAAATGCTAGATTGCTTAGTACTACCTTTGAAGGGACTAGATTAACTTCTCACTTCTTGACATAGCAGATTACTGGTGCTTAACAATGAAACAAACAGTAGTTATAGGATGGTTTATCTTTATGAGAGATGATGTCAGTTCGATTGAGCCTAGCTTTGGAGCTTGCTGTAGTGCCCGCTGGAAATGAACAGGAGTTAATGGATAGTGTTAATAAGCAATGCGTGTTGCACCACACTAAAGTCTTACAAGTACATAAATGACCCTCATTTATCAAGCAGATCATTCCCACTAAGCCTGTAACTTTCTGTACTTCAGTGTGATTACTGCAAATGCAGCATGAAATGCCCATTTTGTAACAGTAAATGGACATTTGTCTTGCCAGACTTGTAACTCTGATGCCAAACACATTTTTCATGGTCAGTGAAAAATAAGGCATTTATAATGGGCTGACAGATAAATGCTTCTCCCTTCTAATTGGGAACACAGTTTGAACAGGTGATGGGGAGTCAGAATTTATTGTTCTCTTATTTAGCATGGTGATTTTCTTCCTGATACTTCAGAGGAGAAAAGTATTAAATTGCTTCTCAGAGCAAATCACAAAACCAAGTATGTAACCCAGCCTGAAGCATGGGGCAGGGAGAAGGAGAATTTGGTTTTCTCTCATACTGGTAATATACCTAGAAGTGCCTACCAACTGCCTTTGAGTGATGACTGTACAGAGTGTGGACAGAAATCCTGCTGGCAGTGTTACCTGTGGGTGATCTGGATGCATTTGCCTGTTCCCATTGAGAATTGTTCTGCATACCCCACAGTGGCAGGCTCTGTGTGCAGCTTGAAGTTGATGCACGAGTCTTACTCATCCTGACAAAAGATGCAGGGAGAAACAGAGCATGAAAGTCTAAATGTGGCATCTCCAGGGACTCTGAGCCCTTGAATCAGCAAGGAATTTGGAAAAAGTTTTACGGATTTGTTATTGTTGTTGTTCTTTTTCTTCTTCTCCCTTGTTTAGGCCTTTACGACTTTCCTGTGTTTATATGGTATGGTTTGGTATGCAGAATACTACGGCCACCGAGAAAAGGTACTTATATAAAAGAAGCCTGGGTTTTTTTGTTGTTTTTTTTTTTTATTCCAGAGTTAAGACTCCAAAGCTCGTAGATATTGGAATTCTTTACCAGAGTTAGCAGAAATGGGGATAAGGGGGGATGGTGTAGAGTGTAACTGAAGTCAATAGAAGGAACTCTGAATTCAGCAGGCCTTGGACAGATCCCAAATTACACTGTGGTTTCTAAAGAATGCTGTCCTCTTAGTTACTCAAAATGAGGCCGTAATTTTAGCAAAGCATTCAAGGATGAATGGTTAGCTAATGTTCCCATTGTACAGGTGGAATGCTAGGGGAATATTAAGAATACTTGGTTACACAACAGATCACATGGCAAGTGGTGAGTTCTTATTGTATCATCTATGTGGTGCATTGTAACTAGCAAGGGAAAAGTCCAAAGTACTGTCTGAATGTTTTATGAGGACTTCTGCCACAGTTTATAAGTCCAGTTGCAAATGAGAGGAGTACTGATAACAGGAACCATCAATATCCCAATGACCTGTGTCCTTGTTTTTGCAGACCTTATCAGAAAGTGAAGACAGTCCATACAGTCCAGATGCTTCCTGGCTTCATTCTAAATTCAGCAGAGGTATTGATACTTCTGTAGCTGTATTCCTGAAATGGTGTCATTAAGGTTCAGCTCTAGAAAATGAGGCTTGAGAAACTTACCTAGTTTCAGCTGGACTTGTTTTAACATCCCTGCAGGACCAATGCAGATAAATCATCTGCAAAGCTATTTTTCTTTACTCTCTTTTAAATTCTAATTCTTGGCAATGTGTTTATTTTTTAATGTGTCAACTGATTTTTTTCTGGTGTTACTCCAGGCTGTTATGGTAGGTGTAGAGCATTATGCATTTCATAACTGTTGTGGACAGGTTTTCTCTCTGAACATTGCATGTTTGATTTGCTGTACTTTAATTTTTGCTTGTCAAGAAGTAGTCAGCAATGTACCCTGGAGCTTGTGTTCTTTCTGACACTTGCCTTGTCAGTGCAGTGCTGATGGTCATAAGCAGCTTTCTCTGCACTAAGCCAAGACAGATTCTTTCTGACTTCTTTTCCCTACATTAGAGGTCAGTTATGTGCCTCCTCCATTGGCTTTTTGGTGTGGTCTTGCTTATTGAACAAATGTCAAAAATTCACACCTAGAAGTTACCTGTCAGAGTTTATGTTCCAGGTGTTTTTCAAATTAAAAATATTTCCTATGTATCATGCTTGAAAAGCACCTGCAGCAGATCTTTATAGTTCACAAATTATTTTTCTGGATGTTTATTCTCCGTTTAGTAAATTTGTGGACTTTTATATTTTGGAGAAAAATGATTTGCACTCAATGTTTTTCTCATTTATGCATGCTAGAGAAATCTGACCAAAAAAACGCTTTCTCTGTAACTTCCTGTTAATTAATTAATTACATGCTTCAGCTTCTTTCACATTTTGATTTCTTGTTTTGGTGCCCACTGCCTTCCATTTTTTCCCAGACTAAAGCATGTTCTGTCATTTAAAAGACTGAAACATTGACTGAAATCTCTTAAAAGACCCTTAAAATACTTTGCTTACATAATTTTAAATTTCTGGTAGTAGTACCTGCCACTAAGAAAAATGGGGAGGTTTAATTATTGATATTATTTAAAATGGAAGATGTTTCACTACTGTACTCTGCTATAGCAAACTTCTGATTTTTTTGAGGGGGGAAGAATTTTACAGGAGTCTTAAGAATGGCTTAAAAAAGTAGGCCACTAGATGGAGTACAAGTATCACCAGTTTGTATTAGCCTGAAATAATCCATACTGTAAACACTGTAGCTCTGAAAAGCCTTACTGCCTTTCAGATGGAAGCTTGACAATATCAACTATATAAATACGTATATATATTAAATAAATATTTATTTCTCAGCAGGTGCTGACAATAGTCCACTAAAACATTCAGTCAACAGTGAAAGCCATTCATCTAGAAAGAGGAATCGACACTCCAAATCAAAAGTATCAAATGGAATTGGCAAGAAATAAGAATGGTATCTAAAGACATCCTACAGTGTGTCCAGAAGTGACAAAGAAGATTAGACCTGGCTCTGAGTTAATAAATGGAAGATCAATTTTTGAATTAAAGTTTAAAAAAGGAGGTGATGAAGATGGAGCCACCAGTGTAGTGCACATCGTTGCCTGACGACACTTGCCATTCACTGATGTAAATCTAGTTTCCTCAGCATGTAGCACCAAAAGTTCATGAAGGGCATACTGGAAAAAAAATGTCGTTTTATCATAGCAGGTACTCTCTGTTTTGTGTTCAGGTGTTGCAAGTTAATTTTTAATATATTAGTTGAGGACTTAAACCCAAAGGTTAGTAAACTGATAGTCAGTTGGCATAGTTGATTGGATTTTTTTTTTGTTTGATTTACTGTATTGTTTTCTAGAAAAGTATGCAACCCTTCGACTAAAAGCAACTCTGCCCTTCTTTCTCAGTCTCACAACAAAACCTTCCCATGCAACTGTTAATAAGTATTTAAAAATTTCGTATTGCTTGCTTTTATTTAAAGGCTCTTTAGGCCTTATGTCAGGGTTTTACCACGAAGGAAATGGGTCCAGATTTCCTGTAAAGAATGTGAAATTGATCTTCAAACACACAGGTTTTTCTTTTCTACATTGTCCTCTTGCTTTAGTCATACATATTCATTTTATTTTTAATTTTTAAAATACATATATAAAAATCTGCTTCCTAGTATACTCCTGTCCTCAGTGACAAAGACCATGTTATTTCATTGGTTTTCCTCCTCTATTGTAGTATTTTTCTATTTTCAAGTGTAAATTTGTCTTTTTTTCATCTATACTACATTGTGTATAAAGTTTCTTCCTACTTCTTTCTATTTGCTTCCATCATAGCTGGACCCAGAAATCCTTTTGTCTTCAGACTGATATCAGAAACTGCTTTGAAGGCTCAGATGCCCTACTGAGCTTGGTGATAAGTTTTTTGCTGAAGCTGAGTTGCTTACTATCTCCATAAACATAATTCTTTGTGAAGACTTGCTGTAGTCTTTGGTGTCTGAGAGGCAGCGTGATGCCACTGTGATAGACCCCATTGCTGTGGTGTTTCCTATCATGCATCAGCTACTCAACAGCAAAGTCACTCTTTCTTGAAGGGTGGTTTTTCGTTTTTTTGGTTTTTTTTACTTTTTGTCTGGGTGTTCTTTTGAGTTTTTTTAATGTATTAATTGTGACATCTAGCAAAGTGGATAATTCTTCAGCAGTGAATGTAATGATTAAGTCAAGAGGTAAGCAATCATGAGCAATCAGTTTCTGTATTAAGTTATCAAAATGTTTAAGTGCCAATTAAATTGTGGGATTCAAGGCATTCAGAGGGGTAGGTAGTTTAAGCAAAGATGAGTAATACACATTAGCTACTTAGTCTTTATGAGAAAATGGGATTACCTTTTTCTTTGACTAATGTTACTGTTTTTTGCCACAGGCTAGGTACTAAAGAAGAACACTTTATACAAGTGTATGATACTGTAAATAGAAAAAGTATCCTGTGTAATCCATCAATTCCTATGTGCCACAGATTATCAATGTTTTCAATGCACTTAAGTGTTGCTGCTGAGCTCCTCAGAGGCCTTTAATTTCCTACCCTGCTTTTCAATCAAACATGGAGTGTACAGCTTGGAAAGTAATGTAGTAGAAGCTGCTATATCATCATTGTTGCAGTGACATTTAATGTTACATGGAAAAATATGCTAGGAAGACTTTCAGGCTCTCCTACAACTACATGGTTTTCATTCATACTATAGCAATTCCACATATTGCCTTTGTATTTGTAATGTACTACATACTGATGAATGTATTTGTAGATTTCTTTGGATACTGAGACTTGTTACTTTTTATTTCCTTGGTTAAAAACTCAGTCTGTGTAAGACTGAAGAATGGCATTGTAAATTTTCTATTGATTCAATACCAAAGCAAGAGATTTGAAATCTAATGGTTTAGGTATTTAAAGTACTGTGGTTTTCCAATGTGAGAGCCTATTTTGTATTTGCAAGGGGTATACACACCAACTATGTATACAAAGCTTACATGTGTAAACAGATGCTGAAGTACAACATCTGCCTGCCTGTGGGAACAAGCACTCCTTTTGTAAATGCAGACCTGGTGCTCACATTGCTGAACTGCACCCTAAAAATATTGGAAAGAGAAATATTGAAGTGTCATCTTGTTGGAAGCTGACTTCTGTATACAATTACAACAGCTTGGCCTTGAAGTAATGTTGTTTGACAACACATTTAAATTATTTCCAATTAAGTTTTTTACTTTAAATTTTTGTGTTTGGTTGGGTTTTTTTGGTTGTTGTGTGGTGTTTCGTTTGGGGGGGTTGGGATGGTGTTGGTTCAGGTTTTGCTGTTTTGTTTGTTTGTTTTGGGGGCTTGGGTTTTTTTTTTGATTGGTTGGGGTTTTTTTTGATTGGTTGGGGTTTTTTTTGATTGGTTGGGGTTTTTTTGGTTGGGTTTGGGGTTTTTTCTTTCTTTAAAAGAGAGATGTCTTGGGAGAAGAGAAACTTCAGTAAACTATTCGAGTGCTGCTTGGTAAGTGACACTTTGTCTCCTCTGTCAGTAGTTCTGGCTGAAATTCGCATGTATTCTCACAGGTCCTGCACTGACTGACAACTGTATTTTCAGCCCATCACTTTGGATGTGAGCTTTGCACTGGAAGGCATTGGAAAGGTGCTTTTGATCACTGCTGTAAAATTAGTGATCTCAGTTTTATCAACTACTGTGCTGTTGCTGAATTCTGTATGTGTGTAACACCTATAATGACAAATCAGTGTTTAGCTGTTTAGCAACAAGCATCCATGTGTGAGTACTGCTGCTTGTACAGTGTTTTGTAACAGTCATGGATGTGCAGTCCTGTTTTTAACTCCTTGTTCTGTCACAACCTCTCATTCCTACTTTCCTGCTTCTGATGTTCTTTCCTTTCTCTGTCCTCCAGTGATCTCCCATATTGCTATGGAGAGATTGGAATTGGCCCTCCAGAGGCTGTCCATCAATGTCAGTCATTGAAGGGAGGCTAATTCGAGGCAGTGTGGTGTAAGCCGAGGGTAGTGGCAAGAACTTCAAATAGAACTTCAAATTAAATAAAAATGGAGAGTTTTAAAATAGGGGTATACAATGAACCAGAGCTCATGTTGAGTACTGAATTCCAGTATTAAGGTTGCTGCATAGATCATATACCACGTCTAATTAAATATTTTGAGCATGGTTTCGACCAATTCTTTTGTTACTCTTCTGTGAAGATCATCACTTGATGTTCCAGCTGTTATAACTTTAATTTTTTTTACTTTGTTATCACAAGAGGACACAGATATTTACCACATATTTAATAATTTTTGAATAGAATTGCTCTGTATCGATTGCAAAGTATTGTATTTTGCAATAATTGAGTAAATCAACCCATGTCACCAGTATGTGTGTTTGTCTGTACCTGTAAGGCATAGGAAATTACTGCCTTTAGAAGCTATTATGTTTTATTCTAAGTAAATGCATTTTGACAAATTCAGTGGTTCCTGAGCAGCCTACAGTGCACTCTAAGGTTTTGCTGTAACTTATTATTTTGGAGCAGCAGATCTGATAACAAGAACGGTTACATTATCCCTTCTGAAGTTTTTCTAGTGTGCAGGATAAGGTCTTGTCTCTACTTGTTCTTTTTGGTTTTTATTTATTATTGGGTGGGAGAGCTGAGTTGCAAGATGGTCTCATGACAGACCTTCAGAGAAGAAGCGAGGCCTCCTGTACAAGGACTGTAGGACAGGCTGTCAACAAGTAACAGCTGGAATAAAGGTGCCACTGAGTGTCTAAAACACTTTGCTTTGGCTTCCACTGCTGACAATTCCCACAACAGCAGTTTCTAGTTCTGTTATACCTAAAACCTATTGTGAGCTGTTGATTGCTCTTCCATAACTTTCCTTTTCTTCTTCAGTTCCTTTTCAATACAGACATTGAATACTGGGACTTTCTGATTTGCTGGTAAGGGCTTTCCTTCAACATGACTTATCTTTTTCAATTCTAGTTTACAGAGGCATACATTCTGAGGTTGTAGTAAAGTTAGGGATAGCCTGACTTAAGGACTTAAGCTTGTTCATAGTCTGGGAAGTCAAATGTTCAGTTTTTCAGTTTATAAACCTCTTCTGAAGGGTGGGAAAATACCTGATTAAAAAATTTATAGGAGCACCTCTCTCAGAATACTGCTTACTATATTAGAGAAGGGGACAGGAGGGTGTTTATATTTTCATTCTTCATTAAAGCATTAAAAATACTGGGAAGAAGTTGGAACAGCGGAAGAAGCTTTGTTTAAGAACCACTTCAAAAATGTGCTCCTTTATTAGCATTCAGCTCTACTACATTTGAACAATCAATCTTTGTTTTATGTCTTGGTAGTTTCTGTTGAGGGTGAAGCTTCATCAGCAGTGTCAGATGGACCTAGTGGCTTCATTTGTGCTCAGACACCCTGTGGCACATCTTGCACACTATTAAGATCATATGATTTGGCCCAGACTAGAAACGGGAGCCAAAAGCTGACAAAGTGATTGAAATAAGTGTTGGTTTGCATACTGTGGTGTGAGTGCTCGTATTCAGCTATCCTGTTAATGTATGTATGGGCCTAAGCACTACTCTCCTGAGCCTCCTCTGGTAGATGCTGGAGCACTCTAAGGAACACACAATTAGGTTTAACCAGAGGTTTCTTAGCTGATTTTACTTCTTGTATGCTCAAAATACCTTCTGCAGTACTCCAGCTCCCTTTGTCTGCAGGTGTGATCTGCCTTCTTATCCGCACCACAGTTTTGTTCTCTGGAGCCATGGCAGGACCTGGACCTAATTCAGCAAATTAAAGTAGTTCCCTAAAGGTGCAGCCATAAGCTCTTCATACACTGTGCTGAAAAATACAAGGACAACCAGAATCCTGGCTTATGCCCAGCAGGGTACATGATCTTTATTTTTATGCCTGCTCCCTCATCTGTCAGTGCTGTGGCTGCAGGTGCACCTCAGGTGCCTTCCCCTGTGCTGCTTTCATTTGTGTGAGCCCCCCTGAAGCCAGCTGGTAGTCAGGCTCTGCTACTTCCAGCCTTTTTTTTGACTAAGTGATACACCTTTCAGACATGTCAGCACAGCTGGGGCCAGAGGGCTTAGCGTTGGCAATGCACAGATAATAAGTGGGCTTTCAGATTTGCTCACATTTTATATTGTACCAATGAAGGCAGTAACCTGCCTGTACATGAGAGCTGTATGCATAAACCATGAAGGTGGCTCTAGGAACCCAGTTTGGGTCTGGAGGAAGTACTTTTGGTTGGTTGGTTGGTTTGTGGATCATTCTAGATCTGCTGTTGCTTTTTGCAATTTTGCTATCCATCTGAAGAACGTCACAGTAGGTCCTACACAAGTCTTCTGATGTATGTTTGTCACCGCTCTGTTCGCTTTGGACAGCTGCTCAGCAAAATTTAGCAAATTCTTTCGTACTTTGAGTCCAAGTCATGCTTATCTCTAAGGACTTTGGAAACTTGGGGTGTTAATTTTTATTTCCAGCTCCTTCCTGTGTCTTTAATTTGGACTGTATCTTCTTCTGTTTCCATCATTTCTCAGTGAAAGACAAGAATTGGCCTCTTATGCTAAGATTTTGTTTTTCTCACAAAGGAACAGTCTTTCCCTCAACAGTCTAAATTATATTATGGTAAGATCAAGTGAGTTTTTACTTCAATGCAGAAAAAAAAGCAAGTGTGGGAAAGAATGTAAGTTATAAACATTGAATTCCTATAATCAGCAACATTGTGAGTGCCAGACTATACTAAGGATACACATGGGTTCAATTTTCATCGTTTTTGAGGATCTCAGTTTTCAGATGATCATGAAATAACTGGATGGCTTATTTAATGTTTTTAGAGTAGGGGAATTTACAGCAGCAGCATTCCTGTGGCTGTGATCCAAAGTGTGTTCTACGACTGCTGTGCCCTCTAGTTGAGTATTTTAGTGGTTCTTGCTCAAAAAACAATGCATGGAATAGTTGTGTGCGTTTGTATATGTACATATAAATCTACCAGATTAACTTTTTCATCACAATGCTCAGAGCCTGGTTCAGTGTAGTCTTTGTGACAATGACTACAGCACACCTGAACATTTGGAAGCATCCAAATCTAAATCTGTCTGTACCCCTGGAAGGTCCAAGAGGAGTAGTCATTAATCTCAGTTGCAGCCCCTAGGTGATGCTGTAACACAAACACACAAAGAATATGACCTTAGTTTTCAAATGTTGCTTCTAATTTTGGGCTACTGGCTTTAGCCACCCGGGCTTGGTTTTAAAGATTTCATAATTCCCGTTGACTTAAATTAAGAGTGCCATGCACACAGTCCTGCTAAGTGCCTGTGTTGTCAAACTTGCTACGGAATAACCAAAGCAAAATAAAATCAAATTAGTAGTTTTGAGAAGACTTTTCTTTAAAGTATTAAATGATAGCTCTAGTCTTTGGAGAGCAAGAGCAATCGACTTCTATTCTGGTTTCCGCCATACACAGACTACCAGTTTCTTGTCCGAGTACCTTCCTGATTGGAAGGGAGCACTACTTTCTCCCAAGCATCTTTGGGATGAAGCTCTGGGCAGGCTTCTTATGGCTTTCCTTCTATTCCCACTGGCCTTTGTGTAGGGCACTGGGAGGGATAGGATGACTGCTGTTTGAAAAGGTGGTTTGCTCCCAGGAGCTCCGCTGAACCAGGGCACGATCTCCAGTGCTGCCCATTCCCTTGAGTTTGTGGCTGTAGCCATGAAGTTGAGTTTATCTCCTTGCTCAGATGAGCCTATCCCTCGTCCCTGCACATCTCTTTGGGACAGGGAATCTACTGGGCAGAGTTTTGGATGACTCAGGCATATTTATTTATCAGGAAGTATTCAGAACTTCATACCATCTGCAGAGAATTCCCATTTCTCCTTGAAGTGTCATTTTTTCTAAAGATTTGGAAATTCCTTCTGGTCACAAATCTCAACAAGGCACCCAAGTTGTACCGATTACTACGACCTCTATCTATTAATGCTAAGATTGGAGAAAAAAAATGATTTAACTTTTATATGGTCAGCTGGAAGAAGAAATTGCAGCCGTCATTCCTTGCAGGAGGAAATAGTGTCCTTGCTCTTCTCAATCTGGTTCTGCATGGGGTAGCCACTAAAATAGCTAAGCCTGTATTGGATTTTTTTGTAGCCTGACTTCAGCACTTAATGGAGAGGAAAAAGAATACAGTGAAAAATAACGCTAAGAGTCATATTTTTCCATTAATCAAATAAATAACTTGGAAGAAAACCAAGACCTTTTATTATATTATGTGAGACATTTAGGGTTGCGTTTTTTTCTTATTTATGTGCTGTAAGGGTTGTAGGTGATGCAAAATTATGCTTATAACTTTTAAAATATTGTTATTTATGCCCTTTTGCTGACTTTGCCATATTTGGCTCCCAAATCCACATCTATGCATTCCATTTGCCCACATTTAAAATGCATCTGGAATAGCAGGACAGAGGTTGGGGTGGAGAAACCAGATAGAGCTGAATTGCAATTTCCTGGTGACATGTTCTCTAAACATCCCAAAATATCTCTCAGGGTGAAATGTTCCACTTGGTGACTTCAGGTTTCTGCAGCACACGCTGTTCATTCAGTCCCATGATTACCATTAATGATCTTTCATGCTGTAGAGTTGTTTTTTTTCTTGTACCACTTCCATGTTGAAGAAATTTCTTTGGAACAATGCATAGGTCATTGCAAACTTGATGGGGGGAGTGGCCAGTAAGTTCACATTAAAGAATAGAAATGGGGACAAAGGGTAAGTCACTTTCCTCAGGAAGCTGAAGACAAAGAGAAGAGTGAAATCCCAGACCTTTGGGTTCCATGCTGTTACCTGAATATTACCATGGGACTTCCTAAAAAAGGGCTTGTGTAGTAAATCCAAGAATGTTATCCACATCTCTTAGTCCTTAAAAATGAAAATATAATGTAAGATGGAATAGGAGCAAGGTGATATCCTCTCCACTCTTACATTCTAATCTTCATTTCATTTTGTTTCACTGGCTTACTTTAACTTACCTACCTTTTCCAGTGAGCTTTCATAACCAATACCTTGCCTGTTGATGTAAAATTAGGGTTTGCTAACAGTGGATCAAGACACATAGGACAAACTAGAAGATCTTGCAAACAAACTGGGAGAATTCATTGAGAGCAGCTCTGTGGAGGACGACTTGGGGATTCTGGTGGATGAAAAACTGGACATGTCCCAGCAATGTCTGCTCACAGCCCAGAAAGCCAAATGTGTCCTGGTCTGCATTCAAAGCAGGGTGGGCAGCAGGGCAAGGGAGGGGATTCTGCCCCTCTGCTCTGCTCTGCTCTGCTCTGCTCTGCTCTGGTGAGACTCCACCTGGAATGCTATGTACAGTTCTTGGGTGGACAGCTCCAGAGAAACCTGTCTGCTGGGGGATTTTTGCCCAGGTATGCAATGCTTTCCTGCGTGAAGAAACTGTAATTTTTAAAAGTGGATGATTTGGTAAAGGCCTGCCACTAACACCAGGAGCTTAAGGCCTCCTTGGTTTTGGTTTTGCATTTATTGTAATTGCTAAGTGAGCTGATCTTTGCATCAGAGTGATTTCCCTATTTTGTTATAGCAAGAATTAAAGACATGATGGCCCAAGCGTCTTTGTACCAGGTTAAAAGTTTCAATTTCTGCTTTTTAAATACTGTTCTTGAACCTGTCAGACCCTGGTGTTGTTAGAATCAGCCATGCTCTTCTGCCTTGAATCATCTTTCATTCAGAGATCTTTCATTAAGGAGTAATTACTTTTAGAACTTGATAAGAGGATAACAGCCATTTTAAAGGGGAAAAAAAAGGAACTGAAATAAACCCTTTATTTCTGAACTGGGTTCCTGGTTCATCTCTATCCTTCCAGCTAATATGGTCCCACAAGGCTTCAGCTTTGAGCAGATGACAGATGTGTCTTGGTGACAGTCTGGATCAGCCTCTGTTCTGCTCCCCTAACAATGGCTTTTCACTCTTCTCCCTCAGCAGCCATGTCACTTTCTGTCATGCAGCAGTCAGCCTCTCCGAGCAGCAGGATGGGATGCTTGGATTCATTTCCACTTAAGACAATTGACAGAAGAGCCTTAATTAGGTGCAGAGTCCCCATAGGCTTTCTTGCCAGACAAGAATATTCTATAGGCTCTGTCAAAGATGGTTTTATCATTCTCTAGAGTTGCAGTTGACCTCCAAAGGAGCCTTCACTGCTGGCAGCAGTCGTGTAGCTACACCAGCCTTTGCATTGCATCACCTCCTGCAAGCACCCAAATTATATGGGATGAGTCCAGGTATGTGCTCGTGGTGCTCCATTGATTTGAGGCATCCATCTCTTTTCCTCATTGGTCCTCACAGCATGATGCTGTTTTCTAGATGCAGGAATACTATACTTCAGCAATGGAAAATTACACCTGATGAGATGGGAATTACATGTCACCCCTTTTCTCAATGGTGTGCTTTTAGGATGCTGCTGATACTCTGAGCCCATCACAGCATAAAAAGGGGAACTAAGGGTTCCATGCTGGAATGACATTCACCTTCTTTCTTATAGGACCTGCTAAATTTGAGGCTGTATTCCTACTAGTGTGATAAGCAATATTCAGCATGGCAAAAGATAAGAAACAAACATTTCTTGTTGCTTTCAGCTCTCCCAAGCTGTAACTCATCTTCTCCAGCTTTCTTCAGCTGTTAGAAGAGGGTTAAACAACCTCACTAGGAAGCAGAGAACTTTATCATAGCTAAAGAGGATTAACGCATGCATAATCCCCTTACAAAGCCACTTGCCTTCCAACTCCAGTGTGTAAAAATAAAAAAAAGGATTGGATCAATGTTACTTTTCATATATCTAATTCAAGAACAATAGAGCACATTAAGTAATTAAAATGTTCACCTGTAAGGTGCTTAAAACCAAGGCTGCTGGCAGATATATAATTAGCTCCAGTTAGCTGCTTGCTTGTTTACTTCTGTTAATTTACCCAGAGTGGGGGTCTTTGGGCTTGGAGCTTTATTTAGAAGACATTTTATTATTGTATGAAGTAGTGCCGTGGATAGGCAGGGACCAAAGATAGAAAAACAGAAATTAGATCATTTACTGAGCCAACATACATGCTAATAGGATATTTCAGGTTCTTGTTATGCCATCTTCAGTTACTGTCAATTTATCTTTTGTCAGAACTACAGTTCTTAAAAGATTGGGTAAAATCACCCCAACTGTTACTGATTTTCTTGTGTTGTCTTTCTTCTGCAGAGGACCCAGTCTGTTCTGTCTCTGCACATGACATACAAAGCAGCAGACTTTCAACTTTTTTTAAAGGAAGGATGACTTAGAAAGATGCAGAGCTGTGCATTCCCAGACCATGACAGCATTCTGAAAACAAGAAACATATCAGAACTACTATCTGTACCATTTTCGTGGATGCACATGAAGGGGTGAAGAGCAGGATTTTTGCCTGGTTTCCCATGCCACCTCTGCCAGACTCCTGACTGCCCAAAAGCCAGGGGCTGTGGTTTGACAGACCACGGCAGGACAGACAGACAGAGACCTGAGTGGATGGAATGGGAGAGGAGAGAATGGCAGGCTGCAGTTAACAGCTCCCTTGCCATGAGCTACAGGCATTGCTGCCCATGGGTCAGGACGAGTCATTTTGCATGGTATTTATAAAATGTCTTGAAAAAATGCGGCAGAACTGGGAAAACAAACCTTGGGAATGATTTGCAGTTATTTGTTGTTTGTCAGTGTGAAGAGGTGACTGCAGAAGAGCCGACAAACAGTGTTTGTGATCTGAGAAAGACATATGGGAGACCGAAAGATAATGACTGACATCAGGGAGGAGGGGGAAATATTATTATACTGATGTTGTGTGAGCTTTGTAGAGGAAGTGAGTCCTTAAAGTGTGAAATCTCCAGCACTGGAAAAGATAAGCAGTGCCTGCATAAATCAGTTTGTGGGATCTGTTTCTCTTGCTAAGCAGCCTTTGAAGATTGGGGGGTTGTTTTGCTTTCAATACCCCTAGGGAAGTTTTCCCTCCTTTCTAGTCTTGCCATTGATCTGAGCTACACTCCCAGATCTGTAGGTGTCTGTACTCCTGTGGCAGGCTGTGATAAAGCCCAGTGGTTTTTTGAACAATATAAATGATTGTATTTCACCTCCCTGTAGGTCTTGAGTTCAATGGCCACAGGAGACTGAGCCTGTCAGCAAATGAGCCCTTCATGGCTTCTGAGAAGTGCATCTCGATATAAAAATGTGTGCAAGTTGACTCTTCCCCCTCCCTTTTTCTTTTTCCTGTGGAAAACTTTTCTTTGCTTTCCTGTATTTACTCTCTTGCTTAGGGATCAAGGACTAAACACGTGCCTGCCAGCTCCCCTGCCGAGTCCAAGGCTCCACCTTCCCTCCAGGGACTTCATGTACTTTAAGAAATTGGTTGATGTTGAAGTGGCCTTGGACAGACTAAAAATCTGGAGAAGCTCTTCCATCACAGAATCATAGAATATTCTGAGTTGGAAGTGACTCTCAAGGATCATCCGGTCCAACTCTTAGGTGAATCACAGCCTGTTTCAGCCTTTCCAGCTGTCAGCAAGCAGGAACCAGGTGTGGACAGCTGCTGATCTAGGACAAGCCCACCAAGGCTGGGGGAGTTTTACCAAAGGTGGATCCATCCATCCATCCATCCATCCATCCATCCATCCATCCATCCATCCATCCATCCATCCATCCATCCAAGTGAATTCTAAGGCCAAGTTACTCAGGTTAACTATGTACACCCACAATTGACTAGCTTTGATTCAAAGGATGAATTAGAAGATGTACTATCCTGATGATGTTCTCTTTTAAACCTCTTTCTCACTGAGGGGTGGGGGAAAGTTGCTTAATGCAAGGTTGTCATGTGGCACCTGTGACACTTGACTGATATCACAGCTCAATATCTCCAGCAGCATCAGACCCACCAGCTCAACAGGGCTGACTGCATCAGCTCCCCCAGCCTACAGCCACACAAACACCTTTCCTTGTAGAACAGCTGCTGCCTTCCTGGGTGGGCCCAGCCAGAGCCATGCCTGGAAAGCCTGGGACCTCCTGTCTTGCACTGCTCTGGAGCTTGCACACCCCCAGCACTGCAGGATGTCACAGCCCAGCTGCTGCTCTTGCTCTCAGCTGGCAGCCAGGCACATGTACAAGGCCTTGAAACTCAACTCAGGCAATGTGCACAGGGTAGAAAGAGGACAAATCACAGATATATTGTTTTTCCCTTCTTTTCTATCCTTTAATCTTTCCTCTGGTAGACTGTGTTTGACTGATAGTGAGTCCACACCAGCTAATCACAGTGTGTCCTGAGTATCTCCAGCTGCTCCTCAACAAATGATGAAGAAAGTGACAGAATTTGACCCTCATCAGAGACCCCTGGTCTCCTCTGGGCTTCCCCACGGGGGCATGGAGGGAGCAAGTGGCACACTCAGCCACTGTCACATGCAGACATCCTCTCTCCAGCCTGACACACTCAGCTCCACATCAGCAATGAGGCTCCTACCAGGGAGCCCCAAACCAGGCTTGAGTTGGAGGCTGAAGGAGTGAAGCAGGGTCTTGATGACCAAGCAACACAGCCAGCTACCTCAGGAAAGGCAGAGGTGCTGTAAGTGCTAGAGCAGGCCAAGAAACCAGCCAGCTCCATCAGAAACACCTATGGGAACAGCTGGGTCACAGCAGGAGCTTGAAGCCGCATCTCTAGATGAGAAACTATAGAGCCTGAGAGACTGACTCGGAAATGGGACAAAAAGTAGCAATTGTGTTTGTTTGCCTCGCCCTCTGACTTCACCCTTCCTGTTTCAGATGGGTCACCCTGAACTCATTTTCAGACAACATTTTCAGATTCAATGGAACCACAATGAAATATGGATAAGTAAGAGCACTGAGGGCTTTCCTGGTAGGTTTGCAAATGCATTTGGGCTTGGATTCAATGGGGTGGAAAAAATCTTCAACTGTATTTCTTTCCCCTGGTCCTGGAGTATGGTGTTTCATTTACAAATCTTTCAGGCTGCTGGCAAGTTGCAGTAGTGTGACCAAAAGGGCCAGTATAGGAGTGCATGGGGCTGTGGCTGGAGAAATCTGATGTGGGGTTTTCCAGTTAAGCTAAATTTCTTCCTCCCCAGCAGGGTTAAAGTTAACTCAGCTGTGCAAACTCATTTATATTCAGCCACACGTGGCTATAAATGGTACTTTTTGTTCCTTACAAATACGAATATAGTATTTGCTCTGAAAATTGACCATTTCTCATGAAAAATCTTTCCCCCTTGCCATTTGTCTCCAAGATGTTGAATTTTACTTGGCAGATGGACAGTGCAGGAGGGTGGCCATGCTGCGTGGGAAAGAGGGAGTGTCTGGGATATGAGGCATCCTCTTTTCTTCTGAACTCTGGTACAAGTTTTCCTCATTTAATATGGTGAAATGCAAATGGCAAAAATAAAAGTGTTCTTCCAAACCGTTGAGGACAAAGGGAAGATATCCTCCAGTGAGAGGATGGACAGAATAGTGGGTGATACAGTCCCTGACAGAAAACTTGTTTCATCTTATTTTCCACTTGGAGATTAGATTTAAATAAGGGAACTGTCAGGACTCAGAGCTGTTATTCAAAGGCGTAGTGTATTTTTTCAGCTGCTTTTTCTGTACTGCTGGGTCTATACTCTGGATATAATGGCCTGGCACACAGACTTTCCTAACTAACTGGAAGAGAGCACACACATTCACTGGACTGGTGGTTGTTACCAAAGAACATCCATCATGACCACTATGTCACAGGACTTATATAATTTTTGATAGCATTAAGAGAGCCATATCAAACATATCTTCCAATTACTCAGGCAGTCTTGCCACTGCATTTCAGAGCTAGTTGGAACGGGTCTGTCTCAGTCTGGAAGTTACCCAATGAAGAGTTTTTCAAAGATTTGAAAATTTAACTTTTAAAAACTTTCCATTCTCAAAATCAGCAGGCTCTGGCTTTTTTTTTTTTCCCCATTTTTTTCTGGAATTATCATCTCAATATTTTAAAAACTATGGCATTATGCCAGTCAGACAAACCCATCTAAGAAATTTCGGCTTGAGCTTGGGAAATAATGCAAAAACTCTCCACATGAATATTTCATGTTGTAATGTCAGAAAATACATATATATATAGATGTGTGTGTGTATGTGAACAATTGCATATCATTTCCCGTGCTCTGTGAGCTGGGGAAATGACGAAGAAAGATTATTAGATACTATTGTGCTGTTGGCCACAGAGCTGTTGTTCTCAGCACAGGAGGGCTGACTGTACATTCTGCCTGTTTACAAACCCATCACGTTAACCACAGGCACAGAACTGAGGAGCACGGGAGAAATGGAAAAGCTATTCAAGAAGCTGGCAGTTGACAACAAGATCTTGAAAAATTATTTCCTTGGATTTAACTAAATTTCTTCTTCCTCCTTTCCAGACAGGGCTCTGCTAGGAGACAGTTTGGTTCACTGTGGTTGAACCAGCTGTTGAAATCCCAGCCAGCTCTGGAGTAAGTGAAAAACTAATCGGAAGCTGCCTTCAGCAAGCCTTGCTTTCATGAGCACCAGTGTCTCCTCACTCAGGCAGTGTGCTGCCCATCACCAAATCAACAGGCATCTCATTCCTGCTTGGCTCTTGAGCAGGTGCCTCTGCCTCCTGGCCCCCTGCCATGTCCTGGCTACCAGCCCCCTGCCACTCCCTGCCCCCAATTCAGTCCCCTCATGCCATCTACAGCAGTGAGAAGTTTCTTATGCTCTGATGGCTTAGACACCAGACTTCTGCCAGCACAGCACTGTTGATCTGGGACCAGGAGTACTTGCAGCCCTGACAAACAGAACATCTTTGACCAAGAGACCAAGGGGCAGGAGGCAGAGCCACCTGCTCCAGGCTTCGGTTTGATCATGGACTGTTCATGGCCTGGGCAAGGAGGTGCTCAGGGAAGCAGAGCTTACTGAAGGCAGTTTCTGATTAGTTTACAGCTCATTCAGGAGTTGGCTGGGATTTCAATGATAGGTTACAAATCCTGTTCAAAGGCCTCAATTGTGTGCATTCCTTCACCTTAGTGTTAAGTGCATCTGTGCACTTCGAAGATCAGAGCCAGCCCTGCATTCAAAGTCTGAGGTAGAATTCAAGCTCTGAAAGTACAGGCTGTCATTCCCATTATTATTTTTGGCAATCCCATTCTCATGTCCTCACCTTTAACCAAATGGAGGTTACTCCAAGGCAGCAGTCCAACACTGCATGCCCCCTCTCCATGTCATTGCTTGCAAGACCAATCTGGATGAGAATGGGCTGATGTTTCCCTGCGTGGCTGCCCACACTGGGTGTCCTCACCATGGCTGAATGGGGCACTGTGAGCTCACCCCACCTCTTCCAGCTGCACAGAGCCAAGCTCAAGCTTGCCCTGCCATATGATTCTGCTGCTAGTTATGTGGAAACTGCAGAGACGCTGAGGCAGGACACATGGATTTAGCAGTTTAAACTAAAGCCTAGCTAGGGCTTGCACCGAAGTCCTGGCCCTGATGTAGCACCAGACATGAGGACACCTGTGGCTGTGTACCTGGGGTCCTCCTGCTGCAGAGGTGGCCCCAGCTGGATCTCTCCAGTGGTGCTTCTCACTCACATGTGCTGCAAACTCTTCTCCAATGATTAGATAAGGGGAATTGCCCATTGACTTTCATTTCAGTTGTGCGTGACTGGATCAAAGGATGTATGCTCTCTTTGCTTCAGTTATGCATTTTGGGCTAATTTAGTACAGATGGCTATTTCATCTCAGCCTTTATATTTATTCATGGCCTTTCTATTTAACTTTCCTAAAACAAATACTCACTTGTAGGCATATATTAATTCAGGGAAAAGAACTGCCTCAATCAATATGTCGAGGTTAAGTTTCTATACCACAATAGGTCCTGTGTACATAATTTCTATTTTTATTACCCCACTTCTAGCCTCAGATATATGAGCAATTTCTGTAACGTGTTTACTTTGGCTTTTTTACGAATTTACAAAAATTACATCTTCTCTGATTATTAGGTTTACAATATGCAGATATTCTTTCATTGACCTTTTAGCTAAACCCTTCTGCAAACTTTGGCTGAATATTAATAAATTTACAAAAATACCAAGGAGCCCAAATGTTTGCCAACATGATATTGCACCATCTCTGACCGCAGCATGCCTGTCCAGCAGAGGATAAAATTTCTTGTTGAATTTATGTGCAATCTTGCAACCGATGTGTGAACACAAAGAGTGGAAAAGCCCAAGAGACCAACAAGACAAAAAGTTTTCAGTTTTCATTTACATCATCTCTTAAACTGGATCTGCAGGTTGGGTTTTGCGAGTTGGCTCAGGCTGCTGGTGGAGAGCCGAAGGCAGTGCCTGGCAGGAGGTGTCCAAGGAGGGGCAGTGCCTGGCTCTGGGCTCAGCAGGAGGGAGGGGACATGGGAAGCCACAGCTTAATCTGTCTGGTATTTGATTTGGGCTTTTGGTCCTTGTCTGGATAACAGGATTGCAATTCCTCTTGGTACACTTACAATAAGAACATCTGAAACTCAGCTGCAGCCAGGCAAGATTTTCATTTCGGGTAATCTGATTTTAGCTTTGGTGATCAGCTGCTCCATTGTCAATGGCGAAATCTAATTGTCATTGTAGTTTCTTTTCTGGAGCCAACAAGAGTTAATGTCTTAGAAACTGGGCTTTACTTCACACCTCCTCTTCTTAAGCAACCTCTCCCAAAGCATTTGCAAACAAAGGAGGTGATTTCAGACCCAAGAATGAGGAAAATTATCAAGGAAAGCAATCACTTGTCAGTTTTTCTGTTGCATGAAATGGACACAGTGGGTCACCTTTTAACAATCTGGGTATTAATATTGGCCTGAAAATCTTATATATATTTTTGTATTTAGCATGCATAATATAAACATACTTTTCATGATATAGGTTAGATGAAGTTTTCCAGAACCAGATCCTCTTAAGCATTTTACACCCATATTTTTATGTGTGAGTGACTGCTCCAGAAATCAGTGTGAAACTGGGACAAGACAGCTCTGCAAGTTTCATTAAAGATTTTTTTTTGTTGTTTGTGAAACAGTTTCTCCAAAGTTTGTTTGATTTAGAATAAAATTTTTTTTTGAAGGATGGTGAAACAATTTATGACAGCTCTTCCCTTCTCTACCAACCCTGTTAAATCAAAAAGACAGTTAGAAATGTAGAGTTAACCTAAGTACAAATCCTAAGCCTGAGAAGAAAAGGAGACAGGAACGATTGTATGAAGACAAGTTTTCTGTAATGCCACTTTACTTTTGGTTTGATTTCTATGCCAAATGAAGCTAAGGTTTAGATCCATAACCTGGCTGCTCTCAGAGAAATTATTTCAATCTTTTCTAAGGCTAAAAGCAGAAAAAAAAATGCTATGATGGCTTGGAAAGGCAAATAAAAGACAGCCTACTCTGCTGTGTGTGGAGGGATAGCATTGCTAACACCACCATGTATGTAAAACAGCATCCACACACGGTGCTCATCAACCTTCAGACTCCCATGGAGCACCCTGGGGGAGCCCTCAAAAACCAGTTAAAAGTCCCTCCCAGTCCATGCTTCAGAGAAAATCCCCCAAACCCCCACCTGAGAATCTAAACGCTTTCCAATGAAATTACCTCAGACTAATTGGAAAAGCAAGAACAGTGTACAATTGCCCTCAATGCAGTGATATTTAGGGTTTCCTGCACAAATTAAAGTCCACCCATGTGTCAATATTTCTCCAACTCGTCGGCCACTGGTGTGCTTGCTTACCCCCAGCTCTGAGCAGCTCCAGCTGCTGTGGGTGAGCACACCTGCCTGTGGCTGCTGGGATGGATGGAAGCAGGACCTGCTCGGCTCTGTGCCCTCCACACCAGCCTGGGGAAGCCTTCAGGTACCAACCCTGCTCCTGCCCCGCTGCTAGCCAGCCTGAATGAGGTGTCTTGTTTGTATCCAATGGCATGGGTAAGATTGGGGCTGGCCTCAGCTGCTTGACCCTGGGCAATATTTTTCCCTACAGCTGGAGCCTGCTCTGCTTAATCCCATCAGTTCCCCATCAGGCAGGGAATTATAAGTCTTGGTGGCAGCACATGCACAGATGGTGTGGAAACAGCAGGGAAAAGAAGGGAGGATATGGGATATTCAGGGCTTAAGAGATAGTCTTTCCAAGGAAGGATGGGGAGATTGTTTTACTCCAAAGCCCCCATTGGCAAAGGTCTCAGTGAAGAGCCTTGGCTAGAAATTCAAACTTCAGCTTGGTTTCAGAGTCACTGTGCATACCCTGGGCAGTGCAAATACTTTCAGTTACTGTGGATACAGGAAAAATTGTTAATTAATCCGTTTTCTGGATAAGCAATAAATACAAGTATTACGATAAAATCTGGCCACAAATTTGCGGGTTTGAATTTCTGTATCTTAAATAGCATCTTTGCAAGCATTTCTCTAGATCCCTTCCCAGACTTCCCCATGCCAAACTACCCTGTACTTTGGAGTGTAGGCTCAGCCAGGGCCAGCAACATGGGAAGTCAGCACAGCAGTGCCTACATTAGCAGCTGAAATCTTCTGCAAGAATTTGGATTGTAAGTATTTGATGCTTCCTGCGTGCCACCCCCCCCCACCGTGATGGATCACACAGAATTTTCATAACTGTTCATGGTGTTGAAAAGAGCAGACAGGTTTCTTGCTGTTTACTGTTATGCATAATTTCTCAGATTCACTTGCCTTTATTGCTGTAGTTTTCTTTCCTCTGTTTTAACTCATCCCCACAGGCTGTCTTTAGCCAGATTACTGACAACTGATTTAATTGGTGTTATGGGGATGAACTCTGAGAAGGTCTGATGGGGCAGCATGAGCTGCCTGGAGCTGGCAACCAGTTGTAACATACCCCAAGTAACTATCCTTTTTTATTTATTTTCGTAGTCTTGAGTGATGATGCTCTACTTCATAAATGGGTTGGTTTTGGACAACAGGATGCTACTCTGTTTTGAGAGTTTGTTATTGTTTTAAATAAACACCACTAAAGCACCAGGTGGCAATTTAACTAAGGGTTGGAAATCAAAAGGCCATTAGTCCTACACCCAGCTTGGACAGGCTGAGTCAAATCTTCTTTTGGTTACCTCTTTATGGAGAAAGATAGTGTGTGTGTTATGCTACAGAGCTGGAAACAAAGCAGGTCATTGGGAACCTCGAGTAGGGTGCTGGGCAAAGGACTCTGCATGGGTCAGCTTGCACCCAAGGGCAGGTTGGCTTCTTCTTGCAAGGCACTGGCTGGGTGGAGTGATGTATGTGGGTGGCTCTGAGCCAGAGGTGTTACCAGCTCTTCTGGCATGAGATCACTATTCAGGAAGCATTAATTTTAGCAACAGAACGTGACTTTGTGTTGAGGGGAAGTACACAGAGAGCTTTGAGTAAAAAGCATGTGACTACAAAGGAGTGTGATTACTTCCGAATTGTGAAATAAATGAAAGTGGCTTGTGTATTGTCTTTCTGTGGTGCTCCTTATAGACAGCAGTTGTACAGCAGCACTTGAGTTTCCTTTCTGGAAATATGCTGCAGACCACAGGAAATTGCTATGTTTAAATAAATGGGTTTATTAACTAAATAGGAAAGCTACCAAGTCCGGACCCCTTGTGATCACATTTCCCATTACATTCTGGTAACTGTTTGAAACTCAGGCAAAAATCCTGAATCTCCAAATAGTAGAGGCCTCATGGACTGTTTCTGGCTTCAGCAGAACTGCATGAGGATGTGAAGAGGGACTGAAGTATGGAGTGATGTAGCCTTAGATATTGCCCAATCTACACAGCATGGGATCTCAGATGGCTCTGACTACACAAAATTTTGCATTGCAGCTCTCGTTTCCTTGCCATGCACTCAGTTCCCTTACCTTGAATGTAGATTAACTTTGCATTAAAGAGATAATTGGTTCTGGCAAGTTGGAATATGGTACTTGCCATGTGCCAGAAATTGCTGCAGTTGATCATGCCTGCTTCTGAGATCCCACCAAAATCACCTGACTCACCTTGGAAACATGGCAGGTAATGGCAGAATCATATAAACTTATTCCTCCCATGAGGGGGAAAAATGAATCCCATGGAGGCAGGCACAAGAGGTGGCTGACCACAAGACATAATGGAAAAATATCATACTGAAAAAAAGTTTCTTTAAGGCCATTTGATTCAGTGGTTTCCTCTTTGGAATTGTAAAAGAAGTGGAGAAAACTACCTTAGAAATAGAAGAGAACTCGACAATACCCGTAGTGAGGAATAAGAGGAGCCTTTTGCTGCCATAATGTGGGCAATGATTGACTAAATGCATCATCAAAAGTTAATATCTGAAAACAGTACTGGCCAGCACTTCTGTGACTGTACAACACTCCATGATTCAGCTGTTTGATGCACCAGTCATCCTCTGGGAACACAGCTGGTACAGACAGCAAAACACAGAGCCTATAGCTTCCATGGAACTTGGGTCTCACAGATTGCTAAGAAGTGGCCCAACAACTAATTGAAGTCCTTTACTGAAAGGATCAAGCTCCATCTTAAAACTCATCAGCTTATTTTGTCCCTACTGCCCAACCAGGAAGCTGACCCATGACCTGCATGTCCTTGGATGGTCATGTAAGAATTTACAGAGAGCAGCTGCCAAGGTCTCGCTTTGTTAAGCTGAAGGAGCCAGCCCCATGTAATCCTGTCTATTAAGAGAACACTGGTACAGCCAGAAAGCCAGAGGGGTGGAAATGCTCTTCAGGAAGATTTTGGGGTGTTATTCCCTTCATTACCAAGGTCAAGGAACTGTCCAGCTGTGCTGCTTCTGTCCTGACCAGCTGTGCTGGTGACATGCCAGCTCTGTGCCATTCCATGAGCACATGGCCATGGAGGACAGAGCCGAGCCCTGTGTCACTGAACAAGAGGAAGTGTCTGACTCTGCCAGGGAGGAAATTAGTTCAGGCCTTAAGGACAGGAGCAGCAGGTCACTCCTCCTGTGTGGAACGAGCTTTGATGTGCAGTTATGATGTCCCCTTACCTCTGTCCAATTAACAAGCAGAGCTAGTGAGGGCTGTCCTGTAGAAGGCTGCTGGCCATTGCAGCTCTGGGGATGAACCCAGGGGGACTTGGCTGATGGACACCCAAACATCCTGCAAACCCCTCCTGACCCAGCCTCTCCAGCAACTCTTTAAAGAGCTGAATCTCAACATAAATTTCAAAGGGAGTTTGAACTACTTGCAATTTTGTATTACAGCTACATTATGCTTGAAGGCCCAAGTGTCCATGAGGGTTGTTCAAATGCTATTTTTGCTTCTGCAAACAAAGGAACCCTTGATACCAAATAAGTGACTACATCCCCCAAGTATGCTGTCCTCTCTAAATATGGAGATATTAGTAAGCATTTGTTTTCATTATCCGAAAAAGGAGGAATTGCTATTTCAATTTTTTCCCCTGAATTTTAATAGAGAGAACAAAAAAAACTTCTGGATGAGGACAGTTTTTTATTTTCCCAAGAAAAATTACTTCTGTGTGTGTAACACTGGCCTTGCTTCTGCAACAAAAATATTCTTTCAGGATATTTTGACGATGTCCCCTGGGGGGACATCATCATCATCAGCTGTTTTCCAGATGTTTTTAGACTTTCTTAATCATACCCTTTCACAGGCCACGGGATCTGATTCAAAGCTGAAGAACGTCATTCCATCCGGCACAGCCCTTCTGAGTCCACAGGAAGTATTTGGGTTTTGCAGCTTATAGACATACAATTTACATCACAATTTAACTAAAAGATAAACGGAAATAAATCTATTTACAGTGTAGTTATGCATACAACACACCACTGGCAGTCTACACCTACCTGCATTGCCACTAGGCAATGCATGTTCAGTTTGTATCTCAGGTTGAACTTTATAACCCTGCCCCGGCAAATGCAGAGTGCCTTGCTATCCTCAACACTTAACTATCATCAGAAAATGCCCTATCTTTCTGCCTACCTCTCTGTATAGGTCATTTATGAGTCTATTGATCAGCAGGTTCCAGCACAAATTGCTGGAAAAGTCTGTCCATGACCTTCCTTTGTTGTAAAAAAGTTGTGGTTTGTTTCCATTTTTGTAACCACGCCTGCGAGCTCTGGTGAGGAGTTTTGTCAGAAGTCATTGGCCAAGAAGCAAGGTGGTCTCATTCTTAGCATATGCCAAGAGTCAGTGCACAGTGGTCTGCCTTCACGCTAAACACCAAACTTTGGCTTTTAGACTGAAGATCTCCATCAAAAAGACAGTTTCTCCCATTGCTCCACTCTCTGTGTAATCATTTATTCCTTCATGTAGTAGAGATAAACTGGTCCTTAATCAAAATCATACCCTCCACATCCATTTCCTATTGAACAACAATAATAATAATGACTTGTATGTTTCTGCTCTTAAAAGTAAATTGGCTGTGCGTGTCTCAGGGAATTTATGCAGGGCCTAGTTTGGGGGGGTTGTCCAAGCTGTGAATGAGGCCCCTGGGTTCTCTCTGGAAGCCTAACATGGAGATGACAGCCTTCTGTGTGACTGGAATATTGTCTGCTACACACATGGCCATCCTGATATTCTCTTTGCTCCGTCAATGGATGTAGTCTCCAATTAGCAAAACAAAATGTAGGAGAATTTTTGAAAAATTAAGTTCTGACTATTTTTTGAAAGGAGGCTTGGGGATTTTTTTTTAAAGTAGGTTTTTTTGAAGCTTAAGGACTTTTGAAAAGTAATTTTTCCATAATTTCTGTAAAATTTAAAATACTTTGTTTTCATTGTTCTTACATTGTTTTTCCATGAATCTTTGTTTTAAGTCATGTTGAATTAAATTAATTTCTCTTGTTTTCATTCATAAAGAACCAAGTCCTACAAACACCAGAACACAGCAGAGCTTTGTGGGAAGTGGACATATCCAGCTTTGTATGCATTCTTGCTCTTGTTAGCTCCCTAGAAACATATAAGCCAATATTTTTTCTTTCAGAAGGGAGGGAAAAGAAGAAAGATCCTGTTTATGTGGATGATGAAAATAAATATTTTTTTAAATGAATGCCAAATGTTAGGCTAACAACCTTGAGAATTTGATCACACCTCCTAAAAATGCAGATGAAGGAAAAACTCTCTAAAAAGTTTTTTTATGTTTCAGTCTGGATTTTCCCAGTTATCAGACTCCTGGGATTTGCATATTTGGGAAGAATGACATGGTGTGGCCCCTTGACTTCACCAAGGCTGAGAGTGAGGTGTCCTTTTGCCAGACTGAAGACAAGACTTACCAGCTCCTTCCCACTTCCCTGGCCTCTGCAATGATTAGAGCATGTCAGAGCAGAGTCACACTGAGGTCACAATGCCACCAGCATCCTAGGATGAGCCCAAGGCTCGTTGCTTGCCTGTTCTGAGCACACATACTGTCATCCTTTCATCCTCCCCAGCCATCTCATTGTTTCTCCAAATACATGTTGCCAGCCAACTGGGATAGCAGGTCTTACTTTTTTGTCCATGCCTCAGCATTTTCCTTCTGCACTGGGATTGTGACCCCATCCATCCTTGACCTGCCCATGACAGGTTCAGACAGGAGGAAAGAATCCAAACATCAAAATTCTCAAAAATGTAAGGTAATTTTTCTGTCATTTACTTTTTTCCGCTGTCTACCACTGCTGTGGGAGAAATCCACAAAAGTGAACAGCAGAGTATGTGGATTATGCAAGCCCATGGGCAGTTCCTGTTACCACTGACCTGTCTCCAGGGGCTACTGAGTCCCACAGAGTCGGAAAGGGAAGTTTTCCTGATGTGGGAATGCTTGAAATTGTTTAGGCACCTGCTCACATACTTCCACAAGTGTCAGTTAGAGGGAGGAAGAACCACAAAACTTAGAACAAAAACATATACATTGGAAAGTAATAATTGGTAGGGTATTTTTTTTATGTTTTGCTTATGTAAATGAAGTAGATGCAGGTAAGTAAAGAAAGGAATGTGAATTCTAATTTCTAGGGATTTAATTATTCAGGGAATAAGAGGTACAGCAAAAATCCAACCTGCAGTTTGGCAGAGTACAATATCATTATCTCATAGGAAGTAGAGACCACTTATTTCAGTGCTCTCTCTTCCTGATTTGTAACTCCCATGTAAACTTTGTGCAGACTTCACAGAGCAGGACTGTGACAGGTTCAAGGAGTAAGGTCTTTCCTGTAGACTTACATTAAAACAAACATTGTATTTGCCAGAGGCAGCCTCCAGTTTGTTTTCATAAAGAGGAAGTGCAGTGTACATCTTCATGGAGACTTCACTTAGGATCTTCCTCATTTTATTTCCCCTTCCTATTAAAATAGACCTTTTAGGCTGAAAGTTGATGATTCCACTTTGTACACGCAAAGCATAGCAGTGTGAGATGAAAAGTAGAAGCTAGTCCAGAATGATACACAGAAGGAAACAGCTTCAGCTGCAAATGCTGAACCAGTCAGGATGTGAAAATTATTTCTGTCCCTGAAGTTGAAACAAAAATGTACCAGAAAATATAATGTCTGGGTGGCAATAGCAAAAGCCCTGGGATCAGATGTTTAAAAAAAGAGGAAATTGTTTAAGTATAGAAAGTTTGTCTTAGGAGCTGTTGGAGGGCAGAGAGGAAGGAATCATTTGCTAATTGTGCCATACATTTTAGAGGTTCTCCTCATTTATTCTAGTCACATACATATACACTCTTTTACTATGGAGAGCTATTTAGCCTGCAGAGAACCACATTTCAGTGTGCATGCATTGTAAAACCACTATAGGAAGAGTGTTTGGTGAGCAGCTAATGACTTCCTTAAAAGGATAATACAGTTAACAGTTGAGAGGATGTACAGCTAAATATGGCCCTTGTAAAACTTAGCAGATTCCATTAAAAAACAGACGTGCAGGAAGTGTCTAGTTCCTATTAGAACTGATTGTACACAGTTGCATGGGAAGAAATAAATTTAGTGTACAGAATTTTACATCACATCCTTTGAAAGCATTGAAATTCTCTGGGGTCCACAAATCTGTGCATCTGGTCCACATACACACACATAGACACACAAACAATTAACTGGTGTGCAGTTACTTTAAAGGAAAATCTAAAACTCAAGAGTCTTCACATCCCGAAGTGAAGGGCAACATCCTACTGACTGCAGCAGGCCTGGGTTTGGTCACAACTGAATCTCCAAGTTAGGCTCTTCCCTTACAGATGCTACATTCACCCAGAGGGACTCCAGATCTTTGTAAAGGAGGGGGAAATCCATCTTTGTAATTTCTGTGTTAGAAAAGCAATTCCATTTTCTTATTTGATATAATTTTTTATTTTGAAAATTAAAACAGAGCTAATGCTAAAATTTCCTTCATTGGATTAATCATTTATTATGAACAGCAATTATGCATTCAGTCTTACTCAAGTTAAATTATTTTATGAGACTGTTTATTTTCAAGGTATTTTCAAGGGAAAGATTTGGAGCCACAATCATTTAGCATTGAAAGGTTGCTGTTCACAGGAACCTGAAAAACCTTTCTCAACTGTATTTGAAATGATTTTTTAATTCATTTGCAAGGACATCAGAGAATCAATTTGCCTCTAGCCACAGTCCTGACGCCAGCAGGTAAAGCCAAGGAAATGACCCAGAGAGCATCAAGATAAATCCCTGATGAAATCCGAGGCAAAATTGCCTACCGGAAACCTAATGAACTGGACTCAGAGGACATTCATGGACCCAAACAAAAGCTTTTTGTTTCCCCAGGAAGACTCAATTTCCATTGACACAGTGAAGCTTCAAGCTTGCAGAGTGACCATGCCCCAGCTGAGCTCAGGACCTTAGGAAGGAGTGAAGTTTCAGGCATTTGAACAGCAAGGACTCTCACTGGTTACTTGTGCTGCTCTGCAGAACAGTGGGAACAAGACTCATATGGGACTTCCTTGCTCCATGCTGTCCTCTGGTCTGGCAGCTGAGGAGTGATCAAGGAAAGAAATGTTTAAAACAAATAGGTTTATGTTGGAAAAGACATCTAAGATCATAAAGTCCAACCATTAAGCTGGCACCTGACACCATTAAACTAAATGCCACAGCTACATGTCTTTTACATGTCTTTACATGTCTAGGGGTGGTGACTCCACCACTTCCCTGAGCACCTTGTTCCAATGCCTGACAACCCTTTTAGTGAAGAAGTTTTTCCTAATATCCAATCTAAACATCCCCTGGTGCAATTTGAAGCCATTTCCTCTTGTCATACAGATTATTACTTGGAAGAGGAGACTGACCCTGTCCTCACTACAAACTCCTTTCAGGCAGTTGTAGAGAGTGAAAAGGTCACCCCTGAGCCTCCTTTTTATCCAGGCTAAACAAGCCCAGCTCCTCAGCTGCTCCTCACAGGACTTGTGCTCCAGACCCCTCACCAGCTCCATTACCCTTTTCTCAACACCAGTCTTTTGTATAGTGAAGGGCCCAAAACTGAACATTGAACTGAATTGAAGGTGCAGCCTCACCAGTGCCCGGTACAGGGGGACAGTCACTGCCCTGGTCCTGCTGGCCACACTATTCTTAACACAGGTCAGGATGCCACTGGCCTTCTTGGCAACCTGGGCACACACTGACTCACATCCAGCCACTGTCAACCAGCACCTCCAGCTCCTTTCCAATGGGCCACTTTCCACCCACTCTGCCCTCAGCCTGTAGCACTGCCTGGGCTTGTTGTGACACAAGTACAGGACTCATCATCTTGTGGAACCTCACACAACTGGCCTTGGCCCAGCCTTGGCCTTCCTACCCTCCAGCAGACCAACACTCCTACAGCCAAACATCCTTGAAACATCTTACTCTGCAGCACCCCAAAATAATTCCCTTCCTCTGGTGCATCTAAAGCAGAAGCTATCATATCACGGAAGGAGTCCTTCTTTGGCAGGTTAAAATCAATGTATCACTCGTAACAAATATTTTTCATATTCCAAAGAGAATATTAAACCAGTGTGGCAGACACGTCTGGGCTCTCAGTACCAGTAAGCAAGAGGTAGTGCAGAGTATCACTATTGCAAAGAAGAAGGTTTAAGAATGGATTTTTCATTGTGAGGCCTGGGTTTTATGTTGTATTTTTATTACGACAGATGGTTTTGTGGGGAATATGATGGCTATCCTGCTGTGATGGACAAATTACATTCAATTTAGAAGCCTGAATTTCCAGTCTGCAGGTTTTGAAGAAAATAAATAAAGAGTTTCACACAGGAAATGAGCAGAAGTCTCTCTGTGGCACGCAGCATTTGCACATCATTGATTTGTGATCTGATATTTAATGGACTACCTTGTGTTGAGAATATGACACTGACATAAACTTCATAAACAGCACCAATAACCAGCTTCCTAAGAGCCCAGGCAAAATGAGTGCAGTCCCCAGCATCTCTTGTCATCCCTTTTCCAACTCTGCTGAAGTGCTTGGGCTAACAGCTACTCCACCTGTGGTTTTTGCATCGTTTGTCCAGAACTGGAGTGATACACTTACGTTTTTATACACATAAAAATATAAGCAGGTTATAGATGTGCTGCTTAGAAACCTCTTTTAGCAACAGAATCATCACAGATGTGCTTCTGCTGAGTCTGAGTCAAAATCACTTAACAAGGGCTAACATGAGCTGCTGCATCAGACAGCAACTGCCTCTGGTGTTCCTCCTGTAGGGCTGTCACCTACCTCTTCCTTGCCCTTCGCAGCCCAGCCAAGAGGTCATTAATATTATTATTTGCTCAACAGAAATCCTGGCATATATTAAAAAACCTTTACAATTTGCCATATTTACCCAAGATGTCAGTGAAGGTTCAAGAGTTTCTTGCCTCCTCGTTCCCAGAAACAGTATTTTTGGTGAGATTTAGGCTCCTGGTCCAAAGACAGGCAGCAGCTTCCCAGTCTCGTGATCTGTGAGGTTTACCTGGTGTCATCATAGAGGGAGTTCATTAGCTCACCACATCATGTTCTCAGGTATAGGATCAGCAGCAGCCAGGGCTGTCTCTGGAGCCTTCTCAAGCAGTGGCTGTCTCGGGAGCATTTCTTTCCTCTTCTGCAGTCTGGAGAAGCTGAAACTTTGCACATCCAAGGTGACATCCTCATAGAGCCTGAGCAAGCACCCCCAATCACTTTCTCCACTTTCTGTGCAGGAGATGTTAGTCTTCTTTGATGGTTTGTTCACCCTGTTTCATCATTCGCTGTTGCTCCAAAGCAGCAGCCCACTGGCTAGGGACATGGCAGACACCATCCAGGCTTATGACATGCTCTTCACAATACCCTTAATGGGGGGAGAACTTGTAGTGTCCCTTTTGTTTCCTGTGGTTCCATGTAGGGCTATGTGGCTTTTCCCAGCTTGTACCATTTGATGCTGCTTCTGTGTGCAACCCCAGGTCAGGCTGCCCAGATTTTCTGCCTGATGCCTCTTTTCTGACAGAGCCATAATGGTGCCTGCTCCAGCTGCAGGACCAGGTCAGTCTGTCCTCTGTCAAGTTAATTCTGCATTGAGTGATTTCCTTTGCCTGTCACACATTAAACAGGAGACTTCCAGCTCCCTATTACAAATTCTTCAAGACACAAGTCCTCTCGGTAAAGATGATCAGAAAAAGATGGGAGAGGAAGGGTTTATCTTTATAGCAAGGAGTGAAAAAATTACAACTGTCAGATCTGAAGTGACTTTTTCTCATGGTCATTTTTATACACTAACACAGTGACATGTTGAGACTCATCAAATTACACCACTACACTTTGCATTAGCACCACAAAGAGCCATGAGCCTCTGTCTTCCCTGTAGAAGTGTTCCGTTTGGGAGGGTCAGTCCTCCAGGAGATGCCCATGTTACCTGCTGGCAGCAGGAGCTGAAGGAGGCATTCCTATGATCACAATCAACCCTTGGGCTGATTGCCCGAATGATCCTTAAACAAGGTGTAGGATAACCCAAGTGATACAATCCTGTGGAAATTTCAAGTATATCTTCAGGGTAAGGGTGTTGTCCAACAGCCTCAGCAGAAAGCACGAGTGCCCATCCTTCTCCTAGACTAATCCCAATTGTCCCAAATTGGGATTGTCCCAAATCCCTCCCACAATTTGCATGGACACTGAGGCCAACACCTCTTCAGCATGTCACCACTGTTACCAGGCCTCTCTTACCTATGGGGATGGACTACACCATCTCAGTTAGTGATTTGGTAAAGCTGTGAGGCCACAAAGCACCTTCTGGAGGGCTGTTTTCCTAAGAAAGGCTCCATCACCAAAAGAAAGAGCCAGGTCTTAGCCAGGTTCAGGACACCCATGCTGGTCTGGAAAGCACTAGGTAGGCAAGCTTGGAGGTCACACAGAGGGCTAATAATCTTAATAAGCCTGTTTCTTCCCTCCATCTGTAGCCAGCCACAGTGGATGAAGGTGTTGATTAAACCAGTTATTGCAAAGCTGATGTAAAGCAAACAGCCCACATGAAAGCTCATTACCTGTAAAAGAGGATGAGGAGAGGAAAGATCAATGGTGGTGATTTGCAGCCCAAGCTCCAGGGCTTGGCCAAGGAGAGCCTAGTACTGAACCAGAGCCTTGCTCAGTTCCCTGATGAGCTCTAGGAGGAGGAGAGGAAAATGTCTGCAGTACCTGAGGTCTCTCCCAGAGTGTCCAAGACCCAGACCAACATGCCACCATGAGTCTCCACTGGCAGTTTAGTTGAGAAGTAGGTTGGAAATGTAGTGCAGCAACAGACCTTGACTGATGACATACATTGACTGTGCATTTAAATGTGATCTTCTATCTTCATCTTACTTTTATACTCATTCTCTCTTGCTTGCAATCTCTGAGTAAAGTCAACTTTTATTAGAGTGGGAATATAAACACTTATTTTTATGCATATAAATTCAAGGCCAAATAATGCAGCCATAAAGCTGGAGACAAAAAGAACATACCATGACAAGCAAAGAGATGGGACTTCCACTCAACTCCTCAATAGCCACTGGCTCCTGAGAGGACAAACTGAGAGTACCTGCCACCCTTGGACATGCCCCAGTACAGCAGCAGCATCGGTGATGCCTTAAGTTTTCAGCTTTTGTATTTTTCAGATCCTGTACTGCATTAGCATATAACTCTGAACTCCATATAGAGTGTTAGTAAGCTGTCTTCACATTTTGGTCAGACAAAACAATCCTTCCAGGCCTGAGAACCAAGGTCATCCTCACAGCCTCAGTGAGGCCCTGAAAAGTATAAACAAAGTGAAATGTGGGGGAGAAAACTGGGGGAATGTGACTTCATTACCTGAAGCTGCAATTGAACAATTAACCCCTGATATGCAAATAGATCAAACTTATATCTGCCTGAAAAACTAGTGACCATCTTGGGTGTATTCTCTGTGAGGCTCTTGCACTGCCCAAGGTGTATCTATTGAAGGCCTTTAATAAATACTTCCTTTATTCCCTAACTGTGTCTGGCCTCTGTTCTAGGTAGCCATTCCAAGGCATCATCAGCCCTTACCCAGGGTGACTGAGGCTCCTCTCTTTGCAGCAGCCACCTGGCCTCAGTGTGCTCAGCCCTTTGCACCTGAGTGTGGACAGCAGGAGTTTCACCTTCAAAGTTCACAGCACAGTCACACATGGGGGTTTGAGGGTCTTTTTCAGGGAACCACTAACAGATTCCTCCAAGGAGAAAACAGCTACAGCAACACAAACCCGGGGCAGATCAGCAACTCAGGTGCTGCAGCAGCACCTCCACAGCCTGTCACTCACACCGAGTTCCCAGGGAGCACATCAGGGGCAGCCCTGGCTAATTACTGGTGACATCCATGCTTAGCAGGGGTTAAGCCCTGGCCCTGTCTTTCTCAAAACTGGCTTAATAATTATTAACTTCAGGATGGATGAGAAAAAAAACAAATGTTAACTAATAACCTTGATTTCCTAGTATACACAAACCATGGGTTTTTTTAAACATTGGCTCTGTTTGACTTTTTATTTGTCTGGTAAACTCTGATCTGATGCTTTACCCCCTTCCTGCAGTTTTATGCCGAGGGAAGGACACAAAATCTGGTGTAATGAATCAACAACACAAAGTGAAGTCACAGATGTGCCTGAGTCAGTGGGTATGTGGCTGCACTGACAGAACCAGGACTTCCTTTCTTCCTCTTACCTTATGAATTAATTTGCCTTCATGTCAGCTCACTAGTAACTAAACTGGCTTCTTTTCATCCTATTTTTTAAATGATGCACTCTGCAGTGCTTTGTGTAGCCTGAGGTGCTCGAATGGCATGTAAATGGATATTGCCCTGCAAGCTGCACTCTGCCATACAATTGCTATCGTCTCTTAAGTCTTAAAAGCCTGGGCATGATGTGAATCACAGGCTTTTCTTCTCCATGTGGGGCTCACAGCTTATAGTCCTAAATTACATTTTGTCAGCCTGTTGTCAAAGCAAGATAGAAGACCATTAAAAATAAACTGCAGTTATGTAAGTGTTCATGAGTGTCTAAATATTAATGTCAGGACTTTGCATAATGGCAATGCTCTAAATAATCCTTTTTAGCCTTTGTAGTTTAATCTTTGTTCATATTTTATCCATTGATTACCTCTAAATAGTATGGTTCTTTTGATAAGTAAGAGGCTGTGAATAACATTTACTGAAATTTCAACATTCTTGTCTTTCACTGCCACAATCGGAAATGACTGTGTTCCTGGGGCCGCTTTGTCTTTGGTATTTTAATTGCAAATGAACTACACAACCTGCAGCAGTTTAAACAAAAAACAACCCAAACACAAACCAAAATATTTTTTTTAAAAAGCATACATTCCAGTGCCCATCTCCTGCTTCTACCATTCTACCATCTGCAGAGGTATTTGAAATCTCAGCCTCACAATTATGAGCATTTAATTCACACCACTTTTCTACGGTTATTTACTGACTTCCAAAGACTACCAATAAAATGCTGCCTCCATGACAAGGTGATGAGATAAAATGATAAAAGGTGGGAATTGAAAGTTCCATACTGTGTCTAACTAGCTGCCAGTGTCCCCATCTGATTTGTTGTGTCAGTGAATTGCTGGCCTTGACTGGTGGTGGGCCCCATGGATGCTGTAGCATCCAGCTGTGGAAAAGGAGGGTTTGATTTATTTTATGTGATCTTGATATGGTACAATCCTACCCTACCAGGGCTTTCATCTAGAAAAAAAAAAAAGATCAATACCTGGGTGCAAGGGGTGTAATGTGCTGTGAGCATGGTTTTAGTCAGGAAAAATAAATTCTACAAACACCCTAGCCCTCCCTTTTTCAATAAATGCAATGAGAATCTCATTGCTTCAGTATTTTGTAAACAGCCAACTATATCAGCTGGTAATAAATTTTGAAATTTGTTTCCGAAGTGCTCAGTAATTCTTTTGTTAATTTATATTTCACCTAAATAAAAAATAACCAAGGAAGAGGGATTGAAAAACTGCAAGAGGTCTTCAAGCAGGAGAACTGTTACCATTTAATTCACTCCATTACCTTTGTTTAGGGCCTTAGACTTTCTCATGTCCCCCCAAAGTCAAAGGAATGCCACACAGATAGTTAAGAAAAAAAGTTAAGGAATTCTTCACCATTAGATTTGTGGACAAGGTTATTTTCTAGGTTGTGGTAGTCTCATGTCTGAAGATCCTTTTGTGCAAGTTTTGCCATGTCTAAGAAAGATCTGACATGGGTACAGGCTGGGAAAGCACTAAACACTGGTGCTGGGTGATTCATGATATCATACTGAAGCCTGTTGCAGAAATAACTACTGATAGCAGAGAACTTCCCAAACTCTGGCCTACAAAACAGATTCTACAGTGTGAATCACTTGGGAGTGATTCTCTCTCCTTATTTCCAGATGCTAAATTACTTAAAATGTTGCCAAAAATATGACTATTGCCTAATATTATCCTTATACGTAGTCTTTTTGCAACATCATCTTGCAAGCTGTATGGGGAAATTCTCCCACTCATGTGACAAATATATTTGATAACTCTTCAGAATCTAAATATTCTACTGGAGGAATTCATTTACCCATTTTAAGCCCATTCTTCCTACTTTGGTCAAATGGAAGTGATCATCAGATCATCAACGAGGTGAAAAGGAATCCTAACCTGCACTTTTTTGTTAGCTCTGGAATCTGCTGATGTAGGGAGGATTTGCAGGAAGGATGCTTTGCTTTTCCACAGCCTCAAAATCCTGGGGCACTGGAGCTGCTCAGCCACAGCATGAAGAGTTGTGGAGCATGAAAGGGGCACAGCACAGGGCAGTGCTGCCAGGACCCAAAATGTCTTGGGATGATTATCACCCTTTTTCAGAAATACCCATGTGGAATAGCTGGTTTTATCTTATATCAGAGCTTCTGTTAATGGTAATGACTCATAAATTTTCACTCATATTACCCAGGCTCTCTAGAGCACTCCTGTGTCCTGAACAAAAGCAGAGATAATTAGGTACCACTGCAGTGGCTAAATATTATAAAAATTCAGCTATCTAACCTTTTTTACAAGGATTTTGGACAGCTAACAGAGTACTAAATCAAGGCAGCATTTAGAGATTCTGCACAATAATGGGTAACACTAAACATTTCCTCAAATTTTGCAGAGGAATTGCAAAATTCTGTATTTTTACAATAAGTGCCTAGAAACTGTTTGTACATATGGTATTTGCACAAGATTAACGCCTTTTTTTCTGTTTTTGCATCCACACGTGTCCCTGTACAAATGTGAGTGTGTATGTAGGCAGGAGGTCAGTTGGTAAAAAAAAAATCTGCATTTTTAGTATATTTCTTTAATACCCTGGGTACAGTGGAATTTTCTTACTGACATTTTGACCAGTATTTGGACCACTGTTCATGCCTACAAAAATTCAATGGAATTCAATTGTTGGTGAGCTGTAGAAGAGATGTGTCTTTGCAGCAGAATTGCATTGTTTTCTGTCTGCTGTTCTCGCCTCTTGTCTGTAAAATACTTCAGCCATCTAATCCAGGATCAGAAAAGACACTGTGTCACTTAAATTGCCAATTGCATAAAGCAAGTCCTGAAGAGTGAGTGGCTGAAACAAAAACCAAAACAAACAAAAAAAATGTGTGGTTGTGCTTGTGCACAACCCATACTCTACAAATCGTGTTCAAGCAATTCAGAGTCTCCTCACAAATAACAAGTGCCTCTGAAGAAATGGGTGGAGGCTCACAAGCTGACCTGCTAACCACCATCCAGGACAAAGGATTCACATGCCTCCACAACATGTACTTTACTATCACAAAAAATTGGAATGCAGTACCTAGGAAATACTTCTAGGGGAGTCTGCAGAGACCTCTCTGTGCTGCCTAATATTTTGAACAGGTCGAGGTTTTTGCAGTCGTTTCCTAGGAAGCTCAGGTATCACCCTGATGTGGTGCTGCCTTGGGCAGGAAGGCTCTGGGAGAGGGGATGGCCAGACACCATGCAGCCCAACACAGCTAGAAGTGGAGGAGGGATGATGCCCACTCCACGCTTTTGGTGGTTTCCAGCACTGTGTAGGATGCTTTATTGGGAAATACTGGCAAAAGATACCTGGAGACCTTTGCAGGAGGCACAGGGAGGGATGGGGAGAGAGGAGGGATGCAGGGAGAGGTACAGTGGTGTGGGCAGGGGAGCAAGAGCAATTGCCCAAGTAATTGCCCAAGCAAGGGCTGAGGCACTGCAGCCACACCCCAGGCGAAGGAAACGCCTCCCTTTCTTACCACCGTGTCTTACACAGGGCCTGCAAAAAGCATACATGAAGACACAGAGAGTAGTTCCTATTTTCAGCAGCTGCTGCATGCATGCCAGAAATAGGCTTTTAGATCTTTTCTGGCTTCCAGTTCATGTAAACGAAATACAATGAAAGCAATTGCTGAGCAAAGGCAGAGCTGGAGAGAAATATGAAGGGCTGGGAGACTAAAAAATGAATGGCATCCCTGCCCTGCTACCCAGCAAGAACCACTGCACGGTATCACTGGGATTCTACCAAGTACAATCACTGACCAGGCATCACATATTTTCCACCTCTCTAAGCAAAAAAAAAAAATTGCTATTTTCTCTTTGAAATCCTTGGAAACTCTGCTAGAATAAACTCTCTAATCCTGTTTGAACAAGTGTGATTTTTATATTCTCAGTGTTTGCTTTGTGTTGCATTACAAACTCCCATAGCCACTCACTTGAAAAAATGCTTGTGGCTCAAATACATTGAATAGTCAAAACCAAGCACTGTTTACTCATCTGATTGAATTAAAAGCATTCTATTTAAAGTGTTTACAAAATCTTCAACATGTAATAGGGATTCACTGCAAAGCCAGAACAGTGCTTTTATGACTTTTAGAAATCGTTGCTGAGGAATCAGGGTAATTTGATTATGTTAGCAAGACTGTTTAAAAATTCAGGAAATTGGGACTCTGTTCAGTAAAATGAAAATAGGTTGTAGGAAAGAGATACTCGGGCATTAAATGCTACAAGACGTTCTGCTGTAAATTGCCAGATGTTCCCATTCTGTGAACTGAACATAGTGAAACGTTTTGATTGAGGATTGCAACATGCAGTACAGAGTAATCAAACCTCCCTCAGGCAATGGGATGAAACTCCTTGTACCCTGCTGGAATTATTCAGTGCAGTGAGTTCCTGTAAACTCTCAGCTCAGTGCATGGAAGTGGCTCACACAACCAACTCAGGTCACACGTTTAGAGTTTGTTGTTTTGCATCTCATCGTCCTATGTGCTTGACAATATGTATTGGATCTGGACACATGCTTCTCATTCAAAGTCTGCCTATGTTCAAGAGCCATTTAAAATTAAAATTGCTGTGAAGTAAGTCCTGAGGAATTTGAGTTTGTATTGGATTTTTCACACTTGGGGTACGTAAAACTGCAGTGGATATCCATCAGCTGGGAGCAACCATACAACAATGTTGCATAGGTAATTCTCAGGCACAGCAACTCCAGTGCCTCTGGATGGCTCTTTCATTTTGTTTAATGGTCAAAAGGAATTTTGGTGACATTGCTGAGGTTGCACATTTGCTTTTCTGTTTTTCAAGTAATGCCACAGGATTGATCCTTGACCTGCAGGGCGACACAGAAGCGACCTCCACCTCTGACCTCCCTTCCTCCAAAGAGCCCGGCTGGGTGATGGGCAGAGCAGAGGCCTGCCAGCCCTGGGCTGCTCTGACAGTGCCACCTTCAAGAACAGGATTTCCTGTGATTCTGAAGCACATTTTCCCACTTGTCTGTGTTTCAGTTTTAGTAGCAGGTATACTCAGACCCCTGGCTGTTTGGCAAAGATGCATCACTGGAGGAATAGGAGGATTTTTATGCAACAGGCACAGCTGGAGAAGATATCAGTGCACTGAACCCACTGTGATTTTGGCCCCATTTCCTGCTGAGATAATTACAAAGCTTCTGAAATTGCTCTGCACCAGTGTGGTGTGTGAAGGGGAAGCACCACAGGCAGAGGAGTGTCCAACAGGAGAGACACAGTGGTTCAGCTGCTCTCTTGAACCTTACCTCAGGGTCTGGTTCTGGTGCCAGAGGGTAAGTAAGGACTATTTGTGCTGGATCAATGATGAAATCCAGAAACTACGAAGAAAAGGTCATTCTTCAGCCAAGATAGCTGTGGACATGCCTGGGTCTCCCTTGAACCCTTCTTGCTGATGTCAATTTCCATGGGAGCCTGAACCTTTCCCTCTCCTCAGGTGTACAGATTTTGGATCAGATGCAGATCTGTAGGAAAACATAGGGTTTCCCTTAAGTCAGCATGCCAGCACTCGTGCCTTCCTCATGCTCACCATGGTGTGAGCAGGCGTTTCTGACTCCACATGGTGCTCGCCCACTCTTTATGATCAGTTTCTACCTGTTAATCCCTCACTTTTGTAAAATTTACTGTCAAGCTGATACAGATGTGAACCTCCACCCAACAAGTCATAACTGATGAAAATCTCAACACTGTTTATACCTCCCAAGGGTTTTTCTTGAAGCAATTTTATCAGCAGCAAATTTGGGATCAATTTCAGATTTATATTTAAAAGCCACACCTCTCATCTCTTTCATAGTCACTACTTGGTACAGCTTTCTAATAATCTTCAAAGAGCAGGTCCAGACTAGAAAAATGTGGCTTTTGTAGCATGTAGAATACCCTTTAACAGTTTCACCATGAAGCTGTATCATGATGAGGTTACTTTTCTTAATTCCTTTTCGTTGCTGCTCTGACCATAAACTCCAGTACACTCCATGGCTGTGTTCATATTGTGCTGCAGCATGAACCACACAACACCTGCAAATTACAAAATGCAGCAAGAATTTGCAAACACAAGAGTAGCTGCATGTTGTCATCACAGAGATCTGGAGGTGCAGGAAGCTGCTCTTGGATGTTGATGTGAGGAAAAGCATCATTGTGAGGCATTTGTGGAGCTCAGCCACACTCTCACCTGCCATTGACACCAGCCACTCAGCACTGGGGATTTCTTCAGAGAGAAAGGACCCATAGCATCATGTTTGAAGAAAAACTCTCTACAGGGGCTTGCCTGGCCTCATCAAGTCAGATCCTCAGCCATCTACAGGCAGAGGAACTGAGTCCACCTTGGTCTTTCTCCTTTCCTATCTAAATCCAACATTGATCCTGGCAGTAGATCTTTCTGTGCAAATCTCCTCAGCTGCCAGTACCTGAGCAGGGTTGAAATCAAGCTAAAAGTGCTCATTCAGCTTCATCGTCTCCAGGCAGGACTGCCTGCAGTGGTTGGAGTCGTGTCCCATTGGTACTCAGCACTTTACAAAGCCCTGTGAGGGTGATGATTGCATGGTGGTCCATGGGAACAATGATAAAACTTCTCACTGGTGAGATACCAGAACACCAAGAGACAGGAAATTGAATTTAGCCTCTTAATAGCATTTATTTAGATTTGCTTTAGTAATGGGCAAGAATAAGGGCCTAAGAGCCCAGGAGACTATAATCCTTTTAGACTCTCAAGCTCCTGAGCAGAGTGAGGTGAATGTTCCAATGCCATGTAAAAGACTTGAGAGACTCAGAACCACAGGAAATGCAGGGAATCCTGTTGCCTCTGAACGAGGCAGCAGATGATGGATGGCTCTGAGGTGTTTTCCTCTCCTGTTTTTCTGGTACTGCTGGGCTGAAGAACAGGGGTCATAAAGACAAACTGAACTGGCATGAAAATTAACTTTCTAATATCTATAAAAAGCTATCTCTCTTTTCCAGAAATTTTGTGAGAAACAAGACAGATTTTGCTAAATCTGCGCCTTGACTATGAAGGCTTGAAGATGCAGTGCTCTAAGTTGCTGAAAAATATCAAATCCTTCAGCAAGGGATTTACCAAAACATTTAAATGTATTCTTCATAATGTAAAGTGGAACTAGAATCCTTGATAATATGATTTCTTACCAAGTTAAATAAGAATGTAGGATTTTTAAAACAAATCAACTTTTGGAGTCTACTACTGTCACTGTGCTTTTTCATCTCAGGAAATTTCAGGGGACTATAACTGGTGAAGATTTATTTCATTGTGTACTTCTGAAGAAAAATACGTGTTAGAAAACAAGGGCTTGAGCTGTGGCAGATGGTGCTTTTCTGAAGAAGAAATTAGTGTTTAATAAGGACTGTAATAGTGCAAACCAGATGTTCATCTCACATTTTATCTTTGAAAGGATTTGGGAGAATGCCATGTAGATACATATGTGCATCACAGATCTTGAAAAAAGATGCAACTGGATCCCCAGGGGCTCATTAAGGGAGGAGCAACTTTTTGTGAGCCATCACACTCCACTGAAAAAGCAAGGTCTGTTTAAACTGTGACTAAAGCTCTCTTAGGAATTCCCTTTCACTTCTCACATGGACAGAGCAGCAGTCCAGAAGAATAAGAGTAGCAGCAATCTGGTTTACCAAGGAAAATGGTGACTCCAGTTGCATCAAGTATTTTGGAAAATAATACTTAACTAAGAAAGGAAGGCTCATCAAGAAATGCTACTCTTACTGGGCTTTGTCTAGCTCTCCACTGGGATGCAGATGTGAGTACTGAGCCATTCATATCGTGACTTCCCACAAAACACAAAGCTGTAGATACATTGCTCCTGCTACATGACAGCCTTTCAGCCTTCAGTGAGCTGTCCCTGGTTCTTCCTGGGCAGTGGAGGAGTGTTCCCACTCCTTCTCCTTCCACCTGCAGCTGAGATACCTGAAGGCTCAGCCTCATGGTCAGTGCTCCTGGCAGAGCAGAGTCCTAGGTCAGAGCTCCCAGCCTGGTGCTGAGGTCTCACAACGAGAACATTTTAAGCCACATGTGGCTGTCACTCCCCTGCCCATGCCATGGACACCTTCCTACAGTGACACAGCTGCCTGTGGACAGCAGGACTGTGCCTCTACTTCCCCACAGGTACAAGTCCCTCCTGCCATGCATCCCCAAGGCTGGCCAGTGTGAGAGTGGCTTCACTGGTAAAGGTGTAGCAGATCTTGCCCTTGTTTCCCATTTGCACTTGCAGTAAACAAGGCCTTGCTTCCAGCCAAGATTCTCTGCCTTACTATCCTGGCTTAGCAAAACCACACCTCGCTGTAGAAAATCAGCCATGGATGGATAAATGTCTATTCCCCTGGGAAAAACCCAGGTACAAATGCAGGTGGCCAGTACTCCAGTGCAGCCCTGCAGCTCCAGCAGCAACTCCCAGGCTGGCAGCAGTGTCCTGGGACAGATAAAGGCACCCATGCACCTTCTGAAAAGAGTTACTCCTTTGGTTGTGCTGCAGGGCTGGCTCCTGGCTCCTTGTGGGGTGGGCAGATTTCAGGGGTTTTGTCCCATGTCAGGGGCCTGGCAGCACCCATGGCTGCTGACCTGGGAGTGAGAGGAGCTGGAAGCCCTGTAGGAAGAGGCTGCTTCTCCAGCAGTGGCTGCTGACCTGCTTCAGTCCTTCCTACTGCAGCAGCTAGAGTTGTTCTTTATTCCCAGCTTTTTAAACACAGATTTTGTCTTAGCACTGAAATAATGACCAAGAGGCCAAGCATTTTAGTTGGCTCTGCTATGATTTCAGGTCTCTTTCCTGCAAGCCAACAGGGAGACCAAGTGGGTCCATGCTCCATTTGTTGAGGAAGCACCTCTGAGTTCCTGCTGCCCTCCTTTTTCACATCTCTGCAAGCCTGCCTCAGCATACCAACAAATTCAGAAAGCAAGGATGCTCAAGTTATGTGAGGCACATTGGAGAAGCATACAGAAAAATATCTTACCTAAGAGTCCATGGTGGATGCAATTACCAGGATATTTTTTCTGGGTATGGCATTTGTACGTCTGCATATTGCTGGGGCATTCAATGCCGTGGTTGTTTCTGCAGTCAGCGTTCAAGGTATACTACATGAAAAAGTTTGCAATATGATAGATTTTAATTAAGAGGATGAGATACATCTTGCACATTTAAATTGTTTTATAACTGGTTTACATAAATTCCTTTGCTATCAGTGATTTGTAAGTCAATTAAATATGTCTGCACAGAGGACCTGGTTGATATAAAAGGCAAGAACGATTCTCAGATTGTTCGTACTTTCATTCCAGTTCAAGGTCTCCTCGCAGCCAGACATCATCCTGTAAACAACAGGGTTATCTTTTCCAGCTTACTGTTTTCTTATGACTCAGATACAAAACTGAACTACTGTCATTCAGTTCTGGAGGAAATGCTTTAGTTTAAAATGCTCCCACCAGAGTTCATGCTCAGTTGCCTCACGTTGCAATTAAAGTAGGTGAGGAGTGCACGTAAATGATTATTGACGTCTTTAGGAGCTCAGCTGATGCAAGGTTACTTAGTTAACTCAGTTATCTGCTAGAGCCCTTGAACTAAAATAAAGGTTATTCTCACTGACAGCATCTTTTGTGTGTGTAAAAGCACAGGAGGACTCATTAAGGACTCTATTCTTTGAAATTCTTAAGAGTTGCACCAAAACACTGCGGCTGCTAAATGTGTCCTTCCCAAGTTGGGATTTAATGAATTTAAAATGTTGTTCACTACAGAAAACAAGAAAGAAAGAGAAATCTTAAGTTTCACCATCTAACATCAGTGAAGAATTTGGAAGGCAAATAGGTTTTTTTTCAATGTGAAGATATTTGCAAATTTTTCCAGCTTTCCTGAGGTTCTACAGAAGCACTGCATCTTCTGTAAAGAATTTCCTAGAACAATGGAGTGAAAGCACCTGTGATCTCAGACGTGAGGTGTACTTAGAGAGACCACACCACTATTCAGAGCCCTCCAGCACAGGCTGAGAACATGGGCTAATTTCTGACCAAGTCACAGCTGGCATTGCACATGAAAATCAGCAACATCCTCTACCTCTGTAAGCGTTTTAAGGCTTTAAAAGGACAATATGATTCTCCTTCTTCGTGTCTATTGCTGTTAACATGGCAAAGTCTTACCAAATTTCAACTAACTGGTTGGAACTGCAGAAACATCCCTCGGTGCTCGTTCATCCCAGAGGTGGCTGTCCATTATCCCTGTTCCTCATTCATGAAACATCTAAACCTTGTAAAGTGAACCTTGTGGGACAGAAGCAATGATCTTCCATGTGCCTAAAGAGCTGTTGTAGCATTTCAGTTTCAATTTGAATAGCATGTGTTTATGATTTTCTTGGCTGCAGAAGAGTTCTTCTTCATCTTTGTTCTGGATCCTGTCCTGAAGGATTCCAACACTATGCAGTGTCCGCTGCAAATTAATGTGCTGGCAGAGCCTGCCACTGCAACCCAGCGTGCAGAGGAAAGCACACACAGAGCAATCCCAATGACACATGTGGGAACATTCAAGGGACTTCTGTTGCTCACATGGGTTGCCATTAACAAACACGAGTCTTTACCATAAAGTTTATGACTGTGTCTACTGCCCCACGTAAAGAAAGAGGGAAAAGAAGAAAGCACACACTACCTTTGTCAAGGTGATAATTCTCACTCCAATGCACATTAGTCTTTTTTCTCCCTATTGCTTGCATCCTTCTCCCTCCTTCCTATCCTCCCACTTCCTTCCACCACTACAAAGCCCTTCAAAGATCAAAGTCATCATTGACCATGAGTTTCCACAATGTTTCTGCTTCGACATTGGCTGGGAGCCAGCTGGCATGTGTTGAAAACCATCATAAGAATCTGTTTAATTACTGTTCCCAATGCAGTGTTTTAACAAAACACTGGAACGGACACAGTTCCAACAAGCTGATGCCCAGTGATGAGATACTGCAGCAGCAGAGCCATGACTTTGACTTTTGCTGTTTTAATTCTTTTTTATTCCATACTATTAATCCACTTTTTGGCCTGTTTTGAAAACATACCTTTGCAAGAACAACAAAGGGTATCTCTAAGATTTTCCTCAATTTAGTATAAATTTACTATTAAAATAGGTTCCATGTAGATTTGGATTCAAAATATATCACTCACAAGAAAAAAAAGACGCTCTTTCTACCATGTCTCCTCGATCTATGACCTATTGTTGGATAAGGACACTCTCCTGGCTAGTCTTGGAGCTGTATGTTAGTGTGATGATTGGCTGCTCCAGGCAGTGCTTGCAATTCATCCACTTGTTAAATTAAGCCCATTGTGGCTGCATCTAAGCCTTTTCCTAACCTTTGATATATGTCAACTTCTGGTCTTTCCCAAAATCACTGGATGGTTTCTCCAGCTCACACCTTCTCTGGGTTCTACCCTGATCCAGGACCACATGTTTTTACTGCCTCAGGAAACTACAGACAACAGGTCAGCCGCACTCCATGAAGACAGTGACTACCTTCATTGAAGGATCCCATGCTGTACATCTCTCTAGCCAGTGGCACACATTTCCCTTCCCACCATGGTCTCAAACACCTGCAGTCAGCCAGCCTGGCCACATGCTGCCTCAGTGAGCAACACCATCTGGCACCAGGGTGCTCACAGCTACCACTACCATTGCAACAGGACAACCAAAACCTCTACCTGCTTCAAACTGTGCAGCTGGACACTCTTCAGGTCAGTCTCTGCATTGTGTCTAAGACTTTGCACCTCAAGGGACTCTGCCTGCAAACCTCTGTGGTTACACCCACTGGGTCAGACTTGACCTACTTGAGCATCTGCACTATTACCTGGAATTATACCACAGGATTGACAGCTGCAATGCTCCAAATCAAGTGCAGCCAAACCACAGAAACTCAAAGATTACATGGGGTAGGAGAAATATGAATATCTGGTAGCAGAACAGCATCCATCCCAAAGTGCAAGGGAAAGGCACAGTTTCACTGTGCCATTCAAGATGAAAATGATGTCTGTGAGGCAGTGGCACCATCCACTGAGAGACATAATTGGAGCAGTCTCTGGCCAATGCACAAGTTATCTCTGTTTTGAGGAGTGAAACTGTGTTCTCATGACCACTTTGACCACGGCTGTACAACTGTTATGCTTCTTGTCACCCAGAAATTTGAACTGCAGGTGCCCAGGACTGGATGGCAATGACAAGGCATGTCCTGCAGCTGAGGACACTGCTGGCCTGGCAGACATGGCCCTCAGCTGAGGACATTGCACTCCTGGCAGATGCATCCTCCTGTGAGCCAGGGAACCACTCCTGCTGCTCTGCAGTGGACAGCCTCTCTGGCAGCTCGAGGGACTGTGAATAATCCTTTTGAGCTCCTGCCACCAGTCACAAAGTGTGATCAGTACATAATGACGCCAATAGCAGAGTGTGAACCTTCTGCTTTGAGTGGCTGGGTTTCAAAAATAGTGACAAGAAAGAGCTGGATATAAGGGACATTCAAAGGGCTCTGTCCTCCACACAGATCTCATGACAAGAATGTAGTCACCCCATCAGATCCCAGGACAGTGCTGCACACAGGTCATGTATTAGGGACATATTTCCATGGCATCTTCACCTTGCCCCTGTCTCATGTGACAAGTACATCTTCTTGTCCTGCTTCGCTCGTAGCATCACACAGCTGGATGTGGAACTCAGCCCTGAGAAGCCTCGCTCCCAGCATCTTGCCATAGGGCTTTTGGCCATGCCTGGAGCAAATAGTCTGGGGGGAAAATGTGCCTTCAAGACAACCATGATGTTGGACTGAGAAGCTCAGCATCCAGGGTCTGCCAGCAGGACACAGCACATGTGGTGGCTGAGGCTCACAGCACTGTCCCCTGTGACATGGTCATTTTAGTAACTCCTCTGCTGCTCCTTCTTGTATAATAATATGCTTCATCTCCTCCACAGTGGATTTAATAGAGGGTTAACTACTCAGGGCTTTTGTTCATAAAGACATCAGAATCTTCAAATCCTTGGTCACCCTATCTTAGCAATTAGAGTCTGAAAAACGATCTGGGGATTATCCTGAGGATCAGCATAAAATCTTGCTCTTGGAAAGATCAAATGAGAATTTTACCTTCGATTTTATCATATTCCTAGAGGTAGGATTTTCCCCAGAGATTTCTTGCACTTTAACTGGGTGTTCAGCTAGAAAGACCGCACATGTTGCTGTCTGACTGGTGTTTAATTTTTCTGCTTCCAAGATTTGCTTGACCTAAGATGAGAGCTATGAGTGGAGGGGAGGAAGGGGAGACAGACTGGGCAGGAAATGGAGTCCAGTGAACTTCTACAAACCTTAAACAACTGCAGTTGGCTGGCATTCAGTATGTGAGATGGACCAAGGTTCAGGGTGATTTATTTTATCTGGAATTGTTTCACATCTCTGGATGTAATGTGTGGGGTTGGCTCCCGCTCCAACAGCAAGTGGTCTTCTGAAGAAGGTTTACAAGATGATCTTTCATTTATCTGTAGTGTAGCATTTGCCTTCTCCACATTCACAAATTTGGAACTAATTCCCTGTATGACATAGCATTTAATGAGTTTGTCTCCTGAATTCTGCAAAGCATTTAAAATACTTTGATGGCTTTTTCTCTTTAGTAATTAATATCTTATCAGTGAGTTTTGCAGAGAACAATGGCCTGATTCTCCTCCAGTGCTGTTTTACATCTCTGTGGCTTCACTGACTACAAATGAGTTACTCCTGCTCCACATAGCGGGAGATGAGAATTAAGACCATAAGATTACCACTATTTAATCATATGCTTTGAATTCATTTTCTCTCATTCGGAATCTGTCCTTTGTTTGCAGCCCTGCATAATTGCCATTTTGCTATCTTAGAAAGCTGGTCACTCTCGAGAACATGTGTACTACCTACCCTTTGATTTAAGAACCCCGAAATGAGGGATACTCCAGCCAGGGGAAGTCCCCACCACACCATCTCATGGCAGTAAGTAATGGTTCTTCTCACTTGGGTGCCAGACCTCCCTTGGAGACTGTTCTACAGGCTCTGAGGGACAGTGGTTATTATTTCATTTCACCCCTAATAAGCAGTTTTTTTCTACATACCTGAGGAGTTTGCAATTAGACTCAAAATAGAAAAGCTCGCTGCAGGAAAATTAATCTTTTTCTCTAGCACGAAAAGTCCAGCTGCATTTTCTCTTGAAAACAGCCAGACCATAGACTCTCCTTGTACTGTAGACTAATTTGTTTTGATGCTCACAGGATATATATCCTGAAATTGAATAAATATGCTGAAACACGCACAAACTGGACATGTCTTTATTTCATTCTTTTGGCTCTGGATCCAGTTCCATTTTGAGAAGGTAAAAGCAACTGAGAGAGAAAGAGAAATGAAAAAACCCAGATAGCTGTGATAAGGCTTGACATAGACAGATGCTCACTTGCTGTTGGAATATATGTTTATTTAAAATATATTCATATCTGAACAATGAAGTACGAGCAGGCAAGAGGTAGCAGATACTGTTTTAAAATAGTTTCATTAATTACATACAAATCTGGACTAAGTTTAGCATGTTAGTGAATTAAATGGGCAAGTACTTCAGATTCTGTTACTCCTGTAAGTTAGGAGGTGATAAGTGGTGTCAGCTAATTCTGGTGATTTTTCCATGTGTGCAAGCATTACTTATGGGTACAGATTTCCAGGACCAGACAACAGAAATTAGTTAAGAACAACACGAAGAAAATTTTTGCTATAAAAACATTTAAGCTACAAAACAAAGTGCTTGAAGTGGAGAAAAATCAAAATTAAGGCTGTCCTTGCAACTAATGCTTTATGATACCATCTTTAATTACAGTCGTCTGTGTAGCTTTAAATTTCTGCAACAATGTGCTGCATGGATCTTACTGCTGCATGGATCTAACTGACATCATTATCTCTCACTAAAAAGCCTATTATTTATACTGATCAGCCAATGCAGGGCGTCGGGGCTGATTGACATCTTCCTTTTCCTATTTGCTGACAGCAAAGGAAGATGGTGCTTTACATCTGGCAGTGTAATTTCAAGGTCTGGAGGAGAATGCAGTTTCTCAATGATGCAAGTTATCATCTTGTCTTGGTCAGGACTGTGTCCTTCCCCCTCTCCTGGCAGACACTGCACAGCCCTGCTTTCCTCCCTTGCTGCCCCCATAGGAATCACCTACCATAGGTCTCATGTCGTGACATTTGCCCCTCTGTGCCAATGTCTCCTACCCTCACTCCAGCCTTCTCCCTCCCCATATCCCCCTCTATATCCCCCTTTTTCTTCTTCAGTCTCCAACTCCTACAACCACTGCCCTCTCTTTATTCCCCCATGAGTAAACCAAATTCCCCTCTCTTTTCCCTTGCTGCACAGGCACACACACCAGACCTTGTCTCACAAGTGCCAAGGGGAACTCTACAGCCCTTTTATTTGGAGACCAAATAAGCACAGAAAAATTTCTATGGCTCTGAGCTGAATATGTCTGACCTAGATGGGATTTTTAGATGTGAGAATTTAACGAGTCTCTACTGAGCATGTACAAACTGCAAAGACTGTAATGCTTAGACATGGTCCAAAGCCGGGAATAATTTCTCAAATGTGTTGAAAAGAAAATTTCTGGTGTTTGGTTGACTTCTTTTGCCAAATTTTTGGGCTTTCCTTCCATGCATGGAGGTAAAACATCTTCTCAGGGAAATTTTGATGGAATTTGCACTACCACAGACAAAATAACATACTTTCTCCTAACCTTGGTCTTGGAAACAGATGCACCATTCTTGATAAAACTTGCAAAACAAAAACAAAATGAAATAAACAAAGTCAGCTGGAGGTTGATACCCAGTATAGGAAATTTCAGCTTGATATATTAAACTTTGGCAAATGTATAAGCAACTGACAACAGGACATAATAATGAAAAAGTGTTGGGCAATCACTACACCTCTAATTCATAACTCCCACACATTTTAAGATAATGGAAATTACTCATGTTCATCAGGAATTGAATAGATGCTTCTGTTATTACTTGTATTATTCAGTTAGGAACAGCAGCCAAATGTATGTCTGACTTTCATTAACTTGAGCAGTATACCTTGCAGTATTAAAATCTATTTCAGTTCAACCCTTCTGTATTTTTCTCCTGATGTACTGCATACAAACCTTAACCATGATATCATCTTTTGGGATAATTAACTAAATCAACATCGCATTTCATTTGCAGAGATCATCACATATGAGACACTTTCAGGTATGCAAATGTCTCAGGCAAATATTGAGCCATGGCTCTAAATGGAACTTTCAGAGATAAAGAAATACCTTTTCTATTTTAAAGGTACATTTTGTCCTAATTAAAAAAAAAAAAAAAAAAAAAAAGTAGTAGTGTAATAGCCTTGGCTAGAATTGTCAGAGTGGTAAATTTTACCCTGTTCAGGAGGCCAGCACAAAGTGACACCGGGTTTCTTACAGCAGTTAACGTCCAATGATAAAGCTTTTGTACCCAGACCAGAAATGGTTTTTGGCCAAGTTTCATAATTTTTTTGGTAGTTCTAGCTGTCAGCATTGTGTCATTCACTTTACTTATGATTCTTGGTAGGCATTGCCCCCAGAAAAAGAGATTCTTAAATCAGCAAGGCACTTGAGGCATGTTTTTTTGCATTTAAAAGATTCAACGAGTTGTGGAATACCAGGGGATGAGCCCTACTTCAGGATGGTGCCAAAGCTGGACTTTAATGCCAGGTGTAAAGGCCATCTTTGAATCTGGATGAAGGACGGGTTCAGATGTTCCCCTCTAGGAAAGGGCTGGGACTTTCTGGAAGTAACTCTCTTGGAAAGCTGGCTGGCACCATTCTCAATGAGCACAGGTGACTCTGGATCCCCCTGCACATCCCCCATGCATCCCCTCACCAGAGCAAAGCCCCAGCCCAGGTGCACATCTCTGTCTCTCTGCATGGATACTCCTTTTGCTGCACAGTGACAAACACAAGCCAGCCCCATTTGCAGGCTACTTTTTGGACTGTTTCACCCAACCCACCACCTCAAAGGAGGCTGCTGCTTATGCTCTGCCTTTAATGCCAGCCTTTCATTTTCTTATTACCCCCCACCACTATACCTGTCCATGAAAAATGAACAAAATAAAGTTTTGTCAACTGCATATTTCTACTGTCAGTTGTTGCAGGCCATGCTCAGACTTTCTGCTGCATTCATATAAAGCCCATAATTACAAACCCCACATAGTCCAGCTGTGAGGTCCCAGTGGTCACAGCAGACACAACAAGCACTGGTTGCTCAGCAATGCCCTTAGCTCCTGCTGCACTGTTGATTCAGCTATCAGGGATGCCTGGTTTTGTGCAGACATGTTTTGTACTTCATATCTAACCCAAACAAAACTATAGATATAATAAAAATTAAATAACCTGAATACATCTACGATTCAGAAACTGCATAGCAAAAGAGGCCTCTGGATCAAAGAGAAGCAAGCATGTCCTAGGGTATTTTGGGGATGCTCAGAAAAGCTACCCTTTAGAACACGAGCCTGTTGAGGAAGGATGCATGTTCATGTAATTACACTGTTAAGAACTGATGCAGAAAAAATCATTCATTGACGTGTTACCAAAAATTGCTGGCACCTCTCCTGTGGTTCAATGGCCCCATGAGTACCAGTCCCATTTTACTACATCCCTGAATTCAGATAATACTACAGAAATGAACACAACTGCACTTAAAAATATTACAGACATTTTTATAGAAGAGATGAGCAGTTCTATTGTTCTTAAATTAGAAGAATAAAATTTGGGAGTTTGGGGATGTGGTAATAAATCTCTTTAAACTGTCCTACCAACACATTGTACGAAGCTTTTTTTCAGGTCATTGCCAATGTGGCTTCAAACAGATTTAATGTCAGCTGTATTTTTTCTTTTCACTGGTTCTGTCTCTCTTTGAATAAGTTATTTGAGAAAATTTGCCACCTCTTATGATCTTTGAATGTGATGCCAAGGCTATCCCATCCTGGGCACAAATACAACCATCAGTCATTTACATAACAATCAGCTCTGGCCAACGCCACCTTGTCACCCACTGTGGCGCGAGGCTCAGGGTTGTGCTTTGGGTCAAGCGTTCTCAACCACAACTTATATTATTGAACAAATATGGACAAATGGCATTACTAGGAACTCTCCTCCCCATGCAGATATTTTTCCTTAGCCCTGCTGGTGGTGCAAGTCACCTGTAGGATTGGCCATGCAAAAATGAACGCATGGGAAGCACTCAAAAAATGTGATGTACATTTATCCTTAATGGTGCCTTGGCAGCCATAGGTTGGAAACTTATTCCCAAGACTTCCCAACTTGCTTTTTGCACAGTTCCCTTGTATTTCTAACCATGACTCTTCCCTAAAATTCCACTAACTCTCCCCTTGGGAGATACCCAAAACTGAATTTTCAAATTTGGTGGATATTTGGGTCTTCAGTAGTTGATAACCACACAGCACAGCTACACTTGAGGTCCTCTTGCAACCTTCCAGCACACAACATATTTTGAAAAAAAAATTTAAAATGCCCTTTGGTGAAGTTTGTCTCTTAATCTCACCTGAATCCCACTCCTGCCTGGTTTGATGAGATGTTGGTGTGGTGATTGGGTGGCCTATGTCCACTGGAGGGCTGGAGGGACCCAGGGTGATACAAAGACAATGCAGTGAACACTGCCTGACAGTCTGTGTAAGAAATGCCCAGGCCTGCTGCTGCTTCTCCATGGGACCACGTGTGGAAATGCTCTTAATGCTGTACAGTGCTTCCAGACAAAAAACTCAGGAGAATGGGAAGGAAGTAAGTGGGACACAGGACAATATTTTGTTATTTCTGTGAACTACAAGAGTTATTTGTTTTCTATTTTTAATCCTCATGGTAATTTCTGTCTTTTCAAATCATGTCTGGCTTCTGGTCTTTAGTTCTGCTCCCTCTAGCATTAACGTGTGTGTGTATCTTCATGTTTGGCATCAGATATTGTCCCCACAGAGGCTTAAGGATTTGGAGGATTTGCAGGTCTTAGCCCCAGATCCTTCAAGGGCACTGCCCATGAGTACACTGCTGGTCCATGAGGAGCCCATTTGGTGCCATCATCTTTGCCTGGGGAAAGCCTTCTCTTCGCTTGTTGCAGATGATATTTTGATCTTTGATAGATTCTGCCTAGTATGTAAAACCCTGATAATCATGCATTGCAACATGGAAGTAAAGCTGAGCTTAGTTGACATGTTAAAAGACATGCCTATTAAAGAATGCTAAAAATGTTAAAGAATGATAAAAAAATACCCCAAAAATACCCTACTGTAGTAAATCACCTGCCCCTTGGTGTCTGATGACCCTTAGGATGCTTCCTGTATGCAGTGTCTTTGTCTTCACATTTGCTCTTTTCTGTTATTTGTTTCTAATGTGGCGCTCTGTTTTCCTACTGTCAAGGAATGCTTTTTCTGGTTTCCCCCTTGACTGGGGGCAAGTTGCAATCCTTGCAACTCTCTCAAATCTCTCCCCTCCCTGCAGACTGGGATGCCTGTAAGATCCTATGCCTATGTGAGGTCGTACAGATTTTGTCCAAACGGAGTTTTACTCCCTTTGCTTCACTGTACTTCACTCACCCACATCAAAGAGTGCTGAAATTGTTGCTGAGTTGAATTGAGATGCGGCTGCCTACAAAGCAAGAGGATACTGCAACAAACTTTGAAGGAGAAAGATTATATTAAACAATCTGTTTAATATAAGGAATACATTAAACAATCTGTGTGTGTGACACCAACAAGGAGCAGACCACTGAAAATCTGGTAGGATTTCAGTGGGGAACGCAGCCTAAAAATCAATGACATGGCATGTCCGGAAGGTGGATCTAGAAATAGCAAGTGTGGTAACTGTTGAGAAGTATCACGTTCCTGGGAGTGGGTCGCACACAGCAAGAGCAATCCAGGCACGGCCAGCCTCCCCTCTGAGAGAAGGGTCCTGCCTTTCCCCAGCACAGCCTCAGCCACCGCGCCCACACTGCACAGGGATCGCCAGGGATGTGTTTGCCTGGGAGAGGCTGGGAAAGTGATGAGTGGGGTGAGAGATTGCTTCTGCCAGATTGTTTTATTTTCTTACATGGCATGCCTGTTTTGATAGGAAGGCAACCAGATCGGGAACTGGAGGCGGTTGGGATCTCAAACACAACCCGTTGGCCAGTCCTTCACAGAGCACAGGGTAAGCAAAGTGAAGGGCATGGAAAAACATCTGCCTGGGAAAAATATCTCCCCAGAGTATCTCCCTGGGTTTTTTTTTTTTTTTTGCCGTCTCCGGGGCCCGGGACCTCTGAGAGGGATAGACTTTGCTCAAACGAAAGAGACCATTATGGTCCTTGTGACCATTTGATTCAGACTATAAAACGCGGTTTGCAACCTTCTGACTTAAATCACCAGTCGTAGTTTGCAAGTGAGACTGATATATTTTGCTTTCCTGGTTATTGCTCCTTTCCCATGTCCAATGACTGATGTCATGTATGTACACGTTCAGTGGTGGAAACATGCTGGCATGTGCAAGTGGATCGCGCTGAGGCTCCTAAGCTCTGCAAAAGCACCATTTTCCCCAGTTGAGAAATACCATGGACTAGTTGAAGCAAGACTTCTTGTTTTGCCTTCTGGAGCGCACATTCTTGGTGCTGTCAATTCCTGCAATATTTATTTTGAAGACATAGCTTCTGGATCCTTGCAACTAGCTATAAATCGCAGCCCTCTCTTACTTTGCCACCCCTCACCCTTAAAAGTTTCTAGTCTTTTTTTTTGAGGGCAAAAAGTCTAAAAAAAAATGAATTCTGAGGCAAAAAGCTAAGTGGGGATTTGCAATGAGCTGGCATATTCGGGATAGCCCCGCTTCCCGTGGTTTTTGACCCCTCCATTTTGCTTTTTTCCCGACACTTGGAGCTGCCACCGAGGCTAGGCGGGGAGGGTGGCGCGGAGCAGCGGTGCGAACCCCGGCAGCACAGCGCTGCTAAAAACACGCGGCGGATTTCTCCTGCGAAGGGGGAGCCTTTCCACGTCCCCGATTTTATACCGGGCCAGCCTTCTCTGAGCCAGTCCGCGGCGCTGCTCATGTTTTCCACTGGGGGGGGGAGGACGAGAGAGGGGAGACCAAGGCGGAGGAGGAGGAGAAGGAGGGAGGGGTGGGGGGGGGGGGAAAGTTGCTTGAATTTGCGAGGGGCGAGAGCCGGCGGTGGCGGCGCGCTGCTTCTTTCCACTGGCTGGGGGAGCTGCCAATCTGTGTTGTAATCCTGCAGGAATTTCTGCGGGGTTTAACTGGGAGCCGCGGCGCCGCCGCCGCGCACTCGGGGCGGAGGGAGGGCGGCGGAGCCGGCAGCGCGCAGCCTGCAGCCCGCGCGCCCCAAGCACCGGGCCCGCCGGGCAGCGCCGGAGCGCAGCGCCGAGCCCCGCGGAAGGAGCGCGGCGGGCCGGACCCGGGGCGCCACCGGCCCTGCCCCGCGCCCTCGGGCGCTGCCGAGCGCCGCCGGCCCCCGGTTTCTCCTTTGTGCCCGGCCCCCGGCGGCCGCCGCGCCGGCTCCGCGGGAATAATGCGGGGCGTGTGGCTGGCGCTCACCGTCAGCTTCGTGGCCTGCGCCTCCGGGCAGCCGGTGAGTGCCGGGGCAGAGGGGAGGGGGCGACGGCAGCGCCGCGGGACGGGACGGGACGAGGGGGTAGCCTGAGCCCTGCCCCGTGGCATCGCCGTCCGCGGGGCACTGGGCTGGCTCGGGGGGCATCTGTTGATAGTTGAGCGGTCTGCAAACGGCAGGCGCTATTCCGTCGCACCCGCCAGAAAAAGAAAGAGACAACCCCCCCATTCAAAAAACCCCCAAACAAACAACCCAACAAAAAACCCCAAACACCCCCGCGAATCCGAGAGGACCACCCTGCCGGAGCGGAGCACCCTGCCGCCCTCCAGCGAACCTCGGCCGAAGTTTGCCGCAACGACCCAGCCGCCAGCCGGCCCCGGAGCCCCCCCGGTGCCTCCCCGGTGCCTCTGTCCCTGCCTCTCCGGAGGAGGGGCGGCTGCCCGGCGCCCGCGGGGCCGGCTCCGGGAGCGGGGCTTGCACCCGTCCCGGGCCAGCGCCGGGAGCCGCCGGGCCGGTCCGTGTCCGAGCGGCCGCCCGGGGACATCGCCGCCTGCCCCGGGAGCGTCCCTTGCACAATCCACCGGCCAGCCCCCGGTCCCGGTGCCTGCCGCGGACCCGGCCGGCCCTTCCCCTCGGGCTTGCCGCGAGGTGCTGGGATAACGCTGCTGTTTACACTTTTTCCGCGCCACCAGTGCGTTCGCTAACCGGGTCCTGTGCTTAATGCAATTAGCTCTGTTGCCGGGATTTGTACCTCTGGGAAAGCCTCTCCGGCGAACGCTCCCACCCTTTCGTGGCAGGAGCCGCCGAGGACCGGCCAGAGGGTTTTGGTCTTTTCCATCTGTGGATCTGTCTTGAGGGAAGTGGTATGCAAATGACACTGGTGCAGAGTTCGGGCAAATATTAGGAAATTATAAATTGAGGTTTCAATATGAAATTAAAAAAAAAAAAAGACAATTTAATCCAATTAAAATGAGCCGCTTCAGTGAACTAAATAATGTCACTAGTTTGGGTTAATTTTTAAAGTTCTCTAGCTGTTGTGTAAATTAGCCAAGTCACAGCCTTCATGAAATCTGGCACATCATCAGGGATTTCTAAGGATACAATTGCAAAACACTTTTCTTAAAGACTGATTAAAAAAGGGTTGGGGTAGAACACTGACTCTCGTTTCCGCTAAGTGTAACTGTGCTGTAGAAACACCCTTGGCTAATGAGGTGCAATATACTTTAATTTTATAGAAGCGCTGTTAGTATGAAGTTCTCTGGTGGAGCAGCTATTAAACTGCCAGAGTAATTAGTAAAGTATTAAGTTTGATGGGTTTTTGCCGTAGGATGAGCAGACTGTGGCAGTGTGAGGTGGGTTGTTGGGGCGTATTTGGCACAGTGTGGTTCAGGGGGCAATGGGGAGAGCAGAGCCCTGCTGGCTCTGCTGCAGCGCCCTTACCGCTGCCAGAAAGTTCAGGGACTGGAAAAGTAAAAGGAGGTTGGTCTTTTTCCTTTTCTTTCACCTCCTTTCTTTTCCCTTTAACTGTGCCTGGCAGCAGCTTTATGGTCCCTTAAGATAGAATTTTGTAGACCGGTCTCTGGGAAAAGACAGATGCCAAATCTGTCTTCTATGCAGAAGTCTGTCCTTATCATAAGAGGAATTCTATACGGATGTTTAAAAAAATCATCCCAGCTCTCCAGATTACTGTCAAATGGATTGAGCTCTAAATTTCTTCGTGTTTTTAGATTCTACTATTTATTATTCAGGGGAAACCATAAGGTAAAAATCTCATTTTTGATGAAGTAAATTATCTCTGAGTCTTTTGAGCAGAGAAGGGGGAAGATGCAGCAAATTTTTTTTTAAAAGCCATGCGTTCCCTGTGTTTGGTCCACATAACCAACAAACACTTTTATTGGGGTGGGCCAAGGAGATTTTAGCGCAGTGTTAGGAATGTGCTGGAAGTGAGACCTGCCACTGATCCCACGGGAGTGGTCTGTGGGTGCTGGGTGCGTGCTCTGTGTGCCGTGCTGTGGGCTGTCACACCGCAGCTGTGCTCTGCTGTGCCATGCCAGCTCCCCCGGGGGAGCAGCTGCTTCAGGACAGGGCTGTGATGGAGAGGGTGAGAGGAGCCCAACCTGTTAGTGCCAGCCTGCACACGGTGGCAAGCGTCACCCGCACCAAGGCGAGTGGATTGCAGCTGGGGCTTGCGAGTGGTTTGCTGCCATCAGCGCAGTGTGCAGTGAGACATCAGATCACAGTGGGGTCTGGTAACCTATGTGGGTCTGGAGGGACATGGGGGATTCACCAGACTTGGCTGAATGGCAAAAAAAGTGCTTTCTAGCTACCTTGGAAGTTTCTTGTTTTGCTTATAAGTGAGAGAAGGACACTGACATGAAACTGCTGGAAAGAAAACTGGGAGAGTAAGAGGTCTGATGTGCCTTTTAAAAGGTTGAGCCCTTGAGCCCAGTCCTGATGATGTTGGGAGCCAGCTTCTGCTGATTTTAATAGCACCAGAGAGCAGTGCCAAGTATCCAGCTGTAGTTGTCAGCTTCCATTCGGAAGAGGCTGATAAACCTTTCCGTTTCGTTCTAGTTTGCAGCAGTGGGACGAATGGTTTTCCAGAGCTTGTGTGACAGTCTGATCCTCTCTGCATGCCCAAGTGCACATTGAGAAACTTTGCTGGCTAGCAGGTTGTGCTGCATACTGCAGTGTTACGGTGCTGCTCTCCTCACAGAAGGTTTAGTCCATTCTCTCCCCAGGAAGCTTCTGGAGTCTGGAGGCTGCTTCACATCATCAATACACGCGTGTGGGGCTGGATTTGGGACTTTCAGTCAAACAGAGCATTGGGGTATCGCTCTAAGTAGTCTTTTGGTTTCTTGTGTAAGCATCTGACTGCTGAGTTGTTGGCATAAATACAGTCATTGAAAGATGATCGAAGAGTAATATTTGGTATATTTTTCAGAAGTATCCAGTATTTGAGAAGCATGATGCTGTAATTTTCCTACATTTGTTTCTAATGGTTACTTTGGTTTTGGAATTTGGAAAATTGATAGTGTGTTGGAGAGGAGGGATTTCTTGTAAAAAGGCAGTTAGACTTCAGAGATAGTAATTACAGGAAAAGAAGGGCTGAAGAGATAGCTGGTATTTAGATTTATATGCTGTGTGTATCTCTTCTACGTGTGTTAAATTTGCTTTGTCAAATAAGCTCCACAGAAAGGAGGAAGCTTTTCAGTCTTGATTTATTTCTACCCACCTCCAATTCACATGTACTTTCTCTTCTCACTGCAGTATTGATAAATGTTCATCCATTGCTTTTTGTGGTATGGCAACACCTGGAATCTGCCATGGCAGCTTCCCTTGCCCTGACTGAGGTTCTGGGTTCTGCCAACCAACAGCTGCCTGTTGGATGCCCCATGCACTGGAAATTCCGGGGAGCTCTGGGGTTTGCCACCAGTCTTGGGTATTACAGCCACTCCTTAGATGGATGTTCTCAGGAGCCCCATTCTGGAGATGGGTTTCTCTCTTAGCTTAGATTATTGTTTAAAGAACAGATGAATTTTGACCCAAGATGAAACACTAAAGTTCCTCTTTTTAACGTCTTAGCCCTGAGTTCTGCATGGGAACTTGGAACTGACTTAGTATTGAGGACTAAAGTGCAGAGATATTTTCTCTGCATTTTTTCCTAGATCCTTATCAAGAAAGTAGATGAGAGCATCATCTTCAGGAACAAGTCAGGACAAATATCTTAGGGTTTGAAGTTGGGTGCTGGAATTGTGGTTCTTGGGCAGATAACACCTCTGTGGTGGGTTTGAGACAGTTACTGCAGCTAATGGAATAAAGGTGGTGGACTTTGGAGAGTGTGGAGTAAGTCTGGAATTTGCTTGGAGGTTTGGTAAATCTAAGTTTCTATAGTCCTAAATTAAGTGTAATCTCAGGATGACATGATAAAAGCCTAACTTCTTGACTAGTAGAGGTGCAAGTTATGAGAAGTCACTTGTCAGACACACAGACATGATCTGATGCCTCTGGTGGGGACGGATGGATGGTGGAGAGCTACCTGCCATCCTTGGTGGGGAACGTGCCATTTTGGCAGGGCTTCCTGAGCTTGGAGAAGAGCCTGCAGAGGAGCCAGTTGTTTGCAGAGCTCTCCATTTGCACTGCTCTTTATGGCGAGTTGTCTTTATAAAATGTCAAGCAGAGGCATATGGATGGCATTTATTAATTACATTTCCTCACCAAATTGACTTTTGCCATTGAGCAATTTAAACGTCTTGCTTGTGGCAAAGAATTGCAGGCTTTAATAAGGCTCAACAGCTGAACAAAGAGCTCTTGTCTAGTTATGGAGAAGTGCTCTTTTGTCTTCTGAATAGATGTGACAGACTAATTTTTAACATAAATGTTGTGTTTGAGATGGGCAAGCTTATTTGAGGCCTCATATAAGACCCTACTTGAATCTGAGTCATGAAGATGCCCTCTGTGCTTCTGCATTTGAGAGAGGATGCACAAGTCATGAGCAAGTGATTTGGTCCACATTCAAGTCACTTTGCAGTTGGTGTTGTAGGAAGCATGCAGAGAATTGCTGGAGGCTGTTCTGTGAACAGCTTGTTGTTTGGTTATCTTCAGTTCATGCTTACAAGATGGTAATAAATTGCTATCTATAATATTTTCAGGACTAGTAATTTTATTCATAGGTTACATGACACTATTCAGTGATTTGGGAGCACGATTTCTCCTGCTCACATTGAAGTATAATTTGCAATCTCTTGAGCACAGACTGCATTAGTGTTTGACCCTCTAATAATGACAGTTCTCTGTATGTATGTTGTTTTCTTGATTAGCTCAGCCCTGGGGAATGCTTTCAAAAGCATACTAGATATTTAGGCAGAAATACAGAATACTTGTAATCCTCAGAAGTACTGGAATACTGATTGCAGAAGGAGAAAACGTAGCATTTAACAGCCATTTGCAACAAGTGCCTTTGCACTGAGCAAATTATTTTTGTTGATGTCTCAAGCAAGAGTTTCATTTAAAGTGAAATAATGGCTAATAGGGTGGTGATGAATCTGCAGAAATTGGCCTTGTCCATAGATAGGCTGTTAGAGTGTCGTATATTTAAGCTGGGCTTAACTAAAGCCTGAGCTGGATGCTCCATCTGAAATCACTATTTTTAGTTTATATATAAACAACTTATTCAGAAATCTCCCTTCTAAGCTAAATTGTTGTGTTCCCAAGGTGAATTGATTTGGGGAAGTTCAAATAAAAACCTGTTTGGCTGTGTTTGAGTTGTGAGCATGAAGATAAATACATTGTACTTTTATTAATAGTAAGGAGACAGAGGGACTTGCAGAAGGTCAAATAGCCTGTGGTATACACAGGCACAGAATCAAAATGTTCAGAAGCCAGCATTGTGATTAACAACCAGAATATATTGTCTGTATTTAAATGTTACGTTGGCAGACATATTTTGTTCCTGTTTGATTAACCATAATAAAGCATAATTTTCTCTAGAGGTGCTTTCACACTAATGGAAGTCACTTGCCGCCTTTCAGATCAGTGTGAAGTGACCCCTCCCTGTTATTTGAAGTGTATTTCAGAAGTGTGACTGTCTGTGTGGACTGAGAGGACTGACTCTCACAGAGCTGTAGGCAAGAGTATATAGCCTGGGAGATGAAGTACTTCCCAGGGAGCAGCTGGGTGCATGACCAGTGTAGCCTCAAGACTAGAGATGTTTCAATAGAGAACAAAAAAATGTATCATACTCACTGCTGCATGAATGAATAACCTAACCAGGTCTTCCCTTTGCCACCTTCGACAGGATCTCTTCTCACGTGTCTGCTTCTGTCCTTCCATTAATTATGCAAGTAAAAGCAAGCTTTCCTCTTTCTCTGGGCTGAGCTGCATTAATTCCAGCTGTGTTGATTCTTCAATATCTGCAGGAGTAGCTGGCTGGACTCAGTACCTGGAGGGCACAGCCCAACTTCACACACTTGATATATTTTGGCTTTAAGAGCAGAGTCCTGTTTGCATTTTGTACTGGGGTCTTCAGAGGAAGGCTAGAAATGGATTTGAATATATCGTGTATGTTGCAAGCTGCAGAGATGAGCGATATCCAGGATACAGATTCTTCTTTTCCCAGGTTGTTTATTTGTGCTTACTCTGGATGCAGAGATTCCAGAACCAGTGTGTCACTTAAACTGATTACCAGGTGAAAGCATCTGCAAAGCCTTTCCATTCAAATCTTTTTCAAGTGCAGTTCCATGTTCAAATACATAGTCACTGACGTGTGACATTAATGGTATTCTTATTATTCAAAATGAAAACTTGGAAGGGAAGCAAAGTGGAAAGGTGAAGGTAGTTCAAAGTAATGGAAACACACAACATCTTTGGGATAGCCAGAAATTGAGTTTCCATTGAATATAAATTTGCATTGCATAAATAAAAATAAATATGTCTTAGTCCTATAAATTATAATAATAACAATGTATAATTCCTACAGCAAGGATGTGCATATGATAATGCTGCTGAGTAGCAAGATTCTGGGAATTTTTGTGGAAGGGAGATTGCAAAACCTTCATGTTCTGTCCTGTCTGTGGGATTGAATCTTCTCTCATTTGGGAGCTCAGAGGCACTTGGTACTTGCCCATGGTGGCAGTGCAAGCACGAAGGAAAGTGTTTGTCCAGCAAGGAGAAGGAGCGTCCATGAACAGCATGTGTGAAATTTGGTTGTGCTAGTTACAGGCTTGTGTAAATGTCATTGGGAGAAGGTGTAAAGTTCTCAGGCACTGCTGAGGCAGCGTCTAAAGTTAGAATATTAATGCTTTAGAATAATTGGTAGCTTAAACATCTGCAACTCACAAATCTCCCTGTCCATGGTATAACAAGGAAAATGGCTAGTCTTGGAGATAGACAGGAAAAGTGATTAAAGTGCCATGTATATATTCCAAATTCTTGTCTTTGGTGAAGCTGTTTATGATTTTCCAGATGTGTGCTCTTTGATTATTTCTCATCCATGAAGGCTGATTTTTTTTTTAATGCTACATCTAAAATGTCATGAAATTAAACCTCTTGGGGTACTTTGGAAATTGTGTTCACAGAGACTGTCTTCCACTAAGCATTCAGCACTGACCTCTCTCCAGCTGTTGCAGTTCTAGCTTGAAATGTCTTAGAAACTTCGTGTGTTTATGTGTTTTATATAGAACTTTATTCTATATCGAGCTCTATTTTACATATATTTTCATTCTTTTATACTCTTGTGTGTGTGTCTTTCAAGTGTCAGGAAAAGAAATGCCGCACAGAACATGCTTCTCAGTTAAATAAACAGAACAAAATTTCTCTCAAAATTATGTTAATGATTTTTTTTTGGCCTGAATTAGTGTGGAAGGAGCAGCCTCTCTGACTTTACTTACCAAGAAAAAAAGCCTTAAACAAAAGGTTTTCTTTTCAAATGCTGGGAGGTCCCACTACAGCTGCTGTGGCCTGAATGGACCGCTGGCTCCGAAGAAATTATCTGTGTTGTAATTGAATGTGCCTTTTTATGGCTTTTGACAAAAATATTACAGTGGACATGTCTGTCTGCTGCATGGAAGCGTGGCAGATGTCTCCAGAAATTTCCAGAGAGTTTGGCAGTGACAAAACCCTCTGGCAAACCATGAGATGGTTTCTGCTCTTGTGGTAGGAGCTGTGGTCCTTCCTGCAGCACAGAGCATCCAGAGGAGAGGAATAGCATGAAGCTGTAGGAAGAAGGAACAAGTCTGATAACTGACTACAAAGAGATAAATTATTTAACAGCCTTAAATAATGAAGACTCATGATTCGTGTTCGGATAATGTTTTGACATCTCAGTATTGCTTAATGGTCTGACTGTGCAGGGTTTGATGGTGAGGAAAGTAGGTTCCCTGGCCTCCTGTTAAAAAGAGATGTACCTCCTTAAAGTGTGCAGGTGCTGGAGGAGACAGAGCCTTGAAGTTGAGTTGGCTTGTTGTCTCCAGCTGTAGTGCCTATGCAGATGTTTCTCTCTGGTGCTGCTTAGCCCAGCCAGCCATGCCCTGCTGAAGAGCAGGGCTGTGTCTGCAAGGGGGATCTTTGCTTTGGCAGGGCTCAGCTCAGTAATAAATAGCCTTTCTGCTGTGGTGGAGAGGCAGTCATGTGCCCATGCCACTGGGGCTCCCTGATGGAGGGAACTGCTGAGCTCCTGGTAACACAGAGCATTTGATCCAAAATGGTTCGAGACAGTACTCTTAATTACTGCCATGAAAATGCCACTTCTTCTCTGTTTTGCAACTGTGGGCATTAGAAAAGGGAAATTACCTTTCTTTTGTTTTGGTTTTTACAATAATTCACAGCCTGAAAAGCTGCCCTTGGCCGGTTTGGGTTTTGTGCTTGACTAATGTTGCTTGACCATATCTCTCCTATTTAACCAAAAGCTTGTGACTTGGAATCTTGATGTAGGTCTCTTCTGGTGGACACCTTGGTCTTCTGCCTGGTGGCATAAACTTGATAGTGATGTAGATTTTCTTATCCTTTTTTGAGAACCATGAATGTTGTCTGTGGGTTAAAGAAGTCCTCTGGGTTTGTGAATATTTTGTCATGCTGCTGACTTCATGTGACAGAAAGTATTTAATTTTTGAGTTTTTTTCCTATGACTTTCTCTATCTACACTGAAAGAATTTGGAAGCTTTAGGTTATGGCAAAACCCCCACTTACTTTTGGGAAAGGAATGTAGTGGTTCTATAATGTGAAGGTAGGAGTCTCCGTGATGCTTCTTTGCAATTTCTTGTTGTTTCACCTCACATCTGAGGCTTGCCTCCTCTGCTTTACATGGATAAATGTATTTGACTTGAGGAACTTGATGAGAACTGAGGAGTAAACTTCTGGCAGACACGGTTAGCCTTTAAAAAAGTGGGTAGGATGCCTTGCTATGGAGGTTGTTGCTGTACAGACAGTGCTGGCACAGTTCCCACGTAGTAAAGTCATTCACATGGCATTTCTGTATTTGTGATCAGAGATGAGGGGTCCTAAGGGAGGATTAGCAAGAGTATTTTTGGGGATTTCTCACTGGCTTCCTAGAGATGCACAGAAAAAGCTAATCTCTCTCTCTCTCATTATTCAATTCAGCTAATCTAATTGGAAAACCTCCTTAGAGCAGTCTCTGGCAGCTAGCTGTAGCAGCTGTACAATTAGTAGTGTCACCTAACAGAAGAGTGAAACAAGGAGCAGTAGGAAACTGGAGTAGGATGTTTCGGTGTATCTTAACAACCCTCCCAAGGACCAAGCTTCCTAGAGTGAATTCAGCTGTGAATTTTAAGAGCTTACAAAACCTGAGGAAAAGACTGAAATTTAAAAAACTTAAAATTCTGAATGACTTGATGAAACAGTTTTGAGGTTTAGGGGTTGTAGGTTATTTATAGATTGATTTTTTTAAGTGAAAATTCACACAAACATGACTGGATATGGGACTGGTAGGCTCTATTGCCCATTCTTCAGGGTGTGAACAGTAAAGCTGAGCAGGGAAGAGGTATATAATTAACTGCCTTATATATCTGGGAACATTTCCTTGTCCTTTGCCTTCCCAGCTTGGCTACTGGACTGTGTTTTATTTGGGGATAGCCCCGAAGGCCATCAAAGAGCAAGAGCTGGCATGGAGGAGAGCACCAGCCCCATGAGGAGGTGATGGAGCCATGGGCAGTGATGTTCCCTGGTTGCACAGTCCAGGGCTGTACCTAGGCACAGGAGGGCATAGGCAAGTTTGCATTTGAATCACCAGCTTGGCACTTTACAGCTTCACATCATTAATTACTGTGATGCTGATGCCATGTAGCCATCTCTGTATATTCAGAGAGTATTTAGAGAAAAGCATGTGTGGGGCAAGTAATGATTTAGCAATCTCTGTGGAGTTACGTGGTTGTCATATTTGAAATGTGTGACCTGTGGTTATAAAGGATAGGTTTTGCAAGTGCTGTTAACCAAGTGGCATATGTCAGGGACTGGAAAATCTAGGCTATTTATAATTACCCACAGGTGGAGAGGGAAGCAGCAATGCATAATACCAGTAACAATTATCAGCAGTATAGAAGTTCATCTCTTAAGCCGTTGGGTCTAATGCACTAAAAAGTGTTTGATCTGAAGTCTGGCACAGCCTTCAAATGGAGCTGTTCAAAGGCGTCCTGACCTAATTTTGCTGCGGAAGTGTGTGAGTCTTTCTCGTTCCCCTAATTTCTTGCAGAAGGTTTCAATGATAAAGTCTTCATCCTCTACACGTGCATATATTTTACTGCAGAGCTTTTGAATAAAAGCAGCCCTTGCAGGCCAGGTGGTAAATATAGTACTCAGCTTAACAGAAAAGATGTTCAGTTTATCAGAGACATTGTCCTCCCATGTTTTGCAGTTGTCAGTCAGCTTTCCTTAAGACTTTTTTATTTGCTAGATCTTTTTGTGATTAATTGAAGTTTAGTGCTGGCTCTGTACCTTTGAGTAAAGGCTTCATATTATACTGAACTTCTATCTTAGTGAAAACCTCTAAAATGTAAAGCAGCTTTTATTTAAAAGTTTGCTTTCTTTTCAAGGGAAATAAATCATTAAATTATAGGACATTTTCCATGTAGCTATGTAAATTTATCAATTAAAGCATAAGTGCTTTGACTTTCCTCTGGATAAATCAAAGCAGATGTAAGACATGTCTTAATGGACTTTTGTCCTCAAAAGAAAATGAGGAGAAAACAAGTTTATTTTTCAACAGTGGCAAAATAGAGTGTACTGCTGAGATGGGCAGTGCTCTGTGTTATTGTCTGTGTTGGTGTAGATTGTTTTTATCAGAAGAGAAAAACTAACAAAGCAACACAAACTGAAGGCTTTTAAATTCTGTCTGACCTGTCACTTCTACAATTTCTCATGCCATTATCACCACAGCAGTGGTGTATGACTACCAGTTTCCTACAAGAAATGTTGCTTTTTGTTCAGTGTGGGATGTTTTAACTTGTGCTGGTGATATTTCTGAGCAATACTGCACAGTACATGGTAACTGTAGTGCACTGTATTGTAATTTATACCTTAAGTTATTTATTTGCTGTTTTTCTTTGCAATTTCTTGTGCTTCCAACTTCATTAGACTGATTTTTTTTTCTCTCCCTCCTGCTGCTTTTGTGCTATCAGGCACAAAAGGTAACTGTTAGCTTTGGCACTGCTCTTCAGTCTCATGTTGCAAGTACAAGATCCAAGAGTAGAAGAAAAGGTAGATGAAAAACTGGGCTGGCTCTGGGCATTTGCTCACTCTCAGGAATCCTTCTGCTCACTCAGCTCACAGCAATGAAAAAGAGGGAGTGGGGAGGAGTTGGTTGTGAGTGACCAAAGTATTGGCAGAGCTGTTGGCAGGAAGGGGATGCTGGACTGCTGACATGTCTTGGCCAGACCTTAATTAAAGGAGAAGCCTGGAGGTGACTGGCTTGGGCTGGAAAAGAGTTGCTGTATCAGGGATGCTAATTCCATCTTTGACTCATCAGCTGTGTCCATTCCACAGCACTGGAGCACGCAAACCAAATGTTTAACCAGACATGGATGATTTGAGCACTGCATCCCTCATCCCCTTGGCTTTTTGGAAAGTGAGTGTATGGAGCCAAATGTTGCAGCTTGGCATTTCTCTCTGTTCTTTAGATTTTCTTGAAAGATTTCTGTGTTCTCCCTTCTGACTGCGGAAGGATGGGAATGATGGGTGCAAATTGCTCCTCCTCTGATCTACAGCCTCATTTCAAAACTTATTTTGTGCAAATCACCATTTGTCTGTTTAAGTGATCAGTAACTATGTTTGCTCAAATGGAGGGGGAGCTGTCTGAAGCTGGGACTAGCTGAAGTGTCAGATTACCGAGGGCACTATAATCAAGTTGACAGCTGCTTTCCTTATGCTATACTGAAACAAAATATCCCAAACCATTGAACAGAGCCTCACCAAATACATTAACCTCAGTGCTTTTACTCTTTGCACAAGTTGGTGGATTACTTAGCACTCTTGGCTAATGCAATACAGGAGTGCTAATCTCTGTCTCTCCATGGATAGCAGAGGGGAAAATGTCGAGTGTTGCTCCCCCAGGAGTGTGAAGATGTGCATGGGCTGATGGCCATGGCTGCAGTGCAGGGGGAAGTGCTTGTGCTCCCACTGGAGATGCTGAGCCTGGCACAGGGAACACAGGGTGGGATTATCTGTGGCGCAGCAGCTGCTGTGTGGATGCACACCTCTCCATCCCCTGTGCAGTGAGCAACCTGTTAACCCAGCCCTGTCTCCCTCCCACCCCTTCTAGGTATTTGCACTTGCCCTTAAGTAACCATTTCTTTCTTTGGCTTCTTAAGCTGACACACTTTGACATATTCAGGGGTGAAAAATGGGAGGTGCTTCTTGAAATAACCTTGATGTGCTGTGCAGGAGAAGCCTTGTTTGAGGAGCAGGCTATGAGAATCCTCCCTGAGCTCTATTTTTATCTCCCTTTGAATAATATCAATTGATTTTATTTTAAACCAAACCTCATGTGGGTGTCTTAGCCACAGAAAAAAAAAAAAACAAAAAAACCACAAAAATACCTTGCTAAAGTTTGGGTGCAGTTTATTTCCAGTAATGAAGGGCAGGCCTGTGTAGGGAAGAAGTTTACGTGAAAGAATGGGATAAATAAGACTATTGGAATATGCTGGTCCTGGGCTTTATTGTGGGACTTCCAGTAAAGTTTTGGGAATAATCATCAGGTACAAAGCCTTTTCTTGATATTCACCCCTTCAGAAAGAATTATTAGTGTTTTGCCTGCCAGAGGCTTACTCTGAGAGCAGTCAGAGGGCTGTAAGCAGAGGGACCCTTTCTCTGGCATCTGAGGAAGGGTCTGTCACGACAGACAGCATAGCAAGAAGGGAGGTTGAACTGGAAAGCCTGAATCTATAGAGACAGCAGGAATAAGAGACTTAAAAATTGCAGGGGGTGAAGCCAAGAATACTTTTTTAATTGCTGAGCTGAACTGTATGGAAAGCATAGCTTTAGCTGTTACATGCAGCTGCCACATCCCCTTTCTGGTTAGGAAAGGCAAGAAGAAGGAGAAGTAAAGGACTCTGAGAAAATCATGAGTCAAACTTGACTCACACAGGTCTGGAAAAGTGCACTAGGAGTTTCACTGGGTATATTTTAATAGCTGACTGTAACGAGAGGGAAGCTGAGCAGCCTCCAGCTGTGGGGTTTGCAGGAGACTCCTTCCTTGCTCCCTCCATGCAGCCCTCCCAGTGCTCTGCACTGCCAGTGTGACTGAAAACCCACTTTTCTCTGACCAAAGAGCCTCTCCAGCTTACGGAAAAGCACATCTGAGTTACGTCATTTGTGGTCAATTACATGAAATGTTTCCAGAGTTTAGAGTATGGTCTGAGCACTGCTGATATTCCAGTCAAGGCAAAGAAATGGGATGAGAATTAAGTTATTGGTAGAGCATGAACTTAGTGTTTTCTGGGTTGCAGATGCTTGGCTATTTCAAAACACCTAGTTTATCCTTTTACCTTTTCTCAGCCACACCTAACTTGAATGAAGCCTATGCTCTGCAGAGACTCTTGGAAGACATGAATTTTGAAGTGGGGAAACTGCTCGTTAGTGAGAAAGCATGAAGAACTGACAAACAAGTTTGGTACCTCATAATTTTTGCTCGTAGAAGATCTAGAGCACAAGGCCCCCCAATAACAAATTCCCCATCAGCAGAAGATTGGATGATGCATCCAGGCTTTCCTGGGGAACTATTTAACCTTTGCAGGAGGATGACTGGGGTGTGCCAAGTCCCTACTTGTGTAGCAGAGACCCCACATGTCCCTGTTCTCCAAATACTTGATGGTTTTTTGTTTTAAAATGTAAGCAGAATCTGAAACTATAAGGTTGACTTCTTGCATGAGGTGATATCTTCAATGGAGGATGTACAAACCAAGGAAATTAGAGAGCTGTTTTAATAAGATCTTTAGGCCTGTTTTGTTTTCTTTTTTGATACTTATTTTTAATCCTCTCCTGCTGGCAGTGTAAGATGCATCAGAAGAAGGCAGTGTGTTCATTAGGTGTGGTGCAGGATTTATGATGACTGACCAAAATGAATAGGCTTCACTGGATGGTCATTGAGTACATGCTCTGGAAATAACTACTCCATTTACTCTTGGGGTTTGGGAAATGAAGGGAGACTTTCTTTCAGCCCTTCTACTTATTTAAAATAATACACTGACGTGCCAGGCAGAGCAGGATTTATTTTTCTAATGCTGGGAGAAGAAGCCTGTGATTAAGAAACTTGGCAGTCTGTGACTCTTAGTTTTCTTGTATTTTTGATGCTTGTGTTTGTATGCTAGGGTGTTCACAAAAGCATAAGAAAGTGTATTTTTGGGAAACTTGTGAAATGGATGACATTTTCCAAAAGGACAGTGTGTCTCTTGGCAGCATCATGGTCAAACAAGTAAATATGTATTTTGGTAAAGAGCCTAATTTTGAGAGAATCTATGGATCTGCCCTGTCATACCCTCCTCATTGTGACTGCAATTCCAGGCAGTCTTGGAAATACCACAGATACCAAATCCAAGTATTTTTCCTCCATATTTCATTAATCTAAAATTACTTTTTACTTCTATGATAATGGCTGGATTGATGTACATTAAATAAATACACTGGATTTCTAGTAAAAATAGTGTAAATTAGGGGTGAAGTAGCCTAGAACTCCAGTGATGGTGTTTCAGCACTTTCTGTGGGAAAAAGGTATAAACTTCTGTTTACTTTTACCTCTCATCTGGCTCCTGCTAACAGAGCTGGTTTGGCTGTCTGTATTTCCAATGTGGAGAGATCTTCCCTCAACTAATAAAAAGTGTCAAACTCTGCTGAAAATTTTGTAGAGGAGATGGTGTAATGCTGTGTTACTGCTGCTGATGTCCTGTGTGTACAGAGGGCACAGAGAAAGTCGGATGGAGAGACACACGGAAAGATAAGAGCCATGGTGTGACTTTACACGCTGAATCATTCTGTGACTGCTCACAGCTGTTAATTAATGCCATTCCAGAAGATGATGTGTGTTTTGGAAGTGGCTGCAACATTAGATAGGAGAGAGGCAGCTTTCCCTGAAAAGGAGGGAAAACCTTGAAGAAAATCCATGTGCTGTAACTTTTGATTCCTTCTACCTTTGTTTTTGTTGGGATCTTTTGTTTGTTTGTGTTTTTGTTGAATGGAGGATGTGACTGCAGTCACTTCCTCACTCTATCTACTCTGTCCAAGAGCCAAGTGAAGCACTGATGGAAAGTGAGTGGGTACATGGCATGGTCATTCCCAGTACATGTGCCAGAAGGTGAAAGAGCTGACTTCTCACCAGTCCCTGAGCTGCTCACCTCCTCCAAACCCATTCTTCATCAGGGAAGCATGATAGTGTTGCACATGATGTGAGAGATGGGAGTGAAGGCCATGGTGGATTTGTTTGTGGGACTTCAGGAAGATGACCATGGGAAGTGGGGATGTTCTTGTGTAGCTCTTGTGAGAACAGAGGACCACCTTCACTGGAGAAAAAATGGGACAGACTGGCAAGGTGGAGCTGACTGTTTGGGTGGAAAAAAAGCACAAATACCCATTGTAGTGTTTGACATCTGAACTGATATGGCTGTCGTGGCAATACTTAAGCATAAACTAAGGAATTTCTAGCTCCTTCTGTAGCAGCAGCAAATCAGTTATGTACAGTACCTGTATCTTATCAGTTTCATCTTTGAAAATCTATGTTATTTAGGGCTTTCAGCAGATGAATTGACCAAGTTGAAGTCTATGCATTACAGTGCATATAGTTATAAATTCTTACTTCCAGGGTGAAAATTAGCTAATATTTTAAATGAGCTATTATAACTTAGGTGGCTCTTGCCTAATAAATATTTATTAGCTGCTAAATATCAGTCATTCATGCGTGATGAATGAGGTTCTCTGGGAGGCAGCTTCAGCTGGGAAGGCATCTCTCTTCCTGCCCTCCCTGCCCACATCTACATGAAGCAATGTCTTTCCCACCTGCTGCTTTTTGCTTGCTGTTGGAATGTCCCTTTCCAGTGCTTGTCAGTGGGTCTGGATGGAGATGTGAGGATCTGGCACTTCCCAGCACTCAGAAAGGGGTTAGTTCTCCAAGACAAATCCTTTTAGAGATACAAATTTTGTTTGTTTCTCAGGGAAGATGGAAATGAATCATCTACTCAAGCGACGCTGTGTTTTTTTCCTGATGAATTTAGGTGAATATTATGTATGTCACACAGCTGAGTTTTTGAACGTATTTTTCTTTTTAAAATCTGGTTTTAAATGTCAGCAGATTCACCTCTGAAGCTTAAGCATCCAGAATTGACAGATGTCTTTTTAGGACAAGAGAGTCTTTGTGGAGAGGGAAGTAGGAAAGCAGTACTGAAGTGAAGCATTAGTCTGTTTGGGATTGATGTTCAGTTTTAGTATCAGAGGATGTCGGGGTGTAATACAGATACCATTTTCCAGAACATCCAGAATGTGTGAATGCATATAGAGTTCAGGCTGGAGCAGGCAGGATTTTCTACAGGACAGGAAAACCAGTAATTCATACATATGCTTTATGGCTGTTTGATGGCAAAGGCAAAACTCCATTTATAAGGCAGAACAAGAGGGAACCTAAAGGAATTTCCCAGAATTGTATTGTTTGTTTCTTAAATAACAGCAGACTAGGTACAAACAAAGCAAAAGAAAAGATCAGCCCCAAAATCTGAACTGATTTTACCATGATCAGCAAAGCCATAGCCTCAAACAACAGCTTGGGATGGTTGTTTGAAAAGAAATGATTGGTAAGTGGTATTTTGCTCATGCATTAAGTGGCAGTTTGCTGCAGGCTTGCCTTGAGGAATCAAAACAAGTCAGGGACTTTTACTTTTTCAAATATACAGTTTCTGTTGCCCAGCAGTTGAGGGATTTCCATGCATCAGCATGATCTGCCTGGATTATGGAGACAGATTTAGTTGTATACTTTTACCATATTAAAAAAGTCAGTACTTCTTATTTTATTAATTTCAGACAGCGTGCTCCGTGTGAGGTTTTATTTCTTTTTTTAAAAGAGACTGTAGCATATGAAACTGAGGATTAAAAGTAACTTTCAAGGGCTTAATTACAAGGCAGTTCTCTGCTGCGTTACACTTGGTTTGTAAACTGTGACTGTCACTATGCAGCTGAACTTACCCTTTGAATAAAGCCTTATGTACCACCAGAGTTAATATTTAAACCAAACCACCCTCTTAAAATTGGCTACCCATTTACCCCAGTTACATTAAATTAGAACCTCTCATAACAATGTGAGAAAGTTCTTGTTTTATAGCATAAGCTGCTTTCCCACCCTCAGGCAGCAAACTTGGAAGTATTTTAAGTCTTCTGCTTGGAAAAAAATAGAGTCCAGTCCTCCAGCTGCACATGGCCATCTCAGCACCACGAAAATAGAAACCAGTGCTATCCCAAATGCATAATTCATCTGGTAGCTGCAGGCATTCATGCAATGCAGCAAAGGACAGTGGCTCCTTCTTGAGCATGGTGCCTGTTGTGTGCCTGTTCCCAGACTCTTCCATCATGTGCACGGTGAGAAAGGTGCTCTAAGGATGATATGGGCAGCCTGGCAGCCTCACCAGGGCATTCAGGAACTCCTCTGCTTTTGGGGAAGTATGGGCTGACCTTGCAGCCAGTTATATTATGGGGAAACCTAACCTGATGTTGTCTTGGTTGAATGCAAAGAGAAAAGTTGTAGAAATGAATAAACCTCAACTTTCTAGTATCCTCTGGATGAAAATGTATTGATTTGGGCTTTGTAAAACATGATTATGTTTTGAATCTGTATAGGAAAAGGTTTTTTAAGTTGTATATTGCTATATGATGACTTTTTTCTTCCTTCCCTCCTTCCCACAAACAAGTATTTGTTTCTCCCCCTCCATCACATCAGTGTTAGTCTAGTTACTGCCACCAAAACCAAAGAATTGGGATCAAGATGGTGCTCAGTATTGAGTATGTGAGCAGTGCAGCATAAAGTAGCTCATGTTAGTAGCAACTTTTGCCTTGTCTGCTTCTGAGCAAAATTTACTAGAGCATTTACTAATTTCCATTGGGATACTTAGTATTGCTTTTACTGTTGGTTGTACCTGAGCAAATGCCATTGCTTCAGTGAAGTGTGTGTTGTGGGAATTGGAGATCTTAGTCCAGAGGGGGAAAAGAAAAAAAACAATAAAGCTAGAGCTTTGGGGACACTGAAGGATGGAATAACCTCAGGTAGGAAGGAGCATATAGAAAGGTGTTGTTTTTCTTAGAGTGAAAGCATGACAAAGATAGCTGACCTGTTACTTGTTTTGATAATAAATACATGCACATCTATTTCTCTACTACTTTGATTTATAGAGGAATAAACATTGAGCAACAAAAATAAATATGGCATGACAGAAAAAGATAGAAGTTTAGGTGGCATCTCAGCAAAGAAAGGAAATGCTTTGAAGTATGTCCTGTAAAAGTGCATGGTGACAAGCATGCAGAACTTCATTACAATGCCTTTCAAAAGAGATTTATTTTAAATAGACATCACCAAAGTGATTCTTTAAAAAATGCTCACTGCTGTCTTCACTTTTCTTCTAAGCCAAGCCATTTTCTGTAGCTATATTTTTGTGTGCACACAGGATGTAGATTTAGCAGAACTTCATTTATATGGGAAAGGAAGGTGCTTTGGTCATGCTCAGTATCCATTGATAACTTTGACAGATGCAAAGAAACATTGACTGTTTCATGATTATGGCTTAATTAACCCCCAAATTCAGTGGATGCTTGAAGTGACAAAAGGGCATTCAGAGTATTGTGAATCCTAATTTCACAAGAACATCCCTAATGCCCACAGTAGGGTGGACGACCCTCTTGCCTGAGCCCTGCCACCAGCTTCCCCTGGGGCTTGTGCCCCAAGCCCCTCTGTCACCTCTGCACAGGTGGAGGAGGGCTGGGGTGGCTTGGAGGCTCATGGTTCTGCTGCCAGCTGTGTTCTTGCAGGGCAGCAGGTGAGCTGGGCATGTGTCTGGGAGCCCCACACTGCCCCATGGTCCCTGAGCCTTTCCTCCTCCCACTCCAGGGCATCTGAGTGGCCTTGCCATTGGCATGTGATGGCCAAAAGGGCTGCCTGTGTGCCAGGAGCCATGGCTTGGCCATGTGGCATCAGTAACTGAAGCCAAGATAAATTAGGATGCTTGAGGATTTCAGTCATCAAGGGAGAGAGGTTGAAATGGCAGTGATTCCTTGTGCAGGAGTCCACATCTCTTAGTGGACGAGCTTTGCTCTGCTGGATGATGGCCTTTATTTTGCTGGGATTTAGGAAAATCCTGTCTCTGCTTATGACTGGATGCTGCTGAAAGAAAGTCTTTTGGTTGCATAACACTAAATACTGATTCATCCATCACCTCACTTGTATCTCTCCAGGTTCTGATGATTGTTGACCTTTAAATAAAACTCTGTGTAATTATGATAGCATTTATCTTGTGATGGGTGGGCTCCTGCTGGGCTTCATGTTGGATGTGTGCAATAGGTGCTGCCTGGAGAGACTGGTGGTGATGTTCAGGTTAGATGCATCCCAGATGTTATTTTCTTGTTTCTCTTGCATGTATCTCATGTTTAGATACTGCTGAATTGTTGATGCTGCTAAATGAAAAGATCATAGGGGTTTAAAGTGCAAGCAATTACTTGTATGGTGTCCTAAAGTATTTTGGAGTTGTAAATAAAATAAAAAAATAAAGAGAACGTGTATTTTCAGAGCACTTCTTTTCAGCATGAAGTAAAATTTTTAAAAAAGCAAATCAGATGCAATCCATGACTTAAGCACATGCTCTAAGTTAGCAAGCCCAGATGGGGTCCCTGGTGGGACTCCTTGTGCATAAAGTGAGACATGAGTGCAGGCATCTTATAAAGGTCCAAGTTCAGAGTCACAGGTGCAAAATCCAAAAGTGATAGCAGGGTACAGGGCCAAAACTGACCAAATATATTCCTTGGAGGGTTTGTTGGCTTTATTAAATTGCTCCATGAAGTATTTTCACAGTTCTTGATTGATCCAAGACAGGCTAGAGCATGTGTCTACTGCTTAGTTTGTTTATGAACTTACAAAATAATATATGCAATTTTAGTGCTCTGGAGGGAACTGAGAATGGTACAAAATTTAGTATAAGCATGGAATGGTGTGAATACTTAGACTAACACTGCACTGGTTGCTTTATTCAGTGTTGTGTCAGTGAAAAGATGGAATTAAAGCGAAGTCACGAAGTGTTGTGTTGAGAGGAGCAGGCTGAGCAGGAGGAACTGACAAATGCAAAGAACAGGCAGCTGGCTGCTTGCAAGTTTGTCCTAGGAACTGTTGCTTCCTATAAAAAGTAAATGTTATATAGTGGAGGCAGTTTACGTCCTGTGTTCGGCAATAAAAGTTAGGAATGTAGCTGAGAGGGGGGATACAGATCATTGCAGACAAAAATGAAATTATCTCAGTGGAAAAGATGAGTAACTCCAGAAGAAAGTGCTGTACAAGTGCTGGCTCACTTACTTCGGTCAGCCTTTGAGAGGGGAAATCAAAATGACAGAAGTTCATGAAGCTTAACAAATCTTCCTTGGAAGAAAGGATGTTTCTTCTGCGCTTCATATGAAAGAAACCAGTGGTTGTCACTGTCTGTGTAACTCTGTTAACTAGCCATTCCTGTGTGTGACTGAATTAAAATCTGTCATATTCCTATTTCAGTTAAGTAATACTTTCCATTCCAAGCTCTCCTTACTAAATATTTGTGAAGCAGCCATGCTTTTTTTCCTTGGTAACTGGCAATTGCCTGCCCTTCTCTCTTCACAGATCCTCACCCCTGCCCCAAACTCAAATTACTAAGCAATGTAGGGGTAAACCCATGGCATCTCCCCGTTCCTGCCACACAGGCCTGGCTGGAGCCCAGGCTTTTGGATGGCCACTGCCTTGCTCTCGCTTAGGGAAACTCTTCAGGGCAAGATCAGTGGATGTTTGCAAGGGCTGGAATCTCACTGTGCCATCAGGGAACCTGCAGCTGTAGCCTTTGGTCTAGCATGGCCAGCTCACACCAGGTGTAGGTACTGGTGCACATGAACATCAGCAGTGTTGCAGAGTGGGTCCCCCAGATGTGTGTCACATGTGGCTGAGACCCTCATCCTGCTATTAGCATACTCACTGTCCCTGGAAGCTGTTTGTATTTCTGGTTCTGCTGTTTCCTACCCGAGAAGCCTTGGTGCCTTGTCCTATGTAGATCAGGCACAGATGAGTTCTGGTTTATTGAAGTCAAGGGTTTGTGTGAAACTGCTTGGTTGTGTGTTCTCCCCTGGCTTGGGGAGCTGGCAGGATTTGTAATCACATACTGCTCAGTGAGTGCACTAAGATCCTACCTCTGAATCCCATAGTCAGTTCTGCTCTGTTTCAGAGGATTTAGCTTCGTCAAATCCTTCCCCCTCTGCTGTTAGGCCTGACAGATGAATGTGATTAAAAAAAGATCTGACTGCTAACTGTTTGAATTCCCAGGTGGCTGAATTTTCATGTAATAGGACTTTCACCATCATTTATCCTCTTGGGGTGTATTAGCAATGAAACACTGCCTTTCTGCAGTCGCTGCTTGATTCATCATATTTTGTTTTTGCGGTTGCTCAACCTTTTTATCTTTCATCTTTGCTACTAGGTTGCTTTTGCTACTGTAAAAATTGAGGTATGCTATTGAAGAAAAGCTGTAGTGGGAAATTACCCCTTTTTTTCACCTGCCCTAGTATATCTTTTCCTTCTTTCCTTGTCTCTGTTTTTCTCTCTGCTGCCATGGGAGGGTCATTCCTTGGCAATGGAGGGTTGGTCTGCTCCTGGGGCTGCCTGGCCAGCAGCACAGGGAGGGTGGCATCTTGGAAGCAGCAGTAGCTGGTGTAGGCTACATGGCAAAATGTTTTTTCTTTCTGCTTTATTTGACAAATTCCAGCAGCCGTGCTTCTGGTGTGACTCTTGGGGGAAGCAGGTTTCCAAATTATATTGGTGTGGTGACTTAGCTGGTGCCAGCTGTTGGTATGAACTCTATTTGTCCTTCAGAGTCTGTGACACCTGCTGGAATAATGCTGAGAAAAGCAAAATAGGCAGGGGAAGTTTTTCTATCTTGCCTTTTCCAAGTGAAGCTTTGGTTTTGGGCCTCTGTCCTCAGTTATGCCACAGGAATACACCTCACAAAAGGTGCTGTGTGAGTTTGAGAGTACAGTGTTACCTGCAGTGTGGGATTTCTGTTAGCATGTCACCTCACTCTGCTTCACTGGCCTTTTGAAGAACTTGACAAGGCAAGTATAATTTATAGTTTATGACAGGTTTATATGGAAACAACAGTATTTTACCATTGTATCCTCTGTTTTTTTATTCTCTTCCAATAATTCAAACTACTCAATTTTAGAAAGTCTATGCATCATAAATCAGTTTTCTGTTTCTATATCCCTTACATATATTGTGTGGGAACTTTTTATAAAATACACCTTTTTTAACATTGTTACTTTTTATAATTTTTTCAGTGTTGTGTGATGCTGAATGAGCATTCCTCCTGTTTCTTGAAGCATCTTGCCTTTGTTAGTGTATAATGTTTCTGCAATTCATTAAGCTTTATATGAGTTTCTTCCTAGCAAACGAAAAGAATTGCAGGTATTTCAGGAATCTATGAATAGCTATTTCATTATAAAAGGCTAATAAGAGGGGAGCATTTTTTTCCTAGTAATCTGAGTTTCAGAAGAGGTGAGTACTGAGAGCTCAGTGTTACAGCCTTCTTGCTAGAACTTGATACTTCAGCTGTGTAAAAGAAAGCTGTAGTCTTCAATGAGATTGCAAAGAGATAAAAGTACAGATCCACGCTGTGTCAGAGTATTTCTTGCCACAGCACTGAGTGAGCACTGAGGTCTCTTTATCTAAAGCATAAGTGACAGCACTGTTGCCTTCAGCATGGCCAAGAGCTAAGGTGGAAGGAGGGGGGCTGGATAGCAAGTCCCATTTGAGTGCCTGTAAAAAGTAAACAACTAAATTACTTGCAAATTCTATAGTATGCTACAAGTCCTTCTCTGTTAAGAAGCATTAAATAATTCGGATTTGGAAAGACATCTCCGGATGACCATTTCACTTTTTAGAAAAGAAATTCTGCTAGATTGCTTTGCTCTGTGTAGTGAATTGTGGTAGCTGCTATGAGAGCCCTTCAACCTTAATGCCTTCCTTTTAGGAAGTGGTATTGGTAATGGGAAGTTGTTCAGATTAGGTTATGTAGGTGTCTGGTTTCTATCAAACAGCTTGGCAGGAATTGCTGCATTCTCTTCTAATAAATTTGTTCCTCTAATGGCATCTCTTTCTAAATGCAATATCAGATGAGATGCTATAGTGCAACTGTTGTTTCATGACTGTACTTAGGTGCACTGCCTTTAAATTGTGGAGGCTTATTGTGCTTCTGTTTTTTTGCATTTCATTTTTAAGCAGGGGTTCTCTTGAGCTAGATACTCAGTTTTACTTAGGGCACATAATAAGTAGGTATTAGATGTGGATGATTGTTTTACCGGCTATGGATTTTCACTGTATAATTAAGGTTAATGTTTTCCTAAACTTATTTGGTTTTATATCCTTTTCCATTAGTGTCCAATATAAAAGATAGGTTTGTATGCTACCTCTGCTCTATTTTTTTTTTTGCTAATGTGATTTAATTATTTCTGAGGGAAAAAAAATCCCTCAGGTTTGGATTCAGTATTTCAACAACCTGTAACCTTAAAGGAATATGCTAAAGCCAAAACTTATATTTTTTTTTTTCTTTTGTCAGTGGTTGTCAGGAACAAGTTCCCATCACTTAAGGCTACCTCTCCAAGGGCAGTAATATTGTCTGTGCTTTGGATTCAGCACATACAAGGTGTGGGGTCATGGCTTAACCCATCCAGCAACCAACCACCAAGTGAGATCAGAGAGAGAAGCTGAAGGGTAAAAGCTGGAAAACTCTTGGCTCGGAATGAAGACAGTTTAATAGGGAAAGCAAAAGCTGTACACATAAGCAAAGCTAAACAAGGAATTAATTCACAACTTCCCATGGGCAGCCATCCCCAGGAGAGCAGGACCCCATCAGGTGTAAAGGCGACTCAGGAAGACAAATGCCATCATTCCAAACATTTCCCTTTTTCTCCTTCTCCCCACTTTATTTACTGAGCATGATGTCATGTTATGGAATATCTCTTCGGTCAGTTTGGGTCCCCTGTCCTGGCTGTGTCTCCTCCCAGCCTCCCATATAACCCCAGCCCTCTGCCACTGTGGCAGTAGGAAAAGCAGAAAAGGCCTTGGCTATGTGTTTAAACCCTGCTCAGCAATAACTAAAATTATATTGTTAAAACTGTTGTCAACCCTGTGTTCAGCACAAACTCGAAACACGGTCCCACACTAACCACTGTGAAGAAAACAAGTTCTATCTCGGCCAAAACCAGCACTGTGGGTTTCATTACAGGTGCTGAAGAGGGGACATCTCTCAGTCAGTAGCTCCAACAAAATGAAGGGTTTTTTTTCTGTTGCCAGAAGCAGCCTTAAGATTTTGCTTTTTAAGAAAGTTACCCCAAATAACGAAATCTAGATTTACGTGTACTACTTACGCTGGATCTATTTTGAAAATAATGCTCATTCCTTCCTTAAGTAAGAAACATTTGATTTAATGCTGCTGGTTCAAGGCAGTATCAGGAAAACACAAACAAATCTCTTGCCTGTGTATTTGAAAACAGTAGAAACATTTAAATGATGCCTTGCTTTTTACACATGAAAAAATTTAGGCCCAGATAATAGAGTTCATTGAGTAAGTTTAAACTTGGAACGTGTTTTCTGCCCTAAAAATACAGAACATAGCAGCTTGCTATTGACTCCCAGATACCTGGTACTGTTATTGCAGCAACTGCACTTCATGGGGAAATCAAAGAAATTTAGAAGTATAACAAGTTTTCTAAACTTCTAAATAAAGATTAAAAATTTTACTAAATTTCTAATTAAAGATTAAAAAAAAATCCTCTCTTCCTTCCCCCGTGCCACAGCCTGTGCTGTGATCCTCAGGCTATTGTGAGGAGTTTGAGTGTTGTTTACTGTTCATCATAAGAGGTACTTGTACTGAACAGAAATTAAAAGCCCCTGTGGGAATGGCTGTTCTGTAGGAAGCTGTCCAGGCTTCCTAATTGTATATGCAGTAAAACTTACATGATACTTTCACAAAAGTTAATTGCTCTTATGTTTAATTTAATCACAGAATCCAAGCCCTATAAAGGAATTAAAATCTTGGACTTATCCTTTTCTGGTGATGGCTGGATTTTGTGAATGGGGTTTTGAATGTGTTTCTTTTGTGTGTATAGGTGTATACAGGGTTTTGTGGTTTTTTTGGTTTTTTTAATCTAAAATTGTCCTTTTTATCCCCTTTGGAATTACTGCAATAAAGCAAAAAGCCTATTTTTAATAGAAGTGAACAAGGTATGGTATGCAGTAATTTTTTTAATTTTTTTTTTTTTCTTCTTGACTGCCTGTACAAATTAAATTCTACATACCATGCTGCAGTATGTTAGTAGACAGTCTGATTTATGGTTGAAGAAAAATACCATTGCTAGTGTTTTTGAGAGCCTGGAAGGAAGGAAATAGGAAGCCTTTCTGGTTGGTCTTTAGTGGAGTGCTCTGAAATGCTTGGACTTCAGTCAAGAGAACAAAAGCCCTCTTGTTGGTTTGTGCGGTTTTGGGGTGTGCCTACGCCCTAAAAATGTCATAGTAGGATTTATTTTGGAAGCCTTATTTGGAACTTTCATCACCACCTCGATGAGGAAGGGAGAGCTGCTATCAACTCTCGTGTCTGGCCAGTTTCTGGTTTCATCCAGCCAAGACAGAAACATCAGTAATAAGGCATCAGTCTGGGCAAATTCTGCCTGGACCTGTCTTTATGGCTTTGAAGAAATAATGAGATGTTCACCAACATTTTTTGCTGATGTCCGTATAAGTATGGCTGATGATTTGTACAATGGGAAACTCTCTTAAGTAAGATCTGTGTGGGTTTTGATACAATTGGTAATGCTTCACTTTGCTGACTTCAGCTGCTCATTTTATATAAGATCTAGTTTGGGATTGAAGCCTTCTAGTGCTTCCTAACATATCTTTCCCTGTGGCAAAGGAGGGGAGGATTGTTCGTTCTGCAAGAAGCTGTGGCTGATGCAGAAGCCTGCACTCCCACAGCCTCTGACATGGATGTGCTGGAGGCAACAGGGGATGAAGGGAACTTAGTGATCTATAGAAAAGCTCCACTGGGAGAGCTCACCCTTGTCTGGTGCAGGAGCTATTGCAGATTCTCAGGGTTCTCTTGCAGATTCTCACAGGAGCAAGAATAACCAGTTTAGGCAAATTGAAGTTGTGGGGAGGAGGGCAAAGATTTGGGTCCTTGGTTTTCTAGTTGTTAAAGAAATTGTCTAATAGATTTGTGTTGCAAAGACATTAGTGGTCTTTTCACTTCTTGAAGCAACACGTTACTTAAATTCTCTTTGAAGGTTTGAAAATTTTCTGTGCCTGGAATTTTTAGTTAGAAAAACCACCATGATGGGGAAGAAAATTCTGAGCATAGGTCTTTTATCCTATGTGTAATCATCTTGCACACACGGGATGCAGAAGTTTAGGTTGTTGACTGCTGCTGTGAGGAGGAGGTGGGGATTTGGCTCTCCAAAGCTTGCCTTACAGTGCAGGGGTCCTGTCACTGAAGGGTGATAAGCCAAACTTTGTTTATGTTGCAAAGCTGAGCATTCCAGAAGTGTTTCAGACATCTGCACAACTTCATTCAGAGTCTTTTGTCTTGTATGCCACCAGTCCCCAGTTCAGAGGCAGCCTTCTCCTTCTGCCTGCTAATCCAGCCCTCCCAGCACAGGACAGAAGATAAATAATCTTAACTTTACTGTGACATTTGAAATACCTTGAAGCACTGGGAAGTTCACACGGTCTAGTCCTGGAAGGTGTGCTGGGACCTGCAGGAGGCAAGTGTCCATCTGGAGCAGGAACTGGGAACAAGGCAATGTGCCTGAGGCACCTCAAGCACTGCCAGGTGCCTGTGTTTCAGAAGCTCAACAGGACTCCCCTGGCCACAGCTACATGATTTCCAGTGATTAAAATAGAATTTTTGGCACGGAGCTGCCTAAAAGTAGGTGTCTCTGAAGCTGAGTGCCCCACTTTAAGCCTTACCCTGTGGGCAGTTTGGGCTCTCCAGGAATGGGTTTTAAATTCTCCATGCTTGTTTGTGCTTTTTCTCTTTTCCTTTTTCCCTGTCACTGATGAACAGCAGTAGTACTTAAGCTTGGGGCCAGGAAGCAGCTAGTATCCTGTAATTGCCTCTCAGACATTTGTTGGGAAGTTGCTTTTGTATAATTGTCTTGTTTTGTTCTCTCCTTGTTTGTTCCCACAGCCTCCTATTACATCAGGACAGTTTGTCCCTTTTGGAAGGTTTTCTAAGACACTGTAAGGTAATTTAATCTGTGCTGACTAGGACACCATTGTTTGTAAGTGCATTATATGCAGGTATCCTTAGGGGGTTTTCATTCTGTGTGGGCATTTATCAATAGCCTGCGTCTAAAGTGAAGAAGGTGGCACAGGAATAGGAACTGGAGTGCTGTCTTATACTGAAGGAGTAAGTTCTTATTGTCTGCAGGTGGAATAGGTGTGTATAATTACAAGAAATTTCAAGCACTTCTTAACACAAACACAACTCCCTTTTAGAGGTTGGCCTTGGGTCAATTTTTCTGCTGTTCTGTAACTGATGGGTATACAAGGCTCTTTTACATAGTAGAAGAGAACTGTGAATTTTGAACTGGTTTGACTTGTTTGTGTCCCATGGCATGATAGATAGAGGATGTTTCATTTTAAGCTTTAGTAGATTACACTTCTGCATGAGGAGATGGAGTAAAGTACACAGTCTGAAGGTTTTACAAACCATTACATCCTTCTGGGATAGCACAAGTCTGAATAGTTGTGTGTCTTGATGATTTCAATGACTGTATCACAATGCAGCTACTCCTTTAGTTTCCTCAAAGTGACACATGAAAAATCTTGTTTCTAAAGCATTATTACGTTCAGCATGCATTCTCCTCTACACACTGGATGGCATTTAGAATGGATCTATGTTACTATTGATTTCATGACTGTACAGGGTAAAATTAAGAACTGGAAGAGAGTTATAATTCTCCAAGTTTGGAACAGCATAATTTTCATAGCAGTCAACAAGTGATTCTAAGAAGCAGAGGAAAAGGTAAAACATTTACCTGGAAGAATTTTTTTGCACATAATGCTGTGCTAATTATCCAGCAGAATTGGTTTTCTATACAGCTAAGTCTGCACATTTGGTTTCATGACAGTGACATCCAGGTGCTTAAATATCTGGAATAGCTGCTGTTGTACAGGGCCAGAGAAATACAGCTGCTTCTTGCTGAAAGAGCTCTGCAGCCAGAAATTATGTTGTGGTTCCTATTTTCCCCCTTCCTTATAAACTGTCCAGAGAAATGAGTACTTGCTGTTCCAGCCCAGGGACAAGTCACCTACTTGATTGGGTTATACTGTGTCATTGCAAATGAACAGAGGTCTCTTACTGAAACCATCAGTTGCACAAGTATGTGCCTGGAGCCCCAAGTCATGGGGTTTGGGGTTTTTCTTCAGCACATCTCATGGCAGCTCTGATATACTGAGGTTTTTTCCTGAGTCTCGTAAATGTGCTGCTGTCACAGTAGTTGTTCCCTTGGAAGATGCAGATGATATGCTGGTTTTGTAATGTGCCTCTCCACCATTATTCCAAAACTCACTCAGACCTACTGGAACCTGGTGTCATACATGCTATTTCAGTCAGAGCTTGACTCTCTTGATTATCATGTGTTAGAAAGACTGTTCAACTCTTAACTGAGGAGTCTGAATTCAAACATAAAATCGGGACTGTGAGCATCTGATGGAGTATGCCTCTCTCCATTGATGTGTAGAAGGACTTTTTGGTCCTAAATTTATCTGCTTGGAATAGAAGTAAAATTACGTGCCTGAAATACTCAGTGGCTTTGTCTCCCCACCTCCTTAGTCTCATCTAAGAGTGCCAAAGCTCTGAATTGGATAAACCAGTATGAGGCCAATTTCAAGTGAACTCTGTTTGTAGTGATTAAACCTAATTGTCCATAGGTATTGAGAGGGAAAGGCATATGTGTATGCCTCTTCAGGGACTTGCTTTGACCCTCTGTCTCCCTCCCAAGCCAGAGGGACACAGCTAGTAGGAGTAGATGCAGATAACAGTGGAAAATATATTAGATATTATCCAAGGCTGTGTTTCAGGCTGTGGAACTTCCTGTGAGGCTGGCTGAAACCCCCATCCCATGTAGGAGACACCATTGAGGTTTGGTTGACTGCAGGCAACAGCAGAGCTGAGTGAGGAGCAGTGCCCATCTTCTTGAGCTCCTGGTCCAGCCCACTGTGCTGGGCACTTGCAAGACACTCAGGATTTATTGATGAATAAATACAAGGGGCAGGTGGTGCTTTTAAACTAGTTGTCAGCTGAGATGTGTGAATTCAAGCACTGATACCGTGTTAGTGAGCACTGTTTCACTTTTGCCACACTGAATTGAATGGTGTGAGTGTATTTGTGGAACAACCTGTATGACCACTTCAGTAAAAGCAAGGGTCTCTGTCACATGAAGCCTGGCACTGGGGCAGGGGTCAAGGTGTCACCTTTTTGATATCAAAGGGGTGAACAGGTGGTGGATGTCAGTCATGCTTTATATACCATGTCAGAGAGAGCTCTGCAACAACCTGTGCACAACAGAATTAAGGAAGGTGGAAAGGCTGAGCATTAATCCACTCTGGAAGCCATCTCTTACGTAAGAGGGATGGCCTGGGCCTGCTCATGTCCAGCAGTGTAATCCAGGTGTGACCCTGTCACAAGGTACACTGAGCCTCTGGGAGCTACCTGGCTTTAGCTCTGGCTTCACTCCAACCTGAATGCTGTCAGAATCCTGGGTCAGAGTGCTCATGTCTCCTCCTTGGTCTTCCCCTGCTTAAATGGAAACACCTTCAGTTCTTTTGAGCAGGGAGGTCAGCTGCTGATCTGCATAGCTTTTCTGCATTGTCTGTGCAGCTCCTGAGAGCAAGGGACACTTACATGTTAAAGAAAATCTGTCAACACAGATTGCATTGTTAAAAGAAGTAAGCCTTTGAGTCCCCAGCCCCAGAGTCTTAATCCCACAGTCATTACAAAATCAAGCAGCAAGTCTGAGAAAGATGTGGAGTTTGATGCTGTTGCTTGGGATGGCTTCCAGACAGAGCAGCCAGACTCCATTGGTGGCATGGGACCACAGCTGCATCCTGTGCTTTCTTTGAGCACCTCTCTTCTGAGGTTTCAGAGTATGAGGATGAGGGCTCTAATGGGTTACTCTGTTTTGTTTTGGCAAGTCCTCAGGGTATTTATTGCAATGGTGCATTCAGAGGGGAAGTAAAATGCCAAATAGCTGCCATAACTGGGTGTTTCACAGTACTTTCTGTGCTTTGCTTTGAAAATACAAGCCTGAGACTTGACGTGTGCCAGGATCACTGTGAATGCAGACTGAATCTGTGTTTAATTCCTCTTTAGTGTTGGGGTATAAATAAGAAGTATGTGCCTTGGAAATTTTTCCATCTACTTGCAGAGAAGCAGTAATGGAAGCTCAGCATTGAGACTGATTGATTACTCACAGATTATAGAGCAGAAATTGCAGACAGTTTTACTGTTTAAACATGGCTTGGTATTAAACCACTTTTATAGCAGATTGGAAATGCAGATGTCCATTTAATCTGTTTGGCTCCTTCTGTGCTGCATAATGTCGTGAATGACAACCTTTTCCAACAAAATGGAAACCTTCAGCTGTGCAGTTCAGTGGAGGAGGCTTGAAAGTCAGGGAGAAGCTCGCTCCTTTTAGCAACTCTTTCAGTGACATGAGCTTTAATTTATAGATGATAGGGCTGATTATATATTGATAATGGGACATCCCAAGATATATAGGATACTATCTATCTTGTTTATACATCAATCGTGGATATTAAGTTAATTTCCTAAGATATTATAAGGTGGAGCAATGGTGTGAGGTATCCTAAAATATCCCTTTATTTGAACCTCACGTATTGATTTAAAAAGAGAACAGACAAAAAAAGCAGTACTATTGCACCCATCCCTCAATATATGGTCTGTATATTCTGAGGTTTTGTGGTCAGATCTTTAAGTGCCACTTTTATCCTTTTTTCCAGCAAGTGCTGAAGGACTGCTTTTGGCTGTTCCCAACCCAAGTGCTTTCCATTTTGTGTTACCTCTGAAATGTGGCAGTAATGAACACAGAGAGGGGAACAACACAACCGTCTCCTATCTTCACAAAATGAGGTTTCAAAAAACCAAGTCCCGGTGGCTGACCAGTGCCTGGTTGGGCTTGCATTGGAGCTGCCACAAAGTGAGTGGGGACAAATTAGTGTCCAGTGGGCATGTGCCTGGAGATAGCTTGCTCTAAATTTCTCTACAGCTTTCTGATGACGAAATGAGGTTTTTTTCTGTCTGAATGCAAATATCGTGCCTCTTCAAACTGGCCCTGCTGGGAAAGTAATGAAGGAAATGCTGCTGAAATTTTCTGTAAAAGCAGGCTGCAGCTTGCCTGAAGGGATGCCTTTGGCTCCGGGTGCTGTTTGCTGCCTGCTGAATCCAGGGGCTGCTGAGATGGTGCCTGTGAGCAGCAGTGGTGTTTCCAGGGCCAGGAGCTGCTGGTGCCATGGGCAGGGGTCAGGTGGGATGGACTTCTCCTCTCCTTTCTGCCCCATGGCCTGCTGTAGAAAAGGGACTGGCCTCCAAAGGAGATTTTGATAATATTAGACCTGCAGAGCACGGCTTGGTCTTTCTTTTTTAAAATTGTAAACCACCTCATGAAGGACATGGTGTTTGGAGAGAAAATAAAGAGCAAGTTCTGCCTTTCTGGGAGGCATCGAGGCTTCTGACACAGACATCATTCCAGAAAGTGAGACCTGAAGCATTGTCCCTCTGCTTTGTGCTGTGTGTTATGTCACTTTTTTGGGTGATGTTCTTCATAATCATTCATTTTCCCCCCTTGAAACTAACTGAAAGAGAATGAACTGGAGGTTGTTAAGCCTTTCAGTTGCACACATCTGAGCTGTAAGCCAGCAGTAATCAGCTCTCCCAGCCCATTAGAGGCTTCCCAGGGGATTGCTGTGTGGGTCTGTGTGTGTGCACATGTAATCAGTGGAGGAAGGACAGTCCCTGTCTCCAGAGGGGCCGTGCTCTGTCACGCTGTGAGGTGAGCACTTTCAGCACTGCAAACTTGGGAGCATATCTTGATAAGACTTTTTCTGCAAACAAAGTGCAGCTATGTATTTCACTGGACAAGTGTCATTAGTTTTGGTGGCGTGTGTCCAGTACAGACTCATGTTTCTTAAATGCAATTGGTTGATGACTCTCCTTTATCAAATGACAGTAGCTATTCGGTTCCTCTGCCTAGTGGTTTTTGTTTATCACGTCATTATGAAGTTGAATGAAGTGACATGACTTTAATTTTCAGCAGAAATGATCTTCACTTTCTCAGTTCTCAAATGCTGCTTGATCATCATCTGCCCTTCTTCAGCTGTTGTCCCTGAGAAAGGCATAGGAAAGTGTTTTTCTGATCTTTCCTGTCTTGTCAAAGCAAATAATCAAATGCTGCCTTTCATGATGTAACATGTTGCAATTGCCTCCTTATGTTCTTCTTTCTCAACTTGCCATAAAAAGCTGCTTCCATTTGTGTTGTTTGAAGAATTGCATTTATTGATAACTTTCTGATCCAATTTGCTCATGTAATGTTTATGAGGGAACCTGATTTGCACACTTCATGCCCCGCCCTTTAAAGGAGAAGTTTATTCTTGATCACTCCTGTACGTTTTCTATTAAAATAACATTACATGAGCATTCTGTACTTCTAGCTGAATAGATGCTTATGTTAAAGTGTTGCTTCCTGTTGCATTGCTGTCACTTGAAATGCAGTTCTTGACCTCTGTTTTCTTACATGTAAATATGGAAGTTATTACACTAGTAATGTTGCAAAACTGTTCTGCATTTTCTTGGAGTGGTCTGAATGTCTTGCTGTATGGTCTCCCTAAGAAGAGTTTTTACACCTTCCCTCTTTGTCGTTGGATTTTTTAAGCTCATAGAACCCAGGGAGGTGAGCAGGTTTGTACGAGGTCAGGTCTGTTAAGCAGCTGACATCCATAACACTTAGGCTGATGAAACCCCTTTTTGCTTGTTCCATTTCTAAGTACTGAGTGACCCTTTTCCTGAAGCAAACAGAAACAGGAACTAAGAAGCTTTCTAATGCTATCAGTGTAGCAACCCTTTGTATTGCTTGCAGAGAAAAATCTGTGATTTGAATGAGAGTTTTGTTATTAATCTTGGGATACCCTTGCAAAATGCAATTGCTTTAGATATGTCTGCAATGAAAGCTGAAGGGAATTTGCCCATTTGATTGACAGCGATACGGAACAGATTATGTGCTGTATTTTTGAAGCAGAACTGTTGGAAGTAAGGTACAGATAATTGGAATACATCTGTGCTTTATCTAGAATAACACAGGATTGACAGGTTACTTACTCGTTGTGTCTGCTGTTTTTGCCAACCTTTAGCTATGTTAAGTAGCAGAAAGATGTCAGTGCTGATTTAGTTATTTCCATAGGACGTTGGTTAAAAGTTGTTTTTATGGTACTTGCAAGCATTACAGCATTGATAACTTAAAAAATATCCATTCTTTCCGTTCTCTCCACAAGGTACAGGTTTAACAAGGAAATAGGAAAGTTGATCTAATACTCAGAAATAAAATACCACTAGCAAAGACTTTGTGGATTGAAGTTTAAATCTCTTTCTTTTACCCTTCTCCCTGAGCAGCTTCCACTGTGCATCTTGGCTGTCAGCTTAGAGTCTAGTTATCAAGTGTGATACAGAAGTTGGTATCAAATCTAAATCTTCTCTGTGCCTGTGTGGGCTGTCAGTTGAGTAGATTTTATGATGCGCCCTTGAATTAAAACAAGTGAGGTCTTAGTGGTTCTGATGACTCCAAGGCATAGTATGGGTCACTGAGCACACAAGCTTTCAAGATACGAGGCTTCAGAGTAAAAGCACAAGCAAGAACTGCTCCCTGAAACAGGGTCGCCTCGTAAGTATTTCTGTAGGTAGAAAAGTAGAAGCAGCATGGATGTGACTGCTTAACTGTGGCTGTTCATGAGTTACAACCAAGGAAGACTGCTGTGCTAGCACTGGCCTTCTCTGTTGATACCTCCAGGCATGAGCCTGCAGAAGACCAGGAGATTGCTTTTTGATGTATGCCGATATGTATCAGGTTGAGATTTGCTTTTCCTACCATGGCAAAGAAGATAAAGATCCTCAGGCTGGAGATCTTTATCTGATAAGGGATTTAAGAATAGAGCAGAGTGTTCAGGGTGTGAGTTTGAAGTATGAGAAATTTACCTCTTTATTGTTCTCTTCCTCACCTCCCAAGCCAGGTGGTGTATTTTCTTACTCAGTAGGTAAATACACTTGCCAGCTTCTGTTTCTCTGCTCTGTGTGTGTGTGTGTATATATATACAAGCCAAAAGAAAGTGTGCAAGTTAGAGGGCACGGTCCCAAAACCACGTGGATTCAGTCTGTTTTGTCTGCTGTACATTCACATTGCCCCCTTTCAGGAGGTGGCTCAGGTGCATGGAAGAATTCCTGGCAGCAGGGCAGTGATCTGTAGGGTATTAGAAGCATAACAGGAAAGTGGAGGGAAAAAAGAAATAAAAAGAGAATTTGACAGACCTCACTCTGGTTTCTGCTTAGTTGCTCCCTGTTTTGTGCTGTATTGTAGAGCAGTGCTTTAGCAATGGTCCAGACAAAGCCTAACAAAGAGACTTGCTTGCTGGCAGAAAGTTGCTTAAAATAACTTATGGAGGATAAAGAGGCTGCCCAGGTCAATAATGCTGTGAAATCCTCGATGTGTAACAGCTCCCGGAGGTTTTGTAGGCATATAGATTTTTAAAAGCTTTAGACTGTTGATAAGGCAGTAAAGATTGTAGAGTGGTGCTAACCTTGTATTGATGGTGCTGGGACAGCTATATGAAGATCTGAGATTTGGCTATAGAAATACAGAAATCTTTGTTCCCTCCAGCAGAACTCTGATTTAAAGTAAGAATGCTAGAAAGAATTCTTCTTTGTTAGAAGATACTTAATACCGTTAAAGAGTCTTTGTTGTATTTTACTCTTCAGTCAGATCTATGACTGTTAAAAATGCTGTCAAACAACTCCCTTGGGTTGCTTCCCATTGAATCATGGGAAGTAGATTTATCAAATACAGTGTAATTTATCCTTACCTTCATTACAAATGTATTAATTCTTTTGGTGCTAATTTTATATAGCATTATTTTTAAAACATCAGCTGAAAGTAATCCATATGAAGCTTATTTCAGTTCAATTAAAAATAGTTGCTCATGAGAACTGGGACAGATTGTTATCACTGAAACTTCAGTTAAATCAACAGCTTTCTTAACCATGCTTTAAACCAAAAAATTATGTGCTGCTTGAAGGTGGTCCCTTACGTAATTCCAGTCGAAACTTTAGTTTTGAGAAATTTCTATGTCTTCAGAGTTTTTTGATGCATGTTCTGCCATATCCATGTGCACAGCTCATAGGGAAGCAGTAGCACAAGGGAAAGAAGCAGGAGAGGGGAACCTGTGTAGGAAATCTGGCGTTAGCCCTTCCACTGCTTGTGGAGTAGCCCTTTTATTTTAGTGTACCTTTTACTGTGCAGTTTCAGCCTGATGCTCTCCATGTCCATGTACATTTTCGGGTTTTTTTAAGAGCAGACACGTTCCCTAGTTCTTCTCAGGAAAGTTTGTTAATTGTTAGTGTGTGGAAGGGCAGGTATGGAGGCTCCCAGCAGACTGCCTCACCAAGGCTCTGCCTTGGTTTGTCTTGCTGTGCAGTTGACATGGGCAACTGTGTGGGGAGAAATTCCTAACACTGTAGTTGAAATTCTCTTTTAGTGGTTCTGCTCGGTATATCCATCCTTTATGTAATTCTGAATGCAGCTCTGGGCTGTGTATGTCTTCAGAAGAAATTGTCCCCATGGTTCCCTTGTCCAGTCTGATGCTGCACTGCCTCAGAGAAGCCCCAGAGAGCCGGCAGGAAAGTCAAAGATGGGGAGGGTAGGAGAGAAAATCCTTCCTTCTTGCCTCAGCCCCAGCTGGCTAGGAATTTGTGTGGCATGGCTGGCAGGATGCTGTCCCCCAGCACAACCTGTCTGCCTTGTTTGGCTGGGGAGCCGGGCAGGCTTGGGGCGGTGCTGCCCCGGTTCTTTCTCCCTGGCAGGAAGGGGGAGTCGTGCCTGAAGGGCACCACAGCAGACAGAAGAGTGCTTCTGAAGCCACACAGCCTGTACAAGACACCTCGTCTCTGATTTCACTCAGCTGCTCTCATCGTGGAAGTTACTAGAATGATGTTTTATCCCATGTGAAGTAAACTCATCAAAAAATGAAAATCAAGCCTTTGTAGCAAAAATTCAGATAAATGAGATCAGAATGCTGAATCCAGCAATTTAATCTTGGAAACCAATGAGATGAGCTGACACCTGGAAATAGCAATAACATCATCTTTGTTGTCTTTCTGCTTGAGGATCTGGAGTACCTGGTGTCTCAGTGCTGTCTGTTTGCTGTTGGTGTCTGAGAAGCATATACCAGTGGAAAGAGTAGCAGTGATACCATTTATCCTCTGGCAGCAGAAGCTGTGGCCTAATTTAACCAAGTTTTGAATTTACCAGTGCTTTTGACCTAGGACAAACTAATCCTCTACCTCTGCGCTTCCAGCCACCACCCAACAGTTTGGAAGTAGTTACCTGAATAAATAAATTCAGGTTTATTTATCTGATTGTTTTCCTGTACTGGAGAAAGAAGTCAGCACATCCAGCATGTTCTGGGTAATGCAAAATTCACATTGATCTGCAGTTCAGTTTGTATTTTGCATCATTATACAGTACCACTTTCGAGTGGAATATCTTATCTACTAGCAACCAAAGTAATATAAACATGATAATTTGGGTGTTTTTACATATTTGTTTTGAGTTTGATTAACTGTTCCTGTGATGAGTGCCCAGTCTACATATTCTGTTGCAGTGAGACTGAGAGACCTGGTACAAAGGTGTTCCGTTTAAGCATACTTACATTTATTTAAGCTCTAGTTTCCTTAACTAAGAATCTAGCGAGCCTGGGGTATAAATGTGCTGCCACCAGCATTGCTCTCCATTCTAGAGAATCCAGAATTTCTCTTAATTTAGTGGAGTTTAACTTCTGAAATAGGTTGTATGTGTTTGTGGGAGGAAGTCCTACCATCTAATTGCTACAACTGCACACAATTTTAGAAAGATCAAGCAGATTGTAGATCTAGTAATAGTCTTTTTTATGCTTGGTGGGATGTCACCAGGAGTGCTGGTAGCTGCAGGTGACAAGCAGGAGTGTCCACTGAGGTAGTCACAGACCTTGTTGTTCAATGAGTAAAGCCCTGTTGAATTGCAGAATACGCATTATAGAACTGGAAATGGTCACTCCCTTAAACTGTGAAGTCTGTTTCCTCCTCATCTCTGACAAACTTCAGTTGCCATACATAACATTTGCTAGCAGCATTTAATTGCTGATTATTGTAGCCATAATAATATAGTTGTTTTATATGTAACTTTCCTGTTTATGCAGAAGGACTGTAATTGATTGAGATAGTTTATTGCTAATTCTTGCTACGAATAGCAAAGATATCTTAATTTAAATGATTATGTGTTAGTTGACTCTCAGTTCCTCACATGGGGTTATTTTGCTGAAATCCATGGACTGGAAAGGAATCAATATGGGGCTTCTGAAACCTGGTGGAGGTTTGCAGTGCTCCCACTACGATTGATTACAGCTGCTTTTGTAGAGCTTTAAAAAGAACAATCTGTATTAAAAACATTATTCTTTGGTATGAACTAGAACAACTGCAAATGGGTTTCCATGGGGTCTGCCCTGCAATTTGACCACTTCAAGGGATTGCAGTAATCACCAGTGGGCCAGGGCAGTGAGGCAGAGGAAACGCTATTAGGTGGGGAGTTATTGGCATGCATGCCAAAGAGGTTACCCTGGCAGCTTTAATCATTCATCCACACTCTCAAGAGGAGGGAGGAAAATATAAGTGTTAGTTCTTCTGATTGATTAGCAAAAAGGATCAGTAAAGCATGAAAAGAGAGAGGAGGTGTGTGTGGAATAGCCAGTATGCATTAGACTTAAAAGCACTGACTGGGGCAGGTACTTGCAGTTACGACCTCTGCACCAGAAGCTACCTGCCTCTCCTGTTACTTTCAGACTTGTGACTGGTGATTCAAAGACAGGCTGACCTCTTCATTCAGCATTTTCAAAGGAGTGCATTTAGCTTCTCAGTCATAGCTGTGCCTTAAATTTAACCTGTCTGCACATGGGCTGATGTGTTCCTTAAAAAAACTGATTAGCATTTTGAGCTGTGACAACAATTTGCATGGTGATTTTGATCCTATTTTTAGGGAAACCAATGGATGCTTCTTGGAAAATGTGCAGGAAATTGCTGAGCTAATTGAGATAAATCAATCTGTGATACACATTGCTGGCTGCTGGTTTCTGATGCTGTTTTGCCTGTATATTGCTCTTTAATATTTCAGTCTGGAGTAGCACTTTGGAAGCTGATCCAGCTGTAGCCCCTTTAAAATAGTTTCCCTGTTGTATCGTGCCTACGTCAAAGGCAGAGTTGAGGAATAAACTGTTTTTTGCACTGACTGATGGCTTGGCATGAAAGCTTGGAAGGGCTTTGAATCTTGTAATTTGGGGATACCTGGAGAAACTTTGATACTAAACTTCTGCTTCTACATGGGAAATGGGAACTGATGTGTACTGTAATAGACTGTTAAGCAGTCTTGAGGTTTTCAAGGTGAAGGAGACAACTGCAGTGTTCATTTCTGGGTTTCACATACAAGAAAAGATCCCGTATGGTGTGGAGTTGGAGAACATCAAGTTGAGGGGTTTGCATAAACAGCACAGCAGTGCTGTTGGACTCAGCTGACATCAGATTTGGTGGGCCCCTCTATAATTTCTGAGTAACCATTTTGAAGTTGGAGTAAGTTTTATGCGGTCGAGGAATTAGGAAGGTCTCTTGGTCCTAAACTGTAGCCTGTGTAGAGCTGCTCTTCAGTGTACTATAGTGGGTGGCAAAGATCCACTGAGGTAAAGGTTGGTTTTTGCAGAAAGTTATTTATAACTGAATAAAGATACGGGTAACTTTCTCAGGGTAGATGATGAATATATCTTTGGAAAGTTATAACTATGGTTTTATTCAGATAGCAGTCATTTAATACTACTCACGAGCTTGAGCCTAATTTAATAGCCTAGGCAGGCTCTAGGGTAACTGATGTGTAGACCATGGAGGAAGTTCTTTGATCTGTCCTTGGTCATGCTCTTGGTACTTGTGTAAGGACAGAAAGCTCCATCTCGTCTTGCTGCTGTGCTTGCTAATCTCCCTCCTGTATCTTCATACAGCATCCTCTGTCCCACCATGGGCAAGACAATTTCTGGATAAGGACTAAAGTTTGGTCTCATTGTACGTCTAATAGATAAATGATACACAGCTGGAAATCAGACACTCTGAAAATAAATGGAAAGATAGACACTTTTCCTATTGGAATTCATCACAAATAGGCCAGAACTTCAGAGCACATTTATCTTTCTCCTCAAGATAGGACAAGTGTCAGCTCCAAAGCTGTAAGCAGGCCAAAGACCCACTGCATAGATCTGTGAGTCTTTATAATAGGAAGAAAAACATGTAAGGTTAAACAACATTTCCTGTTACCATTTTAAGTTCTGTTACCACGCAGTGCAGCATAAGGCATGTAATTGCACATTAGGGAATATTTCTAAAGGCACAGATGACTGTTAGAAAACAGGCACATGAATTTCTGTGGCTTCGTGAAGAGTGTGAACTTAAACCTATCAACTGCAGCACTGTAATTTCTTTGGTGTATGGCCGTGACTGAACAGTAGCTGATGTGGTGATGGCTTGTTGGTGTCTCCTTGGATGTGGTGTCTTTTTTTCAGTGCAAGCTGTGACATAGACTGCTGAAATGCCTGACACCAGCAAGAGTTGTTTTATTAATGCCATCCCTGTCAAACACGCCTCTGTTTTGGTAATTAGTCTGGCGTAACAGATTGTGTGCATCCTAAAAGCCAGCATATTTAGACTCTTGGCTCTGACATGAGGCAATCTCTGTAAATCAGCTCTTTTGGTAGACTTCTCTGTTGTTGAACACTAGCAGTAGTAGAAGCAGTTTGCAGTGCTTGTGTTTATTTTGGGCTTTCTGCCTCTCCTCAAGAGCCACGAGCGGTCAAACCCTTTCTTTATCTGTCGTGCGAGATTGGAGGCCTAAAGCTATAGTTTTGTGCAGGATCAGGAAGTCATACATGAGGTACAAGGAGCGTGAATAATCTTTCTGGCGGGTGCTCCAGCCAGGGAGCAGCAGTGGCTGTGCTCTGCACCGGGCAGGATGACACTGCTGGCACCAGCACCATCCCTAGAGGCAAACACTGCACTAGGAGGGACACCTCTACAAAGCCAGTTTGCTTTTCCACTCTTACCTGAGGAAGGACAGCAAATGTCATCTAAGATTTTCAAAATACCTGTGGAAATGATCTCTCCAGAATGAGTCCAGTCATGGCTTGTTATTTAATTGGCCAAAGGAAGCAGTGGAGGAGGGGGTGGCTTCTGCAATTCCAGGCAGCTCCCATCGCAAGGTTTCACGTTGGGCGTGTGTTGTTTGGTGGAACCTCCAAATGTCTCTCGGTGGAACCTCCAAATGTAGCCAGGGAAAGGGGTTTTAACCCTTTAAGTGCGGCGGAGATAAGATGCACAGCTACATGGTTGTCTGTCATGACCGGAAGAAAGAGACAATTTTATTCAGAAACACACTTGGTTTTATAGCATGACTTGCAATTCCAAGAGTAGAGAAAAGGTAATTGGTTCAGAGAGAAGACACCCCATTCTCAGGGCCTGGTCACACACCACAACAGGTGTTCTATCTTCGTTATTAATTTCTTTTTATTTTGACCAAATGATCACCCTGGGAGAAATTCTCCCTAGCCTTGAGCTGGCCCAGCTTATCGGCTGGGAACAGAGCTGAAAAGCTCCAGCCTGGAATATTTTTCAGGCTGTAATTTTCTTACTTTCTTAATATGGGTCCCACAGGCGTGCAGATGGGCACGAGGATTGGCAAGGGGTTTAAGCCATTTCGAGGTAAAAATGGGAGATGGTAACCGTCAGAATGATTTGAGGGAAGTGAGCAATACATATATTGTCTTCTGTATAAAATCCTTGCTCTCAAACTTGGAAAATTCAATTTGGGGCCTGCCTTTATGGAAAGGATATTTTGGCTGTGATCACAATGACCTGGACTGTGGTGCAGGGTGGCTCTCCTGCAGCCAGTACCTGCTGCACTAATATCAGCATTGTGCAAGCAGGATGGTTCTGCCAAGGAAGAAAGTTGAGAGTCCTTAGAGTGTTCTGCTTTAATGATGTCACCAATTATTAGCATCCTATTTCCCAGAAAATCCCACAACCATACATCCCACCAGCACTTCCACCCAGGGCTCCACCATGGTTGGCACAGTGCACCTGACGTGGGGTTTGCTGGGAAGACTTTGTACTGTGAGTCCTTAAAAATGGGCAATGTCACCTTGGAAGGAAATAATTGGGACTACTTCTCTCTATTTCTACTGTGGCTAGCCATAGGGCATCAATGAAAGGAAAGGCAGACATCTGTACTAAAACAGTTAGTGGTAAACATACCTTGTGACATAAAATCCTCTGTCAAAATTACATGCTAGTAGCTGGATACATGTGGGCAGCATAGGAAATTGCAGACTGAAGGAGCCAGGAGAGGCTCATTTCTGAGAATCAGTAACACAGTGAGAAATGGAAAGTGGATGCTCTTCTGGTTGGCATGTTTCTCTGGGAAAACATGGTGTTATGAGGTGGAAATCTGATTTTGTAGTTTTGTACTTTTTTTTATTTTTTTAAATCATGTCTGGACAATGTTAACAAACTCCTAATGGGACAGTTTCACCTTTCCTAGTATGATGAAGGAAAGTGAAGAACTGGCAAACAATGATAGGAAGACACCTGCCAGCTTCAAGGTCAGTAATGCTGAGGTGTGTTAGGACTAAATCCTGTTGTGTGGCAGACATAGTTCCTTTTGCAGGAAGCCTAGAAATACAGCTTCTTCACACAACTGCCTTTTCTCCAGCCTTCAGTGGGAACCTCTGCAATAACTCTCAGGCTTTAGATGAATGCATTCACATAGTTAGCTTTCCAAAAATGTAGTGTATGTGAAGAGTTCACTTTAGTGAACTCAGACTCACCAGCTGAGCATGCTGAGCATGCTTTTATACACACGTATATGAAACTGCATTATGTGTTAATAAAAGAGAAAATCTGTTTTCTTTCTCCTTCTTACATGGAAGAACTCTGCCTAATCAACATCTGTAATGCTTGCAAGTTTTCAGAGACTTCTGGCTTAGATATTTGTAATACAACATAACTCTTAAAATATTAGTCTCTGGTCCTCTGCATACTGAATGGGTTACATATAAAAGAGTTCCATCTGGTGAAAAAGGGAGGCAAGGTATCATTAGTAACACAGCTGCAAACCTCAAATTTTCTGTCCCATGCATATACCCAAAGAGAACAAAAATTTGAGTTCATCTGTAAATAATGAAGTGTTTCCTTCCATGTGTCAGCTACTCATTGCTCCAGTGTCTGAGTTTCAACAGCCATGACAGCCATGGTAGACATTAGTCCTTCATTGCTGCTCACACCTGCTTTCTTGGCTTCATCCATATGGCATAAAAGTCTTTAATGTCCTACTCCTAAACCACCCTCATGGAATGGGAGGACTGACAGTAACAGCAGCACTGGAAAAGGGAATGGCTATGACAAGGCACTTCGTATATTTTTCAAACAAAATATGCTATCCATTCCCAAACCTCCCACTGTCTGATGATTGTTTTCAATTTTTTGTCATTGTAATCTTGATGGGCCATTTATGTCTTTCATGAGATGATGAGACAGGAAAATGTTGGGGTTTTTTTTTGCTTTGTTTCCTCTCTCAGTGTTAAAATGAAAGATTCGTGCTTGTTTTGTTGGTTTTTTTTAACGTATCCTGGATGATCCCAGTTTATTAAATCAAAAATTACTGTAAATGTAAAGTATAGTAAAATAAAGACACTGATATTTCAAATTCAACATATTGTTGGTATGGAAATATCATTTATCTACTACTTAATGGGTGCTAATCTACACTACTTCCATGAGATTTAGATTTATGCCAATGTAGTCAATAACCAGGCAGGAATCAGTGATCATTGGCATGTAGCATGTGAAGTATTTAGGTCACAGGGTTTTGCAGCATTATATTCTTGGAATAAAAACCTAAGTGGGATAACAATGATAGACGAGAATGCAATCTCTGTCAAGAGGTAACGAGCAGTTTTTGTGGCTTCAGGGCCAGATTAAAGGGCTGATAACAGAGACATCCTTGCCTGGTGTTCCTGCCTTTTTAATAGGTCTGGAAATAAGGCTGTTACATAAAAGTGACATGAGTGCTCTCATTTCAGTTGTTAGCCACAGGAAATAGTCACTGAAATATTTGGTCTTCATAATACCTAAAAATAGTTTTATGAAACTAGAATTTGCTAATTTTTAAATTTTTCCTCCTAAATATATTGAAATGCTAATACAGACTTTTCTGTGCCCAAGCCTACTGACAACAGATTTGTTTTTCCAACTTGCCTTTTGTGAACATCCTGGAAGTAGTCCATGGACCCCCATGGATTCCCAGCTGACAAGTGAGAAAACATCTCTAGAGCAAATACTAAATCAAGTTTGTTTTAACATAGCTTAACATAAAAGTGTAAAGCATGGATTCAGTGCTTGGTACGGACTTAAATACCATAAAGTATTATTTTATTTTCGTTATTTTGCTCTCATTTTTCTAAGCCTAATCTCCACAGAATTATTTTTAATGGCCGTGGGGTTTTTTGTTAACTGTTGGGCTTTTCTTTTTGTTCTGAGCCTTAAGGCAGTTTTCATTCCAAGTGGCCTAAGGCATCTCTGTGTTTCTGAGCAACTAGGATAAAAGGTGCAAGCTCTGGGTGTATGGGGGTGCTTCTATCCTGAGTCTACTAGCCAGCTTGCAAAGACAGTGCAGTGAATGCATTTATCTATGCAGATGCTTGGAGATTTTTAATCTAGAATATGCTTCCTTTGCCTTTGATTTGAGAGGAAGCTTGTGTCCTGCCTGAGCTCCACAAGATGAGAATCATTTGTACTGAAACAGGATGAACTGAGGCAAGGGGCTCTGGTCAGAGAAGCTGCAAAGCATCTTTGTCAGGTGGAGCTTGATGGCTGATCTGAATGCATTTGTAATTCATGTATTTCTCCCTACAGTAAATACTGTACTGGTTCTATAAGACGCTGGGGAATAGTTTGCTCATTCTGATGGAGTTGTGCTATCCACAGTACTAGGTATTAAATAATGTTTCACATTGTATTCTTTGAATCCCCAGAATAAAATACAACAGTTGCTTAAATTCCTGCTGAAAGCTGCCCAGGCTTCTCTTCCGTTTCTGTTTTTCTGTGTTCAGCTGGTTTAGATCCTGAGAACATCTCAGCATAGTGAGGAAATAAAAGCTTTTGGCAGCCAAAGAGGCATAATTCATCGAAAGAAAGGGAGGGAATATGATGGTGGGAAGCCTGGCTGACCAGGCACTTGCAACTTGGGCTGGGTTGGGTAAGCTGCTCATCTATCTTACAGAAACTGAATTGTTAGAAGAGCTGTCACAAGTAATTTCTGTCTTTTCTGAGTTCTGTGCGGCTGGAAAGAGCAAGAAAGCAGGGTGGTTGTTTTGAGCTGTGAAGGAGAAATGTGTGTTTGGCTTTTGAATCCTACTGATACAGTTTGCTTCTTTTACAGACAGGAGTTGGAAATAGTCTAGGGAATAAACTTACTGATAAGTTCATATTTCTACTGAACACTAAAAATTCTGGGCGTGGCTGTGTGGTGATTCTGTTCTCATGGAGACTAATTTTCGTTCCCTTACTTTTGCAAATTCAGGCTGTTTATCACCTCTTGTCAAAAGAAACTTCCATTGTTGGGAAATTCCTGCATGTAGATATTCAGTTTTTTCCCAGCTTAGCATTAGGTAACATTCACTGGCTCTGGTACCTTTTGAATATTGTATGCCTTTTCTATACTCACAGCCAACCACCTGCATTTCCTTTTTAAAAAGTTTTGTTTTTTCCTGCCTGATATTGAGGAATGGTCTTTTTTGTACCATTATTGTGTCTGAAAGCAAAATAGGGTGAAGAGGCTTGGTCCGTTGTGGCAGCTGGATCAAGAGCAGGATATTTGTCCTGTGACAGGGAGTTGTTTTCCTATACGGAAGCAGTCTCAGCTGTGTCTTAATTACAATTCCACCTACACACCTACTAAGGTACTTCATGACTTCCTTTGGAGACATCTTTTAAAGGAGTTAAGTTGTTTGATAGTGACCAGACATCATCTTGAATTTCTGCTCTGGGCTGGAGCCAGTTCCAGGCAGGCCATGTGAACTAACAGCAGCAGAATCAGAGCAGGTCTTTATAAGCTTATCTTAATAACAGGGCACTTCTTTCCCTCCTACATATCCCCCACATAAGAGTGGCCATAGGAGGAGTAGACTTTGACCAAGAATCATGTGGGTTTTCTTTTCCTCTGTAGAAGAGAACTACAGTTCAGAGTTGTTCAGGGAGGAAGGGTTAGGTACTCCCCATGCAAAGATCTTTTACTCTGAAATACACTCATAATCAGGATGGCCTTTCCGCTTTTCATAAAGAATAAATTTTTTATTGTAGATCAAACTGAAGAGCAGTTGTTTTGCTGTGAAGAAGCTTTAAACAGCAATCTGTTGCCTGAAAACAAATCCTAAAAAGAAATCATGAATGTCCTCAACAATAATTTTAGACCTCTGAGGGAAAAGTTACCTTGTAAAGTCAGATGTGAGTCTTTGCATACAGGAGTTACCCCATTCACAGTTTGGTACTCCTTTAGGAAAGCTAAATGAGTGTTGGGTGGAATAAAAGGGGCAGTCAATGCCATGCAGTAATAAGTAAATTGGAAACCTTTGGGACTCAGAACAACAGAATTGAGTGCTTATATGAGATACTGAATAGATAAATTTGGGTATAACATTTTGTTATTTAGGGTTTTTTAACTTAAAAGTCCATTTATAATTGTCATATTTTCTTCATAATTCCTGACAAACAGACGTTGACAGAAGTGTTGGTTAAAGTAATAGGAGTAATAGTGGCAAGTACCTTCTCAGCCATCCAAGATACCTGGATCTCCCAAGGAAGTTTGTTCTCTGTTAAGAAAGCACAAGATGAGGTGGAGAAAGACAGTTCTTAGTCTTTCTAAGCCTGAATTGTTAGTTTAAAAGGTAACTGGTACCTTGTTCTATTTTGAGCTCATTTTAATAGAATCTCTCTTTAGTGGGGAAATACCTGCAGACACAGAAACGTGATGATAATCACAACAAACCAGATCTTTAGCCTGTTGAAGATACAGTTAAATTTCAGGAGAGATGTGTTCATTTAGGAATTGGAGCATGATGCTGTTTGATCTGGCTGGAAATGTCATAATCTTCAATCAGTAGAACTGTCTTAGAAAAATTGGTAGTCAGTTGTTAATTCTAACTACTAGTAGAGAGTTTAATGAGGTTTGGCTTGATTAAACTCTGAGATAGTTTTTGATTCATGCTTTTGTTCCTTCTCATCTGAGATCAAATGAACATACTTCATGTGACAGCCTATAGATTTGTATATTTGAGATCCTGATAGAGGGCTTCAGTCCTGGGATTTGCTTCTTGTTACAGAAGCTCTGCAGAGTGTGTTTGCAAATCCTATTTATTCATTCATGCATTTAATGAGATGAAGTGTGGTTTTCATTGTGCAGCCTTGGATTTTTACAAATTTCTTTAGCAACTTACATGAATGCGTGGCATAAACTGAAAGTACAAACTTCAGTGTGCTATCATCAACTTACAAAATAGAACTGAAGATGAAGAGACTGCTGTGCTGGAGAACTGCTATTTTTTTAACCATTCCCTCTTATCTGTTTTCCAGAGAACAGATTTGACCTCTGATAAAGATTTATACCTTGACAACAGCTCTGTTGAAGAAGCATCAGGCGTCTATCCAATTGATGATGATGATTATTCTTCTGGGTCAGGTTCAGGTGAGACAACATGTCACAAATTGATTTTTAAAAGTGTAAGAAGTAATGCAATTATTTGAGGGAAGTCTGTGCAGTTTTGCTTTATAAGCTAGAGATTATACTTTCAGTGAATATTGTGAGTGCTTTGCTATTTACAGAGCACTGGGCACCCTTGTGGGCCGAGTTTTAAGTATTAACCTTCTGCTTTCTTCTCTTACTCCTTAGTTGCATCATTTCATTGCGTTATTTTCTCTCTGCTGGCTCTCTCTGTTCCCTCTAATTTCTATGCAGATCTCCCTGGAGTTTAGAAATAAGGATTATAGAAGGCTTTATTCTCCCATGACATAATACTAATTTAGCATTCTGTAAGAAAACATAGCAGCAGCATTCTTGTTTTCTCTTATATGCAGTCAGTTTCATGTAAACATGGTGTCCATTCCTCTTTTGTCATTGTTCTTTTACATTTAGAAATCTAGATGCTGCCAAAACTATGAGTTTTCACTGAGGAAATTACATCCATGTAGTGAATAAAGAAAATCTTAAATACAACTTACTGAGTTCTCAGACTTAAATACTCATTAGAGGCATGTAGCTAGCTCAGAATTTTTCACAAAAAGTGTCAGTGAAACCTCCTTAATAATTTCTCTTATAAAGTGTCTTTGAGGAATATCTTCTAGACTAGCTTGGAAACTCCAAATGTTAAAAGCTAAATGTAGGATTTTATGGTAGTTCTGCAAAAGACATTTTCTTATTGTCATGAGTACTGCCTGAGCTGTTGTGGAAATACCATTTATTTTCCAAGTGTGTTACTTATATGTTTGTTTTGGTTTTGTTTTTTTTTTTCATGTATCTTGATGCTTATATATAATTTGTGTACTTTCAAAGAATCAGCCCTTCTTCTAGTGCCTGGCCTGTGTTACCTATAAGGCACACGTGAGATTTTTCTGCTGGATTTTTGTTTTTCTTTTCTGCAGACATCTGACTGGGTTGTCAGGCAAATCCAGGTCCATCATAATTCATACTTGGGTGATGCCCTGTGTTTTGGGAGTCCTCTGCTGGGGCAATTTGGGGTAATCAGAGGCTTAGTTGGACCTCCTTGATGTAGACTTGTTTGAGGAGAAATTTAATATTTCATTTGAAAAAAAACAAATAAGTGAACCAGTGATTTCCTTCAGTTCCCAGGACTGTCTGAGGGCTATTCTGATCTCCAGAAAAATGTGCTTTCAGTCAGCATCCCATTCTGTCATGTCTTCAGATGCTGGTGACTTTGTAAGTTTCAGAAAAGGAAATAGGTTGACAATAAATAGTTGTATGAAAAATGGTCTTGTGTAGTTTTTTTCCATCCCTCTGTGGTGTTCGGCTATTTCTAATATGGAAGATTCAAAATTCAGACCTGCTTTTGACATAGAAAAGACTACACAAGAGCTGGCTTCACTTCTTACTAACCCAGGATTCAACACAGGAAATGTAGGATCCTGCACCTGGGGAGGAATAACCCCAAGTACCAGCACAGGCTGGGGGCTGACCCACAAGAGAGCAGCTCTGCAGAGAAGGATCTGGAAGTCTTGGTGGAAGACAAGTTGACTGTGAGCTGGCAGTGCCCTTGTGGCCAATGGTATCCTAGGGTGCATTGGGAAGAGCGTGGCCAGCAGGTCAAGAGAGGTGATGGTGTCCCTCTGCTCAGCCCCAGTGAGGCCACATTTGGAGAGCTGTGTCCAGTTCTGGGCTCCTCAATACAAAAAAGACGAGGAGCTGCTGGAGAGGGTCAGCAGAGGGGCACAAAGATGATGAGGGGTCTGGAGCATCTCTTTTACAAGGAGAGATAAGAGGAGCTGGGCCTGTTTAGTCTGGAGAAGAGAAGACTGAGAGGGGACCTCATCAACACCTATAAATAACTCAAAGGCAGGTGCCAAGAGGATGGTGCCAGAGTCTTTTCAGTGGTGCCCAGTGACAGGACAAGGGGCAATGGCCATAAACTAAAATACAAGACGTTTCATCTCAACAGGAGGAAGAACTTCTTGACACTGAGGGAAGCAGAGCACTGGCACAGGCTGCCCAGGGAGGTTGTAGAGAGTCCCTCTCTGGAGACATTCAAATCCCACATGGACACATTCCTTTGTAATTTGCTCCAGGTGACCCTGCCTTGGCAGAGGGGTTGGACTGAATGATATCCAGAGATCCTTTCCAAGCCTAACAGTTGTGTGATTCTGTTATAAAAGTAAAGCCAAAAAGATGGAAACTACCTCTAGACTTCACCAAGAGCAACACCTTGTCTTTCTCTTCTTTCTTTTCCTGTGCTCAGCCTTGAGCCATGGGTGGAAGTTGGAGTGCACTTCTGCTGTCTCTGGCAATCTCCATTTCTTTCCTACAAGAAAGCAGGGACGTCTCATTTGTAGACTGAGACAAGCTGAATGCCTCTGCAAGGAGCTCAAGACAGTATACCCAGATCTAATATTTTTGAACCAAGCAAAAAGTCTTTAGTTCAGGGAAGCAAAGTAGCACCTTTTCCACCCTACTCCACCTATACTTAACTGTGCTCTGTTTTCTGTTGAAAGTGTCCTGCAGATGTACCACTGACCAATGTTTCTCATATTGTGTTCAGTGTCTCTCTCTTTACTTGATACTCAGTGATGTAATGTAATGTTTTTAGCAGGAAGAGCCTTCCCACTCCAGAGTGGTTTTCTTGCTATGTAGCAAGCATAGTCCAAGCAAACAGATCCAAGACGACAACATTGCTGACTCCTTTCTTTGCTGTGAAAATTGTTAGCTGCCATCAGGCCTATGGAGATAAACAGGAATTGTCAGCACCACCATTAATGCCCCTGCAGGTCTTCAAGCAGTATTAACATGGACAAATGTCACTGTAGGAATGACACATTTCAAACTAGAAATTGGCTGAGGGCTTTTTGTAAGGAGTAGCAAAGGTGCTGGTGTTCTGGTTTTTTCTTTTCTTTCCTTTCATAGCCTCTTTTTTTTTGTGTGTGTGTATACATTCAGCTACTATTGTTCATTTGCCGAAGTGTTGAGTCTGAATCCATGGGTCACCAATTTCCAGAGGAGCCATGCCTGCCTTCTGGTTGTCCTGTATCAACAGTTGAATATCCATAGTGATTTAATTAGTCGGTTGTTTCCTTCTTGTAGTTCTCAATCTCTGCCAAGATGCTTCAGTCTACCTTCACTGTTTTTAGCAGTGGTCTTTTATATAACATTAATTAAAAACAGCAGTTTTCCAGTTTATATACAACTTGAAATGCATTTATAACTATTGCTACTTTTTCATCTGGCATAAAAGATTTTAATAGAGCCTTAGTATTGGAGATAAGTGAAAGTAACTGCTAAGCAGCATGACTACTCATTATGCTAAGGAAAAGTGCCATCACTGTCAGATTTATCTACAAGCTCTTTGAAAAACTGTCTTGTTCTTGTGTCTTCTCTAAAATTACTCATGGTAATATATATCAGAAAATCATGCAAATTTTTCCTTCCCCGTCTTCTCTTCCCCAGCCTAACATTTCTCAGTCAATAGCAGTTTGAGTTGAGAACATTGGCTCAGGATGAGCAATGTGTATTCTGACACTGTGACTGGGGACTCTTCTGGGGGAAGAGTTGTGGTGGGGTTGGAGTTTCTTCAAGAAACACAAAAGCAGATCTGTTTTGGCTGTTGACAGAGGGAAGCTGATGTTGCACTCCAAGGCCAGCAGAGAGTTTGGAGGACCTGTGGCAGCAGAGTGAGGGGCTCGGAGGCAGGGGGTGATGTGGCTGGGGGTCTGTGTGCCATGGTCATGGGGCTGGGGAAGCTCCTGGGTGCTGCACAGGAGCCAGCACGGGTCCAGGGCTGGCACTGAGTGCTCCTGGCCCATACGGCTGCATGCCCAGCAGGCACTCCTCTCCTGGCGTGCTTCCCCTGCCATGGTGCAGGCATACACATTTTCCATTTGCTACAGTCCCACTCCTAAGTGCCTTTCAGATTATCTTGGAACAAGAAGTTCTTCTGTTCATTCACCTGCTAAACTAGCCCCATGCATGCTTCATGACAATGCCTGGTTCTCCAGGTCTTCTGACATAAAAATCTACTGTGATACTGTTGGAAAGTGTGTTTTTGATGTGGTGTTCAGAATCTTATACTTTAGTATAGTTAGGACTGTTCCTTTTAATCCTCTTTCGAGTTTTGTTGATTTCTTCGTTTTTTCTTCCTTGTGTGAGAAGAGATGTGACATCCTTGCACTATCTCAGTTTATTTCAGCTGCAGTTCCCTGGCAGGGCATAGAATTATGTTTACAGTATCATTTCTGGGTGCCTAACACTATGTTGATGAAGGGTTGCATTGGGGACTGTTCAGTGAATGAAGGTGAGATAAGTCAGCTAAAAATATGTAATTTTGATGTGTGTCACACTGCTGATAGAGATGGAAGGTGTGAAAAGGATGGTGGTTTTGTGTGTGCCCACCTTATCACAAATTTGCTTGTGGTGGTGGTACTCCCAGAGTGTGATGTGTAACAGCAGACAAATCAGATGCCAAAAGATAGGGTGAAGTGATTGGATTTTTTTAATAGGAGGTGTTAATCACTGGCTGCTTTGCAAGTCAGACTGCTAACTACTGTGGGCTTTTTTCTAAAAAAAAATACTGCTATCTGTACAGTAATTTCTATTTTCTGTGCAGTAATTTAAGGTGGCACAATCTTGATTTCCTGACAAGTTTCCTCAAGAATGTTAAAAAGTATTCACATTTCTGCCATCCAAGCGTGACTAATAGACACACCACTGAGGGCTGTCTAGATATTTCTGATACTACAGCACAATTTAGAGGTGTTTTGACCACTCTGAAGACAGCAGTTGGACATCCTGAAGAAGTTACAGTGGATAAAAGATGGTTGAGATCTCTCAGCTCCACCACAGAGATGGCTATGGGTTTAATTACTGCAGGGTTTTTGTGGTGCCCTCAGTAAGAAGGACTTGCAGCAGTGAATAGCCAACATCATAACCCAAGCTGACCAAATCCAGAAATCAGCTATAGAAACAGTGATGTTTTCCAGGGGAAGAAGTAAGTTCTTACACTCCAACTGCTTCACAGTATTCCTCTTAACAACCTGCTTGGAAGTCATGCTCATGACGCTGTAAGATTTTCTTTCCAATCTTACTTGGATTTGGTGATGCTCTTTTTTGTGCTTTTTAGGGAACATGATATTATGTGAAACACTATTGCTGTGCTCTGGAGAGGACTAGTGAGTGGTTTTTTTTGTCCTTCAGTCCTATTTACAGGTAATTCCAAAAATACTACTGTCAGTTTAGCAAGGGAAGTGTCTTCTTGTTTAGATCTATTCCATGCCAAGCAGAGACCTGTTTAGATAAAGCTAATTAGAAAGCAGGAGCCATGAGGGATGTGTCTTAGCCAGTACCCAAATTAGGCCTAAATGATAGTTGCTTCAGCATTTTGGGGATTGTCAGAATTTCTTTGAGGCTGTACAGAAGAAGAGCTGGGTACCTCTGGTGCAAATCTGGTGACTAGTCCAGAGATTAGATCAGTCGCCCATTTGTTGAGAGAACGTGGATCTGCATCCTCCTTTAGCCAAAAAGGTTCAGAGTGTAATGCCCTCCATTATGTCTAGCAGACACAACTATTGCCTGAAGCAAAGATGGCATTTAAGAATTTGGAGGAGCAGTTGTGATTAAGTGGGGCTTTTCATTGCATAAAAAGAAGAAAATACATTTCTGTACTCTGAAGATATGTTTTATCAGATCTCTAATCTGATAATCAATTTTAATTTCCTTGTCTGTGAAAGCTTTGTGTAATATGGAGGAACTTCAGAAGGTAAAGTAGGTTGAGCTATCCAGTGAGCCATTATTTCTCAAAGAAAACTCGTGAGTCAAAGCCAGAAAATTTTTCCTGTTGGATGCCTTTCCACACGTCTGTTTTGAAGGAGGATGTTGACTTTTTGATCTTTGAGTTGCATTTCAGGAAAATACCTGATTCTTGTTGTGAGGTCTTCATTCTAGAAGCTTTAATTTTGGTATCTCTGAAAGTTTTTTCCTCAGTATTATTCTGTGCCAATATGTTTTTTTAATGATTCTGATTTTTTTTTCTACCATACAGAGATTGTTTTAGTTGTTGTTTTGTTAATGCCTCTCCATTAAATGCCAAATGTTTGTAATTCTTGATCATGACTTGAAAACATCATTACTGTGCTCATATTTTCAGCCTGTCTTCTTTCTTTAAAAAAACAAATTAAAAAATCACTTTGGAATGAGTGAGTCATACTATTCTGTTGTAGGAGCGTTTTGTTTGTTAGGAACTATTCTTATGCACATTTGGTAGATTTATTACCCAAGGGTTACTTGGGTAACCGGTGCCTGTAACGAGCAGAACACATTGAGATTCCTAAGGAGTGGTCCAAGAATGGGTCAATTCTTTTTTCCTCTTTTAAGCCTTGCTAATAATTTAGTCTCTTTCCTGTGTCTTCTTCCTTTCACTATCACTAAAGGATATTTATTAGACATGTCCATTACCTTACTCTAAAGGAGCCTTCATACTCCAGCAGAGCTTTGAATGAGGAGGAAATTAAATTTAAGGTAATCTTTAGGGAGTTTTTTGTCCTCTTACTCAGTTCAGAAGAAAAGGGTTTCTGAATTATGTGGAGTTTAAAACCATGTGAATTCCTAATGCCTGAAACATAAAGTAGTAGTAATCTTCCTGTAGATAGAAACTGCTTAGGTTTTTAGAATTCAACAGATGAGCTCTAGAAGAGAAATCTTGTTGTTGAAGCAGTGTGTGACAGGCAAAAATTGCTCAGTTCATATGGTTTAAGTAAGGTTAAAGAAGTGTATTGATTTATTTATGGTATATCATTAACTAGCAATCACTGAACTATACTTTTAGGCTTAATATCAGCAGTACAACAGACAACCACAATACCTACCATTTATAAAATGGTAACAAGCAGCTGCAAATTTCTAAATGGCTTTCTGTAACTGATCCCGTGTGTGCTGTGTGCACACAGACACCCATCTCACAGGCCATGAGTGTGTAAGCTCCCTTACCTGAGTGTGCAGGACCCTCTGTCCACACACCCTTGCTGTAGGAGACTTGGGTACCCCCATATGAGCCTGGGGCCCCACCAACGCCTCCTGCCACACCCAGGAGGAGAGTGCACCCCGGGGTGTGGGTTCCAGGATTGCCCATGGTGGCTCTGGGGAAGCTGGAGGTGGCTGCTGACAGTACCCACGGGGTGGGGGGTGGCACTGCCAAGCTCCAGCACAGCCCCTGATGCCATGGGACCTCATCAGAGCCCATGGCACTGGGGTCTGCCCATGTCAAACAGGCCTGATGGCTGCTGCTTTCCCTCCAGACTTTCTGCCCCTATTACAAGTGTTAAAGCTTTTTTCATACCTCTTTTCAGGAAGGGTTCATCTGTTTGAAAAGTATTATGGTAATTACCTGGTTGCTACTTACTCCAGCTGATGCACTCCCTTCCTTTTTCATGGGATCTCTTGGGACAAGTATCCCCCTGTCAGTTTGCACTGTTTGCACTCACATCTTTATCTTAGCAGGCATTGTCATCTAGGCCCATTGCCTAGGGTGGGCTGTGCAACCACCTCTACCTTGGTGTCAAAATAAAAAAATGTAATTGTTCTGAAAGAATTTCACAGGTCAATTAAGTGTTACATTTTGTGTCCAGGTGCTGAGGAAGATGAGGATAGTGCAGTGATGACAACATCCAGAACAGTTCCAAAGCTACCAACTACTAGTGATGCATCCAGGGCTGAGACCACCACAGTGAAAATGCAGACCAAGGTGCCTGCACAAACAAAGGTGCGTGGCTGGAGAGCAAGACCATTTAAAATTATTCCACTGTACATTCTTGGTTTGATGCTAAATCTTCTAAGAGCACCCCCAAACTTTACTTACTACTACAGCCTGCTAAATTACTACAGAGCTGTTTGTTTTCATTCCTGCTGGAAAGTCTGTATGGCAACATCTGGATTTCACATGAAAGAAAAGAGAGATGCAAAATAATGTATGATACACTAGACAGTTTCTCAAGATACCTTTTAGTCTGAGCTGCACGTTTTTTACATTTCTCGAAGAGTTATTCAAAAATTCTGTTAAACTTCCCTTCTCAAAGGACAATGCTGTATAGTTTGGCTGTAGTTTGAACACTTGGCAGGTTCCATTTAGTATTTTAGTATTTCCTTCTACCATCATAGGTAATACTGTCTAAGTTACCCTCAAAGGTGTTCTGCATATAACATATCTGATGTGTTAATTTCAGAGTTGTTATTTTGTTCAGAGGCTGTTATTCTGATAAACATAGGCAATATTAAGAGCTGTTAGCTAAATGTACTTTCAGAGGTTTTAAACTCATGGGCAGTGTCTTTTCATTCCGACATGATGATGACAAATAGATCCAATTACAATGTCTAGACCAGCTTTCGGTGCTCTAAAAGCTTCCTATGTGTTGTGTTGGTATTGTGAAGTGTGTGCATGGAGCCACAGCTACATGACTGCCCACGGCAGGCAGTGACTGTGCCAACTTGTGGTCTGCCCTCTCTGTAAGCAATGCTCAGTTTTCTTTTTTGTGCCACAGTCACCTGAAGAAATTGATAAAGAGGAAAGGCCTGAGATGGATGCCAAGAAAAAGAGTGATGAGCCAGGAGATGACACCGATGTGTTCACTCAGAAGCATTCAGAAAACCTCTTCCAGAGAACAGAAGTTCTGGCAGGTAAGGCAGTGTTTACCAAGGTCAATCTCACCAGAAATAAAACGGAAAACGAGAGGATCCGTATCAAATAATGCAAACTCAATATTTGAGTTTTCTTGGCAGATTCGTGCTATTAAACACATTAGTACTAAGCACATTCATAGTGGTAGCCAGTGGTTGATTTGATGAGAATAAATTGGGCCTCTTGGGGAAATACTTAATAGCGAAGTCCATTGCTAATTAATTTGATGCTCACAAGCTGAATATCGCCGGCTGAGTATGTGGAGCTTTCACAGCTCAGAAAAGGATTTGGAATTTGACTGATGTTTGTAATGAAGAAATGTATTTCTCACTTCCCAAGAGCACATTGCTGTCTGGTCCATCTGGTGCAGATGAACACTGTTTGGGAGGAGCTCATGGCAGGCATAAATGGATGGAAAGGGATGGATAAGGACAATCCATTAGGGTACAGAGATCCCTTAAGATAAAAGAGGATCTATTTCTATGCATAACCCAGGGAGGCACAAGCTGGCCACCAATGTTTTCACTTACCTGTGAGATTTTTTTTGGCCTAAGGACTGTGTTTACAGGTATACTTTCCCCCCATGTATTTGGGAGTTGAGAGCCATGAAAGTCATATAGTTTTGGACCACCAATCATCTTCTATGAGCATCAAAATGTGAAATAGAGCTTTAAATCCAATCAGTGGAAGCATGTGGGTTTCCTCTTGAAGTCTGGTTGGGAGTTGATACTTTTCACACACTCTTAACTGCATGAAGTCTTCTCTCCTGTTATTGATCAATAGGAAGTTTATTTCAGCGTAGAGTTAGAGTGAAGACTGACAGACAAAAGTAAAAGCCCATTTCTTAGCTAAGGTAACAAAATATTTTAAAGTTGAAAATGTAACTGTTGAAATGAGTTTGAAAGACAGTTTTATTCTCTGGCAGTACTAGTGGTCTTCTTAGTTGAGGTTTTGAAAAAACTTTAATAACTTTTTTAAAACTGGGTTGTTGGATCTCTGACTTGTAAGCGGAATGTGATTTTAAATGATTGCCTTCATGAATGCCAACAAGCTTTCTGACAGTATATTTCAGGATACTAATAATGAAGACAGTTGCATAAGGGGAGCCCTTTCCTGCAATTTGAAAATAATAGCAAACTCATTGTGTGAGATGAAAAAGAAATATGGTGCTAAACTTGTTTTACTGGCATATTCTGACTCTCTGTTTCTTTGATTACAGCTGTTATTGCTGGCGGAGTTATTGGTTTTCTTTTTGCAATCTTCCTTATCCTGCTGCTGGTGTATCGCATGAGAAAGAAGGATGAAGGCAGTTACGACCTTGGTGAACGTAAACCATCCTGTGCTGCCTATCAAAAGGCACCAACTAAGGAGTTTTATGCATAAAATTCCTATTTAGTGTCTCTATTTATGAGATCACTGAACTTTTTTAAATAAAGCTTTTGCATAGAATAATGAAGTTTTTTTTTTTTCATTAAAGAGCCATTATGGCACCTTTATGATAAAACCCCATTGTATTTAAAACTTTTCACATATTCGTTTAAAAATGTAAAATTAAAACTTAACATTTGCAGTGTTCTGTGAATAACAGTGGCAAAGCATTATTTTATAAAACCATTGATGTTCACTGAATGATTTTTAAAACTTTATGCATAAATATAAAATAATGAAAATTATTGTTTTATCCTATGGTTCAATGAAAGTTGTTTAATTTTGGTCAGCATGTCTCAGATTGATCTTACAAGTTAGTTTTTATTTCATTAATTTATCTGTTTCCAAAAAATGCCTTTTTGTAGTTGTCATGGTGCAATTTGTCTTCAGATAATTCAGATAACAGTAACTTTTAGTGTAAATGTAATTTTTCAGCTATGTAAACTTCAACCTCCACTTTGTATAAATTTAAGTGTCAGAATATCAATTTTACACTTTGCATTGTTTCTCAGCGTACCTGTAGCTTCAGTGAGATTTGTAACAGCAAATTAATGTGTAAAATTGGATTATTACTACAAACTGTATAGTCGTATTCTTACTAAACAAATCTCCTGTAAGGAAGATTTGTAGTAAGCTACTGACAAACCTAAGCAAACCCAAAGACTCTAACAGTATTTTGAGAAGTTGCTGCAGATTTCTATGGCCACTGTATTTGTTAATTATTTGCAATTTGAAGGTACCAAGTAGAGGTTTAAATTTTTGTTCTTTAAAAATGCATTTAAGTTGTAAACGTCTTTAAAGCCTTTGAAGTGCCTATGATTATATGTGACTCGTTGCAGACTGGTGTTAATGAGTATATAACAGTAAAAGAAAATGTTGGTATTTTATAAGCACAGACAATTCTAATGGTAACTTTTGTAGTCTTACATGGATAGACATAATTGTAATTTGGGAACATAAACACTACTGAATAAATCATGTGGCCTAATACTGAGAATTCTATTGTGATATACTTTTGTATGTTTTTCATTTTATGTCTATTTGCTTATGTTTTAATGTCACAGAGTAGATCTAGTAGATCTTAAAAATCCAGACCAAAAAAAGAAAGGCTGTTGATCAAGGTGATCCTCACACCAGATTGATTGCTAAGGTGGCAGAGAGAAGTGGGAATGTTTAAGTCTTGCATCTGGTGTATTAGCTGTGAGACATTCGACTTTTGCATTATGTTTAATGGCAGCGTCGACACAGGCCTGTTCTTCCTGCAAATGTTGTTTTCCCTACTGTAAAATTCAAAGGAGTACCCCAGTTCATTTACTGTGTGTATTTGTTTTTGATCTTTGTTCACGTTTGTTTTCTTCCCTGTCCGTTTGGAGAATTTTGGGTTATTCTGCTCAGACTCCAGCAGAAGAGTTGAGACAAGTGGAATTTCTTCATAATAGAAGAAAGAAATATTTCAAGTAGAAGAGAGAAGTCTCTGTTGCTTTGACCTTAGATAGGTGCTGGATAGAGTGACACAGGGAGAAGATGATAGTCTGCCTCCTTATATTGTGCTTTGTAACAGACAAATGGCTTCGTCTTCTGCTCTGTTGACCTCTTCACTTTTTATTTTTGAGATTCCCAAAATCCAGGTGTTCAGGATGTCAAGCTGAAGTGCTTTTCGGAAATGGCAATGTATTGTAAATAAGATCTGGTAGCTCTTCGGATAAGAGTTGTGCAACTTGTATTTGTTGCTGTCCCAAGTTCAGTGGTCATTTAGGAACAAAAGAATGCTATCCTGTGCTAAAATATTTAATATATTGCTTTTTACTTATACTTAACTGGCAAGTTTTTCAAAGCCATACAAGTTCAGCAAGTAAAAACAGGGTAAGAATTAAACAGGTATATCTTGTGCAATATTTAGTGAACTTCAATTAGTAAAATAACTGCTTGAAATAACTGTGCCAAGAAAAGAAAATTTCTGGCAAATGCTGTGCCACTGCTGTAAAATAAAGCATTTGTTAAAGTGCCAAAATAAAGTCTACTATGCCTAAACTAATACTTTATTTGTATAGTCTGACATCCAGTTTTTTGAAGCCCGCTTTGCTTAAGGTAGTAGATCTGAATTTCTTTCAAGGGTGCAATGAATATTGCTGTAAGTATAGCTATAAATATTAAACACCAGATAAACTGTCTTCTTCATAAGCAAATTGATAATAAATAGCTATTTTGATTTTATTTATGTATGTTAGTCTGCCTCTATATCTGCTGTACAGGCCACTTTATCCAACATAGACATCTATTGTAATTATTCAGACTACCAAATATTATGTTTGTCTGGTTCCTCCTGCATCTGTTTACAAACAGAAGCAATGGTAAATTTTCAGCTTTTATTTCACCATTTGCCTTTTCTTCCCTATACATTCATTATCCACTCTATTACATGCAGAAGAGGTTTAACGCTTCAGCTCTGTACGTGGACCTGAAATATTGCAGTCTTCCCACCCTCCCTAACAAAAACCTGAAACTTTTGAACATGCAGTAGGTGTGTTAATAGGATTTATCATCTCATGATCTCTTTGCCTTTCTGTTTTCAGTGCCAAATCAAACTATTAGGGAAAAATTCTAACAGAGCTGTCATCTTGGTTATAAGCATAAATTCAGTTTTCATCAGTCTGCAAACCAGTCTGATGCAGACACTTGACTCCCAGCAATGCTGTTCAGAAGAAATTGGCAGCCAAGTGGGTGTCTCTTACGTTGAGGCTTCCTAGCACGAGTTGGTCTTCGGTTTCCTTTCCCTTTTGTTCTCTGCTTCCTGGATGTGTTCTAGCAATAGTCTGGCTACTCATGGATGTTGCTGGGCAGCTGGCAGTCTCGGTGCCAGGCTGTGGTGCTGCGCCACCTGCCCTCAGCTAGCGATGGTTTTTCCTAGAGACCCTTGGCTCTGCTCTGCCAGAGCCACTGCAGCAGCTCTGGAATTCCTCAGCAATCTGATACAGTGTCTCCTTGTGATTGATTGGCTCTAGTGTTTATCAAAATGCCATTTTGCTTTGATTTATGCTGGGTTATAAATTGTTACTTCCTCTTAGATTCTTAGTAAAGGAAGCCAAATGCAACTAGTGTAAAGCTTATGCTGAAAGAAGGCTCTCGCCTTTGCTTTATTCATAGCAAAAATATTCAGAAGTTGAGTACATGGTTGCTCTGCTTGCCAGCTTTATGAGTGAATTGTAGTTCATGTTTACAAGCTGCCTAGTGAGCTTTTTCTTCACTTTGAGCATTGCGCTTCACTGAAATAGGATAAATTAAAATAAAAATTGTTCTCTTGCATCTCCTAACAAGAAAGTATCATATTTATAACTTTGACTAGTTGCTCCTTTTTTTTTTTTTTTTTTACTTAGACCTATGTGTGGAAATGATGGTGCAGTCTTAAATGACAGATACTATTTTTAAGCAACACATGGAATACAGGAAACTTTCATGAGGAAAAAGGTATCTAGATAAACATTAAATAAACCACTATTGGAGTAAGGCAGATGATTATATTATGCTGAGTATTTATGTATTTTGCTTAAGGAAGCAAGTAAGAAGGGAGGAGGAATCCAAGGAGGAAAACTCTCTGTGGAAACTATTATTCTTACAGATGGAAATAATATAGCTAATTTTTAGACTTGAAATCAGTTATATTTGTTACTTAGCACTTATGTAAGCAGACTGGCATCATTTCCTTTAAGGAAATATTTGTTGTCCACTTTTAATGAGCATTAATACTAATTTTGTTACACTTAACAAAAGGCTGTGTGTCCCAGAGCTCTGAACTTTGGGGTGAAAACTCCTTGCTGGGAACTTTTAAGAGTATTGCCTTTCCAAAACTTTCATCAGGCTGAGCGAACACGACTTTGCTGTACAGTTCATCTGAGAAAAGACAGCAAGTATACCATTCCCTGGCATGTCTTCTGCTTCTGGGATGGTTTGTGGCTGGAGCAAGAGAGGGGGATGCTGACATGTGCATTTGATTTCCTCAGCTCTCAGGCTGACCAGGCACTGGGTTCAGCTGCGTGGGTGGGAGTGGGGGAGCTGTAACCCAACCCTGCCAGGGGAAAAAAAGATGCTTTGCTGAGGTTTCTTCCTCTGTGATGTAAAGTAAGTTGTGTATTTTTTGCTTTGAAATCAAATAAATGATAAAATTTAAGATAAGTAGAGCTAGAAATGGAGATGTGGGTGCCTGCCCTGGCCCCTGTGAACCAATTTCACATGTGCATTAGATGTGCCAAGTAGCTGCTTATGTGGGTGGAAATCTGAAAATCCCTCTGTGTACTTGGAGTATCTGAGTTTAGTTCATAGTGGGAATGAAGGGGAGGGGGCAGAACTCCTTTAGAACTGCAGACATTAATTGGGGGTGAGTGGAAAGAAGGCAGGAAGAGAAACTGTCGTGACAGCTCCTGTTTTCCACTGAAAGTTAACAAGGCATTTTGTTTTCCTGAGTTGTTACCATTGCACTGAAATTGTCCTTCACAGAGAGAATCTCTAGGCAGGAGAGCGAGCAGGTGCTGGTGTCATACCCTGAGAGACATTCCTGGATGCACACAGCTTCCCAGTGATTCAGAGATGTTGCCAATCACAGCTTCTGCTGGTGGTTCAACCCTGGAATTTTGGCTGCAGCAAAGCAGGTGAAGGACCTTCAGGGTTGACCCTGAGCGTATCCATCCTGCTGCCCACACGAGGTGCTGGGAGGGTGACAGGAGGCAATGATTGGGGTGCTGCACTGCACTTGGAAGGGTCTGCGTTGTCTTGTCCATGGGAGGTGGAAAGAAAAGGATGAGATGTGCAACAGGGACTTTGCAGTCAACACATCCTTTTATCTATTGAAGCAAGTTTCCATTTCTTTCCCATGCTTGGAACATGTCGTACTTTCACTACATCGGACTATTTTAATATATATTTTTATGGCATAGCTTGCAGAACTCCTTAGCTTTTTAATTCACATGGCAGCTTTAAATCTGTAGATGTAATAGATCTGTAAAATACTGTAGTTTGACTGGGGCATAGTGCCTCTGTCTCTCACGACCAAAGGTCAGGTCCAAGGAATTCCTCCATCCTGGCAGTTCAGCCCTGGCCTGGAATGAGAGGAAGTAGGAATGTTTGTGCAAAACTTCCAGAAAAATATTGCAAAACCTGTAATAGTTTGTTGAAAATAAACAGAGCCCAAGTTCTCTGTAGGGGGTGACTTTAATTAATTTTGATTTCTTCTGGGGTATTATGCAGATTTTTTTCCCATGGATTTTTATTTGATGAATGCAGAGGAAGCTTCTGATATTTTTTCTCTGTTTAATCCAAGCGCTGACGTATAAGGAACAATACTTCCACCAGGCAATCTACTTGAAGTTTATCTAGTGGTGGGAAACTAAGCTCAGTGGAGGAAAAAAGCTCTGTGTCCTAGTTACCCACCCACCTTGTATAGCCATATGTAGTCCTAGAGTGTAAACAAAGTTTGGTACCCATTTTCCTAGGCTCCTGTGGTGGAATAGGAGCTTTTTCTAAACACTGCAGGTCCCCAAAGGATACCAAAAAGAAATGAGAACAGACTTCCTTTCTGATGTTTTTGTGTCATAACCCATAATACTAACACTCCTCTCCTTCCTACTTCCCTTTCTAAGTATAGCAGCAGGGAGAAGTCAACAACCATCACACTAAATGGTACTGAAAGAATGTAAAACAGCCCGAAGTTCAGTTTTCATCATTCATCCCTGTAATTTTCAATACCACAGAGCTAACACAAGAGTCTCTTGTGAAAGAAGAGAAGCAGAGCATGTGCTTCCTTCTGGACCAGCCCACAGTGCCAGATGAGTTAATGCTGACTTAGGGAAAGTCTCAGATGGCAAAGGGAATGTCTCACTCCTGCTCAAACCAAACAGCCTGAATGAAGGACCCTGCCTTGCTGCATTACCTCACTGCCAGGCTGGCGACTGTGCCACTTCCATGCTGGTGAGCCAAGACTGCAGGAGCAGTTCTAGTGAATCTTCATTATCTGAACTCTATCCCGCAGGAAAACCTTCCCTATGAATCTCTATAATCTTAAATTATTGACTGCAATCAAAACAGCAGCTAGAAACTTGTCTTTAAATCATCAGCTTTCACCCTGTTTTGCATTTGCTCAGATATTTTCCTAAAGAAAATTAATTTTTATTGGCTGGTAAACAAGATGCTTGCTAACTCACAATTTATTTAATCTTTACACTAAATTTTGCTCTGCAGTAGTACAGATTGTTTTCATACTTAGACCCTTACAAAGCTTAACTTCCATTTTTTTTGTATTTTAATTTTTCCATTCTGATTTGTTAAAATGGTAAATAAATATTTATTTACCCGCTAATTCAGTTTATAGTTTTTATTTGTTTTAACTTACTTTTCAGTGTAAGTTGAGAATTCTTTATGAATGCATGAAAATAGCACTTCTTATAAAGTAAAATATATTAGGCCCATCAGAACAAAGATTAGCAAAACTATTTTGACTATAAAGCATGTGCAATTATTGTAACTTACTTATTAAGCAGAAGCATTTCTGCTAGTTACTGAATTAAGTAATTCCAATCACAATGTCCGTTAATACTTCAAAACCAGCAAGTCTCAGTCTGTCTTCTTTTTTTTCCTTAAGTAGGAGTACAAGGTTTCTACTTTTTCAGCTTCTAAGTGGTTTCATAAAAAATAAAAAAAAAAAAGAAAAAAAGAAAAAGAAAAAAATTATACCCACAGAAGAGCTGTCAAAGCGTCTAAAGTTTTCTTTTATCATCTCAAAAATTGGTTACAGGTGCCCAGCCATGTGACTTCTCCCAGTTTGTGGTTTGATTCCTGTAACAGCTCTAGCAATAGAAATCATAAGTTTTTCTCTTCCAGTCCATGCTTTTTATAACACAATTTCAGCCACTAAAAGCCAAGCAGAATTTTACTTTAGCCTTTCCTAATTGGACTTTCAATGCAGATCCTGAAATTCCATAGACTTGTTCAGCTCTGGCTCTTGTAAGAAATGCTGTACCTGTTCTTAAAGAAGCAATATGTTCTTTTAGACAATCTCTCAGTTTATAAAGTTTTCACTTTTCAGCATGTTTATCAAAACTTTCAAACCGTGATCAGACTTTGCAAATTTGAGTAGGAATCATGCCACCTTTTAAGTATATACCATAGAGGATCAGAACTCCAAAATTTTAGTTAGTTTTGGAAGTAACACATTACTCTCTTGCAGAATCACATTTTTTTAAAGTTTAAATGATTAATGTGTGACTTGAGCAGCCTGTCTTGTAGTTAAACCTAGAAAGAGATATTGATGAAGCTAGGTCTCAGAGCATGAATCACACATTGAGTTGTGTCTGTACTCAAAACCTGTCACAAAATAAAGTACCCCTCACTTTTGGGCCTGTTCAGATGATAGCAAGCTATTTTAGCACTCAGTTTCTGTGTATCTATCTAGTATCTGCCACTCCAAGAGCACTCTCCTTCCCAGTAAAATGGCTGGCTGAAGCTTCCTGAGAGAAGTCACACTTCTACCCAGCCTCCCATCTGCCTCTGTTAGATGGAGGTTTTATGTTCACATCCTGTATGAGCACTATGATGTGTTCATAGAAAGATGGGATGGTTTGGGTTAGAAGGGACCTTAAAGATTATCTAGTCCTGTCCCCCCTGCCCTGGGCAGGGACCCCTTCCACTAGACCAGGTTACTCAGAGCCCCATCCAACCTGGCCTTAAACACTTCCAGTGATGGAACACTTCCAGCAAGGGGGACTGCTTGACACAGTTCAATTCAGGCCAAGTCCAGAAACAAAGGATGTATTTTATTTGCATTTTTAAAACTATCCATGGATTTAAATTTGTCTGGGACAAATATGAGTGGAATAAGTCAAATCTGGATTTTGAGTAAATTGAACCTGGGTTTTATTCTCACTAAAATACTGAGAAGAATGAAGGTACCTAGCTCTAGGAGAGAGAGTTCTTGAGAGAAACTGTAATTGTTCACTGTAAGGAAAGCTCTTTAGAGCAGTATTGAATGTATTTTTAATGCAAATATATCATAATTTATGTCAGACATCGAAATACCTTTGCTTTGTAAACACCGGAGTGGAGGCAGACCCATGTATATTGCTTGACCAATTGCTACCTGAAAACTGAAAATCTGTAGGAATGAACAGGGAAGGCTCCTTGCACATCTGGTTTTGCATCAGGTGCCCATGCTTTGTTTTCCCTCTATGGCAGCCCAAGTCACACAGTTTATAAGGAGATTCAAGTGGGATCATGTTCCACCAATTTTTACCAAAACCCTGTCTGTGGTATGGCAAACCCATTGCCCCTGTAAGAAAACATGCAGTAGTCTGTGGAGAAATCACTCTGCCAGACTATGTCTTTAGCAGCAGATTTTGCTGACAGAACTTATGTGGGGTCATGAATTGTGGACATTTTTATGTCCCTGGATCATGTGTGTTCATCATGGCTTTTTTGAGATGTTGTGTGCCTTTGCTCCTAGAGCCTGTAACAGCAGAAGGGCTTGCAGTTGCCAGGAGCACATATACAGTGGCATTTTGCTGCTGGCTATCTTGGCTGGTGTTACTCGGAGAGGAGACTTCACTTTGGCAGGAGAGGGTTCATTTTGTTGGCTTGTATCAGCAATGCATAGAAAATTGAGGCAACTAATGCTGACTTCTGACTGCAAACCTACATAGGCCAGGTTGCAGCTACGATGCCTCCCAAGGAAGCACCCCCTACCAGCCCACTGCTGGCAGATGTTCAGTTCTTGCCTGATGATCTGATCCTGATACCTGAAATAAACAAGTCTCTGACACAGTAGCAAAAAAGCAAACAGACCTGTGTAGAAAAATACATGTTTTGAGGTGCAGGCTGTTTTTCTTTCACTATGTCCCTGATTTTTTCCCATTACTAGGATATATTTATTTGCTGCTAGGCTGCATAAATGGAGACATATAAGAACAAGCTTAAATACTTCCTTCTGCAAAGAACTGAAGAAAAACTGTTCTTTGAAACTTACGAGTAATTCTGTTCAGCTCCTTTAACAGAAAAAAAAGAGGGAATTAAAGGTGAAGTTTGCATTAATTGGCAGTCCATTTTTACCTGCCTACAGTGCAAAGCAACAGAGAAAACCTTAAAATGAAGAAAACATCTTGTAGTGGTTCTAAAACCCACTGTGGACCTAAAGGAGACTTTTGGGAGTAAAAAAATGTTTAAAAAAATTAAAAATTGCTATGCTAAAGTAAATAAATGTCATAAAATGGGTATACTCCTAAACAAGGGATAATTGGTATATTGGTAATTCTTCAGTCTGTACAGTGTGCTCCCACTTCAAACACCTTTTGTATTTGGACCTGTGCTGGCAGCTTTTCAAAGGAATCTCATACTTTCTTCTCTCCCCCTCCCTACTTTGCATAATAATTAGTATGTGAATATGCTTGTGATTTCTTCTTATTATTTTAATACAGTCATATTTTAGAGACTTCAATAAAGCTTGGAGGACAACCAAAGCAGATATTGCTCCAAAAGCCATGCTGTCTAAATGGAGTGGAAAACCAAAGCACAGCAAAGTAGCATCATGTCACTCCCTCTTCTTTGCAGGGGGAAACATTGTACCAAGCAATTGTGCATCAGAAGAGATTCAGGAACCGCTCAGGCAGTGTTTTGTGCCTAACAGCACACTCCACCAGTTGCTTCACATGCTGTATAATAGGAGGTGAAAAAATCCAACAGTAAGTAGTGTCATATGTCCTCATTTTAGGTTGAATTCCCCTTTCCAGGAGTTAGGTACCAGTTATTCCTTGAAGCACCAAGTTACAAACAGATAATTCTGATTATTTTTGACATTCATATATATCCAACCCCTTTCTTTAATAGTAAGTTCTTGACTCTGACACTGTTTCTACTAGTATAATCACAGAAGTGATGCACCCATACAGATACCTTCAAACACCTGATAGTCTTTATGAGTTAAAGAGTATGCAAGATGGATGACAAAGATGATTTCTGGATGGTGGGGCTGGGATTTTGTCCAGCATAATAGCCTATAAAGTTTGTGAAACTGATCACAAGACTCTTCTGCTCCAGACTCCCCCAGATTTACAATTACAGTCCTGAGTAGGGAAAACCAAGCAATCCAAAAGTCTTGAGGTTGTAAACAAATCTATGTATTTAGTGAATAATGCAAAATAGAGACAATCACATAAGAGATGGGTATAAGGAAAATACCCTTTCCGAAGTTAAATGAGTATTGACGTGTTTCAAACCTATAAGCAGATTTGTGCATGTTGCTGGCTGAAGAGGGGTGGAGCTCTAGGTTTTGTTGTTATGCCTCTTAACTTGCTTTTGTTACTCCTCTGGCAAGGACAGCGGGAGACTAAAGTAGAGAGTTCACTACCCTCTGACCTGGGATTAATGACAGCTACACCAAGATATCTCTATCCTTCTGACTATTTGATGAAGGAGAAAAAAAGATGGCCTGGCTCTCCTTTCAACTTCTTGGTATAGAAGGATTAGCAAAGGAAACTAATTAAGAAAAAAATAATGGGAAATGAATTGGGTGAAGTGATTTAATTGTTAAGGGAGCAAATGAAATTACTCTCATGTATCAACCAAAATCCTAAATGCATATACTGCAAGTACAGTTTTACACGAGCTTGTTCATGAAAATGCCCTGCGTTCTCTCTTGCTGAAACTGAAAAGGAAGGCTGTACATTGGTAGTTAAGTTCAAGGTATTGTGGGTGTAACAGCCAAACTTTGAGGATATAATATTTTCTTGCACGACTTTCAGTGACATATTTATCACATGAATCACTGTATAAGCTCTTTCCAGAGATACAGTACTAGATGGACGCTTACAGCTTACAGGATACTACAAGTAAAGAATATACAGAATGTGCCACAAGGAAGGAACCAGAAAGGAAAATCTCTGACAGCCATTTCCTTGTGTAGCATTTCTGTTGAAGCAGTTGTTTTGTTACCCTCAATGGAACAGGACTCTTAAGGACTGTGGCAGTTTGAGAAATATGTTGTTTCATCCCACCAGTATGCTCCCTGATCTGTATTGCAGAAGACACAGTCCCAGCTGCAAAAACAGACTGTTCAGATGCTGTACTGAGAAATACAAGTGAAAAAATACAAATGAGTCACCTCAAATACAGAGGTGGAGGAGTCAGGTTGGCAGGAACAGCCATTATCTTATAATAATGTGTTCCAAATCCCTCCTCAAGGTACACACCCATGAAGCTCATTAGTATAACTCATTTCACTGAGGCAGAAAGTTCATGAATATTGGAATACAGTGTTGAATACTAGAGGGAAATTCTTCAATGTCTTCCTGCTACAGCAGCTTTTTGGAAATGCACCAAGGGCTTTGATCATAAAAACCCTTACCTTTAAGCACCTGGGTAGTTCCATTGACTTAGAATAAAATGAGAACTTTAATTCAAGTGTTTGCAGATTAAGAACCATGTTTGTATTTTAAGATCTTATCTACAGAAGAAATTGCACTCATTTACCTAAGCGTTTTTATAAACACACCTTTATTTAAATGAGTGCAATGTTACTTCTGCAGGCGGCCACCATCTGAGGAGCAGTGGTCCTGCCTCAGTTCCTAGGAGTGTGAAGGCAGGAAAGGCTCTTAGGCAGCTGGAAAACATCAATGAACGACACAAGCAAAATTGCCATGCTCTGAAACACTCAGAAGGATGCTGCTACTGTGCAGGCAGCAGGAAAGGCTCCTTGTGCTTCATCCATTTTCTGTGTGCCTTGCACCAGTATCACACATTCGCTATGGAAGTGCAATCATAGAATTATCACACCATCATAGAATGGTGTGGGTTGGAAGAGACCTACAAACTGTCTCGTTCCAGTCTCCTCCCATGGGCAATAACACCTTTCAGTACATCACGCTGCCCCATCCCAGCTGGCGTTGAGTATTTCCAGGGAAGGGGCATCCATAACTTCTTTGGGAGGCAGTGCCTCACCGCCCTCACAGGCTCAGTCCCCTGGAAAACCCGCTGGTGGCGGGTGATGCTATCAGTCCCCGGCGTTGGGCAGCAGTGGCCGGGCCGGGCCCGCCTGGGCTGGGGCCGGGCTACGAGGCGCCAGGGCCGGGGGCAACGCGGGCACCGCGGGTCCCGAGCGGCGGCCCGGCCCCTCCCCTCCCACCCCCGCGGCGGCTCCTCCTTCCCCCATCCGCAGCCGGCTGGGCTCAGGGCTGTGCCGCCGCCGCCCGATCTGCACGGGGAAGGTGCGTGTTTGCTCTGCCCACCGCTTCATCCTCTTCCTTTTCGTCCTCCTCCTCCTCCTCCTCCTCCGCACAGGGCGTTCTCCCGTGCTGCCCGCGCTGCTCCGCCGGGCTGTAGCGCTTCTTCGGGAGGTTTCGGCTCCGGAGGAGAGGCGTCTGGCCGCCATTCTCGGCGCCCAGTTGGGCTCAGTCCCGGCTGCTTGTCTCGCTTCGGAGCCGTGCAGCGTGTGCTGCCGTTCGCCGCCCCTCACCCGTCCCGCAGTGGGGCCTTGGCCCGCTGGGCCGCAGCCGCGGTGCTGCCGGCCCTGCCCCGGTCGGCGGGCTGGAGCTCCCGGCCTGGCAGCGGGGGTCGGGACCGCCTCGCTGTATCCGCTGTTCCCCTTTGCTGGACTGACACCAGCATGGTCGTACTCGAGGAACATGGACATTCCATCGCGTCTCGCAGCGGAAAAGAATCTGGAGGTGCTTGTGGACAGCTGGCTGAACATGAGCCAGCAGTGAGCCCAGGTGGCCAAGAAAGCCAATGGCATCCTGGCCTGGATCAGCAATAGTGTGGCCAGCAGGACCAGGGCAGTGACTGTCCCCCTGTACTGGGCACTGGTTAGGGTACACATCAACTACTGCATCCAGTTCTGGGCCCCTCAGTACAGGAAGGACATTGAGGAGCTGGAGCTTGTCCAGAGAAGGGCAGTGGAGCTGGGGAAGGGTCTGGAGCACAAGTGCTTTGAGGAGCAGCTGAGCGAGCCAGGGGTGTTTACCCTGGAGAAAATGAGGCGCAGGGGACTTTTTAATTCTCTACAGCTACCTGAAAGGAGGTTGTTGACACATGGGGGTCGGTCTCTTTTCCCAGGTAATAAGTGACAGGACAAATGAACATAGCCTAAACTGTGTCAGGGGACTTTTAAGTTGGACATTTGGAGGAATTTCACAGAGTGATTAGTGACATTGGAATGGACTGCCCAGGAAGTGGTGGAGTCACCGTCCCCGGAGGTGTTTAAGGAAAGACTGGACATGGCACTTTGTGCCAGGGTCTAGTTGATGTGGTGGTGTTCAGTCAGAGATTGGACTCAAAGATCTCAGAGGTCTTTTCCAGGCTAATTGATTTTGTGATTCTGTGAAACAAAATCCTTTCTTACCCTCTTGTTCCTATTAATTTAAAAACAAATACGGGCTTGAAGTTGGCAGTCACACAGTGCTTGGGGATGCCTGGTCAGTGTTAGACAAGGCATGATGCTCTGCCATGATCCTGAAGTGAGCAAAGTTGACAGCAGTCACTGACCGAAAGCTAAAAAATATATAAATATTGTGAATATAATATATAAAAATATTAGAAAACATAAACATGAAAAATATGTAAATTCCGTGGTCTGAATCAGATTTGACTAAGAAAGCATTAGATGCAAAGGAACCTTTTGAATATAGTGGTTATATCTGCCAAGTTGTAAGTGTGCTCAAAACTACAAAAAGAACAAATTCAAGATACAAGTGCAAGAATTTTGTTTGTGTATTAATTACTTTTTTTCCTCCAAACTGCAGTATTTTGAGGACCTGACTTTCCTAAGTGCTGCATGAGTACCAAAAGTACCTGTTCAGACAGTGCCATACACAAAGGCGCCTAAAATCCTAATGTCTTGTTAAGTGAACCTTAATTTTCAAAATTTTGCCTGTCTGTTGTTTTTGCTCTATTCAAAATTAGATCAGTTTTTACCATTTCTGGAGCTACTCTGGAGATTCTCTAGATCTGTTGTAGCAGTGTTGAAATCTATTGATTAGAGTATGTGAGTGTTTCTTCTCACAAAGCAATACTTGGGATGGCAATACAGCAGACTTCCTGTGTGGCAATGGAATAACTGCTTGCATCTTCATCTATCTGTAATGTATCTCTCTATTTTAGCTTGTGAAAATTCATGATTTAAGTTAGGGTGACAAAAGCTGGCCTTGATTTTGTTCTGGCTAATTTTCTGCAGGGATGAAAGCTTTTATTAGAAGTCTTTCTCATGCTTACCTGTCAGTTCTTAAAATCACCTTCCAATGTTGTCTGTTGCTCCTTCTGTTGTATTATTATTTTTAATAAAGTCTCAAATCCTTATTTCCACAAAGAAACCCCACAAAGCCTGCCATGTACATGAGAGTTCTTATGTCCCGTTTCCTTTTAAATTTTGTCTAATTCCCTTAGACATATCCACCCTATCTTGAATAGCATCTATCTATTGTCCCTTTCAATCAGTTTTACTTTACCCAAACTTCTGTCATTCAGATGAAGGCTGTGCAGATAAACTTGGATCAAAGCCACCACAGCATTAGAGGTTCATACAAAGCCTTTGTCTTACCTGATCTTGTTTCTTGGTCTTTAAAATACATATAATTCTTTTGAACAGCGAAACAATAAGTTAGTGAATCAGATAAAAACAGATTGCAAATCTGGGCTGGGGAAGAACAACCTGTCATTGACCCCTGTTGGGAGACATCTGTTAGCAAAAGCTCATATAAATTCGTATGTGTTTTATAACACGGTTTTGCAAATGCCTGCATGTCTTTAATGCCGATTTGAGAAAGGAAGCAATTTATAATATCTTACTGTTGATATAATTGCAGAAACTCATAATGCACATGGGATTCTTTTATCTATTCCTGCTATATTGTATAAAACTTTCTTGTTTTAAGATTGAAAACTTTGCCTTGTCATATCTTCCGTTCTTTTCGATTGTGGGAGGATGAAGATGAAGGGTGGCAGTACATCTAAGAGGTAGCAGCTGCAGGGGTGAAATATTTTGCCTAAAGAAGTACTTTGTGGGTAGAAATGTACGAAACGATTACAATCTTGAAGCTCTACAGTTCTTTCTGTTCTGTCTCGACAGGAAATATTATCTGTCAAAAACTGCGTTGCAGTAATCTTTCACTTTTGTGTTGCCAAATGTCTGCAGTAATCTCAAAGTAGTGAAATAAATGTAAGTTCTTTCTTCACTTGACCCCAAGTCAGTTACATTTTCACTATGATGGCAGTAGTGAAGTTTTAGCTCAGATGTGTAATCTCTTAAATGCCAATTACTCGATTAAGTCAGTATTTTTGCCAGAATCTTTGAAGAATTCTTTGGTCTTTTTTGTTTCAGTTTCACAGTACAAGAAAAAATTGTATGTGAGCATGAGAAAAATGTTAACCTTGTTAGCCTATAGTTTTTAAAAATGGTAATTTGGTACCTTGATCTTACAAGATACTTGATTTCTGATTTTGAGATGGACTGGACCAGTGGTGGGAGGTTTGCTTTAAATTTATTTATCTATCTACCTACCTACCTACCTGTTTTTTTATTTAATGGAAAATATTCAGATACTTGGCTCATTTGGATTCTTTCTTTATTTCTGTAGGTATTAATAATAGTAATGTTTTATCAGACTATTTAGGTCTAATTAACATAGGTCTCTTCTGTGAATTTTCTCCACAGTGGATCAGAGAAAAATGTAGAAATCCCTTTGGTGCTATTGCTGCCAAGAGACACTTGATAGAAGTATCTAATGAATAGACGTGTAGATTAAAATACATCTCTAAGAATTTATGTATTTTGGCAAAGTGTTTTATTGTACTACACACTGCAGTCAGAGGTATGGCAGAGGACCCGTGATCTTACAACCTGACTTCAGGAGAATACTAATGCTGTTTTAAAAAGGAAAATATATCAGTCAAATCTATCTCACTTCTCTAAGATAAATTTTAAATCAATGATCATTATGCTATAGTAAGAGGAGGTCACTCTCAGGTCACATATCATAGACATTCCTTACATCATCGGAGTTATAAACAACTAAGTTTATTTTAAACTTGCCTGAGTGACCATCTTGCATTTAGTTCGACTGAGTGAGAGTTTCTACAGGCTCGGGATTTGCCCAAACCTGATTTGTGACCCCACAGACTCAGCATCTTGTCCAACTGAGAATTGCTGTCACCCTTTTAAAGCCTGTTTTAGTACTGATGTGAGAAGACAGTTATGGGTTTAAATTTTTTGTTGCCTATGTGTTCTTTCTTTCTTTTTCTCAAGTTGCTCGTTAAGGTGACTGATCTTTTCCTTAAATGTAGTGATAGCACATTTCCTGCTCGAACACACTGTATTAAAGGGAATGAGACCACTCTTCTCTCCTCCTCAAATTTTTCTAGCTTTCATCTGCTACATGTGCATCGATACACTGTGCCTTTAATTTTTTTGTTAGGTTTTTTTTTCAGAGGAGGTACTTGACTGTGAATTTACCTAAGGCAAGTGAGTCCAAAGGAATTTTGTGTTTCAATTAGTCCCACAAGAAGGGGCTTATACAATATTATGCACGTGCCTATAGTAATTTGAGAAAGAAATATTCTTTTTTGAGGTCATAAAATATGATCTGAGCCACTAGGCTCCCTTGGGAAAGCATCTACTATTTTATCTGTAACATTTGCAGACCAGAGCATAAATTTGATTTATCTTAAATGTTTTCCCCTTCTACTCTGCACACATTTTGAGATTCGTGTTTCTGATTCTGTTGTTTTATACTGTTCTGAATCACAAGGCTGATCTAGCCCTCTCTCTGGTCATGTTCTCCTGTACAAAACCCAAGTCCTCTTTTGTGGCAGACTATGAAACACTTTTTGTAGTTTTAGTATAATGAAAATCTTTATTGCTTTGGAAACAGAAAGAATTGTAAGCTGCTGATTTCTTTGAGATTGATCATATGATCAGTCTTTAAGAATGAGTCTGTATACTGCAGTGGGCTATTAATATTTTCTCCTAGGACAACTAGGTAAAGCAGACAAATGCTTTACTTATCTCAGGTAATCTGTTCAGTGCTGCTGAAAAATACACAGAGCAGACAATTTCTGCCTCAGCAATGCACTGTGAGATACCCAAGAAGGAAAACAAAGTCAACTCGCTTTTAATTTCTTGTTTGGTCAGCCATTCTCACGCAGGTGGCAGTGAAAGAGCAGAGCTGTCTGTTCCTCAGAGCACAGGGTCTTCTGCAGTCCAGTCTTCCTTTGAGAAGTACATCTTCATTTTCTCTTTGGCAGTAACCTCCCAGTACTAATGCTTATTATTAATTTCTACAAACAAAGCAAAATTGCTTTTTATGTATTGGTTCTCAGCTGCTGATCAGATGGACAAGGTTCTGGTGCAAGTGAATGTCAGTTTCAGACTGTAGCTGGGATCTAGATGTGCTTAAGACGCAGCTGATCCAAATCTGTGCCCCACTCAGCCCAGGCTGGTAAAATACACATGCACTGACTTTGATATACATTGCTCCAGCAGCTAGGGTCTGTGATTTGCGCTTCATTTTGGACTTAAGTCTTATTGCTTAAGAGAAATCTTGCAGAAGGAGTGGTAGTGAGCAGGAATGTCTCTGTGGCTGCCCTTCAGAGAGTAACTGAATGAGGGCAGATGTGCTTGTCTCCAAAAGCCACCAACCAAAGCCACCCACGTCCACAGATATATTTTGCTTTGCAGTTCTCTCTGGTGTACTCTACAGTTGTTAGAAGAGTTGGCATAGCCAAATGCAATGTACCCAGTAGAGATGGATTGTACCAGGCTCTTTGGTAGTTGTACAGGTTCAGACTGTTCAAGCAATTCTGACAATTAATGAGGCTTAGAAGAAATACGGAGACAGACTTTTTAACGGGACATCTTGTGATAGGACAAGTGGCAATGGTTTTAAACTAAAAAAAAGACTAGAAATAAAGGATAATTTTTTTATACTGAGGGTGATGAAATTCTAGAACATGTTGTCTAGAGAGGTGGTAGATGCCCAATCCCTGGAGACAGTCAAGGTCAGTTTGGGTTGGGCTCGGCTCTGAGCAACCTGATCTAGTTGAAGCTGACTCTGCATGTTGCAGGGGGGTTGGATTGAGTGACCTTGAATGTGTTTTCCAACCCAAACCATTCTATGATTTTTAGTGACTTTCCTGAAAATCCAGAACAAGAGCAGCTGAAGACAGGAATGGGGGCATAGGAAAATTCCTTTGAAGAATCTTATATAAAAATAACTGTTGGGAGCTGATCAGTATGTGAACTCTAAATAAGAAAAACAGATGAGTACTGGATAAAAAAAAATTAGAGTAGGCACCTGTCTAATACTACCTCCCTATGCTAACTTACATTGCTTGTCCCTACAGACAAGTGGCATAGGAAGGATGAAAGTTAACTATTTTCCCTGGAAAACATTTTCAGCTATGGTAACAAGTAACAACTGGGCTGTTTGCTGCAAGCATCACTGCAACTGTGGGTGACTGTGTAAACTCAGCTGCTCTACTGAAAGTAAAAGGTAACTGCTGTAAAAAAGCCTTAATCTAGGAATTAAATAGGATTGTAAACTTGAGAAATGTAGGCTTCTTGCTGACCTTGCCTGCTTTCCACGTGTTTATATCTAAGTACTTTGTGCTTGACAAGTAGGGCTTGTTGGTAAACATGGATTAAGGTGCTGTAAGGTTATTGTTGCCATCATATCTGTTTCAGGGAATAACTGTGAAGATGTCATAGGGGAGTAGAACCAAAACATAAGTGTAGTCACATGTGGTGAAATCATGATCCTGAAAGGATCAGCACTTCATGAAGAAGTCAGAGATGCTTTTGAATGAAGGAGCATTAGTAACTTCATGTGAACTCTACTTTCATTGATTGCCTCTGTTTGCAAGCTGATGTACGTGATAAAATCAAAACCAAGTGTAAGTGATCCTCCAATACTGATTCCATTTTAACTTGGAATTTCTTTTAATTAATTAAGAGCCTGACATTTTCAACATCTAAATTTACTGAAGGATGCAGAGGCTCCATTTTTAACTCACACTAGTAACACCAGAGTGTCCCAAATGTTTGATAGTTGCTTTACTCATGCTGTGGTTAAAGCCCTCTGAATGTTATGTAATTATGACTGGGCAATTGTGTGAGTTTGAAAACCAACATTTATAGCTAAATCAAAGTAGCGTGCTCCAAGTGCTTTGTTTCTTCAAGCTTTTGTCTCCTCAGTGGTTGGTCCTGTGACTAGAAACAGTTTAAGGCCATGTTGCCAAAGCTTGTGCTTGCAGAAGGTTTTTTTGGAGGAAGAACCAAACTCAGAGATGTCTTAATTCCCTGAGCTCTCTGCTCATTTTGGTTGCACTGTATATAAACATAAATGTAAAGAGTGTAAAAATAGTTTCACTTTTTGTTGTGTATCAGGCATAACTGGTCCAGCAAAGCCAGGAGGAGTTTGTGGCTGTCATCTGCAATAGCAGAAGGGAGGAGGAGCAATGGGGATGTGGAAATGAAGCCTTGGGCTCTCTGGGCTCTCTTTGTCTGAAGTCCCTGTGTGCTTCCTGAGCTCAGGTGCAGTCACTTACCTGAACCTGGTGTGTTCTTGTCAGTGCTGAGGAGCTTTGAGTTTTCTCAAAGGCGAGTAAGAACTTCTTTGGAGTTTGGGAGCTGGCAACTGTGTGTTTGCCTTGCCTTACACAATCTGAACTGTGCAGAAGTATTTAAGATCCAGGAGAAAACTCTTGTCTGTTTTCTTGGCGTAATCTCTGAATATTATTGTTGAGGTGCAGTATCAGAATCATGTCAGTGCAAAATCAGGGAGAAAAATTTGCAGAGAGAGGGTTGGTCACGTTCTGTCACTGTCCTCTCTATATAGTTAGTGTGTTCATGGTATATTTTGGTGGAGGAGGTTGTCTGATTTTTGTTGGTGTTTTTTTTTTTTTTTTTTTTTTCTTCTTTCACTTTGATTCCAGTTGCATGTTTTGTAACATGACCATTTAATTCAGCACAGCAAGCTTTTGATCGTCTGCTCGTGGTAGTGTCAGAAAAAAAGGGCTGAGTGGTTGTGCTAATGTCTTTCATGTGGCAGCTGAACCACTTGGAGGTGTCACTTCTGGGTCCCTCCTCTTCCAGTTGTTGTTTCATTTTGTCTGTAGTTGTAAGGCATATTTCTCTTAGCCTGTCTGTGTACTGGGTAGTACAGGGATGTGTTGAACATTGCTCAAAAAAAAAATTAAATTAATACTGATACATGTCTGTTGTCCTAGCTGACTTTTTTATCCTGCAATAGCAAAATGGTTCGATAATTTTTGTCTTTTAAATGGCAGTAAAAAGTAATTAGAAGTTAAATTCAGAATCAGAACTGCCTTATGCATGGTAAGTGTAGTGCTTCATGATCAAATGTGTGCTGCACTGGGGAGTAGCTTTGATGAAAAAATGGTGCTGGAGCTTTCTTTCACATCAGAAAGAGGTCTGGTTCTGCTAATTTATTTCTCAGAATTGGCCAAAACCCAGATTTCTCTCAAGCTCTTTAAGTAAAGTGTATTTATCTTGCTAGCAGTCTGTTACATTCAAGCTTTTTAAGCTTTTTTTTCTTGCCTTTTTTTTTTCACATTTCAGTGTATTCTGCAGTTGGATGGTGGCCCCAGTTGTAGATTGCCACTGAACTGTAGCAACTTGTTACTGATGTTGATATTTTGGAATACAGTTTGATATTTGAGTACCAGTATTATGCTCTAGTGAACATGATGAAATCATAAATGACATACTTCATAATATATCTCATCGAAATGAATATCTTTTCCCACCCTTAATATAAGTAAAGGAACGTGTGCATCATAAAGATAATTTTTCTGTCAATTGTAATGAGAAATTCTTGATCCTGCACTTTTTTATATAATTGCATTTACAAATTCATCCTTTGTTGCTTTGAAAAAGGAAGATTCAGTGGGTGCATCCTACAATAAGGAGGAGAAAGACTAAAATAAAAGTTCTTAACAAATCTGGCAATATGTTGACCAGACTTCTCAGCTTCACAAAATCACTTGATTGCTTTTTACTGTAGCAGTATGAAGAAATTACTTTTTCTTGTGACTAGAGAAAGACTGTATGAAAAAACATGACAAATGAGAAAGACACTCAAAAAAGTTACCGTTACTTTAATCTGGAAATTTTGTTTATCAATATTCTTAAATATCTTATATTCAGCATTGCTGAATGATTATTGACTTAATTTGGAATTATGGTGCTACTTATAGTTTGTACACTGGGACTGTAGATGTATGAAGTAAAGTAGCTAAAATGGTTGGATACTTTTGAAAATGTTGGTATTGCCCTTTTTTGGTCTTTTTCTTTAAGGTGTTTAATGTGCGTAACTTTTCTCCGAACCTGCTGATATAAAATGAAAAAATTTGTTCCATATGCAAAGCAAAAAGTGCTTTGTAGATGTGTGGTTGTAGAGGCGTATTATTCTTGTCATATATGAAAATGCTAAGAATTTAACTTACAAGTTTCTAATTCTGAGGTGGTATATAATATGTATGTATCTGTAAATATCTGCTGCAATTTTTGTTAAAATTCCTTAGAAAAGTTGGTCTGTTGCACTCCTGTTATGCATTATATAAATAGTAACTAAGGTTGCTTCGTTTGGTGGTTCGTTTTGGCAAATGTCCTAACCCTCAGTAGTGTAATGCGTAGTTGTCTTTAAAACTGAGATTTAATTGTTGGAATCACAGAATCACTAGGTTAGAAGAGACCTCCAAGATCATTGAGTCCAACCCATGCCCTAACACCTCACCTAGACCATGGCACCAAGTGCCACATCCAGCCTTTTTTTAAACACATCCAGGGATGGTGACTCCATCACCTCCCCAGGCAGACCATTCCAGTACTTTATTATTCTTTCCATGAAAAACTTTTTCCTAATACCCAACCTATATTTCCCTTGGCACAGCTTGAGTCTGTGTCCTCTCATTCTGTCAGTTGCCTGGTGAAAGAGACCCAGCCCCACCTGACTACAACCACCTTTCAGGAAGTTGTAGAGAAAGAGAAATTCAAAGTATTTAGATTTTCTGGCTAAAATCTAGAGCACCATAGAGCATACACGTATTCTGTAGGAACAGCCTTCAGCTGGAACTGCTGCTTGGAGGTGCATGAAGAAGTTCCTGCGAGTGCCAGATGCGTGGCAGTGGGATTCCTTCTGGCTTTCCCAGGAGTGGCACACCAACCTTTGACAGTAACAGCCCTAACAAAACTTGGCTTGCTCCTGTTACAATATGTGTCCATCAATTTTAGCAGCTTTTGCTGTCTAGAGGTGTGGATTGATCATTTGCTCATGGCTCGTGTCTTCTGTCATAGGCTTCCTTCTGGTAGGGAGATAGGTTTCATCATTTGGCTGCATGCAGTCTGCTAGTCTGTCAATAAAAACTCTGAAGGAAAATACTTTGTGTCCAATTTGTGGGAATGAATTAAAATAATACAGGATGTAAGATGTCTTGTTGGACATGTTTTCAAAAAGAAACTTAGTTTAGAATTTTGAGTGAAAGAAGTTTAAGCATTGTTCAAGCATAAGTACAGAAGAAGTTGTGAGAGACGATTTCTGTGGTTATGTTGCTTCCTTAAAAAGGGAGCACTTTTCACCTGTAGGAAAGGTTGACACAAAAATTTGCAATTCTGAAGAGTTTGTGTCTCAGTAATTTATGAATTTTGTGAAATGGTACAAGATATCTGTCTTGCTTTTTACAGCAGGGCAATAGTTCTGGACTTGAACGAAATTAAGCATAAAAATATCAGCTTATGAAATTGTAGCCCTGTTCTTGTATGTGTTGATTTAATTTTCCAAAATCATTTCCCCTTCCTTCAGTTGTCTTTCAACACCATCAGCTGGCTTTAGCTATATATTATGCATTTAATGTAATACGAACAACATTGTATTTTGGTGTCATTGTTTCCTAACTGCCTCCCATTCATTAAGTATTTCTGTTCTTTTGAGTTCTCATCTAAAAATCCCACTGAATTCCTATCTTTTGCATCTGAAAAGATAATGTACTCCTTTTTGAGAACTGTATTTTCCATACTTCTTAAGAAGAATAATATCAGCTGCTGTGTGGCTGAGGCATTGTTCAGTGCTTATGGGTTTTTTTGTTATTCTTAACTTAATTTTTGTCTGGACTTCTTAGAGAAGTAGCTGGCTGAGCATTTCTGTGGCTTTGTTGATACAGTATTTTGCACATGGTTATGGTGTGATTCTTCAAGATTATTGCCATCCATTTTAGCAGAAGCTATGGAATAAAAATATATCAAGGTAGCCTGTTACTATTCTAAAGCTTGGAGTGAAGAAATTGGGAAGGGATAGCTCCTTTTGCTGCTTCCTTTCTATTTTAAGCTGTAGTACTTCCCCCATACTGACTATAAATAGGGTATGAACTTCTGCCAAATGGGGAGCTATGGCTGCAGTGTCTCTTGGAATGTTTCGACATTCTCAGTCTTAATCTTAAGAGTTCTTAAAACTTTTCACTTCTTTTTCTGCCTGCATAAGTCAATATCACTACCAGAGCCTGTGTGGTCATAGGTCACACTTACCTTTCAAGGATTTCAATATGTATCTTCAGTTGCAGAAAATCAAAATAGTTCTTCTGAAGTTGGTAAAACAGTTGTTTCCTTTGGTGTTTTAGACTTTTTGGTCCAAGTAATAAGATTATCCAAAGCCTTATATTCATGTTGTGTTGTACTAGTCTTTACCTTAGTTGTACTTGTCAAAAGGCTAATTTAAGGGCTTTGTAATGTAAATGATAGCTTCAACTGTGTGTGTTCCCAAACCCGGGATTTTCCAACTGATTAAATGTTCTCCCAGACGAGGAATTCTGAAAATTTTGAAAAAGCAGTCTTTGAGGAATGTCTGCTTTTCTGCTTCACTCTTCACGATCATAAAGCTTTTATTTCCCCCACTGCCTCATCTACCCCTCCTCCTTATCTTTATAAGTGATGGAAGAACTCTACATCTTTATTTTTAGGCAGAAATCTCCACCTCATTTTGCAAGTTCACCTAGCCTCCCAGCCATCCTACTCCACAGCTGTCACAACAAACTTTTTTCCAGTGCCATTAAATATATCAGACATCACTCTGCAGCATGTTAGTTTGTTACCCTGGGGCTTTTCAGTCTATTCTCATGTCATCAAACCCACTGTGTGATTTCAAGATTTCCTGCATTCCCTGAAGGAAAATCAAATGGTGGTTAGGAAACTGATAGATACTCTGCAGATAAAGCAGATCTCAAGCAATGAAGTTGTTAATAGCCTCAATTTATTGTTTTCATTCCTCATTTGCCATAACCATGACTCCTGTGAACTCTCTGTATCCTTTTGTCTGTATTTTCAACTGGGATTCTGGGAAAACTTTGCCACACTGGAGAAGAAGCAGTGCTCTAGCTTTATTTATCCTATTTTTATGCCCTATACTCCTCTTTCTGTTATCTGATTGCTGTAGTAATCAATCTCCCATCTGAGACATTCTTTTGTCCTCTTTCTCTTATTCTTTTCCATCTGTAACATTTAAGTAATTTATATTGTAATGATTTTAATGGTGGAAATGCCAGGTAGCCTGGTTAAAGATTGGGTGCACTCTTTTATATAAGGACACCATTAAAAGATGAAAATCCCAATGAGCTTACACTTTAGCATCAAAGACAGCAGTTAGGTACAGACAAATTGGCCAGACTCTGCACTACCTTCATAGTATTGTGCTCTCCATTTCATTCTCTTTCAAACTAATTTGAGCTGGAAAAGACATATTTTCTGCCTTTAGTTTCTCTTTTTCTTCTACATACATAATCTTCCCTAGATGCAGGACTTGTTGAACTTCATAAGGTTCCTGTCTGCCTGCCTCCTCACACAACCACCGAGTACACAGCCACTCCTCCCAGCCTTCCCATCATCTGAGGCCACACTCTGTCCAAGCATCCAGATTATTAATGGAGTAAAGAGTTCTGGACCAGATACGGACTTTTAGAGATCACCAGTAGCTACCATCTGCCAACTAGATGTCACTCAAAATCCTCTGAGGCTGGTTGTTCAGTTGATTTTCAGTCCATCTCACTGTCTGCTCATCCAGCCTATACTTCATCAGTTTCCCTGAGACCTTTATGGAGATTATCAACTGCCTTACTAATGTAAAGGGGAAACAAATCCACTTCTCTATCCTCATCTACCAAGACAGAAGTTTTGTCTTAGAAAGGCATCATGTTGTGTGTAGAAGTAATTTTCAGGATTTTTCTCCTGCCCACTTGCCAGAGCTTGATGTGAGGCTGACTGGTCTGTAGTTCCCTACATCTTATTTCTTGCTCTTCTCAAAGATAGGAGTGACATGATGAGAGTGGCCTCACAATGACATCAGCTCTCAATATTTATGGGTGCAACCCATGAGGCCCCCATGGATTCATATGTGTACAGTTTGTTTAAGTGCTACCTGACTTGGTCTTCCTCACTCCAGACTTTCCCTTTTAAATGTTCTGCTAGGATTTTTCAGGGAAAAACCTCTCTTTCTGTGAACTATATTCAGAGAGTTCCCTTCTGTATGAATCCAGGTACTACTATGATTGGATGCCCTCCTTCTGCTTCATGAACAATAAAACACATTGAACAATTTTGACTGTTGTGGTTTTTTTTATTAATTTGGCTGGCATTGTGAGGTTCATTTGCTGAGTCTTAACTTGTTAGATGGGGAAAAATAAGTAATCTCCTTTGCTAGATGATTCACTGGGGTGATAAAGTTGCAGAGACTTGGAAAACAGGTGTGTGATTCTTTCCCTGGATTAGCAGTGAAGTGATTCCTGTATTGCAGTCTGAGTATGATGTTATTTTACCCAGCAGGGAAATATTTCAGATAGCTGCTTTTGAACAGATTATGCTGGAGTATTCAAGGAAAGTACAATAAATTACTTTTTTTTTTTTTTTTTTTTTTTTTTTTTTTTTTTTTTTTTTTGTGTGTGTGTGTGTGTGTGTGTATGTGTTCTTGACTTGGGTTTGAATTCAGTTATATTCCTCTTAAAATGCCTTGGCAGGCAGTGAAATGTTGTGCAACACAGAAGTATGTTACATCCACAAAAGTTGTGGAGACACGTCTGTTCTCAGTGTTCAGTGGGAAATTCCTGGAAGAAGTATATATCTCAAATGCAGATCCTCTGGAGCAGCCTTTGGAGTGAGGATGCTGCTGGTTTTGAATGAGGCTAGGAAGAACAAAGAAAGCATTTCTTATTTAAGGGAAATGTGATAACTGCAGTTGCATCTATCCATTGAAAAAAATGCATGGAGTTGGTACCTGGGGGCTCTTTGAGGTTGCCATTGCTGTTTAAATAATCCCTCTGTGTCTTTTGTGTAACAGCTAAGTGTATCTGCTTTTTCTGGTAGGTTTTGCAAGCCCTTAAACAAACAAACCTCCAAACATGAAGTTTTTGAAACTAAGTGTACAAAATTATTCTTACTCCATTCAGCACCAAGCCATTATCTTGCTGGCTTCTTTGTGCGTGATGAACTTGGCAAAAATCAGGGAACCAGCATGGTCATCCTGAGAAAATGACTGATGTCTAGAAGAGGATGTCAAAGAGCATGTAATTAACTGGTTAAGGGAAAGTACATGGAGAAAGTGCTGAGCATAGTAATAAAAATACACCAATACCCTCTGTGTAGTATAACCACAAATAAACAGTAACTCAGACTATAAAAGGCATTTTGCAGTTCTCATGCAGTGTCCTGAGATAACCCGAGTCTTCTGCTCCTGGTTGTGTAAGACCTTTGCCCTGCCAGTCTCAAGAAATCTCTCTGCTAGATTTATCATTCACTGATGAAATCAATGATGATTTCATGTTGTTTGGTAAAAATGATGCTTCACTGTGAAGAACTTGTTACTTCCTTGATCTCAAACTTAGGGAACATTTGCATAGTTAAGGAGAATACCTTAGTATTCCTCTACTGCTAAAGTTACTGTTTAAATTGTTGTTTGTGAAAAGACCCATAAAGGCCTATGGAATGCTGACAGTTTGTGTTGGTTGTCACATGAGCTATGATTGACTCCAAAATGATTATGTGAGTGGTTTTTGTGGGTATTGGGGTGTTTTTTATTTGTTTGTTTCTGAATTCTGGTGGTTTATGGATCCTAGAAATGTTGCTAATACTTTGACTCTTTCTGTGTCTTATTTCTGCACTGCACAGCCAGTGTTTAACATGGCATCTTATGGGTGCATGCCTGGTGGATTATCTCCCCTTTTTGGGAGCTGATTCAGAAGCTCTCATGAATGTTGTGGGATGCCTCTTCTGTTTCTGTTGACAAATCTATGCTTCTAAGTGCCTGCACAGTAATATTTACAACATGGGGGTTAAATCAAGAATAAAGAGGTCTGTGTGCAGTTGCAGGGCTGTGATCTTGTTGGGATCATGGAGATGTGGAGGGATAGCTCACATGACTGAAATGCTGCAGTGGATTGATAGATGCCCTTTAGGAAGGACAGACTGGAAAGGAGAGGAGATGGAGTTGCCCTTTATGTGGGAGGATAGCTGTAGTGCTTGGAGTTCTGCCTGGGGATGGATGATGAACCAACAGAGAGCCTGTGGATAAGGATTACTGAAGAGCAGACTGGTATGGGTGACTGTAGCAGCTGTGTATTATAAGCCACTTGATCAGGAGGAACAAGTAAATGAGGCCTTAAGAGCTGGAAGTAGCTTCTCATTCACAGGCTCTGCTGTTCATGGTGTACTTCAGCCATCCCAGTATCTGCTCGAGGGTCATCACAGCAGACTATAAGCACTCCAGGAGGTGCCTGACACAGGTTATAGAGAAGCCATCAAGGAGGGATGGTATGAGGGACTTCACACAAACAAAGAAAGGCTGGTTGTGATATGAAGGTCAAAGGCAGCCTTGGCTACAGTGTCCATGAGGTAATGGAGTTCAGCATCCTAGGAGCAGGTCAAAAAGCAAGATCACAGCACCAGACTTCAGGAGACAAGACTTTGAGCTCTTCAAAGATCTGCTTGGTATAAGTCCTGTGGAATAAAGCCCTGAAAGAAGGAAGAGGATCCAAAGAAAGCTTGTTAATATTCTAGCATGGTTTATGGTAACTAAGTACCAGATGGTAACTAAATACCATGTAGACACACACTTCCTGCTCCCAGCCCTCAGTGATATAAGGAGGAGACACAGAAGAAGAGGTACTGTCATGGTTTGACACTGGCCAAATGCCAGGCACCCACGAGAGTCACTTGCTCACCTTCCCCTACCACAGCTGGGCAGAGGAGGGAAAAAGAAATAAATGTTTCATGAGTGAGATAAGGACTGGGAGAAATAGTTCAAGGGCAAAACAGGCTCAACTTAAATTGCAAAGTGAATTTTATTACTAACAGAATCAGAGGAGGATAATGAGAAGTCAAATAAGCCCTTAAAGCACCTTTTATTCCCCAACCCCTCCCTCCTTCCCACTGAGCACAGGGAGACAGGGCATGGGGGTTTTGCTCAGTTCATCACTGAAATTTTCTTCCACTGCTCTGGGAGAAGAGTCCTTCCTCTGTGAGGCCGTGGGGTCCCTCCCACAGGAGACAATTCTCCGTGAACTTCTCCAGTGTGGGTCCAATCTCAAGAACAGCAGCCAAAGCACACCTGCTGCAGCGTGAGTCCCTCCCAGGGGCACACAGTCCTCCCAAAACTGCTGCAACGTGGGCCTGTCTTTCCATGGGGTGCAGTCCTCCAAGGACAGGCTGCTCCAGCCTGGAGGTCTTCCACTGGATCACAGCCTCCTCCAGGCATCCACCTGCTGTGGCATGGGCACCTTCCTCATGGGCTGTGGGTGGATCTCTGCATCCCTGGATCCCCATGGCTGCAGGGGCACAGCTGCTTCACCATGGTCTCACCATGGCCTGCAGAGGAATCTCAGCTCCAGTACATGGAGCACCTCCTGTCCTCCTTCTCCACTGACCTTGGTGTTGCCATGTTGTTTCCCTCACATGTTCTCACCTCCTTCTCCTCTCTGATTAGGAAAAAAACCTGTGACTTTGTTTTGATTTTCTTTTTAAGTATATCATCACAGAGGTGTTACCAGCCTCTCTCATTAGCTCAGTTTTGGCCAGCAGCATGTCCATAATCAGTGCCAGCAGGGATTGGCTCTGCTGGACATGGAAGCTTCCAGCAGCTTCCCACAGGAGACATCTTTGTGGCTCCCCCCTGCTGTCAAAAACCAGGCTGTGCCAAGCCAATACAGGTTTAAAAATTTAGGGTTCAGATAAGAACAGTTTAGTAGATCAAAAGAAGTAAAGTGCTCTAATAATAATGATGATGATAATAATAATAAAAATATGAATAAAACCCAAGATAAACAAGTGATGCACAATGCAATTGCTTACCACCTGCTGATCAATGCCCAGCCTTTCCCTGAGAAGTGATCAGCCCCTTCCAGTCAACTCCCCCAGTCTGTGTACTCAACTTGGTATGGAATATCCCTTTGGTCAATGTAAGTCAGTTGTCCTGGCTGTGCTCCCTCCCAGCTTCTTGTGCAGCTCCCCATTCACAGAGCATGAGACACTGGAAAGTCCTTGACTTAGGGTAAGCACTACTTAGCAACAACCAAAACATCATTGTGTTATCAGTGTTGTTCTCATGCTGAATCCAAAACACAGCACTGTATCACTTACTAAGCAGAAAATTATCTCTATTCTAGCCAAAACCAGGACACTGGAGGCATTGGATCTACATCTTAAATCTTTTTTAGTACAATGGAAAGTACTTGCCTGATTATGAAGATGGAGATCAGGAAGAACTTTTATTCATGAATGGTTTAAGAAAAGTTTTTGTCTGGATGTTTTGTGTAAAGCCATTTGATTTGGCACTTCTGAAAAGTCCTGCTTGTAACAGAAAGGAAATGCAAAATTCCTCCTGCATGGGAGCAGCCCTGGGTTTTGATTCATTGAATAAAGTGTTTATATAAAGAGATGCAGCATTCTAAGGATATTTCTGAAGACCACAACAGAGATGTGTCCAGAGATTTTTCATTTGCTTTCAATAATTCTGTCTTCAAGTTGAGTTTACTTTCCTGCTAGTTCTGATCAAAGCATTTTCATGATAAACTAATTTCATTTAATTTCTGTTTGCCAATCCAAATAACAAAAAGTATTGCTGATAGGTGTATGATTTTTTTAACTTACTTTTTTTTTTTCCTTTTTGCCTCTCCAACAGGCCATCTGTGGAAAAGAAGAAAGAGGAAAAAAAATGAAGTACTTATTCTTAATATTTCTCATGAATTTATTACACCAATATGCTGGGAAATCTTTGAGAAGAGATGGAAGTTCCCTGAAGTCATTTGAAGACATTAAGAATGAGATAGCTGGCTATACTAATATTGCTAAGGCTATTATTGATCTTGCTGTTCATGGAAAGGCTCAGAACAGATCCTATGAAAGATTAGCAGTTTTTGCTGACACCATAGGACCTAGACTCAGTGGTTCAAAAAACTTAGAGGAAGGCATCAAATATATGTTCAATGCTCTGAAGAAAGACGGGCTGGAAAATGTGCATCTGGAGCCTGTGAAAGTACCACACTGGGAAAGAGGAGAAGAGTTTGCAGTGATGCTGGAACCAAGGAATCACAGCATTGCTATTTTGGGACTTGGGAGCAGTATTGCAACTCCTCCAGAAGGTAACTCTTCCTTTTGGAATTTTGGACATGTGACTTGCTTTTTAACACAAACTGTATTGTACCTCCAATAACTTCTCAGTAGTCAAACTATGATTTTCTTCTTCTGTAACAGTTCTGCAAAGCAAGGTGCTATTTTCCTGGGACTTTTCTGTATGGCACAGTTGTGATTGGTACACAGTTTATATTGATACGTTTGGTTAGCCAGACTTGTAAAATTAGAGTTGATTCCTGAACTTTCCATTAAATTTATATCCTTTTTTAAAAACTGCTGAACCTCATTTGCAAAGATTCTGGTCCTCTATTGTGATTGGTAGGAAAGAAGTTCTCCATGGGGTGTCAAGTTGACACGACTTTTCCTTCTCTTCATGTGCCCTGTCTTGCCAGGCTCAGCCCTTCACTCCAGTAAAAAACAAGACAGCAGGAAAAGGAGCTGAGCTTGGAGAGTTCAAGCCCCTCACTCAACAAAGCAGTCAGTATCTGTATGTCCTTCCCTTCCCTTCCCTGCCTCATGCTCACCTTAGAACTTACTTTTGGCATTGTTTACATGCTCTCTTTGTCACTTACCTGTCACTGAACTGGGTGTTGCCTTTTAGATGATAATGTGTGGTATGTTACTCAGGAGCAAGAATAACCATTAGCTGCACTTAACAAGATTCTGGTCTTTTAAACTCCAAAATATTAGATTGCTTACAAACAAAGTGATGTCTAAGATTCTCTACTAATTGATGTGAGGCTTTCAGGATTGTTATTTAAAGGCCAGATGAGAACCTTCTTCTGTGATTGCTCTCCATAAAAAGCAATATACATATTCCTAGACCACTTCAAATGCATTTGTGTTCCTTTATGAGAACATAAATTTAGTTTAGGAAATAAGAGGTAACATGATACACATAATTTTTTTATGAATTGTAAATTTTTGTGATAGTGGGCTTTCTGTTTGAAATGAAACAACATATAAAACTGTTTTGTTTAGAAAAATATATAACCTTTCAAAATGCAAGAAATAAAACTGGGTAATTTAAGATATGCTTGGAATAAATCATACTTGGTTTGCAAAATTGCTGCTGTGAATTTTACTTGGGATAGTTTTGTCATATTGAGGTAATGATATGCCTAAAATGCAAAGCAACTAGAACCATTACTATCTGTTTGCCCCATGATATATGCACAGTTTAGTGCTTTGATAGGAGAAAATTTAGAGTAAGTTTTAAGCCTACAACTATTTTGTATCCTTTCCAGTCCTATTCCAAGCTTCCTAAAAATTAAGCTAAAATTAAAAGGTCTTTTTTCATGTTTAGCAGGTGTTGCTCAACCTGAAAAGAGAACCTGCAATTTAATTTTGGCAAATATCTTTACATCCCGAAAAGCCTGTTTTTCACTTCTCTTTATTAGTTTTGTAGTTATTTGCACTTGCCTGGTTTTACTACTAGGTTTGCCTTTTTTTTCAGTAATGTACTAAATTTACATGTTAAAAATACTCACAGAGGCTAATTATGTCCTTCTTTTAACCTGTAAAAATCCTATATCTGGAAAGATATTAATGTATTATACAGTGCTGGTCTATCCTGAGGAATGTTCAAAACCCCCACATTATTCTTTTTCACAATTTCACTTTCCTCCAAGATCTACCATGTTCTGAAGAGATTGGTGCTAGGAGACTTTATGACAATGAGATCTCTCACAAAAGAGTGGGCCATTTCTCACACTTTGCGGAATAATTTTGATTAAATTACTTACCTTCTGACGCTCCTACCATTTGTGCCTGTTCTGATTTCTGCTGGTCTCATCTCGCTCTCTGCAAACTGTGACAGGTTTTTGTGCTTGAGAAGGTTGTGTGGGGTAGCTGGTCCCTGGTGGGCACTTGGCTCTTGTTCTTCCCATCACTGGTCCATCCTCCTGGCTGACGGAAATGTCTGGTAAGAGCTGCTCGTCACCAGCCTCTGCGGGCCAGAGAATCAGAAGGTGTGCTGTTGGGAAAAGTGCCTGTCCTAAAACTTCCACTTATACCGAGCATGGAATAAAAAATATGTAGTTAGACTATTAAAACCACTGCCTTATCACTTCTGAGGATTGTCACAGTGCCTTATTCCTAAGAAAAAGGGATAGAAGACTGCCCTAAATCATATCAGAAATATTTGAACAATTTCCCTCGGTGAAGGATTATCAGCAGTTCTGATGCACCTTGTTTTAGCCACATAGTGGTAGGAGTATAAGTCATCTTGTAATCAAAATAATGCAACTCAATATGAGATGCCTGGTGCCAATTATCCTGTCGTTACAGTACTCTTGTTACATGGGATCAGGCTAGGGAGATCTACTGCTGCTGTGCTGAGCTTTGGCAGAGGGATGTTTTAAAAGCTGAAGACTGTCCTTCAGATGTGGGCTCTATGATGATTCTTTGGTTCCTTCACAGCTGCCTCTAAAGTGGACTGTGCAAATCATTCCTGAAGTTGTTTGCTTTTAGCTTGATAGTTAGTGCATGTTTAAAGTCAGTGTTCCTATCAGAATATGTTTCAGACCCCTCAGTTTACAAACCACTGTCTCGGTACATCCCAGACTGATCCCTTCCTTGACACTACTGATGTCTGCTTACAGACAGACAGCACAGGTTGGATTTCTTGTCTTTTAAGGTCTAGGAATGGAGTTAAGATGAGAAGGGCTGACGCCCCCATCCCAGCAGGAGGTACAGGAGACGATTTCTTGCTTTTTCATCTTCTCAGTTATGTCTTGTATTCCTCTCTTCCCATGAATTGGCCCCAGGCTTGTGAGTCATGAAGCTAAGAAAATAGGAGACATTGGCAGAAATTTAAAACTTGGTGCTGGACTTGGTCGCCTTTGGTTCCCTCTGAGCTCCTCCTGAAGCTCAGTACCCCAAGCAAGTGCTCTGGAGGGCTCTTCATTAACATGGCAATAGCCTAACACAATTAGAAATTTGACTTTGGATGTTGGAAATTCAGGGTTTATTTTCCCTTCTGTCCATGGAAATTCAAACCAGTGTTTCCTAAGAGTGACCCAATGGCTAGAGCACATGCTGAGGTTGGTTACTTTCCATTTCAGCATACACCATGCAAGTGTGGAAAAAATCTGCAACCCTTCAGGGCAGGAGCAGGAAGCCCTAAATAGTAGCAGTATTTTTAGCTGTGAAGTCCAAGCCAGTCCAGGATAGCAGGAGTATCTCTTCCTGCAGGTCTTCTAACTCATGCCTATGGCATTGAAACCCTGTTGGGATGTGCACAGAGCTTTCCTCATTTATTTGATTTTATGATATTTGCCCACTTTGGCTCGGATACAGAACAGTTGGATGATGTGCAGGAGGCTTTTCAGTACCTTGTGATCTTGTGGATAAAATCCTACTTTCTTCTTCATGACTGGGAAATACGCCAAGATGTCAAGTTCCCAGATTCCATCTGATTTACACAGCAAAAAAAGAGAGTACAGAAAAGGTTAGATTTTTCTATTGAAGAGGAAAAACTCCCAACAGTCTCACTCTCTAACTGTATTCCAAGATATGAAGGTGTTGGGTCAAAGAGAAAGTTTTCCCTTCCTTTGATCTCCTTACAAGGAGAGAGTAACTTCACTGCCCACTTTAGTGACAGGGAGAGAAAGAAACATGAAACAGAGTGACCTGGATTTCCAGAAATCAGCAGGGACTGAAAATGGTCATTACCTTGAAGAAATAGATTCCTAGGTAAACAAACAGGATTGAATGTTAGAAAGTACTCAGTTTTGGGAGCTGGAAAACTGGAGTTTTACCATATTTAGTCAATGTCCTTGTCTCATTTTCAGTGTTTCAACATTGGCAAAACATATATATATAGAGAGAGAGAGAGAGTCTGTGTTGATTTCTGGTCATGCTGATTATATCCCCAAATTTGAGGAAAATAGATATAATTGCTGCTTTGAGAATCCCATAATTGAAGGAGAGTAGTCATTTAGCAGATGTTTGACCATAAAGTATCAAAGAATTCATTTTTTTGCATGTGTTTTAAAGTACACTTTTTTTACCCTGATGGGTGACCATACCCTTTAATTTTAAAGAAATACTGACAAGTAGAACCAACTTCAGAGCAGCCTGCCCTGAAATGTCTCCTCAAAAAAAGGAACAGTCTCTGGTTTTTTTACATACTGCTGTTTGCAGCAAAACTGAAATAATATAAATATGAAGATGATGCCTTGGCAGACTTTTTCCTAGTTTTTGTGTTCAAGTCATGGTTTGTTTTGTTTGTTTTTGTTTAACTGTCAACATTTGATCCAGCTATGCTCTTATAGAAGGTGATAGGAGCTTTGCAATTAGATAATATGAAAATAGTTCCAGCCTGTTGTGTATAAAACGGGGATAATGCATGTTGTCTTGAAGTTGTTGGTGTGGGCTGTTTCTGTAGGTTCACCGTTTTATTAAACCAGGGATGTTGCTGAAAGAAGTGGTCTGGCTCCAGTCCTGGCTGATGCATTTTGTCCCCAGTGTTGGCCCTCCTCTTTTATATCTCAGTGGTGAAATGGATTAGGGAATTCAACTAGATAAATAAAAGCCCAACAAAAAAGTTATTTTTAATGTATATCAGAGGATTTACCCTTGAGTTGCCAGCATCTTGGATAACCACTGGTCTTCTGGAAGAAAAGTGAAGCTTCTGGAGGGATTTTGGTACTCCTTTGATGAGGGTTTCAGTGCTGAGAACCAGTGTTGGAGAGAGTTGTAGGCATGAGAGGACAGTGCACAGCAAAACCCTCTGTCTTCACTTGATTCCTCTTTTTTCATGTGTGAGGAGCTATTGATCCACATCTTGAGACTATGTGCCTCAGTATTGTGTGCCTGGATTGTTTACTATTGCTTAGAGCAGCGCTGCTTGTTGTCTGGTAATTATGCTGCTGGATTTTTTGGAACATAAAAGGTGACATCCGTGAAGGACATCAGACTGTGGTGTTCAGTGGCCCAGCATCTGGGCTAAAAGTTAGTGCAGTAGCATTTCAAAGATTTAGAGAGTAGAAGTAGCTGCGTGGTGCTTTGAGGTGGCCATGCTGAATGGGGAGAACATGGGTTCCACTTACTACTTTAAACCAATGTTCAAGTGAACTGTGTGGATTGCCAATGGCAAAAAATGGAATTTTCTGGTTTTGTCCTTTTGAAGTGTCACTGAGTTGAGGGTGGTTGCCTCAAGAATGTTAAGGCCAGGCTGAAGCTATTGAAGGCAGAATTTGAATATGATTTTCTGCATGTGTGGGGTATGCAGACATGGCTGGATGGCACCATTACCTTCATCCCAAGGGATAGCTGACACTGCTGGCACCTTTGACTCACTGAGGAGGGAATGGTTGTCCTCAGCACTTCCTGCCTCCAGCACCTGTGTTCTCAGAAACTGATTTTTGTGGGTCTTGGTTTTGGGTGTCTCATTCTCCCTATACACTGCATAGCAAGCCTGTGCTCTGTCCAGGGCTGCTCCTGGGAGAACCTAACCTGTTGCCTCACTCTTTTGGCATCCAAGGCTTTGTGCTGGGGGTTGGGACCAACCCATTTTCTCCTAGGATTTTTGCTGCACAATAAGCTACATGTTATTGAAACCAAACTGTTCTAAAGAGATGCAGTACTTGCTGGAAATTTTAAGTAATATTTGTCAAAAAAGCATTATATAATGTTTTTTTTCTCTGTATTCTTAAGGAATGGTACAATATGTTTAGTCTCTGTGCAATGCATCAGAGTTGAATAGCCTCATATCCTTTTTTATAACTGTCCTATGTAATTTTATTTTCATGAAGTAATTCTCTTTGCTGTTCTACAGAGTAGGAAGGTCACATTTTCTAGGAGTATTATTCATATTTTAAAAATTTCTTCTTCCTGATAAAACCCTCTTCTTCATTTCACAGTTCCCCTAAAATATTTAATATTTTCTTCATATTATAATTCTTATATTATTACATATTTATATGTGTTGACAGAGCAAATGTGTTTCTAGGTGTTAGAATATTTTAAATTATCAGTACATGCTAATAATTTTTGAGTGAGAAAAAAAATGTGATGATATTAGTCTTTCATTTGCTTCAGCTTGACACGAAGCCTTAATTAGATGAGGTCATTAGAGACAAAGAATTTGGGTTTGTTTTTCTAAAAATCTAGTTGAAGTTTGTGAAGCATTGCAGGAAAGCTGAACTAATTACTAGAGAGTTAGAAAGCAACGTGTTTTTAAGAGAGGTATGATAGAAGTTAAAGAGGAGGGTGTTTTCTGAGCTGATTTTAGAGGACATTGAACTTAAAGAAGGATTTAGTGCCAAGTCTCTAATCTTATTTAGCTTTCAAGAATATATTTGCATTTTCCCTCCATTCCCCAAGACCTTCTTTCCTTTGACCTGTCCGAACAACTACCTTATCTCCAGACATATTTATCTACCTTTGTATTGCATGACCCATGCAAAAAATTTCTAGGTTCTCTGTAACTCCGTGAAAGAAAGTACCTTGCAGATGGGCACAAGGCAGTGCTTGTGTGCTGTGTCTGAAGGAAGCAGCAGCATGGTACTTTCAATCTGGAGAGGTGATAAGTCTGAAGGACAATGGGAATAGCCAGACTAAGGTAAGAAAAGCTTGGGGCTACTGCTTGCATCTGTTTATGGTCAGCAGAGAATACAGTATACCTTGATGAAGCAGCTTCTGGGCTAAATTAGCTTTATGGGGAGAGCTGAAATAGAAACAGAGAAATCTGGGATGTTGCAGGAGGTGAGGCATGAGGGTAGCCTGACATGGCTGGTCTGTGAGGGATCACCACATGGGTTTCAGGCACTGTGATTGGGATGTGTTGTTGCTCCTGCTCTCCCATGGGGAGCTGTCTCGATTTCCTGTCCTGATGTCCTGCTGCCTGGTTCTGATGAACGGGGAGGTGACATCCTGTCTCCTTCTTGCTGTCATGACTACAGAGGCCAGGATGTTTCAGATACATCTCTTCCAGTTTCAAAATTTTCACTGTTATCAGAACAATTAGATGTGGTGTTGTTTTGTGCTGGTATTTCTTTTCCAGCCTTGTCTTGTCTAGGCTTAAAATTACTGTATTTTAACTGTTTTAAGCAAAAATTGCCTTGCCCATCAGCTTATTTATTTGACAGTGGCAGCTTCAGTGCATGTGAATCACTAACATCACTGTCCCACAGTGTAACTTGTAGAAGAAATCATAATTCTTACTTCAGTGTGATAGTGTGAAGTAAATGAAGTTTAGGAGATCCATAAGAGTGAGTTGTTTGCTTGCTGCTATTGAAAATAATTTATTGTCAAATTAATGTTGACTGCATTTGGCTTTGTAACTGAATCTCCAAGGTACTGATGCTATTACATGGATGACAAAAGTGAGAATGGGGGAAAAAAAAAGAGAGTAAGGCCATAGTTAAGTAATGAGGAAACTGGTATCCAATAAGATTAAACAGTATGCAAATATACCATTTAATTCTTTCTGGGTTTACTAAATCCTTTTAATATAGTAATAAATTGTAACTAACTTGATTGAATTTCTGTGTGTTTGTGAATAGAGTGTTTCTGGGATAGTGACAAATAAAAATGTATTCTGTATGAAATTTCATTGATGTTTTAATGAAGATTCACCAGTTTTAAAAATCTGATAATAGAGTGGATTTTCCTTTTTTTCTTTCTATCTCTAGATACTTAAATGACTTAAATATTAGCTAAAGTTAATCTTGGGGAAAAGTTATCTTGTGAGGAATCTCTTTCAGACTAATCTACTTCTTGCATCATTGCTGGCAGGTAAACAGCTGTGAGGAGATGATCAGACTTCTATACAGCAGTGTTACACACAGCTGATGTATTGGTGCTTTTATATATATATGTGTGTGTGTAAATATATATACATAATTAGTCTTGTATTCATCCTGACTGTGACCGATTTTAGAGTACTAATGCATGCCATACCACTTATGTCAACTGGTCATCAAAGTTGTGACATATTCAAGTTTTGAGATAGAAACATATATTTCTGTGTATAGACGATTTTGTAAAATATAATTTTGTTGGTAAGTGAAAATTTTCCTGCTTGTTCCCACCCTGAACACCCTTCCTGTACCTTAATTCTCAGAAAGAATGGAGTACAATTTGCTGTTTAATGCGAGAAATGAGAGGAAACCCATTGTACTACCCAGATTCTTTTGCTCACTCACCCAACCCAACAATGTGTTTCATATGATGAGATCAAATAAATAGTCTTCAGCTTTATACACTCAGCCAAGTTTATCATGTTTGTAATGCTGCTTTCTATGGTTCATGCCCTCTACTTAGCTAATTCTCCAAATACTCTGTATTCATCTCTTGAACTGAGTGTTATAATCTTTATATCTTGCTTAAGTAAGCAGGCAACCTGTCTCCCTCCTTACATGGGGTTTCTAAAGAATTCTGTTCAATAACATACAGCCAATAATATAATGATAGGTGTCAGGAAGAGAGACAATACCTCTCAACATGGGAAGCAGAGCCATGAGACACTGAATTGGGAGGAGATGCTAGGGTGGGTTTCTATTAGTCTGCTTAAAGGCTCAGGAAGGTGAGACATTTCCAATTTCTAAAGGAAATAACTCATTCTCCTTAAACAGGTAGACTGTTGGGGGTTTTGTTTCATTTCTCCTTTTGCACAGAAGGTTTAAGGGTGGTTTGTGTATGTGTATCCACATATTTGTTTCAGATAAACATTGCTCTTGTCACTTCAGTCGAAGAATCTGAAATGATAGGAAATGACACTAAAATGCAAAGAAGTAATTGATCTAGTCAGAAGCTAGGCAAGAGCGAAGTTTTACATTGTTACAGAAAGCACTGTAATTCATGCTTTATGTATACCATGCTGCCATTAAGTTAAACTAGCAGAGAGAACATTTATTTTGTTTTGTTTTATTAAAGGATGGCTTTATTTAGCTTCTTTGGGGACATTCAGAGGTACTGAGCTAGAGTTTGTGACTCCGTGTTCTTTCCCTTAGCTTTCCTTTAGCACAAATTCCCAGTAATTTTCACTGTACAAACTCCTGATGCCTGTCATTGAGGAAGGGCCATAAATGTATTTCATCATCATATTTCTTAGGAATTATAGTTGCTAGCTGTCTGTAGCTTTCTTAAAAAACTTTCCAGAAATGTTTGTTCATGTATTCAGTAATGCCCAGGAGAGTTACACTCCTTGTTTCCCTTGACAAACAGTCACCAATACATGTGTCCTTCCAGTGCCTGCTGCATGATCCAAGTGGACCACTGGGGAAAGACAATATAAAATAGAAATTGCAGTATCAGCCTACTGAGACCACAACTCCTCTTGTGGAAAATGAAATTTTGCAGATACCTGGCTTAATTTCCAGTGGCATGGTTTCATACCCAAAATTATCCTTTTGCTGGGATGTTCCTTAGCTAGGTGGCTGAACCTGCCATTAATTACAAGCAGCTGGAGTCTGCTAGTATGCTCACCTGCCTGCCAACAGCAGCTGGTAATATGTGAAGGTGATTCTTCGGTTTGCCTCCCTAAAACATTGCCAGGTTAAAGTAAGAATCTGAATAGTTAACATTTTTATGCCTCTCACACTAGGTTATTTTTGTAGCTAAAACTCACTTTTGTTGTAGCAGTAAATGTCTGTTAAACTCTTAGTGGTACATTCTAAATGAAACCAAATTTCTGTGGAATGATTTCTTTAAGGTTTTGAAGTGTAGTATCATCTTTAAAAAGCCATGAGCCTGGGCATACTGATGCTGGGAGACCTATTTCCTTCCTATTTTTTTAAGAGTTTTTCTTGTTTATTGTGGTAAAAACATGATGGTTTCAGTTTATTCAGACAAATCCTTGCTATAGGATTTGTTCTTAGTTTCAGTTTCCATTGATGTATTTTGTGACTCTTAGGTGAAATGTACAATACTAAAACTTCAGACATCCATTACTTCTTCTGTATTTAGAAGCAAATTACCAGCCCATGTTGTTAAGCAGTCTTTACTTATCTCTTTAACCAATTAAGAAAATTAAATTTTAAGCATTGTGATCATTTTAATGAATTACGTCTCAAATACTGTGAAATACAGTTCCTCAATTAATGTCCTTAAAAGTAAGAAGGATTCTCTGTCTTATCTATAACATTTTTTGTTTTTTCAAGTAAGATAATACAGCAGTTTAAAACTATTCCAAGTATTAAAAACAAAGATCTGGGTGGAATCTAACTTGCCATGTGTGAATAGTCCTGCACAAGAACCTGCCTGTGTTTTCTGTATCATGAACTGGGAAATGTGGGTTCCTGGAAAAAGTCCCAGAAGGAGATCCAATAGAACTGCTATATTCACCTGGCTTAAATATGAAAATGATATTGTTATTATTATTATTATTATTAAGCCTATTACAAAATTTGTTGACGCTGCAGAGCTTTAATTTAATTTCATTTATGGATTAAATAATTATATAGGAGTTACAGTCCAAAAATATGGGCTTCCAGCTGTCTTATATTAAACTGAGTTGTTTAGCAACATATCAAAACATTTCCATGGAAAGATTGCTATCTTTTTTTTAATTAATCCCATAGGCAGCTTTTACAAATGTTTTTGTACTATAAATGATTACAATGAGGCATGAAAGCATATGCAGAGAACAAAATTCCCCAATCTTGCCCTTCAAGTTATGTTTTAATACCAACCTGATAGCATGGTTTACAGAGGTGTGTTACTTGATCATGGTCCTATCACATCTATTTTGTACCAATCCCTGATGAAACATTTCATATAGTCTTCCTTTTTCAGGAGAAAACCTAATGCTGATTTCTTGAGTTCTGCACAGCCCATGCTTTTCTGTCTGTTAGAAGTGGCCATAGGAGAGCTATAGTAAAGCATTGCTAAAACCACTCTTAATGTTTTCTTTCAGGAATTACAGCAGAAGTCATAGTTGTAGCCTCATTTGATGAACTGCACAAACGAGCTCAGGAGGCCAAGGGGAAGATTGTTGTCTACAATGAACCTTTCATCAGTTATGGTGAAACTGTCCAATACAGGTTACAGGGAGCAGTGGAAGCTGCTAAAGTTGGAGCAGTGGCATCCCTCATTAGGTCTATTGCTTCTTTTTCTATTCACAGGTAAGAATTTTTCTCTTTTCTTCCTACAATTCGCATTTCAATATTAGCTGAAATGTCATTTCTGGGCAGGCATTTTTGTTCTCTATGTCTTAAACATTGCCAGTTACGAGTGGGTGTTTGGTTTCGAAACTATTGGCTTCACAACAGTTCTTTTCCCCCGTGCTTTGTCATTCTTTCAGAATGTTTTCTTATTTTTTTTGTTCTTGATCCAAGATTTGTATGATATTTAAAGAACTTTCTGCATTCTCAAGGCTGCCATAAATATTCTGAGAAGAACCAAAGCCAAATGTCTTTGGTAGCAACAGGCTGTCAGTGATGATTTGAACTGATCATTCTGTGTGTTTGACTAGAATGTCTGTGTACAGTTTTCAATGTATTGTTAATTCTCCTAGCATATGAGGCTGACTTGTACTAGATGAATGAGTAGTCTGCTTTGAACATAATATTTAGAACACTTCACCAGCAAGGTTTGTAATTCTCACACTGCTTTTTAAGTAAGGTATGTGGAAATAATGATTTTTTTTTTAAATGGAAATATTTTTAGATTTCTTAGTACATTATTTGTTTATCCCTGTAGTGTTACATTACTGAAATTATATATTTTAATCTTCTGGTTGGTAACAGAATTCCTTTTTTATCTGGGAGTTTTTTCCAACTCTGAAAGCTTACACTTAAAATGCTTATCTATTGTGAAAAAGACTAGTTGAGGCATAGAGAGGAAATGGAGAAGGGTTCAGCCATATAGTGGAAGGCTGACAGATGCACACTGTCCTTTAACACAGTGTTTTTAAAATCTTACTCTGTTACTGGTGACCGTAATGCCTGCAGTGATCTTTGCATAGGAGCCTGCTGGCTGTGATGGGAGTTCTGGTCAGGCCCAGGCAGCAGAGCTGGACTGAGGACTGGGTCAAGACAGGCCCATCTGCCTGCCACCATCCTGTCCCTGAACAGGACTGGCAGGACATATGTGATACCAGACACAAAGCTTGACTGCTTCAACTGTAGAGCTCTGTTAGTAAAATCATTTACATAAGACAACATGAACATTTTATACAAGAGGTGCTATATTTTGTAACATTCTTTATTTGGAAAGTACATGTTTAGAGCAATACAGATTGTTTATTCCTCCCCTAGTTGCCCTCTCAGTAACTTTACCCACAGAGGAGTCATTGGCAGTAGCTAATCGCTCACTGAATTTGTGCCACGACATAACCTAGACTTGTGTTCTGTTTAAGTAACACCGTGGTTTCTTTTTGATCTCTGCGCCTAGGTTTTCTTTCTGCAGAAGTCTAGGTTGGTAGGTGGAAAGCATGATATAGCTTTGAGTCTTTCTTGAGACTGGAACTGGGAAGTGACTTGGGAGGCATTTTGTGGCATGCTTGAATCCACTTCTTCAGAGAGAACATGAGTGGTCACACCTCAGCAATATAAGTATGCAAGCTTCTCCATTTCTAATGCTTCAGAGAATCAGAAAAGTCAGTAAAGCCAACTTTATTGGAACACATGCGGAGTGCTTCTGTAGTTGCTTGGTAGCATTTTTATATGCTTGTCCTGATTTCAGCTGGGACAGAGTTCATTTTCTTAGCAGCTGGTACAGTACAGTGGTTTGGATTCAGCATGAGAACAACACTGATAACACAATGATGTTTTGGTTGTTGCTAAGTAGTGCTTACCCTAAGTCAAGGACTTTCCAGTGTCTCAAGCTCTGTGAATGAAGAGCTGCACAAGAAGCTGAGAGGGAGCACAGCTAGGACAACTGACCTACATTGACCAAAGGGATATTCCATACCATAGGATGTCATGTTCAATATGAAAACTGGGGGGAAGGAGGAGGGGAGCTTGGCTGGAAGGGGCCAATCACTTCTTGGGAACAGGCTGGACATAGGGTGGTGAGCGCTTGCATTGTGCATCAGTTGTTTTTCTTGGGGTTTACTTATTTGCTGTTGTTAGGGGGATTTTTGCAATTAAAATTATATTTTTTAATAATATTTCACTCTTTTTTTTTTCCGTACTGTTTAACTGTTCTCAACAGTCCTCAACCCATGAGCTTTTGTATTTCTTTTTCTGAGTCTTCTTCCCATTACACTCACGGAAATAATGAGTGAGCAGCTGCATGGTACTTAGTTGCCAGCTGGGGTTGAACCATGAAAATGCTCCACATTCCTCTAAAGAAGTCAAAATTACCTGTTAAAAATGCTTTCTGAAATATGAAGCACTTGAATTCAGATACCATCCAAACTATTACTAGTATATTTCTTGGTGTTCAACAAATGTGATGTTTACAATGTATTTTCTAATACTTAAAATTTTCTAATAAAACTCATAACAATGAACAGATAGTGGAATGTGCTTCAGAAACAGTCTTACAAAAAAAATATATGGTTTCAAAATAGCCGTATTTGGTATAATCAAAGAATATTGCAATCTATGTGTTGATTTTCTGAAAGCCAGAAGATGATCTGTCCTGTCTGTAGTTACTGTGCTATGCAGGATTGTTCAGTTGAAAGTTACAGTATTTTCTGTTTGCTACAGTATTTATGCATTTAGTATGTAATAAAAAGCTTAGAGGTGGAGACTGAAGGAACTGGCATTACAACTTTTCAAGATTGAATGGAAGTAGATGCCAAATGCATATTTATTTAGAAGTATTGAATCCTTAATTGATACTGGGAGCAGAGGTGTCATTTCCAAAAGCAATTTCAAGTGTAGATGCTGCTATGAAGCATTTTTTTACTGTGTACTTTTTGTACTCTCTTCAATTACCTTCACTTAGGGTTTCTTTTTAATATGGAATGTATTGGTTGATGTATTTTTTCCTATAATACAGAAGGTACTCAGGTCCAGTCCCTCCTTTTGGTTACTCAATGATGACTAGATCAGTTTCTCTTATTTTTAAAAGTAGGTATTGCTGTAGGCAGGCTGGATTTTCTTCTCTCCATGCATATTCCTGTGTTTTCTTCTCATCATCAGCTGTGTGTCCCCTTGTCTGTCCTAGCAGTGTGCTGTTCTGGATGGAATATGTGCTGGATGTGGTGCTTCTTATCTGTCAATGTCTGGAGCACTCTTTGTTCAAGTCACTTGCCTTTTTAATTGACTGGTGGGAAATACTGCCTTGCTGCAGGGAGTAGTGTGTTAGAAGGGTGAGAGATGAAAGGTAAAAACCTAATAAAAGATTTCTAAATGTGAAAGTAAGTCTTGCATTCTTACAATTTGTATGCTACTGCATTGTCAACCAGACCCTTTAGTTCTTTTGCCTGTGTGTTTACATGTTCACTGATGGTATGAATAAATGATAATGAGATTATGGAGTTTTCCAAAACATCCTGGAAGAATCATCTTAGAAGAAAGTATTCTCTTCACACTGCACTATCCCAGTTTCAGGTACATGGAAGGTGGAATTTCACAATTTTTCCTAAACTACATCAAGTTTGATGGATGGAGTTTTTTGTTTTATTTCTTTGTTTGAGGAGTTTTGTTTGTTTGCTTGTTTGTTTTTCAAATTTTTCAACCCCTTTTTAACAGGGGACTGCTTATTGTTATTTAATTACTCTATTTGCTGGAACAATGTAGGCCATTTTGTGATTTGATTTCTAGGTGATCTTGGAATATGAGTAATATTGATAGGTTAAAACTAGGTACTGTCATTAACATCGTATGCTTATTTGGGCTCATTATTAAAGCTTGCTGACAAGGTGGAATTGATGAAATCACAACATGAATTAAATCAGTGTTCTTTTGCTGGTAACTTGATGGCTGTTCCTTGTTCCAGAAATGGCAAGTGGCTGCCACATTGTCAAGGCAAAAAGTGTGAAGGGAATGTTTGACCTGGTGACAGTTTATTTTTCTTTAAGGTGTGGTAGTATAACTAAGCAGTAATAAAACACCCTGGGGATTCAAGCATCCCAATTCTTAATAAGGGCAAGAAGGGATGAATGTCATTATCCTCAGGAAAACTCATTGATGTGTTTGTACAAGGACTCATGACACTCATTGGTGACAAGTATTTGCTGTTGAGTTTCAAGGAGTGGATTAATTAATTTTGAAAAGCATTGCTAAGTGAATAGGAAATAAAATTAGCAACCACATCTTCCTTGACCTATGAAGAGATGACAGTAGTTACATGGTATTGCAATGTTATGTGGTGGTTGTGTCTCGTGGCATTGTCTGCCTCTTCTGTTAAATGATTCTCTTGCTACTTTATTGATAGCATGTAAGAGTGGGGAATTTTTATGTAGGAGAAGGTAACTGTAATTAATAGGTAATTAGCAGAAGGGACACCCTCCACTAGACTAAGCTGCCCAAAGCCACATCCAGCCTGGCCTTGAACACTGCCAGGGATGGGGCATCCACAGCTTTTCTAGGCAACCTGTTCCAGTGCCTCAACACAGTTGTGGTGAAGGATTTGGTCCTAATGTCTAATCTAAACCTATTCTGTCTAGATTATTTGCAGAAAAGCCATGCTGCGAAATGAGAGTGTCCACAAGGGTGACAGAGGAGTCCTGCTACTTTATACTAATAAAGGGACCCGTGGGGTCCCTCGAGGTTTTGGAGGATGCAGCCTCCTTTTATCCTTAACTCCCGACCACATGTTGCCCTCTTCCTTTCCACACTGATGAGGTACTAGGAAAGTACAGCCTTCCCAAACTGCCAACCACGTATTCCCCCATAAACATATATTGTCATTTTCCCCTAGAATTTGGAAGTTCAGGATATCTGGGTTTTGTGGATCCATAAGAAGTTCAGACTATCTGTTCTCTGCAATAATTCGTGTGGACCCATTTCTCCTATTACCCTAAAGTTAACTGTCTGGGTTCTGTAACAAACTTAGTGGCTTGGTTTTCCTGCAGACATTAAGACTCATTTTGAAGACATTGACACCCATTTCTCCTAAAGTTTGCAAAGCCATTCTGATTGGTTCTATCAGACCTACTAATTCCGGAAGACATTAACATCCTATTTCTGCTATCGAGGACCCCCATCCATTGAGTCTTTTGTGAAGACATTAGCACTCATTTTTCCTATCAGTTTGAAGCCATTCTCCCTTGTCCTACCACTACAGACCCTTGTAAAAAGTTTTTCTCCGTCTTTCTTGTAGGCTCCTTTCCTCAGTAACAATTCTCTGAAGCACTGGCAATTTGGTGGTGAAATATTTAAACATGGGTATTAGGAGTTAAGGGTAAAAGAACTGTTTTTAATACCTTTAAAACCTTCTCAAATTACATGTATTATTGTAGTAATTCAACACTATCTATAATATTTGGCCTTTTGTAGAAATCTGGGTACTTACTTTTTCTTTTTTTCTGCTTGAATAACTTAACTGTGCTGAGATTAATGATACATACCCTTACTGTAGTGTAAAATAAACTGATGGGTGTTCCCATTCATAGTGGATGTTTTTGTTTTTGGAAATACTCAGTTTACAAGGTATGGTTGAAGTTGAGCAGTAATCTGGATGACCACTCCCATGCTACAGCAGGCAGTGTTACTGAAGAAGTAGTGATGACAAAACTGTTTTCTGCTTTTTCGCAGCAGTTGTTCTATTTATTAAATAATCAAAGTGAAAGAAGATAGGAAAAGTGAAGTGTTTAGCTGTAAGGCTCCTGAAATTATTTGATTGTAATAAGCTAGCCATAAGCCTTTAGGCTTTTTTGTTTCCTAGCTGTACATTTTTGAAGCAATTCATAAATAAAAAGGTGTCCTTTAGCTATTGAAATGTTCCAGTATGTATTCTTCAGTGAATGTGTTCTTATGAATCTAAAACTTTCAGTAAATACTTCTGTTGTTCAAGAACCACAGATTAGATAATGTCATAACACTGTATCTTGTAATAATAACTCCTTTAAGGGCTCAAGAAAGAAGCAAAATTGAGTGCTTTTCTGAGAACCCAAAAAGGAAGTTCCCAAGAACCCTCAGGATAAATGCCAAGAGCCCTGTTATAATGTTTTTTTAGATGCTGCAGAGCAATCTCTCCGATATGCAAGAAATTCAACAGGGAACATATTACAAGGCCAAAACAGACCAAGTAGTACTTTGACACAGTGTAGAGACTTAACAAGGACACATATTTGGTGAAGTTCTTTTCTTTTTAGTCTAAATTCAGCATTTTATACTTACCTGAAATAAGATTTTTCCTTCACTTTTTCTTCCCTCCTTCAGTCTACAAGTGGCCAAGACACACCACCAGCTTGTGAAGCTTCAGTAACTCTAATCAAAAGCTTTGTCTGGATGAAAGCTGAAGTCATTAATGGTATGGTGCAACTCAAGATTTATGACTGAGGTCACATAGATGATCCATGTCAGTACATATGACACAAGACTAGTATATCATCTTATGGAATGTATGTGAATTTGAAAACCATCTCTTTTCCATTGCATTTCCATAATCTTAATTTCCCTTTTATAAAATCTCACTTCATTTTTTTTCTCCTACCATGTATAGTCATGTATACCTTTTTGTATATAAATTGGTTTCATTTGTATTCCTTATGGCTTGTTAGACAGGTCATGCCCTTCTCAACCTTGTTGATGATGTGTGTGCATTAGTGGCATTTTTCAGCTCTCAAGTGCTACCACAGGGACTTTTTACCACATCACCTCTTCCAATGCTTGGTCTGCTGCCTTTGGTTCCAGACATGAGAGATAAGGCGATAATCTTCCTTTCCCTAAAACTCCATGTCCAAGAAAAGTAAGGGCTTATTCACATCAGTAGTGATGGATTCAGCTTCCTCTTCTTGCTCTGCCATGTTTTCTGAATTCTGGGATGATACAGTAGTTTTACTAGGATTTCTTTTACTTTTTGGTTGGTTTTGTTTGGTGGGTAGGTTTAGTTGTTTGGTTTTGGTTTTGTTTTAATACAAAAGAGATGCATTTGGCCCTTAAAATGAATTTTCTGTCTTTGAAACAGTATCTTCCTATTGTGTTCTGAACCCTGAAGTCTCCTTTCCCTCCTGTTCTGCCTTTTCTTCCACTATGAATGCCAGGATACCCAATTTTTTGCTGCTGTCTTAGGAATCTTTCTTTGTGGGACCCGTTCTGTCTGCAGAGGGGAAGCAGTGATATGCTGAATAGGCAGTATCTTCTGTCTGCTTTGTGCAGGCTTGGGGAATGCATAAAGCATAAGGGCAGCAGGAAGCAGTGTGATGATTGTAGAGATGCAACAGTAGTGATGTAGCACGACTGAAGAAATCAGGAGGTGCCATTGATTATTTGTGATCACTTTTCACTTACTGGATTAGACTAGGAGCAAGAATTAATTGCAAGAAGCATCTCAATGAGAGACTGTCCTAAAGCAATATCCTGTGGCAATGGGATACAGCAGTATTGTCTCCTGTTCTACTAAGGAAGCAGGAACCAAGGATAAAACCCTTATTTGGGGTCTAACAAGAGAAAATAAGAGCAGCCCGTGTTTTATAGGTCTCTGGGGAGCTTGTGGAAAGATTCTAGTTATGTTTTATAGCGCTGTGCATGTTGTCTTGGTGCCCTTAGAGATATGAATTGGTGGTGTGCTGTGGGATTTGCTCTGCACTTAGAGGCTCTCCCTCCAGGATGTCTGTAAATTTTGACTGACAATTTGTTAATTTTTACTTTGCTTCCTATTTCTCCTTCAGGCCAACATGCCACACTGAATTCTGCAGTGCTGTCTTTGTGCTCATTTTTGAGCAAAGCCTAGCTGTCAAAAAGAGACTTAGAAAAATCCATTAGAAGAAATGGAGCCTATGTTTTAGGAGATGATCATATTTACAGTGGGTTCTTGTTATTTGCACAGCAATTAAGGAGTCAAATTTCAGGAAACTTCTTAATAATGAGAAATCTGTAGATGTTTTTTCAGTCTCAATCGCTCTTTGGCTTTTACCAAACTTTTTTCCTCTTTTTGCTTTGAACTGCATAACTGGGTTTTGGTGGGGTTTTTTTTGTTTCCAGTAGATGGGGCCTGATGTGACATCTGAAATCTCTGTGTAATTTCATACACCTGGCATATTTGTATGAAATTAAATCACTAAAACGAAAATGATGAGACCAATAAGAGCTTTCTGTACCTCCTTCTAGTTTTGACTCCTCCTGTTCAGGTATATGTTCATGTAATTGTGAAGTTTCATCCATTTAGCATACAGTGATACAAGCAATGTCCTGTAACTTGGTAGAGGTAGATAGAGGGCTAGTAAAATCTTTTTTGATAGACTGTTATCTAGAAAGATGCTCTGAGGATAACAGCTCTATTGAAATCCTAGCTTCCTCACCATTAACTTCCCAAGGCAAATCTTTAGCAATGTACTATTCCATTGATTTTTTTCTTGTCGTCTGGACTTTCCCAACATTACTGAGTCATACATTATGTCAGAGGCTGAATGGCCACGCATATCACAATTAATTCTGATCTTGTTTGAGTACCATGAGCACCCACTGTTTAGGTTTGATAGTATTCTGCAGCTATTAAGTTTTATTCCACTTTTGCATTACTGGTTCCTGTATATAAAGATGTTCAGTGTATAAAACTTCCAAGTTTTGGCTTTCATGTACTGGCTTATAAGGAGTTACAGCTGTGCTTGCTGTGGGTTGAGCACCAGGAACTTCAGCAATTTCCCGTGATTTCCTGTTTCTCCCCTAATCAGCTCCATCTTTCTTCAGTGCTGCCAACCTCTTCTGAGTCTGTATGAGTTGTGATGCCTATGAAAAGCTGTTAGTAAGTTCAGAACTCTCTGACATTATTATATTACATTATTATAATGTCTTGACCTATCAACTTCAGGTTTGTTTTAATGTCCTCACAATATTCAGTTTTCTTGATGACACCAGCAAGTGTCTCACTAGTATGTGGTGACCATATTTGTGGAGGATTGAAGGAAAACTTGACAGCACAAAGGCAGATAATGATTACAGAGAGGGATCCAAGTAATACAGTGCCAGTGAACTTGTTTCTCAAACTGTGTATTTATTTTCAGCTGCTGATAAGATCTGAGAAGTATGTGGACGGTTATTTTGTTTCTTTGTAATTCTCCATGTTTCTTCTGTAAAAGTGCAGTAACTGTGGATTTTATCTGGAGTGTTCATATCCAGAGCACATAAGCATTTGGCCCTGGACAACTGGAAAAGATTAAATAGTCCCAGAATGTTTGAATGATACAGAATTGGTGTTTGGGGTGTCCTAGCCTAAAAGTCTCCCTTTTCCATTAAAGAACAAAAAAAAAAAAAAAAAAAAAAAAAACAACCAAAACCCCCAAAACAAGCAAACAAACAAAAAAAAGTGAAGAGAGAAAGCATAAAGCCTATGTTTCTTCATGTATTCTGGGATTACTTTTAAGGTACACAGTGCCTCACTTTTTAAATTTTAGTCTAGGCAATGCTGAAACAGCTTGTTACAGAGGTCTATTATATAGATTCACCATCCTATCCAATTTTTTTTCATCTATTTTTCTCTTATTTTCATGGTTTTCCAGTTCTTATTTCACACTGAGTATTGTTTCTACTTCCTATATTACTCAAGATACTTTTTCTGCATCTCTTTGGCGTTATTCTTATTTTGATGATGTTACTAAAATTTATCTACATATTGCAAAACCATTTCAGCTTATATAAATTGAAGTTTTGTTTAGGAAACATGTTGTATCTGCTCTAAAGCCCCTGAAGTACTTTTTGCTCTTTTCAAGGTTTCCAAAAGTGAGCACAGCTATTCACAGGGACTTTGGCTGGATTCATATGCATGTATACAACATAAAATTTTATTTTGATGTATAGTCTTTTACTTATGTAAAACAAACAAGCAACCAAATATAGGTGGCAATTTTGAAATATATTTGATTGCTAGTCAACTGTTAACAAAGTTAATCTCTGGTCAACACTCCAGGCATGCAGAGGATTTGGAAATGCTAATTCCTCATTTTGTTTTGCCTTGCTTGCTTAAACATGTGATTAAATGTGTATGGTTTATTCCAACATATGATGATTTCTCTTTACAAGAATGCTTGCACTGTTTTTCAGAGAGCAGGTGGCCTCTTCTTTCTGCTGTTACTTCCACTTCCCACAGTCTTACTTGTGGCTTGTCCATATGGTAGGGTATTTCTATGTTCTTTCATTAGATGTTGTCTTCCCATAGGATGGCCTCACCCTGCTGTGTTTTCTTTACTACAGTGTATTTACTAAGTATGGCACACAAATTTTGACTTGTGTTTTTAGGAAGTCAGAATTGTTTCACAGCTTTTTAGAATTGTTTTCTAAATGTAGGCTGTTGTTGATAGCCAACAGTAATAATGGGTTCTTCCCTGTAGAAGCAATGTCTTGTGCTTTAGAAGTGTAACCATTTCAATTACTTTAATCATTTTCTCCAATTTGTTTTCTCCTTCAAATCCAATCAGTCACCTGCATTTCTCTTATTGTGTCCATCTTGTTGCATCAAATACTAATGTTTTTGTGTTGCCTGCAGGGTATGGCTAAATGGTGAAAATCCTTCTCCATCTGGTTTATTAAATGAGAGGTGCCAGCTCCTGTCTCTGCTCTGCCAGTGATGCCAGCTTTGATTACTTGCCTGTTGTCCACTCCTCCAGGCGTCTAATACTTTCTCTCCTTTTGTTTCTATATTTAGGATGATGGTGCAAACCTAAAGCTGTAACTTTGTTCTCTTCTGACTTTGCCTTTTAAATCTGACTTTTGTTCGGTATTTATAGATTGTTTCCTTTAGCTGGTTAGGTGAGTAGAGTCTGTGACTTCTGCTAAACTGTTTCACCTTGCCTTTATTTCCTGGTCACTACCCACAGTACTTCTGCCTTTGCTGTCTAATGTGAATACTGCAAATACCCAGTGAAACAGATGAAACAGAGAGGTTGTCTTTTATATGCTTCTGTTCATTATTATTATTAAGCAGGATTAAGCTTTGACTGCACTTCATGGCTTTGTAATCTATTGTGAATGCAAAAGAAGAACCTTTCTTCTAAGAATAAAGAGCAGAAAGGAACCACATAATTTCTGACATATTTTTATTTGTATTTCTTCACATTAATTTGCTGTGAAGCTGTGACTGTGTCTTGGTTTAATCTTATTTCTTCAAAAAATTTAATTTGCCAATTTAAATATACTTAAATATACTTTCTCCCAATGGCTGTTGAAGTTGTTCCAACCCCCACATGGGAAGCTCCCTTAGAGAGAACTTCTCTCTGAGTTTCTTCTTCCCAAGTCAACCCATCACAGACAGTGAAGCACACAAAAATATTCCAACAAGAAATACTAAAACTATGTACTGTTTAGCTCTGAAAAATCCAGATTAATTCTAGACATTTGTGCACTGAAGAGCAAAAGGATATTTTTGTCAGATGAGGGAGAGTCATCATGCAAATCAATAAAACCCAGGGGTTCTGAAGTTCCATTCATCACTCTGCCTTGTGTCCCTGTGGGATCTTGAGCAGGTCACAGAATTATCTCTCTTTCCCTGTTTATAAGCAATATTAATATTTCTTGAATGTTAATTTAGGATAGCGTTTGTACATTGTTTCCTTTAAAGAAGACGACGTTACCAGTCAACTCTTCTAAACTGTGTTTAAGTAGTCAGGAATGGATTCCACAACAATTTGCATGTGCCAAAACCAAGTAACAGTTGTATTACCACGTAACAGTGGGTAACTACTGCTGATAAATAATCTATTATATAACCATGGTTTTGTGTTTTTTTTAGGTTGATTGTTGAATTCTGCTAGATTGAGATTCAGATCTGTGGGAATGCTCTGGTGGGAGGTGGATGACAGAGAATACAGTTCATTATGTAAAAATATTGTATTTTCAAATGAAAAACGTTTAAAAATAATTTGTTGACTGTAATTCAAAGGATTTCAGTTCAATTCAGTATTAATTCACCATGAGAGAGTTAAACCCACTGAAAAGAGCACGAAGGAGCTGGAATTTTGAAAAAGTAAAAGGCTTTTTTCTTAGTAACAGTTTTATATCATCAAGAGCAACATGAACTTTAGAAATCAGGTTCTGGGATTCAAATGTGATTTTGCCAAAAATCTGAGTTTGGAAAGAGTGAATTCCCAGGAGAGATGTAACGAGGCTTTAGTTGTTCTTCTGTAGTCTATGTGTTGCTTGCACCTCTTCAGGAAGCAGTTTGTGATCCTTCTTTGAGGACAATTTGTATCTCTGTCTGAGTGCTCCTATCTGCAGTCTCTATAGAAGGAAAGAACAATTTTTAGGGCTCCCGGTTTGGGGTTTTGAGAAGGCTGAAATTGCTACTGGGGGGACACTGGAGTGCCCGAAATTATGTGAAGGGACCAGGCAACTTGAGTAACATGCTCTCTGTTTCCATGAAGAGCATTAGAGGCATGTAGGTTTGTGCTCAAGCTCAAAGATCTTGAGAAGGGACTCAACACTGTCCACATGCAGCCAGAGTCCTGGGCAGTGGAGTTCATCTGAGAGACCATCCAAGGCTGTAATTCCACAAAACTATGGGGAGTTTTTTTCCCCCCTCTTCTTTTATAAGTTTAGTTTATAATGCAGACAATCTATGAAAACAGAAATGGTGTGCTGCAGTGTCTGAGAGAATGCTAACATTTCAGTCTTGCCAGAAATGCAATGTGAATAGGCAGACCCATGAGAAAACATTAGCAGAGCTACTTGGAATAACAAGTGCAGCTGCAACTTATGTTTTTAGAAGTGTAACTGTTTTTCAGTGTCTTAGATTAGGTTTCAGTCATGCAAATCTGTGTATGGTACTTCTGAGTGAGTCAGTGATGGATTCCTTTAACCCTTCCCAGATAGTGTTATTTTTTATTCCTTCACTATTTTGATTTTACTTAATGGAATGACTTCACAGTTAGTGAAAGGATGCCAGAATCCAGGCAATTGCAATAAGATGACAAGAAATTGGAGAACACCAGTGGAAAGCATTAGACTTGTCGGTGACGTTTGTCTGTGGAAGTTTCCTGAGAAAGGAAAGGAGAACTCCATTCAGTCCTCTGGAATCTCCCACATAAGGTGTCTGAAGCTTTTGGTTTTGTTTAACTTTAGTCCAAATATGTTTGTGGCAGAAATTTTAGCCACAAATGCACTATTATTTCCACATGAGTTTTTCAGGCCATTACAAAGGTTAACAGGGAGCAGAGCTTGTGAGCTGGACAGTCTGACTGTCAAGGTTTCATAAGGGTGGTCCTAGATAGGTCTATTTTCCCCAAAATATTTGACAAATCATGAACTTCCAAGGAGAAGTTGTTTAAGCAATGTTTTTGCAGCAAAGCTGCTGAACAGTTTCATAGCTCTGGCAGCAAGAAGTGCTACTGTGTGATTTGCAGTGTATCCTGGGTCACATCAACCATCAATTGTTCATTGCAGGGATCAAGCACTGTCCCCTTAAAACAGGAGTTTTGTTAATAATGGTATTAATCAGTGTATGGGCTGCATCACAAGATTCACCTGCAGGTCAATGAAACTTTAACTTCATGCAGATGAAATTATTAAAAGCTCACTTTGAGAGCTGAGTGTACAAGGGCTTCGCAAACTGTGGGTGATCTTTGGGCTGCACTTACAGAACAATTGCTTTGATAAATAGTTATGAATTGCACACATTTGGGTTTGTCCTGTGGAATTCAGCATCTGTTTATAGACAAGTTAGATTTGAAACAAGTACAATTTCCAGTGAATAATTTAAGTAACTCCACTACGCTTACACAGAAGTGTAGTATGGAATATTTTAGAGGAAGAAATTTTAGCTTGACAGCTGCAAGTAATTCAGCCTGTGTATATTAGCTTGTAAAACACAGTTCTGCTTCTTTCTAAGTAGGTGTAGTTTTTTTCAAGATTTTCTGTTTATAATATTCATGAAGTTATATACATGGTATCAGTGTTAACAATCATTCACAATCAGGAAGATCATTTTCTTGCACAGTGTACTTTGTGGGGTGGGGGAATAATAACTACTTAGTACCTGAACACTGGGAAGAAAATTTCCACTTTTTATTCTGTTATGTCTTGCAGTGTTGCACTAAGTGATCCTCAGTGTTTTCCTGTACTGAGCCCTAAGGCTGAATTACCAGGGCTGAGTCATGTTTCTGGTGTGTGTGTATATGCCTGTGTGTGGGACAGCTTGACCCTCTCTGCTGCTCCCTATCTCTAATGAATCAAAGACTTGGAAGGACTGATATGGTACCTGAAAGCTCTAATGCTTCCTCACACCTATTTGTGCTTGATAATTTTGATGTAAAAGTTAATTCTAATAATGAAAGACATCATTAAATGGAGACAGTATGAAGAGCAGTATTCTAGACAGCGAGCTCCTAGTTTGCTTTTGTATTGCTAGCCTTGTGATGCTTCTTTGTCTGATTTGCTGCTTTCCAAATAAAGAAAATGAGGAGAGTTTGTTGTTTTGGGGTTGAATTATTTTTTGTTTGTTTGTTTGGATTTATTTATATCCTTCCTGTGGGTATAAAATACAACATCTGTTCTCAGTGAGGTTTTTTGAATTTGTTCTCTGTGCACATTGGTCTCTGGTGTTAGAGGGGGTCACTGAAGATATAAATAAGACTTGTGCTCGAGGCTGACAAGCTAGGAATTCAACCAAAAAAATTAGAAACAAAGCCTATGAAGCCAGAATCCTTGCAGCTGCTGGCAATTTGGATTGCCAGTGGTGTTCACTCCAGGAGCCCACTCCTAATGTACCTATTGTAGTGCGAAGCAGGCAGCTGCATTCTCACAAGGCGGGGATATAAACACAGGACAGAGCTTGGTGATTCGTACTGAGCAGGAGGCCAAACAGGTGTATGGCTTAAATAGTTCCCTCAAGATGTCAGCTGCTGAGGAGTCATCCTCATATCTGTAAAATCCAGCAAGTTTATTTTTCAGTTGAAGAGCAGCTGATGCAAACTTTTATTTTCTACAGATTCTTGGAAAGCTATTCTACTTTCCCAGCAGTTGGACAGTCTCAGGGCAGAATTAATTGAATTTCATTTGATCATTTTTCTATTCAGAGTTGTTATCTGCTTCTTGTTTGGCAAACCATATCTAATCCATACTATTTTTACTTATTGAAGAATTCTCTTGGTGTTTGTGTTACTGAATATTATAGTGAAATATAAACATATATGTGTAAGTTACGTTCTGTAACATAGGACATATATAATTAAGGCAAAGCTATTACGCTTTTTTGGTAAAGCTTAATTTTATTGAGTGCCTAGAACTCACTAAATGCAGTTTTCTAAATTTAAATTTCTAAATGCTAATTTAAATGGAGTCCATGTGGTAACTGGACTTCCCATCTTCTTCAAAGGGAATTTCCTTGATAAGGCTGGTAGCTTCTGGAGCCTTTCTTACACTCCATTACACTTGTGCTGATGCTGCACCAGTTAAGGATTGGTGCAAAGAAATCTGGAAGAGACACTGTGTGGCTGGTTTCCAGATATTCTAATCTTTGTAAAAGACTACTATTTTATTTCTACTATTTAATTAATTTATTTAGTATATTTAATTCCATATTTGTATAGTATTTTTGCTCTTCAGTTTCTTAAAATTTTCTGTGCGTATTCCTATTTGGTTTTGAATTTGACAGTCTTGATATCTTTTCAACTTACTGTAAGCCAACAATCAACTCCCACAAAGACAATATAAGAAGCAAGCAAAGCAAGTGAATCTTGGTACAAATGATGACAGAAACACAAAATTAGGCTAAATTTATTTCTTTCATATTTTGCCAAGTGGTTGTAAATGGAGAATAGTCTTGATTTTATTTTTATAGATCTAATTCTTCTGAGAAGATTAACAATACTTTTGACATTTTGACTAGTTGCAATTACAGTTGGCCTCTCTGTCCAGATAATGGTGAGAATCTTGGAAGAACATACAGTTGGAGTGCAGACAAGGGTGACTTCTGCCTTGTAAGGACTTTATGGTGCTGGAAAAGGGGATTTACTTGTGTGGAGTTGAGGTTTTGTCATGCTGCTCGTGATGCAGAGAAAGTTACAGCAGTGAGGCAATCACCAATAGCTACTCTCCATAGGTAACTGTGAGGGCAAGATGTGTAATTTTCCTTCTGTTTTGCTACAGCATGTTCCATCACCCCCTTTAAAGTGTAAAGCTTTGTATGTGATGAGGGGATTTTCTGTGATATGTAGAATATATAAGTGAAGAAACAAAAGCAAAGTATGTGGAAGATGTGAGCCTGTTACTGAGTTAAGGCTGTGATCTTGCTGTGGGTATAGTTAGTGATTAATGTAGTCACGGTTCTATTCAGAAATGTATTTTATTAATTAAGTCAATATTAACAAACTGGCTAATCTGATTTGAATTTTTAGTTTCCATGTGGTTCATACTGTGAATTTTGCATGGGTCCTGTGGAAAATATTAATTAGAGCCTTGCAATGTGTTTGTCTGAATGAGCAAACTTAGACAACACTGGCAATACTTAGAAAACATTGATTTTGTATTTCCCAACTCTAGATTACTTTCTGAGGTTGATGTGAAGAATGATGCATTGGGGGTATGTGTATACAAATTATGGCTGAAATAAATCTTTCTAAGCTTTTGTATAATCAAGTTTTGATTGGTTGGGGTCTTTTGTTCCTTTTAGCCGTGTTAGAGTTCCTGTAATGTCATGCTTACTTTTCCCTGTAGGAGATTGCTATCACTTCCCAAGGCTTCAACTTGAGATCTGTTTTCCATCAGAGCATCCAGTTTAGCTTGAAGCACTAGTTCTTACACAGTTTATTTTTTCCCTAGGCATTTTAGCTTATCTTAGAGATAAGGGTTGGAAGTGCAGGAGCAAAGTAATGGAGCATGCGAGTAGCGTGCGAGCTACCACAGTAAGAGGAGTTAGAACTGACCTGACACCAGCAGCACATCTTTTCATCCACAATTTTTAGTTTCTCCACATTTGATTGTTTTACTCAGAAGAGAAATTAACTAGCTTCTTTTTGAGTTTTTTATCCTCCCTTTACACTTTTGTGTAAGATACAAGCCACATCTGTTTCTTACTTGTTAACAGAGAAAATATTGAGTTGGTTTTTTTCTCTGCTTTTATTCATATCATGACACTCTTCTTAAATACTTGCCAAGATGTAAAATGTAGGACTTTATCAAAAGCAAAACTCAAACGCTTTATTTATCTGAATTTTGTCAGGTGTTGAACAAGAATGTCAGGGCCAAATGACTATGAGTTTGTAGTAACATTAAGATGTTTTCAATTAATAGTTTAAATATGGATGTGAGGTGATTCAGTAGATGTAAAATCGAAATAAGTGCTTTTGTTAAGTAAATAAAAATAATGGAAAAAGTACTTAACCATCTTTTTTGAGCGCCAAACTATGATATTGGACTGGGGGTATCAAATATGAAATAGCCTAATTACCCTTAAAGTTTTGCAGAATTAATTTAGGGTTTGTTGGATAACAGCATTTTTCAGAGAGTGTGTTTGAAGCAGACACTAACATCACTCCCAGGTGTTAGTGGGAAATGCTAGATGTGCACTTTGCTTACCTGTAGGTACCAATGTTGTAAAGTTGAATGCTGATTCAGAGTCAGGGTTCTTTATAATCTCTATAGTTGGTTTTATGTGATGCTTTCCTTTAATTTCCTTTTCAAGGTGCAAGGAATAGTAAATGCAAGACAGTTTAATTTTTTTTTTTAAATAAGATCCTTCTTCTTTTGAAATAATAGTCCCAAAATCATGTTTGTTCAGACTCGATGAAAAAAACCTTTCTTGTCATCCCCTGCTCCCCCCCCCCCCAAAAAATTCTTTCTCTGATTTTCCCAAACTACATCCTGTTTGCCCTGTTGTGAGCCAAACTCAGGAATGCTTCTCTCCATCTGTTACACAGAGTCTGCTAGTAGTTTCTATTTTGTTAGCTCTTGCTCAGGTCTTGCCATATGGTCAGTAACCTTCCAGTTCTTGGTTATCTCTGCATAAAAGACACTTAATTTGCTTTACTTCGATTTTTTTTTTTTTTATGTACTCTTTGGCGCTTTCTTAAGCAATTTATTATGTAGATGATATACTTAACATGATATGCTTACATGATGTGCTTTGCATGCATGTGAACTTTAATCAGGTGCATCCCAGGATGCTTAGTGTCTGCCACAAATGTTTTCTATGTGGGTTCATCTTGTAGCATTAGGAATCTACAGTACTCTGGTATTGCTTTGTGTCTTTGCACTGCTCGTGCTTAGGGTCTGTTTCCCTTTTTGTAGAAATAATTTGGGCAGTCCTCTATTCCTGTCAGGTCCCAGTATCATCTGAGCTGTTGCTGGCCCTGCCTGCCCGTGCCAGTATGATTTAATTTGGGTAGTAGGGTTTACTTTTGTAATCTTGGCAGAGTAGTAGTTTGAGCATACAAATGGCACTTCTGGGTAACTTCAAGGTTTATTTTTTGGGCTAGCTGGGTAAATTTTGTACCTGCAAATGTTCCTTCACTTGAGGTGTGTAAGCATATGTGGATCATAGTGAGTTGTCAGAAACCTTATCCGGAGCATCTGCAAGAAATGTGCTTGTTGCTTAAACTAGAGAAGAAAATACAGTGTTACTGATTTCTTTTTTTGAGCATGTGAGAAATAACAAGGACCTTGAAATCAGTGGTGAAACTTGAATTACTGCAATTCAGCATACACACCATGTTAGTACTAAGACACAAACTTGCCAGAAGATATAGGCAAAAACATTCATTTAAAATTACCATAAACAAACAGTTTCTGCTCAATTGTTGAATGTAGAATTTGGGGTTTTTTAACATTAGTACATGAAATTGTAATTTTTTTTTCAGTCTGTTTATTTTACATTGTTTGGAAAGTCTCTTGATTAACATGCTGGATTTATCCCCAAACACTCAAAGAAATATTAAGTTATCACAGTTTAGAAGTGGGGATGAGAAGTGCCTTTTTTTTTCTGACAAAGAATAAAGAAAAAAGGAAAAAAGATCTGAACTTATAGGTCTACATGAGTTTATCCCACTTGGGGAGTATTACATAGCACAGGAGAGTCCAAGTTTCAGGTTAAAAGTTATTTCAAAGGTGAGCCATGGGTCACCTGACCTGCAAAGCTGATGGGAAGAGACACTGGCCTTTGATTGGGGTTCAGTAAACAACTGGGAGCAATAATATCCTGATCCTAATAACATCCTAATAGATAGATTGGCCTATACTCTGAAGAAGCTCTAGCAAGACCCCTGTAACTGGATTTCAGTATTTCCATGTGAAATAAATATTTATACATACCTACTCTACAGGTTATGTTATTGATTACAATATGACTTGTTATTGTTGAGGAGGATTTATTCTTCTAAATAAATAGAACTGAATAATGTCTCCCATTTAAAGTTTTACCTTTTTATCTATAACCTTACAAAGTAGGTTTCTCCTTTCCTCCTTGATATATCTCCTCCAGGAATTAAATGGGGTGTTTTTTCCAGTTTGGAAGACTTAAAAATAACACAAGTTAAACTTTTTTGTCTGTTTATATGTATAAAAAATGTGTCTGTTGCTGTGAGAAGGCTCACAGGTGAAGATTTTTGTGCACTATGCATTGTTCTGGGCAACTGGTTTTGGGTGGCCCACTGGAGCAGGGAGTTGGTCCAGATGATCTCCAGAGCTTCCTGCCAACCTAATCTGTTCTGCAATTCTGTTATTTGGAAAATAGCATTAAAATTTAATAGTGAACTTTAATTTCATTACTTGTCACAGGAAAAAGAATGCACTTCTGGCAACCTGGTCATTTAGGCTTTTCATTGCTTTTCTTTCTGGTAAAGCAGTGAATAGAGTGTTATATCAAAGCATGACAATGACCTAAATAGACCTGACAATGAGTTGATTTCTAGACATAGATAATAGTAAGTCAGATATTTTGACTAGTGTAAAAACATTTGATATATTTTGTCAAAAGGTTTATTAAAAATTGTAGCTATATCCCTTTTGAGAGTATGTGGGGATGGTCATGAATATATATATATTTTTAATAATTCTATGGCAATTGTAAAAACATTACAGGAACGAAGTTGTTAAAACTGTGTTTTGTTGATTGTTTTTTTTTTTTAACAGCCCACATACTGGGGAGCAGAGTTACCAGCCTGATGTACCCCAGATTCCCACTGCTTGCATCTCTGTGGAAGATGCTGAAATGATGTCACGAATGTCTCTCCGTGGCACTAAGATTGTTGTGCACCTGAGGATGGGAGCTAAGACTTACCCAGACTCTCTATCCTTTAACACTGTGGCAGAGATAGTTGGAAGCAAGTACCCAGAGCAGGTGGGTGAAAATATACAAAAAACTCCTCATTTTTTTCTTTGAAAATATAAAATAAACAAACAAAAAAACCAGCCCTTTTGAAGAAATCCCTAAAACAAGTAACTTTTATTCACATGCTCTTCTATATTTTAAACATCTTAGCTTTTCAGTCTTTTTCAGGTAACAGGTTTCAGGCTATGTTTAGCAGGTGTTGTATGTATGTTTGGAATAAACTGTCTGCTCCACAAATTCTGTTTGAACATTATGCAATTCTACATTGTTGACTTCCATTTATAAAACTTTTCTTCTTGCTTTCTCTTTTCTTCCAACTTTTTAGCTAAAAATCATACAAACCAAACTCATGGTGCTGAAGGATTTGTGCCTGCTACAAAGTCTTCTCTGTCAGTTTACAACAGGGAATTATTTTTCTGGCAGTACATTTTATTGTGAAAATGTTGATGCAACCTCAGTTACAGCAGCACTCGAAATTGCTGCTCGAGTACCTAATGAGCCACAATGCTTTTTTATACTTTGTACTTTTATGGCTTCAATGGAGAAGAAGAATGTCTATCTCTGACCTTCAAACCAGGCAAGAGGTTTTATCTATTTAAGAGATTTTCTTTTCTGAGATGGCAGTTCAGTAGCTCTGGCTTGTGGTGTCTACAGATCCTCAGTGCTGGCATGAATGTAGAGTTTCAGCAGCTTGATCACTGGGCAGGGAAAGAAGAGTAACTGCCCTGATGACTGCTTGGTTTACATAAGGTCACCTGTGAGTCTTGCTTCGTGAAACACATATTTACCAAGTTAAATGTTCCAATTTTCTAATTAGGGTGCATTTAATTTAATTTTATGTTATCTGCATTTTTAACAATGTTTCTAACCAGTTAATAGGCTATCTTCCCTGAATTATGTTTGGTGTATTTCAAAATTTGGCATTTCAATTCAGGTTATGAAGTGTTCAAATGCAGACTTGAAAGATATGTTAAGGTGCTTGCCTGGACTTGATTCTCTTTTGCTGTCCTGCTCTGTTTCTTTAAGTAATGAAGTGGATTGGGATCTCTTCCCTACTTCCACTGACAAGCTCACTTTTTTTAAACACTGGGCAAAGGCTTATTTACAAGCCCCCTGCTGATGATAATGGGAGTGGTAGTGGACACACTTTGAATATGTAACCAAGAAACAGAAAAATAAAACAAGTGAATGTTTAGGTTTTTTAGTACTCAGTTCCTTTTGGAGCCTTAATGGGTGCTTTGCCATGCTCATTCCACTGCGTTACTCTGGTAAAAATGGGAACCATCTTGGTATTTAGGCAATAAAATACATTACAGATCCAAGCTCTTACAATGCACTCTATGCCAAAGTGTTTCAAAACACAGTACAAATCCAGGGGAGCAGAAAGGTGCCATTTCCACAGGCCAAAATTTCAGTTTAAGTTTTGAATTGAAACAAACCCAAATCTGGATCTCTGAACTCTGGGTGAGAAGTCAACAGTGGGTGGTGTTACTCTTACAAAGGTCTAAAGTAAAACAGTTTAAAATTAGGTTGAAACCTGTGAAACATAACTGGTCACAGGTATTGCAACAAATTGTAACTTAAAGTTAAACCTGATACTTAGTTGAAAATGAGGGTTGCTGTAGGACACTGAAGAAAGTGTGTGAAGTCTGATGAAAAGTGATTCTGCTCAAGATGTAACTACATATTTAGGTATACTTGTGTTCATCTATAGATTGACCAGAATTTAATATACTGCTTGATTTATACATAATTCATTAACTCCTTCCATGTGATTTTAACATATTTATTAAAAACAATCACCATGAACTGAAATAATATTTGTCTGACAGGCTTATGTTATAAGCGATATTAATTATTATTATTAAAATATGTTAAAGGAGAAAATAACTTTTGTCTTACCTTCTTTAGGGTTTTTGGGGGGGTTCTTTTTTGTTTTGTTTCGTTGGTTTTGTTTTTGTTTGTTTTTTTTTAATTTGACCACTTTTGCAGCATATCCAGTTCTGTTCCTCCTTTTTCAATAATTTTTCCAAGTGCTTTATCTGGATTTTTGCATATAGCAGTTGGGGTTTGGGGGATAAAAGTAGAAAAATGTTAAGGAAAACAGAAGAACAGTAGTTGACATATTTTTTATATATTTTCCTAAAGGTTTGTTGTATTTTAGACTTAGCATTCTGAAAGTCATTGTTGCTTCAAGAAATGTTGAAATCACCAAAACAGATACTCAGAATTGTTCAAGTTGCAAACCTTATTTTAAGCACCTACGCTTAACTTCAACACATTTGCATTTCCAAGTAACCTAAAGCAGTAAGAGAAATGTTAGTACTGCTTTGTGAAGCATCAGGCTCTCAGGGGTGCATTCACCTTCGGAGGTGATGATGTGACATGAGCACAGATGTCCTGTGTCTTTTTGAGCCATCTCTGTACTCAATGTCAAGTCCTTTTGAGAAATTAACCCACTGATCCTTCAGGTTTCCTTCCTGCTTTATCCTTTCTGTTTGGCTGGCCAGTAGGCAGTAAGCAAACATTCCAGCTAGAAAAAAAATGTATGGTAAAACCTACTGCGAGCTGCAACTTTGCATCAAGTTTTCAGGTGGTGTAAAAAGCATCTAAACAGAAAAAGGAAATGGATTTTGTCATGCTGTCAGTAAAGTTCAGTGTCTCACCAATGTCTCTGCTCTGTTTATAATTGTATTATTCATTCTAAGTTAGGAAAGAACTGTTTACCCCAGACAAGACTCTTGCTATGTCAGAGCAGGTGTGATTGTGCGTGCTCGGAGCAGAGATATCCACCCTCCTCATGAGAGTTGAGGTCCTTGTTTAGTGCCTGCTGAGGCCTGATTAACTTGTAGGTGCCCAAAGGAGGTGAGCCTGTGCCTCTAAAATAATGAATTCGAGATCCACCTTTTCTGCATATAAACAAATGAGGAACAGTGGGACCAAACATGCTGTGACTTGATGTCCTGGCAACCATACTGAGCTTGGGATCACATTCTCACGGTGCTTAGGACACCAGTGAGAGCAGAAAACCTGTGGGCTATGGGACTTAACATATTTAAGCCTGTATGGCAATTGAGCCAAAGAGTTTGTGAAATGACAAAGGTATGGTAGCAGAACCTGCTGAGGTCCAGGCTATTGCAGATTAGAGACATTTCCAGTTCATTCCTGACTTTTATCTTGGAGGAGTATTTGAGCACTCTTGCACCTAGGCCCATGCTGTTAGCATCCTTTTGTGCAGTATTGTGTGTTGGTAAGATGTTTTATTTAAACTGTGTAAGCTGACACTGGAGACTGACTGACCGAGAAATTCACAAGTGAACTAATGTGGTTTTCATTTGAAATTCAGGCAGAGCTGGCAGTAAAACATGTTTGTCTTCTCATTTTAATACAGATGTAACGTGATTGGTCTTAAAGTGCAGCAGCAACTGTTCCCATCTCTGGGGAAATGCTATAAATAGCAGCTGTTTGTTGTTAATCTGGCTTCGATGTACCTAATGTGCCAAGCATGGAACCACAAAATATATGATTAACTGAAAAGGTATCAAAGTGGATAAAGTTATAACTCTTCTACAATCTTGAGTTTCGGTGTCCTTTCATACTGTGTGTTTCTTGGTGTGCAGCACTGTTTTACTTATCCTACTAAGTGATGGAAAAACTGTTTCTTAAATGCCCTGCAAAGTACATAAATTTAATGGCCGCTCATTATTCTGTGATCCAGGATAAATACTGTAGAGCAGAAACAGAGGAGCTTATAAGTGGCCTTTTCAGAATCCTGGAGAGCTGTTCCAGGAATTCACTCTACAAAGCTTTTTGGCCTCCTGTTTTTATGGAATGCCATATCTATAGTATGTACCATTTGAAAAGTCTCCATTTTGAACACCAAGGACATGAAAGACCACTGAAGAATGTACTATAGCTTAGTGCCAAGTTTGATCAGTGCTTTGAAAGTAGCAGTCCTAGGGTTGACCTGAGAAACAGAGATGCTAAGGTAGTAGCATAGATTGTGAGGTTTATTACCAGTCTGTGATTGAAGTAACAGAACCTGTTCTGCAAAGGACATAGATGCTTATTTACTTTTTCATTCTTCTTCCTTTCCCAGTTTCAAAGATCAGCCTTGTCTCAGTTTTGTGATACTGGGCAAAGATCCAGGGAACAAGAGAACATGAAAATTGTCCAGGCTTCTGAGCTTGTTAGGCATTCATGCACACAACAGAAGAAATAATTTGTAGACCAAAAATCCACCCCAACCTCAAGAAAAGAAAATCAACACAAAACAACCAGACTTTTCTGAAGATGTGTGATACTCAGTGCAGTGTTGTTTTATGGCCTGGCATCAGTTCTACATATGTTAACAAAATGTCTATCCATTATCTCTTTGATGTGGCTTCCAGATATCCCTATGCTCAAAGTAAATCATGCATACAATAGAGCTTTGAGGAGAAATGTTTTAAGAGCCTGATGCCATCATGTTATGGCTCCATTATCACATTTTCTCCATGTGGATTGTTTTGCTATTCATTCCAAAATGTTGAAGGGTTTCAAATACAATTCTGTGAGCCTCTCTACTGTGACTGTAAGCTGATACCTGTTGCTGCTACAATATAAGTGAATTTGAAAGAATTAGAAGATCATTATGGAGATTTGATTTTGAAAGTTTTGAGAGTGCCAGCCCATTACTTCATGACAGTGAACTGATGGGCAAGACACATAGAAAAAGAAATGGTAAAAAAGAAACAAGAGAAAGGATGAAGAAAGAACACTGACATTGTTAGGAAATTTATTTTCTTTGAAATATATTTGTTGCTATTTGCTGAAATAAGTAGTACCTCTGGGTGTGTTTGTTTTATTAATAACTGGCTTTCATACTATTAATTGGAGGTTGTTTTTTATCCTATGCCTTGTGGGAGGGGAAATATTGCTGTCATTTGTTCTAAAACAGAGGTCTTGTCATGATGAAAACATTAAAATTAATATGCAACTGATACGGAGGAAATTTTTTCTTTGTATCATGATAATTTTTTGTTTATTTATTTTAACTACCAGAAGGCTTATCAGATTTTAAGACTAAATTGTATGCTGAATTTTGTGGTGTAAATCTTGCCAAATATTCTAAAACTTGAAGCACCTTTTTAAAAACCAAGAGCTGCTTGAAAGCATTTAATCTTGCTAGGGAGAATTAGGCAGTAGTTTGCCTTCTGATTAAATGGCCATTGCACCCTAATGTAGTTGTGTTCTTAGAAACTTCAGTATCTGGGTATGCAATAGCTACAACTTAATTTCATTTGTAAATAAGGGGTTGATGTTGCTTAGTGGCGACAGTTGAAGGACATTGTCCTACTAGAGCTGGGTGTGGTGGAAGAAGTGAATGTTTATATGTGGAAGAAAAATTCAAAACAACTTAGATATTTTCAGAAATTATTTTCCTGATACAATTTTTCTTGAAGGAATCAGTTTAGGTTCACCAGTGTAGTGTGACCTTTATGAAGTTCATGTATTTTTCAAATGACCAGACTGTTTCTATAAGTGGGCAGGAGAGTGGGGAGATGTGGTAGCAGGTCAGGGTGATAGCAGTCTGTGCTGATCTGGAAGATACCTGAAGCTGCTCTGTGTCCCAGCGATACCAGAGGAGGACTAAGGGATGTGCTCCACTAGGCAACACGTCTGGGCAAGCCAGCAACTCTTTGAAAGGGTTCTCCTCTTGCCAGCTGAGGCACAGTTGCAGTCACTGCAATAGGAAGGAAAAATGTATTAGTTTTAGTGACCACCAATGCCTGCTCCACAGGGAGCAGCACCTTCTTAGAGTCTCAACTCACTGGCATACAACTGGCAATGTCCTAGGTCACTGCATCACCAGGGTGACAGTGACAAGGGATGAGGACATCTAGGTGACCTTCCTTACTAGAGTCAAGTGGAGTTTGGAAGAATTGAATGATGCTATTGCCCTGCTATGTATATTCTATTTTATTCTCCTGATGTAAGTCTAGCCAGTGGGCTTCCTGCCTTCCACCTGAGTGTGGTCATAGATATCACCTGTACATGACAGCTGGCTGCCCATTCCAGCCCCTTTCTTTATTTTAATCTAGACTGGTTTATGCCCAATGCTGCTTGCTTTACCTTTGCTCTGGGCACTACTCTTCAGAGTGTTTGGCTGTGTTTTAAATCCTTTGCATCCTAAACTCTAACCAGCTAAACTCTGAGACTAGAAATTTAACATTTGAAGTGCTTATTCTGTTGGTCAGCAAATTCATGAGAGCATGCAGTTTTGTAGTCCTTTTGATGGTGTGAGTATAAACAGATATACTATAACATTTTTTATTTCCATCCGTTCTTTTGTCTCTACTCCCACACAGCAGTGTAAAGAATTACTGTGGGATTTTATTTCAGTAATAATTTACAAATACACATAGGATTTACAAATGGTTATGAAAGCTCTTTTCCTCCACATTGTAAAAGTTATCTTCTAAAATTACACTGCATCTTTCTTGCATTCTGATATGCAAGAATATCTAAAGGATAGTCCTGGGTTTGGCAGATGTAAAACTTGCCTGAAGCATGAAGTAAGAAACACCACAATATTGAGGAGGAAGGAGGAAAGAAATATTTTTCTTTTCATTGTGAATAAGTAGGTGCCAGAAAGACTAGTGCCAAGTGTCAAGGATTAGTCTCAAAACAACTGTTCACTACAGGGCATTGTCAAATACCTGTGCTTGTATGTTTGTATTTGTTAGCTACAAACTATATGCTTGACCTTGTACAACAGGAGGAGGACTACCAAGACCATCTTTTCATGAATGCCATGCTAAAAAGCTACATTTTATCCATGCAAGTCTAATGGAAAACTCCTTGTCTAAGAGTATGTGGGTTGGATATAGAGAGAGGGCTGCTCAACACAGATTCAGAGATTCCTGCTTGCAGGACCAAGGTGGAAGATCTGACTGTGAGATTTTACCTAGTGACAGAGCTAATGTTGTTGATGGAATGAAAGAAGAAATGCTAAAAGAAGTGAAATGTAAAATGATCAGGTTGGGACTGAGGTGAAAGGGGGAAAGAATTTGGTCGGCTAATCACACTGAGATACTGAGAGTTGTTACTCTAAGAATTGTGTGATTGCAGCAACTGAGATGTTTATTCAAGGATGTAGTGGAGTAAGTAGCAAAATTCATAGTTTTGGTGGGCAGAGAGAGCTGGTGAAACATGGAACCAGCTCCTGAATTCTGGGTCAGCTTGTAGGGTTTTAGGCATCACATTGCTACTTTGTGAGATCTGGGAGTGGGGAAGTGTGGTGTAAACAGTAAGCTGACACAATTGGTGTGGTCTTTAGTGGAATTGTTCTCAAGACCTAGGTTTACTAACAAAGTACATGCTTGAAATGTTAATATCATTTGTTCTTTTTAAAATACCACTGTTGTGTAGTTTATACTTTGGTCTAGAAGAAGGCCCCCAGGCTTCTGAGACCTTAAAGGTCTTGAACTTGGCCACTCTAGCTTTATTTTAAATGTAGTTGCAATGATGCAGATGTATTTGCTATGGTTTGGCAAAGCAAAATACCCTGTAAAACACATAATACCAGTAAAATCTGTCTGAAATGCTTGTTAATAATATGTTAAAGATCTTGTGAGTCTAGCAGGCATACATCTTGATTAAATCAAAGAATGAGTTTTTTTCATAGAGTTTCTCAATTATTGTCAGTATTTATACCAATATGTCATAATGTAATATGTAAGTTATCTAGAATTTCATGTGCACAAATATAATTCCAATTCATTGTAACAGGTAAATGGAATTTTGGACAAAAATCTTGGTTGACTCTTTCCAATAGTATTTGTCACAGATGAAAAATGCAAAATGTGTTTAGAACTCAGATCCCATTTTTTCTTTACTGAAGTCAGAAAGGAAAAAAAGGATGTTACAGGGTCTTTAACAGAAAATACATTTTGTACTACAGGTTTTGTAGATTTGCTTCTTTATCCATGCTGAAAAGCATGTTTCTCACAGTCTGTGTTGGCTTTTCACATTTTTATTCTGTCATTTATCCCATAGACTAGTTTACAGATTTCAACAAAAATATACTGAAATGTGTATTCTTCTGGTAGTTACATAATGTCTTGACATCTGAATTCTTTCCCAGTGTTTGAATTTGCAATCATCGTTGTGAAAGATTAGTCTCAAAAACAGTTTACAATTTTCCAATATAAATTATTCAGAAAAAAACCCTGTGTTCCAATTCATTTAATCAGACATTATCATGTAGAGGGAGAATGGAATAATATCATGATGTAAGGTGAAATAGTCTGAAAACTATATTGCATTAGAAATTGCACCACATCCGTGAGCTTTTTTCTCTAGAGTGCATATAAGGAAATAGAAGTAGAATCCTCTGTGTACTTTAAATAGTTTAACGTGGGGAATGATATTAATGCTCACTACTTCTGTAATTCTGGGCTTTATTTTTTAATTGTGTACCTGGCCTTATGATCATTGTGCTTAGTTTTTACTTTCACTGATGTCAGCTGGACAAAGATTTTTGTCGTCCTCTTTGTGTGCCAAGTTTAATATGCTGCTTATGTGAGAAGGTACTTCATTAAATAATAATCTTTCCCTGTAAAGGAATTCGTTGCTGTAAGATGTGTATGTGTGTATATATATATATATATATATATATATATATATATATGTATATACACACACATACATAAGATAGTTTTAGGACACTGCCTTCCATGGCATGCTACTTAGCAGAGTAGAGCATATTCTACCATTCCAAATGGGAAATCTCAGTCATCCAGCTTCTTGCCAAGAGAACATTGCTCAGGTCTGAAATGTGATGTCCTCCATCCTCTTCATGTACCTTTCTAATAATCAGGAAGAGGACCTGAGGTCACATTATTCTTCATGAAGGAAAGGAAAAACCGTATCTTTAACTGTTGTCAAATCTGTTCCTGTCTGATTTATCTTAAAAGCAGATAATGCAGCTCATGGTCTCTTCTGCTTATATGACTTTGTTTCTAGGCATTGTGAACCTGGAGTCTTGTGCTTAAATTCTCCACTTCTGCCCAAAGTCCACTGACTTTAGTTTATATGTTAAAGTGCTCCAGGGATCTGTTCACTTAGCTGGAATTAATGTTCAGATGATACTTTATTTTATTTTATTTGACCATCTCTTTACACGTTCAGCAAGTTGTTCTGCGGGTCCTTCTGGAAGATTGCAGCTGTGCATATAAATAGGCTACAGTTAATAACCCTATTTATAGCAAGCCCAAGTCTGATGTTCTTTTCTCGCTCATTAGACCTTCCAGCCTTCAAATAAGTTCAACAAAATAATTGGATTGCGCCCTTACCCACTAAGCACTGTACATTTGCTTTTTCATTGATTAATTTGGCAGTTTAAGTTAAAATTGCCTAGACTAATTTAAATTATTAGTTTCAGGAAAGAGATACAACTAAGTATAAAGAAATATGACTAAGAGGTCTTTGACAGATTGGTTAAATTGCAACAAAATTAGTAAGGATAATATTCTAGATTATATGAAAATACATTAAATTTATATTCATTTGTCTATGGACTTTGTTATGCACACAATGTTCTGCTAGGTATCAACATAACAGTCCTTGTTGCTCCTTCAAAGTACCCAGAAGGCCTTTTAGAATGCTCCAGGTCAGCAATGGTTAGGACTCAAATTACTTCAATTTTCTTTAATCTCTAACAGGGTTTCCAGTGAATTAAGAACAACTTGAGCTGAGTTCACAGTCACACTTTATTGTGACTTTCTGAATCTGGTGGTGACTGGACCATGGTGAGGGAATGTGATTACAAGTGTTGCCAGGGCCAGAAACATGGAAGTACTAAGTACTCTGAAGAAGAAAACAGCAATTCAGAATAGTCCTGACAAATTCATAGGAATCACTCATACTCATCAGGATGAATGGGATCTGTTTTTCTGTAGGAAGCAGAAATTTACTGTGCAATGTGCCCCTGGCAAGGTGCCTCATATAAGATCCTTGCCCCTATTCACTGGAAGTAGTTCTAAAGTATTTACAACTTGGCAGGCATGGTACAAATTGTATGACAAGTTTATATCCAAGGAAGGTCTGCCCTGCCCTGTAAGAAAGCATATTTTAGACACATTCACAACTTGGGGAATTGAAGACTCACACTTGAAGAACATGTTTGTACAGAGACAAGAGGAGGCATCTAGACAATCTTTCATGAGTGTCTAAGTTCCTAAGAGAGTGTCTGGTTGGGCATGCTGTAATTGCTGCTGTCTGTTTCAAAAGCCTCCGCATGAAAGAAAGACATGGCTTTGTTTTCTAATTATCTATGTAGCCCATTTAAAAATATTTTAGTGCCCTTTCAGTATAGGACTCTGCAACATCACAAAGCACAAATCGTAGTTATTTAAGATCCAGACGGTAATATATAGTTGGGAAAATACAGAATTTGCATGTCTGTCAAATTAAATCATTTGCTATTAAATTCAATCTTAGTAAAGGTTAAAGGAATCCAAGGTTGTGTGAAAAGCACAGAGACCTCTCATCTTTGGTTTCTAATAAGAAACTTTTCCCTAATTGAGAAAGGCTGTATGTTTAAAGGTAAATAAAAAATTCCAACCAAACCTTCCCCTGTTTAACTGAAGATCACTTGAGGCATTTAATTAAGATGATCTCTGAAAGCCACTAAAATGTTGAAGAACAAGCAGCTAGCTTGTGGTAATTTTAGCTGTTAAAATCTAGTGGCATGGAAACTGTATAAATTGCTATAAATACAGTTTTAGTGGTTTGAACAGATCTTCTTTGTCTATAATTGTATTTGCATTTATATGTATACCTTTTAGGAATAGATAAAGATTTCTTCTCTCAGTGTGATGCAAAAAGATACTAGCATGGTTTCAATAACTTGATTTTGCTTCTTTGAGCACTTTATAATCTATCGTTGAATCTTTGAAGCAGAGAACTGGATTTTTTTCTTTTCCCTTATCTGAAACCACATATTTGATTGTAATGTGAATCATAATTGCTAATGCCAATTTAAAACTGGGCTGTTGAAACAAGCAGAACCAGCAATCAAAGGATTAGCTGTACTGTGTTCAATAAATACAGCATGTTGTTTTATGGATGCAACACTGACTTGGGATGTGACTGTAGTGGCTCAGATAATGTTGTGTCTTTTCTATCAAGTAACTCAAACCATCCATCTCTTGTGGTATAGAATAAAAGACAGCTTTGTCTCTTTTTTCGTTGCTGTACCAACTGCAGATAGAAACCCTGTCAAATGATCATTCACAGAAGTTATTTTTCTGAAACAATTAGCATAAGGTTGTGCAATTGCTCTAAAACTGACCTACTGACTTAGTAATTAAGAAACCTCAATTTATCTAAGGTTCTTTCTCTAGACAGTCCAGTGAAGAACTGCCTTTTTTTCAGACCTCTCTTCATTTTCTCTGCAGTATATCAGGTTTAATTAAACCTTTGCTTCTAGAAGAAAATGAAATTATTTCTGGCACAGGTTTAATAAACATGCATGTCTAATGATTTTGTTCTGCAGTTGAAATTGGAATTGAGTGAATTCCAATATGAATTCCAATATGTGTGTATCTATACATAAGATAAATATTTTAAAAAGTGATAAATATAAAATGTTTATCACAGTCTTCTTTGAACCTTGGAAAAAGGATCTTTTCACTCTTCATTTTAGTGCTTTTTGAAAAGGATAAAAAAGAAAAATGGTAGCATAAATAGCAAAATTGACTCAAACTGTGAGCAAAGGAATAAAATAATTCTATGTCGCTTTTTTCACATGCATAATAAATGACACAAAATATTGTGAATAAATGAAACCACTTTGCAGGTAATTTAACTATCACAAATTTACAAATCCAAAGCAAATGTAAATTCAAGATATCGTATTGTGATCTCCTGCTCCAGTCTTCAGTCTGGAGTTACAACCTTTACCACTGAAACACTCACACGGCAGATATTGCACTGCATTGCACTGGGGTGGTGCCAGATTTCTACCTCTCTTCCCCTCACATCCTATCACCATAAACCAGCAGCCTTCCCCAAGATGTAATCCACACCATCTGGCTTACTGCAGTCCCTTTTTGAAGTGGTGTGGATTGTCTGTCGCCCCTCTCTCATTTGTTTGAAATTAAGTGCAGGACTTGTTTAGCTGTGTGCTTTAGCCAGATTCTCACACTGTGGCCTGCAGAGTACCAAATGATGGAAGCCTTTTTGGTGGTTGACAAAATGAGTCAGCTGGTGGGCAGACTGCAGTTTTAGGAAGAGGAAGGAAGTGTTGTGCAGGTCACAAGACTGTCACCCTTGTGACTCTTTGGCTGTGAATGGGGTAATTTCGTGGGCCAGGAGCACATTTTTGAATGAAGAGCTTTACTGAAATACCCATTGTATTTCTTGCTGTCATCCTTATTTATTTTTGTGATGCTTTAACTGTGTGCCTGCTCTGCTGTTCCACTGCTGAGTGCCTGCACGTGTGGCGAACATTGGGTGTCTTCCCCAACTCCCCCAGCTGGTTTGGGCTGAGGAGTGCTGACTTTACAAGGCTGGGTCCTGGGGAAAGGCAGTTGGAGGTTGGGAACTTTCACTGTGTGTTGCTAAAGAGATTTTTCATCTTCAGTTGACCTCTTGGTGTAATCTGTGCTGTGCTGGCATTATGAGTGAGGCACATTTATTTTGATTACAAATTTTAAGTAACTGGTCTCTGAGTTCAAGGTGATCTGCAAAGGATTGCTTCTACCCACTTCCAGTTTATGCCTTGAAAGGAAATGAGGGAAAGAAGTATTAAGAAAAGCTTTCCTACTTTTGGGTATTTATGCATTAAAGTAACTCCAAAGAAACTGAATGTGCCAACTGCTATTCTGCCTGAACCTCTCATTCACATAGAATGGAGGTGCTACTCAAAGGATGCTGTAAGCTTGTCTGATGGAATTTAGCCTTCTAGAATTGGCATGATCAGTGTCCAGGTCAGAAGATAAGATGCCTGTGTTTTGAAGTTAATGGTTAAAAAAGAGACAACATTCATGGCTTCCTGAGTTCTCTGTCAAAATGCTTTTAGTCCTTCCTCAAGCAGCCTTCAAGAGTGGTGATGAAACTCCTGTTGTTCAGTTCTCTCTTTCTACTTTTCAGCAACCTCAGAGAATTTTGGGGTGAACTGTGAAGAAAACATAGGCTCAGGCACCAATAACATGTCAATGAGACAAGGCTACATTTTCTTTCTTCCTCACCATGGAATGCAACTGTAATTGGATCAAGAGGGCACTGGTCTGGTGCTTGGATAAGATCAGTTCACAAATGAAGAACAGGTAGATGAACTTGACAGAGGAGAGTTCTAGTGGGACTAAAAGACATACTGAGAATCCCACAAACATGATACTTCTGTCTTCTACTGAAGATATGTACCCTATACTGGTAAATATTATTTAGTTGTATTTAAGATATTGGTTATTATTTTACTGCTTTTGAATTATGCTATACATAAACACAGAATGGAAAATTTACAGTCAGTAGACTTCTTTTCTTGCTTGATGGGCCACCTTCTGACAAAGCTGTTGTAGATGTTACTTCTTAAAATTCATCCAAGCCTGTGGAAATAAATTGCTCAGGAAATAAGGCATTCACTGACCTTTCGTTCCAGAGAAGGGCAACCTTCTTTGACCTGACTTTCTCTGCCATAGAGATACAGCACCATGTGCATCTATAAATACTGTTTCTCCAGGAAAAAAATAAACAAAACTTTTTAGAAGACATTCTGATACATGGATTTGTCTGCTTGAAATAGATTTTAGGGCAAACAGTGTCTGGCTACTGTGTCAACCCATCACAACTACACTGGGGTGTAGTCTGGATTTTCACTTCCTCCTGTAGAGAAGTGCATGTCCATGGTGGGAAACGGCCCAGAGCAGCCCTCCCTGAAAGGCTTCACACACAGGACCTGTCAAAAAAGAGAAACCCAAGTCGCCAGTCCAAGAATGTAAGTTCTGCTCTTGGATGAAGTAATTCCTTTGCCTGGGGATTCTCTTGGATTTCATAGTCCCTGCAGATGCCCAAATATTCATGATGCTAGTAAACACTGGCTTAAGCTTAGTTTGTTCAAACATACAGTAGGCCAGATCCATGACTCATGCTGATCTGTATATTTTTTTCTTTCTCTTTCTTCTGCTGGAAATTAAGCTTTTTAAAGATTCAGCAAATACCAAATAGCAGCAGCCTGTGTGCTAAGCTCCCATCTCAGTGTATTGCTGACTGCAGTAGTTTTCTGCTGAACACAGAGTCAAGATCTGATGTTACTACTTCAACTTTAATGCTCTACATGACTCCACTGTCCATTTTTAAATTTACTGTTCAAAATCTCTACAGTTAGATTGTTTGCCAGTGGACAACTGCCAGAAGAAATGAATATAGTTGATGAAGTGGATTCTCCCAAGGAAATAAAAAATCAGACTTCATATCCATTTATTAGAATTTTAACTTTCCCTTCTGCTGGCATCATCCTTGTCCCAACCAATCAGTCATATGAGTGAATGAAGTTATTTCTTTACTTTGTCTCAGGAAAAGGGAAAGGAGGACTCAGAGATTTCTATTTTTACATTCATGGGAATGTGTTGGTACAATCATGAGGGAGATCTTAGATACCAAGGAAAATGTCTTCTAAATTTATTCATATTTTTTTTAAAGGAACATATGCTGAATCCTCCTTTTTGTTGCTGAAAGTTTTGTTGTACAGCCTGACTTGCATACTTTGAGAAAAAAATCTTTGGCTGGAAATAAATGTTCTGCACTGCAGTATGAATATTTTTGTCCACTAAAACCTGCTTATTCCAAGAAGACTTGGAAAGCTTTGGAAGAAATTTATGCTGTGTAAGATGCTTTGTTTCTGGGTGTGACGGTGCACAAATAATATATATCTGAGTAACTTGGGTATGAAGTTACGTTGTTCTTGGCAATCTGATCAGGAAGATATTTAGTGAGTGTTGTCAGAGCTGGGAATGGACCAGAGCACATACTTATAAAACAATAATGTAAGAGCAACTCACTTTTCCTTGATATTATAATCCGAGTTTCTTAGTAGAGATTTTTTTGGAACTGAAATTATATCTAGGAACTTAGACTTTTAAAGCTATTTATTCAAGCTATGTGAAGGATAAAGTGCAATAACTAAATCCAGCAGGTTCACTTGCTCTTTCTTAGGGCATATTTTTGCTCCATTTGCTGTCTCAGTGGTAACCCATGCAGTGTACTTTTCAGCATAATTCTGCATTAATTTAACATATTCTCAATATTTAACCGTATAGACGTGTCTTTTGAAACCTGTGACACTGTTTTCGGCTTTTTGCTGTGTCTTGCAAGAATGAAAATCCTGTAACTGAAAGTAGATTTGGTACATTTGATTTATGGTCTTGTTTGAATGTGTATGTGAAAGAGCTTCCCAGTGATGCTGCACTCAGAAACCATAACTCTTCTGAAGATAAAAGAAATTGTAATAATCCTTTCACTAGCTAATTTCTACATACTGTAAATGGATTGCTGTGTATCCAAGGAAAATTGCTCAAGGATAAAAGAGTTTGTGACTTTTTTTTAGTGCGTTTTGTGCTGCAGTTCCTAGACTAGATGGAATGATTAATAAATTACTGGCTTAGTAACTTGGAGTGAATCACTTTATCTGTGTCTGAATAAGTAAAAAATCACGTAACAGCAAAAAAGGTTTTTACAGAGAAATTAAATATTTTGAACAGTGCTTTCAGTACTTGACTAGCTAATGCACCCCTTTTTGAATGGAATAAATAATTTTACTGTGGCTTACAAGGGGGACACTTGGGATATCATATAGAATTCAAACATTGTGGAGCACTATATTTATTAAGATGCCACAAGTGATTGTGCTGGAGAAATAATCCCCTTCTTTTTCAATGAGGTTTTAGTATTGAAATGGTTGTAGTGTGCTCCTGCCTCCCCTGTTGTGCTGTGATAGCAAGTCTGTAGGATCAGCTCAGTGAAGTGGAACCTGCACCCTGTGAAGCTGAGAAGTGGGGAGAATGAAGCCAAGTGGAGATGCTCAAGACCCAGTTGCACCACTGTAGTTATACCCAGTCTGCTCCAGTTTTATTTCCTAGAAGTCCATGGTATTGACAGTTATTTCCATGGATTTGGGAGAACCGAGGTAGATGCTGAGGAAACAACATGGCAGTCTTGCACCTGGAACATCACATTAGTTTTAAAGCATATTTTGATCCTTATTTATTTTTCTTCCCTGAATTGAAGTGTAAAGTTTCTCTGACAAGGGTGTAGGTTAAGTGTTTCAAGATTCTTACTAGATGTGCCTAGGGTAAAGTAGCACTTCTATATTTTCCAGGCAGAATATGAGGCATTCTGTGTTTTATTTTCCTAACTTGGTTTGTGTCCTTTGTGCTCATCAGATTTCCTCTAGGCTTTTAGCCATTTCAGCTAAGCTCTTTTGTATGTACAGAATACTGAACATTTATACAGGCTTGTTGTTTAAAGGGGTTTTTGAGCATGTTTTTGTCAGTAGAAAGCAGACTTTATCACAAACTGTGCTTTTGGTGATACTTGGAGCGAGCAAACAGGGTTCATAGTTCACACAGTTTACTTCTGTGTTCAGCAGTTCCGGCACAGAAACCAAACAGCCGTATCTGTTTAGACTGCCTCCATTCTGCTGAGCCTTTGTAGCCCTGCCAAAGTTCTCCACATCACTGAGCCTCCCCATGAAAACCAGAGACCACTTCACTTTGTTAACAGGGCTGAAAGCCACTCAGTGTGGGATCTGGGGAGCAAAATTCTTTCAAGAATGAGTTACACTCAACCAGTTAGAGTTGTCAGAGGAGTAAATCAAAGGGATTATTTGTTTTGACTGGTGCCTGATTTGTTTTTGCCAATAATCTGCTCAGTCAGAAAATTTTTAAAAGCCCCTTAATTATGTGTGATATTTTTATAAGCAAAAAACAGGCAGAAGAATCTGGTTTAGCTTTTGCTGTGCCCTCCATGCAGAAACTTTATCATCTGAACTATACTGGCTTCTTTCTGCTAAGTCTTATAATGAACAATAATAATGCTTTAAAAATTGGGTGAGAAGATTACAGTTTGTATAATAAAGGGCTTAAACAGGGGGCAAAAGATCATACTTATATCTAAAAATCTGATCATGGGAACTGCTCTGGTTCTATAAATTGTTTATAAAGAATTAAAAACAAAGTGACAGAAATGTAGATGCCATGATACAAAGTGGGCAAAACACAAACATTTTAGGGGGAAAAAACCCCCTTGTCTTGTTTTTCAGATTTCTCAGCATTTGAAAGGAGCTGTGATGGAATATAACTTTACTTCAAAATTATTAACAAATATTCTTACAAATAACCACAGAGGAAACTTCACCTCATCTCCAACCTTTTTTTAGCAGGTTGTGTTTGTAAAGATAGTTCAGGAGACTTAAGGAAAGAGAATAGGAATTGAACTATTGCACAACATTGTTAAAGTTGTTAAAAATTGGGCTGATACATTAAATGCTACTAGCTCAGAATTCTCACTGTTGAGCTACAAGTCATTAATCCTTTGATTATGAACTTAAGAAACATTCAATTGAACTAGTTAAATAGGCTATATAATGGCAAGTGAAACTTATGAGGAACTGCCACTGTATAATCTTTGCTAAAGAGATTTCAAGGAGATAAAGCAGGTAGATGTCTTTATAATTTTATCATTAATTTCAGATCAGTTGTACATGTGATGAACTGGAAACATACCCACACAGTATTAAGGAATAGCATTCAGCTAAATTATAATGTTTATAGCTGGAAAATATTAATACTGCGAGTCCTGCAGGATTCAAAGTAGGTTTAAACACTTACTATATCTTTATTAGATGGGGTCAAATGTTCTTGAGAGAACATTTGAAAATTTAATATTTATCCAACAGCAGGCCTGAAGGGGAGGATGGGAAGAATCTGCAAGTTAAAGATGTGAGGGATGCCAGCTCTGATTCTACATACAAGATATAAATGTATCTTTGTGAAATTACCATGTTCTGTCTCTCATTCAAAACTGTGTCTTTTGGAAATTCCCTTAGCAGTGAATATTTTTTAGCTTATGCAAATTTTTATCAGAACAGAAAATGCTTTGAACAGAACTCATAGGTGACACTGCCACTTTATTTGCCTGTTCATTATGATAAATGTTTGTAGTGTGTTAGTTACAGCAGCAAATTAAAAAAAAAAAAAGCTTTATTGCTACTTCAGAATCAAATGTGAGGACCAAAATCTCTTTACATTTGCTGGATCAGGCATTTGGTGTCATTTTTTTTAAGGAAGTATTGTTTCTTAAAGTGGTCCTGTTAACTTTGGCAAATTTAATCTTATTAAAGGAGTCAGAAGTTAGTTGTATTTTAACCAGTACAGTGTTTCATCACACTGAATGTTGGTGGTGACACCACCTGCGACCTTGACTGTTCTGTTCTTTCCTCTGCCACAGTAGCTGCAGCTGTGACACGGCATTGCCTGCGGTATTTTGTCATCCTTGTCAGTTTTTAGGTTCAGGTCACTGAGCACCTTGCAATAAGGACTGGTAGTCTGAAGCTGATTAGATGCTCTAGAGAAATGCATAAAATGGGTTTATTGCTTTGACTTTAGTCCACGTTGCTGAAAAGGCACCATTTGTGCTGGTAGTAGGGTAGAATTTCACAGGCACTAAAAAGTCCAGGGTGCGTTTTCTTCATCTTGAAATCCAGATACAGTTATGAACTTAGCCCCGTGGGAATATTTGGTACTTGCCAAATTTACAGTCCAATATTAAGAAAAGGAGACTGAGCTTTGTTCTGACCTAGAACAAAGAATATGATTGCCCTCCTAATTTTGATATATGCAGATAGCTGTAGTTGTGTCCATAGTATTCCAGCTTTTCATTGCACTTAAACAGAATAATAGGGTAGTTACTCTACCAAAGCTTTTACCACTGAAACTAGGGATTCGAGAAGTGGATGACACATAGGGAGCAATTAAAATACTGCTTTGTAAAAGTTTAGAAGTTTTTAAAATAGATTTTGAAATAAAAGTTCCAAAAGTTCAGAGCAAGTACAGAAAGCTATTTGACAAAATGGGGGAAGCTGAGGGATTAAACTCACTAAGAGGATTTTGAGGCATGGGGAGTGACATGGTTGGGCAGTAGAAAGAGAAATCCTTTACTCTGTCATGTTTAACTGTGGAATTAGGATTGTCAGAAAAAAGGAGGTTACAAAGGGGAGGTAATGAAAAGGATGGAGGGAGGTGTGAATCACGGTATGTGCACAGGGAATTAAAACAAGAATGACTTCACAGGATAGCAAGAGACAGAAGACCCAAGTTTTTTTACATCCTGATAGAGAAAGACAAATGAGAAATGTCATATAATATATTTGACAATCTCTGTCTATTCAGCTCTTGTAAAATGGAAGTTTATTCTCAAAGCCAGCATTCCTTGCAGGCTGCTCTGGGTCCTAGAGATATCTGCCAGCTGGCTTTCTCATGTGCTCACAAACTCTCCTGATATTTTGTTCTTGATGGTTGCATATAACTTAAATTCTCCAAATGTACTAATTTTTCAGCCATTTCTATGACTAATATTTTCAAGAACAGGTAGTTCTTTTCTAGCACTTCTTTTCCCAGGCTAATATGGTGGTTTTCTGAAATTGAATTGCCTTGAGCTGCCACACCACCACATAATGAAATTGCAAGGATTTGTTGCCGTTTTATGTATCTTAGATGGGGCTTCATCTGGAAGTCCATCTTTAGCTTCCAATTTTCAGTCCTGCAAAGGAATAGTATTTATCACTTCAAAGGAATTCAGTGGAAAGGACACAAAATGCAGGCATGACAGGAAAGAGTGATTGTAGAATAATTGTTTCTGTAAGTGGGTTAGTGGGAGAGGAGGAAAAATGACTGCACATAACGTTGCTGGGGATAATCTAAGCAGCTAATATTAGATAGAATATCATGAAAAGATTCCTTACCATGACTATTAGCAGTCTACAGAATGGCTGATCACTTAGCTCCCTGAGTTTGCTTGGTTTATGTTTAAATGATTCAAATGCTGCAAAATACTGACAAAGAGAACAGTTTCCTGTCATATTCCATCTCTTCTACCTCTAGTTTTTAGTCTGTTTCTGTTCGTTCCTCTAGCTTATTGAATTAAATTCTACTTTAAAAGGCAGAACAAATTCCAATGTATGAAAAAATTACCTTTGCTCAGCTGTCTTCTTACTGGAGAGGCCTTGAGACATGCTCAGTCAAAACAGAATTGTGGACTGTCATTATTAAAAATCAGGCTTGCTGTTGGGAACTGTTGCTTGTTCTCAAAGCTAATATTTCTTTTTCCTATACAGACAGTGGTTTTGGTTTATCTCCAGTTAGTGAACATGACAGAAGCACGTCAGAGCTAGTGAGGGGTGTTTTCATTTATTTAGTGTATGATTGTTTCCATGGCCTGGAAAATTTGGGAGAAAAGCATAAAAGAGAAAAAAAATAAATTTCTAAAATGTCTGCATATTCTGTGTGCAAAACAGTGATGAGTTTCATTTGATAATTGCCCATTTATATAGTAGATAGTGAATGGGCCAAAGGTAGCAGTGGCAGAAGTTACACAGCTTTTGGTAGCAGATTCATTGCAGTTGTCTTTGTTCAGCAGAAGCTGAACTTCTGCTGGCCTTGCATTTGCAGCCTTGTACATCTTTGATGCTGCTTGGGTATTCAAAATGTGTAGTTGAGTACGTTTTTCTCTTGCTCATCCAATCCTTTGATCACTTCTGTTTTGATGGAAATTGAAACTAGCCTGGACTGTTTATAGCAGTTCTCTAGAGATGATGATGTCCACCTTCTGAAATAATCCATGTTTTCCCAATATATATTTTAGGGACTTGCTTTTAGAATTCAGATGCTTCATGGTGTAGTAAAATCCAACAAGACAAGGTATTCTGCCTTTTAGGGCAATGTTAACAGTCACTTATCCAAAATGGTTCATTTTGCTCAATTACGTGAAAGCTACAACAAAGTTCTTTTAAAAATACTTTTTCCAACTTGAGGATAAAGGGGGATCTGGTTATATTCATATCTAAGCCTCTCATGGAAAAGAGAGATTTAAAAAAATTGAGGATATTTGCTAGACATTGGTCTTAATTGCTGGCTATTTACATGGGAAGTTAATGCATGGAACACATTATATAAACCAAAAGAAATAATATATACTGTAAATATTGCTTGTTTCAGAAGGATGAAGCCAGACTAATCAAAACTGTACTTAATGTGCATTAGCTGTAAGTGTTTAGACAAGATCCAACAAATTGTTTCTTGGCTGCTGTAAAGAAGACTTATATACAGCTTCAAAGGCTTTCACATAGGGTCAGTTTCCTTGTATCTCCCTTCTGGAAAAGCCATGAGTAAAAAAGCTGTCTCCTTCTCTGCTTTCCTGCTCTGTTGATATGAATGTTATTATTTGCACTGACGTCCTGAGTGCATTGTGCACTAGTTGGGTTATACGTTTCCTTTCATAAAATTTAAGGGGCTCCCACCTTCAGCTACACTAGTCAAAAGAAAAATGCTTGAGATGAAATCTGTACATCTTTTGCTCAAATGTTATTTTTGTAATCTGTTTACACTGTCCTCTGCTGCCTTTGTGCTTTTGTTTATTTTTTAAAAGCTGTCAAAATTTGCTTTTTAATTTTTTTTTCTGCAGGAGATGTTATTTATCATGCCATCCATCACCCAGTTTAGGTGGGTGGCTAGTACTCAGTTGCTGTGCATACTGTGTGAGATGTATACTTCCAGCAAACACTGGGAGAGGAGATACTTCCAATCAAACCACCAGGCATACACAATGGTTTATTTGTGTCTCTGTTTATCATGTTCCAACTAATAAAGCTAACTAGTACTTTCATTTATAATGGAAGCACTGCCAAAGCCCCTGACACTGAAAATAATATTTTTTTCCTAAGTAAGTATATACAAACAATAATAAAATATTGCAACTCAGTTAAATAGAATGCAACCCTTACAAAAAAAAAAAACAACCAGACATCAGACCATGTTCTTTGTTTATTAACTTCCTACCCACAGAATGTTGCTTGAAATTATTTTCTGTAGAGACTCATGTTTGTCTGGCAAAACTTGCAGTGTATTGTGGTAAGCATCTGCATTTTGAGAGGGAAGAGTTTTTTGGGAAGCAGTCAAACTCCATACTGCACCAAACTAATGTAACATGCAAACAGTGCTATTTAATCAGCAAGCAATTTTATGCTGTTATAGGATGAATAAAGGAAAATATAGAAATGCTGGACAGGTCAAGAAGCACCATGGAAGTTTTTGAGATTTTGGGATGAATTCTGAGAAACTAAGTGAAATTAAATAGTCCTTGGCTGTAGGTTTTAAAAAAAAACAACCTAAAACCAAACCAAAGCAAAAAAACAAACAACCCTCCCAAACCAAATCCCCCAACAAAATCACACAGAACCACTCCCCCCATCCCTTAGAATATACTCCAGTCCCTGCAGAGTACATAGAAGGGAGAATTGGCTCACATATTAATTTCTTTAAATGTCTCTTCCATCATGTGTTGTCTGAATTAAAAACATTTGTGTTTAAAGGGTCTTTTGCTCCTATCTCTAAACAAAATGCAGGTTCACTAGAATTTCCATCACTGGTGATATGGTCACTGTTAAATACTCCCAATGTGATAGTAATACACTTAGTAATTTTCCTTCTATTGAGATCTTTGGAAAAGCAGTTTTCTTGCTATGGCAGATTTAAAATTTATGATAGTAGTCTGGAGTCGAGAAATATTATTTAACATCTAGTAAGTTGTGTTTTTATGAAAAGTGTCCTGGATTTAGGGAGAAGGCAGACACTGAAAAAACAAAATTCAGGATCACAGAGGCTGAATTCTTCATTTTACTTTATCACATATGCTATTACTAGCCTAGATATTACCACCATCAATATTTCCCCTCAAGTAAAGGAAAATGTAGTTCTCTGCTTTTGGTATAATTCTGGGTTCCAAAATGTTACTTCAGAAAAGAAATTTGTTACAAATGTTATGTGAAATGAACTTTCATCCTGTAACACTCCCTTGTATTTTGTATCTGCATGCACTTTCTCATATTGTAAAACACGTGCATCTCATTTTATATATAAGTTGTTGTTGATTTAAGTCTATCATGATCTGAGATAAGGTTCTGAAAACTAAAAATTTAATTACTTGTGGGGCATTTAAGGATAATTGAAATGTTATATTCTCTGGTTGGAATGTGCACACGTCATGCCTGAAGATGTATGGCCTGTTATGAAGTTCTAAATATGAACAGTGCTTTATGAAGTGTTTTCTGCTTTTCTTCTCTCTGTCCTCCACGGTGGTCAAGTTGTCAATAAATAGGCTCTTTGGTTGAATAAACTGAGAGGAAATTTGAGCTGAATATTGGAGAGGCAGGAGAAAAGACTGAAATTGAATGATAGAATATTTTTCCAGGAATGTGATTAAAGTTCTGCATTTTTACTCTCTCAGGTTACCAATTTAGGTTGCCCTCTCCCCTCTGTCCTTTCTGTGATTATTCATTTTCCTGTCTTTCAGACAAAGTTACTCTGATTCAGCCTGAGATGGGCAGTGGGAGAGGAAAGGAACATCTTGAGGAGAGAAATGCTCTCTCTTTTGATTTGTTTAGTAGCCAAAGTGATCCACTGAAGAAGACTGACCCCTCACACCTGTCAGCTGTGCTGGGGTCCAGATTCCATCCTAAAATTTAAAAATTGGGAATGGGGAAGGTGGGAGGGAAATTTTAGTTACAACCAGGTCCTTGGGCTTTTGGAAACCAGTGTGTACCTACAGGTGCAACTGATGATCAAGATAGTCTGGAGAGCTAGCAAATGGCAGCCATGGTAAGGGTGGTGTGTGGTTGTTGCCAAGACAACCTGGTGATGGAAACTCTTTGACATTCAGTTGTTCAGTGTATCTTGAGCTTTTATTGTGCTTTGTTGTTCTTTCCAGAGGAAACTCAGGTCTCTCATAACCATTTAAAAAATGTTTTTCTGTAACATATTTATAGCCTGGTTTTCCATCCTGGGTTTGTTTCTCAGTGTTTCCTTGGGACAATTTGAAGATATTGTGTCCTTAGGACAAGAATCTGCTGTAGCTCAGTAGAGATCACTGTTGTGGCAATCTAGCACACTTTTTTGTAGATGTCCATATGTGTACTCATTTGTATTCTCACTGGTGACATGCACAGAACAAAGAACACGTTGCAACAGCACCAGCTGATATATGCTCCCAGGGAGCAGTTTATATCAATTTCTTCACCTCAAACCTATGCTGTTTTGATGATACTGGCAACAAGTAATGTTCTCTTGGCATACTTGAATCCAAGTCAATCCCTTCTACAGAATCGTGGAAACTTTTTATCTGCAGCTTTCTCTTTACCTCATTTGACTTCTTTACTGTCTCTACTAACTTCTTTCCTTGTGTATTTATAAAGAAATAAATATTAGTTAGCTTTTTTTGAAAAGTGTGTTTATTGGAACATGTAGAATAACTGAATCAGTTGTGGAATAGGAAGTGTAAGGCCGTTTGTTAAATTGCAAAGTTTGTAGGCAAAGTCCTAGAAATATTTCACTTCTGTGTCTATTTTCTTTATGCTACAATTATAATGGTGTAATTAGGATAGGTTAGTATTGAATGTCATGTGGCTGGGAAGTGTAAAAGTTAATTGCTAGTGAGATCTGCAACTACAGTCTGAGTTTTGTGAATATAGGTAGTTTAAGAAAATGAGCATGCAACTTACGTGTTTTGGGGATATAGGCATTGCAGAGGACCCATTTTTTGGAGTAGCTTTTTCCAAGAGGATGTTTGACAAATATTTCACTATGGCATGAGTAGCAGTCCACTAGCAGAGTCATATTGTCTTTTTTCATTCTTAGCAATAGAACAAGTGAATTTGCATTTTGTTTCATTTGTAGACTGCAAAATCCAGGTGAACACTTTTACTTAGTCTTGAAGATCAATTAAATAAATGTTTAGGTTTCATTTTTGTTCTGACCTAACCTTGGAATCAACATTTTTTAAAAGCCATAATTAAAATGTCATTAGCTTTGAACAAATTGGTGACTCACTTTGGTTTGTCCCTATCTTGGGTGGTTAAAAACTGAACTATCTGCCTGAAGACTTCAGTCTCTTGAGAAGAACATGATGGAATAAGAAATGCTGGCCAGCATTCAAGCATATTTTTTTCTGTCAACAGGTATGATGCATCCAAGAATGGCTTATAAAGTGGGTAGTTAACTGTGTAAGATATCAGTGGGAGGAGAAAAGTTCAGAGACAACTACAGATTCCTACCAGTTATTCTGAAATTGTTGTGTTATTAACACTAATATGTGGGAATAAAAATAGCTGAATGCACTCAAATAATAAAAAATATGAACTAGACTTTTCATGCAGTTATGTCTGATAACAAGAACTGCAGTGGATGCATTAGGAGAATCTTGTTCTTCACGTCTCTATTTCTCTCTGTGCAATCTTGCCAGAAGTTTATTTAAAGGATAGAATAAGTTTCTTTTAACATTCAACTATTAAAATATTTAAGCAGGTACAGCCCTGATAAAATCTTAAATAAACATGCTCTTCAAGCTTATTAATTCAGGACATATTATCAGTTTTGTGTGATAACCATTGTGTTTAATTTTGAAAGTTAGAGACACAAAACCTAATAAAATTAGAATAGGAGCCTCTGAGAACAGTGCCTGAAGGAGAAATTAAATTCATTCCAACACGAGGAGATATGAAATGAAGTACAAATAGAACAGCAGTAATAATTTTAGTATGACACAAGGTTTCATTAAAAATCTATTTTATTGCATTCAGTGTCAGGGTTGTGGAGACTGAATGTAGAGTCTTTTTGATACCTATCTTTGAGGATAGACTAATGTCTAACAGCAGTTTGTGGTGCTTGCCATCTGGTTAGCCAGTGCTGTGTAGATGTCAAAATTTCTGTATGCACACATTGCTCTGTCATGTGTGAAATTGGGGAGTGCAGGGATAATTAAGTAAATAAGTTATTTCAGCTTGCAGCCTTAGAAAGAAAAACTGGAGAGAGGTGACATTGGCAATGAGATACACAAACTTTGAGATGAAGGTCAGGGATTTAAGTCTAAGGTGGAATGACAGGAGTATTAGTCAGTACTGACAGATTTTAAGTGGCCTAGGGACATAAATTTGATATTATGTCCAAGTAGACAGAAACCCACATCACACAAACCTATCTGTATAACCTGGATCTAGCTGGTGTTTTGGGTGTTGTTCTTTCTGATTTCCTCTCTGTAACTGGACATGGGGGAAAAATAATTCACAAGCTCAAAAGGTTTCTCATGCTATGGAAGACATGAAGATATTTGTGCCTCTGAAAATGTCAGAGATTATATCAACCTGCAGCCATTCCTTAGGCACCTGATAGAGAGGAGGGAGGTAGAGTCCATGTACAAAGCACAGCTCAGTTTGATTCCAAAATGTGACCATGAGGACAGCTTTCCTTTTGGGTAATTTCACTTTTTGGGGAAATGCTGTAATCACTCTACATATTCCTTCTAATGAATACTCAAATGTTTCACATAAGCTGAACCAATTCCAAATGAGATAAGTTCCATTTTATGGTCTCCATCTGTGGTAATCACACTGTGATTTTGGAAAAGAGCAGGACAAGGAACTTGTATATCTCCTCCCTTTCTCCTAATGCAGTTGATTCTTTTTTACGTTTCTGCTGGGTTTGTCCAGAGCTGTGAGTTATCCATCTGCTTTCCATTCTGTGTAGGGAAAGCATTGTGTCTGGCATAGAATTATCAATGAATGATTTAGGTTGGAAAAACTTTTAAGATCCTTGAGTCCAAATGTTAATCTGGTACTGCCAAACCCTCCAATGAGCCATGTCCCTAGGTACATCTACATTCCTTTTAAATACCTCCATGGACACTGATTCCACCAGTCCCCTGGGCAGCCTGTTTCAGTGCTTGACAACCCTTTTGAATAAAATTTTCTGTTGTCCAATCTAAATCTCCCCTGGCCCGAGGTGAGGCTGTTTTTCTTGTCCTATTACTACTAATTGGGAGAAGAGGCCAACCTCCACCTGGCTACAACCTCCTTTCAGGCAGTCATAGAGAGTGATAATGTTCCCCCTGAGCCTCCTTTTCTCCAGGCTAAACTATCCTAGTTCCCTCAGCTTCTCCTCATCAGACTTGTGCTCCAGATCCTTCACCAGCTCCACTGCCCTTCTCTGGACACATCTGTGCATGCATTAAAAGTTGGTAACAGGTAGCAGACATACAGAGCCTAGGCAGCTCGAACTGTCTTTCAGCCTTGGAGCGTGCCAAACATCTTGGAGTGCATATAGCCACTCTTTTTTCCTGTTTTGCCACATCTGTACTTTGCACCAGGTTTACCAAAGTCCCCTGCACTCCAAATGCATTCCAGAGGCTTTGGGTTACTGCTTCCAATAAAGCAAATCTCTTTTAACTTAGAGCAGGAATTCCACCCTGGAAGTCGTCCTGACAACAGTTGTCTCATCTGGTCTTTTGCAGACATTGTTTGAGTTTGAAAACCAGCCTCTTCTCTATCTTGGTGAAAACTTGTGTCAAACATACTTTAAGTTTCACAAGAGTATATAAACAAAGAAATTAAGTACGGATAAACATGTAGGGTGTGCTGTTGCTTTGTATCAAAACTCTGGTTTTTTGAGATAAACTAATGGGAATTGAGTAGGGAAATCTGTCAGTGTTACTTGCAAGTACTTAGCTGTGTCTTTGTGAATGTGACTTTGGTAGGTACTAGAAATTGTGGACTGAATTCTTGCTTGTGTGAAGACATACAGTTCCAATAATTTCTACATAAGATAGGGTTTTCAAGTCTCTATTTCTTAGTATTTTCCATGGAAACTGTCATAAATATAAGAATAAATGTTAATCTCCACTCTATTCCTACATAATAAACAGTCGTTTAGTCCCATTTTACTGAAAAAGAGATCAGTACAATATAATGAACTAATTTTAATGTAGAAGTGAGAAATAATTATTTTTTCAAGTCCACATTTAAGCCTCAGTAGAAGTGCTGTTTTAATGATCAGAAACAAAAAGAAACTGAAGGGGCTACCATTGTTGAAAGAAGACTTGTAATTTGAAAGTTATATTGATACTTTGAAGACATATTTTATACAATATATAAAGTAATTATTTTATGGCCAGTGTAAGATAAAATCTATTTTCTTTCATGTTGCAATCCAAGTAATGTCCTGTTTCTGTGGATTCTTGATTCAGTTCATGAAACTGTTAGAAATTAATTGCAAATTATTTTCATGCAAACTTTAATTTTTACCATGATTTTGACTACCCTAAGTAGTAAAGAGGTCTTTTGTCTTGTGCTAGTGAAATACTGTTTGAAGTTTTGCTTTATCCATCTGGATCTTGAAGGACATACTGGGCTTTGGTAGAATTGATTTCCAAGTTGTGTTTTGCTTTTTGTATCTCTAATGAAATTTTCTGAGCCAAAAGAAATGTGGATTATATATAGATCCAGAAGGAAATGTGAATTAGTCTTTCTGGAATCAGTGTCATAATTACAAAAAGTGACCTCTGGAGATGGCAAAGCCTGACCCTGTGCTCAAAGTCATGTCAACTAGAGCAGGTTCTGTAGGGTTTGGGTATCTTCAAGGACAGAGACCCCACAGACTCTCTAGACAGCAGTTTCAATGTTCTACAACCCTTGTAGCAAAAAAGTTTTTCTCTTATTTTTAAGTGGAATTTCTTCTATTTCTGTTTCTGCATGGTGGCTCCTGTTCTGTAAGTGGGCACTACTGACAAGAGTCTATCTCCCTCTTCTTTACATCTGACATTAGGTATTTCTACACTTTGATGAGATCCTGAAGCCTTCTCTTCTCCAGTCCCAGCTCTCTGTCCTGTTTGTTGGAAATGATACAATTTAATTTTTATTTTTTTAAACTCACTTTAGCCAGGGGTTTGTTCCTCTTTGCCCAGGGCAAAGAATATTGAAGTTTCTTTTCAAAAGACTGTTCCCTGGCTGAGGTCTGATGAGCTTAACACCTCAATGGACTGGGAGTTGCCAGAGGATGCACAAGAAATAAGTGACCATTAACAAAGATTACCTTCGAACATCATTCCCGGGTGTGTTGGAGACATTTGGTCTGGGAAAAAAATCGATAAAAGAACCAAAGAATGAGGACCAAATTATCATCAAATGCAAAGGGGTCTATAACCAATAGGAAACCAAATATTAAGAATTGTGTCATTTGGGACCAATGAAGATTGAACCAAATTGCTTTGGGTTTGTATATATAAATATGTGAAAAATCTAATAAAGAACCATGTGTGATGGAATTATTTTCTCTGCACAACCCAGGCAGTGTGTGGATGAATTCTCTTGCACATCTTGGCCAGAATAAAGTAATGGCTTAATTCTCTAACCCTGAAAAATGTTGTTGGAGAGTTTTTGTTTTTCACACAGTTTCTGTAACACCTCCATCACGTCTGTGGTCCAGCACAGTCATGTCTTTCTTGTTCTAGGGAGCTCCACGCTGGACACAGCACACAGATTTGTCTCAAAAATGTGTAAGATGTGTCTCTGCAGTGCTGAGTGGTGAGGAAGGATCACTCTCCTTGACCTGCAGGCAGCACTCTGCCTGATGCAGCTTGGGTGCCACTGGCCTTGTTTCTGGCACAGGCACGCTGCTGGCTCATGGTCAATTAGCTCAATTAGCTCTCCACCAGGACCCTGGGCTCCTTTCTCTGCCAAGCTGCTTTCCAGCTGGTCCGCAGCATGATCCTTGAAAACCAGCCAGCTCTCCTGGACTCTTTTTTCTCTCCAGCTCTGTCTCCCATAGGATTCTTACAAACAGGTCCTTGAATAGGCTAAACACTACTTTCCCCAAGACCAGAGCTCACATCCTGCCATTTGCCTTACTCCTTCTCAGGATCCTGAGCCCCACCATCTTATGTTTACTACAGACCTTCACTAAATTCCCAATCAGTTCTTCCTTATGTTTAATTATGAGGTCTAACAGAGCATCTCCCTCATGGATTCATTCCACAGTGGGTTCATGCAGTTCTGGGAATGTCTGAAGTTAGTGCTGCACTGAGACATTTATTGTATGTTTAAGAGGAAAGCAAAGTATATGGGAAAGAGAAAATACTATGTGCAGATTAAAAAAAAAATAATAATAAGGATCTTAGAAAGAACCCTGTAACAAATAAGAGGATAATCTCAGCAAAATTTTGAGAAAACTTGTGCAGGTGACAGGAATGTAGGATAAACCATGAAAAGAAAAAAGGGTTATAGTAATCAAATGAAAGACTTATTGAATTTTTTAGCATACTAGACAATGAACTCCTTTGGACATCAGTGGAGGAAAATGGTAAGAACCTGACCTATGTGAGGATTTGTGGAGTAAGAGGGAAGCATCAGAAAAGCCTCTGTCACAGGCTGTGAACATGAGCCTGTGAACTGTGAACTGTGAGAGGAGGAAGTTTTTGCTATCACAGCAGAAAGGCCTGGAGCCACTATCCACTATAAAGTAACAAGGACAAGAGGCATTACTAGTTCTAATAGGTCATTGTGACTGTAGAAGTGGGACACTTTTGGGAGAATGGATTATGTGATCAGCACTCCTTTTAGTATATGTAATGGTGAAGGACCACAGTGTGGTAAGATGCAAAAATTTCATTTCCATTGTGTTCAGTTGGTGGTGATGAATAATAAAAGCATCTGGAGGTGTGGCTCACAAGGCAGGCTTGTGAGCTGACAGCATTCAAAATCCAGTTTGACTTTTGAATGCTGCAGCAATGGCACATTTTTAAAAAAGGTTTGTGTTATAATCGGGATTAGAAAAAATATTTTCCTAAGGGTAAACACTGAAACAGTTTGTTCAGAGAAGTTGTACCATTTCTGTTGTGAGAAATTTCAGAACTTGACTGGACAAAACTCCAACTGATCAGATATAGGTTGAGCCTGCTGTGAGCAGGATGTGGAAGTTGATGCACAGTCAGAAGTCCCTTTCAGCCTCAAGTATTCTCCAATGCCTGCTGTCTGGCACAGGGACATAAGAGTAAGTTTTTAAACCTCCTCTCTTACAGGCTCTGCTGTTACTACAGCCATGTAAGGGTTGTTTGACTTGCTTCCATCAGCAGTCATCTTGGGAAATTTTCTTGTCTATTTTCTTGAGGACAGTTGAGAGGTAGCTACTCAGGATGGCTTTCAGGCCATTTTAGGTCATCACAGTGCTCAAAAGCAGTGCTAGCAAGGCAAGGTTTTGACTTATTAAGGGGTCCTCTAGTGTTCTTGTGAGGAAACAATATTTGTTGGGGTTTTTTTTGAGAAAAATCTACTATTTTTACAGTTTTAAAAAGGGAAGCTTGCTAGTTTTGCTTCATATCATTGTGTACAAGTAGGCTTTGTAAATGCTTTAGCAGAATAAGTAGCATTGCATATTAGTGTTTATTTTAGCTGAAATTAGTTTTGATATCTGAAAAAAAGGAATTTCAAAGATAGAACATTTGGGGATGTTGCTATATCTTAATAATCTGGAATCCTATATATCCCTAAAGTGAAAAAATGTATAAAGATATATACTCTAGATTATAAAAATTATTTACTGTATGTGTAAGGGAAGTCTTCCTTTGGCAAGTGTAGAAAAAAGAGGGCTTCTCTCTTCACATCAACTCAGATGCCATTTTAGCTTTCCTACAGAGGTATTGCAGAGATTCTTTGCTGATCTTTGAACTAGATAAAAAACAGCTACAACATCTTTATGCAAGGGTAAGTGATATTTCAGTGATACTTAGTTTTGTTTAGAGGTAGTTACTGTTATGATTTTTCCTCTTAAAAACTCTAGAAGTGGGTTGAAATATGTAATTTTAAATCCTTATTTTCAAAATATTATTAAAGTATTATGAAAAGTGGTATTATTTCTGAAATGTTACAGCTCAGGAAATAGGAAATAAAATATGCTGGAGAACTTAAATATGGAAATTCTAAGTCTTAAAATCCAACATTTAATATGAAAATGGTGGTCATTTCAATACTTGGTTATCTTTTGAATGCTCCTATAGTTTCTATGTCTTGTTGCACTTACTACAATTCCCTTATCACTAGTAATTTATTTTCAGACTAAGTTTCTCCTTCACTGTCATACATACTATAAATGATATCAGCTCATTTACTATTAGTAGTTATTAACTACTCAGTGGTTTTGAGAGTCACTTCAAACAGAGAGGTTTGATTGCAGTGCTTTCCAAGAACACTTTCGTTTCAATCACTTCTACAAAGAAGAGATTCAACTTTAAAGAGTTTACTGTATGTTGTGACACAGGGGCTCTTTGAAGGTTAATCAGATTTTTAGCAATAATAGGGTTGGATTCTTGTGTGACTAAGTGAGTCACTTCTGTTTCATGTGCAGATCTATCATTTAATCAGAAGCCTGGAAGTTAAGACTTCCTACACTGCATATTAAGTAGAAAAGACATTTGTTGTTTTAATCATTTTTTTTCCTTTCTGAACTTCACTATATCTTTAGGACTGTAAATTAGTTGAGACAGCTAGACTGATTATTTAAAAACCATTCCTAATATGTGTAAAATCTAATAAAAGGAGCTGTACAGTGAAGTCATATTATTTGGACACCAAAGCTAAAAACTAATTTGAAGAAATATCTTTATATACACAAAATAAAATCCACTAAATGTGGTAAGGTTCCTGATTTACTTGTAAGGCATGACTTAATCTAATTGCAGTTTAACTGGGGGCAGTTAATGTTTTCTTAAGGGTAAGTACAAAACCACACAAATCTTTTTTAACGTATTTGTAGCCCAAAACAAATATTTGGGAAATGGCCAGAATAGGCTCTCATTAGGAGTTTTAATCAAGTAAGGTATTTTTACAACTGAATATCTTTGATATAGCTCCACGCTTGAATTTAGCTGTTGATAAAATTATACACAATAGAGTAGGCTTGTGTTTAAACAGTACTGGGCAAAGCCTCTTTCTTCTGGTAGCAATGCTCCACACATCTTAAAGTACAGGAGAGTTTATATTCAAATACATACATTCTGTATATATATTTTACCTCGTGTGTTAGTCTAGCTCTAATCCCATGCCATGTAGTACTATGTTACAGTCCTCAGTACTCTGTGTTGCTGATGGGCACTCAGCTGTGTCATCTTGTTTTCCTCACATGCTGAAATGCTGTGCTTGAATAATGATAGTGTACACAAAACACAGTGTCTCAGCAAGAACTGTTTAAATGGTTATCTTCATAATGCAGTGCTTGAGAAGTTTTCATCAAGTATTTATCCTGCTGTTGGAAGAGCTGGGTTGGATTCCAGAATGGAATGATGTGTGATGTGTTTGCTGCAGTCAGTGTGGTGCTACAGCACACAGGATTACAACTTCAGATTGTTTAGGTTTCAGAAGGCCTTTGGTGGAAAAGCCAAGGGACTGATTTACAGAATCTTGCTGCATGATGCAAGTTAAATAACTATTATAAATATTTTAAAACTTGAGGAATGTTGGTTTGCATACAGGAATGAGGTTCTGCCTGGACACAAAATACCAAGTAGGAAGAGCTGATAACTTGTAATTTTCATTTGTTTTGCTGTGTGACTTGAAAGAGAGAAAGGTTTGAGGTGGAAAAGGAAGAGAATAAGTCAGGGCAAAAAAAAGCTAATTGCACACCAAAACATTATTCCATCAAGATGACAGAAGAAGAGGGATAGGAAATATAGTCTGCAGATTATTAAATGCATTAGGGAAGGATGCTGCAAATACTGGTGCCAGCTTTGCTATGTGGGTCAGGAGTAGAAATGCATGTTGCATTTCCCAAATATATTTTCAAGCTACTACTGTAGATGATGCTAATGCATCCTAAAATTGCCATGCCATATTTAATACTCTGTATTTGCAAATCTGTGTATATGAAGAATTTATTTAATCATAATTTTGAAAACAAGTGAAGCAGGATGGACTTAAATTTACTCCTGCCAGCTGTTTTATTTGCCCACTAGTTAGGTACATGATATGCTGCCTTTCTTTTTTCCTTTATTCTCATGCTGTTAACAGAGTGAAATGAAGGAAATCTTTAAGTCCTTATAAACTGAAGCCATCTGACTGTTCATAGCTGTAATGCTATCCAAATGTGTAAATTTCTAAAAATATACTCCCTTATGCTTAAGAGCACAGGCCTGAATTTGGTGCTCGGTTCCTCTGTCTGAGAATCTGAGATTAAGAGTTTTTTAGTCATGGTTTATTTAGTGCCGTAAATTTTGTTGGGACTGGAAGGAATAGGAAATTGGGAAGTGAGAGAGTGTTTCTGAGAATAAAAAAGAGTAATGAGTATCTGGGGAAGGAGAGAAATTATAGGCAATTTTTAAATTGGATTAAATAGGGGATCCTAATTCTTATCTGACTTCTGTTTTCCTCTGATTTTGGTCCAAACACAAATCAACTTTATATGCTGTTTATACATTTAAGGTAAGTATTGCGCAAATACCCCTGCACTGGCAGGAGGTTCATGCAAGGAAAATATCCAGTTAAATAATGTAAGACCTTGTTTTGGTACTTAGAATTTCAGATGGACTTACTTGGAAGAAAACTGGAGAAAGTGAACCACAAAAATTTGAATAGAAATGTTTTTCATGGGTTTCCAGGTAATAGTGAACTGGATGGGAACACTGTAAACCTGTGTTGCCTGAGGAAACCACTAACTTCAAGCATTATTTAACTAAAAAGGTACATGAAGAGAAAAAAAGAACTTGAGTTACAGTCTGGAGTGCTTCACTATTTAAGCTTGATGTTTTTGCATACAGATACTTGGAGTGTGAATGTGTTGTGACTGAAGATGCTTGATCTGGTTCTAATATCCTGTTTAGTTCTTGCTTATACCCCATGCAGCACTAATGGCTGGGGACAGAGTGGCTGGACAGTGGCCAAGCAGGAAGGACCCTGGGGGTACTGATTGACAATGGGCTGAGCATGAGCCAGTGTGTGCCCAGATGACCAAGAAGGCCAGTGGCATCCTGGCCTGTATCAGGAATGGTGTGGCCAGCAGGAGCAGGGAGCTCATTCTTCCCCTTTACTGGGCACTGGTGAGGCCACACCTTGAGTGCTGTGTCCAGTTCTGGGCCCCTCAGTTTAGGAAGGACATTGAGATGCTGGAGCGTGTCCAGAGAAGAGCAGCAAGGCTGATGAAGGGTCTGGAGCACAGACCCCCTTGTGGCTGAGGGAGCTGGGGTTGTTTAGCCTGGAGAAAGGGAGGCTCAGGGCAGACCTTGTTCTCCACAACTGCCTGAAAGGAGGCTGTAGCCAGGAAAAGCTTTGTCTCTTCTCCCAGGCAACCAGCAACAGGAGAGCAGAGTCTTAAGCTGCACCGAGGGATATTTAGGTTGGACGTCAGGAAGAAATTCTTCACAGAAGGGGTGACTGGACACTGGAATGGGCTTCTCCAAAGAGGTGGTGTGGTCACTGTCCATGGAGGTGCCTAAGAAAAGATTGGATGTGGCATTTAGTGCCATGGTCTAGTTGACAGGGTGGAATTTGGTCATAGGTTGGACTTCATGATCTCAAAGGTCTTTTCCAAAGTAACTGGTTTTGTGATTCTGTGATTCTTTGTGTATGTGATGCTTGTTTAAGTTTCCTGTCCTCTTGCAAATTAAGGTGCTCCTTATCTTCACTGTCTACTGGAGGAAGATGTAAAGAAAAATACTTTTCAGTGTTTTGAATAATGAAAGTTATTAGTATGCTTTTCTAAGAGAAATGTGTTGATAGGCATATTCCATCAATAAAGATCCTATTCTGTGAACCCAAACGTCCATCCATGGAGCTTTCTTCATCCATGAAGGGTAAAGATGAATGATGGCTTCATTACTCTTCCATTACTCTTGCATTACCTGATATACATCTATCTCAGGGACATGAAATACCTCTGCATTGTGGCTTTCAAAACTTAATACAAATGTTATTCTAGATTAAATGAAGTGATTGAAAATGTTGCTTGTAGTTCTTTCCTAATGTTTAATATTTATGATCTCTAAGGTTGCATAGAAAGAAGCACTTTCTTTGAGTTTTACTAAAAATGGGATAGACATTTCTTAAAATTCCTTTTAATCAATCAGAAGGTAGTTCACCTGCATTTTATGAAGTTGTTGCTTGACAAATGCAGTTGTCTTGTGTGGCTATATATGGGATGGGAGATTATTTTTTAGTGGCATAAACCATCCTGCTTAGAAAAGGATGACATATGCACATATGAATGTAAATGTGTGTTTCCTCTTCCTAATTTTCTTGGGTTTAGAATATTAAATTTTTTTAATAAATATTTCAATATACTTGATTGAAATGCTGCATATGACCTAAAGGCATCCAGTAGAGATCATCATGTCAATGCAGAAGGAAATAGAACAAGAAAGATAAATCTAAAGTTGTCGTGTTGCATGCAAGCTGTCTGATCCTAAATTCATTTTTAGTCAATTTGGCAAATATGTATTGCTGTATTTGTACTGCCCTGCACAGTTGCTTGTGGCTCCTCTGCATATTTAAACAAATACAAATACTTAGAATCATTGCTTTGCAATGCTTGTATTCGTCTATGCAATCGTTTCTATGTTTTGTGCAATGTAAGTTATTAGTGTCTGTGTAGATTTGGAGCTGAGAATCACATAACAGCTTTGAAAGCAGTGTGGAAAATGCAATAATTATACATCCTTGATTACTTTAACTGCCTTTGTTATTAGCCCACCTATACAGAGTATTATAATGCTATTATTTTATAATATAACTTTTAAAAATATAGTGGTTTAGAGTGAATTTCAGAAATATTTCCATTCATTGCTGGACACATTCCATCTACTTAAAGACCAAGATAAACACAGTGGGTTTTGTTATTTTATAACTGTGCCTTATTTTAAGAATGTCTATGGCTATCAGCATGATCAGTGAAACTTTCATTTCAGCAGCTGCTATAAAAACGTGATAGTTTCTAAAAACAACTGTTTTGAAGAAACTTTCACATAGAGGTACAATGGTTGTATTTATGTAATTGCTCTTGGCAACAGCTTCAGTAAATTTAAGTTAAAGTTCATCCATAAAATTAACTGACTTTCTCAATCCACTTGAACCTTGATCTGTTTTGGTGTAATGTTCTGGAGTTGGTGAAGAAGCTTTACAATTGGAGTCTGTAACCCCAAATGAGATTACACCACCTTCTTTTGATTCTGAATTTCCTGCTGTTGCAATATGTGCTGTTGAACAGAAATGAGGAGTAATTCCCTCCCAGACACTGTTGAGATTGCTCCCAGGGAACAGCGTAAGTGATGTATTCTTTCACTGCTAAAGACAAGGCATCCTATTGTAAACTTGGTTCTCTCTCAATGAGTTTACAAACTTGTTCTAAATAATTCACTTCATCTTGAAGCTCTGTTTCCCAGGAGACAAAATAGTTATTTTCTTAAAACCAATTTTTGCTTTAAGAACAAAGAAACCACATGGTTATTTTGAAGCTGTGGGACAGACATCCTTTATACCACAGACAATTGAGTTTTCACTGAGAGCCTTTTCTGTTCTTTTTTTAAAAATTATTAGTTGTGGATTCCTTATTGAGTGGATTGTATTGAGTCTGCATGAGTTGACTGCAAAATGTGGTGGTGTTTGAGCTCTCTCCTGCATAGGCAGGTTGCAGTGGGGCTGCATGTTCAGGAATGAACACAGAGCAGAATTCATTCATGTATTGCCCTCGCCACCAGCAACATATGCATAGTCCTCCCTTAGAGGAAAGCAACAAGAGCAGCCACAGTGAGTGTTTCTCTTCTGTGCTTTCAATTCAGAAACATTTCTACCTCCAAAGCTGGCATTGCTTTTCTCAGATGATCTGGTTGCAAACTGTGTTGCTGTTAAGTACTTCTACTGCAGGGCAGTTGTCTCTGGAAGATGTGCTGTTTCCAGTCTTTTGTGTTGGCCCTTCAAGGATCATGACATTAAATCACAAAATCACAGGAATACCCCTGAGGCTTTTACAGAGGGGCTACCTATCCAGGCTTAAGCACCTTTGAAGGAGGGGAAGTTTTGGAATAAAGATTGCAGCATGTCTATTTTCTACCAAAAAAATGAGTCTGTGCTGGAAAGCAAACACATGTTAAGGCTGGATAACCAGAAAAGAGTTGAGACATGAGAAGGAAAGAGTAAGCTGCTCTTCAGACTTTTCTGCTTCTAAGGCATGACAGTTCTGGTTTTTGTAACACACACATTTATAAAGATCTCACAGTCTATTTTATAAATTTGATTGAGTTTGGTGCATTCTGGTTGGACCCATGGCAGTTCAATGGGTATGATTAGTACTTTCTCATGGCCTTTGTTTAATACTGTGGGCATTTCAGTTATCTTACCTGAGTTTGTGTTTGGTTAGATGAAAAAACACTGCTGTATGATGAGTACTTGGTACTTTTTATTTTGCCGTGATAATTCATTAATTTTACTAACCAGTGAAAACAGATTTATCTGACAAGAAGAAGAAAATAGAGATCCTCTTGTTTGGGCTCCAAGTTACTTCCTTGCAATGTTCACTGCATGCTTTACAGCATAGACTCTTGCCTTCCAGGAGTTATAACAGGAAAAACTCATTATGTTCTCATTTTCAGTGCTACACTAATTGTCTGGTGATGAATGGTAGATGAGATAATATGTCAGGAGATCTTCATCCCTTAGGGAGAAGAAGGTGGCAGAAACAATGAAGATTTTTCACATTTTTCTGGATCCCACAACTCTGAGACTTGTTTGATATCAGCTAACCAGAGAGTGAGAAGCATCCCTTTGTGTATGGCCAGTTCTGAGCTGAACACAGGTGGAAGCTCCAGGGTCTCCTTCACTTTTTAACTTGGTGCTGACTCGTCATAGGTTGAATGCATCCTGCTCTTGGTTTTGTGCTATTGCACCATTTTACCACACTGCCTGTTTGGCTCAGAGTTTTTGTCTCTCCTTGACCCTTCCATTGTAATCATCATTGTAATCCATCAGCCCTTCAGCTCAAGGCCCAGTTGGGGAACTATCACACTTACAGTATTTCTTTGATGCTGCTTGTCAGCATTTGAAAGGCTCAGATCTGAAAGTGGATGTTTTTGGAGATGCCCATACTACTATTCTCTACTGTAGTCACAAAAGCTTCTTTGCAGAAAACCCATCTGGGACTTGCTACCATGATTTAAAATATCCTTATGACTAATGGAACTATAAAATATCTTGTCATTGTTGTAGCACGTAGGGGATCCAGTAATAAATTAGAGGTCCTCTGTGACAAGTACCATAGTTATATAATAAAACAAAAACCTCTGGGAATGCTTCAGTCTGAGTTCATGTTTTTTCCTTATGCACCCAAAAATAGGGTTAATCAAATTTCATGCCTAAGGGCTTAAACAGATGGAATACGAAAGAAAATTTCACCAGTCAGCAGTGTAGTAGTCCTGCATCTCTAGAATGTATGCACTTTCATAATGTATGAGATAAAACCTTTTATTTAAACATTTCTCACAGCTTATGTAGTTTCACTTAGGCAATGGTTTAAAGTAGTAGAATCCCAGATTAATATTCAGCAACTAGAGAAAAAATGTTTAATTTTATTTGAAATATTTCTTCCCTTCCATTCTAAATGAAAATGCCAGCTGTGTGACAAAATCATTAAGATGCTTAACTGCTAAACGGAATTTTCTGATTCGGTGTTTTCATGTAGATATGTTTTCTCACAACTGTTTTTCCAGGTTGTATTGGTCAGTGGACATCTGGACAGCTGGGACGTTGGGCAGGGAGCTATGGATGATGGTGGTGGAGCGTTTATATCGTGGGAAGCGTTATCACTCATTAAGGATCTGGGTAAATCTTTAATTTAAAAATATTTTAATGCATTACATTTCCAGACATTTTGTATGATGTCTAAACTGGATTTTCTATTTTATCCATGTCTCTGAGCACAGATATTAATTTTGTCACTATACTCCTCAAAACTAGTTCAAAACAAACTTTTTAGATTGTTGAGTTGATATCCAAGGATGCTTTCTCCCCTTCATCAGATGGAATCTATTTTTTCTCCTTATTCCCTTTTTCCATAAATGTAACCTGTGGTCAAGAGGAATGGCCAATGTATTCATTAGAAGCTAAAATCAGCTGCTGCTCCTGCTCTTATCTCTGGCAGCCTTTAAACAATAAAATAGCTTTCCCTGCTTCCCAATGGAAGGATTTGAGCACTTCAACAATCTCAGTCTTTCTTGAAGAGCTCTTTGTGATTAGCTGCTTGCATGCTGCAGTCATGAACATCAGACATCCCTATGAGTTCCTATTCCTTTATTTTGCATTGTTTGAACTTCAATCTCTCAATTTCCCAGCCTTGGAATGATTGGATTATCAATCTGTAGCTACAACAAAGTGCATCTGTTTAAATTTTTGGTCTTTTAAAAGAAAACTGAACAGGATTTTTCTACAAAGAATCCAAGTGTACTCCTTCTTTTAGTGTTTTTAATTTTTTAATTTTTATTATTTAATTTTTTTTAATTGGCTGTGTTTCCTCCACCTTCAAGGAAAAGAAAATTATGCTGCTGTGTTTGCTACTCTATTCTATCCAGAATAAACTGTTGTGTGTTTCTTAAGGGCAAGTTCACGGTGGCATTGTATAATTTTTATTCACTGGCTTTCCCTTCACGCATGACTGAAATGCATCCCTTTCTTCTTGTTTAAATATTTGATTTCCTCTGGTAGCAGCCTGTGTGTTTGCTGTGCAACCTGTGGTGAAATGCTATTCTCTCAGCTGGGAAATGCTGGAGCCTTTGCTGATGCCCTCTGTTCTGGGCAGCTGTTGTGTTCTGCTCTTCTCGTACCAGTGTTGTGCAGGAGCACAAGGCTGGGAGAGGACTTCTGGGTCTTCATAGCTGTAGATAAGCAAGGGGCATATACCTTTTACAAACTGGCCTCCATAGTAGATTGATTAATGTAGATTTTATATCTTGTGCATTTGAAATTTGACAAAAATAATAAAAATTTTAAAAAGGACAGCAAAATTATAAGATGTGATAACTTTATGAGAAACAAATTAATGACTTATTTTATTTAAAATCAATTCCACAAATTGTGTTTTGAATGAGCATTGTGTTTTGAACTGTGGAGAGTTTGATATCCTTTTGAACCCTGATAGATTTATTCTCACACTAGTCCACCAAATACATTTGAAATGAAGATAGGCCAGCTCAGTTGGCAGTTTGCTCTATGCATGTGTAGAAACTTTTTACTGTGTCCAGGGAGTCTTAAAGCCATGGTGCATTGTGTAGCCATAAAAACTGTCTGCATTTACCAGAGTATAACTGATCTTACAGCTGTGGTGATATGATCCTCAATCTGAAATCAGCATTCTGAAATATGATTTCTAGAATATGTGTTTTTATTGTGCAGTAAGAAATAACGCCAGTACTTTGCCATGGTCTGGCTAATGAAGGCAAAATACTATTACACTATTAAAGCAGGCTTTTCAGTGATGGTCTAATAGCATTTCATCATGATATCACTGTGACTCTTGGATGTGGCTTATGGACAAGACACAAATTATGCCTTTTAGTTTGGATTCTGAAAATTTCATGCAATACTTGAAAAATATTGTCATTTAAATGCAGTTCCATACTTTCAACATAGCCTCCTCCCAAAACCATTTAATAGTTATTGGCTTAGGAGCAAATATATTAAATTAATCGAAAAATCATTAAAATTATGGTGTAAGATGGTAAGATTTTCTTTTAAGCAATACAGTTTTCTTGCCTCAAGAAAAATTTTTAATAGTTCTTGGTTTTATTTCTAAGTAAATCAGTTACTTAATGTATTGGCCTTTATACTTCCTCATATTTCCTTAATCTTCAGTGTTAGCTTTTCTTTTTTTAATTGAGATGGCAATTTCTGTGCCATATTGGTATATTTTTTCTTTTTGTTTTGCTTTTGGGTTTTTTAGCTTTTCAGACACCATAATAGTTACACACCCCCTGTAAGGACATGTACCAGTCCAGCACAATCTGAAGTAGTTTTACATAGTCTTCAAGACTTCAAACATTTGGTAGCATTTTTTTTTTCCATTTCCATTTTGACTTCACATGAACGTTGTTTCTTTTTGAGGGAAAAGCAACTACATGAAAGTCAGGCTGAACTGAAACTGTTTTGCGTTATATTAGCAGAAAGTGGAATAAAAACTATTTTATTGATGTAAAACCCGATGTATACATTTCAGAAGAGTAGTACCTTAAAAGCATAGGGCCAACTGTGATCTGCTGTGGTTTTTGAACACTGTTTAAAGTTATAACCATTCAGTCAGAAAGTAGAAGAGCTAACAATTAGAAAGTTTCAGTGTATCTGAATACTTTGCTTCTAATAGCTGTAATATCTCTCTGCTTGTCTTCCACAGTGGGATGATGGGAAGGGAGTACCTGCTGGTGGTGCCATTCCCTCTCATCCTTTGTCAGGGAGGAAACACAGGCAGCAAATTCAGAGCAAATGTCGAATTCTAGATAGTTATATTTCAACATGGTGAATCTTGCTATGTTTTCTGTGTAGCTGCAATTTTACTCTCAAAACATCCCTTTCAGCAATGTATAATTAAACATCAGTACCAGCTTGTGAACCTGTTGGTGCTCAGGCTGGCTGTAGACATCTGACCAGAGTAAAAAGAAGCATTTTCCTTTGTGCATCCATATCAATGGGTCTGTATCAACTAAACTCTCATGGCTGCCTGCTTTGCTGGTAGCTAATCTTAGAAAACTCACTAACTAATGGCAATACTGACTATTGGTGTTCAAAGGGTCTTTTCTTACCATTAATAATGAAGTTTAATGAAGCACAAAGGAAAGAAAAACGTGAATTAAATTCTTGAAGCTTACATATGCCACTGATAGGCAAGATCTGTGGCAAGCTGCTTCACGTCTGATGTGCTTAAAAAAGGAAGAACTGGAAATGTTTCCACAGAAGTTGCTTATGTGAAGAAAAATGAACATTTCAGCTGGTTATTACTCCTTATTCTTTTTACTGGGAATAAAGACATTTGTAGAGTTGCTGAGGCAGTTTGTGAACTGGTCTAAGCTGGTAAACTCCCTTTCCTTCAGGGAAGCCAAGACTGTTGTGATTAGCTGAGGATTTCTGGTGCTTAAGAAATTATCCTTTTATACTTGCAGGCAGAGTGTCTGTGGCAGTAAACTTGTGCAATGTGCAGTTTGTCCTCCATGATGTCTGGCAGTTTCTGCCCTGCCCAGCCCTCTGCAGGTTTTAATATTTTGATCTATTTTAACTAATTTTGATGGAGGCATAAGAATATTTAGAATAAGAAGTTCCAATCTATTCATCAAATGGGTGACTGGAGAGAGATGGGCAAGTGCATTTATGTCCTACCTAAGAAGAGGAAAGAAGAAGGCACTTTTATTCTTTTCTTAAAGATGGCAACACCTGGTTACCACAACACTTGTAGCTTTGTGGTAATCACCGTTCTCTTTCCTTTTAATCTGTCTGCAAACTCTGTGTGATAGATTGCAAATATCTCCATAGTAGTATTGAGAGGGTTATTTGGGGTAATTAAGAGATGATGGGAAGACACTGGAGGTGTTTTAGAGAGGAAAGGCTAACAGGTTCCCATCTTCAAGCTGAGGGAATCCATGGGGTATTACATGAGCTGTAATCTGTTGTGATGAGGGCCTTTGGAAGCTGTAGGAGAGACAGCACTCAAGCAAATGGTGGTTTTCTATTTTACAGAACAAGAGCTGTGTTGCTAATTACAGCCTAGAAATCTCAAACCCAACTTGTTTTCAGGTTGCATTTGTAATTCTAGAATTTTGTTAGTTTGTTAGTTTATGGGCAAAAAAGAGCATCTCTGGAGCTGGCCAATGTCATTTGCATCAGCATTTTCATGTTGGTCTGGTTAGTGCTCTGGTGTCATTTGAAACACAACTTCTCATGCCCCTCTCTCACACAAGCTTTACAAAAGAAGCTGCTTTTCCAGGTGAGATGAATGACTAGCTAAGCAGCTACACATAGAACATCACTGTAAAATCCCACAAAATTTATTTTACTGCCATATTCTGTCTTTGGTTGGACACTTTGCAGGACTTGATCCTGCTTTGACTGTTGGTTGTCAGTTTCTGTGAAGCAGATATTTCTGCTCCTTTCCCAGCATTTCAAGCCTGCAGCTCTTCTTGCTCGGGAGTCATCCTTGTGTACAGGATATTTGAGTAAGAAGCAGCTAGTATGTACCCAGTGGTTTCAGAGCTTTAGTCAGTGCTGCCTCTTTGCTCTTAATCCAGCTGTGCTCCCACATTGCTTGGCTGAGGGGCATTTCCCAGCTGAGGCCATTCATCCCTAAAAGGGAGCTTGAAGGGACTGAATAATGACAATAATAGAGAAAGGTCTTTAGAAAGTGGTTGTATGGCTGTGTCAGGTTTCCAAACATAGTATTTTAAGTCTCCTAACAGAGGTAGAGAGCCTACTGGAGTTAGAAATCCAGTTGATTTTGGTAGATGAATTTCAGTGCTTTCTTCTAAAAAACTTCAGAAATTATAACTGCTATGTCTCTTTTTAATTAAACATCTGGACTTAATTGTTTTCCTGTTGAGAATAGAAACTGATGGAGTATGTTATTTGACACTCCAGTCTAGTTTATTTTCAGAGTCCCATCTCTGCTAACACAGGAGGAATCGAACAGTCAACAAGCTCTTTGTTCACATCCCAGATTTCTTTCAGCAACATTTACCCACAAACTCTCTTTCCTTGTTCAAGAAATGTGTTTTCTACCTTTTCCTGGTTGTGTTTGGGTCTCTCTTGCTTTACTGCTAGCCAGTTCTTGGTGCCCTGCCAAGCCCAGAGGTCCATACCTACCCACAAGCTACTGCTCAATCTGGGGACATCTTCAGAACTCAATGGCTGAGCTGTGAATTTTTCAAATTACAAACTTTTCCTCTTTCTCTTCAATTGCTTGAACTGCAGCCAGTGTAAGGTGTTGCCAGTGAATGCTATCTGAACCCCTGCTTCTCCTGAAGTAGCTGGTGCAGACTCCAGGGAAGGCTACACTCCAAAGACCCCTGTAGTGGTGGGTTGTGATACAGAGTGAACTTGTGCTGTTATGTTGTGCACTGAGCCCATGCTCAGTCATGTCTGCATGCTGCCTTAGACCAGGAAGTCTCCTGCTTGGACTGAGCCTCAAAGTGCTTCTGGGAGTCCTATTCTTCCATGTAGGAAAACACTTGCTATGGGGAGCTGCCAGAGCCAGTGAATATCAGCAGTCAAGTAGATGAACAGGGAGCATTTTCCTCTTTCACACCCAGGGTAGGATGGTGATGCCATTGCTGCTAGAGCTTGATGAAGGAAGAATGATTGCTGACAAAATCTAATCCCAGTCATCACACCTTTTACACAGCTTTCCTGCATTCCTAGACGATGATGAAACATGAAAAAGGGAGAAATGTATGGTGATAGATGATATGTCTTCTTTCCCCTCTTTGCCTATTTGCCAGCATTAAGCTGAACTGAGGTTTCATAAATCAGCTTTCCTATAGATGTAGAGACGGATCTGGCACAACTAAATTACCATTTAATAGGAAAAAGAGACAGAAAACTACAGAAATGTTTTTAAAACAATGCATGTAAGAATTTTAAGGTACTAACTGAATTATTATTACTCATAAGGAGTTGTTTAGACAGTTTTCCCCCCTTGAAACTTATTTAAAATTGAATTTGTAACTCTCATCTGAATTATACCCATGACTAATGCAACTGGAAAACCATTAGACAGATTTTTATACAGTTCACTGTAGTCCTTGTATGAAGTTACATTTCCCCAGTCCAAATTCACTGTCTAATATATGAGGACTAAAGATATGTTTTATTAAAAATATGATCACCACAGCAATTCCTTTTCTGCTAGCTTAATTGAAGTCATATAAATGCAATTTTAACATGCTTGCAAATATTTTGTTGAACATTTTTCTGAATTTCTTGTGGTAGTGTAGTTGTTTGCTGTCTAGGAGATATGTTATGAAATGTAATTAAATGACTACTTTTACAGTTTCTGGGGCTTTTTTTTAATCAAATATGCCTGATATTAACTTCTTGTTCTTACATTCCCTTCACTTTCCCAAAGCTGAGTATTTTATTTTGACCTTCACATTTTCAATTCTATTAGTTCTACTTGGTATAAAATACCTGCATATGCTGTTACACTACAAATGCTTTTATTCCTTCATTTTAACATTTGGTTGAATGCATATTTAGCAAGTACTTAAATCTTCAATTTTTATACCGTGTTGACATAACAGGAGGGTGACTGCAAATATAAAAGGTTGCTAATCTGGTGGTAAATTTAGATATACAGCCCTCCATAGCAATTTTGCCCTCTGTCTTGTGGACTGCTACTTTTCTGCAAGCTTTAATTTACCCAGAAAATTCAAGAAAACATGTGAGCTTTGAATATCTATAAAAATCTTAAAAATCCGACAATGCTAGCCATTGTGTGTTATTGGGTTTTTTTCAAATCTTTAACATGGTTGACATGGTGAAGTGCTGAAATCCTTCCCAAATGAAGTAAGGGGTGTTTTGTCTTTACTGTCATTTTTTTTAATGTACAAATTTTCAATATGGAGACAGAAGTGTGCCTGCTTCATTTTCTGACTCATCAGCTCTCAGAATAGCCTAACAGATTTGTTTTCTAATCCAAAGAGTGGAGCAGCAGAGGCAGAATACAGACCCACCTCTCATTAAGATCAAACCATGTCTGATATTTGTAATCCCAGAGAGTGTGGGAGTGGGCCCTACATTCTCTTTTCTGCTCCACAGTTGATGAGATCACAAATACCCTTAAGGAAGATGTGTTCCTGAAGAGGAGTAAAGTGTGATTTAAAGGTGGACAGTGTCTTATTCCTTTTGTAGGACTCAGAGAACAAGTTGACAGGACCAGAGCAAGGCATGGGGTGGAGTTGTTCTCTGCTGACTCTTCTTTGCTTTTTTACACAGACAAGTTTGTGTTTCCTTTTCTTCTCCTGTCTTTTTTTTTTTTTTCATCTTTTTTTTGGGTACATATGGCTTGTTAAGGCTTCATGACACTACACGAACCAGTTCTTTGTTTAAAACCCCATGTGCAAACGAGCACATTTGGCAGTATTTCTCATCTGAAGTGCCCCTGAGCTGTGCCTCCAGGTGGCAGGAAGGTGTCCACACAGAAACCCTCCCTCTGGCACTGTTGCTGCCTGACTTGCAGCCCATAAGCACCAGGCTCTGGTCTTGGCTTCTCTCTTCTCTCCCTCACCTTCCCAGTCAAAAGGCTTAATCCATGTTATTTTTAGTTACTAGACTTGCAAATCATTCACAGATTTCCCCTCCAGTCTTGTATACTCAGCTCCTTCCTTGAAATTTCCTTTTGGATATTGCATTGCTTTTAAAAAATAAATCTATTTAAAACCTCTCACATTTCCCTTCTCCCCTGTTCTGTAAACCTGCCCTTCTGTCATAAGACCATCAGCCTCCCTAAAAGCAGGAAAAGAAAACTGCTCATGTAATCCCAGTGTCTTGCTGCACTGCTGTCAAGGCTGCTGGTGCTCTGCAGATCCAGTCCCTCCCTAGACTGGGTCACCTTGGGCACTGCTGTGCCCCTGTGCCCTGTGTGAAAGGCCTGTCCAAACAGCTGCTCACACTCTGTGCCAGTGGCAGAGTCGTGTCCTCTCAACCCCCAAAACACATTGCTGAGCAAGCGGGCAGCCCCAGGCGAGACTGAGCTGCAGTATCCTGCTTGGCTCATCACTCCACTTGGATTTTCCTGCCCCCAGCCCCAGACCTGACCATTTTCTGTCTTCTTCCTGCAATGCTTCATCTCTTCTGCTCCACACCTCATCTCTCTTTACTCCAGAATTTCGACACTCACAGGTTTGCTTGCTTCCCCAGTGCTGTTTTTTTGCAGTGCTTTGGCCTCAGTGCCACAAAAAGAAGCTATCAACAGACAAAAATCAGAGATTGCACTGCATTAAACTGATTTAAGAAGAAAAGACAGTTTCTGAAGCCAAAAGCTATTTCCCATGTCTTGTTTGAGCTTCACTAGAGTATTAGAAATATGTTATAATCAAGCTTTAAGTAGTACTAAAAAGGCTTTTTTCTGCTGTTCTTTGCCTTGATTTTGGAAGCTTTTAACTTGGAAGCTCTGCAAAGGATGACGTGAGGGTACTGATTGGTGAGAGGGTGGATATGACCCTGCAATGTGCACTTGTAGCCCAGAAAGCCAAATATGTCCTGGGCTGCATCCAAAAATGTGGCCCAGCAGGGTGAGAGAGGGGATTCTGCCTCTCTGGTCTCCCCTTGTGAGATTCCACCTGTGCTGCATCCAGCTCTGAGGACCCCAGCATAAGAAGGATGTGGACCTGCTGGGGTGAGTGCAGAGGAGGGCCATGAAGATGATTACAAGGACAAATCACCTCTCCTATGAGGAAAGGCTGAGGGAATTGCAATTGTTCAGCCTGGAGAAGTGAAGGCTTAGGGATGACCTGAGTGTAGCCTTTCAGTACCTCAAGGGAACCTACAAGAAAGATGAGGAGAGTCTATTTAGAAGAGCATGTAGTGAAAGGGCAAGGGGCAATAGCTTCAAACTTAGAGAGAGTATGTTTGCATTAGATATTTGTAAGGAAGCTGAATTCCTTGGATGAGGTGGTGAGGGTGGTGAGGCACTGGCACAGGTTGCACAGAGAAGTTGCAGATGCCCCATCTCTGCAAGTGTTTAAGGCCAGGCTGGATGGAGCTCTGAACAACCTGACCTAGTGAAATATCCCTGTCCATGGCATTGGAACTAGATGATTTCTAAGGTCCCTTCCAATCAAAACCATTCTGTGATTTTCTCTGTGAAATCATTATTTGTCACTCAATTAAAAAAAAAAATCTTCTTAAATAGATGAGTACACAGGCACTTTACTGCACAAGTAGTGAGATCAATTGTCTAAACATTAGAGGACAGTGTTTCTAACAAGAGTAAAAGCCAAAGTCCTTCTGGTTTAGAATGGTGATTTCTTCTAGATCTTCAGAGGAAAACTCTGGACATCTTCAATTAACTGCGTTATTACTATCATCCTATTGATTACAGTTTATTTCCATATGTATATTCTTTGAAATCTGGCAGGCAAACAGGTTGCTAGCAGCAGGAGCTTTTTCTCTTCCTTGCCCATACCTCAGGATACATAAGTCAGGTATTAGCAGAATGTACCACTGTTAGTGATGATGAGTTCTTACCTTCTTTAGCAAAATGTGGAGTACTGGTTTTATTTTTATTTTATGGTGCGGCAGAAATTTTGGAAATTCCAGGTATTTTATGAGAAGTGCATGCATGATAGAAATATCCCAGCTAATGAGACCCAGTAAGTCCCCTATGTCTAATGAGCTCCAAACTTGAAAAAGGTCGGGAGTGTAATAAGAATTTAAAGAATGTCAGCAGCATCATTATGTATCTTGATACTTTTTATATAAATACTTATAAATATTTTTGTATACATACCTTTTAAAGAAATTCCAAGCCACAGGGTAACAATGCAGAAAAGGCCATAGCTTATGTATGTTCAGTGCAGCAGAGGATGATACTTGAGGATGATATATCTGTCTATACCTCTCCCTAGTAGCTCCTAAAGTAAATACATTAGTGACTTAGGAACTATTAGAAGTAAGAGAACATAGAGAATAGTTTGGATTGAAAAGCATCATTAAAGGTCCAACCGCCCTGTAATGAGCAGGAACTGCTTTAACTTGATCAGGTTGCTCAGAGCCCAGTGACATCTGACCTTGAATTTCTCCAGGGATGGGGCATCCACAATCTCTCTGGGCAACGTGTGACAGTGTTTCACTGCCCTCCCTGTAAAACGCATCTTCCTTAGATCTAATCTGATTTAATTTAAAACCATTGCTCTTTGTCCTTATTGCCACAGGCCCTGCTGAAAAATCTGTCCCCATTTCTTGTTGAAATGGCTTCTCTGAGCTCTTCCTGGAGCCTTCTCTTGTCTCAGCTTTTCCTCATAGGAGAGAAGTTCCATCCATCTGATCATCTTTGTGATCCTCCCCTGGACCCACTTAAATATGTCCATCTCTTCCCTGTGCTGAGGACTTCAGAGCTGGATGCAGTACTCCAAGTGTGGTCTGACCAGGGGAAGTAGAGGGGCAGAATCACCTCCCTGAATTGGCAGTGCAATTTATTCTACTTTATGCTCAGATCAAGGCTTTTCTAGGCCTTTTATGCAGGGTCTTAAGAAAGCATTACTTCCTTATTTTGCTTTGCTTGTGTGTACAGCTTTTGCTTTCCCTATTAAATTGTCTTTATCTCAACACACGAGTTTTTTAGCTTTTATCCTCCTGATTTTCTCCATTGTCCCATTGGTTGGGAAGTGAGCAAGTGTTTGTGAGGGGCTTGGCTTCCAGCTGAAGTTGAACCTTGACATTTGTAAATCTACTCACAACCATTTGCAGTTTGCTTGTATGCCTCATGTAAGCTGAACAGCTATTTAATTTGCTTGTGTGTGATCCCAGTGCCTTGGCTTGCAGGGAAAATATCTGTTTTTACAAAGGTGGAATGCTTTTATGTTTTTGTAAGGTGGTCAGCCTTAAAATGACATTGAAGAAGCCTGTTAGCCATCTACAACTGTCTTCTTAGAAAACACTTTATCTTTGTGATCCTCTCCATCAGTAAGGATTTATGTTAATAAGGTGGGAAAATAGTTACTGAAGCAAATTTTGTGTTTACAGTACTGATCTCTATTTTGATTTAAAAAAGGTGATTCAAGTTCTCCTTCCTGACTTGTAAGCTATATTGAGAGAGAAGTGGGTTTATTTTTTTACTTTATGTGACAGGCCATTATGATTTGTCTCTACACGTACCAAGCAATACATTTCAGTTTTGCTGCATGGGAATGTCTCAGTTCTGTCAAGCATGAGCAAGACAGTCAGGTCTTGCTGCTGTTATCTATGAATGTGAGCAATCTATGATGATTGAAAAGAAACAAAAAATAGTCAATAAGACCTGTACATTGGTATGACTGAAGTGTTTGTGGTACCCAAAGAGAAGGAAATGATAGCAGCCACTCCAGCACAGAGGGAGTGTAATAGAGCAGGTGTCCTGCTGTGCTTGCTACAGTTGTATCCTTAGTCATAGATTGACCATATCGATGTTTTTATTTCATTCTTTAACTTGTGAGTCCACATGCCCCATAGTATGTTTTATGCTTGAGATAAACTATAAGAATACAGAAGTTGATCACAAAAATGCACCTTTGTGGTAAACTATGATTTTATTTCAATTAAGGGCAAGGTAGAAGGGAGAAGAAAAAGATAATACATTTTTCTAAAATACTGGAAATTTGGAAAATCATCTGTAGGTTTTTTTCTTCTGATAGCTTCTTTATTTTTAATACTATGTAATAAGTAATTTATTCAGATAACAAGGAAAGAGGCACAATTTTATTTCTGTAACAGTTTTCCTTCATTTTAAAATTGCCTACCCATCCCTCTATACGTTGCACCCATCATAAAACTTAGTTTTCTAGCCCAATTGCTATTTTATCTTGTCTTTTCAATACATATTTGGGCTGCGATCTGAAAGACTTCTGACATTGCAAAGATGATACCTTGCTTAGCAACCAGTAGTTTTTAAGAAGCAAACCAAAGGAGTTAAACTTAACTTTAAAAAAACTTTTGTTTTGTAACTTGAATACAGTACTTCATTTTTTTTCTAATAAAAACATGCATTGAGAATATTCTTAGCAATTTTACTTTTGAATGCTGGATTTGTTTGCTGTTCTTTTGTCAGATTAGCTCTGTTTTTAATAAAAGGTAGATAAATGCTTACCACTTTCAGATTAAGATAATGAGGAAATTAAATTTTCCTTTGTAGACTCTGTTTGTATTTAAAATAACTGCCTCCATAGCTTTTTTTTTTTTTTTAAAGTTGCCCTTTTAATTTCAGTAGAACACACAACTGAATTTGCTGACAGGAATCCATGAGATGGGAAGAGCTGATACACCAGGTCCTGGACTGGAAAGACCAAAGCTCAGCAGGGCTTTATTTCCCCAGCTTCAATGGACAGTTGCAATGATGGGCAGGGAGGGGGCCATCAGAACCTCAAATGTCTTTTGCACACGTGAGCTGAGATCCTCTCAAGCTCCTGGAGAGCAGGAGCTGAGGTTACAGCCCATCTGAGCCAGTCTGAGGACCCCCTGATCACTGGCCCAAGTGCCCCTTAGGGTAAAGCAGCTTGATGGGTTTTGCCTGGGAGGAGCCAGAAGATGCTGCTTCCCTGTCTTAAACATTTCCTACCAAAGCTACTCTCACAGGCTTGGTATAGCGAGCTGGAGATTGGACTTCACTTTGCACTTTGTGATATGACAAATAAACCTCCTTTTTCCACTTAAACTGCAGTGCTGCTGGAACCATACTGCAGCACTGGCCTCTATGTTTTATACCAGCCCTTTTCCTTTCTTACAGCCACCTCTTCTAACCAAGCTGCTGACACATTTGGGGTTATTTTGGGTTTAAATCTTTCTGACTTCAAACCAATAGATATTTTATTATCTCAGTTTTACCTCATATGACATCTGACTAATTTGAAAAGCAAAAGAGAGTAATCCTTTACTGTTGTAATTTAGGAGAGCAGAGAATCCACTGGGAGGTGTGCAGAAGGTTGTCTTTAAAGTAATGAAGTCTGGCAACCTTTTTGTTTACAGTCAACAGATCAACATTCAGAAAAATACACCTTTAAATTTGTTTGCACTTCTTTATGAAATACTGGAAAATCCAGGGTCTTTTATTCAGATGTGGGGTATTCCTTTTCTATTCTACCTTCAGTTCTGCAGATTGCTAGCATGTAGTTTTGAGAAAAATCTTCAGATCATATTCATTGTGTCAAAAGAAAAAAAATTAATGAAGGTCAAGTCTATTGGCAGTCTTCATCCATTTCAGTTAGGAAATGAAATAAGTTTTGACAGTGATACTGATATTATTTCTCCTCAGCACAAAAGTGTGTGTGGTACTTTATGCTTTATCACTTGTGATAATCTCCTCATGTTTTTTCTTTATTTTTTCTCTAACATAATTAGCATTCTACTGCACAGAGAACAGTTTCTTCTTTATCTGTTTGCTCTTCCATGCTCTCAAGTTTCTCTCAATGTATTAATTTATGAATAGAAACAACCAAATAAATAGAGGGAAGCAACTTTGATCTCATCAGTTTTGCCATGGCAAAAATGGTTTCAAAATTTATCTGAGAGCTTATCTTTATGATTGAGCTACCATAGCAAAATAGAAAATGGCTTTGTGTTCCCCTTGTTTCACAAAGTCGTGCATACATTTAGCAGCTGACTCTTTCAGATTCCAAAGTTCAGATTGCTGCTTTTCATTTCTCTGATAATATCACGTAGCTTCTCAGTTCATGAAATGGATAAATATTTCTCATAAAAATCTGGCAGCTCATTTTCAATTAATTGTAATAAATTAACCATGACAAAGCAATGGTAGCTTTCATGAAAGTTTGATTTGGATCTGCTGCTAGTGGATGTGTATTACTTATGACAGATCACCACAATGACAGAAGCACATGTTTTAGGAATCTATCAAGGTAGTTGCTTTCTGATGTGGTTTTCAGACACTGTGAGTATGTCCCTGAAATGTGTTTCTTTTGTGCTACTTCAACTGGTAGCAGCACCTCAATTGCCCAGTTTTTCCTCATGTGGGCTCTCTCCCCACACCCCAGTCTTTCTCTCTAAAAAAGAAAAAAGTAGTCTAGACAGAAAAACCTACACTTGATATAATTTGTGTTTGGTTTGTGGAAATAGAGGAATTTCATCCATTGGAGGCTGGAGACCAATTAAAAAAATGCTCAAAATATATTAGTATTTAATATTAAAAACAGTATTAAAAACTGTGTTTTAGGACTTCGTCCAAAAAGGACACTACGCTTGGTGCTATGGACAGGAGAAGAGCAGGGAGGAGTGGGTGCTGAGCAGTACTATCAGCTGCACAAGGTAAATATGTCTTTTCACCATTTTCTTGAAAGCACCTTTCTCCCCAGTTTTATGACTTGAATATTATTTTTGTCAAGATGTTCACCTTAATATCTAACCGAAGCCACGATTCCAGTTCTGCCTGAAAGTATATTTTCTGCGTTTAATCATAAATGTAAACCTAATTTTACATTTAACAGTAAGCGATGCAAGCACACGTGTGCATGTTCCGCTTGACCTAAGATACTCTGTCTCAAAAGTGTTCTGAAATAGATATTTCAAGATATCTGCCATAGCTTTCAAACATAGCTAACCTTCTGAGAATGAATAATGAATGGTCCACATATGTTTGCAATATAAATAAATTTTGTTTGCCTTATATATTTCTGCTTCATTGCATTTTCCCATAATATTTTACAATGTAAAACATAAAATAATACAAAGAAAAATATTTGCTATCTGATCTTGATAGTGTGTAGTGTATCATTTACCTTGCCAATTATTAGTTTTGTGGGATCTGGAACATCCTAAAAGGTTGATGTCTAGTGATGGAAAGAACACACAAACTCTATGACTTATGACTATGAAGATATAAAAATATAACATCTATCTCTCCTGTTAACAACTGCCATTTCAAAATACATCTTGAGATAAAGGGCAGTTGCCAAAACTATTTTGGAGGTAAGTCTTTGGAATATGTGTCTGATTGGGGCATTTTTCCCCAGAAAACATATACCTGTATAACCTGTATAACTATTCTAAAGTAATGTTTTTTACTTTTCCCTAATTAAGTAATATAACTCTCAACAATAGTTAATACATCCAAGGCAGAGACAAGGTGAATGCAAATGTGCCTACGAAGTTACCTGCTCTACAACAGCATGGAAGCAGATTTACAAGCAATTCCTAAGAGCATTTTTTAATGTTAAGCAATCTATCAGAACAAATAAATGGAAACCTCACTTTGAATTAAATTCATTGTGATGAACCAAATTAGATTAACTTGCATCTGAAATGGAGTTGTCAGAGATAGGTTTTGAGCACTTCAAGTTTTCTGACTCATTGATGAACAATCAAATATTTCCCACTTACTAGTTTCATGTTGCTAAGAAGCATATTTAACTACTCACATATAATGTTTTACCTCCTTGTATCCCCAAATGATAGGGATAACTCAGCCATGTCATTTGTTTGGTACCAAAAAGGTACCCAAGAGCTTGTTGTCTCAGCTTCAGGGAGGTGACAAGTTGCAGTTTAGTATATGTTAAGGACTCTGGATTTACCACTGGCACTCTGATACTCACCAGGATTAAACTGGAATAAAATATTCTGGAATAAGTAGCACATGAAAGAGTTGCTTCTTATGTACAGAACTGCATTTTGGGGGAGCTGGAAGGATGCTCTGTGTCTAATGCACACCACTCATCAGAAATGTATCTGAAGACACATGTACATGTCCATTTTGGACAGTAAGATCCATCCTATGGTGGTGATGTCAGCAACACATGAAATTGTCTCATGCATGTTTCATCTTTATCCAAAATGGCTTTGTTTGTTGTCTCAAAGATTTCTATTCAGAAATAATGCCAAAAAGCAGACCTAAGGATCAAATAGGGAAATACAAAGAAGACTGGGTGTTGTTTGCAAGATATTTGGTTACTTTGCTTTTTTAAAAAGTTGAGACAAAGATGTGTCTCAGTTCTTGCTCTGCTGGTGAGATTCCATCTGGATGTTGTGCTCTGCAAAGAAAGCCCTGTCTGACTTAACAGTTTGTAATTTACATGGAGAATTTAAGCAGAAATGACATCCGTCTGTTGTTTGTTGTTCTTGTTTCCCCCCTGCCATATGATCTGGCATAATTATAAATCGATTTGACTATAGGATGTTGCATTACTCATAATAATGAAATAAAGTTGATTAATACTGTACATTAAATTTAGCATGAAAAATAACTTAACCTTTTAATGATTTACTTGCTCAGATTTCTGGCAATTAGGATAGTGTGGCACACACATTGCTTGCTGATGGTAATGAGTACAAGTTAAATAAGAGTGGTATTTAAAGATGCCTTGTAAAATGAAAGACAGCCTGTATGACTCATCTACATAGCTGGACTTATGAGTTCAGTTCGCTACAAACAAGTAGAAATATGAATGCAGTAATTCAGCACAGGCAGACATGGATTTCCTTGACATTGTAAATTACCTCCTCATGTCAGTGGAAATGTGGCAAGGGAGAAGAAATGAAGACAATATAGTACTGGACAAGTACAGATGCTCTTATTTTTGTCACTTATTTATTATTTCTTTCAATTTAAGTTCAGGTCCTTCTTCCTCATCTATCATTGTAGGCTGTCACTGCTAGAAAGTGGATAAGTTACTGCAGAAATAACTGAGATAGCAGCGTAGTGGTTTTACTATGGTGCCAATAATTAACACATATCCCTGTGTAATAGCATTATTTATAACACTCAAGTTTTTCTCTAGATCCCAGTATTATCATTTCTGATTATTAAAGCTAGTGATAGGGCATATTAGCTGTTCAGAGCTTTATGAGAATCTAAGAGCTGCCATATTTGTTGATCAAAAGCTCTAGTGCTCTAGACATTCTAGTGCTGTCTCCTGTTTCTGATAGCATCCAGTAAATACATGCTTAGGAAAAGCATATTTGTCCAACTGCAGTCAGGTGAAGCTCAAACACATACATTACACAACCACGATTTCAGTTTATCAGATATTTTTCTGGAGAGCATCACATGGTCCTTGTCCTTTGTCTTCTTTGCATGATTTTTCTGAGCCATTTCCAGGAGCTGAAAGCCTTGTATATTCCAGCAGTTTCAGTACCTCCATTTGTGCAAGGGTACCTGCCACCCACCAGGACATTGCAGAGCACCTACTCAGTTTTGACCATGGGATAGAAGCCTCTCAGGAGAATTACCAGCACCTTTGCTTCCAAAGGAGATACCTGTTGAAGTGCTCACTGCCTTTAGCTGTCAGCCAATAATTAGATTTAATCCCGAACTAGAAAAGGAGTTGATTTGCCTTACCATTAAAGATCCTTATCTTGATAAAGAGCAGTGAAATTAAAGGATTTAAGTGCAAATCAGACTGCAGAGCTTGGAGTTTGACACTACATCTGAAGTCTTCTTCCAGTGCTTAGTGTTGTGCAACCCAATTACTGAGTAGGGCTCTTATGTAGACAATGCAGTAAATAACTTCAGAATCGTGAAACATTGCAACACTACTTTCTTATACAAGTCAAGGTGAAGAACTAGAGGAACATAATTCTAGAAGGCCTCATGATGCAACTCTTCAGTACAGATTCTGCTACAACTTTATCAATAATACCCGAGTGCCCTCAGCCAAGATTAAGTTTTTTGTATGTTTACTCTTATGATGTCTTCATGAAGGGAGAAAGAAATAAATGTAATGAAGTATCTGTCCTCCTTTTCATTGCTTTGGACTAGATTCTGTGAAAGGTCTGTGTACCATGAAACAAGGTTACAGTTATTTACCCAGCTGAATTAAGGGACTATGAATGACTGATAATATTTATTTTGGAATAGAAGCATTGCATACAATCTCTTGGGAAGGCAAATACATTTTACAATGAGAAGACTACGAGATCCTAGGCCACATTCAAATTTACTTTAGTAACTTGGTTGTGATCACTGGAGACATTAATATGTTATGAATTCAGTTCAAAATCCATTACAGAAGGCATTCTCAATATTTCTTCATGTTGGTATTCTTATCTTAATGATATTTACAGTACTTACCTCAATTTCTGGTGCAAATACCATACAGTATTTTAACTTTTTAGTAAAGGTTTAACTACATAAAAAAATATCAATCAACAGTGCTTACTATGGTTTCTTTCTTGTATTTATTACCAAGATCTGATATTTTGCTCAAACTGTGTCTGCATGGAAACAGGACTTTCTGAAATGCTGGCATTTCTTTCATGCTAGTTTAAGTACTCCTTGTTGATGCTCACATAAGATTTCTACTGTGATTTGCTAATGAGTTGCTTACTCTAAGAAGCAAATACCAAAAAAGATCTTGTCACTCTCAGGTGAAATGATTCTTCTCCAGAAAATATTGTCTCCTCAAAACCATAATTTTCAGAAGACATTATATCCTGAGGCATCAAGTGCTCTGGTGAAATGTAAGACATGAATTTGTGTCTGATTTGAACCAAACATATAAAGGACTTTAATGAAGATCCTTTTATCCCAGCAAAATGTGTTGACCATTAGCCTTTTGACTTTCCTCAGGCAATACTCTCTGTAATCAAAAATTACGTAAAATTACTGCTGCCTTTTTAGATCACTGATGTCCTGTTGATTCCTTTCATTGCAAAGGGAAAAGAATGCAGAAAGAGTGAAATGTCCATTTGCAAAACTACAGAAAGAAAATAATCCCACTGTGTTCTTCAGTATCACAACAGGCAGTAGCACCACTGATTGTATTAAGCATAGTGAAGATAGCATAGTTACAGAATTATCTTTTACACCAGTTCTAGGTCTGTAGGAATGCCTAATTCTTAGTATTTAGGAATAAGCTTCCTTGTGAAAGCTGCAGAGAAATACAGATGTTGCTAAAACACAAACCCAAGTTTATTCCTTACACTGCCTGAAGGATGGAAGACTCCAATCAGTCCTGACAGCATGTCTCCTGGGTATCTAATCTTCATTCCATGTAGATAAAATTCATACATGTCTATTGTTAGAAAAGCTTTTCTCTGTGCATCTTTCTTCTCTTTCTCTCAAGCAAATAGCAGAGCTGCCAGTTGAATGTGGTAGAGACATCTTCTGAAGATCACTGCTTCCAGTGCATGCTTCAGGCACATTGACCCATCCACAGGTCTTTGTACCATTGGGATGTTCAATTGTAAGAAAGTTGTCTTCCTTCTATTGAAACTCCCTGCAGCTATGAAAGACATAGAAAAATATGTATGTTTTGATGATTTCTAAGGTGTTGCAAATTTGTTTTCAACTTTATTGAAAGTTTCAGAAGTACTCATCAGCTTCCTGAAAGAGTAAACATCATCTTTGTTTGAAAGATGTAAACCACAGTTTTTAATTTTGGTATTGCTGCCTATTTTCTAGTGAAAACCTAAAGCCTGTCTAAAGAGGACAGTGGTGGGATGGTCATTCAGAGCCATAGACATTGTTTTGATACCTTTGTATTTGAGCAGTAAAAGGTCTTAAGTTATGGAACGTTTTCCAGAAAGAACACTTCTCTTTGGTAAGCCCCTTTGTCAAAGAAAAAACGTCCCAAGACAAGACTTCAGGCATACCTTACTTAGCCTGCTGCCATGTTCAGAGCTGTCTGCTTTTTCTTGTCTGTCATCCCAGGGAACTTACAATGCCGAGTGAGTGCTGGCAAATCATCATAGAGGAAACAGTCGTGGTATTGTATAAGGCAAGAAATGGCAGTATTATGTTTTTTGCTGAGTGAACTGCTAATAAGTACGTGACCAAATTGCTCCAGGGCTGTTGAAGTTACTGGGACTTTTTTCATTGGCTTCTCAGAGGTCAGAATTTGTAACTGTCCTACTCAACAAACCCCTAAACCTGTAGACTTTTTTACATACTGCTTTCCCATAAAATGTGGCAGAAGAATATTTTATCTTGTAATAAAAAGGATGAGCCTTTTTCATACTTTGTCATGTAGCAAAAATTGTGCTAATCTCCAGCTTTACATGAGCTTTCTCCCGTATAATGATGGGATAATTTACAAAATTGAATAACTCACAGTGTTCCTGATTTTCCCTGTCTTCATTCAAAAAGTGTGTAAATGGTATGATAACATTTGTGGCTGGTGGTTATTATGCCTTGATGCTGGCACATCTCTGCTTCCCAACAGCTGTTGTGGTGTTTTTTCTCTAGTTTCAATTTATGCTGTTTTGCTTCATTAAATTATCTTCATACTAAAGAGCAACTCAAAATTACACTACATCATGTTTATATATTATTGAATATTTAGAGGATGTTATTTATTTTACTTTTTTTTCTTTTCTAGCTGTCACATGCACTTAGGTGTTTCCAGTGTTTTTTCTTGTTATTCCTGTAGTCTTAGTTGCCAGCCTAACAAAGCTGGGTGCTGATTTAATGATGTTTTAGTGCTACAAGTGGGATGACCATCACTTCCCTGTGAGTTTTACAACATTGTTGCCATGCTATGCTTGTTTCCCAACTGTTCTAGGACAAATACCGGAATACAAGTGTTGCTCTTTCTTAAAGTTAAGTGTAAATCAATAACAGAAAGCTGAAAACACAATGTCAGATTAACTGATGTCCTTTATCACTGGAATAAGTGAACCATTAGTCAAGGAAGTGCTTTGTCATTACAGACTTTAGTATTTTTCCTGTAAAGTGGTGATTCTTCTCAGTGGAACATAAAAGAGAACCAGTAAATGAGCTGCTGGACAAGTAATACTCTATTTTAAAATAAACAGCCCCAAAGTACTGAAGGCTTTTAGGATAGCTGTTGCCTGCATTAAACTTTCAGGTATGTCCCTGCCTGATGGTATTGCCATCAGTGACTCAGTGGGTTAATCATGAGATGTTGCAGTCTAGTTTAACATCTATTAAGAATTAACAATTGAGATTTTGACTGAATAAGTAGCTACTGTAAGGTACACCTGCTTGGGCTTGTCAGTGTCTATCCTAGAAGGAAGATGTTTCCTACCAACAGAAGTACCAGTCATACATATTACAAAGGTTTGTTTTCTCAGTGGTGTCAGGCAATAGGACAAGAGGCAATGGGCAGAAAATGATGCACAGGAAACTCTACCTGAACATGAGGAAGAACTTCTTTACTTGTGCAGGTGCACTTGAGCAGGCTGCCCAGAGAGGCTGTGGAGTCTCCCTCACAGGAGATATTCGAGAACCATTTGGACACAATCCTGTGCCATGTGCTCTGGGATGGCCCTGCTTGAGCAGGGAGGTTGGACCGGGTGACCCACTGAGCTCCTTTCCAACCTTGTCCATTCTGTGATTCTGTGATTTCATGTTACCAAGTTTTTACCTTAGAGAGGACAAGTACTTATATTTTTAGTTTTGCTTAGCAGAAACAAAAAGTAGATTGTTTATAGAGAAAACAAAATAAAAGGAATTAAAATTTAAAAATTAAAAATAGGAGAAGTATTGAATTGTGCCTAATTGTGTATTCAATGAAAATAGCAAGCTATAGAAAGCAAATTTTCCCATGCAGTATTTATTGTAATGTTTCATTTAAAAGTTCAATTGAAGAGCTAAAGATGACATAATAAAGAGAGGTGACCTCCTCTGTGACCAATTCATAAGAAGGCAAAGGATAAAAGTCTATTTTGGTGTTCAGAGAATTAGGCAGCAGGTTACACAAAGAAGTTTTAATTTTCTAGGACATACCAAGAGAAGTGGCACAATATCAAGATGCAGCAGATGAGATTACTTCCTGAAAAATAATTACATACCGAGTTTAAAATGCTCATTTAAATGGTACATTCACTAGGAGAATGACTGAAGGAAACAGCTGAGCCTGCAGTTATTTTTTAAAATCTTTCTGGTTTGTTTGTTCCTTTGAATTAGTCAAGGCAAATGTATGGTTTCACCTCACTTTGTTAGTGGCAGTTATTCCTGCATCATAGATGGTAAATGATGACAAAGCATCTTCACTATTTTAAAGCAGCATATTTTAAGCATGTTTTCCAGCATGTGTTTCTCTCTGTGTAAATAGAAATGCCAATGCAGAGGTACAAAAATGGGAACAGGGAAACCAATCTAACTTTTTTTAAGACTGCAACTTTCAAATTTGATTGTGAATAGTTTTATAAGTAATCCTATCTTCTAGTGGACCAAATAGGGAAAAAGCTTTCTCAAGGACACATGGTACTCCAAGTAGCTGTGACCTGTTTAATTTTTATTCCCCAGTGAACTCAGTTTCTCTCCCTAGGGTGTTCTGTTTTCATGCTTCTCCAGCACGAAATAACTGAATAGCTTTCTTACAGAACAACAATATGGTGTAATGTATTGTGGGTGGTTTGTTTACTCAGTTTCATATTAAAAACACATGCAAACATTTATGTGAGAAAACACAACTGAAGGGCATAGCGATTTTGCAATAGTAGCAGAATTCTTGACCTTAGGGATTCTGTTTTGAGTGATAAGTGAGATTTCTTTTAGGTGTCCATGTTGTTCCCATGCTCACACTTCTCACTTCACTGCCCTGAATGGTCCCTTCCCCTGGCCTTATTGCTTCTCCTCATTTCAGCTGCTCTAAAAATGGACAGAAGTCCTGCTTTGGAAACTCAACCAAAGAGGCTGAGCATCATGTATTTATGTAGCGCTCACTATACTTAGGTTAGCTTTCATTGGCAATTCAGCAGCACACTGAAATGTGTGTTGTCTTTACTAAGTCCTCCTCCTTGGGCATATGATAAAAAAGATTTACATTTTGAGACATTCTTTCTATTGTGTCTGTGACATTGGAGCATCACTGGTCCCTTTTAGCCTGCAATGTGCTTTCCTTGGCCTGCTTCTCTCTCTCTGTATTCGGACAGTCTGTGAATTCATGTTGAGGCTCATGACCTCAGGACAGCATTTGATGGTAGGCCTAGACACCATATGTAGCCTAATTACTTACATTTAATCTTTTGCAAACTGAAGATGCTTTTCACTGTCTAAAAATGGTGATTGCCAATGAGGTGATAAGATTGGTTATTTGCACATTGATTTCCAGTAGTTAAATTGGTTATCTTAAGGTATTATAACATTTACAGTTTCTGTATCATGCAAAGATTTTTTTTTTTTTTTTTAACTACTGGATGTCTTTCTAAGTGAAAAGTAAATAGTTCTGCTCTGTTAGAATTGTTTCACTCAAAAGAAAAATGGTTTGTGAAAGTGTTAAACCATTGTTGGCAAATTCTATAAAGGACATCTGAAAACTTATGTGAATTATTCACAGCCACCTGTAATGCATATTTGGGTTTATTTACAGAAAAATGTAAAAGAATTGTTTACTGAATTGTAGGCTTATATAGGCTGGCAATGAAATGAATCTGTTACTTGCTGCTATCACATGTCTCTTGCAATGATTTTCTTGTAATAAATAACCCATGGCAGCCATAAAATTCAGGCATGAGATCTGGGCATAGGAGTAAAACCTGCAGTAAGTTCTCTTAGTCACATTCAACATGGCCTGAAAGTATAACTTTTTTTTTGCCTGACATAACCATAAACTGTTTTTAAAAAGTTATGTGCCTCTCCAAAAAAATTGGCATCTTCATTCAAGTAAAATCTCTATGTGTTTCATTCCAATTAGACCTTTGAACCTGAGCAATCTAAGCAAATATGCTAAGTAAGTAAATTGCTAATTTTTGGTTTTTTAGCTTAAAAGATTCTTCTGAGTACACACTAAAAGCAAATGTTGCTACTTGTACACAAAATCTTACCTTTGATGTTTCTTGTGAGGATTAACTTGGAAACACAAATTTTCCTTAAAAATAGATGTTATTCCTTCAGGTCTGAGGGAGAACCTTGGCGTTTCAATCCTCCAGTAGGAATCAGAATTGACTATATGAATTGACTGGAAATAATGTGTTTCTGAACAGACAGCAGCTGGCTTTTAAATAGACTCACAGTCTATAAAGGCTTTAGATGCCTCTAATTTTAAAGCCACAGGACTGCATACCCTCTCACTGCAACAGAATTTCAGAGTCTCAGGTCTGAGAAGAAAGGGAGAGCTGCAAATGAAAACTGCAATATGGTGGTGATGGCTTACCTCTCTGGGTGGCACTTTAGAAGTCTGAAAGCAAGTATTTGGGGACAGAATACCAGTCATGTTGTGGGTACTACAGAATATTGGTGCCACAGAACATAACTTGAACTGTTTCAGCCATTTTCATACGGAAAGATAAGTCCCTTCATTTATGCTTATGTACACATTTTCACAAAAAGCATTTCTCTGCTTCTGAAAACAAATTTGTTGTATGCTCACAATAACACCTAGAATCCAATCTATGATGCCAGCTAAAATAACAACCACAGCACATTATCTTCTTTTCTTACATGTTTAGGAAAATATCTCCAACTTTGATATCGTTATGGAGTCTGATGAGGGCACCTTCAAGCCATCTGGACTGGGTTTTACTGGCAGTGCTGCAGCCCGGGACATCGTGAAAGAGATCATGACTCTGCTGCAGCCCATCAATGCTACGGATGTTTACGACACTGCAGATGGAACAGACATCTCCTACTGGATGAGAGACGGGGTGCCTGGTGAGTGTCCCTGCAGCCTGGCAGGGGACACTGCTCACACTGAGCTCTGCCACGTCACATGGGTGGTCTGATGTTTTCAAAGTGCTAAGAAATTATTTCTCGCAGGGAGTAAAATTTACTATAGGTAAAATGCATAAATGTTAAAAGGTGACCAACAGAAATAGGACATAAAGTGCATTTGAGCTGCAGTTTAATAATGGTATAGATTATACGTAAAATAAAATGCCTAAAATCTTCTTTTCGGCTTTAAGGATTTATAATAATTAATCCCAGACTGGTGGTTTATAAATAGTAAACCAAGGCAGAGGGGAATTCTCCAATACAGAAGAAATATTTTTTTAATTATAATTATTATTTTTACTTTGAAATTCAGGGGGTTTTCTTTCAGTTTTATATGCTGGAGAAACAATGTTTTTGAGATGTGACATTTAAAAAGCTATGAGTCATTAAGGTGTGATAAAAGGGCAAAATTCTGAAAAGTTTGAAGTAGTTTAGGGGTTTGTTTCGAGCCTTGTGTCCAGCTCCAAGTGAGGAGCAGCTTGTTGCCAAAGAAACTTGTAAGCTGTGAGAGAGATCCACCACTGGCATTGCCCCCATGCAGGAGACCCCCATACTATCACAGAGGCTTTCAGAGCACAAGAATCCCAGCTGGGGGCCAGCCTGAGTGAAGCCTTAGTGAATTTCCATTTGAATAATAGTAGGAAGTAAAGTTTTATAACAGTGATATTTAAAAAGTTATGATCAGTTTTAAATTTTAAGGTTCTTTTTCTCCTATGTTTTATGGCTGAAGTAGGCTGGCACATTTATCATGCTAGTTTTACTACTTGCTACTATATGCTTAGAATCTTTTAATATTTTATTAACTGCTGTTTTTTACCTTGTGAAAGAGAGTGAACCATGGAATATATTATTCTTATTTATGGTCAGAACCTCTTGCTGCTCACTCAGTTAGGGTGTACAGAGATACCATAAAGTTGACTGCTTCAATAAATGTATGGATGTCTAATTTTGAAACCAAAATATCTATACTGGGCAAGAAGTATGGATGAATGGATATTATTAAACAGTTAGGGATTCATCTTCAGCTTCTGTCCTGCACTCTGGGTGAAGTGGAATTGCTTCAGTACAATGTCATGCAGCTGTGACAATGGTGTCCTGAGTTGATATGAGAGACTGTAAGCACTACTGAGAGCTTAGCCATGCATCATCCTCCACAGCCTGGAAGTGCCTGTGAAAAGATGTCTGGTCCAGAATTTCAGACCAACATATCTGTTTTGTAGGCAGAATGTAAGAACTCACCACTCAGCCTATGTTTAGAAAATGCAAGGGTGTCAGAATTATTTCCTAGGTAAGGTACTGGGAGCATTCCAGGGGGTCCTTGGGGACTTGCATTGTGCTTCCCATCTGAATGTGACAGATTCTGGAAAAAGAGAGAAAAATGTAACATTCAAATGCCTTATTTTCAGTTGATAATGTGAGTGGTGCTTGTGGTGGCAGCGGGTATTGAGCTCTTAAACACCACTTCTCATCAGCTGTGGTGCACCTGGAGCATAAGCAGCTACAGCTTGCCATGGTCCTCTTGATTAGTCTTTGGGCTACTCAGCAGGAGCAATGCAGGAAAAAGCCCTTTCCCATGGACATCTCTACTCCTCAGAAAGCATAAACTAGGAAAAATATAAACCTTGGGAATATAAACTCGACCTTGGGAAAACATGAATACATCAGAACCAAGACCTCAGTTTTTAAATAAGTCTGATTTGTTTTCCAATTAAGAATTTGTCACATTAATTGATAGTGGATTTTTTTTTTCTGTCTGTAGCTTTGGTTCATTTAACTTCCTGTTAAGCAAATAACAAAGTGTTCTTGCAGCATAAAGGAACACTGATGCTTTTCTTCATCAAGCATCAGTGAAAAGAAATTAGCTCCACTAAAAAATTTTTGCTGCTTTAGATTGTATTTCATGCTGTTCCAGGGAGAAGTCTAAGACATCTTCTAATCTTCATGCAGTTTCTCCCTGCTTGAATGAGTCTTTATGGTATATAATAACATTGAAATAAATTGAACACTCTGTAACAGCTTTTATAATTTTGTTCAATTTAAACAAGCAGTCAAGTGTTGACACTCCATCAATTTTATTTAAATATTTTCTTGAAAATATACTTGGTGGCTTTGTTTCTGCAACAGTGAGGGAAATTATGGTATACTTCTTGAACAATGAGAATGGTTTCTGACATAATTTCTCTTGAATTTTCAGTCTGAAATAGATTCCAGGATTCACCTTATTAGATGCTGTTAATATTCTTCTCCTCTTACTTCTTTTGGTCTGAAAGATCCACAGAGGGCAACACTTCATGTATTTTTCAGAGCTGTTCATAGCTGAAATAGGCAAAGAGACTGTAGGTTCTTAATCTCTGCTATTTTGAGCATGGTTATTTTTAAGGGACATGCAATGAAATGCTACTAAACAGCAGTGATTATTCTGAGATTTTAGAATGAGAGAGGCCACGAGTTCAGAGTCCTTACCAAACCATAGACTGAAGCCTAAATAATACCTCTAAAGCACAAGCAAGGTGATCTGCACCAAACACAGCACTCTCATTCTTTGTGACTGCAGAATATTAGAAATATTTCTCAGTGGCCTTTACACTGGATTGTTTTGAGAACAGTTCAGCTTAGCAGTGAGGAATGTCTGTAGTTGTGGTTTTGTACTGATAGCTGGTTTTCAGCTACTGAAAATATTTGTATAACATTTGTTTTGCTTTTTTGTGAAGCATAAATGAGAGGAAGGGAGGGGTTTGTGGTGCTGTATTTTATGGTGTGGTTTTATGGTTTGAGGTGATTCTAAGACTGTTCATTTAATAATTATGCAATTATCTTCCTCATCTTTCTTTTAAAGTGTTCAATTCCGTTTTTTTTTCATTAGGGATGTATCCAGATAGTGGCACATAAAGCTGTTCCTTTGCAACACTAAATCCCAAATTAAGTTTGGCTAGAATTTGCAAATATAGGTGGGAAGGTAGGTTGACTGGCTTTATTTAGATTTGTTAACATACTTTTTCACAACATTTTTTTCAGTGTCTGAAAGGGTTAAAAAACAAATAAGCAAGCCCTACTAAACCAGTACTAGGGTATGCTTGTTGAAAAAGTGAAGTATCTGATGATCACAGATACTTGATGATGACCAAAATGCTTCAAATGTGATTTAGAATGGTTCCTAAGGTAACAGCCCTGGGTCTGGATCAGCCTTCTCTGCAAGCCTTCAGAACCTGAGAAGAGGGGGATGAAGTGTTTGTATTTGTATTATGGAATCCAGTAAACATTAGTTTGGGGAGCTGAAAACAGGTGCTTTCATATTTTTGCAAAGGAATGGCTGTGGTGACATATTATTTCCAGGAAGACTGGTTCAAGGATGCTCATTTCGGCTTGTCAGGGTGGTTATCTGTTGCTGCAGTGTTTATGATGGGAACACTTGTCTGTTAGGAACTAAGCAGTATTTGAGATCAAGCTGACCCAGGACATCAAACAACTCCCCAAAGCCATGTTTCAACTCCTCTTTTAAAAATCAACCAGTGGCCTAAAGGTGGAAGTCCTGTTACAGTGTCACTTTGAACCTTGATGGTTGTTTGTGTTTCTCTTTCTCCACAGTGACTTGATTTTTTGTCACACTGCATAAAAGGCAGAATTGTTCTTCCAGAAATTAATAAACCAGTAGTTCGTCTAATTTTAATATTTCTTCAGAAATCAAAAATTCATTGCTAACCCAATCTATTAGTCATTCAGATGTGGCAAACAAATACTGTAATACATCATTTCTCTCATTTTCTCATTTTCATACTGTATTTTATTTCCTTCATCTAAAATACGCTGTATTTTGGCCTGAGACACCGGATTTTGACTCTGATTATTTCCTTTTGCATTATGTAAGAGGTTAAATCTCCCCCTTTTCTGGAGCATGCTGCCCTCTCTTGCCCCTGTCCCCATCATCCCTGTAGCACCAGACTCAAGTGCAAGCCTGCCAGCACACTGGTGCCAAGCCTACTCCTCTGCTTGGTATCGGCCAGGGACATGTCTGAGAAAGTAGTGTAACAGGAAAACTCCTTGACTTGAGGTTGCCAGCTGGACATGAAGAAGTGAGCAAACTCTATTTCCCAAATTATAAGTGAATAACCTCTGTTCATTCTTGGCTGTGTCCCTGTTTGGAAGTGATACTCCACTGTACGCTTGAAACACTGCCCGTCACATTACCTGTTTTGTACTGCCCACACTCTTGGGCAGGCTCTTTGGGTCTAGTTTTTAAGCTTCTTTTTATTTCCAAAAGAATAAAAACAGAAGAAATATCAGATGCACAGTCTAGGATTTCATAAGCCAATGCTGAAAAGCCTTGGACTTCATGCTGCAGGGGTAAGAGGTGTTGCATTTGATAAAATCCTTCCTACAAGATGAGAGAAGGGGAAAAAAAAATCTCTGAACAGTAAAATTAAACTTCTTCATTTTACTATGAAGTGTTTGTGTCACTTGTGATTTGAGATGTTTAGCACAGGGAATCACATGTAGGGCTCCAGGGATTTGACAAAGTGACAAACTCAATGCAAATGTCTCCTCATGAAGCAAAAAACTGGACAAAACTCCTGAACACTACTCACAGAACTAACCTTTACTGATAGTATTATAAGTACCTACGTAAATTTAGGTACTCCATAGATGCCTCATTTTTATATTTGCTGAGTTCCCACTGCTCTGGACATCTGTTGAGCAGTGCCATCACCAGCTACTATTTTTATGTGGAAATGAGAGGTAAAGAGCTTATGGTGTACATGCATGTCTTGCCTCAGTCTTGATCTCAGTAAGTCTGAGATATACCAGAACTGTTGTCTGATAATCCACAATATGGTATTGCTTTTTCCAGGTCATTCCTTTCCTTTTAAATATCTTATTTTATCAGTCATAAAGGAAATAGGATGAATGAGTGTGTTCCACTGCAAAAGCCAAATCTTTTGCAACTTGGGTGGTATTAAATTAAACCAGTATGCTAAGAGAACAATTATAATTGCTTGGCACTTTAGGAACCTACTGTAAATGCTAAGGCTATTAGACCCATTTAAAATCTTGATTGCAGAAAGAACTGTGTGTATTAATCTGTAAAATAATTCATCAATATGCTAATTTATCATTGTTCCAATAAAATGGACTTTTGAAATTAGAAATTACTCTGGAGTAATTAAATAAATTTGATATGTTGCAACTTTTTATGAAGGTGGATTCCTTAAAAGGCTCATAGTTTAACATAGTATCTCAGTTATATTAGCCTTTCATATGACCTTCTCTGTTTTTAATAAGTTAATAATGTCTTTGAGACAAATCATTTAATGAAAAGAATAGTCGGTAACTTATGATATTTTCATTTAAATGCTGTTAGACTACCAGAAAAAATTGACCATACTTTACATACAATTCCTTCCACCTTTGCTTTGCTTGGGCTAGTCTTGTTTTGGCACAATGGAGTATTGTCTATTTCTAATAATTAACAGGAAGCATCAGATTTGCAACGGTTTTTTTGTTTCATACAGACTAGACACAGACAATGCATAAATGCATCTGGAATAATGCTGTTGGAGAGAGGGATGGAGTTGGGCAATTAGGCACAGTGCCTAAATGCAAATTTTCCTGGTAGTTTTAAGAGGGCTTTTGTATTATATTTCTCATTAGCTATTCAGGCTATTTGAGTCTAAACAAACTCAAAGTAGATGAAAGCAAACCCCTTCTTCCAATAAGGTTAGAGAGCTGCAGAAAAATGTTGCAAACTTGGTGAATTCTCTGTCATTTTGAATGTGTAAAACAAGACTTAGGTGTCCTTGAAAAAGTACAGGATAATTCAAGCACGAGGGATGGGCTTGATGCAGTAGGTACAAGATGAAATTCTTTGCCATGTGTTACTCAGAAGGTGTGATGGTAATGGGTTTTTCTGGCCTTAAAGTATCTGTGAATCTGCCAGTAAATATTAGAAGCATTTTCATAATTAAATGCTTCTTTCTCATTTAAGCATCACCCATTTCAGACTAGATTTTGAATATCATAAACTCTTGAGCTTAATTTGTACAACATTTAGATAATCCTAATTACAGTTACAAAAATAGAGCTGTCATTAACTTGCTGATCCCAGAGGAAATTTGAACTGTGAAACCAAAAATATTTGCAAAACGCTATCATACATTGCTGAACTTCTAAACACATTGCCAAATTTCTTATTTTATTTCTAGGTATTTTCTTCAGTATCTGTGACCTGCATTTTATTTTGCAAACTTCTTCTTTCTCTTATTTTGTCACTCTTCTTTCTTTGAGTATCAGTAAGGTTATATTTCTTCTTTCCTTTTAGATGCTTACTCTTCAAAATCTTACATGAGATGGATTGGTGTAAATGACCCTTTTAATAAATAGGTTCTTCCTGGAAGCATTTGCAATTCCTAAACATCTCAAAAAACATCAATAAATTTGCTTCTCCAACTCACCTTTTTAGTAGCAGAACATACTTTGTCTCAGAACAGAAACACTGAAAATACCCAACTGAGGATCTCAATCAGATTTAGGGTGTGGTTGTTTTTATTCTGGCTGTGCCTCTGAGAGATATCTTAATTCGCTATTGTTTGCTGCTTAGGAAAGCTGAATTCTGTTTCTGTGGGTGGGAATATTCTTTTTCAGATGGAAGTATTTGCCATTTGTTGATCCTAAAAAAACAAGTGTTCTACATTAACACACAGAGCTTAGTGTTAACATGCTAAATAGGCATTTCGGAAGTACAAGTTAGTCAAGCCTTATTCCTAGAACTGTCCTTGGCTTCAGTGAAGCTTATACAAATAATGAAGTAAACAGAAAGAAAAAATAATAATAATACAAAAACATTTAGTCAGAGTTCTGTAAGGAAATTGGAAATGTTTGCCAATGGAAAAAGTGAGGAAGTAAAATAAGATTCTCTTGAAAAATTATTTATTTATTTACCTTTGTATGAAAAATAAGACACATTGATAGTATGGAAATGTTGTAAGATTTCTCACCAAACATATAATGACCTAGAATGGTTGTCAGGAACAACAGCAGAAATATCTGTGGATTCATAGATTTCATTCCTGGAAAACGAATTATAATGGCATCAGTATTAAAAGCTGAATAAAAATAAAGCATTCAGTAGCATTCCAGGAAAACCACGTGTATGCTGCTCTTTATGGGAGGGACAGAGGTTAAATGTATTAAGGTCTGGCTTGCAGCTCTCCAAGTACTTTCCTATATGAAGTCATATGAGTATTTCTAATAGGATTCTTCAGGGCTTGCTTTATCCTCAACTATTTAGAGTTTCCATTGGTTTGGAGTCAAGTCTGAAATTACAGCAGAACACAGCTGATGTATTCACTGTATTGGAATGATAAAGAATGATGAGAATAAGCTGATCATCCAGCCAGGATGATTATGTCTCCTCTGGCCAGTTTGTTCACATCTTTCTTGCTCTCAAGTCACAAACAGTGTAATATTTAGAAAACATCACTTCCTTGGGCCTGTTGGCTGCCCTGTTTCCAAAGAGGCCCCTACATTACCTCATTGCCACAAGGTTTTGCTGGTGTCTCTTGCACAGCAGCTCCTGTTCTGCAGAACTGCTGGTCCGCCTCCCACCAGTTCTGTGGCCATGGGTTGTCCTCTTCCAACACAGGACTTTGGTTTTGTCTTTGATGAATTTTCTGAAGTCCATGCCAGGCCACTTCTGGATTTTGAGTTCTGTAAACAGCAACTCTGCCTTCCAGCATATACAACTGCTCCTTCCACAGATTTTATGAAGATACAAGCCACCCCTGTCATCTGGATCATTGCTAAGGATGCAAAGGATGCTAACCTGGCAGGGACCCCTGGGCATCACACTACCCATAACCAGCCACCTCAAACTGTTCATGGTGACCCTTTGGGCCCAGCCATCCAGGACATTTTCCACCCACTTCTATTCTACTCCTCCAGTCTGTAATTTTCCTGGGGACTGACTTTTTCTAGTTTATAGTTCCTAGAATCGTCATGGGATTATAGAATGGTTTGTGTTGAAAGGGACCTTAAAGATCATCTAGTTTCAACCCTTATGACGTGGTCAGGGTTGCTTCTCACTAAGTCAGGTTGCTCAGAGCCCCATCCAGCCTGGCCTTGAACAGTTCTAGGGGTGGAGTATCCACAACTTCTGTGGGCAGACTGTGCCAGTGCCTCACCACCCTCACAGTGAAGAATTTCTTCCTAACATCTAGTCTACACTTACTCTGTTTCAGTTTGAATCCCCCTTGTCCTGTCACTACATGCCCTAGTAAAAAGTCCTACTCCATCTCTCTTGTAGGCTGCCTTCAGGTACTGGAAGGCCACAATTATGTCACCCCAAAGGTTTCTCTTTTCGGGGCTGAACAATCCCAATTCTTTCAGCCCTTGCCTATAGGAGAGGTGCTCCATCCCTCCAATCAACTTAGTGCTGCCTGTGGACATGTTTCTGTATCCTACTGCTTTAGATTTTCCAACAAGCATAACATTTCCCTTTTTTCAATCATTAGGGTCTTCCCCTAATTGCCACTACTTTTCCTAGATGATAGAAAGCAACTTCCCAACGGCATTGGCCAGCTCCCCCAAGCAATTCATCTGGCACCATTGATTTTTATTTGCCCTATTTAGCTAAGTAATCCCTAACTTCATTTTCCTATACCATGAGCAGTACCTCTTCCCCTGTTTTTCCAATTCTGCTGCCATACAGAGACCTGAGAGTTCTTAATTTTAAGCTTCATCAATTACTCCCTTAGTATTCTTTCATTGCTTATTATAGCCAATATAGCAAATAATACAGCACTTCAACAGCAGTTTTCCCCCCAAAGTTCCAGAAGTTTTACAGGGAAAGGAGGCTGTAGAAACATCTCAGATGACTGTGCAGAGCACACTGGAGATTTGAACCAAATATGATTTTGATTCAGGATCTGAATAGTTTTTAGTGACAAAGTTTTAGATACTAATCAGAAAACTTGTTCCTTCTGAAGCAGCGAACACAACACCCTTTCATTTGCAGGTGACATTTGAGGTGTAAATGTCTCACACCTTTGAAGAATGCTTTTGATAGTAGTCCAAACTGAACAAATACAAAGCTCGGAAATAATTTATAAAGACATCTTCCTCAAAGGAGCAGGTTCTAAATTATTCCAGTGGCAGCCTCTCCAGGATATTGTTAACATTTATAAACCACAGAATTGGAACTTTCTAACTGTTTGTCTTCAAAAGTTATTCTACAGATTGGGTCTACAGTGCTACTGAAATTCTGAAGAGCAGAATTTATTGAATACCAATTTCTTTTTCCCAGAAATCCCTTTCCAGTGATATATGCGTTTTCATGCAACAATTTCAGTCAGTTCAGACATGGTCAATTTAAACCACAGAAAAGTATTTAAGTGTGAAGAAACCTGAATATACATTTGTATTTCATGTTGGCAAATCCTCAAGAAAGGATCATGGGCTGCACAGGAATGCAAGAGAGAAGGTACAAGGTTACTGTTCTGTCTCTGACATCATCTGCCATAATCACTGAACAATTTATAGTTCCTCAGCTTCTCTAATGATAACAGTTACCCAAGGGCTGCTTATCAGTTACCTTCTGTCTATGTAGTGCAATAAAGAGGAAGGAGTCATCATTACCTTCCTAATTAAGCTGGTCCATCTTCTGCTAGAATCATCAGACCTTGAAGCTATTTAGCACAAGAGCTTCACCTGAGCAAATGTCGTAGAGGAGTGTAAAGAAAAGAGCAGCCTAAGTGGAAGCATAAGCTTCCTATACATGTATTTTAGGGGCATATAAACAAATCTGTCTGCAAGGACAAAGCATGAGTCTCAACAAGAGAAGCAGTTTATTGGAATTCCCCATGCAAAGAGCCAGAAAACCTAATTAAGATTTACTATACATCAGGGCCAGACTGTCCACAGCTCTCAGCCCATGACAGAGTTCTGTCTCAACTGCCATGTGGAGCCTTGGAAATCCACCAAAGAAAATAAGCACTTTTGCTTTTGCAGTTCAGTTCTATTAATTATGTTAAACACGAGCAATGACCTCCTGGGACAGAAGAGTTTTTTGTAGTTGTTGCTGTTGTTTTTAAACAAAGCTGAAGTAAAGAAAGCTAGGGATTTTTAGACTCTGCTCTCCAGACTCCTGAGGGATTGTGGATTATTCCTAAAAATGTACAACCTCATCTCATACAAAGAGTACAAATTTGTTCTCAGTTGGGATAATCCATGTGTTAGAAAACGTTTATGGACTTAACATTGGAAGCAGTTGAAAACCATTAATGTGGCATTTTGGAGGAGAAAGAAGTTGAACAGCTTGATTTCTCAAAGGGTCTCTGTCCGACAAGCAAAGACATGGGAGCTTAGAGCATTGGCATTTTACAGCTATCCCAAATTCCTTTGGGGATGAGCACAAGCACCTCACCTTCTGAAAGACACTGAAAACAACTTAGAGTTATTAAGTCACTAATTAATTAATAGGAGACAGAAAAATTTAAATTCTCTGAGGACAGAGGTTATTATGAAGAATTCTAAAGCAGGGTGGTTTTACCTGAACAAGAATTGTCTCGACTGCCTGCCTGTTTTCCCCCAAAACCAAACCCACAGCAACAACAACCAAAGCACAATGGGAGTTGATGGGAGCTGGCTGAGAAAGAACACAGTGCTCAGTTGTCCATGTCTGATTAGAGAAATTTGAAGAAACAAAAACCAAAGCTATCACCAGTGAAGTCACAGAAGTGATTTTCAACAATTTTTTTGCCTTACATTCCTTAAATGGGTAACTGCTAGAGGAATAACTTCTAGTACTTTGTACACACATGAATTGCAGTTCATGTGAAATATTTAGGAGTGGGACATTTTTCTAATGTTAAGCTCTTGTTCAAAAGATAGAACAAGGTTACTGCAGAAATTTGGTGTCTACTTGCTATTTGCAGGGTTCACTTGGAACAGTGATCCTGAATTTCCCTCTGCCTCACAGGCCAAACTTGTCTGGAGCCATGGGTCAAGCCAATCACCAGAAAAAGAAGATCTGTAGTCTGTTCAGCAGCTATTTCAGAAAGCCACACAAACAGATGAAATTTCAAAGAACCACAGAGCTGGCAAGGAGGTTTCTAGAGAACCTCTAAACATCCTTGATTCCAGCCTGGTCTTGCCAGTGTCTCTGTCATTTCTTTCACATTTGTTTAAGCTGAACTTGAAGACTTACTGTAATTGAAACATTATAGACCAGATGGCCTGTCCCAGTGCTATTCTTAGTGCTTAGGAAGGTTTTTCTCCTATCTAGCCTATTCTTGCTGCAATTTAAGAGCTTTAAGTCTCATTTCTTTTCATTGTGGACCCAAAGACATGGTTACTTCTTTCCATTTGCAGCGGGTTTTTATGTGAAGTTGATTTTTTTCCTTCCTTGGTGTAGCAGTTTATGCTTGCACCTATTAATCAAAATCCTGAGTTGTCTTTTCAAGTATCTCATTGGTGAAAATCACCTAACGAATTCTCATCATGGTCTCAGTGCCCCTGCCATAAGTCCCTGATTAGAGCCATCTTATAGGAAGACTCTACTCCATTGTTTTGGTCCATAATGAAAATAGAAAATAGTCTCAGACCTGTAGGGTGCCCCAGTCTAAAGATCCTTCCATTTTTTACTATCTGAGTCTATTTTTCATGTAGTTTGGATCAACCTTGCAGTAGACATAATTTCCTTTTTCTCTTCTGGTTTCCTTAGTAACATAACTTTGAACTTTTATGCATATTTTATAGGATCAGAAAGTTAGTTCAAAGGGAGCGGTTATGTACACCAAGGTTCTGCACCATCCAATATTCTGGTAGCATCTGGAGATCACAGTACTTTGGTGCCTGACATTAAAGGCATTAACCTTAGGTGTGTGTTTTGGGGCTTCTTCATAGATAGAATGCATTGCAGAAGTAGTTTCTCTCAGTAGATTAGCTTTTTCGTTAAAGAAAAAAGATACTGAGATGCGTTCATTTATATAAACAAGATCTATTTTGATGAAATTAGAATAGAAAATAACAGAATTGTGAATATTTCACTAAGAAGAAACATTTCGATAAAATTTAGACTGATGATATAAATGAATTTTTAAAAGATTTTATTTCATGTATGTATTGAGTCAAGAAAATACACGTGACTGGAGTATTTGGTTTTGCTGGTTTATTTCACTTTATGAGAAAAGTTTTGTGTGCCTTTTCATTTCAGTTGGGGAAAGAGAAAAGCAGAATTGTGTCATTTGCTACAGAATAGAAAGTGCATTGTTTCCTCGTTCTGCCTTTCGTGGTCTGCCTCTCCTATGGATTCCAGGAAGCTGCAGTTTTTTTACCGTCATGTATCACTGCAGCAAGATAATATGGGTTACAAATTATTAGCTTAATCAAAGGAAGCCCATATTTATCCTGTACAAGCTGCTCTCTGGATTTTGATGCAGACAGGAACCAGGCTAGTTCCAGGTTTTATCAGACTGATCATTTCATTTAAGGTAGAATCCACCAACTAAGCTATTATGATCTTGAGGGAAAAAAAATGAAAAATATATTCACCTTTTGTAATATAACCAGAGGATCAGAGCATCAGCACTAACCAGCTTTGAGATACACTTCTCTGGACAAGATATAATTGAATGGAGGAAATTAGCATCACAAGATGTTTCAGAGACCAAGATCAAACATAAATTTAACAAGGATGGAATACTGCATGGAAGAAAGGTCTGGCAAAGGCTGTGCAACACAGAGATATCAAGGCAAGCTCCTGCTCAGAAAGTCCTTAATCTGTTGATGGCTGGACAGGTGTACTGAAGGATGAGACCCTTTTCTCCCATTGTTTTCTCAAAACATTGGCTTCTACCAGAGAGAGGGAAATAGGCTGACTGAATCTTTAAGGTTTTCCCCAGTTCATCTGGTTTTCTTTCTATGCAGTGCTAGTCTGTATAGAGTACAAGCACTGCTAAACAATCTGGGTAACCAGGCTGACAATAGATCCTACAGTCAGCACCCTTTTAGATGCAGGAATGTTCTGTGAGTTAGTTAAAGTCTTAGATGAATTAGTTAAAGAGTTACATGTAAATTACTATGAAGTCTTTCCTTTGAGCCTTTGCATTATGTAAATCCAATGCTCCATCCTGCGAGGTGCCTGCAGCTTCCTGCTTGGCTCAAGCTGAAAGGCAGTGTGTGGCAGATGGGAAGGGAAAAGGGTAAGAGGGAGAGTGAAGTGGCAGGCATAGAGTACTGGAATGTCTTGGACTTTCAGCTTTCTAGGATAACTACTCTTAAACAAAAGCATCTTTTAGTTGATTTTCAGATTTAAGCAGGATAAGCAGGAATTATTAGTAATACCAATTACTGTTATTGACTCCTTGTGTATTATTTCTGTTCTGTGCTTTAAAACTGCTAACAGAATCTGTGGGCAGATAAGACATTGCAGCAACAGCACTGCATTTCCAAATTACAGAGACTCTGAGATAAGCTGTATGGGTTTGAAAACCACAAAAGACAGTTATTGACCAATTGTCTTTTCATTCATATTCCAAAGCAGAATTAAGGGCTGCTGTATATGCTACAGGTGTCGCTGAAGGAAGTCTGTAGACAGATACTACTGAAGGCTGGGCAGTTGTGATTTTTATTGCACCCAGGCATCAACTGGTGGATCTTGCAGCCTGACTCAGGCCCTTGCATCCATAGCAGCCACTGGAGAAAGAGGCACAGTCTTGTGGGCTGCTCTGTGCACTCACACAGTCTGTACTGGTTTCAAGCAAGTCATAGTGCAGTCTCATTTTGTTGTCCCAGTTCAAAGGTTGCAGAAATAGATGATCACTAATAGCCAAAATCCCAAATTTTGGCAAAGCCTTGATTAGTTCTTGGGGTGGGTTTTTTCCCCATGCAGAAGGACTAGGTATGTTCCTAAGATATTTGCACAGAACTGCCACTGCCAGCCTTGAAATTGGTATTAGTGCTCCAGCCACCGTTACTCTTGAGCTTGGAACCACCAAAAATGTGAAAGAGATCGGGTTGGACAGGGCAGCTCTCACTCTCTTGCTGAGTTGTAGTGTGAGAGTCACAGGTTGATCATGTCAGGGCTTCAACATCCTGCTGCAGCAGCTTGTTTTCTTGGCCTGAACAATTTTAGTCCTTCTGACTTCAACTAAGAAACAGATTTCATTGTGCAGCTAAAACTAATCAACAAGTTTTAAACATCCTAGTCTTGAAAACAGCCCCAATTATACACATCTTTAATTTTAAATCCCTAAGATATGCTAAATGGGAAGCATTGAGAAAAGTTAATTAGTCTGCCTGCTTCTTCCTATAGTTCCTAATTACTGTGGGTACTTTTCTTGTCCACCAACACTGCTGGCTAGATTTTAGGGCAGATGTTCTTGTGCAGTCATCATTAAAAGCTCGTGCATTGGATGCTGTTGAAACCTCCAAGCGCTCTGCGTTTATGTCTTTTATTTCAGGATGCTTGGAGGGAAAAAGGGATCATCACACCGTTAAAAATGTCATTTGCTTTCTGTATCTTTTCCATGCAGCTTCTCTCAGTCAGACAAGTAGCTGCCAGGAAATTTGTTAAGGGTATAATGGTTCTGAGACATAGTCCTCTGTTTTTGAGAACATTATCTCGGATTAAAAACTTTTTCATTTAGTATACTCAACTCAATGACAATTTCACTATCCCTTAACCCAAGTAATGACTTCGAGTTTTCTAATTAGAGAGCAAGAGGGAAGGGACTGCCTGTGGTTCCTGGAGCCTGAGCTAAGAGAAACACTGTAATAATTTAACAGGTATGAGAGCTCCAGCCTGCTGAGCCAGCTCTCCTGCATCTGTGGAAATGGGCAGGATCCCTGCTTTTCCCATGGCTTGTGTCAGTTCTCCCCACCAGACCTCTTTTGGTTTCATGTCCCTGAGCTCTTCGAGTTGGGGCTTGGCCCTGGGCCCCAGCCCTCATTACATTTACCTGGGTAAAAACATCTGTTCCCTAGTTTTAGGTGTAGAGCATCATTTTTGCAGGAAAAAAAAACTGTTGAATGCATATCTCCACCATGGATAGCATTATTCTTTGCCTTTTGCTGCTTTTTTTTCAGATCATTCTCTTTTTATTTTTGATTTGCATTGTGTTTTAAATTCGTTGAGAAAAGTGTGGTTGCTCTTCTACTATTTCAAGAAGTGAATGTTTGGCCGCTCTGTTTGCTAAAATAGTGGTAAAGACACTCCAGGCGTCTCATCTAATTCCACATAAGCCTTGGGCTCTTGAAACACAGCACAAGAATCTAATTATTGAAGTAGTTATTGTTGTCTTCTCTGCTACACCCTATTTTTCCAAACCCCAGAGCCACCTTTGGAGTCACAGCAGTGAACCCTGCTGGCAGTGGTGGGATGTAATGGCAGTCTGTCAGCCTGGAAACAGCTTGACAGTACTTACCTGGAATGAGTTACTTATTTAAAATCTCACTTGTGTGTCTTTTGACCCTGAAAGGAATATGTGACAGGGGAAATATTCCCTTCTTCACTCAATGCATTCTAATTTCAGTGGCTGCATTTCTGAAAAGGTTGTGCTTTTTCTTCGTCTTTTCTGACAAATCTGATAATAGCTAAGGCTAAGGTTAGACTACCCAGGACTAATGAGACCTACCAGTTTTTCCTCTTTTGTGTCAGTTCTTGTAGGAGTGGGAAATGGAAACTATTCAACCAATAATCATGCACAATTATTTTGCAGTGATGGGCCTTAAAGCAAGAAAAATCATCTTTTTTTTTTTTTTTAATACTATCAGATGCCTGTTAGTTTTAAAGTGAGGATGTCAAAGTAAAATGAATACTGGCCAGAGTGTAAAAATTTTTCATTCAGGTTATTTTTAGCTAAGATTTATAATCCCAGTTTGAGTATCTGTTGCAGTCCTTTGACTGTATAGCATGCCATTCTGTTTAGACAGTGTGCATTTGGCTCCTGAAAGGTTTTTAATTATGTGTGGGTTGGTAGATACATATGTATTTGTATGTTAATATTTATTTTTATGTATCTGCTCTGTAAAAAGAGTCTTCCATTTATATATTTGAAAGGAACCAATAGTCTAATGGTACTCTGGTGATGCAAACTTGCATTTGGGGAGCATGTCTTTTTCCTGTGAAAGACAAGCATAGCAATGCAGAGATTAAAGGGTTTTTTAAAGGAATGTATTAAATTCTAGCTTCTCTCTATTAAAATAATTCTAATAATTTGATAATAATCTTGATCTGGGCTGCTAACAATCATCATCACTGGGTCTTTTTCTCCCTTTGCATTAGTCTATCAGTGGTATTTGAATGTGGCACCATAATACAACAGTGTGCTTGATTTCTTTGACTAAATCCAAATTGAAATTACTTCTATTTATACAACATTGCTTTAAGTTTTAGCATGGACACAATATACCAGAAGATGGTGGGTAGTATTTAAACTAATAGAGGTGTATTTGCTTTTTAGTGTGTATAGTTTGGTCACTGTTATAAAATTATCTGCATTTGTTGCAACATACATAAAATATTGTGTCTTTTGGAGTTGCTTAGAAATTTATGTTAAAGTATATAATTTTAAATCAGCCTTGCAGATTATTATTAACAAATGATGAAAAATATATCTTGATCCTTGATTTCTGCAAAATTATGGCTGTGATGGAGATAATTAGATTGATTCTGGAGGAGAATTTTCAAAGCTGTACTCAACAGCTTAGCACTCATGGCAGTTGGACTCAATAGTGCCTTGTTCTGTTTCTGTACCCTTTCACCCATCAGTCTTTTCTTTCCTTGTTTTAAATGAGGCCTTCAGCCATATAGGTTTAATTTGAACAAAATCAAAGTAAAGCTCAACTTCATAAGAAAACAGCATAGTGAAACAAAATGCAGTAAGCTTGTGTTTAAGGAAAATGCTATTTGCACTTACTGATGTGACTGAAGATCTTCAGAGAAAGCAAACAGGTTAAACTTTCAACTTAAAATTAATTGTCAGCTTATCTTAGTGCTCCTCCTAAGCTTATGTGCTTTTTTGTTTTGTTTTGTTTTAATATATTAGCATTTTGACAAGTGCATTTGCACTGTGGCAAAATAGCTATCACAGCAACTCAAATTTACAGATTGTAAGAGTCATGCTAGTTAGGGACATTGCTTTATTTGCTTTGTCTTCTTCTAGGATTAGTTCTGCTCTGTGAATTAGCCACAGCCCACATACAAGTAGTGATACACTGCAGAAAAGATCAGGTGTGAGGAATTTCTCTACTTCCTTACTTTAAAGGACAGAATTTCTTTAATTTCCCCCTTTCTTTTCCTAATGAAGCCTCATGTAGTTTCATGGAACGTTAAAACAGAGAGATTCTGAGATTGTGACGACCAATGTTGCAGTAGGTGTCTTCACTGTATCTTAATTATTTTTCTCTTTCTTTTTTTAAGTATGCTGTTCCTTTGTAGTTTTGCTGACAAAAATATGCAATCTGTTGCTTAAAATATTGAATAAATATTCATTCTTGCTACTTTGTGTTCATCACGCATTGGAGAACATGATTTTAGACTGAAGCAGAAAGGTCTGAACCCTAATCCCAGTGGTGGCTAGCAGCTGAGGTGCTCTGCACTATGGGTGGGCCAGCTGAGAAAGGTGTGAAGGGAGCAGTGTTGGTGCAGTGCTGTGCTCCATTTCACATGTCTTTTGCAACCCCAGAAAGTGTCCCTGGAGCTGTGGGCTTTGTGGCTTTCTGAACCCCAGTCCTAAAGACTGAAAACTCCTGCATTTGAATAGTCCTGAACCTTGCAATAACCTTTGAACTTTGTTTCAAGAACTTCTCAGCATTTCCATTACTAATGAACTAGCTAAATTTACACGGGTTTGGAGATCAAGTGAAAAAGGTATTTCATCATCAATATCTGGAGCATCTAATGTGTTATGAAATAACTTATTGGTTTAAAACTCAAGTATGCATTACTCAAGTAACCACAGATATTTGAAAGGTTATTTTATTGTTGTAGGCATAGTATATTCTTCCAGCTTTGTCTTATGATCCTACATCTAAAATCCACTATGAACTTGAAGAGTTTGATAGTCTCAGTGGGATGCAAAAATAGAGACAGTAAAACCATTGCTCATTCTGTGGGTGTGGTTGAAAAAAATGCACTTTTGGTTTCTGTGATATAAAATACAACAGACTTGTACTGTGCTTACGATGCGTTTTACTTAACTTAGATGACTGGTTTGGTGGCTTGGGATTTTATTTTTTCTTTCATAACTAGTTAAGGGCCAGAATGCTCATTAACTGGCTCTTTTCACCACCATCTGTGCTGAAGGGAGCTCTGCCTAGTTAGTCCTGTGAATATTGATATTTCTAGTAGTGGACTACTTGGTGGGAAGGCTCCTAGAGGAACTTTGTGATTAAACATCCAGGTGTAATCATATCAAGGAGGGAAGTCTAGAGCAAATGGGAACCTGCATGTCTCCTCTCTGTCTCCAGCATCCTCTGGAAAAGCAGCCCTATAGGCTTGCTTTAAACTGGTTTGTGAGTTTGGCTTAGGAAATAGCTCCATTTCTTGTAAAATACAAGAAAGCTTCTTGAATGGATTGAAAATATATAAATGAATGAAGACAATTACTGCAAACAGAAATGCTACTCAAAATCTTGACAAATGGGTCATTTTCATGGCTATCTCCCCACATGTGTGTTTTAAACAGTCTAGGGGGTGTCTCTTTCCACAGCTTTTCTGTGGTAATTTTGGAAGTTGTTGGAACAGGGTGGAGCAAGGGTCTAGCCCTGGGTGTTAGCAGGAGGCTCTTTGCCTAGCAGAGAATGGTCAAGAAAGCAGTTCAATAGTTTGGGTTTCAAAGCAACCTTATAATGTCAGCTACATGGTGCAGTTGTACAGAGTATTTCAACACAGAAATGCATTTGCTCAGGAAAAATGGTTCAAATGAGTCCCAGTATCCACTTGACCCTTGTGTGTGACATTTAGAGCTTAATGGCATTAAAGTAAATTGCATGCTCAATATTTAACTGCTTTACTGAGCTGAGACATAAACAAACACATGAGAAAGAATTCTAAATTAGAGAAACTGCTGATTTTGCAATGACTTTCATTCCACTTACAATGTTTAAAAGATAATGCAAAATGTAAAGGATTTATAAATCCAACAAACACTTTTATAACTATCAACTTTTTAAGTAGTCTCTATATAACATATGTAGGCATACATAATTTTGAAGAAATCACAAATTAAATAAATTATATTAAAATGTACACAATATATACAAACATAAACAGGCATATAATACAGGTACATAATCCTTCTAAATTGATATGCTCTAAGTAGGGAATCCCCTAAATAGGGATCTGTGTTTTAGTTAGTCAGAGTGGTCACAGAGCCAAAACACAAAATACAATAGTAATTCAAGAGTCCATTTTGCTTTGGAAGAAAGAAGTCATGCCTCACCAATCTAGCAAGGCATTTTCAGAAGAAATTGTAAACATTTTTGTGGCTGGATCTGGTCAGTAAAGTACAGTTGAGTCTTCAAAAGCTCCTGGATCAAAGACTATAGAGGAAGAAGGTACTGTGAGGTGAGAGGTATTTTCCTTTGTAATGGTAAATACCTGATTTTTAAAAGGTAGAAATAAATTGTCAGTCTTCTTAATGGAGAAAGTCTTTATTAGGCTGCCCAGTCACCTTTTTTTGGTCACTTTGGATGTTCACAAAATTCCATGTTAGCTGCAAAGGGAGCAAGAATAGCAAGTTGGCAAAGTTTGCTTCAAATATTGGATATCAAAAGTAAAGCTGACTGTGAAAATGTGATAGTAATCTTGTAGTAGAAAATATCTAAAGAATACAACCAGTGACATTTTTGTGTCAATAAATGCAGAGTGATACAATATAGGAGCTATGGAAACAGAACAACAGGATCCATGTAGTCTTCAAGAAGAATGATCTGGGAATCACTGTGGATAATTGTCTGAAATTGTCAAGTCAATACCCAAGGAAAGTAAAAAACACAGTGTTTCATGCAGCTGAGGAAGGAAGGAAGAGAGAAAAAGCAGAAAACATCCGTAGGAGATGTGTTGTGGTGTGCTGCAGTCACATCACGAGTCCATTCACGTGCTGCTGTTTGCAGGCAATACTGGGCTTCTCATCTCAGGAATGATGAAACTCAATTAGAAAAGGGAGAAGAAGAGTCACCAGAAGCCTTTATCCTCAGAGATATTGAATAGTTTCTGCAAGAGGAGGACTATTCAGCTTGGGAAAAAGCTACTGAGTTAGGTGTGATTAAACTGTATTAAGCCACCAGTGGTAGGAAGCTTAATGAGAAAATGGATGGTGCTGCTCCTACAGGTCACAAAGTGAGAACCATACTGAGCCCACACGAAATGCTCAGGCACACCCTGATTGCCACAGGGAGCTGTGGGCAGAACTGTAAATAGGTTCAAAAATTAGTGATGAGTGGGCCTGTGGAGGATCTCTCCATCCCAGAGAGTCAACCTGCAAGTGGGTCATGTTTAGGTAGCACCAGATAGGGAGACTTACCCTTTTCTTTTCTCTTTTTTATTATAAAAACAACCTTACACAATTTAAGACAGAGTTTGGATGAATGGAGGAAGAACTTCCAGGGCTTTTTGCTTTGAAGATTTATCTGGGGTTTTGTAGATTTTTTTCCCAGTCAAGAGCTGTTTAGGATATTATTTTAGAATCTAGTCAACCTGTGCTCTATGAAGTAGAACTGCTTCCTTCCCTGGCACCTCATTTCACAGCATTTCATGCAAGTTTAGATTGGATCCCCTGCAGTCACTGGTCCTCTGATGCAATAAGTGAAAGGTTAATGCATTGCAAAAGTAACTGTGATAATCCTGAGCTGTAAATTAGTCCCTTTAGTGTATCCACAGGATTAATTCTGAAATGCATTAAGCAAAACAAGAAGTAATGCAAACTTCATATTGCTTCCCTTACACTGTAGTCTCATTTAATTACTCACTGAAACAACCACCTGAAAGCTTTCCCTCTGTCTTGTTGTTTGAATCATGAATTTTATCGACCTTTGAGAAAGTGACTCAGGAGGTGAAACAGCAGGGCTTCTGATGTTATTTATAAGCTCTGTACTGGAAACTATTTCAATGTCGGTAGCCATGAAACTCAAGCAACTTAGCCTATAATTTCATCATTTGAGACTAAGTGACAGGAAAACTAATGCTGTCAGTGCCCCACTAAACAGCATTAGCATTCTCCATTGCCTCTGCTTACTTGAAAAATGGGTAATGAAATAATGGGTATTAAAGCCACCTGTCAGCTACAGGTTATCCCACAAAGGAAGAGGTTAATATGAGGACCAAAATACATGCAAGAGATGTCTACAATAGTTGGGTTTTCATTACAGTAGTGGTTCTGCAGACTGAGGTTAGGCAGGGGCAGCACACAAAACACCTGTACAATGCCTAAAACAAGCAGTCAAGCACTCTACAGGGCAAGAGATGTTGAGGCCCCAATAGAGCATTCCAGCCAGCCCATCCTAAACACAGCTACCATTGCAGCAGATTTATTCCCTGACCACTTGAGATTTGTGACTTTGCTGGAGTCTAGAAAAGCACAAAATTAAAATAAAAATAAAATAAGATATTGTGTTCCTATCCTATCATTCGTCCATTTGTACGTCTTTGGCACATAAACTTTGAAGGAAAAGCCATGTGTCTTTTTACTTCTGCCGTGAAGTTTTGACCTTTCGAAATGTGTGGGGCAGAAATGCTCCAGCTATGAGAAGGGAGAGCCATTGATTCTGTTACTGAGTGTGAGGGATAGGATGATCTTAACTTCTGTGTTTATGCTTTCCTGGTACATACCAGTTTTTAACTGCATAGGAGATTGTGATATGTCCCTTTGCCTCTTTTTCATTATTTTTAAGTACCTGATGTAAAAGAAAAAGACAAGTCTATTTCATCAGGATTTGCTTTTTTTTAAGGCATTATAGATTTTTAGTACGTTCCTGGATAGTGTCATTGGCATGAAAAAGGTCTGAGATTAGAATAAACTTGAAAATCAAGTAAAAGCATTTTTCCTGTTTCTTAAAGCAAAAGCAGGAAACAAAATATGTAATAGATAGGGAAAAGCGAATTTTTTATACCCAAGAAAATCACTGCAGATATAAAAATAAGGCTTCAAATCAGGCATCTGATGCCTTGACATCTTACTACAAGCAATACCTTCGATAGCATGTAGATTTGTCTTGATACAAAGGTGAAGCTCAAACAGGTAGTTGGAAGATGCAAGCAAAGCACATGTTATAACCCCTTTCTGTTTGTCAACTTTTGGAAACATTGAGCAAATTATCCCTGTTAAGTAAGGCATTTCTAGCTTTGCTGTTAGGAGGTAGTACAGCTTACTCAACAGGACACTGGCCTCAGCTCAGATGTCTGGCCTCTATTCCTTTCTCAGCTGCTGTGAGAAAACGAATGTGTCATTTCATCTCTGCATGCCCCTTTTATCCTTCAGTCCCTCTTGTCTGTTTAGAGTGTATCTGAGCTGGGGTATTTTCTCTTTGGAGAGCTATATATATACTGCATAAAATAATGGAGTGGCGATTCTGTCAGGTCCTCTAGGGACAACTATAAAATGAAAGCTGAAAAAGTTACATGCTTTTATTATATTAGCATATTAACTTGACTGTATAAGGCAACGTACATGCAGAGGTCAGTATCCCAGAGGTCTGGCTGTTATACTGAAGACCCAGGACACCCAAGAGAGGTTACAGAAACAGTGGGGATTTTCCCATTGTATCTGAAGGATTCATGGCATAGCTGTGAAGTTTACTTGAAAGCACAGACAACTGGGAAGCTGTTGATATAACTCAGTAACAAACATGTATTGACTCGATAACTCACATTTGACTTCCTTTGCCAATTGAATGCTGTTTGGGGTATAAAAAGAAAGAAAGAAAGAAAATGTAGGCAGGCATGTAATGCAAAATGTTTTAAGATGTAAAATTACTCTGAAGTTACTGTATGCTTTCCCCCTTGAAGATATTTGTATGTTATGGAAACTGCCTTTGTAATCATTCTGATAATCATTATCTGCTTTTCCAGTCATTGTTTGCACAAATGACAATAATTTGAGTACTTAAATATCTGTCAATAGAGTTTCATTCTAGTTATGACTTATTATGAAGGCAGTAGTGCCTGACAAGAAGCAGTGGTCATCACTGACATGCCCATCATTTGTTTTGTGGTTCATGCATCCTCTTACCTCAATAGCAGCATCTCATCTTCTTAAGCTGGCAGTAAGACCTTTGTCAGTTTATTAATGTGTGAAGAATTGGTTTTTGATATGAACACATTGTAAGGCAAGTCAATATCCTTATCATCAGTTAATGACTATTTGCATTTGACATTTCATGCTGAGAGCAGAAGCTAGAAGGGATGGACTGTTTTTCAGAATTCCTCAATGTGTGTGTATTTCCATCAAGACACTCTTACATAGCTGATTACTAAAAATACATGGTCAGTATGAATCACCAAAGCAGCTGCTTTTACCTACCTTATGCAGTGCATCAAACCAAGTATGACATAGCTGGTTATGCAGAGAATCATCAAATGAGTACAAGACAGGAATGAACTTGAATTAAAGAATTTTTTTTTTACATTGTATTATTTCTAAGAGATGTTTGAAAGATCCAGGGCACCATGGGTTAAAGTGCTACAGTGTGACTGAGTTTGGCAGGCACTCCTTGAGCTGGCCTAGTCCAACTCCCCTGCCCAAGCAGGGTCAGCTGCAGCAGGTTGCTGAGGACCATGTTCTGTAAGGCTTTGAATATCTCAAAGGATGGAAGCTCTGCAGCCTCTCTGGGCAACTTGTCCTAGTGTTTGACCCTGGGGATCACCAGTGGCACTAGATGGCTGCTGATGCAGTAACATGCATTAAATTAGGTAAGTAAACTAGTGCTAAAGAGGGCTTTCTGTCACCTTGTAATGGTACTATGAATTATCTTTGTATTATTTGTATTATATTTATATTATTTTATTGAAGGTGTAAATTATTAATTTTCTTCAGTTTTTAATTTCCAGTATTTTTTATGCATTCAAGTAATACATATGGCATTTTTGGCACCACTTTTTAACACTCCCTGTTTTCATGCCACAGCACCTATTATATCCAGCTAGAAGCACATTCTCACTGATTTCCTTTTTGGTCAGCAGCATTCCTCATGTGACTTGAATTGCTGCAAAAATGAACAGAGTGAAAAAGGACAATTAAAGAGAGTTGTTTGGCAAATATCCCCCTTTTTTTTCTTTATGGCTGCTCTGCAAACGCAGGAAAAGGAGCAAAGTGAATGAAATGTGACAGTGTAGCACCTAGCCCATCTCTTGGTTTTCTGCTCAAGTATTGGTTCCACCTGCAAATCAGAATTAGATATGTGGTACACCCCTACATAACACCACCCAATGGAGAGTTTTTAAGTACTTAATTAAAGCTTACAGACTCTTTCAAGGGTTTATGCTGTTCCCTTTCTAGGTGGCTAGCATGGGCGTGGGTGAATAATTTATAGGTCTGTGAGCCATGGCTCCTCATCTGTTTTACTTGACTCCTAGCTTGGTGAAAATAAGTCCCCATTTGTTATTGACTGTTGTTCTTGAGGCAAATGTTGCATAACAACAACAACAAAACAACAAGAACAAAAAATTACGCTCCCAGCATTGCTTTTTCTGTTAGATTTTTAGAAAAGAGGCTGTAGGTCCTCATGGACTTTATTGAGGTAACCCAACATGACTGCAGTCTGCAGGGCCCTGCAGAACTTCCCTCTTCATGTCATCTGCAAGGGTTGTTCTCAGTGCTGGATGCATTTACTGGGGAAAGGGCACTGGTCAGAGTCTCACTGCAGCCTGGTGGCCCCTGGCAGCAGAAATGTCTGCAGGCAGCTGACATCAGCATGGGGGAGGCTCAGCTTTGAAGCAGGAAACTTCCTTGCAACGAAAATTGCTTGCAGTCATATCTGTGCCCCAGAGTGCTTCATGTCCAGAGGTTTGTGTGATGCCCTCAGCTGTGAGCTCTTTTTGTGCACAGAACATGGATTTTCACTTTTGTTTCTAATTACATTGGATAAAACTGCTTTATTAGGGTCTTTTCCTTACTCTCTCAAGATGTTTGCAGGTCACTGGCTTCAATGCTAGCTCACAACATGGCACAGACAGCATGGCCAGTTTGAGAACCTTTTGATTTTCTTGCACAGTGATTGCTTGATGTCAAAGTCGATAATTTTCTGATTTATAAAATCAATTTAGACAAAAAATAATCTTTTCCAGTGTTTAAGAGAGGTAAACATGACAAAGCAAAGGGTGTTTGTTTTTGTTCCATTCACAGGAATAAAGTGCTATTCTGTAAATCCATAGTTACTCTGATTAGTGAAATTTCAATGACAAAATCTGGGCAATTTTTGTCTTGAGTCTTACAGAAGTGTTCAAAAACAGTAACAGGGTTGCCTCAACAGATTAGCTTATAATGTGTCTGTAGTGCAGAAGTCCGTTGGTTAAAGAATTTATCATTGTACAATCCTTTTATGATTTTATATATTTAAAAGCATTCAGAAGAAAATTTTAAAAGTTACTATGACTTGATATAAATTTAATGCTAAAATTATTAGAACATAATTCAGCACCTGTAACTTACCCAGTGACTTGTGTGGGATTGCCATGCTTCAAGTCAGGAACAAACAGGTCAATTAAGAACAAGAAGAGCTTCTTAAGATAAAATCAATCACAATACTGCATAACCTTATGCTGTAGCATTTGGTCTTTCTGCTTGTCATCTCCTTTATGAAGGGATCTTCACCATGGGTGGAATTAAAATGCATTAACTTTCTATTCCTTCTCTAAAATAGCAGTGAACTGAGCCATCCAAGTCAGTCCCTATTAGAGCAAGAGAAACATGCCTGTTACCCACAGGGAGAGCTGGACGCTGTTCTGCATGATTGTTTGAGTGATCAAAAGACATATATTATAGAAATGTACAGTTATGCTGTGGGAAATTTTGCTTTCATTCTCTTCAAAGGCTTCAGGCATCTCAGGAAAACCAAGAAAAATCATAACATTAAGTCTTACGAGCACATATGAGTTTATCAAAGCCCTCATCATCTGATACTGATTTCAACAGCATGTAAATAAATATATTAATAATTTATGTACTTCATCTTTATAGTCAGACAGTCCTGAGGCTTTCCTTCTTGCTTGGCATGGCAGGAGTACCCTCAGTCGGTGTTTCTGTCTGCAGTCCATAGCTCTTACTTGTGAATTTACACCAGTTCTCTGGGTTTGTAGACCAAGAAAGAAGTGGGTCTTGTGCTAAGTGGGTCCTTCCCTGGCCCTAGTTGGGGAGCAGGACAAAGAAATCAATGCAAAGGAATTGCAAGCAGTGAGAGTGTGTTTGGGAAAATACCAAATTTACTTATTTTCAAAATTTGATGTGGAATTCTGTTAATGATGGAATGGTTGTTGACATTACAACAAAGCTGATGGAGGCTGATAAAACTGGAGGAGAGGCAGAAATTCAAGGGAACAGGGGTTTAGAGAGGGTCAGTGGGCACTGGAGCAGAGAATAGTCGGGGCTAAAATAGCCAATCCTCTGCCAGCACCTCTGCTGCAGCTCCTAGTCACCTTCTCCAGCTCCTCTTGGCTTTGGTCTGCCTTGAGTGATGCCTTGCAAGCATTATTTGTGCTCCCTGAGCCCACCTGGCTTGGGGAAAAGTAGTTCTTTCCCTGCCCATGTGGTCCTAGAGGGAATAAGTTGTTCCTGAATGGGAAGAATTGTGATTTCACTCAACTTGCTTCTGCCCCGTCTTATGAGGACTCCTGACTGCAAGAGGAATGTAGTCCTGGGCTACCTGGGTTACCCCAGGTTATCTGCCTGTTCTGAAATAGCACCTCCTTGTGATGTACAGGGGCTCAAAAGCAGAAGCAAATTCCAAAGTGTTCCCCAACACAAATAACAGCAAGGAAAGGTTTCAGGAATCAGTTGTAACTCAGCAGTGGAGAACAGGGGAAGCGCTGCTGTGGAGTTACTGTAGGGATTTTCCTGCTTGAAGTCTGTTCGTTTCAGAAGAAAAAGGATGCATATCGTTGCTGAGGATATGAGTCTCCCAGGGGAAGGTTGGCTTTTCCCCAGTGCGAATTTTTGCTGCCTCATGCTCACACGAGTCAATTAACCTAAAACCTACAAAATGCACATGGCACAGCTTTGTACAGTTATTTTATTTCAAATTGATCATGGATTTGATACAGTTGCATACGGATTTATTCATAAACAGCCCAGGAACAGGTTCAAGTTTATATTCCTCTTTAAATATTTGTATTCCTATAATGGAACTTTGCCCATTTTTCTCTGCAGGTGCCAGCTTGCACAGTGACATCAATAAATACTTCTGGTTTCATCATTCTCAAGGGGACACGATGACAGTTCAGGATCCAAACCAGATGAATCTCTGTGCTGCTCTTTGGACTGTTGTCTCCTATGTAATTGCTGACATGGAGGATATGTTGCCAAGGTAATAAAACAGCAAGAAAGAAGATTTCTGTTCTTCAGTAAAGATTTTAAGTCCACTAATGCATGTGGACTACAGCTGTAGAAAATTCTACAACCCTGATTTTCTGCTTTATTATTATATCTGTTTTCCTCAAAACACACTCTCTTTCACACGTTCATGCTTCTTTTTCCTGTTTTGATCTCTTCCATTTGTAATTTTCACTTAAATGTATTCCTCTAAGTACTTCTTAAATTTCAGATGAAGATGTGATAACTTTTTGACTATGATATAATAATCATTTGTATGCACGGTGATCTTGTGCAGCAGGAAAAATATACCAAATAAATTGTTTGCATCAGAATAATTACTGTATTGGTTTAGTGTACACGTTTACTGGTTTTATTTCTCTTTCATTGTATGCATTGGAATTATGTACTATTAACCAAACAGCCCTTTCTTTTCCCTGCTTTTAGATAATGCTGTAGTTTCTAGAAGTTTTCAGATTATAGGACAAATTAATCTTGTCTTTTTAAATGGTAATAGATGGTAGAATGGTCAAATAATAGTCAAAATACTAAAATAGCATAATAGTTTTCATTCAGGTTCATTTTTAGATCTTATGAGAGGTTCATCTAAGACTCAGATAAACCAGGACACAGAGAATAGAAAGCCAACAGAGCAATCTCAGCTCTCCTGTGTTTTTTTGGGCACCTCCTCATGGAAAGCCATGTGTGTCTTTTTCTTTTCCATGGAAGACTCACCATAGTGACAGGCAGAGAATTTTGTGTGGCAGTTTTTCTGTGAAATGCCATGTTTCAGAAACAGCACACGGCTGTGATTTGTGACCTTCAGGTCTTGCCAGCTGATATCCAAGCAAAGTGTAAGAGCAGATTTTGATTCAGAGTCCTGAAGCCATTCCTAGCTGCCCCTCACTTGCAGGGATGGTCTCCCTTGCTGAAGCTGGGCTAGAGGATGCTGGTACAAATTTACTTTGATGGAGGGATTAACCTGGGAATCTGAATTCTTATATACTTTGTTGGTTTGGGGGTTGGGTTTTTTTCTTGCTTACTGAGATTATGAATATTCAGATGAGTTTCAGGCATATCTGTAGAGAAAGTATAACTGGTCTTGGGGAATATTTTAAAGCATATGATTTCTGCTCATTTCCTTGTGACGTGATCCTTGTTTGTGATTTTCAATTTTACAACAAGCAAACTCAGTGATGTGAATAACTGCTACAATATAATCAGCACCAAACAACTAATGTTACGATCATGGAGTGTTAAACCAAATAGCAGGCAGTCCCTAGTGCTGTTAATCAGTTCTGCTGTTAAGCAATAGCTGAATAATGAGCAATTCATTTTTACAGAATTCATAATCATGGTATCTGTTTACTGTGATAATAGCTGTTTTCCATCAAATTTATTAACTATTTCAGTATTCCCTCCAAACCATTTTGAGAGCATAAAAGCTGCCTGGAGATGCTCTACTCTATCTTTTTAGAGAAACAATATTGAAATAAAGTTAGCAGATTTCCTCTGCTTTCAAGGCGTGATGTCTATGTTTCTCTTTCCTTGACAAGAGCATTGTTAGTGGTGCTCACCACTGACAGATCCTCAGCTGTCTCCAAATCCAGCCTTTTGTCCTTTACACAATGTGACTGACTGTTTCCTGAATTGTTGTTCCATATTCTTTTCCCTCAGGGTATGAGGCTTTTTATATCAGAAATTCAGAAAGATGTTCTGTGAAGTTACCTATATGGTTGCAAATCTTAACCTATGCTCTCTTGGAAATGGTGTTTATTTGTGTTTTTCTCCACTGCCTCAAGTCAAACAGAAAATCTCTGGAGTCAAGAGCACTCCTCTGCAAAGGAGAATAACACTACAAGTGTGCACATGGCACCACAGCACATGTCAAGATATGCTTGTCAGCTCCTAAGTAAGAAAATTAACCATTCCCAGGCCAAAAGCAGAACAGCTACGTAAGAGAGACTGTAAAAATCAAGACCATGATGCCCCTGAAGAAACTGTAACCTTCATGTCAGCTTCAGTTACACAGCTCTAGAAAGAAGCATTGGTTTTGGAAAAAAAATTTCAAAAATCAAAACTGCCATGTTCTTTTTATGGAAATAATGAAAATAAAAATATTTGATTTCTGAAATTGAAAAACAAAGATTTTTTTTTTTAACTTGTAAAACCAGATTTCATTAAAATAAGATATTGTCTCTGATTCACCCATTTTTTTCTGATGTGTTTTAGTTCTCAGACCTAAAAGTTCATCTGTCCATAGTGCTCTCCTGATAATCTGCCTGTTTGGATGTAGCTCTCTCAAAAAATTCCATAAACGAGGAGATGCTAATAAATTTATTCTCTTTCCCAGTGGGATTTCATACCATCTGTGCAGTAGCTTATCTTTACCACTGCTCAGTGTAGCAATTATACTCTTCCAATTAGTGGCCATTAAACATGTATCACTTGGTCAATTTTCAATTCAAGAGCACTTCTGAGGTGATCCAGGTAAGCCAACAGAACTTTGCCTTCCACTCACATGCCATTAATCTTTGAGAATCTTTCTCAACTTTTAATTGAGAAAGTAGTACCTTAGGACATAATTTTATTATTTATTATGTTATTGTGAGGGTCATCTGCCATAAATCTGTACTTATCATAGATAATTTGATAATGTTCTAGGTCAAAGGGATCATGGGTACATGTCCCTCCAATAAACATTTGGGGTTTTGCCTGCAAAGATCTGCCTGAAAAACCCAGCACTAGTATTAAAATATACGTCAAAAATTTAAATTTCAAATAGTAATTTTCCTTGAGGTATTACAAATCTCTTGCATCTGCTGATAAGGGAGGCCCCTGGGTATCTTCCTTTCAGCTACAACTCAGAGCTTCAGACACAGTTACAGAGGGACAAGGCCAATACATAATTCATTTACTTGACTAGACTATAGTACAAATGCTGATGAAAAATCTGTTTTCAATACTGCATAATGTAATGTAAGTAATTTTGCCAGTAATAAAAGAAGAATTGCAGGGTAGGTTTGCTTTTGTCCTTCATTGTGCCAAGACAATACTGTCATTTCACTGTCTCTTTGAATGATTGCGTTCAATGTGTTCTCACAAGACTTTTAGCTCCCTTAAAATAATTAAAAACAGAGAGTTGAAGCAGTGCTGATGCTGCTGCTCTATTACAAACATCCTTGGCTGTGTATTTAGTTAGTATGCTTCCCCCATAGCGATTTGAGACACTTCCATTTACCATAAGTAAATATCAAACTGATCTTGATATCTATATCTGTCTCATGAAATATACATACCATCTAAATGTGCCCAAATGATTAATTTACTGCTGTGTAATGATTAGCATAAAAATCTCATCACTGCACAGGATAGAAATGTTGCCACTAATTGCTGGTTGGAGTGAACAATGTTTTCTGTATAGAAGTTAATGATGCATTGCAGCTCTTGAATGGGAAAACTCAAGACTTTCTGTGAGAGAAAAATTTTTCCCTTCTTTTCCACTAAATGTTAGGTGACACTGATCATATATAATAAAAAGGAACAGATATAATGTAATAGATATGTATAATAGAAAGGAACTTACACCTTTTATAGTCTTCTGTCTACTGCAAATACATGGAAGCACTGTGAACACACACACACTGTAGACTTCCATTGACATTATTTCTGGAAACTCCAGCTTTCTTGCACAAAGGTATGGCCATCTATGGGCCTGTGATTTGTAGTTACAAATGTTTAATAAGTACATTGTGCTAGCACCTGATTAAGGTTTTAGATGCCTCTCTTCTTAATAATCGTGTTTGTGCTTGGAAGGGCGGCCTTGATGACAGCCTTATGTCCAGCTCTCTGTCCAGATTGCAGTTTGATTTCACTGGAGGACAGATCAACCTCCTGTAGTTTATGTTAAATTTATGTCTTCTGGAAGGTTTTTTATCTTTCACCTTGTTTCTCAGCACAGATATTAGAAATTACTAACTGACTGAAAATAATCTGTGTGTTTTGTGTATTAGGGCTCAGGAACTGTGAGATGCAATTGAGATGACTCTGAAGAGCAGCACACAAGCACATGGTAGAGAGCTCCATCAGGACCAACACTTCCCATTATCACTGACCTCTGTTACTTTCAGACAGAGCTTTCTGATCAATGCAGTGAATTTTTATCACCAGTCATGGTTGTCTCCACAACTACATGAAAATCAGGCTTATGAAAAATAAAGAGGGAAGCTCTGGAAGAGGGACCACAAAAGCCATAAAATGAGCAGGGTTATACTGACTCAGGAACTGTGGCTTCAAGTACCAATGTTTTACTCTGCTTTGCTGTGTGAGTTGGGGAACAATACCTAAACTTCCCTCAGTTTCACTGTTAAATGTTGTTAGTGGTGTTTGGTGCTGGTGTTTGGTGTAGCCTGATTTAACAACACTGTGTTAAAAGACATGATGTAAGTAAAATTTAAATTCAGAGGTGAGGTTCAGTTGGAAGAGAGTAATAAGAAGTTAACACATGAGAATTCACCTGTAGAACGTGTCTTTTACTAATTACAGTTTGCATTTGCAGTACTTGCATTATGCACATTATTTGCATTTTGACATGAAAAACAAAAAGAAATATTCCTCCTTCAGATACTGCTATTTCAAAATAAACTTTCTACATCGGGCATATCAATTTTAAAATAATGGTACTTTGCATCCGTGAATGATGTGGGAAAATTATGTGTGCAAAAATGGACACACACAATCCTGTCTATATAAATCATTTCACTACATTGAACTGTCACACACACATTAAATATTTTGTAGAATCAGAGGCAGTTTGGGAAAAGGGAATAGGTTAAATGATTTCCCAACAGTCATGCAGCCAGTCAGTCTTAAAGCTAAGTATAGTTTAGCTCTTGCCTCAGCCAAACTGTGCTGCCTATAAATGAGTTGCTACTTTCTTTTTATACCACTGAGAAAACTTTGAAGCTGACGTGTAAAATTTTGTGCAAAATTGACACTTTCAACTGATCATAGGCAATGTATGTGGACTGAACCTTCGGGAAAGTCTTCAAAACTGACTTCAATGAGGCTCTTTGTGAGTCAAGTTAAAATCCCTGGAATACTTCAGCTTCAGCTTTGTGAGTGTGATTGTGCAATATTTTGCTTATTCTAAATTTTCTATGTATTTTGCTTTTTACAGAGATTATGTCAGTGATACAGCTGCAGAGAATTCATATCATTACTGGTACTTAAAAGCAAATTTCCCAGTTCTTTTACTCTTCATCATTTTTTTATTTTGCTTTAAATTTCTGTCACTAGGACAGAAAGGTATCACAAATTTTAATGAGACACAATGCAGAGGCTAATGATTATTCAAAAGCAGATAACAAAATATTCATAGCTTTTAATAGATTATCATGCTGATATTTCCATGGCTATTATCGATCTTTAGTTCATCAGAAAGATGAATTTAACAGGAGGAATTACTAGAACATGAGTCATGAGACCATGGAAACCATGGAAAGTTAAATGTTGATGCTTTACCCCTCCAAATTGTTCACTGTAGAAGCAGAGAAAGCTATAAATACTCACAAGAAAGTGCTTGTCTTCAGCAGTGATTCCCAGTGCAGAGTCCTGCATAGAAGATATTTTAAGCCTTTATAATGTAGCCTGAACCTTTAACATTAAATGCTGAGATGCAAACACACATTACTTGTGAATTCCTATATTCCTTTTTCTCAGGGTAAACAGGATGCAGCCGTATTGGGAATTCAGCTTAGCTTTGGTATTGCTGTCCCTCCAAGCAGGACTGCCCCTGGCTATGTAGCAAGTCTATTGGAAGGAAAAGTACAAGCAGTAGAAGAAATTACTTTAAATTTTGGTCTTGTTAGATCTTTCTAAAACAATGATAGTGTGTGGGGGGGGTTAATGCACAAATGCCTTTTGTTTGTTAAACAGCTGAACTTTGGTTTCAGCATGTGCAGTTGTTGGAACTCTTTCCTTTCCTCTCATAAACAGTAGTGTCTTTATAAGTATGAAAAGATAATAAATGAAATAATTCAGTAGGATCTGTATAAGTACCACATGTATTAAACCACAGCCTAAGTTACGAAAAATGTAACTTTGATCAACATTTATCAACAGGAATTAATTTTTAAATATGAAGAGAGGATTCATTTCCAAGTTGCTAGAAGGAAACAGATGTGATAGAAGGAAGTACAGACTTTTACTTTCAATACAGCAAAATCTAATTTCAGGTGTTCCACATAGTGTGTTTGCTAGAACTCTTAGGAGGAATTAGAGAGGATGTGCATAGCCTTCCCTGTTGAGCAAAATTCTAACAGTGCTTGCTGGCCTTGGTAGAGACTGCCCCACCAAAGACCCTCTGGTTAGGGGGTTGTCTGTACCCTGTGTGTTTGGTAACACTGGATGTGCTATATGCCCAGAACTATGTAAGCTTGAATTTATGGGGTGAGCACCAGAAGCATTTATTGGGAATGTTCTGCACGAAGTGTGTGACACAGCTGTTCCTGACTCCACGTCTTCATATGCCAAGCACAGAGTGAACCAGCTGTTGGGAGCTCAGCCACCCACCGAGGTTGTGAGGTTCTGTGGGATGTGTGATCACTCCAGGCTTCACCTAGACGAAGGAGAACTGAAGATTGCTGACCAGAGTCCAGGTGTTTGGTTGACCTCTTTCTATACCAAGAAAGTGAGATTGCCATAGGGAATCTTTCTGCTCATCCCCGGAATGCAGAGGTCCTTTGCATCCATACTCCCATAGAGCTAGAAGGAGAAGAGTTTTCATGCTTGGGGACCATCTGGAGGTGTGTACCTTTTTTGCTCTCCTAATGCTCAGAGTTCAGGAAGAGCTTGTGGTCTCAAGCTCTTTTTTGCTTCCCAAACTGCAGTACTTGTTTATCTTTTAGACTTGGATTTGCAATGGATTTGTAATATACAACATTGTCATCACACTGTGAAATCACCAAAGTCTCATACTTTTCATGTTCCATATCTCTGCATATCAGAGCTGTGTCTAAACAAGCAGGAACAGTAATGGCTGTCAGCAGAGTGTTTGACAGTATCTTCAAAGCAGAAGAGCTGAGTAAACATTTGCTGTGTGTGCTCTATTAGGTGTCAACAAAAATTTTATTCCTCCCTCCCTCATCTGTGAAGTGATGGAGGGGGAGAATATACTGCTCTGTGATTCTGCAACAGTGAGACTGACTGCTGTAATACTACTAGGTTGGTTTGAGGCATAAGATTATATGAGACATCAGAATTTGGCAAACTTCAGGGAAATCACAAATGTAGCAACGTTGTTTACTGCATAGTGTTTATTCACACAGTAGTGAATGATCCTTTAAAACAGAGGTGTAAGTGGCTTATAGTATTTGCAGAAACATTCTGCTGACAAGCTAAAGCTTTGGAAGACTGCTCTTACCTTAGGGTAATAAACTGACAAAAGTGAAATTAATACCTGGGGTTTTTTTTTGACTTACCACTTTTAGATTCCTCTATGGAAAAAAAAAAAAACAAAAAACCCCACCACACCATCACTTTAGCTTAAAATAACCATAGAAAGAGTTCCCAGGGGTCCTTCGATTTGCACTGGCTTAAAATATGAAGGAACAAAGATTGAAGCTCCACATAAGCATTGGTTAACTCAGTAGGAATTTCTTCAAAAATATTTGCAAATGTGGGCAGATGGTGTTGGGGTGTTCTGCAGTTTAACAGAGAAACACTTATATTAGACATTTGCTTTTTTCCCAAAGTTATACTGATTTTGACAAAAATCCTCCTGTTGCCATTAATCTCAAATATTCTAACAAGCTCTAACTTTACTACCATGTTGTAAAAGTTTACTTTCTGGCCACTTTTTTTTCCCTTTGAATAAGCTCAGTCTAGTGGTTTTAACTTAAGACAATAAGCCAGGAACTCCCAAGTTCTAGTTCTGCCACGGTAACCATCTTGCTGGGTGGTCTTGGCATACCCTAAAGGTATGTCTTCTGTGTGGATTTAATTTTTTAAACACTAAAAAAACCCAAAAAACCATCTATTTCCTAGGTTGGATGCAGCCAGAAGTGTGGGTCACAGTTTTGTTCTAATGAGATGTCTTTTAGATTCACTCACAGCCAAAAACAGCTGAGATTTGGGCATTTTCTAATTTATGTTCCATAGGTGAATTAAACTTTCTGATGAATAACACTCCAGCTTGGCTGAAATATGAATACAGTTGTGGTCCATCTTCACTGTGGCTGATTCACAATTTGGAGTGGAAAAGACATCAAAATTTGGTGGATTTTGACCTCAAGACCAATGAAACCTTAGAGTTGTGGGGTATTTTTCCTTCATTAATAATGAATTCTCTGCACATGAAATTGCAGTTCTTTTCCCTCAAAGTTCTGTGAAAAGACTTCTAGAACATAACATTAAGGGGAAAAACTAGAAAAGCTTAGTATAAAAACTGTCCTGTATGGTAATATCATGAGCCTGAAAACAAGGAATGTATTCCAAACTTATGGAAGTGTTGAGTTTGTTGGGGTTTTTTCTCCAAGAGCAAGAGTTAACATAAGTGCAAAGTAATTTTAATAAAGTGTCTAATTTATTCTCAATTCAAAATAATTTTCTCATGGCAACGGGACTAGAGTCAACTCAGACAAAATTCAACGGGAAAGGTCCCACCCCTCTTCATTATCCAGAACAGAAATCTACACCAATCTCACAGATTCTTCTTCTGTAGCTGATGCTTACTGAGCCTTTAGTACAAGTAATTAGGAGTCATCCCTCATGAAGCAGTTGGAAGCTAGTGAAATGTCAGAGGATTTCCCCCCATGTTCAGTTTTATTACAAATTCATGTACTATCCTCTCAATTTTGCTTAGTGGATACAATTAATGACATTGAAGACCTCTCAGGGTATAAATTAGGGTTTAAATTTGAAGTAATACCAGCGGCTTAAAGAAGACAGTTTACTGATAACTCAGTCTTCAAACTGCACAATATATCAATTATTCACTTTTTCATCTGTCAACTCTGTCACTAGATTTAATACATGGTTTAAATGGCATCTCTTTGGTAAAGGAAATTGCAACGGAACTTAGTTGTATAAAACAGTTCTTCTTTGCCCTTTAAGTGAAATAACTTTGAAACCAAATTTGTCTTTTAAATAGCCATGGCCCCCAAATATTTTTTTCCAAATGCCTTTTTTTAAAAGTCAGTTTCAGTTTCTATCCCTAGTAATATACATATTCACAATCCACACAGCTGAAATAAATCAGGACAGAGGACTCACTCTTTTTGCAGGCCCTAATGTTATCAAAAATAGTGATTTAAAAAGTAGAAACAGCAATTGCATACAATAAGTCTGTGATGCTGCTGTTCCAGGAATGAAAAATAAATTATTGTCCTGTATTTAGAATGGAAGAAAACTAAACATCTCTAGGGAAATGGGATGCATAGTATAAAATAGCAAGAAGTACAAATGGCAGGATGAGAAATTTTTACTATGCCAAGGAAGGTAATGTAGTCCCAAGTACCTGAATCACTTAAGTATTCTGGTAGCTGGAAAAAAAGAAATGAGAAGCTGAAGATAAAATTGCCTGTATTCAGTACATCTATATAAAAATATGAAATTCATAATCCAGGAAACCCTGCAGTTGTCTCAGATGTTGTTACAGGACCAAGAGGTCAGCCATGCTGATGGCAGGCTTGGAAGTTTAAAGCAGCTTTAAGCAAACCTGAGCCAGCTGGATTGAAGAAATGCATAACTTACAGGCTCATTATCTTTCATCACCCAAGAAGGTGAAAACTAGCTGATCTCAGTGCACTTATATTAGAATTTTGGTTCAAGAGAAATGTGGAACAATAGTCCCTGATACAAGAGAATTGTTGGGTGAAGCTGTGGTTGGAAACTGCAGTATGTATCACTGCTGTAGCAGGGCTTTTCACCTTTTTCGTTTTGCTGAGGATTGTTTCATGCAGTCAATGCTATGTCTTTCATCAAAGTTTACTTTAAGGTCTGAAATTGATGGTCATCCCATGATTTCCCCTGAGCAAGTTTTCTTTGCAATGAATCTTCTCTACAAACTTCTTTGGAGCTCGTAGCTTACTAGTGTGATAACACTGGCATTCAATGTGCTTGCAAAAATTTCATGCCCAAAAAACCTACCCTTGAACATGTCTTCTAAGAGAAAATGATGCTCATGCACCCACAGATGTTGATTATTTGTATTACATAAAAGGATTCCTAACTGAAGAAATAAAGAAAGCAAACCCAACTGTTTTGATGCTTCTCCAGCCTTTTGGGGTCGATGCCTCTGTGGAACCTCAGCAGCAGCCTGGGAATAGCAGCTGAAAGGAAAACTGCTGCATGGAGAGGGGAGGCAAGGCTTGTCAGTCAATTGCTGTGCTGTGCTATTTGCTTTTGATATGGCACTACAAATTCAGTATCCCAACATCACATTCAGAGAAGCCTTCCAAAAATCAAAGGGCATTCATGTTTTACCTCCTTTTATAAAGGATGTTCTGAAATGTCCAGACTTGCCTTTCTTCCCCACAAAGGGTTTTATGTGTGTAACATTGCTATCTAATGCTACAGATTGCTATCTTACACATTAATGTAAACAACAGGAACAGAATCTCACCAAAAATTGTTTTTACACTTTAATCGTTAGAAGAAAATGATTGTACATTATTGAAGCAAAGGTTCTTCACAAATAAAGTGAGATATTTTCTGGCAAAGGAATGTGTGGTTCCATGAGATAAAAGGAAGGTGTTTGTTTTCTCACTACTGAATTTGCCTGAAGATATGTCTTGTAACAAATTTCCCCTTAATGTTGTGAGGATACATAAATTCACGTCAATTTAAATAGCCAGCCAGTCTGCATTTTAAATAATGGTTTAGTTAATGAATAGAAAAAATCTCAGAGAGCTCTGATGTATCAAGTCCTCTGAAAGTCTCTTAATGGCAGTTAATACAAAGAACTTCTAAATCAATGCATGAGTTTCCTGGAAGCCAATGGAAAGTCATTAAATCAGAAGTACTCTAATGCAAACTCGCATTCCTGAAAGTGTTCAAGCACTCACATCGTGATCACTTTGTGTCTGGAGAAAAAGATGATCAAAACTTCTGAAGAAAATCAATGTGTTATAACACACTAATTTTTTCAAAACCAGAGTTTTCACAAGAAATTGAAAATCATTCCCCCAAAGTAACTATATTATTGACACCCCTTCACAAAAAGCTGCATTTTCTCCCTACCTGGCTGCAGAGGGGAAGATTTTTTCATTTGGTCTTGAGAAAAGCCCACTACTTTCTTTCCTTTGTAATATGTGAAATGAAAGGACTGTGCCTGGCACAAAGACGAGCACTCCTGTGAATGCACTGCAGATTGTTTTTCATTGTATTGTTAAAAGTCTTTATTTCCAGCCTGTCCCCATTTCCTAGACCTGACTACCAAATCTCAACAAGACCTTAAACCAAACAAGGATTTAGCACAACAACAATAAAGAAAATACAACTGTATTTTAAGACTTCAAAATACTTTTCTTTCCTCTCAACAACTATTTACCTTTAAACTCAGGCAACCTCTAAGGTTGAAGCTGTTTATATCAAGAGCCTCCTCTCCATCCCCATCTTACAGTAAAGCCTTCTGAATGTTTGATATAAACCCTAACAGATTTATGCAGCTTTGTGGTGTTTTCTTCTGGTGCTGGTTTCACTAGCACCTGGCAACACTCTTGAAGTTTCCTTTTCCAGGGGATTTTGTATGTTTTTCTCCAGCATCTTGATTACTTTGGATTGGGATGGTGACAGCCTGCAAGCATCCCTTTAATCCTGTATCTTGGGATAAGAAATTAAATATGACAAATTTTTAAAAAGCAGAGTCTGTCCTTTGAGATTTCGCTATAGACAAGTGTGCTGTTTCTCTTGGCTTCATGAGGAAGATATGGTAGTACAACCATAAAGTCCCTCAGTGACTGTAGGTTGTTGTTACATGTGTACCTGCTTTCATGTAAAGGCACAGGAGGTTAGGAAACCTGGTAATGAAATAGATGTTAAGGCATAAAGTCAGTTACACTCAATATGGTTTCATGTTTTACCTATAATGTATTTTATAGAGTCCATAAACCTGGAAATGTAATAAATTCAGATGTAGATCTTGAATGCACACAGGTAGGCTGGCTCCACTCATGACAAAATGCAAATACACTCTCTGTTAGATCTTCTAAACACGGGATCTTGCACCAACAGAGGGCAACACTCAAAGCTACACTGACTTGCAGAAAGTGGTATAAATTATACTAACTTCTCTGAAATTGAAACCTAAGTGAATTAGATTAGCTTACATCACTGAAAACTGTTTGCCCAGGATTTTGCACTTATTTGCACTGCAAATTTTAAGTTAGTGTGAGATTTTCTATTCCTGATAAGCCCCCTAAGGTTCCCTGCTGCTCTTGTGCTCGTGGTCTGTAGCACTGGCTGCCCATTTGTGGGCAGGTGTGCTCATGTTTGATCAGCAAACCCTGTCTGATAAGAGTGAAACAATTATACTGTGGCAAAAAGCATTCTAAAACTATCTCTGGTAGCACTGAGAAAGGACCACTGGTGGCACATGCCCATGGCCTGGGTTGTTTCTGAAACAAGAATAGTTGATTCCAACATTATTTTTCTGAGGGGATCATTTCCAAGTGTATTTTCCAGGCATCCAGGACCTCAACAGCATCCAAGTGACCTGTTGGATGGAACAGCCATGGTGAAGCAGGGGCTTGGCATTTGCACTCTCTACTTGATTGCTGGAAGTGGAAACTGTCCAAGAGCTCACAGAAAGTGTGCAGATGTTGTTTGCACTGAGGGCAGACAGCTGTAAGGCACAAGGGCTGCTGAACAGGATTTTTTGAGCTTCTGGCCAGGGAAATTGTCTTCCAGGAGGAAAACTGCTGCTGCTGCTTCTTTGGCTCTGCACGAGGGTGTAGTGACAGCAGTGGGTCCTTCCCCTAGTCCTGAGATAACCTGTGTCAACACTGTGACAGATCGACTGGTGAAGTGATAGTGTGAAGTGCACTCATGTGAGACACCACCCCAATCTACTCTTTCCTGGAATAGTCTGGAAACTATTCCTTAGCATCGTTTCTTCTCAAGCACAGGTAGAGGACTCTGCCCTGTGCAATTTTCTACACAAAGGGATGGAAGTGAGTAGAAACACATACTTCAGGTTAATCTTTGTTTACTGTTTTGTTTTTTTAGTAAGAAAGCAGTTACACATGATCTTCAAGGACTCTTATAATATTAAAAGAAATAAAGCTTATTTGCTGCTAGAATAAAAAGATCTGGGTGTGAAAGTATTTCACAGGTCACACCAGGCTGGGAGAAGGGGCAGTTACTGAGGACCATGTAGAGGGAAACCTATTTAGCTCCGTTAAACCAGTGTTAACAAAGTGTATATTAAAGTACTCTGTATTTGTAAGATGATGTAATATGTGGGGGTTTTATATCAAACATATTAAATGGAAAACACAGATTTTGCTTGCAAATGAATATTGCAAATGAGTATTACAAAGAATATAATGTTTTTGATCCTATGAGAAAAGTCATTAGATGTATAAAGGATATGTCTGGAGGCACATTCCTTACTTAAGAGGGGTTGTGAAGTCTAAAAAAATCATATCACACAATCTGAGAAAATACTAATTGCTTTTAAATTAAAGTCGAGCCCCACTGTTTTGTTAGCAAATAAAAATAAGGTTATCCTTCTTTTAATGTATAGGACGAAAGAAGTTGAAAGTATGTAGCAGTATGTTTTGATTAAACTAGCAGACATTTTTCCATGTGTACTGTTTTTTCCAGTAGTTCTTGGAAGAGGCAAACTGGTGGGGACAAGTGCTGTGAAAAGGAGTCTAAACAGGAAGAAAGAACTGAGTTTATTCATCTGGTTCATTTAGTCCTGCCTGTTTTCAGGTAAATAGAGCTGTGCTTTAAGAGCCTTTCTGTCTTTGTTGTTCCCTGTGTGAGCAGGAACAAGCTATAGAGCATGGCAGAGCCCTCAGCAGCAGCCCTGTTCAGCTGGACCAGCATCAGCTTTGGATGGTTTTTCACATACAAATGAGAAAAAAAGAATTTCCTTTCTACCTTCTGTTTGGCTTTTTCTCATATCAAAGTTATCAAGGGACATAAAAGCATCAGCTCAAAGGGTGATCAGTCACTGCCAGTGAAAAAAACAGGCTGCAAATGACAGCTAATCACAGTGTTTAATTAAAAAATTCCCTGATTTTTTTCTTCTTCTTGTACTGAGTGATAGATGCTGAAAAAATTGCAGAATTTTGATTTCTTTCCGTTTCTTTTTCAGCACTTCAGACAAAGAACAGAGCAGACCCCTGAAGGCAGCTTTGTTGCATTTCACTGAGAGAGCCCTGTATCTCCCTGCATCATCTCAGAATTATTGCATTGACAGCTATCAATACAATTCTTAAGCAAAGAAGCTTTCCTTAACACAATCTCCTGGAATTCAGGTCTTTTCACAATGTGTCTCAGTTTTTGGGTGGCCTACACATTTGAAAACAATTTTGAGGTTTTAATTAATTGAAGAAGTAGAACTGAAAACTGAATTGAATGTACTGCAGAACTGAATATACTGCAGAAATTTGCTTGGCCTGTGTGGAAATACAGGCAGATCCCATTGGAGATGTATCAAAATACATGCACCCATATCTAGGCAGCAACTGCCAAATGAATGCTATATTCTTCAAAGGAGGAACAAGCAGTATTAATTATAATTAAGTAAATGGACCCAGCGTGGGCTAATAATGCCAATGTTGAAATTAGCTGGAATCTGGGGTACAGAGTGACTATTTTTGGTTGACTGGCTATGTCTTATTCCATAGTCAGGAATGCCAAGCAACTGACCTGGTAAAGGTTTTTGTCCCCACCTACCCTTTCCAACTTCTGACAACATTGTCTGTTTGGTTGTTTGTTTGTTTTCCACAGCTCTAACATATTAATTCCATTAGGGAGGTATTAAAAATACTGGCAGAATTAACCCAGTCATGTCTTTTCATAACACTCTTACCAAAATACACTGACAGTTAAATTAATTAGAAACAATAAACTTTCATCCTTTCATCTTCTTCCCACAGCTGCACTCAAAATTAGAGTAGAACTGCAGGTCCTAATTATTGTAATAAGCTGTAATTCAGCTAGAAACCTCTGAGTCACCAGTAACTCTCTTCCCTAGTACAGCAAGTCTGTGGATATATGTAGATGTAAATGCCATGCAGGAAACTCAGAACTAGCAGTACTGAAGTTGTGAAAGCAAGAAAACACAAATTATCATCCTGGTCCTGTGTGTTGTGAGCTTGCTCTCTCAGGTGACCCCCCAGTCCAAACAGGAGTTGCATACACAATTGGCCAAAGCTGTAAGTGAGCAGATCTGAGACTCCCAATTTACAGCTGACCTCCAGAGCCAGCCTGGCTTTGTCATATGGACAAACATTTCATTAACTTCAGTGGGACCTTACCCTAACCTTCACATCAGGCTTTGTGCTTTAGAGCTGAAACTATAGTTAAATATCCACTAGCTGTTTGTTGTTGGGATTTTAAATTTTTTTTTTAACTAACACACAAGAAATACTGACTAGAAATCTAAAATGCCATCGATGTAAACACTTTTTTGGAAATGAGTGAAAATAAATTGCAGTGCAAGCTTCACACTGTGTACTTCCTGACTTGCACAGTACATGCCTATAAAGAGAAATTGCTGTGGAATGACTTTCTGCAGAATAGCTCTATTTTCATGCATTGTAGAGGTTCATCATCTCCTCTTCCTGGGCTGTGTTACTTTCCACCCATATGAATCCTTTCCAGTTTGTAATTTCAGCAGGATCCAGTTCTAGTTTCATTTGTCAAGATACACCCTTTTTGGAATGGTTTGTTAGTGAAATATCCCTACAAGATGATGTAAAATTAATTAACCTGGTATCAGCTCATATACTTATATGTAAATAGTTAAGTTCAAAGCTGCATGCTCTGTATAACATAAATATCCATAAATGGATGTAAGAATGCAGTTTGATTACATACCAGTTCAAATAGCAAAGATGTTACAACTGGACCCTGTGAAAGTTTTCTGCATGAATAATTTTCTTTTTTTTTTCCCAAAGAAGGATTTGTGAAGATAATTCATTTCCTCTAATGTTTGGAAGGAAAGGGGAATGCCCCAAACCAAGCATTTATGTATTTCTATATTTGACACTTTTTTCCATATTTGACACTATTTCAAATTTGACACTTAAATGGGGTTTATCCTTTCCTTTTCTCCCCCTCATCTTTCTTCTGACACTGAATCCAACAGCATAAATCTTTGGTCTGTGACATTCCACTCTCTTTTATTCTCCTCACTAACTTTTCAAAAAAGTAAAACTCCTCGATATTATCTATGCTAATGCATTCAGAAGACAACTCACAAATTCCTTTTCAGACTTTTTAAATATATATTGGTTTGTAGGATTTTATTTTCAGATATTACATTTATTTGAATTTTTCCATATGTTTTTCCTTTATTCACCTCACCCTTTTGACAGTGCCTTGAAATATTGAAAAATAGCCTAGTATTAAATTATGTTACAGTAAAATTACAAATATAATAGCGTACATTACCAGTACATTTAGAATTACAGCAAATCTCTGAATTTTAAACTACATTTCAATCATATTTATAGTTGTAATTTGAGTTACTCCTCATAGGCTATACTTTTCCCTGTTTGTCATCATGTGCTGCTTGTTTGCAGCCTGTAATTACCAGGTATGTTCAGCTGAGGGGTGGGTCTGAGCACAGAGCAACTGGAGCTCATGGCTGATTCTCCAAAGTCTGAGCAACAAACTTCAAGCTACTCCTGTTAATTTTGCTCAGTATCCAATTCACTTTCTATTTTGACTGGGTAAAAAATATCCCAAGTGCTGTCAAAACCCTCTGCCCAGCCTCTCCTCCTCCTTTGGACTCCCTCTCTGGGCAGGCACTGGGGGAGAGACTGCACCCAGCTGAACTGTCCTGGGACTAAACACCTGCACGCTCAGGTCATACCAAGACCATGCTGGCACAAGCTAATTCCTGGATTTTTACAGGAATCTCTGCCCTTTCTGCACAGCATGGTGTGTTTCCATAGGTGTCCATTGCAGCTTCTGCATTTCTGGTATATCTCGTATATTTCTGGTATAAGGGTTTATAACACTTTTTAGTTTAACTCAGGAAAACAGCCCGTTTGACATTCCTTTAGAAATACCAGTGGATCAAATCAAAAGCCAGAGTGGTGATTTATCCTAAAGGTGAAACAGGAAAGGGACACAAAGCTGCCTTCCTGTCCTCTGCAAAGATGCTAGGCACAAATTCTTTGCCTCAGAAGGGCTTGTCTCATCACCACTGCCACCAGCAGAGGCAAAGCTTTCAGCTACAGCTGCTCTGGGAAGTGGATGCCTTGTATCCAAGTTCTGTAAAATTAGGGAATAAATTTATGAGCAGGGATTGTGCCTAGAGGGCTGAGCTAGACCGTGTCCAGTTGAGGACATGCAGTGTCCACACAGCCCCTTCTGGGTACCACCAAGCCCCCAACCTCCCCCATAATCCCTTCTCCTCAGTGGTCTCCTTCCCCAGTCTATCTTGGCACATGGAGTGGAAGCAGGACCTCAGCAGCACTCCCCTCCATCTGGGCCTTAAAGGCAGTTTTAGTGCAATCTCAGGTGACAGCCTCCATCCGTGCCCCTCTCGCGTCACTGCCTGAACTTGTGCTCATGTTCCTGCAGCTTTGCCCAAATGTCTGCACAGTACAAAATAATGTCATACCTCATGCCTTCAGTTTCCATTGACTGACCAAAGACACTGCTGAGGTTTCACTCTCACCCCTCTCCCACTGGCAGCAGGCCAAGAGGAGATGGGAGATGCCTCTCTCTCCTCAGCATGATGGCTCCACCAGTGCTGAATCACAGGAGGTCTGGAGCAAGGACATGTCACTTGTCCAAAACCTACTGCCACCCACAGAGGCCATTCTGTCCACCAGAGAATACCAAACATGGAATTTTGAGATGAGATCACCTGTTTTGAGCATGCACAGAAGACCAGGTTAATTAGTGCTTGCTTTTGAGGTGAGACAGCTCTTTGTGTTTGTTGTATGTCACCATTGGAGTTTATCAGCATTTGAGTTAATCAGAAGAATGGGAGGGCCAGTCTAAACAGGAGTAAGAGATGCCAGAAGGATGGTCCATATGCAAACCTAGCTGCTGTTTGGACACGTCTGCATTCTGTCTTCTGTTTAATCACAATCAAGACTAGGTGGGCAGCCTTGCAGAGCTGGCCATCTCCTGCCTTTTGTGGTGCAGGCATAACTCCACGGAGATAGCTCACATACTGCTTCTGTGGAGCAAGCATCACCTGGGCTCCTGTGTAGTGGTGGAGGAGGCAATTTTATTGCAGGCAGTAAGGCAAAAGGGGAGGCCAAAAAGGCAGAGTGTGTCGTGACACCAAGAGCATGGCAAAGACAATGTGTTTGGTTTGGCCCCTGGGGCACTGCAGAGACACTCAGAGCACAGCACAGCAAAGGAGGCAGGGTGTGCCTTTGGGGTAGGGTGGTGAACACTTGAAAGGATGGGTGGGACACATCATGGGTTAGAGAGAAGCTGCACAAGTGAGAAACAAGAGCCCTCTGTTTTCTTAGGACTGTTACAAGTTCTGCAGAGAGTGGGTTCTTTTGAAAAGCATCTTGCACTGAAATGCTGATGAAGTATTTTGGAAGCAAGCTAAGCCAAAAATACTGGAAACTAGGAAATCCTTATTGACAGATTAAGTTTTTATTTCACTGTCTACTTTAACCCCCAGATATCTTGTATTTTCTTGACATATTGATGGGGAAATATGGATGAGGCACTGGAGATAGATGTAGATGCTGGTGGGGAGCTCATCCAGGTGGCCAGCAGATCTGTGTTCACTTCTGCTCCACCCTCTCTTGTGCAGCCCCTCCTTCCTCCACTGGAGACACCTCGAAGCAGAGCTATGAGGCTCAAGTCTTTAATTCTAGTAGAAAACCACACTATATTTAATTCATGTCTGTGGGATGCCAGTGTTCTGTGAACAATACAAATGGTGGCTATATTGGTCTGCCTGAAAGGTGGATTGGTCATTTACAGCCAGAGTGATTACAAGGGATTTGCACCTTTGAGAACAGTCGAGGATTAAATAATAATTTATCCTCCTAGTTCTTCTTTGGTATAATACATAGTTGTTGGCTGGCATAATATCTGTGACAGCCACTTGCCTCTGGCTGAGCCTGGATTCATTTCTATGGTGTTGCATGATCCTTACTCACCACACAGGGGCCATTATTAGCAACATAGCAATTAATCATTTCATAGATGGGAAGAGACCTCTGGGTGAGGCCAGGAGGCTGCAAAATGCTTTTGGGCATCTTCAAGACAAAAAATGTTAAAGCAGTTGCTGTTATCTGCTAGTAAGCAGTAAGAGGACAGAGAAAGAACATAAAACAGGTAAGGCAGGAAAACTTATACTGGAGTGAGCTTGAAATGCACAAGGAAATGAGTAGGTGTGATGTTATTAAACAACAGATGAATCAGGGAGTCCAAAGCCTAAAAATCCCTTCATTATCCAGTTTAAGGCATCAAAAAGCTGTGGCTAAAATGTGAGATATTAGACTAACGGGTCTGTTTATACAGACTTCTCTAAATAGTTCTCCAGTCAGATCTTTTGCTTCTGCAAAATCTTTCTTTTTCCCTTGTGTTTTGATTCCTTTCATCTTAAAGGACACACTGCCATTTTCCAATCTGTAAATAAAACTCACTGTGCTAAAGGTCATGAGCTCAATCTCCAGGAAGAATCACCCTGCAGTGAAAGGTAAAGCCCATTTAGGGGTTGCCAGTGCTGCCCTTTGCATCCACTGACACCAAGGCCTGAGGGACCCTGCCCAGCTCCCTGCAACTGTTGGACTTGCATCCATATCTGATCTTACCCCAGCCATTATCCTGTGCCACAGAAACAGGACTTTTGGAGATTTGCTATGGCATCAGGAGAGAGCTTCGTGGTGGGCAAAGCTACCATAGGCATTGGCTGCTGTGGTAGAAATGTCCCTCCCAGGCTGAGTGTGGGTTTTGCTGGCTGTGCATGGTGCATATGTGTGTATACTCAAATGTCTTGGTCCTTCCACTCAAAAGCCAGCTCTGTTGGCAACTCCTGCCTGAATTCCACAAGAAAATATTTGGCAAATCACATGCTGACATGTTTATCTTGTTAGCTGTCAGGATGAGTAAGTGCAAAAGCTGAATGCTATCATTCAGCTTGAATGGAGCAATAGCTACCACTCATGAAATCTGACAGAATAAATACATTTTCACACATGATTTTTGTCAGACTCATATTAATCCTTTGTTCAGCTGCTGTCCTAAGTGACTTTAAATAGACCTGTGCTCACTGGCATCCCCAAACTCCAGCTCAGGGCTCCTACGGTGACTCGGCACAACCCGGAGATGACAAAGTGATACTGTTGCCTGCTCATAAATGGCAGATTGAGTTAGCTGCTGCCCTGGCACATATACATTTACATGTCTTCTAACATCTAATTTCACTGAAGCATCCCACAGAAAGCTCATATTTGGGTTTTTAACGCCAATCCAATAAAAAAGCAATGCAACCATTTCAAGACAGTTAGGGCATCAGCAGCCCCTTGCCTGCTTCCAGGCAGGCATTCATGGGAACTCCTCGTGGGAGTTCACAGTGTGAGAAAATAGCGAGCACACTGAATCTCATTCTGCAGCACAAACATTTCAGTGTGTTAGAGTACCTCAGAGCTAAGAAATCTCTGAAACATCAACATTTAGTTTCCTGCTTGATCTAAGCTGGCCTTGCCTGAGGCAGAGGTCGATAACATACAGCTTTGTTGTTTGCCAGAATTAAGAATAGCAAAGCTTGTCTGATCAGCTCCCTCTCCAGCAATATCAAAGTGCCTCATTCACATTAAAAATCATCAAGCTTTGACCCATTTCCTTTCTTATATTGGCAGAAGTGCCAGCAGGAAAGGAAAAGGGTAGATTGAAGGTTTCCCCATCCCTAGTTTGTTTTGCTCTTTGCTTGCCCTAGAGGTGCCAGCATATCTCATCCACAGCTGGAGTTTATAAAGGAATGTCTTGAGCCATTCAGTTCAACATTTGCACATGAAGGAGTAAGGTACTTAAAAGCTCTGATGTTGAGCAGGTAAGGACAGGATTAGTTCAGCATACAGTAGGATAAAGTCTGGAAATCAGCACAAGCTCTGGAAAGACAGAGTGGTCCCACAGCTCAGAAAGGAAAATGTGGCATATCAATGTGGAATGGCAGAGTGATGAACTTGGGGCTTTTAGCAGTGCTGTGCTCTATTTTAGCAGTGATGAAGATATGCCAGAGAGAATTTTTTTATTATCAGATCACATTCAGAGCATTTTAAGGGTGAAACACAAACATCTGAATCAAGGAAAGGCAGAGGATGGTACTGGGACCCACAGCTTCTCTCTTTTCACATCTGCAGCATCCTATGTGCATTACAACTACAGGCTGCCTCTTCCTGGGTCCCTGCCTCCTTTACTGTGCAGGGTGAATGATGCTGCCTGAACCCACAGCTGTTCAATATTTGTCTGCAGAGTTCAGTGTGTGCCCTTGCTGGCTGTACCACACAGCACTGAGACCCTGCATCTCCTGGCTCCTGCAGTGCACAAGGCAGCAGGGGGCCAGGAGCTCCCTTAGCTCGCTTTGCCTTGGCCAATGCTGGGTGCTGAAGGAGGTGAAAGGGGAGGATGTCTGTCTTCGTTATTTAAAGATTTTGCCATTTTGAAATACCATTCAATGAGAGGAGAGGCATTTGTTTTGGTAGGGGAGCTTTGCTGGTTTTGTTTGGAGTGTTTTTGTACTGAATGATATGTCAAAAAAAAGGAAGATTTGTACTGTTCTAAGGAGAGCATTCATGTGAAGCAGAGTGCTACAGGAATCTCTCAGAGGCTTCCCACGTTCACCCACTTCAGTAAATCCAAGACAGCACTGTCCCTCACATCAGTCTGATTTAAATCAGGGTAAAGTCCTGTGTAACATTTCTGTGGTAGCTGACACCACAATTACCTCTTGTCCCCTTTTTTCTCTCTGTTCTCAAAGAAAGGCACTCAAATTATTCAGCTCAGCTTATGAATTGCAGGACTGAGCAGCACCTGCAATTTCACATCATTCAACCTAGCTTTTATCTCTCTTGACACAAATGCCAGACCCTCGTGTGCCCCTGAACTGGCTGCTGGCAAAAAACCGTGGCTGAATGAGTTATGCCAAGGATCCTGAAGTCTGTCAGCCAGCATGGGCTTCCAGGGAAAGAGCAGGTTATATTGGGACAGGAGAGAAAAATCTGATGTGAGTATTTATTTTTAAAGCTGAAGGGGCAATCATTAATACAGCTGCCTGAATCCAGGTCAATTCTCACTCAAGATGCAAGGTTTTACCTGGAATAAACTATAAACAATAACACCTGTTATTTCACAAAGCACTATTATGACTAATACATTTGTTCTCCTCTTCCAGTGAAATTATCTATATTTGCTTTTTATATATAATTTTTCATCATGAAAGATTTCCCCTTCAGTTGTGTCTTACTTGCATTTGTCACATGCATTCTACAGGCAGAAAATTCTACTTTTTAAACTGCACCTCTTCTCTTTCATTCTGTTCTCATTACTTATTCAGAAAAATCTTACTGGAAGTACAGCCAGTTCACTAGAATTTGAAGAACAAGCATCTTCCCAAGCAACCTAACATCTACATTTCATTTGCAATTTAAGCCAGAAGAAACAAGCTCAGTCTTTAAATGTAGCTCTGCTTGTTGTTTTACTGCTCCATGGTTGAGCCTTGGCCCAGCAGCTCTTCCATCTATGTACCTCAGCTCATGTGAACAGCACCAGAGGGACCTGGTCCTGAGTCAGACCAGCCCTAGAGCACACCAGCTGCTTCCTGGGTGTTTCAGCAAACACCTGGAGAAGGTGGCCAGGCTGCCACTGCTTCTCTGGGGTAACTGAGGCATCTTCAAAATCCCACGATCAAATCAATATCAATCAATCAATCAATCAATCAATCAATCAATCAAAATCCCACGGTGTAGCTATGCTGGCTTGAAGGAACGGTACAGGGGAATTCCCAACAGGTTCAGAAGTTGTTTTCCTACTTTATTCTATGCTCTGCAGATGTGTGGTTCAGATTTAATCCCAGGGGCAGGCATGCGTTGTCATTTCTTGTTCAGAAATATTGCCAGCCAAAGCACTACATAACTGAAAAGCACCTTCAGTACAGAAAGGGGAAAGAGGGTGTTGTGCCGCTGGAGAGGAGGCCCACCTCTCTTTTCCACCTTTAAATGGTGTTAAATTGATCTCTTCAGCTGTTCCTTCCTGTGACTGCCCTTTGGAGGAGTAATCCCCCAGTCACAAGAGGTTTCTGAAGGACAGAGATGTTACCTTGGATAGCCGGGAAAAGACTTGGTATGCCAGGGTTGTCCATCTTCCCAACACCTGAGTGCTTTGCTCTCTACAAGGGAGTAGTCCAAATACCGGCCTCCCACCTCAAATTCTCCAAGCATCTCCAAGTTTTGAGTATCTTGTGCTCAAAATGCGTTTTCTCTCTAAAACAAACATATCTGGAGACCAGCACTGGGTGCACCCATCAGGGGAAGGGCTGTATCTCTCTGTGTGCTTCCAGCACAAGGGGAGGCAGCCTCAGCAACACCCCAGCAGGTGACTGGGTTGAAAAAGTCATCTTTGTTTCCTAAGCAATTTGTCCAACCAGAAGAAAAAGCTCCATTTGAAACTTGTCAGGCCTTTCAGGGAAACCTTAAGCAGGTCGAGCAGAGCTTTTGGAGACACAGAAGGAAGGCTTGCAAGCTGGAGCAGCCAAGCACTGCCATTAATACTCTCAGACAGCCGTGGCTTCAGAGTCACCTCCCACTTCTTTGAACTGTTTTTGCTGGTGCTGAAGCTGCATCTGCCTAAGATAAACTGTGCAGTCCTGATCTAGCTGTGGGGTCCAGCAAACTTCAGAGAGAAGCCATTGTCATGCTCTGTCACATTAATCGAGCTAGCAAGTCCATGCTGCTGCCAAAAGTCCTTGTAAAATATATTCTAATTAGGCAATTTTACAAAGCTTACAAACTGGGAGGAGGGGTGGGGGAAAGGGGGAGAGCTTGGGTTTTTTTTAAAAACTGCTGGATTATAGCATCTCCTAACAGAGCAATTATGTTTTATCCTTACAGTCTTGCTTAGTTTGCTGAATCTGGCCTTTAGGCTAATCCATCAGCTGCCATTAACTTATGCAAACTGCAATCAGAAATATGTGGGTCATTTTCATAGAAAGTCCTAAGCAAGAGGAAATTATCTATTTAATTTACATTTGATGCTCCCCAGATTGACCCGTTTTTGCTAGTAGCCTGCGGTGTGAAGTGCCAAGGTTTGTAGAAATATGCTGTTGTATAAATTTAGGGAGAGACCAGACAATATGAAATCCCAGGCAAGTTCAGCCAAGACCCTCAGAATTTCTGCTCACAGCTCTTGCAAAAACAATGCTCAAGAATATTGTCCTGCTGCCACAACCATCAGCAGCATCCTGCAGGCACATCCTTAATCCTTGAGGCACTGCAGGAATCCTAATGCCTTTGCTTTTCACATTATCTTTTCTTTACAGGAGCTTCTCCTTTAGTTTTCTTTTTTCTTTTGTCTCTTCCTCTCTTTTTTCTTTCCTTCCTTCTTTTCTTTTTCTTACACTTCAACCTAAAAATGACAGGCAGATCCTCACTCAGTTTGCTTCCACTTCCAAAGTATGGGAGGATCATCAGCAGCTGCTGTTGCCAGCTTTACTCTCCTGAATTTCCTTGTAGAAGGCATAAATGGAATGTTAGATTTGAGGTTTGGTAATACTGTATTTCCTTTCAGGAAGAAAAATAAAACAAAACAAAAAACAACAAACCAGTTCCCACCATTTCCGAATCTGTAATGTTTTTCTGTGCAAGTAAGGGCATTTAGTGAGGGGGAGGGTTTTGAAAAGACAGCTCACCCTTTGAAAGACAGCTGCCACTACTGGTGTTCAAAGGGAAACTTAACAAGGAGTAAATCAATCAATCAATCAATCAATCAATCAATCAATCAATATTTTTTAAAAAACTTTCTTTTCCAAATCAGAAGAGAGTTGATGATTTACTTAGCCACTGTGTACTTGAGCATGTGAGAAACCCCTAATGTTTTGGAAGGACTGCCAGGGTAACAGCTCATGGAGGTGTGCCCATGGTCACTGCTGGTCCTTTGCTGCCCTGGGTGGCAGGAGCAAAGCCAGCATGCAGGAGGAGATGATATCTGTCACCTGTTTGCACTGCAGGTTCACAGGGTGCCTCCTTGAAGGAGCCACCAGGCACTCGCAGAGCCTTTGTGGAGCTGTGCAGTAACGTGACTTTGGGACTATGCTTTTTTCCTGTTTTTATGCAGTCAGTGTACTCTGAAACTAGAGTCTCCCACTCTGTCCACACTGGACTATCATACCCAGAAATGGGCTGGAGTCCTGCTGTGTATGTAAAGTTCACAAAAACACTTCCAGAAATTGAAGCCCAGCCCTAACATGGGTTTCAAACAAGCGAAGAGACTCTGGATTCAGAGCAATAAATTGCAGTGTGAAGGAAAGATGTTGCTTGAATTGCTGTGGGTTTAACATAACTCTGCTTGCTCTTTGTATCCCTCTGCTGATAAGAATTACCCCATGTTTGTCTGCCCTCACCTGCATCTGCTTCCTGATATCCCTGCCATCCCAGCAGTGCTTGGGTGTGCTTTTGGTGGTGGAAGAAACTGTTCTGCTGGAGGCAGCTCTGGTGTAGGGCTGGGATTTTTCAAAACAACCCATTGCCTACTCCTCATCACCATAGTATAGATAGATTTGCTAAGCTCTTTTCTCTTTCCCTGTTGCACTTCTGTAAAACTGAAAAATCATTAACATGTTAATCATTTTCTAAATTGGAAAGGATATTTTAATTGAATTTGCTCTCCAAGTGGATATGGAGAAAGAGAACAGCATTACAGTAGTTAGGAACAAAAGTCTATTAGCTCTTGCTTTTCCCCCTGATACATTCACTACATGGAAAATTGGATTCCACTTGCTGGTGGATTGGTGGCCATAGAGGAGAAAGCAATATGTGTTTTCAGCTGTGTTCATAGACCACTATCCTCATTGCAATGAAGACCTAAGACACCCCTTGAACAAACTGGAGGAGAGTTGTCAGTGACTGAAATAAAATGATCCTCACAGACAATGGTCCTGGAGCCCTCTGTTCAGGGACCACTGGCCTTGTGTCCTTGGTCCTCCTCAAATATAAGCAATGGTGATCTCCTGGCAGTCTCATGGCCACAATGAGGAAGGTTGAGAGTGAATTAGGTCTAATTTGGAGCCAAAGTCTCCAACAGTTGTCCCTATCACTGGACTACAAGCGTTGGTGCTGGACATGGGCTCCTGGATTTACAGCATCCCTGTCCCAGGGCTCCTGTGCAGCTGGCCTGAGCACTGTGCTGATGGGAACAAGCTGCCAGTGCACTTTATTATTTCCGTAGGCAGCTACTAATCATCTTGTTTCTCTTAATTCTGTTATTTTCAGGGGTGCAAGGGGAACATTAGCAAATAATAAACTTCTTATGAGTAAGGAGGATTAGAGTCAAATACTCAAAGGACTGTGGGGATTTAGGGAAAATTATATTTTCCATTTTTCTTACTTCCATACTAAACCCCAGGGCAACAATCTCAGACAGCACATTTTGCAGCTTTAAAGGAGCTTCAGCAGTTTTATTTCATCTCAAGTGTAGTTCAAGGAAAACTTGTGAACAGGGATCCAGACAAAGCCATTGAAATTCAGTTCAATCACGTGCTTTGGAGAAAAACTTTGTGACACAAAAGGAAACGTTTTCAAAATCATCTAAAAAACTATATTGGAGTCCCACATCATGCTGGGAACCTGCCCTCTACAGCTACTTTGTGATTATTGAAAATGTTAACCACACAATTTTGTGTGGATATTTCTGCATCATTCAAGACCAGGAGATATTAAAGGGGAACTGAGAATATTTCCCTCACAAAGCTCCTCTGAAGATGGGCGTAGCAGCAGAGCCAACAGAGGGAAGGTGGGAAGGAGAGAAGGAAAGGCCTTTTTTCCTAGAGAGGGACATCTCACCTGAAACATGATAACATACAAATATACCTTATCTGCAAAAGTCAATCTGCACTTTATGCTCAAAGGCATACAGCTGATATCAGGAAGGCAAGGGAAGACGTTTCTAAGTAAATTTTTTTTAATAACTTCCACATTCATCTTGTGGTGGATTGATGTAGAAATATGCCTCTATAGCTGAGAAGCTTTCAGTTGTCATACATGAGTCATCAGAAAGAGTAACATATATGAATTATACGTGATGGGGGAAGATGATTTGGGATCATAATAATGAGTTACTGACAAAGTGAGGACTGTGGAAGAGTTTTGAAATAGACATTCACACCCCTTCACTTACTGCTGCCAGGTCTCAGTTGCTGTTCCTTCCCTTGCCCAGAGTTTTTTCCTTGCATGATCCTGCCCAAGAGAAGTTCAAGGGCAACTGCTTAATGGCACAAAATAAAGTTTTAAAAGTGAAGAAAGAGTTTGAGTATGTCCTATCCTGCCAAAAGGATGAACTGTGCTCTGGAAAATGAGGTGCAGGATCATCAGCAAAAGAAAAAGATGGAGGAGATGCATTCTTTGTCATTTGGAGTCCAGGCTACCTTAGTGCTTTTCATCCTGCCTTTTCATAATGGCACTGGAAGCCTGAAATGCTTTTATTACTGTTGGAAATGGTGAGCCTGAACATGGGAGACGTGTGGGACAATGGAGGTACTACAGAGCAGAAGCTGTGAACACTGAAACCAAGTGAGTTGCCAAAGCTCGTCATGAATAATGTAAGAATAGCTCCAGTCCTTTTCCTGCCCATGTGGAGAGATTTGAATTAATTCAGTGCTAATGTGGTCTCTGAGAACATATGCTGCCAACTGTGTTTTCATGGGGTAGAGTGGGAAAACTTAAAATCAGCCATCAAAGTTAAACTGCTTCCCATTTCTCTGTAAGATGGTTACTGTGGAGCATAAATGCACATAGGATAAAAAGGTCCCTTTTTCTGGGCAGAACAACTGCAGGTAACTTATCATCAGTGCAGGATGCTGATGCTGTAGGAGTTGTCACTACTGCATTCCCCCTGCAGGCACCACTCAGTTGGGATGATGTTCACACCCCTCTCACCAATGAACTGTGAACAGCACTGCTGCTGGGGCACAGAGAGTGGCTCTGGGGTACACACAGGGTTCACACACACACACACACACACACACACACACACACAGACACACACACACACAGACACACACACACACACACACACACACAGTGCTGCTGGGCACACACTTAGTGCTGCTGGGGTACACGACAGGCATTCTGCCCTGCTGCACTGGACAAGAGAGAATGGACAATGGAACAAAACTGAAAAAATCGAAGGACACTAAGGAAGGTGAACAAGATGTCATCACAGATGACTTTGGCAGGACAGTGTTTGGGCTATCTGCTGTCACTGAAGTGGCTGCATTTTGGCTGTGCAGAGGATCAACTGTGTTAATGCAGTGAGACCCTGCATTGCTGCCTTGGGGGTGTGCTGCAATGGCACATGCAGGCAGCATTGGGGCTGGAGGGAAAAGGTGGTGCTCTCCCTCATGGTCCCCTGGATGCATCAGAAATTTCTCAGTATTCACCAGACAGGTTATCCAGACAAATTGAGGAGGATTTGACAAAATTCAGCCTGTTATTGCTCTCACTGACTAAACACTGTCAATTCAATTCACACAGTTCAAGCCAAATCAGGGTTGGAGTGGTGTATTGATTCTTTAATGATGTGTAATGAACTAGCAATCTTGAACAATACATTCAGGATCAATATCAGCCACAATAGATAACCACAGTCCAGCCACAAGCCACATGCAGCTTCGAATTTCTACATTACCCTCTGTAACTGATGCAAACATGCACACACACACCGAACCCCCTCCCAGGATGTGGGGTCACACATACTCCTCCTCATCTGGGCCTGCACACAGAGGTGTGGGTGCCCCAGCCCTGTGCAGTCCTGCCCTGTCCCATACCCCTGGCACCCCAGATGTGAGTGAGCAACCCTGGGAACTGGCCCTCTTTGAACACAAAATGTAGGTTCCTGTGGTGCACCCATTCTGAAGAGGACATTTTAGGATACCCAAGACATCCCCTCTGCCAAAATCCATGTTGTAGTGCGGACTTATGATGATAAAATTAAGGTAAATTTTTGCATGTCACTGTGTAAAATTATTTCCTGGTTAACACAACTGCATAACCACCAAGAAAGCCGAGAACCAATTTGCATTCAGGCTCCTGAGCATCATAATAGAAGTAAAAGGGTTTATCAAATGATCTACCAAAGAACAACATCAAGGGCTGCTTTGTAGCAACCCCTTCCAGCCTCAGAATGAAAGCTCTCTCCAAGCTGTCCACTATTTGTGGGGTTTTTTTCTTCCATTTTTGTCCTACCTTTAAAGTAGTCTCCATGAGATTTGTGTTAGACAATGTTGCTGCCAAAGTGAAAAATGTATCTCTGTCTGCCAGAACTTCAACCCCTGTTACTGCAGTGTGACAAGTTGGAAAGAGTTTTCTCGTCTAGGACATCTTGTATCAGTAGGCAGCCGTGTGTCAGTACAGAGTGGGTCTGTTTAGCTGTGTGCTGGTACAGCAGGCTTCTGCAGAAATTCATCTTTATAGTGCTCTGTACCAGTCCTAAGTGAGAGAGTCTTACTCTGAGGGGGTAAAAAAGCAGAGCCCTCACTGCCCCACCTCCTGGGGGTGAGAACACTGCAGTTTGAGTGATTGTGAAAGGATCTGACCCATATCGATGGAATTCCTTTCATCACTCATCTGTCATCTTTACAGACGCCTCTTTTCTGCTAATAAGTGTGTTTTCAGATCCTGGGTTATGGATTATCAGCTTTTAAGCTCTGAAACCAAGTTATATTTTAACAGGTTTTAAAGCTCTGACATCTGATTCTTCAGTGGGCCCAGAGTCAGAAAGTCAAACGAGTCAGAGCACAGCCCTTTCTGCAAAGATGTTGGGTTGTGGTTAATGGAAACAGCAGAGCTTGCAGAACATGTGTACTGTCTTGGCCAAATTCTACATCTTGTTAAAGTCAGTGGTGGTGGAGAAGAAAATCACCTGATCTCTAGAAAACTTCAGCTCACTGTTCAGAGTTTATTTTAGAAACACTTGCAAAAGTCAACTCAGCACACTTTAGAACGAATCCATCTTGAATGAAGAATTTAAGGGTAGTGAATTTTGGAACAGAATTAAATTTTACAGCATGAGAAATTATGCTGGAATAAAAGCTTGAATAAGTGCTCCCTTTTCCATGAGCCTTGTCCGACTGGGAAACAACTTCCCTGTTTTTTTTAGGGAGAAGAATCACTTGAGACTGATATCTAAGCATCTTCTCTAAGCAAACAGCATTTTACAAGAATAGGTAATTAAATTTAATTTTAAAATTAATTTAAATTTGTAGTTCATTTAGTCCTGGGTTTGCTTACAAGAAGGCAGGAGAGGCAAAATTAATTTGGTTTGTCTTTTTAATTTTGGTTCCTGTGGGCTAATTGCATTGGAGAGTCTGAAGTAATTCGAATAGTACCAGGAGCACAGTGGCTGAAGAGCATCATATTTCACAGACAAGGAAGAAATTCACTCTAGACTTGAGTCTTGAGGGTGGAAAACCAAGAGAAATTCATGGGAGCCAGTCCACTATAAACATTTTGACTTGTGTCTGTGCAGTAATAGATGTTACAGGTTTTTTAAAAATAGATACTAAATTTGAAAATGTCTTTTCTTGTGTTTTGAAGAGGGCAGTTGTTCTCTGATTCAAATGAACTAAAGTAAACAAAATATGTCAATGAGAAGGTAGATCAGCAGTGTTATTAAATAATTTAAGATTTGTAGAGACTCTTAGTCTGAGATTTAAGTGAAAATTATATTTAAAAGGAGCTATTAAAGTGAAGTCAAAGTATGTAGATGAAACATTGGTTTACTTTTTAAGGGAAATATCCTATATCTTAGTAGATTTGCTTACTCTAAATACTTTTGTGAAGTATTTTGTGAATGCTGAAAGTGGCTGTCCAAGGAAAACCTGTCATGTTCCGGTATCCGATAGTGCCAGAAATACAAAATATTGCTAAAGCATAGCTTAGGTTTCTAAAATATTGCTGCTTTATTTTTTTTCAGCTGGGAATAGCAAAAGAATACATTTAACTCACTGCCTGGAAGTCAATATCACTAACTGTCCTGAGAGATAATCTGACATGACTTAAAATTCTGTGCCTTGTTTCTGCACCAAAATTGATCAACTCTACTTGGTGAAGATTTCTGCCAAGGCAATGTGTAAATGATTGTCTAACCAGAAACACTTTATGAAAAAGTTTAGTTTAAAAGTTCAGATTACCCTTGGGGTCTCCCTTGCAGTAAATATAGAGACTTTCTGTTGATGTTAACTACATCATTGCAGCTGAGCTTACTGGGTAGGTAGGTGGCAAAATCTTTTGAGTTTCTTTCTCCATGAGATGTGTTATGTGAACCCTTTAGAATGAAGCAGGCCCTGACACCAAACATGGTCTAAGCATCTCTGACATCTTTACTTCAGGCTTAAGTTTCTTGCAAATCTTTCTAACATCTGGTTAGTACAGCTAAAATGTGTCTGTATTAGTTCTGTAGACCTAAATGCCACCAGCCAAGAAAAACAACTTTGTGCTTTATCACTTGCACTTCTCTTCACTAAGAGGCCCTTGAGTGATGTTTGGCTTTTGGGTATGGGTGAAAAGAAAGGAGTTCAGAACAAATTTGTGAGGCACTTGAAGAGGTACTCTTGTGACTTCTCAGTCTGCTGACATTAATCTTAGACAATTTGCTCCAATAATATCTTGATTGATAAACACAAGCCCTGGAAATTATGCAGCTTTTATTAATTCCAAAGTTCAAACTGGAATTTCTAGCAAAAGGATTTCTAGGATGGACACATTTCTAATTTGAAGTGAGCAGACTGGTGACTATAAATAGTCCAATGGTACATGGGTGCTGAATGACCAAACAAGCATACTGTGGTCTTTATATGTATAAAATAAACTCAGTGCTCTGCCTTTTGATTACACAAAGAGCATCCCTATCCCTCAGCAACATACCAACTAATCATGCACTTAACTGAAAGAAGGAGCTGATAGAAGTCCTACTCTCTCAATGATCCAAATATCCTATTTCTCAAATGTTCCAAATACCTTACTTCCCCCAGGGCTTCACTAATACTGGAATTCATTTGCAAACAGAATCCTAGTAATAAGCCTTGCCACCAAATGCTATTTGCAGCAAAGCAAATATCCATAATAAAATGTAGAGAACTAACCAAATTCTAAAAGGGAATAAAATTTATTACAGAAGTTAAAAATAGCAACTTTAAGGAGTTCAGATTTATCTAGTGATGTAAATCAATTTAATTTAGTAGGATTATGTGTCAGAAATACAGCCTAATACATCTCGGCTTACCAAATGTTGATACTTACCAAAGACCTAATATTTTGTTAATTTTCCTGATGTGTATTAACAAATTCTGTATTATTGTGAGCTATTTCTGGTGTATATTCTATGTAGAATGCTACATAAATAAAATCTTGATCTTTCTCTTGAGTTAACTATTTATTTCTGCTTTATTTGTATGATGACACAGAATGCTGGCAGCAATATAGATAAGTGGTAACATATTTTTCTAAATAATGAAAACAAATGTGTATCATTCATAGCAAAGAAAAGCCCTTTTTATGATCTTATTTTATTTTTTAAAAAAATTATATGTATTTACTGACATTTATCTGAGACAGACAGAACTGTTTGAAAGGACACATCTAGAGAGCTGAGTGATGTTCCATGACAGCAGGTGCTCAAGGGGTCCCCTGCAAAGGGGTGGTGTCCATGCTGGAATAATCCTTCTGCCCAATTCCACCTCTTTTACTGCAAAACCTACATGGTCTTTCCAAGGAGCCGTGTTCATGTCCCAGATCAGTGATTAAAGGCTAGTTGCATGTGATGGGAAATGGAAATTTCTGTTATCCTTCTCAGCTCAACAGGTCATTCTTGGTATCTGTTAAAAGGACTTGGTGAGTTCTGCCCAGGTTGAAAAGCAGCTTACAAAGCAGATGGATGCAGTAGCTGAGCAGGAGGAGGAGGAATAATGTGCTAATGTGCTCCTCCCAAGGGATGTGAACACCAGGGCAACCGGTACAGAAGGCTGTAACAAGGTTTCAGAAAAGTGATGTTTCTTTTGATTAAGAGCTGAATCTGAGCATTCTGACACTGGAAAGGAGCTGAATAGACATGTTTTTGTCTGTCCTACTTATGAGAAACAACGTTATCTAATGTCATGAGTAAAGCTGACAGGGAGCCAGGACTCCTTTAGTTGTAAAATTCAACTCCATCTCTAGGCTGGTTAACAGAGGTAACATTCTGATTCTGCCACATAATGATAAGATGGAAGTAGGAACTGAAATATAGACAGGACTTGGACAAATGCATTCACAGTGACTAAATAGCCCCTAATTTGCAGTCTCCTGGTTGTCCTTTGACAGCTATACACTCTGGAGCCTGTCAGCCAAGCTAAAACCCTGGTGAGACCTATTAGTTGCTATCTGTAATGGTGGGGCCATCTCTACCCATAAAATTCCAGAGTACTTGGGGAGACAGTGTCAGGCCCAAGGAGCAAGGCTGCACTCGCTCAGGTTGGTGTGAAGCTGCTCTGCACTCTGCCCTTTTCCCAACCCGAGAGCAGAGAGAAGCTTATGGGGTGAAGCCCACAGAGAGGTCCTCTCCTCCTGCACCAGGAACATCCCAGGGAAGTGATGCCTTTGAGACACCATCCTGGAGCTGCCACACAGGAGAGGGCACTCTCTTATTGTGTCTGGCTACTCCATGTCACTCTGTCAGTCCCAAATAGCAGCATGGATGGATTGTTCTCTGCTGACTCCAGTGCTGTGCCAAGCACTACTCCACTCCTGCCTGCCTCTCCAAAGCTGCCTGCAAGGACCAGCTGAAGGTCTGGCAGCCTGGCTCTATTATCTAGCAGTGGTACAAGTAGATATTTGCCTCCTACACGGGATGTGACAGCATTATACCATGCTCACAGCACCAGCTTTTACCTTCAATGTCACTTGGGCTGGTGGGATTACTAATAGCTGCAGGGCAAACTTCACTCTGCTCCTCGGGTGTTAAAAGGCTGATGCCTTCCGGGTGGTTTGATACTGTCTGACACGGTGCCCCGTGCTACTTGGTTAGATTTTTATTCTGCAGTGATACAGGCAATAATCAGCAGTACAGCTACTTTATAGCTTCAATCTTCAATCACTTATCTTCTCCCAGAAAAACAATTTGCAAATCTTTGCTCAGCTGATTTCCCCAAACTTACCTGAGAGCCTTATCTGTATTAAGTCAATACAGAATATGAAAATTTAAACAGAAAGACGCTTTCCTTGCTATTTAATTTGAGACAGGGGAAAGGAGAGTTATTAGATTATTTACAGGACTCCAATTGGAGGGCAAATCAATTCTTGATATAAGTTCATGGTTCATCAGCAATGGATGAATTCTACCTAGCAATATGTAAAACTGTTGATAAAGTTGAAAAGCCAGCAGAAGGTTAGTGATAGGTTTCAAGGTGTGGGAGAAAGCAGTGTCCAGTTGCTAGGTGACACATGCTTAGCAGAACACTCTTCTGAAAAGATGACAGTTTTTCTTTTGTTTTAGCCAATATGATTACATCTAACAAATCACAAACGTGCCTGTACACATAGGCCTCTCTTCCTATGCTTCTCCTGAATGAAGGATTGATTATTTTTCTTAGCCAGTCTGCTCTTTCTTGTTACTCTCCACAGTTAATGAACTCTAAGCAAAACATCGTAGTGGCTGAAGAGGAAGTTTTGTGTGAGCGATGCAGCCTGGAGCATCACCAGCAGGGAAGGGAGGGGATTGTCCTGCTCTGCCCTGCACTGGGCAGCCTCACCTTGAGGGTTGTGTGCAGTTTTGGGCACCACAATATGAGAAAGACATAAAGCTGTTAAAGAATTCCCAGTGGAAGGCCACGAGGATGGTGAAGGACCTTGAGGGAAGCTGAGTAAGGGGTGACTGAGGTCACTTGGTCTGTTTGCCTGGGGAAGAGGAGACTGAGGGGAGATCTCACTGCAGTTACAACTTCCTCATGAAGGGAAGAGAAGGGGCAGACACTGATCCCTTCTCTGGTGATCCATGACAGGACGCAAGGGAATGGCCTGAAGTCAGGGGAGGTTTAGCTAGGAAAAAATTCTTCACCCAAGGGGTGCTTGGGCACTGGAACAGCTCCCCAGGGAAGTGGCCACAGCACCAAGCCTGACAGAGTTCAAGAAGTGCTTGGACAGGGCTCTCAGGTACATGGTATGACTCTTGAGGTGTCCTGTGCATCCTTGATGATCCTTGTGGGTTCCTTCCAACTCAGCACATCCTGTACATCCAATGTACATCCATTGACATGTCATATATGTGCTTCTGCTTCCTTCATTTGCAGGTAGAACTGAACATCAGTCCTGAGTTGTTTGAGCTTTTGCCAATAGTGGGTTAAATAGGTTTTTTTTTTTTATTGAGTGGCCATTTAAGTGTTACAGCAACCTAAATCTATTAATTTATTCATTTATTAAGTAATGCCTTAACTGTGGGGATGCTCAATTGATCTGATTAGCTGTAATTATTCAAAACTTCTTATAGGGAGAAATGAGTACGAACAAAATCAAGGCACATGCTCCATTCCTTTTTCATCTTCTTGGCTTTCTCCACATGGTCATGGGACACAGTGCACTGTATCTGTCTCTTCCCAAGGGTGTGCTTTGCCTGTAAGAGATACCTTTGGCACAAAACTCCACACATCTCTGAATACACCAGACATGCTTGTGTCCAGCAACTCATCTGTTTTGTCACCGAGGTTAGTGTAGCAGGGCGCCTCAGCCCCCCCTCCCCACCAAGAGCTGATCTGTTGTTTGTTAACTGGTCAATTAACTCCAACAAGACAAGCCGTCTTGTACTGAATTATTTTGGTGCCACGGGGTTAACACTGGTCCAGCATCTCCCAACTGCCAGTAAACATCTTACTGTTAAAGTGAGATCTGGCAAGATAAGCTGGATTTCTGACTGATATCCACTCACTTTACAACCATAAAAGCCATACCAAACTTTCACAAAGCAGAAGTCTTCTAGGCATTTTCCAGGAAATGTGTGGAATTTCTCCCATGAGTAAGGATGCTGTTTCACAGTTACTCCCCAGGGGTTAAGTGAAGGAATCTGTGTACATTATCATCATTTTGGTGGTAAATTATATTCAACCCTTAATTGGAACTATTTCTTTTGCTAGCTTTAATATAGGTACCTTGATATAGTGCACTGTTTTGTTATGCTGTAACCTACTAATAATTCTTTAGTTTTATACATATAGTAAGTAATTCTGATTAAGACATTTCATCTGTTATCTCTTGGCTATCTAATAAATAATTCATTTTATAAATAGATCTGATTTGCCATTATTAGAACTTACAAGCCAGACTGATACTTTAAATTTAAATTGTTGCCAGAATAGGTTAAGGCAGGGCTTGTATGAAGCTTCCATGACAGTTAGCAACAATGCTTTTGGAACAGTTTCCCTGGCACCTGCTTGAGATTTAATCCAAAAGCACTATTTGACTTTCTAAACGACCAAACATTATTATCTCTGTTTACAAAAAGGCCTATTTCCTGTGCACACTTGCAGTTTAATGAGGAAAAATGTAGTAAGACAAAGAGCAGCAATATGCTGATACTTCTCCTTAGGATAGAATATGGCTTTAAAATTCCTTCTATATCTTTGAAGTAAAAATGTGCCTTGATAATTGCTATACTATTGAACCAGCTTCTGGATTTTTGTTCTCAAGTTCATCCCCACAAATATCCTCCTCATGTTCCAGGCTAAGGTTCACAACACCAGAGGAAACAAACTGCTGATAGGCAGAGCACTGTTAATGAGAGCAGGAAAGCACTTGCTGCTCCTCACAGAGCAGCTATGACAAACTGCTTTGGCGATGTGCAGGGCTGCCAGTGATGTGCAAACATCCCTGCACCGTGGCCTGCTGACCACCCCAGAATGGTTGGTGCCTGCTCAGGAGTTTTGGTCAGAATTTCAGATGGACACAGGTTTTACCTGCTCGAGTGGGTGGTGGGGTTGGCTAAAGGGGATGGTGTGAAATAGGGAGAGGGACAGCCCTAGGAGGGACTGGGACTGTGCCACTGCCTAAACCCCTTCCTCAGCAGCAGGAGCAGAATGGCAATAGCACATAGGACTGAGGTTCTCTGTGTGTCTCCTCAAGACATGAACCACCCCACCCTTCCCCAGCACCTGCATCCCCAGCACCTGCATATTCCTTTGGCCTCTCTCATCCCTCTCCCATCCTTGGCCCAGCTCTAATAACTCCTTTAATAACTTTAATAACTTTAAGTTCTTTATTAACTCCTGCACTACAATAAGGCAAAATCCCACCTAAATAAGGGACACAGCTGCTAACAAAGGGAGGAAAATACATTTATGCTCCTTTTGGAATAGATTTGCCAATATCCAAGGCTTGTGGCTCAGCTTTCACTTTTGGAGTCATTACCATCCTTGTCTGCACTGGACAGAGAAGTCCTAAGAAGCCCTCCAGAGTTGCATGCTGGGCCCAGGCAGAGCACACAGCACCCTAAACCAGCCCAACATCCCATATCCAGCAAGGTGAATGTACAGCCTGGCTCATGTTTGTTTGTCCATGCTCCAGAGGATCAGCAGGAAAAGTTTCGTTGTAGGAAAGACGTGTTAGCAGTTTGCCCCCAAGCATTCTGATAAAAATAAGCTCACTTTAATGGTGTCAGTGTAGGAAACCTGCGGGCTGGTTTTGTATAATTTCGATATCCAGTTTTGTCTGATAACATCTTCTCTCCCTGCAGTCCTTGGGCTCCATAGGCTGTGCCTGTCCTGAGCTGAGCTGCCTGGACCCACCTGGCAGTGCTGTGGCCAAGGGCTGTGTGAGTGAGCTCTGCTCCTCCAGACCATGGCAGGGCTGCTGTGCCCGTGCTGCTGGGCACTGTCCCCCGAGGCATGACTGGCAAGTCCCACTCTGTTAGTTGGCATGGCCAAAACTGGAGCTGCTGAACGAGAGTTAAAGAGTATGGACAGCTGGAGGAGAGTGTTCCATGCAAGCTCAGCCCAAGTTCTATTTTACAAATTAGACCAGGTGTCCCTTATTTGCAGCTACTATGGGCTTCTACCTATAGCTGGCTGAAATTTCTTGCATGGATAGTTTCCTTATTAAAATTGTCTATTATTTTTTTCCACTGGAAGATGCTAATTCAGGTGCAAACATTTAGATTTTCTTTGGAAAATTTTTAAAACATTGGCTTAATTTTAAACATTTACAGCATTAAGCACTTCCAGCTCAGGGGGAAAAAAAAAAAGGAACCCCTACAGTCAAAATGGTTTTCCCCTCATTTGAATTAATTCTTAATTTTCTGAAGAAAAAGGACATGTTTCATTTGCCATTTTTCACTTTACATTTCCACCGAGAGAATGTCAGTTTTCCAAATAGCTTTGGTTTTTCTTCTGAGAAATTGTCAGATGTAACTTACAACTTACATTAAACTCTCATCTTCAACAGACATGATATAAGATCCTTTAACTGTGAAAGAGAAATAGGTTTTGCCTGAATTACAAATATATTAAAACCACTTTTCTCTTGCTTGGGAATCCAGCACTTTATATCTTATTCAGGAAAAAATATCCAACTCACATAACAGAGGCAGGGCTGGCATAGTAACATCATTATTTAGACTTGAGACCACCAAATGGGATCAATTTTAAGCAATCAATGTCTAGAGCTAGTAAATATTGAAAATGTTTTTAACAACTCATGAATTCAAAATTTTTAGTGCTTTTCATGCAAAACATATGCAACTGTGCTTCAGCTCTAAGACTTCTTTCCCTGTGTCGAGGTTGTAGCAAAGCCAAAGACCCTCAGTATGAATTCTGTATGCCTGAGGTCACCCTGTGTCTTTCATGAGCACACCTTAGTCCAGTGACTTCCCTACATTTACAGCAGAGATTCTCAAAACCCTCTTATTATCTTTCCACTCCATCTGAAGCTGTAATCAGTGGTTGGGAAGACCAAGACTTTTATTAGTGTAAATTAAACTGGCTTATTGCTCTGCGTTTTCTCGTCAAGGGATTGACAAACTTTTCCTCAATTCGATTTTCCACTAATGAGCTCAGAGCAGTGGGACAAAAAGCCCTGAAGGCATTCAGGCCAGCCACACTCCCGGGAATGCCGTTTCCATGCAGATACACTGCGATCTAGAAATAACAATCTAGCATCACCAGAAGTGTTTTAAATGTCTGACATGCTGGGACCAGTTTCAGTATCCTGTAATTCCCTCTGCTTAAGCTGAATTACTCCAGGGTAAATGTGGCTCCCAATAATATGTCAAAACAAGCTGGCTGGATTCTAATATCTACAGACTCTGGAAAAAATAATAAAGGAAAAGTACTTAGAGGAAGATGACGTATATTGTGGCAGCTACTTTTGCTTAGGAAAAATATCCTAATTTAATCATAATTAATGAGTTTATTTAATATTACTGTATCCTAAAAATCTAGAATGAAAATTGCCCAATCTTTTTTTTTAAATGACAATACTACTGATTTGTGGAAAATTTATGGCCTGTAAGACTGCAGTTTCTGGAAGGAGAGAGGATGTAGACATAAGGCCAACAGGCATAATTAAAAAAGAAAAAATTCAACAGCATGAAAAATCATTACTATAGGAAAGGGAAGCGGTGCTTCTGAGTATGGGCCAGTTGCAGGATGGACAATAAAAGGAAAATTAAGACTGTTGCAGCAGAGGCATTGCTCTTCTTTTTGCCCAAGAGGAAATGGCAGGTTTCTTCAAACAGGTTTGTGTTTAGACACCAAACAAAGAGACCCTGAAAGGGACCCTGTGAGCAGTCTCTGCTCTTCTGCATCATCCTGCCTTGCTGGAGACACACATCTCAGTTGGTGTCTCCCTGAGGACATTTCTCCCTAGGAGACCAGGCAGTCCTGACATCCTAGAGGGTCTCTGAAAAGGTGGTGGTTTTCCCTTGAAGCCTGGGGTTGGCAGGATTTCTGGCAGAGCTTTTAAAGCCGTCCCCTTTCACTGGCATTGGAAAGGGTTGTCCTACAACCCTACAGGGACAGCAATTACACAGGGAGCAAGGACATTGAGGAACACATTCCTGGAAGAGCAGGAATTAGGGACACCTTCAACCCACCACAGTAACAGCTCAAACCCAACCCCTCTGCATAGAAGTTTTCCACTGCTGGGGATCTCGTGATCACTTGTGCCTGCAGCATTACATCACTGAGCTGAATCCATGAGCCAAAATGCTCATGGTTTAATGTAATGAGACATTACTCTTTCAGCTGCAGTAGAGTGATGACCTTGGGTGATGGCAGGACTACTAATCTGCAGAACATTTATGTGCAGTTCTAAATCAGATTAACATTTGCTGTGTATTTGGGTGTTTGGTAATGGCCTATCATTTCACTTTTGAAAAGGGAACAGAAATTTCCCAGATTAGGGTGATTCTCTAAAGAGCATGAAAAGTTATAAACCCAGAGGTGCTATGGGATACCTCCAGAGAACATACTGCCCCAGAAATACTGTACTTCTTTTTTGTATCAAAACAAGTTTGAAAGAAGACTTCAGAATTTTTAGTGTATCAGATGTATCGGCAAGACAGTGGACAGTCCAAAAGAGATACCACTCAGAGTATTAAATATTTGCCCAATCTGCCATCAATAATAACCCTCATCTTGGTTGTGAACAGCAGTGGTTGTGCTTAGTTTTTAGGTTACAAAACCTTCAGCTCAGCTCTTGTCTCTTGAGAGTCTTTCTTCTTTAAAATAAAATCTGCTTGGTGATTCTGTGGTCATTGATGCAGGATTGCCCTCCAAATGGCAAAAACAAAATGAGTTTTGCAGGGCATTGCTCAGTTCTCAAGACTTAAAGACCAATAATTGTGTTTTGCTATTTATAATGTGATGTGCTATACGACTGTATGCAGCAATAGGTCAGAGTGAAAGGACACTCAAATAGCTGATGTCCTGCAATAGTTAAAGGCCATGTATAGCAATCCCACAAGTGATATTTGCACTTCCCATGGGAATTGAGCAGGCAGTTTAATAAGCTGTTCTGAAAAGCATCCTAAAGCTTTCAGGGAAAGACCATGTTTAATTTTTGCAGTAATGTTATGATCTCAGGAAATTATAGTCATAGTGAAGTGAAGTGACAGGGAGCTTTAATCTCTGCTGAGTAAACAGTTCTGAGAGGCGTTGTTGGGAGTTCCAGTAGTCACTGCCACTGGCTGGTGTGGCACCACGGTGCACAGCTTGGATTAGTGACCCCACATTTGCATGATGGGGGCAGCAGAGACCTACAGGAGGTGGCACATGGGCATGTGGTGTTGGAGCACTGTATAAGCCATTGCCTGAATATGGCACCTTCTCACAGCAAAGGACAAGAACACGGATTCTTACACTTGAGTCCTCCAGTTAAATTGGTTGCAAGCTCTCTACTTTGTACTTATAATGGAAAAGAGCAACACATGGAAAAGATCAGACAACCTGAGACTAAAACTGCACACCCCTCCATGCCCTCAGCTACTCATGGCTAGGAAAATGCTTTGTTTTCTAGAAAAATTTTAAAAGGGATTGTTACCTCTACTACCTCTGTCATTTCCTCTCTTTGGACCTTGCCAACAGACAATCCCAGTACACTGTCTCCCAGCTCAATAGAGAGGACTGCACTTGCCTGATATTGAGCAAGCTCCCGGGGAATGGGATCTGCTCTGCCCAGCCTTCAGCTCTGCTTAGCAGAAGTATCTGGATTTTCTCCTCTCTGTCTTATGAGTTAGATACTTTTAAAAAGGTTTTTGATTCAGATGAATGATTTTTTTTAACGTAAAAAAAATCCCAAACCCCCAAACATGGGGAATAAGACAAAATTTTCTGTTAGTGTTGCATTTGGACATGCACAACCAGTAGTGGTCCAATTCTTTGTGTTTTTTCTTTGCCTTATGCCTTCTCTTCTATATGTACCTTTTCAGTGACAATAATTTTGTCACATGTACTAGCACCACAATTGTTACCCTAGAGTTTTGTAAAGGTAGATCTGAAGATTAAGTATCTCCCTGAGTAAAATTCTAAAAATATTTCCTATGAAGGTTTTACTTACCTTCCAGCAGCTCTTGACAGAACTACTTCAGTTTCTGGGAATTTTTTTTTACTCTATATTCTATTGCCTAAATGAATGGTAAACTGGACACAGGAAAGGGAATGCCCAGAGGAATATTGATTTCTATGTTGCAAAAAGGACATATAGACACTCTTCCTTCACTCACATGCTCTTGAAAGAGTGTGATGGACCATGGAGAGAAGAGCAGATCTGGGAGGTATTTTGTCTTGCCATGTGACAGGGTTCTCATATTGCTTTCTTCTCACATGCAGGAATGAACACTGTTAGCTTAGAGAAAACACTGATGTCAAGCATTTTTCCTGCATCCATCCCTTCTGTTTCCATGCGAGGCTCCTTAAATATTTTTTCATCTTTTCTACCTGGTTTCCTTCAGCTTTAAAGGGGGATCATATATAACCTACTAGCTCTAAAATGTAAACAATAGGCAGAACACAGGACAGTCGAGCTACAGAAGTAGAGAAATCTTTCTGGGTGATGAAACATTTGCATGATTAAGCTCTAACTAGGTAACACAGTGTTTTGTGCTTTACCCTTGCTGCCCTCAACAGCATTTGAACTCTTCAGCCTTTCACATGCAACCTTAACTTTATTTCTTAAAAAAAATGCTGACACTTGCTTCAAAAACAGTATCTCCTGCGCCACATAATGGCTGAAGGCTCAGCAGCTCCAAAGCAAGTTCTTGGCTTGAAGACTCTGATAAATGGAAGCCAAAGACCTCAGTCCTAGCCAAGGTGTTGTAGTTTAGTTCTCTGTATTTCTATTTCACTGCAATCTTGCAGTTTTCATTTCAAAGGAGGCTTACTTTTCCCCTCACAGCCCAAATTTAAAAACAAAATCAGAGTTTTGCTGTTAGAGAATGATAGCATTGAGTATATTTCACTCAGGTGTAGAAAATCCTTCTAGCCCCTTCCAAAGCAGGGAAATTCAGAGGAAAATTTAGAATACCTCTCTCAGTTTCTTCTAGGGTCTGTGGTCTATTCAAGAGTCTTTAAGAGGATGCATGATCTTGCATAAGACCTGCAGAATCATGGCTGAGCTTGCAGCTCTTCACAGGAGCTGAGGAGAGGGTGTTAAACATCCCACAGCCACCCTAGGCAGCTTCTGTTGAGCTTCAGTGTCTTTAGGGCTCTGTTTACAAAAGAGCAAAATGCCGAGTTTCCAGTTTGAGTGCCACTAGTCATTTGTAACCTTAGAAAGCACAGTGTAGCCAAACATGAAATTTGCTCCTTTTTCATTTCCACTCCACCAACCCCCCTCTTCCGCTCTCCTTTGAACTGTTCTCACCACTTGCCAGTGTAGTACAGCTTGTTAACTGGCTGCCATTCTGATTTTTCACAAGTTTGCCACGTTGCAGTGACAAGACCATGTCGGGGCCCAGATGCTTCAGAGTAAATAAACAGCACATCTGGAATTTGGAAATGGGCCGGCTCTATATTATGGAAAAAGCGGGTGTGGAAACACATCCAAAGAATACACAGCTGGAAATTGTTAACTCTAGAAGGGGGGGGGGGGAGAAAAAGGAGACAAAAATTCAGGCATTACTACTGCTTGAGATCTTATGCATTACAACTGCTGAGAAACAGAAACTCAGTTTACACAGCAGTTAAATTAATAGCATTCCTGAAAAATTGATAGTTTATAATAATTGACCTCAAGCAACATAAAGGCAGAACAGGGTGGGAAGCTTGACTCCTCACTGTCTGGCTTTCTTGGATGTGTTTGGTAACTTCCCAGCTATTTCACAGGCGAGCTGGTGGGAGGATGTTGGTGGTAGAGTGATGGGACTGCCCTTCTGGAGCCACGCTGCTGAGAACTGCAGCAGTTTCCCAGGCCCCCGAGCAGCCTGTGTCACCCAGGGTGTGCCTGCCCCAGAAATGCACGCTGGAAGGAGGATGAAATGGAGGCAGCCATGCTCACAGCATCGCTCCCACAGGCAGGGGAGCAGCACCACTGGTAGATGATTCAGGAGGGTGAATCAGCAGCAGCCACAGAGGGGGCTGCCCCCACCCACCCTCTGAGCCACAATCATGTGCTGCTTCCACCAAAGGAAAAGTTCCAGCAAGGTAAAACTAGGACAGGGGAGGCAAGAAGTAAACCAAAAGAGAGTGAAATTGTACTTTTGGACTTTTTTTGTCTGAAACAAGGATCTCCTCATTAAAAAAAAAAAAAAAGGCAAGCCTAAGCAGCAAAGCCTTCTGACAGTGAAACTACTGCAAATAAATATTTTAAGCACTGCTCATACAGGAAAGCTACTTTTCATATGGGCACCAGTCCTTGTGAGAGCTATCAATGGAACACTGCCACTGTCCCCATGCTCAGAGACCTCCTCTCCTTCCAGTAACTCTTTAATAACTCAGAATCATCCCGTTTTTCCCAGATGAGATAAGCATTGACTGCAGCTCAGAGCCGGGAAAGCCAAAACACCAGGTATACTCAATCAGCAATATACAATGCAGCAGCCTGTGCTTTTGCAGTAGGTTTTCGTCACCCATCAGAGAGAAGAAAGCATTTTTTCACTTACTTTTTTTCCTTTCATGTTTTCCAGGCTTCCTTTTCCTGGTACACATTAATTTGAATTTATCATTTCATAAATGGAAAATTAAGCAAACCCAGATTTCTAGACCAAACTACACCAACTTGGGCAATTTTGAATATATTGTTGCCTATGTATAAAATAAGGTTAATTTGCAGTAATGTTAGGTAATGTTTGACTGCATGTTTTCTCGTATGTTTAAGAAACCCTTTATTGTGCCAGAACAGATGCCATTTCATTTCCTGCATGCCTCATAGTGATGCCTGATTATTTCCTAGCATTTATTTTATTTACCTTAACAACACTCTGTTTTCATTTTATGGTTAAGAAATAGGATATTTTGGCAAAATCCTTAAAGGATTTTGGGCAGAAGAACTGTCTCTAAAAGCTTCCTGAGCTGCAGACATAGGGGTGTGCAGTGAGGGATGTGTTTGGTGCCTCTGTCCCTCGCACGGGAAGGACAGACAGCATTCCCCTTGCAGACAGCCCTGCCCACGTTTCTGCTACACCCTCATTTATCCCTTATTTAACCCTATGCCCTTTTTACCTTAGCCCAGGTTAGGCTGAAGGCAAGTGCTCAGTTGATTACATGGAGAGTAAACCTAAAGCCTGAGGCTAAGAGCATGGTATTTTGGGAGAGTCAGAGTTAGATGAAGCGAACCATGCTGAGTGTGCCCATGTCAGCAAGCCAGGGCTGTTTGCTTGACCTGCCACAGGATGTTTTGACCTTTGTCCGTGTATTGCTAATGATGCCAGCAGCAGTTATAGTTTTTACAATGGTCCTTTCTTTAAAGCCCTGTGAAGAGTGGGCATTAGCTGCTCTACAGACACAGTAGGTCATACACCAGGATATTGGGTTCAGTTGTGTTATTCAGAATTAACTGAAAGAAATTGTATGGCCTGGGCAGTACAGGAAATACATACCATAAAACAAGTCTGCCGGAATTTCTGAAGCTGCATTAATCCAACTAAAACAAAATAACCCACAGAAGGCTGGAGGCAAGTCCTGGCTTCCCAAACACTCAGCTCCCTCTTCCTCAGAGCTGTTTTCAAAGTGATCGTACATATTTTTTCCAAGAATAATCTGAGGTGCTCACCCTCAGGAAAGGATGTAGGAGAAAAGTCCAGAGTGAAGATGTCTCCTTGCAATGCTATGTCCATTTGATCCTACTGCAGCATCATATTTACTTGGCAGCATGGTTTTTATGGATCCACTTAAAAGGGTCCAGGCCCTCCCTCAGGGAATCCAAACTTGAGCTCCATGTCACCAATGCTGTAAGCTTTATATTACCCAATATTGGCTGGAAGAGAGCAGCTGTGACTCTGGCACCAGGAGGACACTCCTGCCTCACAGCAGCCACAGTATCTCAGTCCAGGGTTAACAGAGGAGCTGCGGGCTGTGTTGAGGAGCAGACAGACACAGTGGGTCAACAACTGGTTGCACATCTGGTGCTGACTACATGTATTTGTTTTCTAAAAGCCCTTTGAGAATCAGGGACTTTGAGGGTCAGTCAGCAGGCTTGCCAATCCAATGATAGTTCTTTAAACAAGGGGCAATGCAGAAGGAGATGATGGCACCATGCCAGGTGAGGACGAGATGGACCAATCTGCTGAGCAGAGGATGCAGAGTGATGCAGACAATGGAGACCTCATAAACACCAAAACAAGGGTGAAGGGAGTTCACCGTGTCCTTCCCTCCCATGGCTAGGAGGAGTAGGGTGTCCCTGGAGACACAGCATGGAAGACACGGTCCTGCTGCTGTCATGCCAGGCACTGCAGAACAAGCACTGCCCTTTGCACATGATGGGCTGTAGTGAAGCTGCTGGCTCTTAGTCTGTCTTCTAGGATATCTCCTTACACTGTCAGCTGTTGGCATGCTCAGCCTGCCTTGTCGCTGTAGGAGGACATGGAAAAGCTGAAGCACGTTAGGAGTCTCAGCATGTGGTGAGCCAGAGTAACAGGACATGTATAAAACCACACTGGGATTAGGACTTTATGGAAGCTCTAGAATAAGGGCAAGGACTTACTAAGAACTAACTGGGAAATGTGCATTACTATTAGGCTAGCCATCCTACCCATGAATGTTTTATGGAGATCAACAAGGGTCATCAGGATGCTGAAGGTGATATAGCCATAAAAGCCATGTGAACTTAATATGTGCTTGAGAATCCTGACAGTATCACCACTTCCTAGTAAAGGAATTGCCTCTGATTCTCTCAGGGGTTTGGTATTATAGCTATGCCAGGGACCTGCAAGATAGCATCACTGCCTCTGCCCCATAGCAAATAATTTGTCAAAAATGGTTGGGTGCTGCTGAGTTCAAAGGATCATAAGCACTTCTTTCTTGGTGGGTAGAGGTGCCCAGAAGGCAGCACACTGGATAACAGGTTACATGTTGGACCAGAGTGAGTGAACATGAGCACCCTCAGTTACTTGTCAGTTCTTTGGCTGCTGGGGCCAAGCTCTGCTCTCTGAGAAGAGGAGCCTGTCCAGACTGCATCCTGCTTCAGTTCCAAAGACCTCAGGTACTTTTTCTCCTGCAGCTTCTGCAGCATTATCTCCTCTAGACTGCGAAGATCAGCCTACCAGATGTCCTCTCCCCAGCCCAGAGGAGGAAGGCAGCCAGGTGCTGGCCACTGTGGTAACCAGGGGACAGGCAGCAGTGGTGGCAAGGGCATGGAGGAAGGGGGCACATTGTCACACTGCGTGCCAGGTGTGCTTCAGAGCTGAATGGAGAATGCATGGGCTGATGAGGGCATGAAATGCCTGTAGTTGCAAAGGCTGCAGAGGAGATGTTGCAGATGATGTGCTCTGTAAAACACTGGGGCACCCGCTCTATGCCAGACACCTCTAACCTTGACTCTTATATACATATGTAGTTTGGTAAAGATCTCAGTGGGATTCTGTGCTGTCATCACAAAAGCCAAGAATGGATTTGATTTTCCAAATAATTACTTTTAAGGAGTAGAACTCTTCTTCAGTCAAATATTTTTTGTGTGTAAATAACTTTTATACAATAACAGACTTGATTTTTTTTTCTCTGTGAATCCTCACATAGAGACAATAAAAATAGTTTTAATTGGTACAGCTAAGTATAAATAATTGAACAAAAGCCTAGATACAAAAATCTGTGACTTTGGTAGAGCTAGAGTTCAGCTTAAAGCCATCTAGAAACTTCAGGGCTAGTTTTATATTAGTGATGTTTCTTCCAGATGATGACTGTTTACAGAGGTGTTCCACATTGTACTGGTCTGTGTGTGTTTCACAAAATGAGCTGTAACTCTCTAGTGAAAGCTTGAGGTTTGGAGCAGTTTGCAGCTAGTTAAACTACTGAAGTAAAACAAAAAGCTGAAGTCACAAACCCCATGAGCAATGGGTCAGTGCCTGTCAGTCTGAACTTGAAAATATGCCTCCAGCCCATCTGGCTTTGCAGGCTTGTTTGTTTGTTTGTCTGTTGGGCTTTTCTTCTTGCTGCAGCACATTTGTTGCTTCTTAAGGATAATGTGAATTTAAAATTAGTACATAATGGAAAATTTTATGTCAAGCATTTCCTTGTGCTTTCAGTTTTATCCGTTAAAGATGATTTACTGATATACTGATTGTTTTTATTAAAAGGAGAGAGTCCCTATGTCTAAGTTTCTCTAGAGCTATACTTGGTTTATGTACAAAGTCCAGTATGATATTGCTGTCTGAACAGTCTTTTAAAGTATCAGTTGTGGTTTTTTTAATGTCCTGTTTATGGTGTTTGGTTTTTTCAGAAGGATAGGTTAGGACTTGGGTGAAACACAGACAAAATAATTCTGGATAACAAACCTCAGGTTTTCTTGAGGTTTTCTTTTTTCCCTCCTATCCTCTCGAGACATCAGCACAAAACACTATACATCCCTGAACTTGGCCTCAGAGGGTGCACATTTTCTCCTCAGGCACAAGTCTGAAAAGCTCAGAAGAGGAGTCAGCAGAGTGATGGGACCATCAACTCACTTGTTCCCAGGGTTGCCAAGACCTGCTCCTGCCCAGGTGGGAAACAGCTGATTCTTCACAGCTTGAGAGCATCCCACACAATGCAAAATCAGAGTGCCTGTCAGAAGCACTGAGTATTCTCAGTTGTCTGGAAAATGGGTAATCTTGTCCCAGTTTAAAAGAAGGACAAGAAAGATGGAAATTGAAGCCTGACAGTCTCACTTCAGTAACTGGTAAAATTATGGAGAAGATTATTTTGGGAGGTAATGAAAAACACTTGAAGGACAATGTAGTCACTGGGCACAGCCAACATGGCTTCATGAGGGGAAAGCCCTGTTTGTCAAACTTAATTTCATTTTATGACAAGGTAGCCCTTTTATGGCAAGGTAGCTTCAGTTGATCAAATGAAGTCATTATATGTTGCTGTAGAGGTGGGGACAACATACAAAAAGGCACACTACATTTCAGAAGGCTAATATCCCCTTTATTACAACAGCATGCTGTCTTTTATACCCTCTATACAGTTTACACTTTCTTCCTTGGTTACAATTAGTCAACATAACATTGATTGGTGTAAAACCATCTATGTCTCTGTTTTGCACAAAACTTTTCTAAAAATACTTTTCCCAGCTGCAGGTTTCTTCTTGCTTATCTTCTTCTTCCTCTTTTTCTTCTTCTCTTCTTGGTCTCCAGGCCAACAGCCTTGGTCAGAGAATACTTCTCAAAATAAACCTCATTCATTAACCCTCTATAACCCACAGACCAGCTGTGGGTCCTACTATAATTATATGTATAATGTATAAATGTATAATATATAATCTATATATATGTATATATATGTGTAATGTATATATGTATGATGTAATATGTATAATCTCTTTAGGTTTCAATAAAACTTTCGATACTGTCTCTCTCAGGATCCCTCTGGACAAAGTGTCCAGCATACAGATGGAAAAACACATCATGAGATGGGTGAGCAATAGCTCAGGGGTCAGGCATGAAGGGTTGTAGTGAATGGGGTGACACCAGCCTGGGGACCTGTCACTAGTGGGGTTCTGCAGGGCCCCATCCTCAGCCCAGTTCTCTTCAACATCTTCATTACCAAGTTGGATGCAGGACTTTTAAGGGATACTAAGTTTTGCAGATGATACTGAATTGGGAGCTGTTGAGTCCTACAAGGGCAGAGAAGCCCTGCAAAGTGACTTTGAATTACAGAGGTGGTTAATGACCAACTGTATGAAGATTGACAAAGATGTCCTGGATTCTGCACCTGGGATGGGGCAATCCTGGATGTACAGACAGCCTGGGGAACGAGAGGCTGGAGAGCAGAGCCACAGAAAGGGACCTGGGGGTCCTGGTCAGTGGAAAGTTGAATGTGAGTCAGGAATGCCCTGGCAGCCAGGAAGGCTAACCCTGTCCTGGGGGGCATCAGGCACAGCATCACCAGCTGGGCAAGGGAAGGGATTGTCCTGCTCTGCCCTGCACTGGGCAGCCTCAACTTGAGTATTGTGCACAGTTTTGGGCACCACAATATAAGAAAGACATAAAACTACTGGTGACTGTCCAATGAAGGGCAGCAAAGATGGTGAATGGCCTTGAGGGAACACCATGTGAGGAGTGGCTGAGGTCACTTGGTTTGTTCAGCCTGGAGGAGACTGAGGGGAGATCTCATTGCAGTTATAACTTCCTCATGAGGGGAAGAGGGGGGTAGGCATGGATCTCTCTGTGGTGCCCAGTGACAGGACGTGAGGGAATGGAAGTTGTGTCAGAGGAGGTTTAGGCTGGATATTAGGAAAATGGGATTTTCACCCAGAGGGTGTTTGGGCACTGGAACAGCTCCCCAGGCAAGTGGTCACAGCATCAGCCTCACAGAGTTCAAGAAGTGTTTGGACAATGCTCTCAGGCACATGGTGTGACTTCTGGGGTGATCCTGTGCAAGGTCAGGAGTTGGACTCAGTGATCCTTGTGGGTCCCTTCCAACTCAGCATATCTTGTGATTCCCTGGTTTTAAACCCACAGCTTTGGGGCAATTTTCACATGACCATTTGACAGGTTACATCAATCCATCTCTGGCATGCTCGAACAACTGGGACTATGTCTCTCCCCAGACATAGTCCCAGTTGTTGACCAGACACTCTCCTGGCCAAATAAAATTATCATCCTTGCCAGATTGGAATATATTGTGTGTCTGTATTTTTCCCATCTACAGTACCCTATTCATTAGCATATGTTGTGTTAATTGCTTTCTCATCCCATGCCTGTGTGGTAGGAGAGGTCATCACAGGCTGCATGGTGGTCTACAGCTCTTGTCTGGATTTCTATCATGGCTCTTTTTGGATTTCAGGAATGTGCATTTCCCAGAGACAATCTCTTATCTTCCTGTGAAGGCTTGCAAGTTTGTGTAGATCAGAGCAGTGGAGAAGTTTTGTCAGTTGGGTAATTAATTTCTGGGTTTAGGATTAAACTTTTCTCTTTTTGCTCTAACATTTACATGTATTAGATGTCTGAAAATGTCTTGGATCAACACAAGCCTCTTACTAGCATTGTATATTAATTCATTCAGTGTTGTATCTGCACCTTCACCATCTATGAATTCTATTATATTTACTTTTCATCTTGTCTTTTGTAGCTTGAGATGTAAATATTCCCCCCTGTTGACAACCTGACCCTACTACTGAACAGCTTTATGAGGATAGGGGTTCAACTTCACAGTGAACTTCCAATTTCACAGGCACGGAGCGATTAGAGATCATATTCACTGGCTGTTTTGCTTCAAGTGATATTTATAAAAAACCTTGTGTTGAAACATTCAGCTAAAGGTATAGGTTTTGGGGGTTTTTTTAAGTTTTAAGAAAAAAAAAGAGGACAAATATTATACTAAAGTTGAACTGAAACAGTGTTTTGGGGACTGGTGAAATTAATTGAAATGTTTTCTTATGTTTTCAAATTTTCTAATTTTTCTAAATTATTTCACTTAGGTTGGTTTCATTTAATATTTCATAGTACAAGCTGAAAAGTTTCATTAGGAAAACAGCTGTGGGAAACATTATAGCAGTTCCAGATATAAATGCTTCACATCAAAATAGTTCTGCATTGACAGCTTTATTCCCTCCTCAAGTCTTCTTAGCTTAGAAACTTTCACCAAACTAACTCAAACCAACATCAGACTTATTGATATTCCCTTTTTCGTATATACTACTGATTTTTTTAATAATATATAATCTCTGATATATATGTAGCACCTCTGATACAGATATGGAATCCCTCCAACAAGCATCTTGGTACAGAAAAGTCTTCACTTTGAAATAACTTTTTTTTTTTTCTTGCATCTGCTACTATTAATTCTTGGTAGGTGTTACAAATCTTTATTTCTGTGCTGAAATCTTACACTGAGCCCATGATGTTGGCCCACAAAAGTATTCAGTGTATTGCTTTTTGTGATTAGCACTCCTTTTTGTGTGCATTTCCCAGAGTGTTAATCAAAACAAATGGGAATACTAGACAAAACCACTGCCACTAAGGAACAGAAAAATCTGCTCCTACATCTTGCCTGTCCTGCACAGGAATGAAGTTCTGTTTTAAGGGCTTCTGGTGCACCAGGCATTTCTCCATCACCACCTCCCTGCTGCCACTGGGGCATTGTCAGGCATGTTTTGAACACTAATTCTATTCCTTCTGATGTTCTTTTTCAAAGAGAATACTTGTTTCTGGGCATTTATTTTATTTACTCAGTCTTAATTCTCTTCTTTTTAATGCTTATTGGTTCATGCTTGCTTTACTTTCTCCTTTCAGAAAAGAACACACTCTTTTTGATCTTCTGGGTTGTTTTTTTTTTATCAGTCAGATATTCATATCTGAACTGGAATGGACATCCCTATGTGGTTAAATATTCGTGGTTCACTCTTTTTGCAATCTACTGACAACAAAGCAGTTAACTAAATATTTCTGGAGGCTATAGGATTCCTTTCAACAAGAGAAGAGTTCTTTCTTCTTTATAAAAATAAAGAAGGAACCAGAAAACCCAAGAAGAAAGAAGGAAAATATTTTCTTTCTTGCTAAGCTTAAATATATATATGTGTGTGTGTATATATTATATACATACACACACATATATATGTGACACTTTTCAAGGATTTCTGTGGTCCTGGAAGAGCATCTTACAAAAAGTTTTCAAAGGCTGTGTCCTTTCAGGACACACTGAATTCTCCTCTTGTGAAGGACAAACTAACAATGTGTTGAGATGCAAACTCAGTCACCAAGATCTCATTTCCATATCTGGCAGTGACAATACCTTATTTTCCTTTCTCTAATACACTGATAAACCGTCAAGATAAAGAGAATTATATTCTGAAGAGTCATTCCCAGACAAAACCCACAGTGTTTTGGATCCCTCTAAACCACTCCCTACTTAAATCCTTTCTCCCCTTCTAATTTAACTATATCCTCAAGCTCTGAAAATTTAATTAAAATGGCTTGGTACTCTGAAATTTCACTGGTCTTCCTGTACTATTAAATGGTTGCTGGATGTTTAAAGAAATGCTGTCCTGCTTTACCGTGTGTGGTGATACTAATGGGAAACTATGAATAAAACATTTATTGAAAATCATGCCCATTTTTTCTCTTTTGTTAATGTTAATATTAATACCTTTATCTCTGGACCTCGGAGAAAAATACAGTATAATATGGCACCACTAGCAGCAGGAATACAGCTGAATATCATTTGAGAACAGTTCCAGCTTCCCCCTCTAAAATATGGCCAAACTCCCCGAGCCAAGGGGTCAGGCTTGCTGGTGTGTGCCCCTCTGGCCACCTTCTTCACCTCCTTTTCCAAAGACTGGCTCATTGGGCAAGGACAGTTTAATGTGTTTCCACCCTCTTTTCCTCATTACCCATTTTGGCCACCTTCTTTCCTTCAGCAGCTTGCTTCACTTTCCAACAGCTCTGTTACTTTTTGTAAGGAAAAGTAGACACCTGCAGATGTAAAATGATGACATTTGCTAAGTTACCTGTGAACATCTGGAGGAGGCAGTGTTTGTGGAACATCATCCCAAGACAGTCCAACAGAACAAAGTTACCAATTTGCTGTCCTATGGCCTGCAGCAGGGCAATCTTTACAGTCCCACAACTCCTCTTTTTGTCTCTGCCCTTGTTTGTCCCCTGGGCACCAGCCATGAGGTCTGGCATCATTGCAGGGCCAGGTGTCCCCCCAGGATCTGCTGGGTGTGTGGGGCACCAGGGTCAGGCTGCTGGGAGGAGAAAGAATCCTGCAATACTCACCTGGCAAGAAATTAATGGGGACAGATCTCAGTCTCTAAAGAGCATGTTCAGTTCAGAATTACAAGCAAAGATTTGAGAGGAGAAGAACATCCCACTCAAACCCATTTTTAAAGGCTTAATTTTTTTCCCACTGGTTTGCTTGCTCTCCAGCTCAGGAACCTGCTAGAACTCAAGCCGTTCATTGAATGCCAGGTAGGAGCCACATCTCAATCCACAGCTTTGTAGTGCACTGGAAAAGTCTCCTTTTAAAGGCATTCAGGGGAACTTGTGTTCCCCTGAACTGAAGCTATCAGTTCCAAACCACACCTTGGACCATTCTGGCTGCAAGAAAAATCCTTCAGATAAAGTACTAATGCTGGGCAAGATGCCACACTCCACCAAGATGCTAAAACAATAACTTTAGGCCTCAGAAGCTCCCCTGTAAGTTTAATGGGACATTAGCCCAGACCTTTTATTCAGTTTGCAATACCTATGTTGATGAAAAGGGGACTCAGTGAGAGACAAAAACTAATAAAACAAAAGAAATTCAATGAATTTTTCCTCCAAGCTGATCACACATCTTCATAGGTAAGTCTCTGGAAGCTGTGGTTACTATAGCTGGTGTTTCTGAAATCACTGAAATACACTCCTGCAGACACATCCATGTACAACCTCCTATTTCCTGCTGCATGCTGCATCTTTTTGCAGGGTTGTGAGACAAACATGAAAAAAATATTATGCAATGAGTAAAAAACTCTTCCCAAATCATTCTCTGTCATTCATTAATTTATTCGGACGCTTTCAGTGGCAAAAGAAGCTACAGCTTGCTCTGCCAGCTCAAAAAGTCCAGAGCTGTCAAGGTAACCAAACACAGGAATTAGCATGTAGGACATTTGATTTATCACCCCTAAAACACTGTTGGTACTCCTAAATGGAGTGCTCATAAGATTGAAATACAGGATTTTGACATGATTGCTTTCTGCCTTTCTGGAGATGGAAGCATAATAAGACTTAATCTACATTTGTTTAAAAGGAAACTATTTATTCTTGTCAGAAAAATCAGAGAAAAGAAAATCTGAAGAAATATTAAAGTTGTAAAAGGGTTTGATCAACTGGAATGAGATAAGCTCTTCAGTATAATGGGAAGTCTGGAAAAACAAGAGACAGTCTAAAAACTAGGAAATTAAGAGTGAAAGGGGAATTCAGGCACAGCTACTTCAATCAAAAAGTAATAAGCATGTGGAATAAATTACTGCTAGGTGAAGCTATTGAAGCAAATAAGAGGAATGAATTTATAAGACAGCTAGACATCTTTATGGAGAAAGCAAAAACTTCACATTTTTCCTACTTATGTTCTTTGGGTTCAATCCAGGACTTGGTGTCTAAAGAAAGAATCTAGGAGGACTTGAAATGCTTAAATCCAGAAATAAATCCAAAAAGTCTCAACTGACTACTGCAAATGCTAGAAACACCTGGGTCACAGTGCCAAACATGCTGATGCCTAGAACATGGTCTCTAAGTACCCTAGGGCTGTGTCAGTCCATCCCAGAGCATGGTGCTGGCTCCCACCCCAGCCCACATCTGAGCCAGTGTCCCCCAGGGGCCTGATGCAAAGCCTGGTTTTCCAGCATGCCAAATGCAAGGCAGGGCACCAGGTCCTACACAAAATACAGTAGCAGCTGGTATTTGACTTGAAAATTATGAGAGGTATAGTAATCTCTGCTATCTTTGATACAGTGCTTTGATAATAACATTATGGGATGAATGTAGAGGACCTTGATGCTTTTTTTTTCTGGATGGGACTGAAATCTGAACGTCCTGAATGTAAAAGAGTGAATCCCTTTTCTCCAAGGGGCGTTTGATCATGCAAAAGAGCAATTCAGACTCACTAAATCAGAGAAAATGTAAGTTGCATGAGTACATCCTACTAGGTGGGCAGATGGGGAAAATTCCTATACAGTGGTTGCTCTTTCTCAGGATCATTGCTATTTTTTGTATCATACCATCTGGTTACATTATTTTTATTAGTCTGGGATACTTCTACCCTGGCTGATAAAAATACTCTTATCACACAAGTTTTCAAAAAAGCTCATTTCATTACCTCTTGAGCAGCTCCAAGCTGCCAGTGGAGGACACCACAGGGAGACTGAGATGGCTGTGGCTCACTCTCTGGAAGATATGAGTGAACTGGGCAATGTAAGCCTCGGATCATAAATACATGTTGGGCTCTGACTAACATTTACAAGAGCCAAAAAGAGACTGTGGAATTGATTTCAGAAACTTTTAGGACATTTCAAGCTGTCTGCAAGATGTCCCCTTCTGTCTCCCCTACACCCCACCCACTTAAATTGCGATCATATGTTATCAGAGTGACTCCAAGCAGGCTATGACAAAAAAACCATCTTGTCTTTTATTTAGGCTGAGTCACTCACCACTCAGCTGTTGGGATAGATTTTCATCTGGGTGCTGGGATTGCATACACTGTGCATCTGAAGCAGAGCTGGAGGCAAACAGAGGAAGGCAGAGGAGGGTAGGAAAGCTGTGTGCAGCTCTGCAAGGCTGCCCAGGCAGGAGAGGAGAACCCAGGGATACCCTCCTGGCAGGGAGAGAGCACCCCAGGGAGGCAGCACCCCATTCCTTACTTCCTGTGACTCAAATTGCACTGTGTCATCTCTGCAAGGCCACAAGTGGGAAGTAAAGTGTGAGACTGGAGCTGTTTTTCAATGAGGCCTAGGTGTTGAGGGAGTTAAACCTCTCTGAGGTTTAAACTGATTTACACACCACTTGCCTTAGTGCTGAAAAAAACCCCACTTTGGCAAGATTTGTACTGATAAGAAAATATCCTGTAAAATTAGTAGTGATAAGTGCTCTGCACTGATTTTCTGAATTAACTCTGCATGACCCAGAAAAATTGTGCTCAGTGATGTAATTATATTGTGCTTGGATCTCTCTAATAGGACTTTCTCCTCTACATCTAGTTCAGAGGTCAAGTGAGCACTGTTAATGCTGTGGAAAACGGGGCAGAGGGAGTGTTGGACTAGGGCTGGCACCTGGCTAGGAAGGGGACTGGGTCATCATCTGGAGGAAGGTCTGGGGAAGGCTTGACTGAAGAAAAAGGCAGAGGCAGTTGAGAAACAGAGACTCATCTGGTAAAGCAGGTGGGCAAGCATTCCTGCCAAACTGCAAAACACAGTGGACTGCTATTTTTAAAGCACAGAAGGTAGTTAAAATTTGGAGGAAAGATGAGAAATTGCTTCTGAAATACCCAATTTCCATTTTGTTTCTTTTAAAGAATTTGTAATGGTTCTATATCTGAATTTCTGTTATAGAATGGTGAGTGATTGCTCGTATGAAGATCCTGGCTTACGTAAAGAATGCAGAGGCAAAAATCTGCTCATATCTAATCCTGGCTCTGAGACTGATACAAGCTTTGACCTTGAGCACATCACTTAACCTCAAAGGAACAACTTGAGGATTCATTAGCTGGTCCTTGAGGAGTGCTTTGAAGATGAAAAAGCTTTATAAGTGGCAAATATTATGTGTTCTGGGACCTGGAAATTTTCAATGTTTGTGTATATAATCATTTACAGAGGATTTGCTACATAAAAGAAACCGTAAATTTTGCTGAAAATTGCTGGAGTGAAGATAAGAACTGCCTTTTCCAGCTGAGAGGATTTTTCATCGTGGTCTTCCTCTTTGTTTTCATAAAACCTTTACAACATGAGTCATGGATGACTGTTTTGCTTGTTTCAAAGGGAGCAGTTGCATTTATCACTTGTTGGTCAACGAGTGCAAGGGTGAGGGAGAAGGTTTACAGGGAATATGCTCCTGAGCTACACAGTGTGGGCTCGTCCCCAGCCAGGAGGTTAAATAAGTTGTGTGAGATGTATTCCACAGAGACCTCTGGACCTGCCAGTCAGCAGGGAAATGCCAGTCAGCACTCACCAAAGCTACAGTGCCCTATTGACAGCAGATAGTAAAGTAAGCAAAAGTATGGAAGCATTGACTGTAAGGAGGTGGCTGACTCCGTAGGCTTCGAAGGAAGATTATGCATTAGCATCATATTAGGATTTCTCCTTTGAATCAGCTTTCAAAGAAGGCAGCTGTACAGAGCTGGTCTCTGCTGTATATTATAAAACAGATTTGTATAAATGTACGAACAGGTTTAGCTGGCATGATATCTTCAACAAAATGGTACTGAACTCTAATTCAAGAGATGTCTCACCTTCATAGGTCCTGCCTTTCCCTACCTCATTCAAGTTTCTGATAGTGCTATTGACAGCAGCAGCATTACGTTTGTGTGCTGATAAAAGAGAAGAATTGTCACAAAAGGGGTAATTGTTTAGCGGTGTCCTAATCCACCAGTGAGCTGGGCAAGAGTGTGGTATTGATTACCTTGATAAGACTGCATCTCACTGACAAGAAAGATTACAATGCTCTCAGAGGCAGAACTTCCTTGTGCAGCTTTTAAAGATCTATCAAAGACAAATCTGCTTCTGGACCATGTACTCTTAATGAATTTATATTATTGTTGATACAGCATGTATGGCATCTACAGACTATGAGTGCCCAATGGACTTGAGCTTGCTGCTTCCATACAAATCAATTTCAGGCATGTTTTCCCTTAATCTGTGTGAAATTGGCTGGCTCAAATCCTATATTCTCCACTTAATCAAATTTCTTATTAAAATCAATGGAGATTCTGACTGAGCAAGGACCACCTTGTCTGTCCGATGGCCTCTGCAACAGTCATGTGGATGCATATACCTGGAATAAAGAAGGCAGAGTGTAAAGAAATGAAAATCACACAAGGACACTCAAGCATACAAGGAACAAAAATAAATGAAACTGTATATTCAAAAGGTGAGGACACTGAACGTTGCTTCTCAATGAGACTTTTTCGCTTTTTTTGCTTGTCTGACAATAGCTGATCTGCTGTGAGTTCAAGAAAAAGGGAAGAAAAGTGAGAATATTTTACATATCAGAATAAAATGCTTTCTTGAACATGTAAAGTTTCTCACACAGGTGTGAGTCCCTTCTGCCTCCAGAGAATCCACTCAGAAGTGGGCCATCAGGAGCTTCCAGTAAACAGTGATCTGGGGATCATGCTGGAAATGCAAAGCTGCAGTTAGGACAAGTAGGCATGTTCATGTTTGAATCTAAAGAAAACCTGAATTGCTGGACAAAATGCAAACCATCTAGAAACTTCTCATGAGGTTCTTCTGCTCTGACTCAGCTCACAGTACTTTCTCACTGACCAGAACCAGGAAAAACATCCTGACAAAGTAGTCTTTTTCTGCCCCCCATATTATGTGGAAGACTCGTTTGTTTCCCATTAGGCACAATTACCAGCACCAGGAGAAGTGTTTGGGCTCCATACATCTCTATTCTCATCCTCACTCCCCAGATACCTAACAGGTTGCAAAGTGCTCTGCCGAGGGATGCTCTTGAGCAGGTACCTGCTCTTCACTTGGGCAGCTCCCAGCAGCCTCTCTAAGGAATACAACTTACAGAAAGAAAAGTACAGAGACCCATAGCAGAGGGAGGTTATTTCAATTTGCCTCATCACAAATGGGAATTTGTAGGAGAATCATATTGTGCACAGCAGGATCTGTGAGTAATCCAGCATCTGGCACAAGCAAACAGTAGTACCTGATCAGGTTGGAGAGAGAATTGAAGCATGAGAACATTTAATTATCTATACTATCTTTAGAACACCCAAAGTATTTTTGTACTTCCTATTACCTCCGTAGCAGAGGCTTCATGTTTCCATGTAAAATATTTTAATTACATAAAATGCTCAATTAGAACTTTAATTTTCATTCTAGAAAATAAATATACCATGCAAATCACTGTCTTGCTCCTATTTTTCTCTAACAATCCTCTCAAACTTTTCAATAGATGCTTCCAGTTCTCTTCCCATTAACAATATCTATGGGGATCTTGAACACCAGACTTAACTACTGCTGCTCTCTGCAGCTTTATTTAAAGGAGAAAAACCTAGTTCCTCTGCCAGGCCTTCCATCTCTCAGCTTCTCCCTTCAATATCTTTCCTGCAGACATCCTGGAGGACAGCCAGACTGCTGGTTGGAAAGGTCTATGCTATAAGAATTGATTTTGGCAGTCAAAAACTGGATATGTCATAGTGAAATTTGTATTAGAGCACATCTAGTATAAAAGGAAAACATCCACTTTGGACGAAGGTGGGATCATACAAAGCAACCAGGATTACTAAGAGTGGGATAAGCAAATCTTGGCTTTATAGAGGCAAGGAAGTGAATGGGGAAAGGAGAGGGGTCAGAAAGGTGGAGGGCTGGGGGGGAACATGATGGGTTTGGGGGCAGAGGGAGGGAGGATGGGGCAGCAGGGGCTCAGGGCACTGCCAGAATGGAGATGAATGCAGCAGGAGGAAGATCCAAGAGGCTCCCAGGGGCTGGGGGGTGACACATACATTTGGATGCTGTGACTAGAGCTCCTTGCTGTGGAAAAAGAAGGCTCCATTTTTTCAAGAGTGGATTGAAGCATGGGGCAGGCTAAATAATTTGGTGTGAGGATCCAGGATCCACTGGCATATTTTTACATAGAAAACTGAGGTTTGATCACACAGATATTGCCTTTTTTCAGCAGATCTGGAATCTTGATTTTCAAGATCATACTCACTTTCCAAATCACTTTTGGCTGAAAATCTGCAATGGAATAAAAATCATCTTTACCCTTCTTCCACAAGCTGCTGTACTGTAGCTACAGCCACTCTAGAAATCTGTGGCCACACTACATACCAGCTGAATGCCTGCTGCTTGTGGCTTTCCTTAGAGCTCCAGCATGGAAGAAACCTACCTGTGTCATACCAATGTACTCTTGCAGAAGAAATCCCTCCAGCACTTCAGCTTGTCCACATAGCATGATGCAACAGCGCACACAGGAACCTGAATAAACCTTGGCCCTCTCACAGAGGCTCTTAAAGGAATGCTGCCGTTTTAACAGGACTTTTTGCTTGGCTCCAGCATCCCACCTCTCTGCAGAGTCATCATCCTGTCCAGAGGTTCATCTGTTATCTGCTGACACTGCCTGCAGCTGGCTTGCAGAGCAGGTACGTGCACAGCGCTGCACTGGGTGGGGCAGATGTCCTCTCCCTGCAGACAAAAGGCTGAGCTCAAGCTGCAAGGCTGGCAGCACTGAGCTCCTCTAAGTGTCTGTGTCCAGCTGCCAGCAGGGATAGTCACAGCAGCTGGGGACACTGATGGAGAAGATGCCAGAGATGACAAGCAGAAACAGAAAACCTGTGATGGTCTCAGCAAGACTGGGGCAAAGCCTGATGGAGTGGGCAGACATAACAGAGAATGGCTGAAAACAGAAACCTCTCCTTGTGAATGAATATATGGCTTCTGTGGAAAAGTTCAAGGAAATATATTAAAAGTAATGAATCCTAGCTAAAGCTCTAGGCATTATTGTAACACCATGTGTTATACTATTGCAAGCCTCTTGCTGTACAAATCTGAGAGCAGTAGGCATCAATCTGTTTGGGGATGAAAATATAAATAATCAGATAACCAGAACATGAATAAAACAAATTGAAACCACCCTGCATATCAAAGAAATCTGTGACAAGTGACATACTTTCACATGGGTGAATGAAAAAAGGAAAAAAAAAAGCAAAAGAAATTTAAAATAACAAGATGTCAGGCAAGCTAGAGTTGAATGCAGTAGGATTAAACACTTTCTTGATGTAATATCACTGCCTTCCCCAGACTTACATCTAAGACTGACTTGGCCCTCTTATTTAATTACATACTGATAGACCATCATGAGACCTCATGGGAAATCTTGCAAGATCTTGTGACAGATATTAAATTAGCATTTGCCTTCATCGTAAATATAATCTGATCAAAAACATTTCATGTGTGCCAAGAAGCCAAGTTTGAAAAAGAATGGTTCAGGCACAGAAAGAAATGACATCTATAAAGTCAGCCATTGTGGAAGAAAAGAGGTAAATGATCAGATATCTTTTTCTTTGAAAATGCAGAACAGAAGGGGTGATATGCATAATAGGCTTGTAGACTTATCCCCTACACAACAGCAGAGTCTTATTGAAATGTGGACGCAGTTTCTCAATTATTTTAATGTGAGCTGCTATCCAAAGAACTGAGTGGTGTTGTTTGGTCTTCTACAGCAAGACAGTTGTTCATACTTCCTCCCTTCTGCTTGCTCCAGGGTCTGTACAGCTGAAGCCGATCCAGCCTAAAGCACAACTGCTCTCTCAGGTACCTTCTGAATGGGAGCCATTCCCACAGCTGACTCTGCATGGAGGCAGGAGAAAAGACATCACACGTGCCTTTTTTGGTGAAGCTGAGCTTCAGTGCTTGTGTCAGGGTCCCACGGTGCAGTATCAGAGGATTAAATAGACATTTACCTGGAAAGCTGTAGAACACAAAGAATTACTTCAGAGAAAAAAAAACCAACATGAAATCAGGACAAATAGGAGCTTCTAAGAGTTCCTCCTCTGCAATCTACCCATTAGGAGTATTTAAAAGTCCCTAGACTTGTTCCTTGCAAGCTCTCTGCTCCTTCCTTGCAAACCTTGTCAAGGCAAAGCAGCAGGGGCTACTCAAGGCTGTGTGGTTTTAGAACTGCTGGCAGTCAGGTGTGAGTTGGTCCCTGAATCCTAAACAGATCCCCACCCTGCAAAGCACTCTCCTTAGCAGAGGTGGAAAGGGCACAGGGAGAGGAATGTGTGCTCCATGGCAGTGTTACTGATGAAGCCCATGACCAGCAGGGGAAGGACAGAAAGGGTGACCCTTTAGATATTTCTCTTCTTTTTTTTTTGTTTTGTGAGTTTATTATTGGACAAATGCTAAACACTTGAGCCTTTTTCCAAACTACACATTCAACACTTTCAAGCTTTTCCCACAAATTGAGATATAACTCTTAGCAATGGGGATAAAACATAGCTTCACCAAGAACAAACAAATAAAATAAATAAAGGTGCTGTTGTGCTAGTAGGAGGGCAGCAAAGATTTTCCATAGAGTAAGTAGTGAACTTAAAGATCCCTATTTTTTTCAGATGTGTCATACAATTGCATAAATACTTTCAATCTTATTGGAACTGCATGTAAAGAGAAAAAAAAAGCAAATGGGGGGGAAAGGGAATGTTTAAGGACAGTGACTATGGAAAATAAGTAGTAATTACTTTTAGAACAGTTTAAAAAGGAGTAGTCATAGCAAAACTACTGAATACTCAGTTTCATACTCTAGCATCAAGTTCTCTTAAATGAGCTTCCTTTTTATTCATTTATTTCTCATATTCTTCTGTTGCTTCTCTATGATTTAGTCATGAAATATGTTCAGTTAGACTTCCTAAAGACAAGAAGTGAGGAGTCCAAAAGGGAGAGGAGTTAAAGTTTGGAAGAAGGCTATGTGTTTCTTTTCTCTCTACACTTCCAGGAACCATACAGGATTTTCTTCAGGATTTATTTCTGTGTGAAATAGAAGTCACCCATAATCCATATTTTCTTACAAACTGGAGAAGAGAGATCAGAAATCTAGGATGGTTTCTGTGTCTGGTAAAAGGAGTGCTACAGAGCAGCTCAAGTAGCTCCAATGAAAGGTAAATAAGGTGTTTTCATTAATCGCACGTAGGCTGCCATAGTGATATAAATCACTGAATGCTTTGGAATTCTGAAGGCAAGAGTCTCAGCTGCAAGTCCAGAATATTTGATGGGATAGAGAAAATGTATTTCCCTCAAATCATCTTAATATCATACTATATATTTGGCACATTTTAGAGAAACCTCTGTGTTTCTCTAAAATGCCAGTCAGTTTGCATGGTCCCAGAGGTCAGGCCAGGTGATTGCTTTCTGAGACTTTGGAACATCCAGGTCAGGCTGCTTCTCTCCTGTGTGGGAATTTGGAAGGGCACAGTTCAAAGCTCCCAAGCTTTAATATTCCACCTGGAAATCACTCTGTCACAGCTTTGTTTTCAACATGCAGGTCTCATGTCACCTCTTCTAGGATGAAAAGCAGCACAAAGACAGACAAAGGGCAGTAAGATTCCCAGAATGTGTCCTTCAAGATTACAGTGTTATTTTTTCTGTTATGTGAATTTTGAGGTCTGGCCTAGCTAACTCTACAAATAGTTGCCTTATCTGATTGAAAAAGGGAGGTTGAATTTGCTTTCAGGAGTTGTGTCAATCTTTTCTTGAGCTGTGCTGCACGGTTTATCTCCTGGGGAATGACAAAAGAGCCGTGTTCAGCTGCTGTCCTTCACAGGGAGGAGCTCCTCGAAAGGAAGATGAACCAGGGAATGGTTTTCCTTGAAGGAAGTGAAGACTTAATGAGTAGTTTCAGTTTTTAGACATGATCAAGTACCTAGGAAATTATCAACCATTGCTCCCTCTAGATTTCAAGATAAGGTGATGGGACAGCAAACATGACTGCTGGGAAAGAAAATGATGTCTTTGTAAAAAGACCTGAGTTGGCCTGATCACTTATTGGTGGGTATCACTTATTTGCTCTTCCTTACCATGAGTCTGCCCTGAGATACATTTTTGGGATGTTAGACACCATGAATGCAGATTCAGAGAGGAACGGGACAATGAAGAGTACATTAATATGATTTCTTATGTGGCTCAGTCTTGTATTAAGAGCAGGGATATTTGGCAGAAAATAAACCTCCTCATCTTCCAGCTGTTCCTCAGAGATCAGATGGACTGGGTACAGCTGGATAAACTTTTTATTTGAACCAACTGGGCACTGTGAGTCTGCTGGCATTCAGTAAAGTCCTGGATGCACAAATTGTGTGGGTTACACAGTAAGTCTGCTCTCATTCATAGTCACAGGATCATAAGTAGAGCAGTTTGCCTGTAACACTGTAACTCTGCCCAAGTCCAGTAAGAACTTTCATGATCCAGATTCATGAATAGTGTGGTTTATTGAATCAACAGGTTATAAACAGGTGATAAATTTGCAAGGCTTACAAAATATAAGCACAGACAAGTGTTCCTGAGTATCCACCAATGCACTTGGAGAAGCAAATCTTACCAAAGAGACATCTCTGCTTTGGGGTGGAGAGAGAAGCAAGCCCATCTCTCCATCTGCAAGGTGGTCATACTCTTGTCCTCTGCCAGGAAGGATTTCAAATGCTGAATTTATACTTTTGGGAGAAGTGGAGTTGAGACTGTAGGCAAATACTCTGTTACTGCTGCCATAAATGGGGGGTGGAGGGGCAGGAAGCCACTTTATGTGTAACTGAAGGACATCAAGAGTTACAAAGAGAGGGATTATAGAGGTTGTGGGGTTTGTTTAAGGGCGGAACAGAACGGTGACACCTTCGTATCACTTCCTCTGCTATCTGGCCAGTTGCAGTGATAATGCACTGTCCTGGTTTAGGGCAAATTTAGGAGAAAACCTCTGAACGGGGTCCCTCTAGGAAACAGATTCAAGCAGCCCCTCCCCTAGCTTGTTCAGGGAAATATTTCCTTGGAGAGAAGTGGAAAAAAAACCCACAGTCCGGGGAGCTTCTCTACCTCAGCTAGTCAGAAACTAACCAAGAGCAAAGGAGAGCTCTCTCCTGCTGTCCACTGCAGACAGCACAGTCTGTGTGAAGGATGTGGAGGAGCAGGTGCAGTCTCTGGGAACCAACTCTGCACCTCTTCTCTCCCCTTCACTCCTGGAACCAGCCTTAAAGCTGCAGAACTCAATATTCAACACCAACAGAACAGACTGGGGATACAAGCATTGTAAAGTCACCCCAAGACATGCACCCTAATGAATCATCCACATCACAGACCATCACACCCACAATAACTCCTTCACCACGTATCTCATGGCATATCTCATGGCTTAGGTCTCATTCCTACATTCTTATAGTATTTTCTTGGCTATAGAAGTGAGAAGAGATACGTCAAGTAAGATGGTGTTCAGGGAACTTTTGCTGTTCCTGGGAAAAAAAAAACAGGCAAACTTTTTAACAGTCTTTTTACATAGTCTTTTATTTTTCTTTCCTGCACTTTGCCTTTGAAATCAATTTTACTGATACAGTTCTCATTGCCATGATTGGTATACTCACTTGTGGCTTTGCCAGTTGCAAAATATTTTAACATCCAAAGTTTTCTATGCCTTTTTTTCACGCATATTCTTATTATATAAGTAGTAAATTGCTCTATCATTTTAAGGCCTTAGACTGGCATTAATAGTTTTGTTTTATATGTGTAATTTAAAAACCAGAACATTCTTTGTGCACATACTCACCATACAGGCTTGTAGTCCCCAAGTCTTTACACAGGAGAAATGCCAGAGTGTTTACAAAAGTAATTTTCTTCAAGAAAACATATAGAGTGATCTTTCAGTATTTCTGCTTCAAGAAGGGCTTGCTTTGAAATCCTGAATACATACTAACACGGACTGGTGTCTACCACACTGGTTTTGAACTTCTGCAAGAAGTATATAAAGACAGAATATTAGAATTTTAGAACTAATTTTAAACCCATTTTTACAGGAGCAAAATTTAAAAGCTGACAAAGAAATGTCAAGGTCAATAACTAATTGTAAATTTTGTGTGTGAGCATTATCATTGTTGACAGTGTGTGACATGTATATCCTTGCCTCATGCCACAAGTCAGATCAGGGCTGCATCCTCTCTTCTGGCTTCATGTTAACAGCTACCTGTAAGAGTAAAAATCTTTCTAAACTAATAGGAAAAGAAGCAAGGTGATTAATGACCAACGACATCCATCAAAAGAGAGAATACATTCTTGAATAATTAAATTGAGTCTCCATAATATCATTAATTATAAGACACATTGAGCAAGTTCAGCTTTGAAAAATTGCTTTGAAAATGGCATTATTATTTCTTGTAATAATATATTCTACAGAAACCGTATATTCTAGAAACATTCTAGAAACATTGCTATCAAGCACAGTGATACACACACTGTAAGAATGTCACTCCCATCTAGAGGAACTCCCAAAGGTCACTGTGCCTGTGACTGAAAATGTAGCTCCATTGAAGTAATAGGAATTTTAACATTGACTTCAATGGAAACATTTCCCTCATATATTTTCAGAGGTAATTGAGCCTAACTTGATGAATAGACCATCTGTATAGTCATGAATTTTAGCCACAGAAAACATTTAGAACTAACAGAAAAGGAAGTTGTAAGATCTTTTTGAAACAGGCTCCACATGGCTGGTATTTCACTGTCACAGGTAATAAGAGAGAACTTGTGATATCTAGAAATAACAGATATGTTTAGTAAAGGAAGTTGAAAAATACTCAGTTCTTCATAGAAAGATTCAACACACTGGTAAAAAAAGAGCATAATTCAATCCCTATAAAGTGCTCTCAATATACATGTGTGTGTCTGTGTAGTTTGGCATGAATTATTGCATGTCTTTTCAAAAAAAATACTCCAGATCTGGAAAAGAATCCCCATTTATTTACAATTCTAAATCAACAGATTATTTATCAACCATATAAATAAAGGCGATTCCACAGCATACCAAGATGCAAATATCTATGGTTTTTTTTACTTCTGTCATTAACTTCTTCATAATATTCAAACATTTATTTGACTTATGGTAATATCTCCCTCCTATGAGGTGCTTATATTTCTATGGGTTTTACTTTAGAATGTAATTTGGCTTTTGTCCATTTTTGTGAGGAACTTTTAATAGGACAATATTATTTTTACAGACATGTTAAATATTAATCCAACCAGCACATAGTTTATGTTATCCCAAAATAGAACTTCCTGAAGGGAACTACTATAGTTTCTTCTGAGAGCATTTTTTTTTTCTGACTTCCCCTAGTAAGGAAGAAAATTTCACGTGAGCATATATTATAGGAAAGTTGTCCTTACTCATAATCTTTTCTTTTCCTTGTCTTGGCTTCTGTTTTTGTCCATCTTGAATAGTTATTGATTTACTGAGTAACATTGCTACCATTTTTTAATTCCTCCATGCAGGCAGGCAAGCTGGTTGCAGCTAGGAAAAAATTATCTGCTTTTCTTTTGTGTCAAGACTCTTCGTGCCATTGTGGTGGGACAGTGGGCTCTTGGCTGCAACTCTAGAAAAAAGCAGGGCAGTACCCAGGTGGCTGCAGAAGAGCCCTCTGGAGCAGTGCAGAGGCAGTCCTGAGCTTTACAAAACCCCATTGAAAAGAGGGGATTCTCTCAGACTGCAGTTGGAGAACACCTGCTAGAGAAAGCAGCTGTAGAAGACAAGGCTGGCACACCAGCAGGAAGGAATTGGTAACGTCACTGAATATTGCATTTAAAGCACTAAGGGGAGCACAGAAGAGCAGCAAAGTGTCCAATATCTAGAAATATCCTAAAAGTGACTGAAGGACCCTTGAGGGATGGGAGAAGAGGGCCTGGAGCTTGGAAGCAGCAGAGAGAAATGAGAGCATTTGATGCCCCCTTTTGCAACTGGGAAGGAGACCCAACACCACTTTCCCCATCCATGCAGGGAAGGGATGGCACAGGCAGTGCTGGCTCTGTGCTGTGTCACATCCGAGCACATCCAGGTGCTGGAGCTGGTCATGGCACCCAGCAGCCTTACAGGCTGTGCCCTTTCACACCATGCTGCTGCTTGCCATCCACTCACAGCTCCTGACTGAGAGACTACTACGGGGTGATCTCAAAGCAGAGAATGCACCTGCATTGGAAGGTTCGTCCTTTGTCTCCTGGTCTGTGTCAGGCAGAGGTAGAGCTGGGTTCTGTAGGATTGCTCCCACCCGGGAGCAGTGCTGTGGTAGGGACTCAGCAGCTGCTCCATCCTTCTGCTGCCAAACCTCCAGTCCATCCAACCATGGCTGTATGCAGTGTTGCACTAAATGTGTGGGGAGCTCTGAATCTTTCCTTCCTTGGGGCTTCTGCTTCTCATGTGTCCCACCAAAAATCAAAATAAAATCCCATGAAACCCATCCTACCATAATAAATCCTTCCTCCCTGTAGGGTCCACCTCTCCTACTGGAGAAGGTAGTTAAAATATGTGTAGTAGTGGATAATATTAAAGGGCTATAATACCCTGTAATTTTGCAATCTTAGTTTTGTAGACTAAATCTGAATGTTGTCAGTTGCAGTGTATTTTTCTGTGAACCTGCTACATTTAAATATGGAGCCAGTAATTTAGAGAGCAGAGTAGATGTTTAGCAGTGCAGGGAAACACACATAACTGACACCTGCTTTAGACAAACCTCACACTCTATGTACAGGCAAAGTTACAAAGGAGACATTTGTTGAGATCTTTGTTTTTATTACATAAACACTTGGACAGGAGAAAAACCTGCCTTGATAGGCTGATTTGGAAATATTTTTAAATATCCTGCAGGCATGTAAATTTTGGAAACTCCAGAGCAAACAGTGGCTTCCGTATTAAACATACAGGAATTGCTGTGTTTAAAAAATATAAAGGCTGTGATACAAATCAGCATGTGCCAGGAAGCTAAAAGTTAGGGTGGTGCTAAAGTCTCCATCTCAGCTTAGGTCCTGGTTGCTCAACACAATGCAGAGAACGACTCTCACTATGTCAGTTGTCTAACAACGATTTCCCCTCAAGTGTTTCTTGCTACCATGAGGGTTTGTGCCCCAAATTCAAAATTATATAAGCAGCTAATTCTGTGTTTATTTCTGTAAAATTTATCTCAATATTAAAGGGTTTGTGCTCTAACTTCAAATTTATATAAGCAGCTATTTCCATGTTTATGTCTGTAAAATGTAACCCAATGTTAAAGTGGAAGTACAGTTTGGTGGTAATATGTATGGAGACATGTCCTGAGAAGGTGTGGTATGCTGGTCATTTCTTAGAGTAACAATTCAACATCTTTGAACTTTTTGCAAACAGATGCTTGAAGACACCATGGAGCTGCTGTGGCTGAAATCCTACTGTAAATATTGTTTTCTCACTGGAGAACATTGCTAGGTTTGCAGTCACAGCTAAGATGTTACTTGGCAATAAAATTGTGATCTGAATTACACTCCAATGTCATTATATCATCTGCAACATCTGTAGTCAGGATATATTTGGCATTTCAAGGTTGGGAGGAGGAAGAAAACATCCTCAATAACACAGCAGTGCTGGTGCTTGGGAAGAGCCACAGGGGAATTAGGTTGCCTCCAAACACGATGCTGCTTTCAAATGCTTATGTGTGGTAGGGAATGGCCTCTGGAAACTATTATTTTAGAAACAACAACACAAAACATCTCTGTTTTGGGGAAACTTAGGACAGTAATTGCAGGATCCATGGAGGAACACAAATAGCAAATCACAGTGATACTGCTGAATGCAAGGGAGCAATGGTTTCAGGTCATGCCCAGCAGGCAGACAAGGCTCCAAGGGGCCTTCAGGGCAGAACTGGGATCATCTGTGCAGGAGGACAATTGTAGAAGAGGTTGTGCCTATATTAGGCTAAAACAAAAACCCCATTCATCTTTTGATATTTTGCCTCTGCTTGCTCCTGTCCTATGTCTGAATCAAAGGAACTAAAAGCCTGGTCCTGTTTCTTCGGATTTATTGCTGCAGTGGGATTTCTTCCTCCTGCAGTCAGAGATAAGATTTTATTTTTGTTTGAGGCTCTTAGATCATAAGGCTGGCTTTGTGCTCATCATTCTGTGTCATTCATGCCTGTTGCTCACTCCATCCTAATGAATAACAAGGAAAAGAGAGTGACTTGTAAGCCTAAACCACCACCGTGACCATGCCTCGTTAGTGATTGCCATTAAGGTATATTGAGTTTTCTCCTGACTAGAGGAAAACAATTATTATCGTGTCATTTACTTAATTTTCCTGATGTTTATTTTGAGTGGCAGCTGCAATATAGATTTTGTAAGGCTCGATTCATTTCTGACCACTATTAGCAAAAGCAGAATAGCAGAAACGTAACAAAAAAAAAGGGGAAGGAATGAGCTGTCAGAGAGTAAAGATGAGAGACTCTTCCCAATCCTCAGCCATGCTGCTGTCAAGCAAAAGTCTGATATATTGCAGATTTTTTAAGAAATTCATCTATAACCCTTGAGGTAGAACATCTCTGAAAGCAGCTTGAGTCACCTAATCCACATATGTTATTCTCTTGGTTTTCCAGGCATACCAGAATTAAAAGCATATTTTATACATATTTTCTACTGAGCCCATTTATTTTTTTCCTTATGATGTTGCTTGGAAGATGCAAGCCTCCAAAGCTGAGAGAGCTGGCAAAACATACCTACAGAGGTGCAAGGATGTTACAGCATGAAGCAGAGAAAATGAGGCTCTGGCATAATAGATAAGGGGAAAAATGAAGATGCTTCTTTCAATTAAGCATACTTTTCACATTATATTTAATGTTTTGCTGCTGGGTAAAATAGCTTAATTACTTCTGATGCTTGTTGACAGCTGCAGAATTGAATCAATGAAGAACAATCTGCTTTCTCAAAGATGCCCAGGTAAAAAGAAGATAAGAAGCAGTGATAGCTCCATTCTTTACAACTATAATTTTTTAGCTGAAACATCAGGCTCTGGGGGATAAAGCAAAAACCAGCTGTTAGTCGTAAATGAATTACTAGGAAAGTTTTGTCACAATTTTTTAATGAACAGCCATTAAGACTGCCACCCTAGCCATGAAGCTTCAAGGACTTTGCCAATCCCAGCTATTTATAACAGTCTCCTTCTCCCAGTGTTCAGCTGTACAATGTTCAACCTTACCTAGCAAATAGAAGTTAGAGCAAAACTCTCAAATAATTAAAATATTAAATGGGAAGAATAGCATAAGAGGATTCTAGGAGGCAATACAGTTGAACTCTTCCTAAAATATAACCATCTTTATTTATGTTATTTTGAGTAAGTGCTTCTCTAGACCCTGTGTAGAAGAGATCAAAGGTGGACATGGCACAGCTGGCTTGCTGCAAAGTGGATTTTCCTAAGTCACCTCTGTGGTAACTCAGTCACATTGCTTCCTTTCCAGTCCCATTTAATTCTCTTACTCTTCAAATACAGTTCTTATGTATATAGAGAATATTAGCTACCTCCTCTTGTGCTTCTTATTTTGGTCTAAATTTTAGCAAGCCAGTCCTGAAGCAAACAGCTGGTCCTTCATGTCAGTCTCTGCCACCTGTTCCTGTCTGAGGGTCTCTTGCACTGTGGTGTCTGACAGCCCTCCTGTAATGAATTCAGCAGAGACCTGCTTATCTGAGAACTGACACGCTGATCTGTTACTGTTCTGCAAAAAGGAGAGTGACTGTTTAGTATATATGTCCTGCATCTCTCCTTTCCCCTAGACTGCAGAGTACTTGAGCATGCTCTTGTTTCTTTCCCTGAAGTCGGAGCCGAGGTAATTCGTAGGGCACAGAGGGAGCACACGCAGAGAAGGTGGTGTGATCCCTGCATTTGGGGTTACTCCATCACACACCTCTGCCACCTGCACTGACCAGCCTCCTAGGGCACTTTGTCTGCAGCACTTTGTGACACTGCTCGAGGGACAGAGCTGCTGCCTCGTGGGGAAGTGCCAGCAGCAAAGCACTGCTGGGCAGCCCTCCTGTCTGTGAGCAATTGTGGCTCTCATGGGGAAGATTTGGCATGAAATTCCTGCCAGTCACCCACCACAATAGGGTATTGGCAGCTCTGCCCACAGAGATGCAGCTGGGTGCAGAGACCTGCATTGTTTCCTTTATCATGGTGTTAAGCAGTCTCAATTAGTATCAGCACGGAGAAAGTCACAGAAACCAGGATAGACATGGATATTGTTCAATATATGCATGTGTGTACATGGTATTTGCATATTTCTTTCATTTCAAGGACTTTAGTACCTTTAACGAGCCTAAATTTACTACAAACTAGTGGTGTTCTTAATCAGACAGTAACTGTGTTTTTTAGCCTGAAGCTCCTTTATTCTTATCACATTCCCTTGTTCTGACACCACGGTAAATTAAGAATAAGAAGGAAAGATGGAAGTAGATATTTGAAATGCATTACCTTGAGTGTATCTTTTTCTCTGTGCAATTTTTCAAAAGCATCACTCTGAAGGTGCACGGGGCAGCCAATAAGCTGAACAGCTGCTTGAAGTAGGATTTAATGTTCGTGGGATTGTCAGAAACAGGCAGTGGCTCATAATGAAAAGACTCAGATTTTGAACTGCATTGTAATCAGATAAATGGCCTCAAATGAAAAACAGGCCTGTGAAGCTGTGCAGTGTTGAGAGTGGCCTAAGTTCTGTGTTCCTATAGCTCTATAATTACTATATATTCTTAAGACTAGCCCTAGTAACATAAGTAATGATCTCCTACCTTTTCTGAATCAAATATCCAGTATAACTGAATTAAAGCTAGAGTTCTATCTCCCATGTGTATTACATATTTTTTAAAGAATTGTATTGACGAGAGCTCAGTAATTTCATAATTATTATCTCTAGCGAACTTATTTCTGTTAGTAGGACTTCATTTTCTCAGATTCATTCAATGTCTTCAACTATTCACTGTGTCCTCATATTTTAATTCTATAAATGGACTGCTAGTCTCTCAGCATGCTCAGTATTTTGAATTTTCAAATAAAGCCCAATAGATTATATTGTACTGAGCCTATTTCCTGTTAATATAAGTATGTAAGCATTTCTTTCTGCATGAAGATTTGTTTGAGAGATTTCTTGTTTGGTAAATACTCTTAGATGGCTTTTGAAATTCATTCCCTTCATGCACAAAATACAAGCATAATATTATAATTATACACACATATAAAATTGAGCAATATATGTAGGAAATACTGCACATTCAAAAGTATGTTGAGCTTCAGTGTTACTAACAGCAACTTTTTTCAATTGTCACCCCAAAAATCTCGAGAGCATTTGCTGATGGGCAGCATGTGGGAAGCAGATTTTCAGCAGCATGTTTTTCTCTTTAGAGTGCTTTGGGGTGTCACTGACTGGCTGGACATTGGCAAATTTGGGATCAGGGCCAGGCAATGCCAGCCCAAGGCTGGGACTCCCCTAAGCCTCAGAGCTGTGGCTGTGCCAAAGGGGGCAGGACAGGAGGTACCAGTGGGTGGCAAGAACCACTGGTGGGTCTCAAGGGTCAACAACAGCACAGACTGCAGAAGCATGCATTTTTCTCTAACTCAGTAAGTTTTCACAATCTGGAGGTTTCACTATTATGATTAAATTTTCATTGATAGTCCTTTTTTCCACTAGACATTTATTTTACTGGCAGAAGGATTTTTTTCCTTCTTCACCTTTACTGGCAAGAAGATGACTTACTCAGAGATATGGCAACAGGACCTGCATTAAGAGAGTTTTTGAGCAACTCCCTTCATAGCAATCATTTTCACTCATGAGTTCTTATCACTCCTGAAATTCACCTGCACTTTCACTACTATCTATTTTGCTGGTGGATCTGAGTTAGGACTCAAGCACTTTGGGCTGTCTCTGTCAAGGGCAGAGCAGCAGGAGGTCCTGCACACTTCAGGGCTGAGTGTCCTTGTGCAGCCACCTGTCCACAGCAGCTGCAGAGACAATCCCTGGGAGCTCAGCTCTGAAATCAGATAAATGATCAAGTGAAGATCTCTAATTTGGGCCTATGGATCCCAGTGCTTGCTTTGTTAGGTGATGGACCATATTGCAAATTTCTGGGACTGCAGCACTGAAGGTGCTCTGGCTGAAAGACAGAGACTATTATTTAAGGTTTATTGCTTAATGTACTGTTTTGGAGAGCTGAAATTGCATTTCCTTCACAGTCTTGTACTTTGGTTGGCTTCATGTCTGTTCAAGGTTTGGTCAGTGCAGCATTGGGGTTCTGTGAGATTACACTTGTAGGTAAACCTAAAGAAGTAAGTATGCATTCTTCTTCCCTGTGCACATACCTTTTTACAACTTTTCTCCTTTCAGCCTGTCAGACAGGGCAATCAAGAATCCAGCTTTACCATCTCATTTGATTATATTCAGCTTGCAAAGGTGTCTGCAATCACAGCAGCAGTCAGTGAAGGCCAGTATATAATGAAAAACTGCTGACTCTGGGTCAGCCCCCTCCAGGTGTCTGAGGCAGGCAAACATCTACTGGTGTTTTTTGGAGGTAGCCCGAAGAGCCAAGAGGAGGCAGGATGTGTTCCAGGGAGGCATTTGTTTCTGTTTTCCAGAACCTGCAGGCCTTGTGGAGTCCCCCAGGGCAGAAAGCCCCCTTCAGTAGAGAGTGCATAAGAGGATGCAGAACTGATAACATCAATAGCAGTGTGGAGGAGCAAGCAAGCCATGCCAGCACAGCAACTTCACTGCACATACATATTGTCTTTGCTGGTAGACAATGCCACAGCTCTTCAGGAGCTCCTTAGGAGTGCAAAGGCCATAAGGAATAGCACTGCTCTGTTTCCAAAGTTCTTTGCCCAGTGTGTCTATAATGGCTGTATTCTTTGGCATGATGAGGTGTGTCTTCACCTCACTCTGGAAATGGTGGGAGCTGGAGGCAGAAGGCTGCATTACCAAAGGCCTGCTGAGTCCAATGAGGTGTGTAATCAAGCATCTGGAATCTCATGTTCGCTGTGTAGTTTTGAACAGAATTTGGTATGCTGTGGGAAAACGTAAAAGAAAACTCCTCCCGTGAAAAAAGAGACACATGGATGATCCACCCTTTTCCCTCTCCCTGGGACTGGTCCAGAGTCAAATCCCAGTTTTCCACCCTAGAGAACATCACAGCTCCTCCCTGGGTGGCTATTCACCTTCTTGATTGTTCTTCATGAATATGTCATCTCCCTTCACCAAATTCCCAGTATTTCTGTAGGCATCTTTCCATTCCAGTATTGTATTTCCAGGCTTCAGTGTTGGGTATATGGTCCTGACTTGGAATTTTCTGTGGAAGTAGTGAGCCCATCTGTGCTCTTTGGGTATTTCTGTTCTTTGCCTAGTGGCTCTGTGAACTGGCACTGTTGACCATGCTGGAGCTGGAACCAGTGGTTTTGCTAAGTCTAAACCTTTATTCCAGAGTGCTCCTGCCCCTTTTTTTGCAATGTCAGACTGCAGTTTCAGCTGTGTCCAAGTCCGAAGTGCTTTCTCTGCAATTGTCAGTCCCGACAGTAGCAGATGACACTTTAAAGAGTCAGCACGCTGAGCAGAAAAGCAAAGCACAGCCACGTCTGTGCACACAGTACCTTGCTGCTTTCACATCTCTCCTGCTTGCTTTCTGAGTCACAGCACTCTGCTCAAGTGGAAATAAAAAGCACTAACAGGAGTCAAGCCAGCAGAGGCAGGCTGGCTGCAGCACAGTGCCTGTTCTCAGCACTGCCTTATGGATCAACAAAAGCACCAGGCAAGCTCCAGCTGCAGATGCTTCACCCTTATCAATGAAATGCAAAGCAAGAAACACTTTATTTAATTTTCCAGATGCAGGGATTAATTAGAAATTTGCAAAGTACTTTGTCTGGTCTAATGGAGTACTCCACAGGTGCAGAGTATGGAAGTGGAATAAATAAAACATACGAAGTCATTTTTCTTAAATAGGGTCACTTCTCTGATCACATCACTCCTTTACACTGATTGTCTGCTTGGCAAGGCAAACACATTCCTCTCTCACATGCTCTGCACTCACTTTGCCCCTTCTGCTAAGCATCTGGTGCAGATAGCTAACCATCAACCATCCTGTGTCTGCTGGAATTCAGATGCCTCAACCTAGTGACTAGTGCAGAAAATGGAATGAGCACCTTGTGGTTCACAGGCATTTGGGGTCAGCAAGCTGCCAAGTCACCGTCTTGGGAAAGCAGAACACCGTGGCTGCTGGTGGGGAGGAGCAGATAATTGCAGGAAGTCAACTAATTCATGCAAAATGAAACTAATCATTAATGGTGGGGTACACAGCCATTCTTCTGCAGTGCTGAACAATTAGTTCTAAGTCATGTTTCAAGGCTAACATGGAACAAGACTTGTGGTCGAGTAGCTGGAGCAGAAAGAATCACTGGGTGAGCTGATTTCCATTCCCTTCCTTGCCCCTCTCCTTCAGCTAAAGCAAGTCTCCCCTCTCAGGCTGTCAGGATAGTGTCATTATTTACTGGTAAGTATGTTGATATTAAAAGCAGAAATTCAAAGGATCAAATCTTGCTAGGGTTTCTGCTCACTAGACATTACTACAGTTCAACTCCTCTGTGCCTGTGCTTGTCCCAGAGAGTGAGAAACCCAGAGACCTTACTCTAAACAGGGACACTACCACCCTGATTGCAGTTTCAGTCAATCTCTGTCCTCATTACTAGTGATAAAAATGCAAAAAAAGGTGAAAGAACTACCTGGAAGCTGGGAGATCCAGAGTATGATCTAGCTTTCCCCCCACACATTTCAGTTCTGCTTTATCTCGTACTTTACTTCTTTAATTGTTGCAAGTGCAGTTCAGTGTGGGGTGCTGCTGCATGGGAGAAATGTTTCCTTCTGACTAATTCCCATTTCCCAGCAATAATGTTCAGAGGAAGAGCTTGGCAAAAGAAGACAGCAAAGACCAAAACAGTCCTGGGCATAGCAGGTTCTCGGTGAGGGAGCAGTGAATGACAGGGAGGATCATGAGCATAAAGAGGGATAAGGTTTGGACACTCGCAAAAAATGAAAACCTTGTTATCCCATCTCAGTGTCTCAACATCCTACATGCTACTACACCCAGCTCAGCTCTCCATATGTTTTTGTGCCTGTGTATGATGCTTCATTCACATTCAGTTTGGGTTTTAAGTGGTTTTCTGTCTTCTTACACGGGAAAAAAATCTTAAATTTAAATCTTCATTTGGCACTTGCATTAGCAAGCACCTGGCACTAACACAAGAAATATGCTGAAAGACACTGATATTTAAGTCACCAACAGGTAAGACATGACAGTGCCTTTCTGCTGGGTGCCTTACTTATAAAGCCACACAAATACTTCCTGGAGAATAAATTATCTAGCTAATTTCCTCTGTTTTCCTGTTCGCAAATTGCTTCTAAGTAGCTCATGTTTCTCTTGAATGCACTTTTGGTAAATACATCAGGCTATGGACAAGCAGTTTATTGTGACTGCTCAGTGTTTAAGACTCAAGCTGGTTTCAATCATTTTAATTTAATACAAAAACTGCTTCTATTTTGTGGATGGATAAAAGTACCACAGAGCCTGGTTTCTGGTGTGAAATCTCATTCCTAGAAGTGCCACATTTGTGTGTGACTATTTAATAATTTTCATTTTAAATAATTTCTTCCATAAAATAATTCTGTTTTAAGAAGCTCAGTGACCTCAGTTTAAAGGCTGTGCAAGCTCCAGTAAACAGTAAGTAAAACTCCCTTGGAGATTCAGGAATGGCTCTTTACCACCAAATCTGTATATTGATCTTCATGGCCTCTTTGGAGGCACTTCAGTGCTCTTTGTAGCTCTCAGGAGCCTCAGTCCAAAACATGAATAACACCAGGCCAGAGCAAACTGAAGGCTGAGACACAGGCCACACATCTCTGGGTGTGGAAAGAGAGTGGGGAGGATGTGATTCCCATGAAGATGGCTAAACCAGCTCTGTCACATTCACAGACTATCCCAGCCCACTGAGAATCTTTGCTGTGCTATTTGGAAAGGGTCCTGCAAAGCAGGCACTGCTTCATTCCAACCTGACCCATGCAGGCTCACAGCAGAGCCTCTCCTGTCTTTCTCTCCCAGGTGTTTACAGAAGAGATCAGTAAGAATATATCTTCAGCTCTCTCCTGCAGAGTTTGTTTTCTCTCCTTACCTTTCTAAGCAGACAAAGCAACAGCTTCAGCTGCCCCAAGGTGCTTGTGGACATACTGCTCTCACAAAAGAACACTAGATAGAAGAAGATATTAAACGGGGCTCCTTCAGGCAGACCATGGCTGAATAGGAAGACCACAAATGATCCCTTTAAAATGTATCATGTGTGGTGTAGGTGCCCTTTTGCCATACAGCTCAACCTCCTCCATAACCATCAGACAGGCATTACAGTGCAAGAAGAGCCTGCTAATTAGCAGACACTGCAGGTGCAAGTGCTCTTGTAGTTGCCCTTGCTGACCTGTCCCATTTACACACACAGCACGTTTAACATCACAGACCTGAGCTGCCCTAGCAAGCAGTGCCAGGTCCTTTTCCACTGGAGTGGAATCCAGTGATGCTCCTGTTCCCTTATCCTACAGGGTACCTAGGACAGCCCTGAAGTGTGAAACTTGGGACTTTAAACCAGCCACATGGAGCAGGACAAGATTTTCTGCAGTGCTTATGTGAGAGGAGGTGTAACTACAGCAGTTGGATATAAACTGATCTGTAGCTTCAGATTCTCACCACAAACTCCCAGAGGTTTTCAGTGATACTTTAGCAATAAACATGTGAGATGTTTAAATTTTTGCTATTTCATGTAACTGTTTGGAAAGCAAATGGTTATAGTGTTAAAAAACATACAGGTTCTAACAATATCTAACCCAGTCATCCCCAAAACGTATTAAACACAGCAACCAATGTCCAAGAATATTTTGGCTAGAATGTAAGACTATGTAAGACTATTCCTTTGAATAAAAACTGAAGTGGCTTTATTGGTATTCGTTAAGCCACTCAGCTGCATTCCACAAACATTTGTGTTTACCAGAATGCTTGTAAAAAGGAAAAAATGTTGTAAACATTCAAGTGAATGTGGATTTATACAAAAACTTTTGCCTTCATAATATTAAAGTAGCCGCCTTAAAATGTCTCCCTTGATTTAGAAGGAATCTACTAAGGGAATAAAAATACTGTATAACACTAATCATCAGTAGTAAAAAAAAAAAAAAAAATCTAAATAACCCCATTGCCTTTGGTGTACTTATTCTGGATTTATAGACATCTGCTGAAACCAGATCTGAGATTTTCTTTTTACAAGCCTCTGTTTTTTTATCTAGAATGGCTCTCAGAGAAAACACTTTGAATCAAGTTCTGTTGTGTTTATTTGTTCTGTGCTTTATAAAACTGTTGAAAATGATTTAATCTGTGCATTATTGTGGGACTGAAGATAATGTATTAATAAGACTTACTAAAATCACATCAAAGAAAATTATGTTATACTGTGAAGTCAGGGAAAAATGCTAATTTATCTCAGAAAATGTCTCATTTCCAGTGAAGTTTGCCAGAATGACAAGTATAGACTGACGTGGTGTGTGAACTTGTATTATTTGCAGCCTCAGCACTTGTCCCTGCACTTTTTCTGTGGGTCCTTGGGTCACCCTAAAGCCACTGGCCTCTGGATCACCCTACTTTCACCCACTGTGATCCCTTCCAGCCTGGGTCAACTGTCTGGAAACCTTACATCTTGCAGGAGCTGTAACTGCAGGACATCTCAGCATTGCTGACTTCCTCAAAAACTGGAGACATATTTTCTAGCCTTTAAGGTATAAAACCAAGATGTCAAAATCTCTGCAAGCCATAGTTCTTGCAGTGGAAAAAAACCTACCCAAGACAGCAGGGAGCCACAGAAACTATTGAGCTTCTTGGTGTGGTGTCTAGTCACCCTAGGGGCAAGGAATCAGCAGTCCAAAAAACTCTGGGAGAATAAACTCAAGCTGTCAGTGACTGACCTGGCTTACATGAGGCTCCCTCAACTGACCCAAACTGCTGGGGAACAGCAGAAGATCCCTTGAAAATGGGGGTGCAGACCAGGAATCCTTAGGAGAAAATTGTCTCCATTTCCTTAATGAAATACAGGCTAAATGTTTCCAGCGCAATCAGCATTTGTCTGAAGCACTTGTTCCACAGGAAATTTAAAAATTCCTTGGGATGGATTTTCTTGATTTGCAATAAGGTTTTTCATTCTGGCAGAGTTTCTTATAAAATGTGGGTATCTCAGTTTGAATTAAAGTATTCCTTTAACAAGCAATTCTGAAAAACAACACGTCCTTTCTTCCTTTCCCCAAATTTCCTTACTCTTTTGTCTGACCACAGACAAATGGTCATTGTTATGCCTCTGCTCCACTTCTAATTTTGTTGTTTCTCTTTGTGATAATGGTATCACAATGTGAAGAAGGAATTGCATAGCAGATTCAGAGATTTTGGCATGAGACAACTTCAAGTCACTTCACAGCACCTTGAGGAAAGTAGCTTATGAGCCTGACTGCAATGAGCAGGTTTGCTTCAGGTGACAGACTACAGACTCTGGCTTCCTCCATGAGAACTCAGAGCATTTGGCCATGAAGTGTACAAAATTTCCACAAGTGTTAAATTTTCATATCTTTACAGACCAGGATACAGGCTGAGGTGTAACATTTAACCCGGGCTCCTTTTCTGGAAAAGTAGGAAAAGAGGAACTGTGGAGGGAAATTGTCAAGAATTTTCTTGTTCAAACACTGGGAGGAGAATAATTGCTCAAATCAGTCATCTTTTGAGAACTACAACATGTGCCTAGGTTATTGCTGGTCAGATGTACTCTCTGGTCCATAAAGATTCCAAAATCCAGAGCTCACTTTCTACATTTTAGGTATGTTGATCACCAAGGGAGATGCTGAAGAAATGCATTCTCTGATCCTGAAGAACAAGACCTGGAATAAATCACTGCACTATTCACTATTTCACCTGGCCAGGGGAAAAACAGCCTGGTTTGAATTTGAACTAAATTATCTATCTGCCTTTCCTGCACTAGTCATTGACCTTGCTTTTGAAAAGACAGTAAGTGTAGAGAGTCAGTTATTCTGAAAGCAAGAGAAAGCTACAAAACAGAACTCTGCAATAATTCTTTTCCCTGAGTTAGAGACTTTCAATTCCTTTATCAAAGTACTTGCAATTCTCATTTCAAAGCCATGGAAATAATAACTAATACTGAGTAAAAATAATTAGATATATTTAATCAAAAGTCAGAAAATGTAGTAAACAGCCATTGGCAATGATATTTCTGATTACTCCACTGTGCCAGAAAAGACAGTTACTCTTCCAGATTTTACATTCCCAAGTGAAAACTGCAGCAAATACAAATTGGGTCAACGAATAGTACATTATGAAGTTTCTTTGGAGAACTTTTAAATCAGATCCTGTAGCATGTGACTGCATCTATGTATTCTTTAGTGGCCAGGACATCTCAGTCAGGAGATTAAGAGAGAAGCCCTGATCTTAACCTCAAGCCATTAACACTTGTTTGATGAACTGAATCATGAGGGTTGGTTGTGCTTTAGTGAGCTGTAAACAAAACCCCTCATGTAAATATTCACTCAGACAAGAAGTAAATTCACTGGGGCTGCATTTATGCCATTTCCACTCACTTGCATGTGTGCTATAGCCACTGCATTTCAGGGTCACCTAAAATGAATATTAAACTTGAAAATTGGTATCATTCTACAGACAACAAGCAGTCACTATTGTAAAGGTATTGTTCTGTCTGACCAATGATTTGGTGAAAACTAGGGTAATTCTATGGTATGTCACAGCAGGGAAACCAGCAATCTTTGAATATTCCAACTTACAAAGAGTTTTTCTGTCTGGGAGCAGTGCTCAGTAAAGCAATCCTATCTGTACTTACCACCACAGAGTCTGTGCACATGGCCTCCATCGGCAAATCATGCTGGAAAGTCTGAGCAAGGCAACCAAGGAAGCAACAGAAGATGTTTCTCATGAGAGAATAGAAATTATCTGTTTTGTTGGCAGTCAGCTATTTCTGATAGAAATCCTGGTAGGACCAAATATTTGAAAAAGATTTGGCTACAGAGAGGAAAGATGTTTTTAGCATCCCTGGGAAGAAGTTTGCCTGGAAAGAATCACAAAGATGGGTATATCTGTTCTTACAGATTAAAACCATGGTCCCAAGCCCCTCAATACCTTTTCTACACTTGTTAAATAATGCACAAGAATTACAGCACTGGGAAGAGGAGAGCATCCCATCCTGAAACCTGTCAGCTGTACACTGTATATGCTAGGAGAAATAGTTTGGGATCAAGAGCTGTTGATCTGCTCTCCAGATATCAAATGCTCTGCTCCTTTTACACATTAAATACTTTGATTTCCTAATTGGGTTAGGAATTATATGGCTGTCAACTAAGGCATGGGACTTTGTCTTTGCATTTCCTATCTTCTCATTTTTAACAGTGTCTTGAACTACTCTTGCTTTCAATGGGAAAAATAACTTACTGGCAAATTTTAGGGAGCAAGACTGAAAGTTAAAAATACCCCAAACAAATAACCACCTACATTTATATATTTCTGCTAGCTATTTGCATTACTGTAATATAAAAGGATAGGAAAATAAGGAAGAAATGGTTGGCTTAATCTAAGCTCCCCACTTGCATCATATCAAGGTTAATCAAAATATCTCAGTAGGGATTCCTTCTATAGTCTGCCCTTATTACCATTTTAGGGTTACTCTGCAGGAGTTCTGCTGTGTTTTTCATCCTTACTCTGAGGCAGAAGTTTTTTCTGTCTCTATGTACAGTACCACTTAATAGATTGAGGATGTAAGGAATTTCCTGGCATGTAAACAGAATAATGTAGTAGAGAGAGTAGATCATTACTTCTAATACATTTCTACTAAATGTATCTTGATTCTTACACCATTTTGATTTCACTCACAATTTTCTGTCTGTTAATTCCTGATTATGTCAGGATTATGTCCTTTTCCATTTCATTATTTTCTCATATTTCTTTCACTTTTCCTTTGACCCTTCATTCCCTCTTGACTCCTTTGTATTTCAATTTCATGCCATGATTTTCTTCTGCCCCTAGTTCCATCATTCCACTCTCCTTTATTATCTTTTTCCTCTGTTTCTTTATGTTGTCCTTTTCTTTGTCCTCATATCCTTAATTTTTTAGCAAATTGCCACATTGTTGTGAATTGCTGGGGAAGATTAGAGATGTGTGTCCTTCGAGGATAGTGGAATTTATCAACAATCAAGTCTACGAATGAAAGCCAGTTTCTATTCAGAAAAAAAAAAAAAGCTGAAAATTTAAAAAAGAGAGAATGATTTGAAGATTGGAAGTCAGCTAGGAGTCAAGGTAATAGGCTCTACTTTGGCTCTACTGCAGGCTTGATGAGTGACCTTGAGCAAATTACCCAACCTACATGTGCCAGGATGAGCAATTTACCTACCTGCTAAAATTACCATAACAATATTTCTGTCTTAGGAGTGCTGCAAAGTTTAATTAAGCTTGGTAAGCACTCAAACATTCTTCATTTAGTAAAATTACCCTCATTATGCATTAACCCACCATGACATTTTTCAGGCAGTAGGTGTCTTATCTTCTCTGTTCTGGAATTGAATATGACAGTATCCTTCAGCTACTTTTAGCCAGTAATTAAATTATTTTGGAAAATATATTAATTGGAGCTGGACTTATAGCAATTTCTTGAAATCTCTAAAATACCTTTGAATATCACAAAACCTCTGAACAAACATGCAGCTGCAGAACTCTTCCATCTCTTCCCCATAACAAATTCCTCAGCTGACTGCATACATTTTCCTGCAACCCACCTTTCCTTAGCATAGGACATGCCTCTCCAAGAGGCTCAGATATTACTTAATTGCTGACACCAATAAACTTGGTGACTCCACGTGGAAAAGGCTTGTCCTATGTAACCTCTTCAAAAATTCCTTTGGACACGATGGGATGCCTCAGCCTCCACACCACACCTATACGACTTTTTCCATGATGGAGTTTCACCCCAGGAGCAAGACAGCAGCCAGCAGCTTTCCACTCTCACTGCAGAGGGCATGAGAGCAGATCATGGGGCTGTGTCACCCAGGCTGGGGTGCCCTGGGGCTTTCGTGCCATGCAGGCAGCAGGGCCACAAAGCTGTGTCACTCAGGCAGCAGGGCCACAGGACTGTGTCACCCAGGCTGTCTGAGGTGGCCAGGAGCCCCCCAGCTCTGTCTCTGTAGCTATTTTGTCAGTAATAATATATTATATAATAAACAAAATTATAATAAAATTTCTTTTCATATGAGAGTCAGGATAGTGGAAGTACTTTGAAACTAGGCTTGATTTCCACACTTTGTCTTGTATAAGCACCTATTCATGGTAATTCAACTACACACATTAGAGAGAGGACTGGATTTTAACACAGCTTTGCACAAGGGTTTTGCACAAATGAAATCCAGTAAAATGTTTTTATCAGAAGTGGATACACTTCTTTTGATTTATTTCTGATACAAATGCAGACTGACATTTTGTTCGTAACTAAACCACACCCCTGAAGATATTTCCAAGTTATTTCTTTCTGCAAAGATCCGGATAAGATCTCATTTCTGAGGCTCTTGGTTGACACGGCTTTCTTACAAATCTCTCCTCCCTGAAAAGAGAAGCTAAAGCCTACTTCTCCTATGCATCTCAAAGGGAAATTCAATACCTTTTTGTCTGACTGTTTATCATTTCTTGCAAATACTCAAATCTATTTCCTTTGGAAAAGTTTGTCTTTGTATGACAGGCATACAAATAGGTTTTATTATAGTTCTCTATTCACTGCTGCAGCTTAGCCTGGAGATAAAAAGGAATTCATTTTCTAGATTTTTCCCAAATGTCAGCTCTATATTATCAGAGTTCTTAACTCAAGAAGAATGGGCAAATGAAAAAAAAATATGAACCAATATATTATATTTGACTTCATGTTAGTGACCAAGAGCCCGAATTTACCCCCCAGTGAACTGAATCAAAGTAGAATCAGGATTGTAAGATTAGACAGAAAAGCACTGAGTCATGTGAATTTAAAGAATAGAAACTTAGTAATCCTGCAATCTTTAAATATTAATCGTGAACTCTTCTCACTGACTTAATCATACTGCCATGTATGCCCTAAAGGTCAGAACTGGATTTTCTTTTCCCTCCTATTTTTTCCTTTAGCAGTCTTTGACATATATATCCAAGATTTTTTTTTTTTAAGAAGACAAACCAAACCAAAAAATTACCTTTATCACACTAGGACATTTCTATCCCTGTAAAGCAAAGCAGCTTCCCATGACAGTAAAGAGTCAGTAGATAATAATTTCCTGGTTGCTCTCTTTCCTATTGTTTTTTGCTGAGACTTGAAGGAAACCAGTAAGTGCAGGAGCCTCTTCAGAATGATTGCTGTAACTACTTCTGTGACCTTGGCCATTACCTGTCAACATGTGAGTTGGTTTTGTAGGACTATTATTCAGCCTTATATAAATAGGACCAGATTCCAATTAATGGCTTTCATGGAGGGTAGCAATGATGGCCTCTCCTATCCTAACCTACCCAGTGGATATTCCTGCTATGGGAAACTTATCCTCACTTTCCAAACTTTCCAAATTTCTCTTTGCAGTAGTTTGCCCACAGCTCAAGATCCTTCTTCAAATTGTGCTGACTGGGAGGTATTCCAACAGTATGATTTGTGGCACCAGCGTGCTTTAGATGTGTCAGCAGCTGCAAAGGTTGTGCTGATTATCTGAGGTAGATAGAAGATGGGTAGAAAGCTTCACACAGTCAATCAAAGTCAAGGTAAATATGTTTAGAAACGGAGTAGCAAAAATAAAGCAAAAAAACGCATTGCCTGGGGATTCGTACTGCATGCTTCCTCCCTCCCAGTGCCTCATCCTCAAGAGCTGGAGGAAGCAAGCAACCCCTGCTGCAGTAAAGGCACACCATGTAGATCAGGCTCCAGGAGCACCTTGTTCCAGACATGGACTGGATGATTATGCAGAATGGGCAGCTCACAAGCTCTGCTCTTGAAAGGACACATAACTTATCTTGTTAAACAACTGTATGCATTGCTGTCTTTGAATGCAAAGGAGATATAAAATGACACTTCCAGGAGAACCTCCTTCTTTTCATCTCACTACTGAGCTCCAGACAAATTGCTTTAACTACAAGTACAAGCTTAGTGTAAGTTTAATTAACTGTAATGGACATGATGTACACAAGCCCTGGCTCTCATGGGGGACTTCAACCACCCCAACATCTGTTGAAAGGACAACATAGCAAGGGACAGGCAAGCCAGGGTGCTTCTGGAATGTGTTCATGATAATTTCCTTCTCCAAGTGGTGGAGAAGCTGATGAGGAGAGGCTTTATGCTGGACTTTGCTCTCACCAACCAGGGGGTGCTAGTGGAGAACATGAAGCTCAAGGGCAGCCTTGGCTGCAGTGATCATGAAAGGGAATCCTTAGGTCCTTGGTGCTGTGAGGAGGGTGCACAGCAATCTCACTTCAGGAGAGAAGACTGTGACATCTTCAGAGATCTGAGCTAGAGTACCATGGGATAAAGCCCTGGCGGGAAGAGGACCCAAGAAAGATGGTTAATATTCAAGGATCACCTGCTCTAAGCCCAGGAGTGAGCTTCCTAACAAAGAAGAGGTCAAAAATAACAGGAGGCCTATGTGGATGAGTAAGGAGTTCCTGGACAAAGCTCAAACACAAAAAGAAAGCCTACAGATGGTGGAAGTAAGAACAGGCAACTTGAAAGGAATGTGAAGAAATTGTCTAAGAAGTCAGGGATTAGGTTAGGAAAACTAAATACCTGATATAATTAAATTTCGCCAGGTATGTCAAGCTTCTATAGGAATGTTTGCAATAAAATAAAAACTAGAGAAAATGTCTGTCTTTTTTTTTTTATATTCAGCAAGCTAGAAGTTTATGAAGTATTCTGTGTTGTCTATGTCTGTTCTATGTTTTGCAGAAAAATGCATTTTGTAGAGTTGTGTCTGTTACCTTTGTTTCTGTATCATCAGAGCTAAAGTAGTTCTGGTTTTATTGTGAGGAAGCAATGGAATTCTTACGTGCTCTCTAAGCTATCTGTGTCCTTTAGTTTCTCTTTCCCCTAAGGATCAGAAATTAGGAAGCAGTGCTCTCAGAGGCTCACAGGTATAGGTGGAAGTTGTCCCACACAGGCACTGTCCTGTTTTGCAAGATCCTGATGACATGTTAGCCCTGGAAAAGGGGCAGGAGGTGCCTCCACATTCTTGGAGAGACAGATGACTAAACAGGCTGAAAGAACCTGAGAAAATCTCTCAGGCCTGCCCCCAAGAAACCTGAAATCCAGGCAACCTGAGATTCTGGGTCATACTGATCTTTGTTTTCTTTTAACTGTACTGAATGTGGTGAATAAGACAGTGCTGCTGGCTAAGAGAGGCATTTTCTGTTGAGTGCCTTTCTTGTATAAACATCACTGTTTGAGCATTCAGACATGTGGCAATACTGCAGTAGAAGACATTTATGCAAGCCTTTGAGTACAGCTGTGTATGTACATACACATGGAGAAATGGGAGGCAGAGAAAGAGGCTTTAAAATATATCCTCCATCATTTTCACTCTTTATGAAGTCTAATTTGTAAAGGATCTTTTAACTATAAGTCATCACTGTAACAAAGTTATGAAATTTTGATCTAGAATAAGCTATGCCTGAATAGCTTCAAGACTAATCTGTGGCTTGAAAATTTTTACTGACCATTAAAAAACTGGTTAATTTTTTCCCCCAAGAAAGTTCCACCATTTTTATCAGTTCTACTACTGAGTAAAGTAAATGTCTCCACTATTTATTCTTAAGGCAGTGTTTGTGATGAAAACATAAACATAAAAACTTAGCTTCTGCATTAAATGTAAAACTCCAGAAGTAAGGCATGATTTTGAAAGCTCAATGAACCCTAATAAGCATTTTATTCTTGCCCTGAGCTGTGCATGAAACCCAAGTACTAACCTGAATTTTGCATTTCAGTAGATGACAGTATCTAAAAGTGTCTAACTCCCTGTTGTGAATCCACCCAGCTAAGGACAGAAAATTTATTGAAAGCCCCTCATTGCATATGATAGAATCTATTTGCCTCATAATTGTAGTCCTGGTTCTATAAAGAGACCCCCAGTAGTTGCTAATTGCATCTAGAAACCTCATTACATTACACCAATTGGATTTTTAATTAGAAATGCAGATGGTAACTCATTTATTACTGTTGTAAGATCCAACTGGGAAAGAAATTTCAATTCGTTTTGGATGCATTCACCTTTTGGATGCTGGAAGAGAATGAGGAATGAGAATGGTAAAACTGTCTTTCAATAAAGATGTATTATTGCACCAAGGCTGAAGGTCACAAGAAGTAAAAAGAAAAAGCATCTGTGAAGCCAGTTTCAGAAAAATGAAGAGCCCTACAAAGAGTTCTGCCAGGATATTCAGCTGGGAAGTTGAAAAGTGAAAAGCTAGCCAAAATGATTTGTGGAGTTGTTAATATTCCCTTCTTCGTTCTTTTGAATGAAGAGAATGAAGGTAAGCATCTCAGCCTAGAGATGAAATTCACTTGTGCCTATATTCCTTTTCTCACTGTACAGAAAAGAAGACCATAATGCCCTTCTTTACACTGACAGCACTATAGAGCCTGTTAAGTCTGTAGAGCTGTGAGCTGATGTGCCCAGTGCCAATCCACATCCTGCTCCTGATCAGGGCAATGCAAGACCCAGCAGTCTCTTGATTGCACAACAGATGGGGTTGCAGTGTTGCACTTCAAGGACTGGTCATGACAACCCAGACCATCAATTTTCTCTGTTTGCCTTGTCCTTTCAGACTATAAATTCTTCAGGAAAGTGGCTTTCACTTTCTATGTGTTTCCTCAGCCTGGAACAAAGCAGTCTTTGACACAGACAGTGAGATCAACCACTACAGCACAGCTCTTCCCTCCGGAGGTTGAAGTGCTTATCCCCTTTTTTTTTGTTCAGCTTCATTTGTTTCGTTTAGAATCATTTGCTCTGTTTCTTCCACTTGTATGCCATCAGGAAAAAGAAAAGTGTTGTTCTTTCACTGTAATGAAGTTTATTTTATTTGAAAATACAATGCCATTAGCTGGTGTCAACCTGAAGAAGCGAGCTCTATCAGCAGTATGGAGATTTGGTACAGCAGCTGAAGTGCTTCCACTACAGACACATTTGTGTGTGTGAATCTCTGTCAAGTGGTCCTAATAATAAGTCTTCTTGCCTGCAAATTGTGTGAGCACAGAGCTAGTCTGAGATTAGAAAAGAGTAACACAGCAACAAGGACACAGATTCCCTTAAAGTCTTCCGCTACCCTCCAGGAAAGTGCAACCTTTCCTCTTCTTGCATTTTTTTCACAGGAATGCTACAATTTCTACTGAGAGTTTGGGTGTTTAAAAATAATTAAAATTAAATTTTATTTCAATTTATAATATGAATTATTAGAATTACAGTTGTGCTTTCAGAAATACTTTTCATTTTTTACAAGTAAATGTCAGAGCCTCTTACACATTATTCTGGATAAGTGAATGGTTGTCGTGTTTCTTTCTATGAAATCAGAAAATTAAATACAGGCATCAGATAAGGAGCTAATCCTGCTACAGCTGGAGAGAGAGCATTTTCTTTTCTCTTTGAGTAAGATGAGAGCAGGAATAGCCTTGCTAGCTTCCAAAGCCAGCATGCTACTTCACAACAGGAAAAGTTGAAAATGCCATATAATATTTAGCTCATTTAATGAATCCTGTCTTAAGATCCTGATGTTAGTTGTTTTAACATGAGCAAATTTAAACCATCCAGCCTGCCTTTTTGTATTATTTTTCCTGTTTTCTTCCCCTAGAAATAAATTAATTAATCCATCTGGTGTAAATCCATCAAATCCACTTGGTGTACAGTTTCACTCCAGCACAGGTACTTGAGGTTTACTGAAAGCAGGTTTACTGCTAAGATATTGTTTCACTGTTCTGATAGGAAAAAAAATGTTTAAAAAAGCCAAATTATGAACTACTGGAACAAAGTCTGTTAGCATGAGCATGGCAGTCTTGCTAAATTTTGACAGATGTATTCACCACACTATTTGTCAGTTGTACTTGAGGTGCTGCAGATCAAGGAGACTCTCCTATGTCCTTGGAGCTCAGAGGTAATCAAGGTAGTGTCAAAGAGTACCAACTGCCATCCAGACCAGCTTGGCAAGGGGAAGAATAAGAGGTGAATGAAAAGCAGGAAGAAAGGAAACCACAGCAAATGGAAGATTGTTCTTTTCTTCTGTTGTATTTTCTATTCCTTTTGTATTGTACAGGGAGGTCAGGGTACAGTGGGATGATCATAGTGGGCTGTGCATAGAAACAGGCTCTTTTCTGTAAGATCCCCACTCCTCTTTGCAGAAGTGACCAGGCAGCGAATGGCTCAGGAGAGCTCCAGAAGAAGTGATTGCCATAGGGTGCATAAAGCTGAATGCTGCCTTGGAGAACTGGGCTGATGCAGCATTCTACTTACAGGCTTATAGATTCCATAATCCTCCTGCAATGAAACCCAGGATGAAATCCCAAGGGGTGTAATGAAAAAAACTGAGATTAATTATTCTGCATTTAAAGAAATAGATTTTAGAATCTTAACAAACACTGAATTACATTTTTATAAAGCTTCTTCCACTTGATAAACAAGCATGTTTACTAGCCTCTGTTGTGAAAACTATGCACCTAGAAGCTGCGTTAGTTAGTTAAGAAGAAAGCTACAGAGTGCAGATAAGTGAGCATTTTTACAGATTTGTCATGCCTGTGGCCTTGATTTCCCAAAAGGGCATCATTACAAAAGACATTGTTCCTCTATGTGCTTGTCACAAATATCATCCTGCATCAACGAAGTCAATCCATCAGCATATCTCTTTCTGTCTGAACAACTTAGCAAAAGTAAGAAAATATTAAGAACAGAAATTGCTATTGAGTGCATACATATGTATTGTTAGCATGTTGTTTTGGGACTGTATATCAGGGTAATTTTGGAGATGTAACAAATCGTAGTGTATTTTAAAAACTCACTGATACACATTGACTTGGGTTACTTAGCTCAGTTGCTACTGTACTCTCTCAGCTACAAAAACTAGAAAAAATGTGAATTAATACCCTTTTGGGGTATCTACCTCCATATATACAAGGCACATAACCACAAGTAGGCAATTATATATGGTCATTTTCTTTACAAGTTTCAACATCAGAATAATTATTTTTAACTTTGAAGGCAAGGATCACCATGGAAACATAATGAGATATGAGAGTGATCTGACTGATTGACAATGTTACAGCAAAAGAAGACTGACATGAAAGGCAAAGATAAAATTCACACTGTTCTAAGGCACATTTTCTCTAGTAGCTGAATCATTTGGTTTCATTTTCAGACACTAATGTTACATGAGATTTTCTTGTCCTTGTTCAAGAGGAAGACACTGCAGGGGTCACATTTCCTCTCTGACACGTTGTCAGTCACAGGGACAGTGAAAGCACTGTTTAGGTAACAGAAGGATAAGACCCAAAAGAAAATATTTATGTCTTTGTTAAGTACAACACTGCTACAAATCTGTGTATTAGTTTGCTCTTATAGAATCATAGAATCGTTAAGGTTGGAAAAGATATCCAAGGTCATCAAGTCTAAACTTTGACTGAACACCACTATGCCAACAAAACTGTAGCAGTAAGTGCCAATTCTTGAATATTTCCAGAAATGATGACACCACCACCTCCTTGAACCGTCTGTTCCAATGCTTAATCACCCTTTCAGTGAAGAAATCCTTCCTGATGTCCAACCTGGATCTCTCCAGCACTGCTTGACACCATTTCCTCTTGTCCTGTCACTTGTTTCCTGGGAGAAGGGACAAACCCAGCCCCCCCCCCCGGCTATGGCCTCCTTCCAGGGATTTGCAGAGTGATCAAGTCCCTCCCAGGCCTCCTTTTCTCCACGATAAACAAGAGCTCCCTCAGCCATTCCTCACAGCACTTGTGCTCCAGACCCTTCCCCAGCTCCATCGCCCTTCTCTGGACACGCTCCACAACCCCTCGATGTCCTTCCTGAATTGAGGGGCCCAGAAAGGGACACAGCACTCAAGGTGTCACCTCACCAGGGCCCAGTACAGGGGGACAATCCCTGCCCTGGTCCTGCTGGCCACACTATTGCTGATCCAGGCCTGAATTCCTTCCTGGCCACCTGGGCTCACTGCTGGCCAGTCCTCTCAATACTAAAGCTAGATTAAATGTTGCCCACATTTCTCTATGGAAAAACAGAAAGTACTTGTAACCTTCAAATGCTTTGCAAATGCATTGTGGTTTTGTCAAGTTTTCAGTGCATGGGAAGGTCAAGAATGGAAAAAGTCCTGGCAGAAAAATTATTTCAGCTGCTCATTTGGAAATAAGCTTCTGTTTTGGAATGTCAAACCATTTCATTTTTTGTTTATAATATAATCACAGCTTTTAAAGTAAATATTCTCATCCATAGTGAATAAAATGTTTCATTCCATCTGAAACTGTATTTTTTATTTCCTTGTTCACATTAAAAAACCCAGCAACTTTTGACTATTTTAAATTAACCTGATCTGACTGCCTTGAACTAGAAATGTAAAGGAAAGAAGTAATTGTTTCCATTTCTTGAAATCTTCATTTCAAGTGCAAACTTCCATTTTCTGCCCTGCTATAAGGTAAACTTATACATTTTATGAAAGAAAATTCTTCCAGTCTCACATGGGAGTTATAACTTAAGAAGATGCCTTAATTTCTGTAAATAACTAAACAGGGGACTAATGCTATTAACCTGCCTGTGATCTGAAATCTTGTAAAGAGGGTTGGTTTTGCCTGTTTGCTCTGAGCTGCCAGTTCAGCCCTTGCTCACTTTGTCCCATGGCTCCCTCTAGCTCATGCCCTTCTGTTCAACTGTTGGCTCCTTCATTCACTACACTTAAAAAAAGTCTCAAGCATATGAGCATATTTTTTTCGTTCCACAATGTTTCCTTTTATATTTATTAGTTGACCTATTTTTACTAAATCTAGTCATTATTCTGGGCACTTTTTCGGCTCCCAAAGCACTGAGTACATGCTAAGTCTTTAAATTGGCCAAGAGCTACAGTTGGCATAGGCAGAAACAAAGTTCAAGAACTCAGTTTTCAGTCCTTGCTCTGTGATTTTAGGCCAAAGAGTCTGATGTAAAGTAGTCACAGGACAACAAAATCATCACTTTTAAGACAGTTCAAGTATGACAGTGATGCAGATGTTAAAATAAGCCCTGACCACAAGGGTCCTTCATGTCATGACCGTTTCTGTTTTTCTCTTTCACAACAAGCAAAGAATAAACTCCCATTACCTCACTGAAAAGCCCATAGGGAGCCAAGCCTGATGTTGTATCAACTGTGGATATTCAGTGGCTTATTTCTGTGGTATGGAGACCTATGGGACAGTGCACATTCTTCCTGTAACAACGCCTTTATCTCATTCTTGGTGTCCAGTCCATCATCATGTGACCAGCATGGAATGCCTTGTAGGGGAAAGGCTCGTGGCTGCTCTGTGTCTGATCCGTGTCCGTTCAGTCAGGAAAGCCAGACAGAGTGCACCCTGTGGACATTGCAATGCAGCCTCTCAGGAGCACAAGTGGCTTTGCTGCTCTCTTAGTAACTGCTGTACCAAAGAAGAACCTAGAGTGGAAATCCTGGGGTAAATTTCGCCTTGGTTCAATGAGAGCAGAGCAGAAAGAGCTGCAGGGTATCTACAAGGCATGTACAAGACAATGGGAAAAGGAGACAAGAAATAAAAATAGGAAAAATAGAAATACCAAGACAAAAACAACTGTATAGTCAAAAAGTATCCTGTGGGAAATATTTATTTACAGAAACTAGGGGAGAAGGTTGGTCATAACCAGTAATGACTGGTCCAATCATCAGCAAACACTGCAAGCTGCCAGCCACTGCAGTAAAATATGTGGAGCAGCTTTGGCTGGGAAAGTCTCCCGGATGTCTCAACCCATGGGTCTCATGTCTCTTCTTCCCCAGAGTTTCTACAAGCAATTTTTAAGGAACAGATTTTAAAATGCAGAGGTACCTGTTACCCAAGAGCTTGATGTTTAAATACACTTAAAGATCTGAGCTTTAGAGGCAGATATTTAAAGCTTTTCTGGCACCTAAAGACTTTCAACAGCACCAAGTTACTTAGTTGCCATTGAAATCAATGGAAGTTCTTGGCTTTTATCCTTAAAATGAGGAAAATAATAGTTTCTAGGTTGCTAGGGTAGCTAGAGGTACGGAGTTCTCCCTTTTGTATAGAAGCAGGCACACTCGATTACGTGTCTGTCCTGTTAATGCTCTCTGCCCTGTTAATAGCTGGCAGCTTTTCCTTTGCCCTCAGGGGTTTGTGAACTCCTTTCTGGGGCAGAGGGTGCCAGGCACACACCCCTCCCTCTTCATGAGCTCAGAGGGGCCCAGATGTGCAGCACAGCAGCAAACAGCCAGTACGGAGTACCTGAGGTTATGTCAGGAGCAGTGATGCCCCAGTTTATGATTTCATATTTATGATTCATATTGGGAACTACTACCATTATAGCAACACAAAGGGACTTGAGATTGCATTAAGGTTTTTTGTTCCCAGTGGCTGGTGTCACCCATATTGATGCACAAATTAAAAGTAACTGATGGTTATTGAAAAATCTCTGGGAGACATTTGGTAAGTTGATTAAAGAGGAACTCTGAGGGTTATTTTCAAAACATGACCTCTGGGCATGAAATTTCCTTGCATTCTCAATGGTAAAAAATCATGAGGAGATTTCTTGCTACAGCTGTGTTGTGGTCCTGTAGGCTGGCATCTTCTCAAATTCTGAACAGTGGTGCTACAGCTTGGTGAATTAAGATTTTATATAAGACATGTTTCCAACTGGCATTTATGACCAACAGCGTTTTACAGATTTATGGGAAAAGAAGAAAATTATTAGCATGAAGTTTGTTTGGATGTCTATTTATATAGATAAACCTGAGTCTTTCAGGAGCTTGCCTGCTGCCAGAATGAAAGAAGGAATGTGAGTTAGAGCTTCTAACAGTCATTGATCCCCCAAATCACAATTTTCCCTCAGGGAATATTTTCAGCCTGAAAACAGAATATCTACTGAAAATGCCACACTGATATTAGCTCAGTACTGCACTGATTTATTCATCAGTAGCGTACTACAGAAAGTAAACAGCTACTATATTATGAATTAATTATATATCCTAAAGTGGATTATTGTTATTGTCGTGGTAGGTAAGAGTAATTACATAACTACTGATTGTGTGTTTATGTGTAATAGGCTACATATTTGTTCTGTTTCAAAAATCCTAGTATTTTTAGTGGAAATATCTAGTAACATCTCCAATGTTAAATGAGCAACGGTTTTCAACCGAAGTAGCATAGATTTAGATCAGATACAAGGAAGAAAGCTTTAACAATGAGGGTGGTGGAATACTGGAACATGTAGAGAAGTGTTCAGTGTTCAGAGTCAGGCTGGATGGGACTTTAAGCAATCTGGTCTGTTGTAAGGTGTCCCTGCCCGTGGCAGGGGATTGAAACTTGATGATCTTTAAAGGTCCCTTCCAACCCAAAACATTCTATCCCTCTATGATTGTAATGGATGAAATTTCATGTATAATAGAAATAAGAGGAAAAGCAAAGAGCCCTGACTCTAGAAGTTAACTAAGAATACAAGAGCAGAGCATGTGGAAGCCAGCAGTATCACTGGGACAGTATTCTTAGCAGGATATACATGACATAAGCTGATGCAAAAAGGTTTTGAATGTTTTCTCTTGCCAGGGATATCAGATTAATTCAGTGACAGTAAATAAAATATGTGTAACTATCTAGACTGTTGTTTCATGAATCAGTATCAACAGCAGAAAAGTCTGCTGATTGTCAGACAATTTCATCCTGCTTTGATGTGCCTGGCTATACATAGAAGAAGTATATTAACAAAAGAAACCTCAGAGATAAATGCTCAGATGAAACACCCAAACATCTCATGCAACAACGAGTAATCACTTTTTCTTGATACAAGTACAATGACTTTAGCTGAATTCTGTCCTTAAGCTTATGTAACAGGATAAATTAGTGATAAATTAGATAAACTAGGATAAATTAGATAAATTGTGATCCTGTCCCTCTATTAGCAACACTGTAGTTTCCAACAATTTGTCCTGGGACAAAGGGAAGTATTGTAAAGTTGACTTCCCTCCAATCCCACACTGCTTTCACTGGGAAGGAGTTACATTGGATGTCGAGTGATCCAGCACACCCTCTAAACAGTTTGTCACTGGCTTTACAAATATTCTCCACATCTGGCTCTTGGCACCAAAAGATGTCAAAGAACTCTGATGGGTCAGTTTGAGCTACATCTCACCTAATTTGCAAAATCTTCTATGGAGAAGTAGTGAAAGGCATGTTCTTGATCTGACAGATGTGCCTTCTACAGCAGCAGAGAAACAGTTATGCTAGGATGTAGCAGGTGTGCCAGACTCCAGCTCCTGATTGTTCCTCCTGAATGTCTTAGTGCTGAGTATAAATTTTCTACCGCATTTTTACTGACACCATCCCACCAAGATGTCACTGTGTGGCATTGACTCTTTATTGTCTTCCCTTTGGCTCTGACCTAACTATTCTTTCTCAGAGGGTTCATGGGAAATTCTGGTGAACTAGTTGGAAATAGGCCCTGATACTACTGCAGCACTAGCCAGAGCTTCTTGGCCACCAATGGATTGGCCAGCATTGTTCAAAGTACCCTTGTTGCTGTCCCAGCTTCTGTTTTTGACCCTTAGATCCTCTGCTCCTTTAATCTCTTAATGCCATTTTTCATTCTTAGAATAATTTGGTGGTTTCCCTGCTCTCTTTTTCTCTAACTGCTCCCTCATAAAGAAAAGCTTGCACTTGGTTAGCAACATTTCAATGATTATCTGTAAAAGGGAAAACCAGAAGAAACGCCATTCATAAGCAAATGCTTAGATAAGAGTGAGAGCAGAACAAACATGTGACACCTTCCCTCTAATACTCTCCTCATTTACATCACTTTTCAGATAGGGGGACCTTCTAACTTGTTTTTATTTCAATAATTAGAAACACACAGCTGGACTCGCTAATTTTCACATATCTTTCAAGTCTTCCCTTGCACATAAAAAGATTTCTTGCATCCACAACATCCCTAGCAAGGAGTTCCACAGATCTGCATCTAGTTTTTGTGTAAACAGTCAGGTCCTATTTCTTGCTGTGAACCTGGCTCCCATTAATCACATTTTTAGCCCTATTTCTAGAATGTAAAGAGACAGTGAAGAGTTAAACATTTTCTTGGCAGTGATTTGGTAAATCTCACTTATATTTTTCACAAAAGTTGCTATTTCTTCATAAGGAAGTTTCAACAAAATCAGTTGTTCCTTTTATGGGAGTTTTCTGTACCTTTGATTATATTTGTTGCCTTCCTCTTACCCTCTACAGTCCTCTTAACTCCGTTCTTCTGACATGAATGTTTATGTTTTCTTAACTACTATAAAGCACTGAACAGATGCTTATATGGAACTGTCAATCATAATACCAAAATCTAGTTATTCCTAAAAGCAATGGTCAACCTAGACCCCTTGTATGAGTTAGAATTGCTTTTTTCTCCATGCTAATCACATTACACTTATGCATACTGAATTTCATCTGGCCTTTTATTGCTCAGGTCCCTTGGGTTTTCATTTTTTTTGCAGCTCACCAGGCTGTGCTCGTCCTAAATATTTTGAATAGTTGTGCATCATCAGCAATCTTTGTCCCTTTGTTGTTGAATCCTTTTTCCAAATCATGCATGAACAATTTGAATAGCACAGATCTCTCCACTGATAACACCACTCTGTCACAAGTGATGGCCATTTATTAATCCCTTCCATCTCCTGTGTCTTGGAAAATTATTCGTTCCAGGACCTTTCCATTTATGCAAATGATCACAAAGCAGATACAAGGATTGGTGGAATTAATTGAAAAAATATGTAACTCTTGCAGAAAAGTACATGAAGAAGAGTAGTCTTCGTGTGCTCTCAGTCCAGAAAGTTGACTGTATCCTGGGCTGCATCAGAAGAAGAGTGACCAGCAGGTTGAGGGAGGTGATTCTTCTCTTATACTCCACTTTGGTGAGGCCCCAGCTGGAGTTCTGGGTCCTGCTCTGGGATCCCCAGCACTGGAAGATCATGGACCTCTTGGAGTGAGTCCAGAAGAGGGTCAAAAAAGTCGTTGAAAGGCTGAGAGGGTCATGGTTGTCCAGCCTGGAGAAGAGAAGGCTCCAGGGAGACCTTATTACAGCCCTTCAATAATCGCCCCCCTCAAAGGGGGCTTATTTGAAAGATAGAGATAAACTTTTTAGTAGGGCCTGTAGCATTAGAACAAGGGGTAATGGCTTCAGACTGTAAGAGGGTAGATTCAGATTCGACATAAGGTAGAATTCTTTTCTAATGAGGGTGGTTTTACACTGGCACATGTTGCCTGGAGAGGTTGTGCGTGCCCCATCCCTGAAAACATTCAAGGTCAGATTGAACAGAGCTCTGAGCACCCTGATCGAGTTCAACATATCCCTGTTCATTGCAAGGGGGTTGTACTAGAGGACTTCTAAAGATCTCTTCTGAACCAATCTATTATTTTACAAGAAAGAAATGGCTTTGAAAATTGCTGTTTGTCTTCTTTCACTTGACTATCTGAACACACAAACCAAAAACACCTTCCATTTTCTCAACTGTTTGTATCAAAGCCAGTTCAATTGGGAATAAAATGTTATAGTTTTGTGGATGTAGAGAGAAATTGAGTGCAACAGAGGACAAACTCTTTTTTATGAAGTCTGCCTTAATCAACACTTACTTGAAAAAAAAAGAAAATAAACAAGTAGACCTCTACATATTAAAGAAACAAGTACTTCTCAAAAGGTTCTTCCAATATTAAAATCTCTTCTCACAAGAGACTTATGGAGACATTCATTTCCAAGACTGACACTGATACACAGTGAGCAGCTAATACACAATAAAATGTGAAAAGACACATTTATCAGAAACTGACATCAAGGACTGTGTTTTTAAATAGTCCATAGAACCTGAAATTCAAGCAGCAATTCAAGTTGTTCGTAAGTGGTTCTAGGACTACAGAAAAGCTCTCCTTGACTTCTATCACTGCTATAGAAACAAACTTGAATGAGTTTGAGGCAGCCCAAATATAACAACTATGAATATAGCAAACTCATTTCAAACTGCTTTAGAACCATGCAACAAAATAAGTTTTGTTTATTTTTTTTTTTAATCTAAAAAGTACCCAAAAATAATAGGTGGAAAGATAAGTGTTTGAAATACTTGTGGCAAGGTGAGTTGCACACTTCTGCAGAGGTAAAATGATGCCCTCTGACGGACAGGTTCTGTCTATACAGTCAAGCCTGTCGCATTTAGGTGTCCAGATTTTCTTGAGTATTTAAATACACTCATACTTCCTTTCTTTTCTGAACAAGATGTAGTGGATAGTTTTGCTGTGTTTTTCTCAGATCCTCAAAACAGTCTCACAAGACTGTTGGAGCTGTGGCTATTTGAGACCCCCACTTCATTTTTCCCTAGGATAAGGAGCTGTGATATCTGTTACAGAGAACTGCAACTCACACTGCAAGTCAAAGACTAAAGACGTGTAACCAAGCTTAGGCCAATAAATCCATACTCTCATGATTTGTTATAAATTTGTACTCTAGTGGCTCTCCACCCAAGCTTGGTGTATTCACAGATTTACTAAGTATCAGTCCACTCTCTGTTAGCAACAGATATTTGAAGGTAAAAAAAGTATTTATTGTTCAAAATCTCCCCAGCCCAAAGTTAAAGAAACTCAAGTCACAGAAATTCAATTTAAAATGTAGACAGAGATTTGCACTCACAGGTATCCAAAAAAGTAACTATTTCCCAGGTTTGATGTCTACATTCATTTCTTTGTATGCAGTCTAAATTTGTTACATACCAGACATTTTTTAGAATGTGTTTACAATCAATTCTTTATATATTTAGTGGGAGTATATTACTGCCAAATGGTTGTGAGCTTCCAGGCAGTAGTACTACAAAGGTTTTGTGTCTGCCTTCAGGAGGAGAGAACAATCTCAAAAGATTCACCTATCACCAGGACAAGCAAGAGAAAAGGAGTTTGATATTTCCAGTGTCTCTGCCTGAAATCATCAGGAACTTTTATATCTGAATCCCAAACTCAAAGTACCAAGAATGAGGGCAGTAAAGAAAACAGGATTCAGAAGGTGGTGGGGCTTCCTAGGAAGGCATGGCCCCATCCTGGTGGACAGGATACCAGGCAAGGCTTACATTTCAAATCTAGGGTAACCCTAAGGTTACACAGATGCTCTCAACACTAAATGCTCTCAACTATCTACATGGCAGCAGGCCAAAATCTCAGGAACCTAGGTAAGAGATGATGAGTAAAAAGTATTTAGTACGAGTAAATTACATTGTTTCCTGCACCTCTGAGCTTTGTTTCCAATCTAAAGTCTAGCTAGCATGTGTCATCTTTGCTGTACTGTTGAGCTTGTCTAGTGCTCAAAGCAAGATGAATGACAGAAGTGCATCTCCCAGAAGGTAGTGCACCCAAAGAAGTGTGGATACACAGACTCCCTAGCCCATACCCAGAGAAATTCTGAGGAAGGAGGTTGTACTGAGACTGCTTTCTGCCAGGTTGCACTGCCAAAAGCCACGCTGTGGGAAGGCAGAAACTGGTGATTGTTATACATAGAAGAGATGCTGAGGGATGCTCCATGACTCAAGGGTATCTCTAAATGCAGACTAACACAAAACCCAAGAGTTGTCCCTAATCAACAAAACTGGAAAGCCCTCTGGTATTGTTGATTGCAGAGCTTGCAAGGCAGTCAGGAAAAGAGGTACCCCCAGAGGTGCTTCTAGAAAGCAATATTGAGAAAAAATAAATACACTGGTGCTCAGCCAAGAAAAATAATTTCTGTACATCACAGAAACATAATTCAAAACATGCCATGAAAGAAATTCTGTCTAGAAGGCAAGTAAATATTATGTTATGTATTAGAACAGTGTTATTATAGACTAAATAGCAAAGCTGATGTTTGAAAATTGGAAGAAGAAATAACCCCCTCCAATTTGTTTGCTTTTAAAATCAGAGATAGATTTGATAGAATCTGATGGCATCAAAGAACTATTTAACAATAGAAAATCTTCTCTTATCTATCTGCAAAGATCCACATCCTAAAACAGAATTTGAATATTCTAGGCATGCACATGCTAATGAACAGATATGCAGTCTCAGAAAGTTGAGGTACAGTTTTCCAATTTAATCTTGCTGACTTGGAACGGCTCAGAGAAGGAAAAGGTTTTCTTTCATAACCATTACTTTGTATTTGCACAGAATAAACAGGTGCAATATTGACAGGACAAACTAGAAAGCAGGTGTTTTAATTAAAACATCCATAGGAAGGATCATTTGCAATGTCTCAACAACCACAATTAACTGTTCTCTGTGTCTCAGTCTTGATGGAGCTCATTTAGAAGGCATCAGAACATTTAGAAAATTATGTGAGTCAAGTGTTTTATATCCCCTACCTTGTAGGGTTACTGCAGGATATTCATTCTGCCTCCAACATAGCTTAAGTCAACATTAGAAAGCTGCTGCACTTTAGCCATAGAGTTAATTGTCCTCATTTGCATTCAGGAGTTATTCATTATGCAAAGATCCGAACATTAAGCAGACCTCCCTGTGGTGGGTAGGTAGTGTATAGTTTTGTGGAGGCTCCCTACACACAGAAGAAAATCTCCCTCGAGGTGTGGGTCCATGAAGGTATTCTACACCCATGTCCGGGATGCTGCCCACAAACCAGTGTGATCTTCACAGCCTGTGGGTCTGGAAGGTCCCTCAGTGCTGGTTCTGTGTTGGGCTGTTTAGGATTTCTCCAAGGCTGTAGCAAAAGGGGGAGGGAATAGTCTGGTTCTGAGGACCTCACAGAAGAATTGTGGCTCTTCCTTACACTCCAAGCATGGCTAATGGTGCTGTGTGGACATGGACTTCTGCCTGCCAAGAAACACAGGCAAAGAAGGTATTTTAAAACGACCTACAATAAAAGGAAAAATTATCATTATTCTAATGTTACAAAAGGTAAGAGTTTTTCCAACTGTACTTTTGCTCAAAGTATTCACTCTTTCAGTTGGTCCCAATTCAACTTGTAGCAAACAGGATTCCATGCCACAAAAACACCATCACAAATACAATTCTAGTACAGACAAATTACCATGAAGACTGAAATAGTAACACTTTCTGAACATCGCACTTTTATTAAATAGCTAATTCTGACAACACTCTGTGACAGCAAAACAGTCATGGAAAGAGAGCCTGTAAGATTTAAAAGCTATCCCTGATGAGAATCGAGACTTTGAATTCAGATTGATGAATGGGGACATTTTGCCTTGAGATTCCGCGGCCGTTCAGCCATGAACTCTCCACTATGCCATCTCTTAGGGATGGCGTACTCTCATCTCTGATGCAAGGAAAGGTCAGCTCTCAGTGAAGCAGCAGATGAACTCCAGCTGTTTACAAGATGATGTGTAATAAATATGATGTCAATAAACTGACATTCAGTTTTTTATTTTACTGGATGTGTCAGGGTAGCACTGGTAGCAATCCAGCAACTATTACCCAGGCTGGAGATTCTTGCAGGTAGTAGGGGTAGCTGGAGACAGCACCATCATAGCTGCCCCAAAGGCACTTACTGCAAAGCAAATTCTGTAAACCAGGCTTTCATAGCTGGCCCTATGGCTCATCAGATGGGAATAAATACCCGGAAAAGTTATCATCTGCCAGCTTAGTGATTCTGGTGGCATGAGGGGTGTCAGAACTTGGGAGGTTATTCTTGTAAGGTGACCACCAGGGTTTCAACTTTCCCCACACTTCCAGTAGGAGGCCAAATAGGAACAGAAACCTCATGATCACCATGCCATGCTCTGCAGTCCTTTTTGCGAATTAAAATTTCTAACAATCATGTATCTTGCTGCAGCCAATTAGAATCTGATTTTTCTGACATAGTTATCACCTGCACTTCCCAATGGCTTCAGCTATCCTTTAGGCAGATTAAATATTCTTCGTACAAGAAAAGGGTATTATAACTAAGTTAAAATGTTTGGACATAGAATCTTTTTCTTAAAAAAAAATAAACTGCATCATATTTTTTCTATTGAAAAAGCAGTAACATTCAGCTCTGAACCTTTTTATCCAGAATATTTGATTTTTTCACCAAAAAATCCAAGCTCTCTGTGGGGTAACTTCTCTGGATTTTATAACCAGATCTGATTATCTGATGCCTGCCTTTTCTGAACATGTAGTATATTCTTTGAACTCTTTTTTCCTATAATTATTTCTATTACACTTTATATGATTTTCCTTGTGGGTGCTTTCTACTATCAAGTTCTCAGCACCATGATGCTCATCTTGTCCTCATTCCAGTGCTGAGGTCTTTGTCAGAGACTTCCACAAGAAGAGCCTTTCATGTAGCTCACACATTTGTTACCCTCTAAATCCCACTTTTCTGCTTTTTTTTCAAGCCATTGCTGCCTCATTATCCCTTTCAGCTGTAAAGTTTGCAAGGTTCCCCTTCCTATTAGAACAGTGCCTCCTGGATTACTCCACCCTCCTAAATCAAATTGTGTGATTTCCCTCATTTTTCCATCATGGATATTTGTCAACAATCACCAGCATGTGAAGTGACATATGGACCAGAAACAAGCACACTCTCAGTGTAAGGCTGTAATCTTATAGACATGTCGTATTTATCATTTGGTAATGAGCTTGTGTCTTGAATTCAATGGGACAATTCATGTATATAAAGTTGCTTCCCCATGCAACAGTTTGCAAGATTCTAACCTAAATAAAGGAATTATTGATTATTTGCAGCAGAATCACAACATGACAATTTGCTGAAGCCAGCTCTTTGTCCTTGCATATTTCTTCCTGTCCCATCTACCAGCATCTCATTACACCTACTCTGAACTCACTTCTCCTTTTGCACGTTGGCTTACAGCTTCTGTGGGACTTCTGTGAGTTATTCAGGTGCATATCTAGGGCACAGGGAAACATTTCCAGCAGCTTGGAGGCACCTCCCCTTTTTTGTCCTCCAATATATTTGAGAACTTTCTGAACACTCTATAAATACTGACAAAGAGACAAGAACAGGTCTCAGACTATACAAGCTCCATATATTTTCAAACCATATATGCATAAGCTCAGTATATGCCAAAGTAATATACATTAAGGATATGCCTAAGCGATGTCTTTTGAATGTATGTGTTTCTTCATTTTGTCTGTTTCTCTGAGATTTTCCATCCAAAAATGCTGCTCAGGAAGGTGAAATAAGATCTTATTTATTCCTTATTAATATTGGAGAAATTTAATTTGAAATTGCAGATCTGTGAGATACACCAGCAAGCACTTACATGATCAAGTTGCACCTTATGATGTCAATTTAGCCTTTAGATGTCTACTTTGCTTCATATGCATATCTGATACTGCTAGGAGACAATTCTTTGTTAAGATTTGTGCTTTAATGACAGTGCCCAGATAGCAAGCACAGGCAATGTATATTGTTAACACCATTCAGTGAATGATCAACCACATGCAGAAAAAATTTTCTGTTGAAGACAGGCTGAGAGGGCTGGGGTTGTTCATCCCATAGAAGAGAAAACCCAGGGAAAATTCATTGAGGCCTTCAGTACTTGAAGGGGGCTTATAAGAGAGTTGGGGGAAAGCTTTTTAATGGGCCCTGTAGCAATAGGACAAAGGGTAATGGTGTTAAAATAAAAGAGGTTAGATTCACTAGACATATAGAAGAAATCTTTTACACAAACTGTGATGAGATACTGGCACAGATTCCCCAGGGAGGTGGTAGATGACAACATTCAAGGTCACTGATCTAGTTGAAGATGTCCCTATTAATTGCAGGGGGTTGGACTACATTTTCTTCAGAGGTTCCTCCTAATCAAAATCATTTTATGCTTCTATTCTATGAAAATGAGAGAAGGAAACAGAGGATATTGTATTCATGTGCATGTCTGTGTACGTGTACTTCAGAACTTCAAATAAATAGTCTAATTCAAAAGGTAAATAATTAAATAAAATATCTTCAAGTGCACATTTTTTTTAATGTAGACTAAGCATTCTTTCATTGAGAGAAGAGCTCAGTACAAGGATCTTTTAAAGCACCCTTGACACAGCTGTCCTTGTCACAGTGTTTCTTTTATCCTTAACTTCCCTGCATAAAAGGCAAAACATCTGCTTATGGATGTTTCATCAATGATGACACCTCTAACTATTGGCAATTACTCTTTTTCCAGTCCATAACTGTTTGGCATTTATTTTAAAGGTGACAACCTTAGAAAAGACAAAAATTACTGATCTTTTGAGCAGGCTCCAAATGTCACATCATGAAAGATGTTGTTTTATCATCAACATATGGCATCTGTCTGGGCTCCTTAAGGAAGTCTGTAGCTGGAAAATAAATGTTCTCTAAGCAGGATCTTTGCAACTCCAGCTTTTAGGCAGCTTTGACTGAAACACCATTCTGAACATTATTTACCTTCAACTTAATTTGATCCTCAGGAATTTACACATAGTTTAAAGTTTCAGAATAAATTCCTCAACCAACTCCTCATTAAATTTACTTGAAGGGTTCTTTTATGATTAAAACAAGCTGGTTCCCAGAAGACTGTATCTGCACAAATGTACACATTAGTCTTTAAGACTACCCACATCCTGATACTGTGGTTGTTTGTGCTTTTTAATGAAGAGTGAACTCCACAATGTATTTGCTGTACCAAGAATTAGGTATTTTCAGTATGCTAGCAGATAAGGAATTTGTTTGAGCCTTTATTAGGGCCATTTAAATTTGAATTCTGTTTTGTCAAAAAACAATTTTTTTTTCCTGAAGAAATTATAGTTTTAGTTGTTAAAGAAACAGGGGCAAAAGAGCAGCTGAACTGTGTGGTGATGGATGCTATGGCAACTAGAGAAGGTATGAAAAATGCTTTCAAACAGAGTATTTAAGTTAGAAAAATTATAACAATGGAAAGCTAATTAGAAATTTAAGTAGACATCTTTGATTCCAGAAGTGAAGGGCTCCGGAATGCTAGCAGCTGATATTGCTACAGTTTATGTGAAAGTGCTTTCAATTTATTATTGGTTGGTTCACTGCAACTCAAGATATACAAATTTAAATACATGCAAGATTTTTGACAGTTTCTTCCAGGGTAAATTCAGACTTCTGTAGCAAAAAAAGTCTGCCAGGAAAAGAGGCTGTGGCAATGCAAAGAAGCAATCAGCCAGCCACAGCCACACCATTCTTGGTGAGCCAACTCGTGAATAAAGCTGGCACCGCTTTCAGGGAAGAGCCATGAGCATGAATGTTGAGAAATGGTGACTTAAATGTGTTCTAGTAAATGTAGCCTCGAAATTTTCTAACTTAGAAATACATCTCTAGGTCTGGATAGTCAAATTTTGTGTAACAACATAGCTCATTCACCTTCTATGTCTTCTCCAAGCACAAGTGAAACTTTAACTTCCCAGTTAAACTCAGGAACTAGGCCTCAGCCCCCGTTATATGACATGGCCTCTTGTGTTTTTTTCAGAAGAATTTGCTTGCTTCTGGAGAAACATACAACCCCTCTATACCTCCTATGATGCACATACATTTGCATTCTTGGATCCCTTTGGTGCTTGATTTCCAGCATGTGTTGGGGAGCTATCCTGAGCTGATGTCCAGTCCAGGCATCTTGCAAATAATACAAATCTCCTCTACAGAACAAGGGTATATGAGTCAGTATTATTATAATATTTTTTATATTCCTGTGAAAGAAAGAGAAATAATTAATTTCTGTTTTGAAGATTTAAAAAAAAAAGACGAGGAAAAAGTAAGTTCTATTGGTTTCTATGGCAGAAACCCACAACACTACTTCCTAGGCCATAAAAGCCACATCTACAGGCTCACTGTGCTTTTGATCTGTGTATGTCCATCAAAGCCTCACACACGGAGTGTGGCATGGAGACAACAGCTCCTCTTTGCACAGACAGTGCCACCAGCACACACACATACACACACACACCTCCAGATTTCTGGGTTTTGTTGCATGATGACATACTCCATTCTCATTGCAGTTCAAGGTATAGCAATTTGCACAATCAGGCTGCTTTGGCATTTGAGAAGCTTAAGTTTGGCTACAGATTATGAGAGTGCCCAGAAACCAAAGGGACACATCTGAGAAACAGCTCCACTTCCAGTTCATGTTGAGTGATGAGGGACTGGGATGCTACTTTTAACAGAAACCTTAGAAAATACAAGAAATTCTGCTCATCCAGACTCATTTCCTGATCTGTCAGGATACTGGATGCAGTGCCATGAGAATGCAGGAAGCCAGCAAGGGTCCAATGCTGTCTCTGAGATGAAAAGTTGCCCTGGAGCCTGTTATGAGGGGAAGCCTGGGGAAAAGCCACCTGGGTGACTCTGGGCATTGCCAGGTCCAGCACAGCTCTCTGTGCCCAGGCTGCTCAGCCCAAACTGGCCTTGGTGTCTGTAACACACTCAGCAGCACCCACAAAAGCAGGTATATGAGATACATGCTGCCATCCTGAATGCCCCTAGGGCTTCACATGGTAGGGAGCCAGCCACAGTACCCCTGGCATGTGTGGTCCATAGATGTAGATAACTGCAGACAACCGACATAAAAGGGAGGGCTGGTTGCTATGCTCTAGCCTAAGCAGTCTGCATCTACAGTGGATTGGGAGGAATCGATCAGTAGGTCATGGAATGTATTTTTACCTTTGCTATAAGGCTCTAAGACCCTCATTACTTCTAGGTTACAGTGAGTTAGTTCTCAGTGGTCCTGCAATTTTATAGCAATCACATCCCATAACATGCAGAAGCACAACCCAGAGCAGATCAGCCTTACAAAGATGTTTGCTATGCTGGCTGAAATATTTGCTTGTTCACATAAAAGTCACAAGGAACTGGTCTATAGTCAACATCTCAACAACAACAAATCACTAGAGTGTTTTTGCAGCGTCCATGTAACTGCATCAAATTTGGCCTAATATAAAAGACCATGGAATAGAAACAGGTTTCTACATACATCACAAGCCCCCATAAATCAAATGCTGACCTTTTGCTTTCACAACATCAGAGACTATTTTTTTAAAGTAGCCTCAGCAGATACTTTATTTCTGAATAAAATAAATGTTATTTTAATTCTGCTCCCCAGGGCAGTTGACATGACAGTGAATGAAGCTGAATAATTAAAATGGCCTTCCCAATAAGAAGATGTAGGTGAGAGATGAAAAAACAACTCCTGACCATGTCCTTCACAGAAAGTACATAAGAGTTCAGTAAATTGATCCTCGTTTCTTAAAACAGCAACTTGATTTTTAGTAGCAAATGGCTTTAAACCAGCCTTTCAATTTGTGTTTGCAGTGGCTCAGGAGTATGGAATGAAAGCCAGCTGAGAACCTTTGCTTTTCTGTTGCCTCATGGCTTTTACCACGGCAGCTGTACAGAACAAGTCTGTCTCACGGTGCTGAGAAAATGCTGCTTGATAGTTTTGGTTTTCTTGGGTACCATCCTGATGATCTGACTTCTTTTGCAGTTCAGCCTGAAGCAGAAGACCCTGAGTATATTAATTACACTGGCACCCAGAAGAACAGCAGAGCATGTATGGACTGACAGACCTCTAGACAGACACATGCTTCCAGCCAGATTAAATAAGAACCTAAACAAAACCAGAGGGATACACAGGAGGTCATACCCAGGATGGCAAAGATCACCAGTGATAGTTAGGGAGAGCATTAGGCAAATTCACTTTACAGAGTGAGTGAAGCCTCTCCAGCAGCAGAAAATTGTATCTCACCTTTCTGTCCTTCTCCCCACATCCTGAAGTTCGTGGTCACAAGTTGATGCTACTCTGAAGTATCTGTGAATTGATTACCACGCTCCCGCACTTAAAAGGACAGAAATGACTACTTACTTCCAGGAGCAATGAGGCCATGAAAAACCAGAATGGTGCACCTTTATAGACAGATGACCACTTCCTTCCTCCTGAAAACATGTAGGACAGCATAGTCATGGTGACACTGAAGTCCTGCACCCACTGTGGTTCACATCTCTGGATTGCTAGCCACAGTTATTGAATCCATCTGTCACACCACAACATTGTACTGGAAAGAGTGGCAAATAGCCAAGGAATTTTTCCAGAGCTGTAACACAAGATATTCAGGAGTTCCAGTAAGAATCCCCTAACCCTCATCTAACTGATGTATTAAACCACTTTAAAAAAACATAGGGCTCAAAATAAACCCAAAACGTGAAGCTGAAATTTACTTGGGCTTATTTTCATCAGCTCACTATACTGATCTCCACTTAATTTTGCTTTTTTTTTCCTATATGGAGCTGGAGAGGCTTTACAAGTGTCTGAGACACCTCTTGAGGCAAGGCAAAATATTTGCCTCCAAACTTGCTGAAATGGAACCTGAAGTTTCCTTCAGGGCTTTTTTGTAAGCATCAGGCTATGGTCATGAAAATCTGCTCAGTGTTCTGCTGGTTGTATTTGTGCACTCTCAGATCTCTCCTCTGGTCCATACAGCATGATGCCATGGGCAGTGGCAATGGCAGTGACAGAGCTTGGAGCCAGAGGCACAATTGTTGTATTAACAAATTGACACAAGTATAATGCCAAATTGACATGTCTCTCTTGCTCTCAGTACCCAAAAAAAGTACCTTTTCATGGCTTTGTTCTGTGCTGCATAGATAGCATAGTTTGTTTAGCATCCTAGGAGCATACAATTCCTCTTTTACAGCAACAGTTCCCTATTTTCTTTTTCTGCTCTTCCTAGGTTGAGGTTTTTTCTTCCCAAGATTATTTAAACCTAAAATTCCTTTTATGTAGACGGGAGCGGTTCAGTTGTGCAATAACACAGTGCTCCATTCCTTCCTCAGGTCTGCTGTCCAGTAACAGCTGTGGGAGCACTGCATGTGCACCTGATTGCTGGATTGGCCCCATAGTTCATGCCTTACAAAAAGATCTGCTCTGCAGGGTTTGCTGGCTGATACCTGCTGCTCTGCAGCCAACAGAAAAAATAGAAAATACCAGAACAAGCTCCATTCCTAGTGAAATCCCAGTAGATGTGCATGAAAAAAAGTTGGCTTATAGGTTGTTGTAAAATCCTTTAAATGAATGGCTGCTGTTTCTGTAGAAATATTTCATCAGTGATGATACATGAGAAACATAAGCACTCTAATTTCTTTAGACTGTGTAATATGGGAGGCTCTTCTTTTGAAGAAACTTCTATTGATCAGTATAATTAATGCACAGTAGGGTGAGGCTCAGTACTTGCTTTCCAAATCTTAATACCTTTAAATTAACTCTATAATTTGATTAAGATACTGAAGTATTTTCTTGAAGAGCGAAACAATATCTTTGTGGCACCAAAAAAAAGTTCTATTATTATTTTTTATTAAATTTCAATATTGGTGAATCTCTCAGATTAAAGTACTGTTGATACTATAAATACCACAGTGGTCCTCTAGCATGTCAGCTCTTCATGCTCCTGTGCCTCAGGAACTATCTTTGTCAGTTTTTTACATTAATTTGTCAAAAATGTTTTTATTTCTAGTCTTAATAAAGTGCCTTAAGAAAAAGTCTTTCTCAGAGGGGTAGTTAATTTTATCTTTTATCTTAAGCCAATGTTTTTCATTTCGATTTCTAAGCAAATATAAGTGTTAATTTAATTAACACTTATAAAATAATGAAATGGTCTCCATCTATCTTCCTTGAAATCTCTACATTATCTTTGGATGTGATTATGTAGGAACATTGTTAATTCTATTTACAGGTCTCTATTACCCTATTTGAAATGTTCTTTAAGATACACCTTGAATTCTCATATTTGGGAAATAATACTCCGTTTCCAGTCTAAAGTATAATACAAGTAGACTATCACACAAATTACAATATTAATAAGTCCTAACTACAAACTGGTTTATTCACAAATGCCTTTTTCCTGTTTACATTCCAATATTAGAATATTATTCAAATTTTATTGTCAATCAGAATTCCATTACCATATACTTTGAAAATACTACTTCTTCATTAAAAAACCCCAAACTTGAATGCTGAAATTAGTCTGTATTTTCTCTATTTTTGTCCCCAAAATCTCAGTATTAAAATTTAAGTATTCCCTAAAAAGAATGGTCATGTGCTCCTTCAGCAACATCCCTAAGACAGACTCCCTCAGGTAAATGGCCTTTTCCATTTACATTGCAGTTGATTCAAATCATTATTGCCAAAGTTTGGAGGAAAGATAACCTCTCTACTGAGGAGAAGCCATTTTGTGATTTTCCTTTCTTACAGGTACTTTAAAGAACTCCTTCATCAGGACTGGAGTAGGACAGGATTCCTATCTTTGGATTAGCCAGTTTTTATATTTTTATTTATAGGTGACATATAATCCTGATGTCAATAATTTGGTGCCAGGAGAGGCTGCTTCACTTTCCTGTGCAAGGCTGATTACTTTGGTGGTATAACTACACAGAGTCTCTCCAAAGTTCTTTCAGTTTTATGTTTGTATGCTGTTCCTACTTTGAAATATTAAATCTCTGACATCACCAGGGTTTCCATCCAAGACAATTGTCTTGATGAAAACAGAGGCCTGGAACTTACATTTGGATTGTGTGTGGCTCACTGGATGACTTCAGCTGTTGCAGAAATAGTTTATGTATACAACAAGCAAATGTTTTAATGAGAAACTGGAATAAAATCAATATTGTAGAAGGAATTTGAGAATGTTCATCATGTTGTCTGTCAGCAGTCTCATTTTCTTTAATTCCTTTATTAAAACCAGCTCTTAGTAGTTCATTATATGACATAATTTAGGTTAAAACACAACCGACATTTATCCTGTGGCCAAAGAGTTTCCAAGGGTAGCAGAAGTTGTATAACTCCACTTTGGGAAGAGAGAGGAGCAGAAGAACAGTGAGATAGGGCAGAGAAATCCACCATTTCCTTCATAATCCTATAGCCTTGTCACATGAAGGCATTTTCTATGTGAGCACATGCTCTGACTGGGCAGTAAATGAGTACACAGCTGCCCTTCAAGTAGGAGGGCAAAGGCTTAATCTTGGAAGTTTCCCCTGCTGAAGCTCTATACTTTCTCTTCTTAAGATTAGATGGATTTCATCCTTAGGTGATGACTAGCACTTTATGAGCTCATTCTCTGCCATCTGGGAATATAAATCCTTTAACACTGGCATTTGAGTAGCTTTTCAGTGCTTTATATCTTTTAAGCATTCGAGAACTAATCCCATCCTCTATACGCAGTTTTGTGTGCTGGATTTTCTCAGGATGCAGCAGAGGAAGAGTCTCTCTCCTGGCAGGATGGAGCACCCTCTTGGCCAGTCTTTATTCCCTGCTAGGAAGGTGAAGCAAGGATTTCTTCGGCTTTGGTCTCTCATAGTTCTGCTATTCCCTTTACCCTGAAGCAACTGTGCTCTAAGTTTGAACCAAAAGGAAACTGCCCTTAAGCATGCATCCCAAGTCTGGCCAGACTGTCAATCACTGACTGGATTTTTAATGCTGCTATGCCTCTAAATGTGGCTTCAGCTGCTTTCTGCAGGACAGCATTGGGCTATTTGTTCTGAGTGCTGACTGGCAAGCATCAAAAGCTCAAGCGAACAAGTTCTGAATTTTAATACAATCATATACTGTCTGAAGTCAACCACTCTAGAAAGCTTTGGGCAGTGAGAGAAATAAAAAGAACATGTGGAGATGAGCCTAAAGACATTTTATGTGTAGTTGGTGACAAATCAGATGTTGTTAGACTCACTTTAGACCTAGTATGTCTTTGCTGGCCTCTGGTCTTCTGCTCCAGGTCCCATGGAGATTATGCCATCATGAGACTAACAACTACCAGGAGCTAAGGACACCTGGGGTCGGGAGGTGGTGGCAAAAGGGAAAGGGATGCTTTTAAACCAAAGAACTAAGAATAGGAAATAGCAGAAGACTAGGAAGTTACCACAGTTGATTAAACAAAGAGGAGCAAGAGAATGAAAATCTGGCAAACTTCAGGTAAGAAACTGAGAAACTATTCTCTCCTCTTGAAATAATTTTGAGTAGGAGCATATGATCCCCAAAGGCCAAGGAAGACACTTTATAGTTTGGGGACGTGCAAAGCTGGTCTAATAGATATTAAGTCCCAACTAATCTGGGGGCCATTTTTTCCCAGGAACAAAAGCAGTGCTCCCCCACAGTCCCAGCTGGGCTGAGCCTATCTTAGTGCAGCTGACAGCCGAGGCCTTAATATTGTTTCTCTGGATAAATGGATGACAGCCATGTATCATCCTTCCCTTGGTGACTCTTATTTCTGGCATCATTTGTTTCCATTTCATTTTAAGGTCAGTATGAATTGTCTCAGGCAAAAATGACTTATTAATGAAATTAATAAAATGAAATCATGTTAAAGTAACACTATAAACTTATCTTTTGGCAATCTGACAAACAAGGGAGGCTTTAGATCAGATTATCCAACATTTACTTTTCATAAATATACCTAAGCCATTTCTCAGTGTAAACTTGCAGATTACACAAGCACTCAGCAGTCCCTTGTAGGCTGCAGATTCTTATCTTTCAAAAAACTTAACAAGGTTTGCTGCATGAAACTCTGAGTTTAAAGACTATGATATAACTGATTGCTTTAATATAATTTTCTACCAGAATGTTCCGTGGTACACTATGCCCTGAGATAGCATCTGAAAGTGGTTGTATGTGAGAGGTGTAGGAGTATCAGGATTCATGACTCTATGGCAACTGAAAATACCAGGATTCCAAAGTCATAATCAAGATTATTCCCTGTGATAGGAAGTTCTGTTTGCTCTTTGAAACTGAGAGCACTTTAGAAAAATAATATTTGGTATCTACCTATTGGAACAGGGAGGGCATTTCACACTCTAATTGGGAGAAAGCAAATGTGTGAATTGGCGAGGGAGGGAAGGGAAGGGAAGGGAAGGGAAGGGAAGGGAAGGGAAGGGAAGGGAAGGGCCTGAAAAAAATTTTTCTTTATGAGTATGTGGATTTCCTAGCTGAAGACATGACAAATCACATCAAAGGCCATTAAGTAACAGGCCCACAACACCATAAGGAGGAAATGAAGGCAGAAGAAGAGGGGTAACACATCTCTTGAAGTAAAAGAGCATGGCAGCAGTTCAGTCAGGACTAAGAACTGGGTCTGGAAGGCATTAACAAATGGACACTATAGGAAATTATTTTCCAGAGTATTGCACATTAAGCAGAATCTTATGTCTGTATTAAAATGTGCAAAAAGGGCTGTCATTTTGCACCGATGACTACCTGAGGAGCAAAGGCCAAGACAGCCAGGTCTTTCATCTCAGTAGTCACAGGCAGGAAGAGAACGAGATCTAGTGATCCTCTACTAATGTCATGATACAAATCTTTTCTTCTACAGAAGAGGATTGAGTACATTCTGACAACTAACTTCTATCCTTCTCATAATAAGCAGTGAAAGACTATTTCAACTAAGCTCAGTAAATCAAAGATGTGTGTATACAGAGTAAAATTGCTTCTTTCCTTTTTTACAGTTACAAAAAGACCATCTGATTCCAATGATAATCAGCCACTCCACATGATTCCCATTAGCTCTGTCCATGGAACACCTGAACAAAAGCCAAAGAAACTTGGACATGTTCCTCATTCTGCCTTTTCATTATTTTTTTCATCTAAACATCTGTTTTCCCATGTTGACATATGAGCTCATAACTTGCAGAACAAAGACAACCCGTGCCTTCATGCAGCAGCATGTTTATGTAGGTAGCAATGGGTTTTTCTGACAATTTCTCCATATCAATTCCACCCTTTAGTCTGCTGTCCGAATTCACTGCCACATTGCAAGGAATGACCAAGAGTCACTGAATGCTTCTTTAGTGGGGAAAGTTTTTCAAAAAAGAACCAGAAACTAAGGCATAATTTAATGAGGGATATTGGTTAAATATAGCTTTATAAGGAAAACATGATGGCGATTACTTCATGAATAGCAATGCTATGACCACTATCACAGATCATGTCTATTTAGCTGCACAACACCATAGCATTTTCAAAACAAATGTAGTACTTGAGCCCTGTTTTGAAGCTTTTACATTTTAGGCCGTGATACTGTAAAGTATTCACTTTTCACTGATCATGGGGATCTCTTGCAATACCCCATGCTAAGTATGTGTGTGTAACAGCTCAAAAGGACCAGGGCCTCTTAAACACACTGTATTTAAGATCACTGAATACTGTGGAATGTCTTACATATGGAAAACTGAAAAGTTTAAGTGCTTGCAGATCAAATAAGTGAAATTAGAAAAAAAAAAAAGATGAAAGATAAAAAAGTTAAGACATTACAAAATAGAGTACAAAGTAGAGTTGCTTTGGACTGTAATACGATTTGTGCTAGTCCTGTTGGTGTTGGCTTTTCTTTGTTTACAGCATGAATGTTGTAAGCCCCCTACAGCAAACCTACAATCCAAAGTTGAAATAAAGTTAGATTCAATGTCAAGCATTTAAATATTTTAATTTTTCTAACAATTTACAGTGTTAAAATTTTTCTTGCAATAATGCAGTTAATATTATTTTTAGTTTAGAGTTTACATAAAAACAAATATCTTGATTTTTTTCTTCCATCCTTCTCAATTACATAAGCAGACACTGGAGTATTGAGATCAAGAAAGTGGAAGGCAGAGAGGGAGAGCAAGATGATAAACAACATAGGAGTTGTAGCAGAAGGAGCTTGGTAACAAATGAGAGAATGAGTATCACTAGGTCAAGGTTAGGACAGTGAGGCAGTAAGCCATTAATACAGAAGTACAGGACACCATATGTAGCTCTGTGTATTCCTTCAGTAATATAAACAGAGTGTCAAACACTCTGTCAAATAATGTGAGGAGGGTGGCACCTGGCTCCAAAGAGAGGAGACAGGCTGCTGTGGGCACGCTGCTGTCAGAGACCAGGGGAGGACACCAGCTCCAGCACTGGCTTCAGACAGCTGGGGCTTAACAAAGTTCTTGCAGACTCTGGAGGCACAGAGATGGATTGAGTAGCAGCAAATAGAGTTTTAGCAGATTTGGGGGGCTTCTTGTGATTATTCATGCAGAAATTGTTTTCTCACCTCAGCTCATTTTAGGGAACCTATATTTTCCATCGGGGATTTTTGGAGATTCCCATTTCCATAAAGTTTACTGTTGGAAGGCTGAAAATTTAACAATAATTACTAGCATTTCAGCCAAAAAAGTCATAATTTCAAGTATTAGCTGCTATCGCCTCATCAGCTACAGCTACTCATATATCTTTCCCACCTAGGAGGAGAGATCAAATGCCAGTTTTAGCTGACTCTAGTCCCATGGCAAAGACAGACATTAAGAGCAAGGGATTGATACCATGTTTACATACAGCAAATGCAAAGGAATGCAGTTGGTAACTTTTTTTGCCAAGCTTTGTTTCATCTGAGATGGTACACACTGAGAGGAAGCATTCATGGTGTGTAGTTATATGGGAAGGCTGGAGAGTTGGGATCCCTGTTTGCTGGATAGATGGGCTCACCTGGAGGACAACTGACTACGCTGTCACTTCTTCACTGATTCAGCACATGTGGCCAACTGATGCCAAACTGGGCAGGAAAACTCTTCTCAAATACCTCACAAATACTTTAAGCTGTGTTTTTATGCTTTGTCTTAGGCCTGCACTGACACTCTCTGCAATGCCCTAACAAACCGGGTTGGGGAGTTAAATAACACCTAGCTATTTGCATTCTCCTCTGCTACTTTCTGATAAATTGGCTTCTGGTCCCATTCCTTCTGAAAGGGCATGAGGTATCCCATTGCAATGGTGCTGAGATTCTTCCAGGTCACCAGGTTACACAAACGTGCAGCATGATTCACCAGATGTAAATATTTTGGGTCTAGACACCTAAGAAGTCTTGAATCATGTATATATAGCTGTAGAAATCTATGAATCTGATTGTAGCAAGCCCTGCAAAAACATAGTTAAATGCTCCCCCTGCCCTAAGAGATGTAAAGCACAATTTGGGAATAGACCAAATTGTAAGTGGGAGAGGAAAAACATTAAATAATAGGAGCAAATATTTATGTAATAACTATAAGCAGCTAAAGTCTAAAAGATTCAAACAAGATTAAACATTAAGAAAAAAACTTTGTAAAGGTATGGATAATTTGGGAAAGATTGCTTGGAGAAAATGAGTGTTTCATGCAGTTCCATGTTTCCACAGATTTGTATCATTCCCAGATGTTCCACAGGTTTCACATCTGAGATCCTCCCAAAAAAGGGTGTCAAAGAGAAGTGTAGTTCCTTGCAAATAGTTCAGAAAAGATAAAGGGTGCCCTTCAGGGGCGCACAACGAAAAGGCAGCCACAGCAGAGCAGATAGATGAAGGAGGAGTAGTGTTACAAGAAACTTAGCTATGAAATGCTTTCACAAAAAATTTACATGCAGTGAAACTCAACAAGTTTTACAAATCTGTTTTCATACTCTCCATTTATATTTAGGGCTGATTTAAGCTTTTTATTTCAATTATAACAGCTGTGGTACAAATTCATTCTCATAGTTTAGTTCCAACTGCTCAATTCTGATTTATAACAAAAAACCACCATAGACAATTAAAAGTATCCCTCTCTGTTCTTTAAATAGCCTTCTGTTCACTCTGAGTGCTGCACAGTTATAGTCACAGCTCTGTTAATTAAGAACATGCTGTTATCCTCAGCACTGAGAGAAATGAAGTTACTGATAGGTAAAGTTTTGAGGTACCTATCTCCCATGAGAGCTTCCAATGAAAGGAGATGTGGGTGACTGATGGTGTAAGTGCTTTGCAGCATGGCTGAGAAAATTGACCCTATCTCTTTGCACTCTCGGGTATTCTAACAAGAGTGGTGTTCTTTCTGCAAGCACTCATCTGGTTTCAAATTGGATTGTTCTTAATATGTGTTGAGTTGTGAGAATTTCAACAGCTATCCTCCTCTCCTCCTTTCTCTATCCTTCCTTGCTTCTGGGAAATATTGTACATGAAGTTCCAGCAATGTGGGGATATAGGAGCTTCATGCTTTGGAGATCTCATGCCCAAATAAACAGTCCAGGACGTGATTAAGTTCCAATTAATTTTATATATCAGATAATATAAACAACTTTATGTAAAGTTATGCAGATTATAAGCCCACAGTGAAACTGCCAGCAGCACTAAATCACATTTAAACTTCAATAGTTCCTCTTACTGTTATTTTCCTAATATTTTCCTTCATGGTTTAGTCTATACAGATGCTTAGATGTGAAATGATAAATGTGACAGATATACCAATATTTATATCACATAAGGTTTTATGTTTTGATTTAAGAAGAAAGAAAAGCTATGCCTCATAAAGTCAAGATTCTCAGGAGAGGATTGTTGTTGCACTTGGTGCATAAAAACATTTATGTGTCAGCCTTGCATCAGCCACTGCAATGAACAGGGCATGAGGAAAGATAAGAAGAAGTTTCTAGTCAATCAGCCTTTATCTTTTTCTCTTTTTTGTCTTTCTCTCCTTCCACATGCATGAAAGGGAGACCGCACAATGGTTAGTTCCTAACAAACCAAAATAAAACCCAGGCCAATCTCCTGATCCTTATCAGGACAATGACACAACAGCATAGTATGCTTAGAGGAATAAAGGATAATATTTTATAAATACATGTACATGCTCTTGGGATAACTATTTATGATCAAGAGATACTTGCTTCCTATATGTGATAGAAATTTTATCATGCAAAAAATTATACTATGCAAGATCTAAAGTACATTTACTGACACTTAGGTTCCCCACCTGACTGCACAGATTATTTAGAATTATTACAGTCTAAATTCTAAATACTAAATTCTTCTTATTCACGTTTGAAGTCTAACAGTCCAATGTTACATGCTGATGTAGGTGCTACTAAACACTTCATGTTGTATTTGACACTGGTATGAAAGCTTGACTTTCAAAACGTGATATATTTTCTCTTAGACATAATTATCCCTGTTAGTTACAAAGCAGGAGGCTAGACTTGCTAGTGGACACTTTCAATAACTGACCTTTGGCATACACTTCATAGCAAATTCCCTTAATTCACAAACAAATTCTGAAACTCTTACTCATATTAAATAGACTTCAGCATAAATAAGTGTCATGTCACTCAAGCTTACACTAGATAACCAATGGAGAAATGGTCTTACAATCTCTTTTTGATCCTTCTGATCTATGGAATGTCTTCAAAATTAGATGTGGGTAAAACTCCTACCAACATATTAATACCATCAGTAGTAATAACATCAACAAAGCATCAGATGGCATTATCTATTTTCTGCCAAGAGACTTGTTCTCATAATAAAGAAATTGAAGACCTGTTTACTTCGAGGTGTTCACAAAGCATTTAAATTTATATTCACAGAACCATATCAAGCAACTAGGTAATATTTCACATTGAGTGAAGAGGATCCCTGTCCTGAAAGAAGCTGATCATTGTCTAAAGAGCGTTTCACAGAAGAAATGATAGAAACAGGACAGAGGAAATTTTAAAATAAAATATTGGAAAGAAACAGCTTCCTAAAGTACCATATAAATGCAATAACCTAGCCAGCTAGGGAAAAAGAAGCCTAAATCCCAAGTGATTAAAAAAAAAAAAAAAAAGGGTTACAAAACTCACTAGTTTCCTTTGCAGAACATTCTTAAGATACCAAGGAAGAACAGTTTAGATCTTCTCAGATGAACAGCTAATTTAAAAAATCCTAGCTGGTATAGCATCTCCTGTGTGGGAATTTTGAGAGCTTTGTTTCAGAAAGTCTCAAAGAAAAATAAGAATGGAAATCAAATTTCATATCATTTATAAGAAAGATGGTCCTTTATACCATAGCTCAGATCTGGAAAATAACTCAGGCTGTGATTTTTTGCAATGATCAAGCTATTTCCTACTATTTCCTTTGTCCTGTCATTTCCCAGTTGGACCATTTTTCTTAAACAGTAGACAAATAATAACAAAATGCAGCACACTGTAGTGAAATTAGAGCCCTCCATCACCTAGTTTATTTTATGCTTCTTATACCATGAGGTGAACTTTACTGTAACTTCTCTGGCTCTCTGAACTTATATAATGGATAGAGGAACTAATGAGTACAGTAGGATAAATCTCAGTAAAAATACAGCAGATGTCACAATTTACTGTAAAGCATACCATGGCTTTAAATCTACTATAAATTGTGCAGACATGTATGGGTTTCTCCTGTTACAAAATGCTCAAATGACTTAAAGACTAAAAGAAGAATTCTGACTGATTAATTCACTATATCAGTGGCTATTCATGTGTCAGTAAAAGGAAATACTAGTACTCAAACAACAAAACACATGCTCAAGTAAGAACAGTTTGTGCTGTTTTTGAACAGATAGATCCCTAATCATTATTTCACTTAAATATTCAATTTTTTTTCAAAAAATGCTCCATAATGAAAGAGAAGCATACTCTAGGGATTCTGTAGTAACTAAATGTGTAAAAAATAGGACAAATTTCAATAATGCTACCTAAGAATTTTTGAAATGTGTGTGCCTTGAGAATCAGCTATTCAGGTTTAGCTCCTGCTTTTCTTGATGTTCCAGGTCCCACAGCTGCAGTACTGATCAGGATGACAGGATTACATTGGATAAGCAATATCTGCCATCTGCTGGAAGGATATTTTCTAGCACTGATGAGGCTGGCATTGTTTGGGTAGGTGGCCAAATACAGAGAAATTGAATTAACAGCATTCTAGAAGTTGTTGAGAAATTTAAACTCAATCTGCAGTATAATAAACACCTTCATATGTTGTTTACTGGTGAAGAAATGAGTCACTGAAGAAATTATTTCCAGAGCAATCTAATGGAACAGGACTAGAGACTTCATTGAAGTCCTAATCCACTTTTTGGTATGGTATCCCACAATGCTATCACTGCTACTGCAGAAAAAAAAAAAAGAAAAAAAGGTGGGGGTAGTAAATCCCACGAAACCCTATTTTCTATTCTAAGCATTTCAAAAATGCAGTTTTCCTTTATCCACCCTGTAATTATTTGCCAGAAACATAGAATACAGCAATCATGCATATTTGAACAGAAAACAGTCTCGGTCTTTTTATTTTACGCAAGAAGTAAAGCATTTAAGTTAACCATGATATGAAACGTTTCAGAAAGGGAATCAAACCTAGTGTTCCTGTAATGGTATTACAGACATAGATGGCTACTGCCACATACATATGTATTGTACACAGATAAACTTCCATATATATCTTTGTGATTTTGACAGAACACTGCTATTTGTCTGTGCTTTTCAATGCCCTTTAAAGTATTCCATTAGGCTTCAAACTGACATTTCCATGATGTGAATGAATGGAGAGAAATGCTGTAATTACCTGAGCTAACAGAAATTGCACTCTGCCTTTGCTACTCTTTGGTAGCAGCAGTACACTACCTGGTTAATACCATTAGTGTGTTGTAGTAGGACTTGTAGTACTATTATGACAATTATCCATCACTTCTGAACCCACTTCCCTCTTATCAGCAGCATGTAATTTTACCATATATGAATAGCTCAGTCTGGAATTTTCCATGCTGCTAGATGTTTGCCTCTGGAGAATTTTGCAGAAAACTTCAGTGAAAAGATTTCAGCTTTTTCTGAAAACAAGATTAAGGGGGGGAAAAACCAAAAATACCAAAACAAACAAAGCAAAAAACCACCCCACATTGTTTTGACCGTGTTAAAATATTCTGGTAGCCTTTTCTTTTAATAGATATAGTACTTATATATAATATATATATATTATAGTAACTATAGTAGATTCATCCTTTCTTACAGGGATTTCCTGCTTGCAAGGTGGGTGGCCTGTTAATCAAAGGTAAATTTCTTGCTATCCTCACAAAATTTTATCGAAGTCTGTCCATGTTATAAACCTAGAAGCCTTTGCATAACATGTTTCCAGTAGAGACTGCACTACATTCTCCCACTCCAGCCCTGGGCTGCACACTACTTTCACAAGCTTTCAGCCACCACACTGATATCATGGCTGGCTGGTCTGGGCCTGTGGTCTGAGACCAATGACAGACTTTCAACAGTCCCAACCCCGAATCCTGGTGGTATGGGACAGAAAAAAAGGGTAGCTAACCAGGAGACAAATGCTATGGTAATTGTAGGTGGTATGGTGCAGAGTGGTGTGGTGTGATGTGTGGTGTGTGGTGTGTGGTGTGTGGTGTGTGGTGTGGTGTGTGGTGTGTGGTGTGGTGTGGTGTGGTGTGGTGTGTGTTGTGTGGTGTGTAGTGTGTGGTGTGTGGTGTGGTGTGTGGTGTATGGTTTGGTGCAGAAGGTGCAGCATGAGAGGAGAGTTGGGATGGGTTGCCACAGTGCTGAAAGCAGTGGGATGGGAACAATCAAGAGAAAGGAAAAGGTTGGTGTGGTTACCTTAGACCTAGCTCAAGGTGGGATTGAGATGAAGATCTAGAGGAGTGTAAAGTGAACAAACATGTTGGCAGGAAGGAGATATGAAATGGTGATGGATTCAATTAGTGACCAAATATGCTGGAAATAGTGGGAAGTGTCTAGGAAAAGACATTAGAACAAGTCGCCAAGAGCAGATGACAAATCCAAAGGAGAAGATTGAAAATCATTGGGAATGGGGAATCTGAGGAAGAAAGACTAGATGGAGAGTTAGGAGAGAAGAAGAAGTATGGATAAGACAAGCATGAAAACATAAACTGAGGAATGAAAGGGGGCCAGTCAAGGAGACAGGGTGGGACTAGAACTGGGATTTAGTTGGAGCAGAGATTAGCACTGGCTTGAGAAATCTGTCAGACTGAGTATTCTCAGCCATCATTTATTTCAAGACTCCTTGGTCAATATGGGACATATGTCTCAGTGGACTTCCTAAGGCATGGACTGTAGGCAGAGTATCCCCAAGGGATGTCATTACACATTATCTTTTGCTCCTGTTTCGTTCACTCATCTGCTCTGATAATGCATTTACTACTAGTGTAGTAAAGGAAACTGATTCTTTGCTGGCCAAAATGTGCTTTAATCACAGGTGAATGAAGAATTTAATTCAGTAAACTTACCACCAGTTGGTTTTAACCTTGGCTGTATCCAGGTATATCCACAGCCCTTAGGAAGGCTGTGTATGAGTGTGTATGCATGCATTTCTCTAAGGTTACTTTTCCTTGACAGGGTGGGAGAGAGGTATGAAGGGGATACCATCTCAAACTGTTGTAGAGGTACCACCCTCACTCTTGCATGCTGCTTTTAAAATGAACCTTAAGTATTTTCATGTTTCTTTTGGTATGAAGAGAGCTGAAAAGTATAAACTCATGTTTGGAGAGCCAGCACATTGAGAACCACAGGCTGCAGAGGACAAGATGCGTGGGCAGAGCTGTGGGCAGCTGGCAGTGAGCACAGGCTGACTTGAAGTTGCTGCATTTCTTGCACTGAGTAATATGAAGATCACACTCAGTCCCTGGCCGTACACTTACGTGAGAAACCAAATCTCAAGAATTTCCCCCCCAGTTTACCCATAATTTTTGAAGGCCATATTGGCCTCAGGGACATTCAACTGACAGACTATTAGTAATTAAATTTTTTTGATTTTGATAACCATGGTTAGAATATCAGTGTCTCGGTTTGAAAGACAGGTATGGTCTAAGGAAAGGCAGGAGCCCCTTTTCTGCGGTGCAGAGTGCAACCCCCCTCCCTTTTAATTATTTTAGGTCCAATTCAGACACCTTCAGGCAGGAGATATGGGGATGAGAATAACAGTTCTTTACTGGTATTTAACAAAGCAGAAAAAACAACAACAGCTATACAAATTGGCAACAGAAACAGTCTAGCTCCACTCCAGTCCCTTCTGGCCGCAGGCTCCCTCTCCCTGTGCTGTTACCGGTGCTGTGGGGGCAGGGCAGGTCCCGCGCAGTTGAAGAGGGCTGGGTGATGGCGGCCGCGGCCCAGGGGAGAGAGGGGATGGGGAAAGTTACTCCCCCCTCACGGTGTCGGTCGTGGTGCTCAGCAGAGTGTCCGGAGATAGTAGGGTGAGGTGGGAGAGCAGCAGAGAGATGTCCAAAGGCAGGGAGCGTGGATCTCAGCGCTGGGATGACAGGGGAAGATGCCAGAGCAGAGCCCAGGTTGTCTTCCCACTCCAGGAGCCAAGCGAGAGAGCCAGCCCAGCTCCAGACCCCCCTATCCCACCTTTCCTTTTCCGGTTCCCCTCCCCTCCCCCTCCAGCCACCCCCCTACGAGAGAACGTTATCTGTCGTTTTAAGGTGTAGCCACAATTACTTAGCATAACAATGGGAGAAATTCCACTGAAAGAAAAGCGAAGCATTCAACCCCCAACATTATCCACCCCTGAATTTCTCCCATACTAATATGCTATATCAAATTAAACTGTTACATTATATATACATACATGCAGTTAGAGACATAGGCACAGTACTATAGGTATTTCACCCTAAAACAAGGTCTCCTTGGGGTATGCATCTGGTCTCTCCATTCTTTTGCATCACCCACCAGGTGCAACCTGGTCCTTGAGCGAATACAACTCCATGGATGGGATTGTCTTTGCTGGAGGCAGGATTCACCCAAACAGTTTTTCCTAGCATACCTCTCATGTGTACCACTGGAACCTTATCTCCATTCGATATTCCCAAGGGCTCAGATTGGGCAGGGCCTGCTCGGTTAGTGGAACCTCGGGTGTTCACTAACCAGGTGGCCTTTGGTAGATTAATCTCCCAGTTCTTGAAAGTTCCCCCACCCAGTGCCTTCAAGGTGGTTTTAAGCAGGCCATTGCACCGTTCAACTTTCCCTGCAGCTGGTGCATGGTAGGGGATATGGTACACCCACTCAATGCCGTGTTCTCTAGCCCAGGTGTTTATAAGGCTGTTCTTGAAATGAGTCCCATTGTCTGACTCAATTCTCTCAGGGGTACCATGCCTCCAAAGAACTTGTTTTTCCAGGCCCAGGATGGTGTTCCGAGCAGTGGCATGAGGCACAGGGTAGGTCTCCAACCATCCAGTGGTGGCTTCCACCATGGTCAGTACATAGCGCTTGCCCTGGCGGGTTTGAGGCAGTGTGATGTAGTCAATCTGCCAGGCCTCTCCATACTTATATTTGGACCATCGCCCCCCATACCAGAGGGGCTTCACCCGCTTGGCTTGCTTGATGGCAGCGCACGTCTCACAGTCATGGATAACTTGAGAAATACTGTCCATGGTTAGATCCACCCCTCGGTCTCGTGCCCACTTATATGTGGCATCTCTGCCCTGATGACCTGAGGCATCATGGGCCCATCGAGCCAGGAACAACTCTCCCTTGTGCTGCCAGTCTAAATCTATCTGCGACACCTCTATCTGTGCAGCCTGATCTACCTGCTCATTGTGTCGGTGTTCCTCATTAGCCCGACTCTTGGGGACATGGGCATCTACGTGACGGACTTTCACAGGCAACTTCTCTACCCGGGTGGCAATGTCTTTCCATTCATTGGCAGCCCAGATTGGTTTTCCCCTACGTTGCCAGTTAGCCTTTTTCCACCTTTCCAGCCATCCCCACAGAGCATTGGCTACCATCCATGAATCAGTGTAAAGGTAGAGTTTTGGCCACTTCTCTCTTTCAGCAATGTCCAGGGCCAGCTGAACAGCTTTGAGTTCAGCAAGTTGACTCGATCCACCTTCTCCTTCGGTAGCTTGTGCAACCTGTCGTGTGGGGCTCCATACGGCTGCTTTCCACTTCCGGTTCATCCCCACGATGCGGCAGGAACCATCAGTGAAAAGAGCATAGCATGTTTCATCTGCTGGCAGTTGGTTATATGGTGGGGCTTCTTCGGCCCGGGTCACTTGTTCCTGTTCCTCTTCGTCGGCAAGGCCAAAGTCTTCCCCTTCCGGCCAGTTGGTAATTATCTCCAAAATCCCAGGGCGATTCGGGTTTCCAATACGGGCACGTTGTGTGATGAGGGCAATCCATTTACTCCATGTGGCGTCAGTGGCATGGTGGGTTGAGGGAACCTTTCCTTTAAACATCCACCCCAGCACTGGCAGTCGGGGTGCCAGGAGGAGTTGTGTTTCTGTGCCAACCACCTCTGAGGCTGCTTGGACCCCTTCATAGGCGGCCAAGATCTCCCTCTCCGTCGGAGTGTAGTTGGCCTCGGACCCTCTGTAGCTTCGGCTCCAGAACCCCAGTGGTCGGCCTCGCGTCTCACCAGGCACCTTCTGCCAAAGGCTCCAGGACAGACCATGGTTCCCGGCTGCAGAGTAGAGCACGTTCTTCACATCTGGTCCCGTCCTGACTGGGCCAAGGGCTACTGCATGAGCAATCTCCTGCTTGATCTGGGCAAAGGCTTGCTGCTGCTCAGGACCCCAGTGGAAATCGTTCTTCTTGCGGGTGACCAGGTAAAGAGGGCTCACAATCTGGCTGTACTCAGGAATGTGCATTCTCCAAAAGCCTATGGCACCTAGGAAGGCTTGTGTTTCCTTCTTGCTGGTTGGTGGAGACATTGCAGTGATCTTATTGATGACCTCACTGGGGATCTGGCGCCGTCCATCTTGCCACTTTACTCCCAGGAACTGGATCTCTTGGGCAGGCCCTTTGACTTTGCTCTTTTTAATGGCGAAGCCGGCTCCCAGCAGAATCTCAATGATCTTTTCTCCTTTCTGAAATACTTCCATTGCCGTATCCCCCCACACAATGATGTCATCAATGTACTGCAGATGTTCTGGAGCTCCACCCTTCTCCAGTGTAGCCTGGATCAGTCCATGACAGATGGTGGGGCTGTGTTTCCACCCCTGGGGCAGTCGGTTCCACGTGTATTGCACACCCCTCCAGGTGAAAGCGAACTGAGGCCTGCACTCTGCTGCCAGAGGAATGGAGAAGAATGCATTGGCGATGTCAATGGTGGCGTACCACTTTGCTGCCTTGGACTCCAGCTCGTACTGCAGTTCCAGCATGTCCGGCACGGCAGCGCTCAGCGGTGGAGTCACCTCATTCAGTGCACGATAGTCCACTGTCAATCTCCATTCTCCTTCCGATTTACGCACAGGCCAGATGGGGCTGTTGAAGGGTGAGTGGGTTTTGCTGACCACCCCTTGGCTCTCCAGCTCACGGATCATCTTGTGGATGGGGATCACGGCATCTCGATTCGTCCGGTACTGCTGGCGGTGCACTGTTGAGGTAGCAATTGGCACCTGTTGCTCTTTCACCCTGAGGAGTCCCACTGCAGATGGGTTTTCTGATAGCCCAGGCAGGGTGTTCAACTGCTTAATGCCCTCTGCTGCCACAGCAGCTATTCCAAAAGCCCACCTGAGTCCCTTTGGGTCTTTGTAATAGCCATTCCTGAGGAAGTCTATGCCTAGGATACATGGTGCCTCTGGGCCAGTCACAATTGGATGTTTCTGCCACTCTTTCCCAGTCAGGCTCACCTCAGCCTCCAGCAGAGTCAATTCCTGAGATCCCCCTGTAACCCCAGCAATTGAAACAGGTTCCTTTCCGACATGTCCTGATGGTATTAATGTACATTGTGAACCAGTGTCAACCAATGCTCTGTGTTCCTGTGGCTCTGATGTGCCAGGCCATCGGATCCACACCGTCCAAAAGATCCGGTTTTCCCGTGCCTCTCCCTGGCTAGAGGCAGGGCCCCTCTAGCCCTGGTTATTATTTCTCTCCTGGGCATACATACTGGAGGTTCCTTCAAGGGGATCTGACAGATCATCCTCCCTTCTGTAATACCCTGCACCTCCATGGGAGGCTGAGGCTACCCTCACTTTAGTGGAGTTCCCTCTGTTGGTGTTCCCCTCCCTGATTTGGCGCACCCGTGCTGCCAGGACAGAAGTGGGTTTCCCATCCCACCTTCTCATGTCTTCCCCGTGGTCACGTAGAAAAAACCACAGGTCAGCACGTGGGGTGTACCCTCTCTCCCTAGCTGGGGGGCGTTGGGCTCTACTTTTGGGGTCCATGACTCTCACTGGTGCTGCACTGATCTTCCTCACCTCTTCCCTTATCTCCTTCATCTCCTCCTTAAACTCCTCTCTGAGGTCCTTAGCCACAGCAGAGACATGAGCCTGCACTGGGCCAGCCATCATACTCTGATAATTCCTGAGCCTGTTGGCAACAGAACCCACTGTCACTTGGTTGGTATCAGCATCAATCATTGCAATAAAGGGGGTATATTGAGATGGGCCCAGGTTTGCCAGATTCCACAACATCTGCCCTGTGCACCTGACCTTGTCAGGGTCATTGTCATGCTGTCCATCCCTCCCAAAGAGCACCTCCAGTACTGCCACTTCTCTCAGCTTTTGGATCCCTTCCTCAAGGGTATTCCAACGTGTTCTCTGGTGGTACTCCTGCATTCTTTCCCTGTGGACAAATCTCTCTCTCACACTCATTAAAAGTCGCTCCCAGAGGGAAAGGAGACCTGTCTCCCTTACAAATACCTGGTCCACACCTGAGTCCTGGGTCAAGGCTCCCAAATTCCTTGCCTCAGTACCATCCAGTTGCACACCTGTACCCATAAGGTCCCAGACCCGCAGTAACCAGGTTGTAAAAGCCTCATGGCCCCGTCGTACAATGTCTTTTCGCAGGTTACGGAGACTCTCGTATGACAGGGACTCGGTGATGATCTCAACTTCTGGCTCCCCTGCTGGTTGTGAGGGGCCCCCTTCCTGACCCTTATTATCTAGGTGCCTTGTTTTCATCTTAGACTTCCTAGTTTCCACAGGGGCAACTGCTGCTGGCTGTGAGTGCCCTTGCAGTTCAGCTGGAACCTGGACAGATGTAACATCTGTGGGTCCCACTGCTGCACCACCAGAGTCTCCCTCTTTAAGGCAGGGGGAGGGTTTCTCACCAGCTGGGGAGAGGTACTCCTTCAGCATCTGGCCCATCTCACGTATCTCCTTTGCTAGCACCCCCACCCATTCTGGGTGGTTCCTTTCCGAGGTGGGCTGTGGAGCAGGGTCAAACTCTGGGGTAATATCCCTAGTCTCTGGGATAGGATCAGGCTCTGGGGTAACCTCCCTAATCCCTGGGGTAGGTATCAGGGTTGTTATCCAAGTCAATCTCCCCTTATCTCTGAATGTTAGATAGAACAGGTTTAACAGGGATATAAGCAACACTAGCCACAATATAATGTCATTAGCATTTAAAGTGGATTGGAACCCCTTGAAGACTGGTGGGGTGAACTTCAAAAACCCTGTGATGGGTTGAGAAAAAATTTCACCTGCTGCCACTTCCTCACAGTAAGTACCATTATTGAAGTAGCCCCAGAAACACACACTTAGAGTGTGATAGCTCTGAATCCATGTGGCCATCTTCCAGAGAAAATTAAAAATCCATGAATTCCTCAACTGATCAACCCACATAATAAACTGGATAATAGCCACAGTAACCTTGGTTATGAAACTCATGTTTAAAAAAGGGCTTGCAAATGGGAGAGATATAGCAGTGACCACATGGAGGCCAATCCAGGGTAAGCTGGACAGCATGGTGTCACCTACCACAAGCTTGGGTAATTTAAGAACTGTTATCCCCTTTTCTACCCCTCTCTCAATGCCCTCAGGCAATGCCCCACGTTGGGCGCCAAAATCTGTCTCGGTTTGAAAGACAGGTATGGTCTAAGGAAAGGCAGGAGCCCCTTTTCTGCGGTGCAGAGTGCAACCCCCCTCCCTTTTAATTATTTTAGGTCCAATTCAGACACCTTCAGGCAGGAGATATGGGGATGAGAATAACAGTTCTTTACTGGTATTTAACAAAGCAGAAAAAACAACAACAGCTATACAAATTGGCAACAGAAACAGTCTAGCTCCGCTCCAGTCCCTTCTGGCCGCAGGCCGTCTCCCTGTGCTGTTACCGGTGCTGTGGGGGCAGGGCAGGTCCCGCGCAGTTGAAGAGGGCTGGGTGATGGTGGCCGCGGCCCAGGGGAGAGAGGGGATGGGGAAAGTTACTCCCCCCTCACGGTGTCGGTCGTGGTGCTCAGCAGAGTGTCCGGAGATAGTAGGGTGAGGTGGGAGAGCAGCAGAGAGATGTCCAAAGGCAGGGAGCGTGGATCTCAGCGCTGGGATGACAGGGGAAGATGCCAGAGCAGAGCCCAGGTTGTCTTCCCACTCCAGGAGCCAAGCGAGAGAGCCAGCCCAGCTCCAGACCCCCCTATCCCACCTTTCCTTTTCCGGTTCCCCTCCCCTCCCCCTCCAGCCACCCCCCTACGAGAGAACATTATCTGTCGTTTTAAGGTGTAGCCACAATTACTTAGCATAACAATGGGAGAAATTCCACTGAAAGAAAAGCGAAGCATTCAACCCCCAACAATCAGTTATTTTGTGACTTCAGCAACAGATAGATGACATTTTCTCATGCAGCTGAGGAATGGGGAGAAAGTAATGCAGACACACTGCATAATGTCCCTGTCCACTGAAGACTGTGATGACAATGCTCATCTCTAAAAGAGTAAGAGGAAAATTGCACATGAGATTAAAGTAAACTTAGTCATGTGTATAACATTATGGATGAGTGGATTTAGAATAGACAGATATCCATTGCTCCCTAAAAAGCTGCATATAAAATATCTAATGCCTTGTAAAATGTATATTTTGCCAACTAAATAAAAAGAAAAAAAAAAAAAAAGAGTTCAAATCTTTAAAGTATTTCAAATACTTAAAATACTTGTATCTAGAGCATAATTTGTATAGTTTTAAGAAAGCCTTACTACTACAATTGACCTTTAGTGCCTTTGCACTGGATTCAGAGCAAATATAAGAGAAGAACCCATGTTATTCAATGACAGACAAGGGAGTCTTTTAAATGATGTGTGTACTTAAAGGCCTCCATTGCTCTCTGGTAGCAAAGGTTCCTGGGCATCAAACCTTTCAAAGTGGTCAAAACCAGAGTTTTTTAAACCTCATCTAAGTTTTAAGGTATTTTCTTTCTTCTTTCTCAGTCCACCCATGCCTCTTCCTGTCTTGGGGTTCATGTGAGTGCAGAGTCCTGTGGTATTGCTGCCTAGTACTCAGAAAAAGCTGTGCTTTGCAATAGCAGCTCTGTCTTATGTGCTGCAGCTAATTAGTGTCAGGAGGAACAAAACCAAAAAGAAAAATAATGACATCTTGATTTTTTTTTTTTTTTTTTTGTAGGATCAAAAAATTATTTCACTCACCTGGACTGGTGTCAGGAAAACAGAATCTAAATCACACAAATACACTTCAAATGTGGGATGATGTATATTTATTCCCCATGCACAAAATTTCTCCCCCCATCTCCTAGCTGGCACCACTGAGGCTGAGCTAAAAAAAACCTTTTTAGACTCACTTGGAACTTGCTGCTGTAGCACTTGCTTGCTCTCTGTAGCCCAGTTTCTGGATGTTTGAGCTCACATTCACAGGCACATGCCAATACAAAAACCCATATTGAGTTCAGTGGGATCATTTGTGGCATTTTTCTTCTTGGTATGATTTCATGGTTTTGGCAAGTATTTATGCCTCTGTCTCCATTAAGAAGCATTTCAATTCCTTGGTCTCTGGGTAACTCATCTTTGTTGCAAACTCCTCCAACTTTCTACAATAAGGCCAAATTTTCAAAGCCATCAATGTGCTCAGGTTAGGAGAGAGGCACAAAAGGGGTAAGAGCATGGCAAAAATATTTCTGGAAGAGGGTACCAAGTACCTGTGTAGAGAACTGACTGCATGTGCACAGGATTCAAGATACCTGTATGTTGTGCCAGGGACCAAGGATAGCATGACCAAGGATTATACTCAATAAATATTTCTGAACCAAGCAGAGGTGATAGAAGATATCTACTAAGATTCCTCTTAAAGGAAGTATGGTCTCATGGACAGAAACTGTCTTTTTTTTTCCTCTGTTTGTATACTACACATATTCTCTATGTACACTATACATATAATATGCGGAATTACACTCAGTTCCCTTGGGTTTCCCAAGATAACTCAATTAACAATACAAAAAATAAGCAGTTGAAGAACTTAGATAATCCAAAGTTCATTTAAGTAGTTAAATTGTAGCCACCTTTTTGTTCCTTTTTAAATTCTGCGTTTGGAAGGAATATTCAGGAACACCTAATGTTCAAGATGTGCAGGTCTAACATGAATTTTATCTAAAGACAAGCTGAATGGAAAAGACTACATTTTCAACACTGTCAGATTGTTAGTCCTGAGTAAAACTGCAAATGTGATCAGCACATTCCTTAGAAAACAAAAAGAAGTGTTTTGTAGTGTAGAATAGCAGTATCCTGCTATTCTTTTTGGTGGCTTCTGACTGAGGGGATTAATGCAAGAAAGGCATGGTGAACTACACCAGTCCAACACTTGGTCTTTTTTCTCTGGGTGCTGCTCACCTGGTTTTTCTACTTGACTCCACAGTGCAAAGCTTTCTAGGTGACCTATATCATTCTTCCGTGATGGATAAAGCTGCTGACAGTCTTACAGCAGACAAAATTTATTAAATGGATGCAAGTTTGGAAATCTTATTTTCTAATGTTTTGCTGCAGCATCTTAATAACCACATTCAATATTCCTAATCAGTTACTTCTTCTTAAAATGTCACTTAATTGATTAGGAATCCTGATAATAAAAGGAAATAAGCCATTTTTCATGTCATTATTACTCTTAATGCAGCTCTCACTTTTCCCTTACACCCTAGTATATTGCTACCATGGCTAGTGACGTGTGCACAAGGGACCAAATCAAAAGGGTTTTTTTAAGCTATCCCAGACAATTTTCCAACACTGCAAGTCTCTGACTACTGCTCATTCTCCTGATTGGTCCTTCTCCAGTACCACAGCATCTTCTCCCCTTTTCTGATCTTAAACTAGTCTAGTTCTCTACTTCTTCAGAAGGCAGTTCCAAAAGCTGCATTTCTGCTGTAATTTTATTGAGGCTTGGATAGTTATCAGTCTAGACAGACAATTTAATCGGGATGGAAATGTGCCAAGTACTCCCTAGCAGCCAAGACTGATATGAGATCTCTAAGGAAGAGCCAAAAATGGAGTACACCAAGTCAATTTTTTTCCTTATTTCAGGATGTCGTTCTTCTCTAAATCATATAGCAGATGGAGCCTCTTCCTTTTCTCAGCCAGCCTGATTCATTCAAGTGTTTGCGTTCTTACAACTATAACAAAAAGCAATTTTGCAGAGATGTCCCAAGGGATATAAAAGGGATGCCAGTGTACCTAATCCCACAAAAAAAAAAATAGAGATGATGCATCAAAAACGGTATTTACCTGCCCTGAACACTTTGCACTTGTTCCATTAAGAGTGTAGAAACTTGGCATAAAATAAACCTTTTGTGTTCCAGCTGGTCCTCAGAGACCAGGGAGGCTGGGTTTAATTTCTGGTTATAACCAGCTCAACACACTAAGTCTGGTCATGTTCAATAAGAACTTCGATGAGCAGATTCACAAGCAGTGAAATTTCAACAGTATGAGTTGAGTGTAATCAATAAGAATGTGTGTGAGCACAGACTCAGGAATAGTGTGATTTACCACTCTGATATTAGAGCTCTGGCCAAGTTCAGTAAGAACTTACATGATCCAGAGTCACAAATAGAATAGTTTATTGAAGAAACAGGAAAACAGGTTCTGGACTGATAGTGGTAAATGCACTAAGTGCAGAGAGTTAATTAACAGAGATCTATTACAAATACATGTCTGTGTGTATATATATATGTATATGTAAATAAATATTCCTGGAACTGCTCCAATAGAGATGCTCACCTAAATGCTTTCCTTTGGGAAGGAGGAGAGACACAGTCCATTGACTGATCCCAAACAAGCAGAGTTGGTTTCCACCCTCTCTTATCCTTTTATCTTTCTTTTTCTGCCCCAAAGCCCTCTTCTTGTATAGGATAAGTCTTAGCCCATCCCAAAAGGAGGGAACAATTGCATGTTACAGGTGGGGATTGGTGACTGTAACAATACATGTAAGGCATGTTCTCTTTTCACTTGCACTCTCAGGGGGTGAAAGTTAATAAGCAAACCGGGATCCATGACAGTCTTGGCTACTTTGACTCAGAACACATAGCTGATACAAAGAGTAAAATAAACACTTTGGTCCTCCCCCACCTAGGAAAGAGGCAGTGAGGATGTCTGACATTTACCAGAGAACTTTTTCATGCATATTTATCTCCTTGAAGGACCAGATTTGTAGCAAGTCTTGTTTGGCACGATGAAAGGGGTAGTGAAGCCAATGCTGGTCTGGAAGCAGGGCTGCTCTTCTATGCTTCACTGGAACAACACCGGGCAGTGAGGGTCCCCTTTGCTCTGAACGGGGTTCAGTTGTTAGGCCTTACTGGAGCCAGGTGCAAGATAAGAAAGAGGCTCAGCTCATGTTTTTCCCAACCAGCCTCAGCAATTCTTCACCAGCTTAAGGCAACTTTTGTAGTAAGTCTGACGATTTATGATAACTCTGGAATGAAAAATACAGTATGGTCATAGGGAACTGAAAGGTTTAGAAGGAAGGTAAATCAGAGGATAAACAGATGAGGTTGCAGAAATGGCAGTACAAGAAACAAGGCCAACAAGAAAGAAAAAGCTCCTAACATCCACTCTGGAGCATGCAGCATGTTATTTGTGCCCTGTAGAATAAACAAACAATCTATTGGCATTTTTAAAAAATCTTCTCTCTCCAGTATTGTTCAAATGATACTGCAAGAAATGCAGTATTTCAGGATTTATCAGAGAAAACTTTGAGAAAAAAGGTCACCATAAATATACCTACTCAAAAAAATTAGGAATTGAATGTAACGGCTGGAGGCAATTTGGCACCTGCATAACTGCATCACCTTGAATTTTAATTGTCTTGTAAAGAAATGTTATTTCTTCCCTAATGCACACAGACTGCTGATGTACTGAGAATATTTTCTTACTGTTTTTGAGAGGAATTCCTGAAAGAAAATCTTACACTTCATGAGAGGATTTGAGAGTATGATTTTAATACAGGAAACAGAATTACTATTTCAGACACAGTAAAAAAGGAGAAGTAATTGTTGAATTGTCTGCACAAATGATACATAATAAATCTAATTATCATAAAAGGTATTGCTTGGGTTAGAGGGCTGCTCTTTTTTTTTTTTTTTTTTTTTTACTTCAAAGGGACTTTACAAATAGAATGGGAAGAAAGAAGGAAAGGGGATATGCAGAATTTTCTTAAGGTCAAAGGCCCTAGTCTGGTAAGACGTTCTGATGGCACAGAGACAGCACAGCTGCAGGCAGAAAGTTGGGATACTGCTCAGAAATTCAGTGTGCAGTTGTCAGTGATTGCCAGTGATCCCACTTGCTCATGATCATGGAAATGCCTTGAAAAATATGTGGAATTCAACACCTGTGAATTTTTAGGTCTTCATTTTTTTTAAATGAAACATGCCTGTTTACCTTTTGGAAGCTATAAAATGTTTCTTAAAGCTCAACACTCAGAAAAATCAATTAATAGTGAATATGGTAAAATGGAACTAAAGGGAAATGTTAATAAATTTGAGTCAAGCTGATGACTAGAATTTTTAGTTGGAAGACAGACTAGAAAATCCATATAGATTGAAAAAGTTAAACTTCTTTGCAATAAAGTATTTGTGTTCAGACATGCCAAAAGCTTGAGTATATTTTTTTTTTCAAAATAACATTCTCTCCTTTTAAAAATAGCTAAAACAAGAAAAAGACTAAGCAAAAGACATAATTCTAAAAGAAATGGGGGGAAAGCACACTTCACATTTTCTTTGGCCAGAATTGGTTTTGCCTTTTCAGACAGGAATTCTTGCTTTTGTCCAGGTTTAGTTTTCAGCCCCAAGTATCTGTTTAGTTCCAAGCTTTCTTTTTATTTACTTTTTTGTTTGTTTGCATACTGATTTCAAGTTCTAAAATATATTTATATGTAAAAGTTACTGTTTTCTCAATATTTTTCCCTACTTACAGGGCTGGAGCATATGCCTTAGAAGAAGTTTTGGTTAGCCTGGAAAAGAGAAGGCTAAGAGGAAATTAATTACCATCTTCAGCTAACTAAAGAAGAGTTGTAGAGAAAACAGCCATAAGAGGCTACAAGCCACACCACAGGACATTCCAGCTGGAGATAAAGGTAACATTTTTCACAAGAGTGTGGCCAAGTACTGGCACATGAAACTGGAGAACCTGGAGAATCTCCATTCTTGGAGACTTTCAAAACCTGATTAGGCAAGCCTGAGCACCCTGATCAAACTTCAGAATTAGCCCTACTTCTTGCAGGCAATGGGAATACAGGGGTCACTCCAATTTAATCTACTCTGTATTTTTAAATGTGAATGTTTTGCACAGTAGTGCTCTGGGTTAGATCAAAACAATACACAGAATGATTGAGTAGCAACCACATGAGTACCAAAAAGCACTGCTCTGGCAGCTAATGCACACGTCCATAGAAATCCAAGCAGTATTTCATGCTCTACTTTAGACTTTAAGGCTGAGCTTGGCCAATGTCAAGGAGGAAATTTGCATCCTGAGCTTGGTTTGGACCACACCAGTTAACTTTCAACCAAAACTCAGGTAGCATGCTCAGGATATTTTGCATTAAGCACTGTTGGTGTGGTTTGGTTTTCTTGGACCTACACAACCCTCACGTGTTGAAATATCTTCACAGATCCTTACAGCACACAGCAAAGCATGCAACCCTCAATCTCATTCTGTAAAAACTTCTCTCTGGCAAGCTGCAAGACAGCCTTCATGTTGTGTCTGACAGCTTGACCTAAGAAAAAACTACCAAAAAATAGCAGTTATCTCTCAGGGTCATAGGAACATCACATGGTACCCAAATAAAGCCCAGAGGCACAACCTATTCAGTATGGACACAGTTCAGCTAAAGCAGTGTAGGTGTGAGCCAGAGTGTGCTACCCCAGGGTCAGGAACTGAAACAATCCCTGGGACTGTTTTATTGAGCACCATAGACACATATACTATAGACACTACAGTCTTTCAGAGACTCAGGTTTCAATTAGTTTTAAATGAGGCTGGAATTTTTACTCTGTATGGCAATAATGTCTCTCTGAAGTAGATTTTAAAACCAGGAAAACTTTTTTTTCTATTTGATTTTCTAAAAAGTCTAATTTGTATGTAAATTTTTCAATTAAGAATAATTAAGAATGCCAAATCAAGTACCCAAAAATTAGGAAATACCATGTCTAGGACTGACGTTTCAGACTGAATTCACATATGTTCTATGTATTATCATAGTTTCATGATTGACTGGTGAGTTTTTCCTCCTCTTGTGGGACTATACCGCTTTCCATTGACTAAAAACAGGGATGGAAAACACATGATATTCTACTTCAGGCAAGGGGTTTGGTTTTCTGGGTTTCCAAGATTACAGCTGCCAAGAACAGGTCTTTTCTGTGGTAGACCTCACAGCCAAGGGTGCCCAAGCTCCACAGCACCCTGCTACATGAGCCATCAGGGAGAACAGGATGAGATTAGGCTTCCTCTGGATGCCTAAGGTGTGCTGCACTGAAAGCTCACTGAAAGAGAGACATTTTCCTTTGTGACTGTTATTTCCATGAGCTGATTTGGTATTTTGAAATATTTCCACCTACCTCTGGGGCAGAATGACAGTCCAAGTAACAAAATAATTTAGAGTAGGACCTACAAGAACAACCAAGAGAACTGGAATATGTCTACACTGACATCCCTGCAGTTTTCTGACCCTTGCTAGCTCAAGTACTGACAGCACTTGACAGTGAGCAACTTAGACTGCAATGCTACAGGCTAAATGTGTAAATGAGCCTGCATGCCTGGATTCTGTAATTCTGTATTACTGATAAATTAACCACGTGGTTTAATGTTAACTTAGTGCCACTTCTATGAACAGCAACCAACTCTTGATTAAAATGCTGTATTAGGAAAACTGTCTTGCCTATGAAAAAAAAGTTGTGAAAACTCTGCTAACACACATAGTACAGGAGACATTTAATGTACACTTAATACAATTTCATACAACCAATGATATGAGCTAACAGGCCTATAATTAGGTGTTTGCTTTTCATTAATACAAGCAGTTTTTTCTCAGATGGGTAGCAAGTCTTTGCATATTTATTCTTCTCAGTGTTTAGGACTGATAGAAAGTTAAATGTGAATAGTCTGCCAAAGTGCTTTTCACCTCCCAAGGCATTGAGCTCTATCAGTCATAATGACAACTTAGCTTTGATGACTAAACACTACTTATGTCAAAGGTGTAATGAGAACAGACTTATCCATCATACAGGGAATTAAGTTTAGTAGTTTTAGCAGAATGTTTCTGTGTTTGAATTACATGGCTATGCACAAGAATGTGAACTAAAATCAAAAATAGTGTAAAATTGAGAAATACTTTGAAGAACACATTACTCCTTAACAGTGAATTTTGATTTAGGGTTCTGTCTCAGCTCAAAAAGCTGATCATTCCAACAGCAAAAAAAAAAAAAGGTCAGAGAGGGACATGGGTTACTCATATAACAGAACTCTTCCCTTAGGAAAGAAATTCTTCCAGAAGCACTGTGTCAGAAAAAACTGTAACTGTTCTAAGTCCTGCTTTGACCACTCTGAGAAGGCAGTTGAGTGCTAGCCCAGATCCACCAGCCATGTCCCAGGTAAACAAGCCCTCAGGGGACAGTATTTTTTTGCAACATGCACCTTCCTTCAGCAACCTCCTTCAAGCTTCGCTCCTAACTGAGCTCTGTGCTTTATCTCTCTCGCAACCCCAAATTTAGGAGTTCATGGGGATTTTGCCCCAACTACCCCGGATACTGTTGGATAAGACCTTGAATTCCCAGCTATGACTCAGGTAAACATGTCCTCACATAAATTTAAGCACAGTTGTCTTGGGGTGATTCTATGATGATTAGTCTATTACCTGGTTATCTGCTTCATGCCCAAAAATGGTTGCTGTAGACTTCAGGTGGGTCTGTGGGAAGAAAGGAGCCTTGGGTGGGCTTCTCTAAAGCCTCACACCCAGGAGTCTGGTGTGCCATGTGATCTGGGCTTTTCCTTGGCTAGCATGGGTTTTTTTGTTAGCCAAGGCAGAAAGGTCTTTCCCTGGCCTTGGAGAGGCTGCAGCAGCAATTCTTCAATGGCTCTTCGAAGTGAACTGGATGGTTTGGTTTTGGTCTGAGATCAGAGACTGGCAGGAAAGATGGCCCCATGTCTTGGAAAAAGCTAAACCAGCAAGAGAAAGCTCACCTGCTTCATCTGCTGTGAAAAGGCTATCAATGTCAGAGACTCAATAGGTTTCACATCTGCTTGCCCAAACTGCTGCTTGAAGCTACTGGGGGTTTTTTTTCTGTTTATTTGTTTTCCCTGAAAATCCATGCCATTTTGTCCCCATCAAGTGGCAAACCACTGTTGGTTGTTTTCTTTCCCTGGCATTTTGGGTTTTTGTTCCTGCGTGTGTGTGTGTGTGCATGGAGGTGGAGGGGACTAAGTTCTGACAATTCAATGTCTAACAATTATTTACTTTTTATTGTGACGTGTGGGCACTCTGTCAATAAATGGTTGGGGGTTTTTTCACTTTCATACCCTAGTATTCATTTCTTATTGACAGAAAGGGATTGTTGAAACCCTTTTTTTTAGAGGAAACACTCATTCCAGAGTGTTTTTCCCCTAAACTTGTCTCTAAACCAAGACAACAGCACAAGACTTCAGGAGAGAATTCTTCTGATACTCTATTGTTTCCTTTGGCAGCCTCTTTCTAGGCTAAACTGGACTAAAGCTTCTACTCTTTGTGTCTCTTCCAACTCTTATCCCAAACCTAGGTGTCAGGTGAGATCTAGCTCAACATTCTCAAGCCATAGCCCAGGTGAACATGTCCTCAGGGAACAATTATTTTTGCCCCTGTCCCTTCCTTTGGCAATCCTTTTTCAATCCCCGACCAAATGAAGTGCTAGGCTTTCTCTCTTTTCCCGAAGCTGAACATAATAACCAGATCCCCAATCATAGGTTTGGGCTGAGACAGTCGAAGCCCCTAACCATGAACCAGATGGAAACTTCTCTGAGAATAATTCTTTCCTTCCCCACTCCAAATGAGGATTCAAACTTAGCCTGTCTCCCATCTGTAAGCCTAATTGTAGCCACAACTCCAGCACCTGGTATCTGCAGAGACCAGCCAAAGACCCCAAGTCATAGCTATGATGAACAAGTTATCCTAAGAGAATTCCAACATCAAATCTTTTTATCAAAATGGAGCTCTAAGCTCTGCCTTGTTGAAAGTCTAATTAGTCTGAATGCAAAGGATAGGTTGAGCCTTAGTTCCAGATCCTGAAGTAGCACCCAGATTAAAAAGATTTCAGGGAAATCTTACTTCAGCTGCTCTTTTTCTGCCTCACACCAACTGTAGCCCCAGGTTTTATCTCTCTCCCAATCAGGGAGAGAGATGTTAACATTAATATTAACATTACCCTAATCCCAGTCATCAGTTGAGCCTTCTCCAAGATGCCCAGCCATGGCCTGGATGAAAAATATCTCCAGGAAGAATTCTATTCATGTCCTACTCCTTTTCGGCAGCTCTTGGTGGCTCCACACCAACTGCATCTCTAGGCATGATGACCCTCATTCTCCTAAACCAATGTTTAACTCTAAGCCCATTCTTCAGCCTGGGCTGAGTCTTGGCTCAAGGCACCCAGCCATGATCTAGATGAGAAATTTGTCAATGAAAATTCTGTCTGCAGACTACTTCTCCAGCTACTTGTTAAGATTAGTAATGGTGATTCTTGGAACAGGGATGTTTTTGTTGTTGTTGCTCCCTCCTTCCAGAAAAATCATGAGTACATAACTTATTTTCAGGGAATTATATACTGAGTTCACTTTAAAGCAACGCAGAGTCACGATCTATATAAGACAGAAAAATTGCTTCAAGATTTTTTCAATTTCCTGTCACAACAACCTGGCATGTGTTTTGTTGGGATTCTGCTTATTTAACTGATCAGAGGATTAATCTGCTTCTGCTGCATCCATCTGACTTCTAGTCTAAAGAATATCTACAGCTGCAAGACACATGGCTTCAGTATTGTTCCAGATAATCATAAACTCTTGAAACAGGTATTTTGAGACTGAAAAGCAATAGTTAGGTTTTCTTCATGCCATGACAACTGGCAGGTATGGAGTTTTAAATATGGTGAAAAGGTATTGTGTAAGGTATGTCTAAGAGCTGTTGTGGTAAAACAAGGAATGTTTGCACAGTCAACAGAGCTGATATTTTAAAAAATAAGTTTAAGCTTTGTCTCCATTCTTTTTGGTTTTGCCATTATTTTCTCTTTTTTAATGTGTCATGTGTGTAATGTGTCAATTTCATGCTGTGGTCTTCAAGAAAATACCATGAGAAAGATGATGCTTTATATCAGCACTGCTGAAAGAGTCCTTGAGGTAACTTTGATCAGATCTATTAATACAGCTGAACATTAATACTAGAATAATACGTGTCAAAATTACTTGCAAAGAAAATTTTTGCTTTATTTGATGAGTATAGCCAGAGTAGTATACTTGTTTCCAACTGTTTTAATGAGTCACACAGTCTTTCTGCAAAATATTTCAATTTACTACAATTGTATGCCTATTTATGGCTCTATCTCATTGTATCACAATAAAAATATATTTATTCCTTTCAGAATAACTTACTTTACCAGCCGAATCAAACCGAAACTGGCTATTTCCAGGTGCGAATCTGCTCCCTTTGTGCTTTTTTAAGACAGAACTGTTTTTCCGACAAGAGCTCGGCTCCTCACGATGCTGCCACTTGGTGGTGTCCTGGCGCTGCAGTGAAAACCATCGTGTCACTCGCTTGGATTGTGGAATTCAGTCCCACCAGGTTCTTGTGGTGTTTTCTTTAAAATGAACAATATCTATTGTTCTTTGGCCTCGGTTTTATACATACATACATACATATATATATTTATTTATTTATAGATATATACAAAACACAAAACAACCACTGTAGCTGAATGATGTTTTCAAAATTGTTAGGCATATTTTTTTGACTGATATATTTAAAACTATATGATCACTGTTCTGTCAGTGCAATATTTTAAACTTCTTAGAATGCTTTATTTGGGATGTTAGGGTGGCTGAAATGTGCAACCAGTTGCAATAACAGTTAATATTCTCTGAAAAATGAAAACAGTCTACGCTAAAGCATCCTTGACTAACTGATGTCCTTCTATGACAAGGTGACCCACTTAGTGGATGAGGGAAAGAAAGGCTGTGGATGTTGCCCCCCTGGACTCTAGTAAAGCCTTTGACACTGTCTCCCACAGCATTCTCCTGGAGAAGCTGGCTGCTGAGAATTTGGGTGAGTGCACTGTTTGCTGGATGAAATATTGGCTCAATGTCAGGCCCAGAGAGTGGTGGTGAATGGAACTAATCCAGTTGGCAGCTGGTCACTAGTGGTGCTACGCAGGGATCAGTACTGGGTCCAGTTCTGTTTAACATCTTTATCAATGACCTCGACAAGGGGATCAAGTTGACCCTCAGCAAATTTGCAAGCTGACACCAAGTTGTGTGGGAGTGTTGATCTGCTGGAGGGTAAGAAGGCTCTGGAGGGATCTGGACAGGTCAGATTGATGGGCTGAGGCCAGTTTTAAGAGGTTCAATGAGACTGAATGCAGGGTCCTGCTCTTGGGTCACAGCAACCACACGCAGTGTCACAGGCTTAGGGCACAGTGTCTGAAAAGCTGCCCAGTGGAAAAGGGCCTGGGAGTGCTGGTGTCCGGAGAAAAGCAACAGAGCTGATTAAGGGGCTGGAGCAGGGAGTCCTGTGAAGAGCAGCTGAGGGAACGGGGGATGTTTAGCTTGGAAAAAAATGAGGCTCAGGGGTGACTATCGCTCTCTACAAATACCTGAAAAGAGAGCGTAGCCGAGGCGGGGGGGAGGGGGGGGGACCTCTTCTCCTAGGAAACCAGTGACATGGCCAGAGGACACCACCTCAAGCTGTGCCGGGGGAGCTTCACTTCGGACATTAGGAGGAATTTCTTCACAGAAAGGGTGGTCGGGCATTGGAATGGGCTGCCCACTCTGGAGGTGTTTAAGCAAAAGACTGGACGTGGCACTTAGTGCCAAGGTCTAGTTGACAGGGTGGTGCTCGGTCATAGGCCGGTTTTGATGATCTCAGAGGTCGTTTCCAACCCCTTGGCCTCGGCAGCTCCCGCTCCGCTCGCAGCCTGCCACGTCGAGATCGCTCCCGGCACCGCCCTTGGCTGGGCTGGGCTGGGCTGGGCCGGGCGCGCCTGGGAGGAGGAGGCGGAGGAGGCGGGAGGAGCCGCCCCCGCCCCGCGCTCTCCGGTGATGGCGGTGGCGGCGGGGCCGTGACGTCTCGCGCGAGGCGGAGGGCGGGGAGGAGGAAGAGGAGGAGACCCGGGCGGCCCCGAGGCTGAGGCAGCTGCGTCCCGCGGAGGCTCCGCTCGCGTCCCGTGGCGTCCTGCCCCCACCCCCAGTGCCTCCGGTTCGGGCGGGCCGGCGCGGCTCTCCCGAGGCCGCGATGCGCTCGGCCTGAGCGCGCCCTCGCCGCCCCCCCCGGTTCGGGCCTCTGCGAAGCCGGGGACCGCGATGGCTGCGGGAAGCTGGCAGGAGGCGGCGGCCCGGTGGGCTGAGGAGGCGGCGGCCCCGGTGCGGGACGCCTTGTCGGGCGGGCTGGGGCTGCTGCGTGCCGAACTGGGCCTCGAACTGGGCCTCGACCCGCAGGCGCTGCCCACCTGGCTCGCCCTGGCGGTGCCGGCCGCGCTGGGGCTCGTGCTGCTGGGGCTGCTGCTGGCCGCGGCCTGCGGGGGCGGCCTCCGCAAGAAGCCGGCGCGGAGCGCGGCCGTGAGGAAGGGTGACGAGGCGGTCGGCGCGGGCCTGACGGCGGGCGGGAGCCAGGGCAAGGCGGCGGGCCCGGGGCCCGGGCAGCTGAACCTCAAAGGGGATGAGCAGAAGAAGCGAAACAGGAAGAAGCTGCCGGAGAAAGCGGCGCGGGTGAGAGCGGTGTGAGGGCCGGGAGGGCGGCGGGGGTGAAAGCGTTCTGACAGCGGCGGGACGGGGCGGGCAGTGGCACCCAGTGGGGAGGCGAGGGCGTCGCGTCTGGCGAGTGGCCCCGAGCGCGGCTGACGCTCCCCAGCGCCTGTCGCCGGTGGAAGGATCTGGGTGCCATAGAGCTTCCCCCCGAGCCGCCGTGCGATATTTGCCTGTGGAAGGAGGGGATGGGGGGTGGTCCTGACTGCTCTGGAGCTCTCTCCTGTCGTCTGGGTTATCTGGTTGCTTTGAAAACTTGGGAGGAGCAGCGCTACCACAAGTAAACTACGTGTTAATAGTTCTGGGTGATGAGGAAAAGGCTGGCTTTTTGGAAGCATTTTATTGTAAACAAAAATTACATGAAAGCTGCTGTTACTATTAGTATTCACTGAATAATAGGGTTACCAACCAGTAGTGTAAATCTTATCATGGCTTAGAATTACAAGCCAGGAGTTGTAGTATAGGTAGGTAAAGACTGTTGGAAGCAGCATTCTAAGCCTTATAAATGCTGTGATGATTCAAACTTGAGTAAGCTTTTTGCACTGTATTTTCAATAGAACATGTTAGTGTCAATGTTGCTGTCAGCGTGCCTCAATAGGAATATGTCTGATTTAGTTGTTACAGTAAGGATCATCTCCTTTAATAAGGAAATCTGTGTCTTAACAGCCCCTTAAAAAGAGATAATTCCTGTAACTTATATTTTTTTAAATCGTCATTATGTGGTGTGGGAACCTCCCATCTTTGGCGGTATGCGTCCACTTAAGAGAAAATTAGTAGAGTGCAGAAATTGTCAACTGTCCTTTTAAAGCTTACAGTTGTCACAGTTTTGGGGCTTGAAGGGATTGCTTCTATAGCTTTTATATTGTTAGGATGTTTGTAATCCTATTTATGTCCAAATGGATTATAGGAATGAAAGTGTAACAGATGTCCCCTGCCTATTACAACTGTGTCGTATAATTATATCTTGCTCTATAAAATCTGAATTGTTTCCCTAATGACGAGAGAAAGGAGAGACAATGGGTTTGTACATCCATTTGAGTCTGTGGCAGCATTAAGATTTGAGAAGTTTGGGAAACTTTTTCGTGAGAGTATAAGGCTAGAACATCTTAAGCAGAAAAAAAAAAGTCTGCATATGCCACCGCACTGGACTACTGAAGTTGTTTCTGGAAGTTGCAAGAGACTGAGCACCAAGAAGAGGAAACATGATTTAGAATCTTTCCAGTGTAGCTAGGTTCTCCATTTTGGAGAAGGCATACTAAAGATGTAATTTTTTTGCCGTCTTGAGAAGCAGATACTTCAGTGTTAAATAAATATGTTATGCTTTCTTGACAACAAAGACTAATCTTAGACGTTAAATCGATTTTACTTGATTTATTTAGTTGAAACTCCAGTATGAAAACAAATCATAAAGTCTTGCAAGTCATTGCCTAAGACATTAAAAAATGCCTCCACAGAAGATAGTGATTAGGTAGATATCACTGTTGATTTGACAGTGCTTTGTTGTATAGGGCTTCATAAAGGCAAGCTTCAGTAATTTTATATCAAAACTAACTGACATTTTTGGTGTTTATAAATAATTGTACTCTGTTGAACTTGGTATACATAGGCATTGAATAAAGTTAAGGCAATATAAGAGCAAATCTTTTTGTAATCAAAAGAGCAAAGTAGTTTTTAAGCTGTGGTTCTGTCTAGTTAAGATTTTAAGAGTTATTTTTACAGTACTTTGTATTTATTATTTCCATGGTGAGATGAAAAAAATCTACCTTCCTCCAAAAGGAAAGGCACAAACTGAATCATTAACTGTAGTGCAAATAAGTTTATACCAGTGACAAAGTTTAATAGGCCTGCCTTGTGCTCATTTTCCAAGATAAGTTTAGAGAGACCAATATTAGCACATCCCGGTGTTTTCTCATTCTCACGTGAAAAATTCTCGAAATAACATTGAAAACTTAAAGATGCAACAAAAATTTTTACTGATTGCTGCCTGTTCATTTTCATCGTGTGGTTTGTGTGCTGTGATGCTAATATGAGGGCTGGGAGGGGAAAAGAATAAGCCTATTAGCAGTAGATTTACTACAAGGCTTGCTATGCCAGGGTCTAGATTTCCATTGCGGGCGTTTCAGAAAGCTTAGAGCAACTGGTCTGGCTTTAAGAACACACTACAGATGTCTAATTAAAAGCTGTAGGGTTACTTTAATACAGAATTACTGAGCTGACTGTATGGCAGGTGATGTGTAACACTCGTCAGTCAGGATCAGAAATGTCCTTCACTGTAGCTTTTCTAAGAGTATTGCTTTTTTCCTTGCATGTGGCTTTATTTAGTACCTGTGTAAGTAGGGTACAACTTACCTCATGTTCATAGTAAAATAGGTTTCTTTGAGTAGCACTGCATTGACTGAATACAGTAGTACGTATGAGAGTCTGTTCAGTTACTTGCTGTGAACAGACTGAGAAAAAAGTTGAGCTGAAACTGTTTAGCATTCATTAACATTAAACTTTACAAAGCCAGTTCTGGCTTTCTCAGGCTGCTTGGAGCAAGGTGTATCATGGTGTCTTTACATCAAATTCTGTGCAATAAACCTGAAGCTCTTTTTTTGTCCTTTTTAATTTTTATTTTAACTTCTGGAAGAGGCAGAGCTCTTTGGCCCCATTAAGATTTTTTTTTTCTGGCCATAAAACTTAATATTTAATTTTGATTCCTTCTTCTTTTGAATAATTACTGTGCCTCTTTCTCCTACTTCAGCAGAAAAAGGTGAAGCTGTCTTATATGGTTTCTGTGCAATCTGCCAAACACCACAGAAACTTGAGAGCAGCCATATTTTGTGCTCTGCTACCACTTTAGGAAGCCATTCACACCATCTATTTGTAGATGTGGAAAATACCAAATTGACTATGTACTTCCTATTGTTATGCACCTGGAGAATAAATGCTACACATTCTAGTAAAAGTATTTGCATTCATTTGAAGAAGCTTCATATTTGGTCTGCTTCAATAAACTTTCTAGGCTATGGCTGTTCAGTGCTTATTGCACCTAGATTCTGTAAAGACTGTTCTTTCAGTTGATACTCGTGTTGGTTTGTGTGTATGTTAGTGGTCAAATGGCAGAAATAGGGCTGTAGGATTCTTCAGGCCTCATAGAGAAAATTGCTTAATTTCTTTCTGAAAAGAAGCTTACAGAAAGTATTGGTAAACAGATTATTTCATTGGCCAAAGATAGTCTAAGCAGAAGTATCTTTATAATGTGTAACTGAGGACTTTGGTTAATACAGTGTTGTAAGATTGAGGTGATAGCAATTTCATTAATACAGTTTGAAGCATGAAACTGAGTTATCCTTGCACTACCATGTTTAATGAGTACTTTTCATTTTGACAGTCTAGGCAAAACCATTTCTACATTTTGTGTATCTTAACATCCTCATATGTATGTGTGTGGAAAAAGGTTTAAATATTGGAATTTTAAGGTCCTCAGGCAAGAAGAGCATTCAGTAATCAGTACTGTTACTGGCAACATTACTTCTGCCTAGCATTACTACTCATGCCTGGCAGCTTTAAGATGAGGGTAAAAAAGATGTCAAATAATAAATGATACAATTTTGAATTAATTTGTCAGTGGATGTTTAATATATTACCCATAAAGTTTTAAACTTTGGGCTATGTTTGTCTCTTTAAAATGAAACATTTCTGATTACCTTTTTTCTTTCCTGCTTCTGTTGCTTTCTTTGGTATATCCAAAAATGGTCATGTGGATTTTGGTTAAAATTCTGTGATTCATCTATGGGCAGAAAATAAATATGGAAGGCTTCCACCGAGAAGAAGGGTATTGTTATTAAGGGATATATTTCTCCCTGAACGTATCAAAGTGCAAATTTTCAAACGTATTTCTAAAGGTTGTTATTGACATGATCAGATGATCAGACGATCACACAGCATTTTGAACAGTCATGTGGATGAATTTTTCCAGAGGGTTTTTAATGGATATGAATTAGTTTATTAGTTGAGAGAAACAGCTGAAGTTTTTTTAATTTAAAGATTAAAACTTATATTTACTGTATACTTGGGAGGGATTAAGAAAGTGGTTTTCAATTTAAGGTATATATGTAGTAGCTAAGAAGCAAAGCAAGGAACAGAATTTTAAAAGTTAGTTGGCTGTGAACTTTTTTGATACACATCCAATACTAGAAGCATCAAATGTTATCTAGCTTTACTGCTAAATATGCTCTGGAGAAAATAGAGAGGCGCAAGTACTGAGTTTCGGCAATGAGTTATTTTCAAGATGAAATATCAGTTCTTTAGTATCCTTGTGGAATATACCTATACCAATAAGGTGGACTTTGTTGAGAAGAACCTTTAGAGCGAGTTCCTAGACACAGACTTGTAAAATATATTTCATTTTCAGAATGCTGAAGGAAGTGTACTGCATGTTAAATAGAAGTCTAGTTCACAGCTGATCGTTGCAGGAGAAGAGGGGTTAGGTGACCTGATCTTTCAATTTCTATTTATAGTTACTTTGAAGAAGTTGGCATGCTTGCTAACTACAGTAAGCAATACTATGTTATGCACTGGTGAAATCATGCCAAGGGTGGTTTGTAAACATAATACAATGTGGCAAGACTTAAAAGCCTGTAACAGTTAAATTGAGGATCAGATCTAATATTTCAAGGAATATGACTTTTGTTTTACTTGAAAGCAATTAGTTTTGTGTGATGCAGAGTTAAAATAGCTTTTGGGTTTTTAATAACAAAAAACTAACTAAAGGTAATAGAGCTTGAAATTTATTTTGAAAGAATTGCAGGAATTAAAGCAACTTTGAAGTAGCTATTTATGCTCATTTAGTTTTTAGTCAATTTTTCCAAGTCATTCTGAATGTGAACCAGTCACATTTCTGGGGATTCTATCAATTATTATTCGTAACAGTAGTTTCCAATACACTGAAATTAATGGTTGACAGTAATATAATCTTTTCTGCAGTTAATCAGAGTAACTTCAGTTATAGCTTTTTGTTAGAAATAAATGACTTCTAAATTACTACATTTCTGTATGGGGAATATGCAGGCTGAGGTGTATGCCTTTACTGTCAAAGGTAATATAAAGACTCATTTAATGATTGTCCGGAGTTTTAATTTTATATGTTGAATAATACATGCTAATTTTCTTTCCTTAATTGTGCGAGGGGGAAATGGTAGACTAATGTAATGCCTGTAATCAAGTCTGTCTGAAAAGAACAATGGGGTGTCGTGCTTAGTCATGCTTCATGTTTGATTTCTAATTTCTGTTCTACTATGAAGTTTAACTTGTGAAGGAGCTGAGCTGGGAGGGATATGCATAGGTAGAAATTGCAGATGTTAGGTCAATGTAGAAACTACTTTTAAAAATTAGTCCTCTTGCTGAACTGTACAAAGTGGTAATTGTGTTAATTTAATTAGATAATTTATGGCACATACAACTGTAGCTGTTCTGAATCAGTTTTCAGAACAGCTACAGGTAATTTTAAAAGCTGATAAATTTCAGAAATTTACCTTTTGTTACGAAATTCCTGGATTGAATAGGAATGAGATGAAATGAGAAGAACTGTTCTCTTTCCTTTTTCATTTCTGTGTTTGGTAAATACAGAATGGCAGTAAATCCTTTGAACACCAATCCACAATTTGGTCTGCTCTATTCAATAACCTTACAAGCATTTTTCCATCAACAAGTAATTGCATTTCAGTAATAGTGTAATTTGAGCTTTGCTTCATCTTCTTTGTCTATTTTTTTATTATTATTTACATTCATTGTTTACACAGCCTAATGGACGGTCTTTCCTTGATGTGTCTGAAGATGAAGTAATGCAAACTGTCCGTAAAGACAATATAAAGCAGCCTGTGGACACGGAGAAGAAGAATGAAAAGGTTAGTTATGGATGCAAAGCAACAGTGTTGAAATTTGATGTATATTATTTCAATATCTAATAACTCTGGTTTTGGTTTGAAATCCTGTCACTTACATGAATGCAGAGACAAATTTCTTTGTGAAGAGTACTAATTTGTAAGTAATCTAATTTGGAGTTGGAAGGAGCTAAAGCAGTATTTTCTTAACTTCTGAGACATGCCTTATCACAGAGTGTTTATCAGGGAAGCCCCACTCCCAGCCCCCCACTAAACACTGATATCTCTGTTCATCATGTGACAGTGTTAAGCCTACAGAAATAAAGTTTGTTTCATCTCGATGGCTTCTGTGGTGATGCAGCATAATGATAGTATTGTTAATTGCCTTGTAAATGGTCTACCAATTGGGGGACTAGTATTCAAAGGATTAAAACCATGTGCCTGCTTATTTATTTTGCCAGATGTATCCATTAGTAATTAGAGTTCTTGGTTTTTGATGACAATTGCGAGCTTTGAAGTCTGGTGTGAGCTTTTTGTTATGCAAATTAAACATTTACTTTAAAAATACCTTTGTAAACATTGATGTGCAATGTATAATCTAAAAGGTAACCATACTACTGGCAATGTTATTTTCTTGAACTGTGAGGACTAATCTTCTTGTTTTATCATATGCTGTCATTTATGGGCAACATGGATTGCTTGGGCCTTTGATAATTTTTTTGCTTGGTTCTTTTGCTAACATTGTGCATGAAGTTTTCCCACTGTCATTGTTTTCTGACTTATTTTCTTCAGTAAAATGCTTTTGTTGAGACTATACTGAGTTAAAAGAAAAGATTATACATAAATAGCCAGAAACACTTTGCTGTGAGGGTATTGAGGCACTGGAACAGGTTGCTCAGGGAGGTTGTGGATGGCCCATCCCTGGAAGTGTTCAAGGCCAGGCTGACTGGGGCTTTGAGCAATCTGGTATAGTGAAAGATGTCTCTTCCCATGGCTGGGGTTGGAACTACATGATCTTTAAGGTCCCTTCCAACCCAAACCATTCCATGATTGTTGTAATTTCTTTAGCTCATTCAAGTTTTAATAAATTTACTTGACTACCCTCCAGTAACTTCTTTTGCAGTTAGTAGATAGGCTAAAACACCGTATCCTTTTAGTTTGCTGTAGGACTTTAAATGTTTTTGCCATTGGCAAATTGAGTGACTTTTCTGTGAAATAGGTTTGCCTTAAAGTTCTGTGCTGGCTCTTTCTCTTCCCCGTGTTTTGCATATCAGATTAACTTTACTTTGTTCTTTTCCAAGAACATAAAACAGTTGAAATGTGAATGAATAATTATTTGCAGGTTTTCAAGTAGATAAGGTGTTTAAATCTTACACTCAACTTTGTCTTAAAACTGCAAACATAGTGATCTGAATTTTAAAATGTGAAGCTGCAGCTCTAGGAAATGAGTACCACTAAATGGATGTGGCTGATGATTCAAATTGTGTTTTCATATCACTTTTGGGGGACCGTAGGCAAAGAATGCTTGGTTCAGGAGGAAATTGTTACCCTTCAATTAAAAGCATACTTAAGAACGTCCTTTGAACTGCAGGTAACTGTGCAGGCTTCTAATTATTTGGTAGGGCTTCTCAGGGCATCTGTAACGTTTGTAACATAACCCTGCTGAGGTTGTAAGGAGTCCTGTGTGTCTTTGTACCATCTTTGGAATGGATGGTATAAGACAATGGCTGTCATTGAAGTTGTATGTGCGTGTGTGTAGATATATGAATACATATAATCTATGGCCTGAAGAGCGTGCTTGGTTTTTTTTGTGCTTCAATATATGCTTTCAATGAAAATCTCATATCCTTTGTGTTTCTCTATTTCTTGGCTGCTTCAGCATTGTGAATTTCATGCATGTTTTTCTGCTTTGTGGGAAGGAAGGCTTTGGATAATGTCTGGAGTCTGGCTGTTTACAGGGTTTATGATTCTGCAATTAGTGACTTGCCACAGTACAGGCGTATTTTTGGTGTTTAATGTAAGGGACTGTTACCTAAGAAATGTCTCTGTGGATGAGACCGTGGGAAGTTAAAATGTCATTGTCCATTCTGTTTGCAACCACATAACTGCTTTGTCTTGAATACTAGAAATAATTACTCGGCTAGAGATCAAGAAGAAAGGTTTAGTTTTTCTTTTATTCTTGCATAGGGCACAATGCATCTTAAAGACTTAAAAAATTTTGGCAGGCCTGCAGTATTCCTCATGTGCTCTTTGACTGTTGGCAGAGCCAACACTGGCGTCTTTGTGTGTTGCAGAAGGTGACACTCTGAATGCATAGACTTCTGCAAAATAACCGGCTGGCTTGCTATGGCTTTAGCATCTCTTGCTGTTTCTGTCAGTTTGGTACCAAGATAACAACTGGTACAGTACCAAGTTTAGCAGGGGGTGGGTTAACTGGGTAAAAAATGATGGTTCTGGTTTTTCAGAACAGGGTAACACAATTTAATAAAGTAAACACATTTTCAAGATTTGCGTTCTTGATCTTTTTAAAAAGAGAGTTTGTTAATCACAAACTTCTTTTTCAGCTGTTAAACTTTGATGTTTTCCTGAAAAGTGTAAAATTTGAATATTATACTTCCATAGGAGCTAGTTATCTAAACTGAGGTTACAGTTTGGAAGAGTAGTCATCTTGGACTGACTCTTGTCTGGGAGACTTCCGAAGTAATTTCAGGTGTTCTCTTAGTACCAGAGGACAGTTGGGTAGTTACAGCTTTGTAGATGGAGACTTTAGGATCTCAAGTTCCAGTCTCAGTGTAGCTGCAAATGGGAGACAAAGGTACAAACTTAGTAATCTTTCTCTGTTCGAACTTGAAGAGGCAGTTTATAACTAATTTGAATGCCAATTTTCACTTTCCTTTATAATTCTTTCCTTAGAAGTTGCTCTAGCAAGTAATTTGACTTGTTCATATTTTTAGAACCAATTCTTCTCAGGTTACTTTTAAAACCAGTTTTTCTCTTTTGAAGGCTTTTCAGAAGTTTGTTAGTTTGTGTGTGGGTTAAGGTGGTCTGCTGAGCAAATGAGAATTCAGTTTGGGTTCCTTAGTACATTAAACCAGGAGTTAACTGTTCAGATCAGTTCCTTAAATGTTATAGGTGTGTTGATGCAGCATTGCATATAAGCAGTGAATTTTTAATCATCTCTGCTGCACTAGCAAGCTATTCTACTCTCAGTACCTGTATTGAAGCTACAGATTACTTTCAGGACATGGTAACTCTGAGGCATATGAACTGCATGCCATTGTGGGGACCCATAGAATATCTGCAGCAGCTGTGGTAATAATTTAGGTGTTACCAGTTCTGAATTCTAGAGAGATTGTTAGACATTTCTTGGGACATTCAAGACTAGAAAACTAAATAGTGGGAACTCGGATATACAGCTGGCAATTACTAGTCTGACTCTGGCAGATGTATTCCAGAAAGATATCCAGCATTCTTAGAATATTTCAGAGACGGTGAATAAGTGATTAGTTCCTCATACAACATTTAAGTGGACAACCATATTTCTTTTTAAAGTCTTTTTTCATTCACGTTTATTTGGTAGTTCTTGTACCTTTCTGCACTAGGTTGAAAAGCTTTTCAATACTGTATTTTCTTTCTAAGAAGGTAGTCATGTCAATTTGCTCCAAGGCTTTCAGCAATATATATTCTCCCAGTATCTTGGGTTTTTTTTTTTCTCAATGCTATTTTTTTAACACTCTGTATTGTTACCTATTGCCCCAAACTATTTGCAGAAGTAGACATGTCTGTTCCTATTTGTTTAGGTTAGCTCTTATATCCAAGAAGCCATAACTGATGAAATCTTGGGGCGGGGGGGGTGGAAATTTTTAATGTAGGGGCTCTAATCACAGCTTATGTTTTGAAATAATATCCAAGCTGGATTTTTTTTACCTTTTTTTAAAGGAGTTACTGGCATTATTTATTTATCCATGTGTAACTTTATACTTCTGGACAAAACAAATTTTGACAGAGTGGGATATACTAAACAGCTCTTTACTCCTCTGTGACTGTGATGCTGCCAGCATTGCTGCTTCTACCTAGCTTAGTATTCTGCAGCATAAGTAATGTTCCCTCCACCTGCCATTTCTGTGCTGCACAAGTCTTTCACAGGGGGTTGTTCAGGAGAATCTGTTTTAAATTTCTGTATTTTGAGTGGGGGCAGGGAATTGTGAATTGCTATGCCAAGTAATAAGTATTATTAAGATAATGTTTTATTTTTGTTCTAGACAAAGAAAAAAAAGAAATCAAAGGGAGATTCCAAAACGGTTCAGGATACGTCTCGTTTAGATGGAAAGGAAGTTGATGAAGGTACTGAACACAAACGTACACAAAATGCAAACATTGTGGCTTAAATAGTTTAAGATTTACTTGTGTTTGGTTCATAAAGAAACATAAACTCGTAACTCTGTAGATCACATATTACATCTGGAAATCTAATCTTTGAAACAGCAGTATTTAATAACTTCAGATGATTTTTGTAAAAGTAATCTTGTAAAAACTGAAAAGTTATGGATAGTAGGGTGCTCATGTAATTCATGTTTTGCTCTGTGAAGCCAAGTATTATCACAGAAAAACTTACCTTTGGCCATTTGTTTGTGTTTTCAAACTAAGGTTGAAGCTGACTGGTTAAACTTCCCTCAGACTTCTGTTTGATATGATACAAGCTAAAAATCTTTCCTTCCTATCTGAGTTAGTGATGTTTTCATTTGGGTGATGTTTTAGGAGCCTGGGAAACAAAAATCAGCAACAGAGAGAAGCGTCAGCAGCGTAAGCGAGACAAGGTGCTGAACGACGGTGGCTCAGGAGAATCAAATCTCCAGGGTATAGAAAACACAGTTACTGTATCCATTGAACAGCTGATGCCTACACCATCACTTCCAGTTGGTCTCAGAAAAAATAAAGGTATGATGCTTGATAGGTCTGTGAACGTGTCCTAGAAAGATAACTGTAGTCAAATGCTTAAATAGTTGACTCTGTTTTGGATGTATGTTAGGTGTATTTGGAGGTGAAACTCTTGAGGAAATAATTTCAAGCTGTGTGAAAGTACGTTCTCATTGTGCAAAACGGCCCCTTTTCTAGCCATATTTTGAGAGAAGCACAAGAGAGTATTTTGGAGCAAGTGGCTAAACACACTGGCCTCCATCCACACTGGTGCGCTGTCTGTTGCATAGGCCTGTCCCTCTTCCTTCACTTGTTCTTTGTGACTCTGCCCTTTGTTTCCAAAAACTTCAAAGGCATCCCCAGCACTGCTTCAGGCAGCACCAACTCCTTAACTTTTTGAGTGCTTCCTTGTGAGAAGGTTATGCCCCTGAAATTAATTTAAAATATCATTCACTGCTTAACATGTTGACATTTTTTTCCAACATAGATTTAGTAGTATCCTGTACTAAGGCTGTTCATAATGATAAGGCAGATGTGGCTGAGATTTAGTAGTTATTTACTGTAGCTGAGTATTCAATAGATATGGCTGCTGCTGTTACAGAAACAAAAGATTGCATGGGCTGGCTTAAAGTGTGTGTAGGCACAGGAATTCATATTTGGGTAAAACTGAGAAATAGGTGATTTAATTAAATGAAACTTGATGATGTTCTAGCAAAGTGACAAAAAGACTGAGCACAACAACTCTCTGGTACCTTGAAATAATTTATTGAAATTTGTGTTCCTCACCCTCCTGTTTCATTGACACTCATTTGCACCTTGACTGAGTGTATAATTGTTGCCCTGAGGACTAGATCAGTTGTTTCCTGTTGCCTTTCTTTTCCCATTCGTTTATACAGAGCTTCAAGAAATGTTCCAGCTGTCTCTATGCACTGTTGCAAATTATAACTACTGTAACCCCTCCAGTCAGAATCCTTTATGTATCATACTTTTTTTGTACCTTATTTATCACCTTGTACAAGACTAATCCAAAAAGAATTCAGCTGTATCTAGTGTTTTCATTGTAAGGTAGAAGTTTAGAAATAGTTACAGGTCTGAAATACTTACAGCCACTCTTTGCTTGTAAATGACAACCTATGTTTTAGATTTATGCTCTTCGTTCATTAGGAAAGCAGCTAAAGTTTTTTTGAAATATGCAGTTACTTGGTATATGGGTCCTAAGTCACTTCGAGTGTGTTCTCTCTGCAACATAAACACAAATAATAAAAACCAGAGCATTTTAACTTTTATCCTTAAGTGTTCTGGAGTTGTCTTAATTTACTGTGAGGTACTAATATTTTCTTTTCTTAAAATATTATTATTGGATTGTTAGAAGATTTTTACAGGTGCTGCTGTTTAAAAAAGTTTCATCTAGCTTTGTTTCCTCTTACTTCTTAATCAGGTGATGCACTTTTGAATGCACAGATTAACAGTTCTAAACCTGCAAAGGGGGAGTCATCAATTCCACAAGGTAAAAAGTTTTCATTATTTGGCATCCTAAGTAACTAGAGAAGTATTTTACAGAAGTGAAAACAGCAAGTTTTGGTCCAGAATTTTGAGTTACTGACACAGAACTTTATTGTACATCTGAGTCTTTTGGCTATGCTTATATGTTATACTTCTAAGTTGCAGTTACTTCTTAAGAAGTTGAAAACAGTCTCTGTTACAAGTAGAAATACAATTCAATATTTTGAATTTTCAGACATTACCTATTGTAAAAAATTTTATGTACAGAACAGTAACATCTATTTTTAAGCTCTGCTGAGAAATAATTTATGCTAGCTTTTCAGACTTACTCACTTATTTGTGTTAATCAATTACTTGCTCAAAGAAAACTCTGATAACTGCAAAGAGCTCACAAGTCCTGATTATTGTTTACACTTGTTTCAGGCTGAATATACAAGTTACTCAGTTCTTTACATTATTCTTTGAGATTCTTTGAGATAAATACATTCATTTTGAAAGTTCTTATATATAAATACATGTTTATGAAAAGAATATATTTGACACGTCGTACACAACTTAAAATATATGACTAGTGAGTCGTAGCAGTTTTCTAATAACAGATACTGCTGTAATAATACTTGAAGTGAATTAGTTTGACATGATAAAATCAAGATGGTTGCTGCCTACATATATATGTCTAAAGCTGTGTTGCTTTAATCAAAAGTAGCTAGTGTAAATAAGCAACTCAAGAAATGAGTTATTAAAAGCACAGATCCAGAAAGTGAATCCTTTTCTGCTTGTTTTTGAGAGCTTTACTTCACATGCAAACTTCCTGTACCATGGCACAGAAGGAGGGAGCTGTATTCTTCAGAGATGCCTAATGGGAGGACAGGCGGCAATAATCAAGTTTCAGTAAGGGGAAATTTTGACAGGTCAGGAGGAAAAAAGTTTTTAATGAGAGAGTTCAAAGTACCTCTGGGCAATCAGCCTTTATGGTTTCCAGAACTTCAGTAACATAGTGTAATTTTGAAGTTTGCTCTGCATTAAAGAGAATGTGGGACTAGGTATACTTTGAGAGATCCTTTTCAGTTTTCTGTGATTCAGTGAAAATTGGCTGGTCATTTAGAAATTAAAGTTTTTTGAAAGAGAGTAGTATAATAAATAGAGAAGAATCAAGCTCCTGCTTCAGGACCTCAGCTGTCTTTTTGCAAAGTTGCAAAAAGGTTTTTCTACCAACTGCAGTTTGGTTTCTGTCTCTTCAGTATTCTTTTGTTGCCTTTCTCAAAGACTTCATATTACACTAGGAGGACGTTGACTGACAGGAGCAATGCTAGTGCTGTAGAGAAAGGGCAATAGATTTTGTACAGCAGTGGTGACCTTACAGATGCATGTGTTTGGAATTGATTTGTTGGAGAAAATCTAGGCGTATCTCACCTAATTAATTCTATGTCAGTGAGGCCAGCTTGAATTGGGCATGTTTATGCTGCCTGAGATACAAGTTCATTTGAAAAATAAAATGTTTGGTCTGTATGTTTTGTTGACATATGATACTGATTTGACTTGATACTGACATGAGGGTTTGGCTTACTGTTTAAGTGTTACAGTTATAATATTTATATATTTCTGAATTGCTTGTAGAAGAGCAGGTTTTTATTTTCCACTGCATATATAAAAAGAGAAAGATATACCTTGATATACAAAGCACTTTGAGAAAGGTTTGTGATATGTAGGAAGCGAGGCTGGATCCATTTGCCCTTATATTGTATAGGAATATAAATTTTAAAAACTTCTGTTATGATGTTTGTCTCAGTGTACTGCTGACTTCTCAAAGTATACATTTAACTTGCAGTGGTTAGTAATTTCTCATCAGGGTAACATGTAACAGAGACTCTTGCAGTGTTGTGGTCTTTTACCTTAGTGTAACAAAATATGTTACAAATGTTGCAAATGGAGTGTTACTATAATTTTTCTCTGTTACTATGAGTCTCTGTGAGGGATTCTATGGTCAGTATGATATCTATGCTCTTTGTAAATACTGTGTAGTGTTTGGGAAGTATTTTCTATACTTGGTAATTTCATCTACATCCTGCTTGGAGAACTGCTGCATGCACTTAAGAAACAGAAAATCCTCTTTTTAGTGCATGAGCTTTTCCACAAGTCATCCCCATACTCTCTAAGAGAAATTAGCTGACAGTGTTGAAAGTACCCTCCTCACCTTTTTTTCTAATCTAGAGGCACCGGTTCACCAATACATCAGCCCTGTAAAGAAAGGGATGAGGAAAGAGAGTACAGTTGGTGCTGTTTTTTCCTCCCTCTTCAAGTTAGTAGGCAGATGGTGCATATCATCTGAACTGGAAAATCAGCTGAGACAGAGCAACAGCCCTGTCTGTATCACACTGGGGTAGCAAAGCTGCTGTTCATTTGGGGTTTTTTTATTAAGTGAATGTGCATATAAGGAATATTTTAATTCTTCATCTAGTTCTTGTTTTAAATAATCCTTTTGTTATTGTTGTATTCAAGTTTCTCCGGGATTGAGTGAAAGCCACACAGTAAATGGGGGAAGCTGGAATGAGAAGTCTGTAAAAATCTCGTCACAGATTGGTGTAGGGGAGGAGAAATGGACATCTGTTCCTTCAACTGCAGCTGGGAAGAGGAAGACTGAAACATTGGCTTGGGGCCAAGACACTGGAGATGCTAATGGAAATGGAAAGGACTGGGGTGTAAGCCTGGTGGGCAGGCCATGGAAAGAGCGTTCTTTGTTCACTCCTATGGGTAAGCTATTTCCAAGAACTTGCTTCACAAAAGCATTTTTACATAAATGTATTTTTTAGTAGTGGATCTCTGAAATATTTTTATGTTTATATATTTTTAAAAATCTTGATGGGGTCTAGTGAAATGTTAACTGAACAATTTGTGTTTACTCCCAAGTTCTGATGGCTTAGTACCTATGTCTCTGTGTACAGTTAAACTGGGTTTTTTGAGTTTATCTGACATAAAATTATTTCTGTGAAGTAATGCAATGTTGTATATCACTTTCATAAAGTTCTGAAGATGATTACTAAGTCATTTTGAAGCGTAATTTCTTTTAAATGTCTTAAAACCCAGGTTGTAAGTCTATTCTGTTGGTCCAACATGATCAAATCAACTGTGTATGGTTTTGGCAGGTGTTGTTTTAGACTCCAGGCACGACCATTGTTCAACTCTCGTGACACTTAGTGTTACACTGTTTTTCTCATTGGAAATTGTTTTTTAGTGCTTAGTATAACTTTCTGCCTTTTTTACTTGTGCTGTCCATAGTAATAATGGAGAAGAGATTTCTTGATTTCTCTCTGGGCAACAATCATCAACTTACTAGTAAATGCTGTAACATGGCCCTTCCCATGGTTCAGTCGAAGTAATCCTCATCTCTTCTGGAAAGCAGTGTTCCTTTGTAGTCAGCAGTATTACTTCAGTCTTGTCAAGTCTTAACCCCAGCCAGCAGCCAAGCCCCATCCAGCCACTCACTCACTCTCCCACCAGCAGGATGGGGTGGGCAACTGGAAGGAGAAAAGCTGGAAAACTCATGGATTGACATCAAGTCAGTTTAATAGGGAAAGCAAAACCTGTGCGTACAAACAAAGCAAGGAAATAATTCTCTACTTCCCATGGGCCGGCGGATGTTCAGCCATCTCCAGAAGAGCAGGGCTCTATCACATGTAATGGCGACTTGTGAAGACAAGCACCATAACTCCAAATGTCCCTCCATTCCTCCTTCTTCCCCCAACTTTATATACTGAGCATGATGCCACATGGTAGGGAATGTTCCTTTGGCCAGTTGGGGTCATCCGGGCTGTGTCTCTTCCAACTTGTTGTTGGGAAGATCAGCCCCAGCCACCTTGCTGCCAGCGATATGAGAAGTGGAAAAGGCCTTGACTCTGTGTGAGCACTGCTCAGCAACATCCCTGTATTACCAACCTAGTTTTCAGTACAGATACAAAACACAGCCCTACCCCAACCATAATCTGCAGAAGTCTAGACCTTCTTTTATTCCTCTGGCATATTTTGAACTTGAGTTCTTGAGGCTAGATCTGATATACCCTTGGAAGCTTTACCATTGCCAAGCAGAAGTAAAGGGCTTTTTTTCATGTTCTGGCTAGATGCGTGGTGCTGTGTATTCTAATAAGGCAGTCCGTAGTGACTAACCAGTTTTTGTTTGTTTTGTTACTGAGGATACATCATGTCTACCAAGCTGATTTGCTTCTGGTAAAATGAATAATTTTGTGGGTGAAGGAGAGCAGTAAAAGTTTTTCATGATGACTTGACTAATGCTTTCAACATTGTCTCTGAGTGTTGTTGTATCCAAACTAGAACAGGTGAAAAACTGGTCAGGCTCAACTGGTCAGTAGGTCCTACTTTCCCTGGAGGCTGGTTACAAGGGGGATGTCACAGGGCTGTACTTGAAACTGTTCTGTTTATCATCTTTATAAGTGACCTGGAGGAGGCAACCATGTCATTCACATCTAGTTTCCAGATTACACCAAACTTAAATGTGGTGACAGGAATCAGTTAAAACAGTCCAGATCAGGGATCCCATCCAGAAAGACCTAAACCTGATGGGAGTAACGGGCCAACAGGAACCCAAAGAAGTTCAGTACAAATGTCAAGTACTGAATCTGGGTTGAAAGCAACCCTGGCTGCCTGAATTGCAGATTTGTGGATAAGGAGTCTTGGTGGGCACCAAGTTGGACATGAGCCAGCTGTAGATCCTAGCAGCAAAGGACACCAGCAGTGTGCTGGGATGCATTAACAGAGGAGTCTAAATTGCGAGGATGGTGACTGTCTACTTTTTGGACAACATCTGGAATACCTGTCTGGTTTTTAGCCCCTTCTTCCCCAATTAAGTAAATGTAATTCTAAATAAAAGCTACTATTAGTTTTTACTGACCATTTCTGCTTATTTTCTGCCTTACATATAACAGTCTAGTATGTGTTCATTTTTAAGTAACATCTCCTATTTGTCAAAAATTGTTCTGAGTTTTATTCCATTCTTTAATATATATATATATAATATACTCCAAGCTGTGTTTGATCTAGGTGTACTTTTCAAAACTTAATGATTGCAGTAATGGGAGGAATAATAGTATGGGGCTCAAAAAACGATTGACTTCACTTTTGTGAGAATTTTATATATAGAAAAGGCTGTAAAGGGAAGATTATCTTGGAAAGCTTGAAAATTGTTTCAAGCTGTGTGTTCATAAAGTAACATATCTATCAGGTCTGATTAACGCCCTCAGTTGTGTGAAATGTCATCATGGCTGGACTAGCCAGAGTTTTTCTGATCTGATTCATAATTAAATAGCTAAATTTTCAACATTGTCAGCAGTGTGTGACACTCTTTTTTTTCTCCTCTTCCCCACAGCTGCTTGGAATGTGGATGCAAGGATTAATACCTCTGAACAAAATTCTACTTCTTTCTCCTCATTTGGATTAACTCCTGGGGTTTCTGGTATGTGAGCCTTTCCAAAGATTCTTCTACCCTCTTCTATTCCACCAGGTGGAATAGAGTTTGCCAAGTGTTACTAATATGCATTTTCTCATTTTTGTTTGAAAACAGTACTGCAAAGAGGTGGAAGACACTTTAAAAAGCTATTTTATGATGCTGAAATTATGCAGTAAAGTAGCTGTTTTAAGTTGATAATCAAAAGCTAGATCAATCACAGAATATTAGTAAGAAGGTTGGAACTAAAGGGGGTTGGAATGAGATGGTCTTTAAGCTATGTCCTAACCCAAATCATTCTATGATTCTGTGATTTCTTATTTAGCTTTCTTGTTTGCATGTTAAGCCTAAATAATGGGCATAAGAGATTGCTCAGCGTTGTGATGTCTCAAGTTAGAAATCTGAAGATTTCTTTCTAGGAAAGCCCATTAACTCCAGTCTTCTGGGAGGTTTGTTATTTGATGATTCAGTTTTTCCCTCATCAAGGAACTGAATCACTACTTTGAAAATACGTTCCATAGGCAAAATTTGAAGTCTTAAGTCTTTTCTCTGTATGACAAATGGAAATGCTGAAACTCTGGGATTTTCTTTTTTGAAGGATTGTGTGCTATAGACTACAAAACTATCTTCATAATAAATCTTGTGTATTAAAAACTAACAAGTCCTAAAATTATTTATTATACAGTAAAGGGATCTGAGGTCAGGTTTTCTGCTCTTGCTTGCTAACACCATGAGCCTTAGGCATAGCAGTTTTCTTATTGGAACTAGCTGGCCAAGTGCTTATGCACTTGGGCTGTATTTGCTTGTATTGCAGTTCATAGGCTTTTAACTGTTGAACTCAGGCTCAGTGTCCAGTGTCTTAATTGCACAGAGAATTCTCATTTTAAAAAAAATTCCGAAGCTGCCACCTGAATCCAAGCTCAGTCTCTAAGCTAAAACTTAACGCAACTTTATTAAATAAAGTAGGATGGCACACTGAGCTAAGATTCAGCTGCAATACCTTTTCAACTTTGAGAGAAATATGACGAGGTGAAGTATATTAGTTTTCTCTGATGCACCTTTAGATGCACACACAATGTTGTAATACATTGTAATCACAAAAGAAGTGAGAGCATGTCCATGTTTCTGTCATCTGAGGTGTCTCTTGCAGAGGTGTATATAAAAGAGACCTGAGTTCTATTCAAACTCAATTTCAGACGTTTCATCATACAGTAAAATATTAACTTATTTCATTCTTACAATTAGTTTCTGTTTTACCTTTTTATGAAATGTTTTTGTTTGTTGTTTATTTTCCTGAAAACAATTATGTTAGATGTGTAGCACTTTCCGTTATCATGACTAGTATTGAACTTACTGTTCTGCAGCTTTTATGTTCTTGAAACCTTTGCTTTAAATGAGAATTGAATTCTTAGTAATGTTTAATAGTCTGATCTGCAATGTGATTAATGAGGTTTTGTTCTAGTGATCTTTTAAGCTTCTCCCTGTAAGAGATCTTATTGATACAGGGTAGCAATTTTATTACCCGTGAAATTTCATTGTGTTCTTCAGTTTGAGGAGACTGTTTGTTTTTACTGACCCTTATCTCTTTTCGTGTTCTTCTCATGAGTTTATTTTGTCTTCTTTCTTCAGCTTCCTTGTTTTCTGAATATACCTCATGCACAAGAACCTACTAATTTTCTCGTCTTCTGCAGTCCTTAAAATCTGACCTTTTTCTTTGAGCCTTTTGTCTTCCTTTCCTACTTTGATTGGACTTCCTTCCCAAAGGAAACTTCAGGAAGCTTGCTAACTCACAAGTACAATTTTATTTATTCTTTTTCAGGTTCCAACAGTGAATCAGTTTCTCAGGCTGGTACTTCTGATTTTCAGTGGGATTTAAGTCATGCTCAAGCCCCTGTTGATGACGAATGGTCTGGGTTAAGTATGTTCCTCTAAAATGTTCATTAACAAAATGTTAATTACTGTGATAGTGTAGTAATTTATATATGCTACTTGTATTAGACAGTGGGTGGGTATCTAAGGAAAAACCTGGAATGCTTGACTTCTGTAAGCTAATGGACAGTTTAAAGGTATTAGAAGTATTTTGATAAATTCTGATAGAAAGTGGTTAATTTTTAGGAAAAATACTGGGATATCGAACTCAGAAGTGAGAGAGAGCTCATGCATTTTAAAGTAGAAAAATCTTTCTAATAAAACAGTCTTGCTGCAAGTGATGAGAAAAATCTACTGCAAGTCTGCAAAATATGTATTCAGTAGTATCTAGAATTTGAATCAGTTTGTTTCTACAAGTACCTTACAGGAAAGTTAAGGTGGCATCATACTCTTGTATTTAATCTAACTTGCTTTCTCATTTGGCAAACATCAGGAAGTTTCTTGCATATATAGGAAGCATATACAGGATAGAAATAACTGAAATTACTTGGGAGTTGTAGTGAAGTTGGTGTTTACTCCCCACTTTCTCCTCCCTGTTAGTGAAAAAGCATAGTGCATCTCATTATGCATTGACCTGAAGAATTGTTCCAGAAGTTGGCAAAAGCCTTGCATGTTATCTTCTCTCTAAAAATAACTTATTGCAGTTAAATGACTGGAAAAGTAGAATAGATTGATGCAGTCCTTGACTCCACCAGTGTTGGTATGATTGCTCTGTTACCAGATAATTTTGAAACTTATCTTTTGTGTTTTGTCTAGTTCAAGGATAAGAAAAGCACATTTCAGTTAATCATTGGAAAGTCATCAGTTTTACATTTTTTCAAAAGCATAACAGATTCACATATCTGAGCACAGAATGTTTATGGTTGAAGCTTCTGTGAATTGTGTCAAAGTTGTCAACTAAGAGTACACTAACAGAAGTGGCCAAATGCAAGTTTAGGCCAAAGTGATACAACCCACTGCTTTATCAGGATTAGGACAAGAAAATTAACTATATGTACAAATACTACTAATTTTTATTACTACTACGAATGTATTTTTTTTCTTAAGCAGCTAATGAGAGGGCAGTAGATAAAATTTACTGATTTGAAAAAAAAAAATATTACTCAACATAACACTTCTCAGTTTATCATCTGAAGTAGGTGTTATGATGATAATATTTTTATTAGGAAAGTTTCTAACCTAAATATTCTAATTAATCTTAAAATCTCCTAGTGTGTTTTTGGCTTCATAATGTTTGCCAGTAAATTTAATTGGATTTATTACTGCTTTTTATTTTCACTTTATTTCCAGTTGTTTAAATTGAATCCCACCATAGTAGGCAGATCAAATTTGCCTGTTCTTCAATTTGGTATGAAGTGGGGAGGAGAAATAATTGTGATGTTAATATAAATGTGAAATGAGAATACAATCTTTTACAACGTGTTCTACTTTAAAATTGGCTTGCTGCAACTTTCTACTAAACAGTCTCAGGCTTAGTTCTTCCATTCCAATATTTTTAATTTTTATGTAACTGACCCTTTAAACCTATCATTCCATCATAAATGAATAATAACAAAATAGAGTATGGATTTAAGAGTCTAAGAAAAATAAGATTATTAAAAGTGTCAATGTTATAAGTCATCAGTAGGATTTACAGTTTCAGATACATCACTTGTAATGGAATCTTGCCAAGATAAGATTGATCAGTGTTACAGTTCATACATAATTTTTTTGTAAGTTAGAAAGAAAATACGGAGAACAGCTTAAGGTAGAGAGCAACTCTTAAATTTGTTTCTCTTCACATAGCTTAGAAAAAATTTTGAAGCAACTGCATCTTGCTAGCTGCAGCTGTGATTAGACTCTGTAAAATCACTGTCATACTCATTACTTTAAAAAGTCCTCCACTTATCGGTAAAGTCTTTACCTTTTTTTCAGAAATACAGGAAATTGCTATTTGTATTGTGATATCAAGAAGTGAATAAATGTGTAGGGGGGTTTTCATTTTTTAAACTGGAAATGAGCACATGTAGAGTGAGGCAATATTCCTGAAAAAAACTTTTAATCTTTGTAGATGGACTTTCTTCTGCTGATCCAAGCTCTGATTGGAATGCACCAGCAGAAGAGTGGGGAAACTGGGTAGATGAAGAAAAAGTTGCTTCTGTTCCCCAGCGTGAAGAGAGATTAGATACTCAGAAGGTAAAAGGTGGTATTTTCTTCTTAGCTCCAAGACTTTGTCCTTACCACTGCCATTTCTTAAAGTAACTTGAAGGGTAGTGATAAAGGTAATCTCTCATCAGGGTTACACTGGTAAGAGTAGCTTGACTGTTTGCTCTGTACACAGAAGGAAAACACTGTTACTGAGAAGAGAGAAATCACTTAGCCCCATGTTAAACCTTTCTGTCTTGCCATAATTATAAGGACTACATTATCACTATAGACTGGGAGGGTTTAGACCTGTTTTTATAAATACTCCTTGACAATATTTAATTCTCAGTATGAAAAAGAGCATTTCCATGCCATTAGTGCCTGGTGGTCTGTTGCCTTTTCTGTTCCCAACTCCTCTACCTGTATTACCAGATATCATCTAAAGAACGTGTTTCTTTCCAGAATTAACTGAACAGACAAGACTGTGTTCTTTTCCACTAGTATATGCAGTTCCTTATAGCTATTAATTTATGTTTAGTCTGTAGAGGTATGTTTCATTGTCATTTTAAATGCTAAATACCTTCTGTTTACATATGAAGATTTCAGATAACGAAAGAGAAAAAGCAGAGCCAATTCTTCAGAGTTCTACAAGTGGCAAATCCAAGAAAAAGAAGAAGAAAAAGAAGAAGCAGGGTGAAGAAGCTAACTCTCCTGCACAGGTAAAATCTGGATGGTTTAAAAGGCAATTGCCAGGAATTCCCAAAATTCCCTCATCTTTGGATATTAGCATCTTGAACAAAAATTATTTTTAGGAAATTAATTTCTTTATGGAATTGGATTGTCTGCAATTGTTTCTCAAGAGTTAAAGTAATTCTTATTTTACTGTTACTTCCTTAATTTGTTGTATTCACAAGTTGAATATGGGATAATTTGTAGTTTTGCTGGATATATGAAAAGCACAACATAGAAAGTATTTATCCTGAATTACTTCTTTTCTATCAAATCTGGATTCTGTACTGTAGGGATACTCCAGGTGGAATTGGCCTCTGCATGGGAAGCCTTTTCCTCATGTCATTTGAAAGACAGCTGCTTTGGTGAATATAGCTAGTTAGGAGAACGAAAGAAATTGAAGTTTTCTCTTAAGCTGTCTTCAAGTACAATTGTGTGAGAATATAATGGGGTTTTTTTGATGTACTGTTTTACTTTGATTTATGTGAAATGGGAAGTGCCAATGCTTCAATCTCAGTTGGTGGAGCTACACTGTGAGTTCAATTTCAATGAAGGAAAGAATATTTTCAAACTGAGGATGGTTGGAGTTTTCTGTGTTACTTAAATAGCTTTTGAAGAATTGCATTGAAGCAGATTTGTAGAAATAGCAAAAGCGGATTGCACTTCACGTGGCAATTGAATCATGTTCTAATAGATGAAACAAGTATTTTGCCAATGGGAGAGAGCTTTTAATAGCTTATGATCAGACTGTATCCTAGTGTTTATTGTGCTAGCCATTCATAGTTTACATTCTTTACAAAATGACCAATGTTCAGAGGAATCTGACTAGATGAATTAGAGAGGGAAAGCAAAAACTTCAGTTATACTTGCTTTGGCTTTGCTTCTATGACTATCACATATTCAGTTTATTAGAAGTTATAAAATTAAATTCCTGTTACATTAAATTTTATTTTCAAGTTGTCAGTGTGGAGGTGGAGCTCGTGTTGATTTCCCTTGTTTCTTTTGAGGTAAATTCAGTCTGGGAGCACTAGGGCTGCAGCTTTTTTTTAAATTGAAGTCTGTTCTGATCTCTGCTATGACTAAGTGTAAGTCAAGATTAATAGGTTATGGTTAACAGGTGTTTGTGAGTGTCCTACGTGATCTTAAGGTCAGTGAAGGCATTCTGATTTTTTTCCCGTTGCTTGTGAGCTGTCTTTCAAATTATATATGTCAAGTAGAGTCCTACTTTCTCTATTAACATAATCAGATTTGTCTTCTACTCATTGTTCTCCAACCATTCCAATTTTGTTACATTTTCTTTCAGTCCATCAGTCTGTGAAGTCATCAGTTTACAGATAAGAACTTACCTGTATTAAATTTTTATGTAGAATTGGGAATTTTGCTTGATAGGAGCAGACTGAACTGCTAATCACAGAAGCTACCGTTGTAACAGTTTAGTAACTTGCCAGTCTTACTTCAAACCCATTTAAAATTTGTATATTTATCCTCTGAAAATGGAACACATTCATCTTTCTCACTGAGTATTCTTAAATGTTCACACTCACTTGTTGATGTCAGTGTTTTTCAAGGCAGTAGAAGCTAACTGAAGAGCTTGGAGTAAGCCAGTATGTGTTCCTTCCTGTCAGGAATCAACATTAGGCTGTGACTGTATTTTCATAAGGAAATAATTGAAGGAACAGTGTTTCCAGTTTAAACTCAGAGACCTCTCCACAACCACAGGATTCTTCTAGTGCCACTAACAAGTGTAACCACTCTAATTCCACATTTAAAATGAAAGCTTTACACTTGAGATTGTCTAAGGAGTAAAGGTTTAGACTCTTAAATACTTAGGATATCTTTTCAATTTCTTTACAGTCCTTATGGCAAACTAAACCAGGTTGCAAAAGTATTAAAGCATAATAAGGATAGAAAAGTATACAGCTTGTATTTTAAAACCTGTAGCGAAGCTCAGAACCAAGAGCAGTCAAGTGTCGTTGTGATAGTTAAGTGTTTAGAGTAAATTAATTTTAATTTCACATTCTTACAATTTAACAGGAGTGTGAAGTGCAGTTCATTCCGAGATTGGGATTTTTGTTAATAAATTGCATTAAGCATCCTGCTTTCTGGGCTTTATTGTATTATATGAGTATTTTTTTATTATGTTGTTCTACGCCTTTTGAGTGTAGGCTAGTATGAGCCCACTACTTCAATTATTCTTTTTGGTAGATTTTCTGACTTACAGAACCTGATTATGGCAGCAAAACTCATTCACAGGGGAGAAGAGTCAGAACTTGACTGCAAACACAGGCTCTTCTTTTTTCCCCTCCCACTCCCCGTTTTTGTAGGATGCTGAAGAACTGGATAGAGAAGCTGGAGAGCAATTTCAGGCGGATACCTCAAAAGTTCAAGCACAGCAGGAAAGAGCTTTTTCTTTGAAGACCATAAGTACTAGTGAACCAGCTAAGGTAGGGATGCAAAATATGATTTATGTTACAATTTGATTTTGGAAGTGCTCAAGTCATTTGACACATTAATTTGTGTAGACAAGGTTACAGCAGGAATACTGTTTGAGGCTGTATGTTTATGAATATAAAGGTAATTGAACAGTTGAATTTTAGGTAGAGGTCAGATAGGAGTTTTAAAAAGTATGTCTACTCTGAAAAGCAGTATCTTCCAAATCAATAGTAACTTTCTTTACTGGCAAGTTACTTTCTTGTTTGAATATTCAAGCAATGGTTTAAAACTTTGAAATGTAGAAACCTAAGAACTAAAAAGTCTGAGCACGGGACTAGTGACATATTCTACTGTTACATTGCAACAGAATGAAGTGTTACAAACTTCATATATTCTGACTTAAATGCAGTCTAAAATTGATTTTTGATATCTGTACTGAGCTTAATGACTGAATAAGAAAAGGTTTTATTTGAACCAATTCACAAACTGTTAGTTTCAGCTCACAGTTGAAACTTACTCTAGAGAATACAAATTCTCTCAGTCTTTCTCCAAATAGCAGCTTAGCTACTGCTACCCTATGAAGCATCACATTCTAGGAAGGTGTAAAATATTTAATATTTCTAGTGGCTTTGATTTTTGTTTTTTATTTCCATAAAGAGTGAACAACACTAGTGACACAGAGTATATGTCAGAATACTGAGTTTTAATTTTTAATTGCTAAGCATTAAATAAGAATACTGAGGTCTTAAAAGTCAAATGAAAATATGAGAATGAAATCTTTTATAAGAGGCTGCAAGTCACCAAATAAAAAGTACAGAAGTCCTTTTTTGTGTGAAAATGTCTTGAAAAGCACATTCAGACATGCTCAAGGCTTAGTCTAAATACTCTAAGTAGAGCTTTGCTACAATTATTTACTACAGCAGATTAGTTTAGATCAGTTCAACCTTAAATCAAAGTTGGCAACAGCTGCCTGTTCTATCTGACTAGTGGATTGTTGAGTTTTGTGGTGGATTTTTTGAAGCTGTATTTGAAAAGACATCTGTCTGTATGCAAGTGGCTTTATTCGTGGAAGTGTGAGTTTTTGTTTTATTTTAGAAGCTCTAGTTGAAAATGTGTAGACAGAAAACTTGGATTGTGACACCAAGCTGGCATGTTTTTGACTTCTAGAAAAAGGCATAATAGTGCATCCTAGAAGACTGTAGCTTTTGTTGTTCAGAAATCTAAATTGATTTGAAAATTATCTGCAGGTTTGTTTTTTTCTCACAAGTTGTCGGCACTGCCAAAATATAAGCCCAGTTCCAGCAGACTTTGCTTTACTGTTAATAATTAATCACACCAACTTCCTAGGTGATTTGATGGCATCAGCATCTCATGTAGACCTACACTACACTGTTTTTGAAGGACTTGAGGGCTTCTGTTACTCTTGAATCTTAAATTCAGTTTTTTCATATATATGTCTGTGTACAGCTGTGTAAGTGGTAACTGAAACAAGACCTGTTCTGTATTAAACTTGGTGTGGGGGCAAAGGACAAACGAAATTATTACTAACATTCTCTGGAAGTGGAGTTGATAAAGGACAGCTTGTGAATTGTTGTATCTGACAGTGCAGATGGTCTGTCAGTCTTTATCATGTCTCCTTGACATCAGACTTGGCTTCATTGTAATTTCACACATGCAAAGATGCCTTCCAATATTGTTTGACTTGGCTGTTGTAAAAAGTTTTAGATACAGTCTGTGACTGATGTGTCACAGAAATGGGTGACACGAGTTTCCAAGGTAGGTAGTTTAGTCTTAAGCAAATGCTCCAAAACATGAGAATGAAATATAGGGAAAAATAAACTGAGCACAAACAAGTTACTATTCAGTATATCCTCATAAACATCAGAAACAGCTGAATGTTGAACTTTGGGTTTGACATCACAGTATCCATTGATGGTGTTTCCCCCATGCTATACATTGGGCTGCATTGAAACCTTTTGCGTTTTGTCTGCAGGCAAAGGTTTTAAATGAAGAGAGATACTTGGAAAAAGAAGTAGCAGTTTGACAAGTCACTACTTCAATATTGAATCATAGAATTATGCATATAACTATTTATATTATCAAATAGGCTTTATTTCTTGTTTCAGGCCTCCTTTCTGAATTAGCAGAGAATATCCCATCAAAGAGTAGTACCCATTTTTTAATGTTTTCATCACTGCCCACTTTCCTGTATCCAAAATTCAGACAGAAGTATTTGGAAAAATGTCCAGATAGTGTTGTATATATTTGTATCATTACATTTGCAGTAATACTGCACAGTGTAATACTCAAGCTGCAACATGTTTCTTAGTCAACCTGACATGGCAGAGCTATTAAATCTTAATTGAATTGCTTTACCTGCTGGTCAGGTGTGACTGTCCTAACAAAACTATGATGCCAATAGTTACCTGAATTGATTACCTTGCACTCGAAGTTTTATGTCCTCCTTTTATTTTGGAAGTCACAGTTTGTTGGTTTATTTATGTAGTTGATGATTGCTAACTATTAGGCAACATTAGAATTGGCTAAGTTTGGAATTCCTGTAGGATGGGAATTCATTTTACCAGCATGGCTGATGTATAAAAAATATTTGAGATTAATTTTTCAGTGGATTGAGAGAAATACTGCAGTAATGGATATTAAAAAATCTTGTTTCAGTTGATGTGTAAGAGCACAGCAAACCATTCATGAAAGGTTAGAGAACTGTATCCTTTAAGTTAATGTGTTGGGTTTTTTCAATTAAAGCTGTCTAATTTCTTGCTTAGTATGATACGATTAAAAAAGAAATTTCTATCGTTTTGCTCTCTTGAATGTTCTGACTGAAATTTTGACACATTATAGTGATAGAAGCAGTGCAAACTGGTGCCTATGACATAGGATCTGTACATCTGCATCCAGGGATGTAGACTTGACTATTTGGTTTTCATAGTTCTAGGTCTTGGTTGTTGTGACACAACTACACCTATGATTTCTTAATAGCATCTTAAAGTTTGGGGTTTATTGCTTGGCTGAGACACTGTGTTCCAATACATTCTTTCTTGAAGTCTTTTTTCGTTTGGTGACTTGCTGTGGGATCTTCAGTTTTTTATGTTCTGGCTTTCCTGTTGGAATGCCAAAATATTTTTTTTCTGTTTTGCTGTCATTTGAATTGCAGTAAGGGCTACACACTAGAATACAGTCGTATTTTGTCTCTGTAGTGGGAACCTTCACAATCAACTAGGTAATTGAAAAATACTACGATTGCCTTTTACTTGGGAGTTATTTTTGCAGTAAGTTCCACTGAAATACTTACTGATTGTGCTTGCCAATATTTGTTATTCTATAAGCATAGAGTGTTTTGAGCCGTTTATAGCAATGACTGGAGATACTTTTTGTTTGATTTGTTTGGGGTTTGAGTTACCTATTTGGTGCTGTTTAACTTGCCTGCTTACCTTGCAACCGAATGCATGTGTCAATGTTTTACATCTCTGTTGAATATTCTAGAATCTTTTTAGGGTCTTGGTGATTGAGAGATTGGTCTCTCTTTCTTTGTGTATGCTGTATTTTAAGAATTAATGTTGTTTATCTTTGCTTGTATGCAATTAAAAATTTTGGCACTAGATGGCAGTCATAGTATTACAGTATTTTTAAGGATTTTAATATTGGCTTAATTTTTCAATGCCATCTTCTCAGCAGCTGCTAAGTATACTGCTGAAATAACACCATGTAAGAATTTTTACTTTTGTATTGCTTAAAAAAACTTTTGGAAACTCTTATTTTTGTTTTTCAAATAGTCTGAGGAGGCTCCTTCACTTGCTGTTTCTACTGAGCCATCTGTAATTGTATCAGAGAGTAATTCTGACAAGATCACTTCCCAAGTGCCACAGATGCTGCAAGAGACAGATGTTTCTAGTCCCAATATTAAGCAAAATAGTGTGCCTCCTCCACAGAGTAAGTATCTCTCAGTTTATTTGTCTGAAGTTAGGATGTATTTTTTCCCCATAGTGTGTAGTCAGGATGCTTTGCCCTGGATTTGAGTTTAAAGTGCCACATCAGAGCATTGTGTGTCTTATTTATACATCTTGCCATATTTTTAACTTTAAGAAAGTTAAAAGCACCTTGATATATTTATTTTCATTGTGAGGAAAAATTGGCTTCATATGCTTGGATAACTGAAAATGTCTGTTGTGCTTATGCAGTCCTTAACAGACATTTGGATGTACTCATCACCATCAGAACAGGAGCTCCATGCTGTGGCTGAGGAGTTCTGTCCGTGCTGTTTCTAAGGGCTGTTTGCAGGTCTTCAGTGGAGAACAGATGGTTACTGACATTGCAGCTGACAGAATATTTAGCTACCAGAAATTTGGGGAATAATACAAATAATTCAATTTTCAGCCTACTGAGGTCTTTCGATTTCTCAATTTGGCTCATTAACATTTTCCATATGCTTCCATGTAATCACAGAGGGAAACAGTTGCTTATCTGGAGGTAGAAAGGTATTGGGTGGGGATTTTTTTGTAGTCCAGCAGCACATAGATCAGGCTTAATTGCTGCAGATACACTGTTTTTTGAAAATATGCAGTGCCCGGCAACATCAAACAAAAACCCTCTGTTGTACTTGACAAAAGTGTACTCACAAGCATTTGATTACTTGAGAAAAGTACTCACACAGTAAAAGAGGAAATTTAGAAGGGAAGTGAGGATGTGAAAGGTATTGCTTGAAAGAAAAAGTTGTTTTGATTCAGATTCTTTAATAAAATTAGTAAATACTGACAATCCTTAATAAGTTGCTGGCTAAGTGTTGAAGTACTAAATGAGCTTTTAAGACTGCAGAAGAAACATGATGACTTAATAATTACAAAATCTCATTGAGCTGCATTAATTGGCTTCTTGGTTTTGAATACATGAAGCAATGGAATATTTCAAGTCAATGTATCAACTTAGAAATTTTCTGGTTCTAAAATATGAAATCTTTAGTCATTGATTCATGCCTCAGCAATTTGAAGAACATCTCTTAGGTTCAGTATGTACAATACATAATTTTTTTTACCACTTTTAGCAGCCAGCATGTTTTAAGGCAGTCTGTTTTATTAAGAACATAGTGGTTCTGTATTGCATTATGGATTCCATGTAACCACATTGCTACATAGTTCAATACTTGTAAAAATATTCTTCTGACATGTCACATATGTAGTGGTTAAGAGTAGTGTAATCTGGTAGAAGTGAGCATTTAATGTAAATTGTGTACAGGTACATTATTTTTTGTAGGCCAGAAAATAACAAAGAGTGTACTGTAAATAAGACATTTGCAAAATGAATGACCTTTGATGTGTACCACTCTTAAATATTTGTGGGGTAAAAATGTAGGATGAAATTGGTGAACATCATTTTAGATGCATTTCAAATTAAATCATTTTCATTTGAAGCAGGTGAATAAAACTTCTAGTTGATTGATCTGAATCAATACAGTGTGTATTACCTGGGATGTTAAAAGCCAATTCTGTGTAAATGTTCTCACTCTTAACACTATAATTATGTTATGTTTTTTAGCAAAGTCTGAAGAAAGCTGGGAATCTCCCAAACAAGTTAAAAAGAAGAAAAAAGCAAGAAGAGAAACGTGAACTTCCTGAGATGGACATGTGTTGCTGAATATTGTCATGAAGATCATGCTGTTTATGCAATAATTTGTGAACATGTACAGAATTTTATATAAATTTCAAACAATTTTTAAAAACAGAACTGCTGTGAACACAAACATCTTTAAAAAGGAATCAAATGAAAGTAACTTTATGATATAGCAAACAGAACATGCTACATTTGAAAGACATTCTGAAGAGTCTGTTTTTCCAACTTTTGGAGAGAGATCTTAAGTTAAAAAAACTGGTTTTACAACACAGTGCCCTGTTTACAACAGATTATACTCTCATCTACAGCTGCGGATAAAAGATTAATTTCAAGGAAGGGTTTTCTGTAAAAATAATCGTCTGTACAATAGTGGGTGTTTCTTGCCTCTCTTAGGAGTGATGCATTAGAAGCACAGAATGTCAACCATTTGAATTTGTTTCATGCCTGAATCAAAGTGCTTTGATTAAATACATAATCTGCCGTATCTTTACAGTAAGTTGGTTAGCAAATCTGCTAGCTCTCGCAGGAATCACAAGTGCAAATCATTAACCATTTGTACAGTCAGACCTTCATGGTTTATTATATGAAGTTAACACAATAAAACTGCTTTGGGTTAAAAGTTTGAGAATGTGATTTGAAACTTGAGTATGGTTCATGAAGTTATTTTTTATAATGTCTATTACCTTACTTGAATTATTGAAGATAACAGTATATTTTTAAGAATGCAGTAATGTGCATAAAATTGGTTATCTTTTTCATTCCCTACAGTTCTTGATTGATTCAGAATCCTACCTAAAAATGCATTCTTTCAACTTCTAAACTCATGAAATTAACTGAAATGAAACTTTTCCTTCTCCTAACACTTCTTGACTTACGATACCCAATTCTGTTGTCTGTATTACTAAAACTCTGAGCAAAGCAAAGTGAATTTTTCACTCACAAATTATTTGGATTTCGAAGATCTGTTGGAGAACTGGAGTAGCTTCAGACAGCTTTAATTGACATTGTCAAAAACAGTTATCAGGAACACATTTTTTTACTGCCTTAACCTGTAGTATGTAGAATGTGTCTAGACTTCTGGACAGGAGTTAGTGTTTTTATATTAAAAAAATAAAAAATTATGCAAGTAAAGCAGTTGTAAAATAAAGACCATTTCCCGCTTGAAACTGTTAATTAAAATGGCATTGAAGACGTGTTGTCATTTTCAGGCACTGTAATGATGTGGTATGGAGATGTGTTTGTGTCTGTAAGGTACATGCTCAGCCATGTACACTGTAAATAGCCTTTACAAAAATTGGTTTGCTAAGGATGGTATTTAACTTGGTAAGTTTGGTTAAAGAGTCAGGATTCTTTTCAAATTGTTGACTTCTGGTTTTGTGGCACAAACAGAATTGTTAACAGCTGTAACACGTGGTACTGATCAACAATCTTGTGCTCTGACTGTACTCAACTGCAGTTTGACAGTATTGCAAGGGAAGAGCAGATAATGCAGCAAGCTGGGTTTAACTGTACTGAAAATGCACCTGCTAAATGGAGAGCTTTCCTAATAAATGGATACTAACTTGCACAGGTATTAACTCCTGTATATCAGGAACATGACACTCTTAAATTGATCTGATGAAATAAATTGAGCATATTGATGGTATTGATTTACTTACTGGGAGGGAGTAATGATCAAGAGTGATATTTGTCATGATTCATGTAAAATAAATTTAGAACTGAAGTATTGAAGGTAAACATGAAAAAATAGGATATTACAAAATCATGCAGAGTCCTTTGCACGTAAATAATATTATAATTTTACTTGTCTTCATAGTAAAGGTTAAAAAATACCCCTTGAAATCAGGTTTTTAATGTATGTCTGAAATGTTTCCAATCTGTGTGTTATGCTACGAGGCTCTTTTATGGAAAATACAGAGAATTTAAGTAATGAAAGATACTGCCTCCAAGAACTTTCACTGCATAAATTCTTTTTTTTTCCTATTGAAAATAAAATTGGTGATATTTCTGGGGTAGTCAAATAGCTTGTCATTCTGGAAAAAGAAACAAACTAGCTAAAACATAGGAGCCCTGCTAACTAACAGCTTCTGCTAAGCAGGATCACAGGGTCATATAAATACCTAGCCTTCCTTTCAAAGTGTTGTTACCTATTTAGCAGCACCTCTTACTGTTTTCTTAATGTGCAGTTTCGATGTCTTAGAAAGCAAAACTTGCTTTATTTGACATTCATTGAAGAGGTAGTAACTATATCATATTCTATAAATAGAAACTTGGTTATCTATGTACTGTCATGTTTCTATGATTCAAGCAGTGGTTAGTCTTAATGATACACTGATCCAGACTTTGGTACTTGGTTAGAGCAAAAAACACCATTTTAAAGAAACTGAATTTTTTTTTCTTTTTTCTTTGGGTGTTTTTTTTTTTTCTGTTGCTGAATGCATGGAATGGTTTCATAAATCCAATATGTTGGTTTTTTTCTAAATACTTTGCAATTATTTGTATGTGTAATTTAAACTTGTGATGATGTGTAATTGGATAGTCATGGCATATTTTTATTTCTCTTTGTGGGGAGGGAAAGGTGTACAGAATTCACATGTGCTTGTTACAGAGGTAACTGTGCATTGGTTTGGAGGGGGTGAAAACTGTGTTTCTGATGCCCTTTTAGAAGTCTAAAGAAAAAGTGCAAGTGAAGAGCACTACTTTAATATTTACTAAGAAAGAATGTACATATTAAAAGCATTTCAAAATTTATAGAAATATTGCTAGTACTGTTGTGTTGTAACTGAATTGTATCTCACTTGAAACTGCCCTATTAATAGTTCCTAGCTGTGGGATTTTCCTGTGAATAAGGCTTTTTAAAAGTGCAGACATCAGAGTGTATGGTTTAAGCCGACTTTGATACATTTGTTGTTGTGCCTTTAACTCAAGTAGGTTGCCAGTCAGGATTTCAGCTGTTAAAAATTGCAGTCTCTCACAGATATTTGTACCTGTGAGTCTTCTCCTGGTGACCACTGAGTAAAAATGAGCAGTTCTGGTTTTTCAGGCCAGTACTAAAAGATTTCTTCATTGTTCTGGTGTAAGTGGAAAGAAAAAAAAAACTGAAAATTTTAATTGCTTCTTAAAATACTCTGCTAAAAATATTTTGATGTTAAAATTCTGAGTGAATTACTTCATTTAAGAACAAAGAGCATCAGCCAAATGAATTGGGGGGGAAGGAACAGGAAGGGCTGCGTGACTTATAGTTATTAACTTGGAAGTAATGTGGCAACACAATGGATTTTGCTCACTGCAGGACTAACAGAACTGCTGTTAGTTTGGGTGGATGTTGGGAGCAAGGTGGGATGATTTCTATTTCTTCACGGGTGGGGGGGTGGGGATTACTGTTGCCTGTGTTCTGTATCATGTTATTAATGATTCATGGGTTGTTCCTGTTGAAATTTGGTTGAATTACTAAAATTATCTGTTTTCCGTAGTGGGTCCCTTCAGTTGAGGAAACTATTGAACTTCTGCTTTTTGAATTTCTCACTGTTTGTACCAAGCTGAAGGTTTCTGGTTCACTGGAAATTGGTTTTTTAACTGAAACTGTGATGTCTTGGTGTATTCTGAAAAGTGCATTTAAAACTCTAAACAAAAAACTCATGTTAAATATTCCTTAAAGAAAACATGCTTAGGAACATCTGCAGCTATAAAAACATATTTTTGGTCTTATTTGTAGCATTAAGTCCTGTAGTTGGTCTAGTGCTAGCCAAATACTAGTGTACCCACTAGAATTATTTACTCATTTTCTGCTGTGAGATAAGGATTAGGAAGAGAGAAAAGCAGGCTCAATCTTTAAAGGATATAAAGAAAACTTTATTAACAGAATTATAAGAAAAATAAACCTCCAGACCACTTCTGCTCCCCCCACACCCTCTTTTCTTACCCACTGACAATGTAAAGAGACAAAACCTGGGACTTTCAGTCCGTTTACTGCCTCTAGAATAGTCTTTCTTCAGCTCTCTTAGGGAGAGGAGTCTCTCTTGCCATGCTATGAAACAGTTCTCTCAGGCTTTAATGTCACAGCGAATCAGTCTGCAATCATGAAATCCCTCCCATGTTTTGGTCGTTTTCTCTCATAACTCCCACCATGGGTCATTTCAGCTTATTGGGGTACAATTTTAAGGATGATCTGTTCTAGTATAGAAACAAAAGTTCTTTATCTCTGGGAATAGAGGTTTTCTTCCATTTCTCTCATCTCTCTCTGTTCAGGCTTCTCATTGGATCACAGCTACTGCAACATCTGCTTATTTCAACATTGGTGCCTCTGCTCACGGCTGAGGTTAGAGCGCTATATCTCCCCATCCCAACTCATACATTCCATGAGTTATAGGGAAAAAGAAAAAGTAATATATCAATTATATCTTCACTCTAGCATCACAAAATAATTTCAGCCCTAGACTAAGGCTCCTCAACCTCCTCCCATCTAGAATTTGACCCCTGACCTCGGTGTCTCCATCTTGTTTTCACTACGTGTCTTCACGTAGGTTCATTTGTTCTCAAGCTTTATCAACTGCAACGGTTTCTATAGAGTTCTGCAGGCTGAAGGTTGGTCTCATCCAGGCTCTGCATCGGGGAACTCGCTTGCTGTGCCTTTCTGTCTGTCACCTTGTCCCCACCAACACGTGCGAGTCACGCTGGGTGCCGGTGCCACCCCACGCCTTCCCTTCATGTGGGGTGCCAAAACCAAGAAAAGCTGCTGCTGCTTTTGTCCTTCTGGCTGCAGCAGGGCTAAGCAAACAAAGTTCACTGCGAGCCATGCCGTGATAGCCTCAGCCACACAGTGCTGATCCCAGCGCTGGTCCCAGCCACATGGTTGCTCCCGGTGTTGGAAGCACCGCCCCAATAAACAAGGACCGGCGAGCTCCCCAGGAAAGGGACAGCACTGCAGCAGAGCCTGGCCCGGCCAGTGCCCGGTTACCTATTCAAAGGCCAGAAGCAAGAGAGCTTTTCCCGGGCTTTGTTCCTTTTAAAATATGATTTCACAGAGGCATGTTCAGCTCTTTTAAGTAGTTTAACCGGGTGTCAATCTTCAAAACTAGCCAGCTGCTTGGTTCTGCCAGGTCCCCACAGGGAACCATCCCTACAGCCCGTGGACACCCTTCCCAGCTAAAAACAATCCGTTAAACCACGACAAGTGCTGCTTTAACTTGGCTCAGTATTTTTAATTCAGTCCATGGCGGGGGAAAGTCATGGATCACTCCGAACCAGATTGCCACAATGAACTCAAAACTGACTAGTATGAGTTGGTTCCCTGTTGCCTCGCACATAGCAAGTCCTGTACTAACAGTATTTCTGCTTAGCTGTTCAATTGACTCTGACTTTAAGTAATCCCTTATTTCAAATACCTGGTGAAGTATAAACCAAACATGTTGTTACTGAGGTGGGTTTTATCAGAGGTTGTTCTGATAAAGGCTATCACAGTTTATTTTTCATGACTGCTCTTTCCTTGGCCAACCTTACCTATGTAGCTAACAAATAAAGTCATGCTTTGAGCTATGTCTCCAAACAAAGCTCCAGATGGGAGAGAATTCCTCTCTGATGTGAGTCTGTAACTTGGACTTACATTAAAGCCTGGCTGTCTGAGAGCATCTTTTGAAGAGGCATGGGACCCAAGAGAACAGTGCCTTTCTGAGCTGTAGCCAGTTAGCCAAAGGAGTAGGAGCTGTATAAACTGCTGTCCCTCTGCTGCTGAGTGGCTGGGCATATATCTAAGGCCATGTGCAAGCTTTGCTTATGCTCTTGGAAGTCTTCAAAGGCACTGTGAAAAATCGGTAACCTCACATTTTCACCTGTTCACAGAGGCAGCTAGTGAATGTGGAAAATACCTGCAGCCATGTCTGAAATCACTGCAGTGTTAATTTTTTTCAAAAAGAGACAGATTCCAGGAAAAGCTTCCCTGGAGGGTGAAGAAGCTAATGAGTGCTGGGACTTTTTCAAGAATGCTCTTCTGAAAGCACAAAAACAGTTCATCCCCTTTAAAGATAAGGGATGTAGGAGGAGCAAGAGCCCTCTTTGCTTAACTGCCAAGGTTCTGAGTCTACTCAAAACCAAAGCATACCAGAGATGGAAATGTGGATAAATACCCACTGAGAATGTGGACATTGCCAGGGTGTGCAAAGATGCAGTTAGAAAAGTTCAACTCCAATTGAATTTGGCCAAGATGTCAAAAAATACAAGAAAGGGTTCTTCGGGTACAGAAAGAGCAAGAAGAAACAAAAGGCAAATAATGTCCTGTTGAAAAACAGGGCAGGAGAATTAGTCACTGGTGACACTGAAAAGGCAGAGGCTCTCAACAGTTCCTTTACATCTGTCTGCACCAGCACAGATTTTTTGCCTTGGGACCAAAAATCCAGACTGCTGCAAACACAGATCCAGCAGTGTCAGTGAAGTAAGTGTGTGGGGGGGAGCTATTACAGGAGCTGACATTGCAAGGCTGCTGTCCATAATCTTTAGGAAGTTGTGGACTTCAGGGAATGCAGAAGACTGCAAAAGGCTAATCTCATACACAAGAAAGACTTAAAGGAGGATCCTGGGAATTTTAGGCCCATCAATCTTGCTTCAGTCCCTGGGAAAATTATGGAGCAAATCCTGGTAGCTATCACAATTCAGATGAGGCACAGGATTGGGAAAAGCCAACATAGATTGACTAAGGAGAAATTGAGCTGGACGAACCTAGTCACCATCTTGTCACAAACTGTCACCACTTGTGACAAAGTAAGCTGCTTGGTTGATGTGGGGTGGGTGGTGGACATTGCATCCTGGATTTCTCCAAGGCTTTCAGTATGGTTTCCCACAGCCTCCCTCTGGAGAAACAGGTGGGCTGTGGTGTGGATGAGTGCTCCATGTGGTGGTGGGAACTGGCTGAGAGGCAGCACTCAGAGGGTGCTGGTAAATGGCTCTTTTTCAAATGGGCAGCATGGCACGAGTGGGGCTCCCCCAGGGATTGATGTTGGGCCCAGCACTGTTTAATATCTTCAGAAAGTGAACAGGAAGATGGAACCAAGTGCACCACGATGAAGTTTCCCAATGATTCCAAACTGAGTGGGAAAGTGGACACTTTGGAAGAGAGAGTCACCCTGCAGGAAGATTTGGATAGGCTGGAGAGTGGCTAACAAGAATCTGATGAAGTCCAGCAAGGGCAACCTTCCCAGGTCTTGCACCTGGGAAAACATAACTCAGGTGTGCAGCACAGGCTGGGATCTACCCAGCTGGGGAGCATCTCTGGGGAAAGGGATCTGGGGATCCAGGTGGACAATCAGATCACTGGGAGCAAACAGTGCTGGGCTGGTAAAGAAAGCCAACGGGACACTGGGCTGCATCCACAAGGGCATCACCAGCAGAGATCCAGAAGTCATTATCCCACTCTGCTCAGTGCCACACTGGAGTGCTGTGCTCAGTTTGGTCCCTGCTGTGCACAGAAGATGTGGACAGGATGGAGGAGATCCAGAGAAGAGCCACAGACTGGGAAGACTGTGATGGGGAAAAGGCTGAGAGAACTGGGTTTGTTCAGCCTTGAGAAAATAAAGCTTAGGGGAGACCTTATCACCATGTTCCACTATTTAAAGAGAAGATGGAGACTCCCTTTTTAAAAGAAGTATGTGGAAAAGACAAGGAATAATGGGTACAAACTATTGCTGAGGAGGTTCCAATTGGACACATGGGGAAACTTTTTCACAAAGAGAATGATCAGCCATTGGAATAATCTTCCTGGGGAGCTTGTGGATTTCCCCAACACTGGAGACTTTTGAGATCCAGCTAAATAGACTGCTGGGTCATCTTGTCTCAACTGTACTTTGGTCAAGAAAGATTGGATCAGATGATCCTTATACTGTATTTTGAAAAAAAAAAGCAACAGCACTACCAAATGCCATAAAGCTGGCCAGGTGCAATATTGTTTGAGTGCACTACAATTATGAAAGAAAACAGACTACAATAAAATTCTACATGATTGCTTGCTACCTGTCTTTCCATAAGTGATATAGGTTTTTTCCTGTGGTATACATAAAATGCATCTCAAGAATTGTATTTCTGTCAATCACATTCTGTAGTTATCAAGGTGATTTTCTCCAGAAGTTTGAGACTTTCACAGGTCCATGTGTTCTTCAAAGACTCTACACTTTAGATTACTGCAGTGTTAAACAGTATCTTTTTCATAACCACTACCATGTGGTTTCTGAATTACAGAAGAAAGTAATCCATCAGTGATAGTGTGATGGGGAATAAAACCTTTAAATTCAGTGATAAAAAGGCTGTAGTCTTGGCCCAACTGAGTTTTGTCAGGGGCAGTTTAGGATAGGGCAGTGGCCTCAGGTGCCTGCTTCAAGTCATCTGTTACAAGGAACTCTGCTGTGCCAGCATCATCTTTCATTTGACTTTTGAAGTATGTTGTTCCAGTTTTGTGCCTTAGTTACACTGCCCTTTAGCTTGGCTATAAAGTTAGAGTCTTTCAACTGCTTTGAAACTTTTTCAGGTTAAACTCTTTCTCCATGAACTCTTGCCTGCATGGTCTGAGTAGCTACTTAAGAAAACCCAGATCTGAGACTGTATGGTGATCCTTGCAGAGCAGTGGCCAGCACCCAGCAGCAGCAGCAATGCCAGCTCACCCTAACCCTTGCCTGCAAAGGAAGCTCTGCTGATACTTGGGAGTTATTCTTACCCCAGCTGGCTCTCTGGTATTCCTGCTGGAAGTCAAGTCTGTGGCCTGTGTAGAGTAGGGTTAATATTGGTGTTACATTAAGTATGAGACTCACACAATTGAGGGTCCACCTTCATAGATACCTGTCTGTCACCATCATGCCTGGCTGGTTATTTTTAAAACATTTTAAAATCTTAATCTGTGGGTCTTTTCAATATTTTCTCCACTTTTGTTGAAATTCTTTTCTGCATTTTCCAAGGATAGAGGTTCAAATAGCAGTCTGCTCTCAACAAATGTGTTTATTTAATTAGGAAAAAAAAAACAAAAACAAAAACAAAAACAAAAACAAAAACAAAAAAACCCCAAAAACCTGTCTTTTTAATAAACAAAAATAATGTTACTTGGACTTGACCTGCATATTGAACACTTTTGAACAGTAATACTAGTAGTAAAAAGTATTTAAGTGCTTTTCTGGAGTGGGCTCAGCACTTGATAGAATTGAACTGGCAAATCAATAATGTGCTATTTTATATTCATATACTACAGACATGCAGTTCAAAGTCATCCAACTCATGCAGCCTGCTGTTAACTGTGAAACTTCTTTATGAGGTTTTAGGAGCATGTCTTTTTCTGTGAGCCCTTAGCAGGCATGCAGAGCAGAAAATTTAGTGACTGCTTTTGTAATGATTAAAACACTAACTTGTACTGCCTTGAAGATAAAAAATATTTTATAGAGATGCATAATTGAAGGGTTCCAAAGCCTGACACAAGTGACTGAGAGGGGCAGGTTTTATATACCCAAAGATTGCCATGTGTTTTGGATTTCAATCATATCTGAATGGTAGGCTATGGTTAAACTTAGTCAGAAGTCATATGTGTCATATTAGAAAATAATTTTTGTCCGTTTCACTTTGAGGCAGCACATCAGTTGAGCAGCGCAAGATCATTATGGGAAAGCAGGATTGCAACTGCTTTGCTTTACATTAAGATTTCCATACCTAAAATCTTGAATTTGCACTAGTATGCCACTGGAATTTGTGCTGCCAAAGAGCATTGTGCTGGAACACATTTTCTTATGTGAACACTAAATATAATGTTAATATCTCTTGAGAGCACCACACGTTATCTTTCACACAGTGTTTCACTTCTGCTTTGTGTTGCTGCTGTATGGAGGACATGATATTGTTTGAGGCTTTAAACTCTTTAGACTTAATAATTCCAGATATTTCTTGAGCTGTCCACCTTGAAGAAGGTATTTTTAATGCAGTTTAACTGAAGAAAGAATTCCTAGTGGCAATTTTTTTTCTTTTTTTTTCTTTTCTTATGGCAAATCAGAAGCTGAGCCCTGCTCCAAATGAAGTAAGCTATCACCAAGGCTTTAAGGAGGTCTCCATCAGCATCAGTGTGGTAAAACTCACAGTGAGGAGTGCTGTCTTACAAATACTGTCCTCTGTGGCAGTTACGTGGTTTAAAGGCTCATGTACATTAAACATCAAAAAGGAAGGGGCAAAATGTGCAGATTTGCATTTTCAAACTGTCTGGGTTTGGAGAATGTCATGTTGGTGATCAGTGATTTTTATATTAAAAAGAAAAAAAGTTCTCTCCAAAGTGGTATATGTATATCATTCTGGTCTGCAGAGGTTGGGGTTCTGAATGCTAAGACTAAAGCTCTGGTATTCCAAAAGTTTGTGCATAGATGTTTGACACTAAACGAGTTGCAGTGGAGATAGTGAGTTACAATTTTGTTTTACTGCAATTACACTTTCTCTGTGCCTTTACATTACTGAATACCACTGTGAGCTGGGACAGTTCTGCAATGTTGGCTCAGTCAGGATTTCCAAAAGTTGCCTAAGGCAATAATCAAAACTGCTCAGATGTGCATGCCTATAAAACGCTTTACAGTCACAGTATAGTAATATACATTGATAACCTATACTGGGACACAGCAAAAAGCTGTGTGATCGTGAGACATTCTTTTGAAACAATGTTTGGAGGTCAGCTGGCAAGTAATGCTATTTCAGTCGAATTATATTGGCATTTATTGTGTGATTTGCTACACAAAAGATGAAAACTTAGAGATATGATTTAAACTATTGCTGTTACTTCTGGCATTAGGTATCTTAGGAGGATGTTTTGGAGACTGTGATGAAGAGAAGCCAAGAGTATCTTTGGGTTTTATAATTAGGAGAATATTAGCAGCCTTGATATTTTTTTTCTTTAGAAGAAACAATATAAAATTTACAGTATTAACTTCAGTCTCATCACACATACATGCACATGGTACTGATGGCTCCATCTTATGTAGCTTTAGATCCAGATTTCCTAGCTGTATTTCCTAATACATACAGAAGATTTATAAATTGGAACAAACTTAATCCAATTAAACTTTCTGCAGCATCAGCACCGTACAGAAGTGTTTCCCTTGCTCTTGAAGTAGTAATATCATCAGTACTGTATCTCTGCACTTCATGAAGGACATACCATGGATCTGTAATTACTTATAGTGTATATAAAAGATTACATTGCCTGTACAGTACTTGCAGTTTGCCTCTGTAGAAAAAAGCACATATTGGCTAACTGGGTTTGAATTGCTGTCGTGTGCTCAGCAAATCAATCATCAGGGAGATTCAGGACAGACAGCTGAAGGGGACAAACCCAACTGATATTTTCACAGTATAAAGCCACCAGCTCCTATGGCATGCTCTGCAGGCTTGGCTGGAAAGCAATTGATCTCCATTCGTGACTCCCTAATAAGCAGTGGATGGGTAAACAAGCAGAGGATGTGACACTATGAGAAAGTTAAGTGCTGTTTTTACCATAGAAAACAATACATGTGAGACTAGAAGGTTCCATAATGTTCTGTGACAAACCACTGCCTGCAGTGAACACTGCTGAGAAGAGCAGGATGGCATTCCCTGGAGTTTGCTCGAGAGCCCAGCAGACTTGGAAGAGAGCAAGAAAAGAGGGATAACTCCATAGATATTCAAAGAAATTATGTTGATTTAAAAAAAAAAAATTGTTTTGCTTCAAAGTTGGTGGTAGCTCAAAGCTCCAGGTTTTGGCACATTTGACTTAATATGATAAGGAATAAAGTGCACCTGGGGGAAAGTCTAATCAGGTTTCCAGGTAAAGTGATGAGTTACTGCTTGAAACCTAACTGGCATCTAAAAATCTGAAACTGGGAAGTGTTTCCTGTGAAGTTACACACAGTAATAAATTACAGTTATGGAAGATGTGTTGTTTCAATTCTTCTTGACTGTACTTAAAATCAGTATAGGTTCTTCAACAGAATGGAAGGACATGATTTACCACTAGACTGAGATTGTTGATAGAAGACAAAATGATCATGAATTCTACTAGATGTAACAAAAAAAAATCCAAACAGGTCTGTAAACAAAACATGCTTGATGATCAAACTGGGAAGAGGGGAGAGAATATCGACATTCTTTTATATTAAAAGGAAAAAAAAAGTGTTTTTTTAAAAGAAGGGGAAAACCCATAACTGCACAATGAAGAAGGGAATTAAATCTGGCAACATTCCCAGTGTTGAGCCATACTCAATCTATAAATGAAACACTAATCTAACTAATGGAACTAAAAGGAAGTAAATGGTATTTTATGTATATTAGCTTTTCTTAGAAGGTTTGCCTCTCCTATCAATCAAAGACCTGTGACCTCTCTGACTGGAAACTCAACACAGTATTAAAAACTGTCACTGAGATTTCCTTTGCTCAAGCAATCTGGCAAGCAGTGAGACCGCTGGCAACACAACAACCAATTTATCCAACAGCCCTGTCTCATCCTTGTATGCTGTACTTTATGTTCTATAATTGGCTACAGATTATGGATAAAATGTCCCAGTCAGTTTAATACTGTGTCCAGCATAAGCATTCAGGCCAAAAGACCAAAAACCTCCAAGCATGACCTTCTACTGGGTTGGTGAAGTAAAAGGTCAGGTGTAAATCTGGAGATGTTTTGATCTGAGTAGTGAAGAAGAAAGGGGGTACAATCCCAATACTGTGTCCATTGATTAAATGAATACTGTTATGTCTGATGCCTGCAGTTTTAAAAGCTTGTACAAAATTGTCTAGATCCCCACACTAATGAGGGAAGCAATAAACATACTTAAAGGACTGAAAGCTGTGTCTGATGAGCAGAAAGTTAATTTATCAAAATAACTTGCAGAAGAATTTGTGTGTGAGGTGGTAAAGGGCTCGTTAGGCTGGTGGAGGAAGAGGTGAGGAGTTTTAGTTGGATACAGAACACCTGCATCTACCAATTTTGTTGATAACAGTTGCAATTAGCAGTGATGTCTCCACTTCTCAGTATCTTCAGGCATGCTCAACCAGCAGGGGAAGAACTAGGAGAACTAAAACTATTAGAGAAATGTACAGACTTCTGAAAGCAAAAGGAGAGCGTTCTTTATTGTTAAGGTACTGGCAGAGCCAAGCTGTAACTCCAGTGTAAACATCTTCTGCAAGGCAAAACGTGAACCTCTGGCAGCCCTGTGCAAAAATGATTAAGAAAGAACTGTACGGACAAGGGAGAGGAGAACAGGACAGGACACAAGAGCCACATACTTTCAGAAGCAGGCACTCCATGGGGAGCAGATCTCCACTGAGGAGACTGCAGCCCGTGGAAAAGCAAACTGTATCTGAGGAAAAGCTTCAAGAACATGTTACCGAATTGCAAACCTGCTGCCAAGCAAATAATTAGATAATTGCCCAGCTTACTTTGAGGTTTCTTGCAAATGTAGCAAAGACGATTTCATCTCACCCAAAATATTAAAATTCGTCTGTGAGGCTGTCTTGAATGAGAAGGCCAGAAGAAAAATAGCTGAATCTCAGTGTACTCTAGAACTCACTAGCCTTCTTGTGAGTCCTATATCTTCAGAGCAAAATTGAAAGGCTTTCAAGTAAGAAAAGGGGAAAAAGAAGGATGTAGTAAAGCAAGCTTTTCCTTGGAGAACATTTGAGCTCTTGGCAGGGCAATATATCAAAATATTTTAATGATATGCTTCTTAAAACCACCACTTTCAAGTAGAAATATGAAGCTGTGGCCCAAGGAAACTAGAGTTACAAATACACTTTACCATCAGGAAGGGAAATATGCAAGTATATAAATTTCCTAAGATATTAAATCACTATCTTCTACAAGACAAATCATGACAAAATATCTCAGTAGCGAGGTAAAAAGTTCCCGGCATTTCTCTTAATAAATTTTAAAGAACTTTTAAAAGAAAGAAGAAATTAAAAAACCAAACACCAACCAACTAACCATTTGTTGCCCTTTGTTTGGTGCTTAAACACAAGAATTTAGCTCTGCACGCAGTTACACATTAAGCTGTGTCATTCCAATGGCTTTCTTACAGGTTCTGTGCTCTGACTTGTAACATGCCAGAGAAAAATACTGTTCTCACTCTGATCCTTTTTATACAAACCAGGGGAATGAATGACCTCTTGAACCCAATTTGAATCGTAGCAGCAGTCTATTTGATTGCATGTTGGCTAGTCTTTGTGGCAGAGGGGTAGTGTCAGACTTTTATTGGAAGCTTACTTCTTTTATAAAATACAGATATTTTTTAAACTTCACTGCATTAAATATTTCTACAGCTCTGAATACTTGAATCGTTTGCAGCCATCCTGAAAAAACACAGATTCTGAAGCAAGCTGAACAAAATGACTCTTAACTTGGCTCTTTATTACAATAAGAGTCAAACAAAGTCAACAAAGTTGTCACCTTCCTGTCCCTAAGGACAATATGCAGACCTTGGTTTCTGGACAATGTTTAACCCTTTTCTTATCTTAACTTGCCAAATGCAAAACAATTAGCAATGCCTTTGTTCACTCTGGAGCACGTGGCAAATCCTGCAAGCAGAAGATGTGATTCTCTTAAGCTCCCCTTTTGTTTATGTGCTGTGGGCAATGCTGGGCAAGAGTGTAATTGAATTATTCAAAGCCAGTTGAACTGTGCTGCACCACCTCTGTGGTCTGTGAGTACAGACAGAAGGTGGGAATCACAGACAGTTTCTAAGCCAACTGTCCTCTTCCAGCAATCTTGTTCAGACAGGTATTATCAAATTTGGGAAGCACCAGTAACCAATTTTAGTGAACAATAGAAAGGGCAAGAAAATGCTAAATGAACCAGAGCATCCTCTGGCAGGAGGGAGAAGTTGTCCCTGCAGTGAGAAGACCACAGGGGAGACATGGGGAATACAGAGCAGAAACAGGGCACAGAGTATACTGGGTTTTGTTAAGCAAAACAGCTTGCAACACAGCTGGCAAAGCAGCAAAGTCAGGCTGTGTCCCTTCCGAGCTGGCTAGCAGAGCTCTCAAGGTGTGCTGTGGGGAATGAGTGGCTGTATGAACGGAGTTTAGTGATCTACAGCTCTGCTGTGGGCAGGCAGGAGCCATGAGCCTGCATTTCTTTTTTGGATACATCCCACACTGACCAGCGGCTGATACAGGGTGTGTCAGGCTTTGACCCTGTGCAGTGTTCAATTTCAGCATTGAACGTTCTCTTGGAAAAAATTTCTCACCATAGGGATCCCACTGCAAAAATAATCTCTTTTTTTCAGCACAGCTGAAAAAAGTGCTTGTAAGTAAGTTCTTAATTCTCTTAGTTTGTCTCACTTGCTGAGCAAGACAGTGATACTGGTCCTGTTCAAGTTTTGATTAATAAAGATGACAATCTCGAGTATCTGTTGTACCTCTGGAAACTTTGACAAAACTCTGGTGTCATCCAGTTCAGAAGTTGCCCCTGTTGCATCTTAAATGATCTTCCACCATCAGGGTGTAAGATCAGGTATTCTGGATTCACAGCCACTTCTGTAACAAGTGCTTGTCATTTCTTGTTTTATAAGGCAAAATGAGAGACATGGAAGTCTTACTTACAGAGGCTGTGTTGAGGAGGGTCTGTATCTGTGCCAATACTCAGGCTCTGAAGCCTCCCCACTACCAAAATCTTGCCAAGCAAACCAAATACAGCTAGTTATAAATCAAGAGCATGATGTGAAGCCTGATGTTTCCTGCTCTTTCCCATCAGGCCTTTTGAATGGAAATTAATAATTATACAGGAAACTGCTCTGAAGTGATTAGTGTTTGCTGCTTATTCTTTCTTCCTTTTTCTTCTGAGGATATGGGGGTTAAAGCCACTGATGGGAAACCACAAGTGAAAGCAGACATGCAGTTAATTTCTCCTTGCAGAGACGAGGGCTGTGCTGGAGGATATTATAAACAGTGGCTGCCTCTCACAGCTCCAAGACCTGAGTTCCTCCTGCCTGCCTGCTAAAGCTCAGCTTGTGCCCATTCGAGGCTGAGGGATGCAGCTGCTACTCTGCCGTTTGCAGTGACAGCAGCCCAGTAGGGACAGCTGCACAGATGGCCACAGACAAGGTGCTGCCTTCATCTGTGCTTCCTATACATGGGACTCACAGAAGACCCAAGTACAGACCAGCTGGTCCGCCTTGATGCTTGCAAGCATTAAATAACAGTCACCCACCACTTATCACTCACTGATCCCCCCCAGCAGCTGGCACTTCTTGCTCCTTACAGCCCTCACACACAGTGTGGAGAGTGGAAACTACACAGAGAGACACTTAAGTAAGGTTTTATAAGAAGTGAGGGTGAGCAGGTAGTGTTCAGCCAGACTCTGCACACGACTGACCTCTTTTATACCTCCTTCTGTCTGATCCTCCCTCTGCTCCTTCCTGATCCCCCTCCTCTAATTATTCCCTCCCCTTTGCTCCTTCACAATCCTCTTCCTCTAATGATTCCTTCCAAGGTTTTGTAGAGTCCACCTCAAATATCCCAAACCTTCCTGTTCTTCTTGTTTGCCCCTTCTTATCAGTTACAAACTCTAGGTGATCCTGTCCAAAGCTCTTCAATGGCCCATCAGTCAGTAACCTGACACTTCTGGGTTTTGTCACTGTCTCTCTCGTCCCTTTTCCACCAGGTTTACATCTGTGAGTCCTTGTTTATGGAATCACCCTGAATTTATTGCCACTTCGGCTTTGAAAAGGTCAGGTTCCTGGTCAATAGCCTTCATGAAGCAGATGCTCTTACCTTCCACAAGGCATGCATGCAACGGTTTCATCTCTAGCTTTCCTGCTTTCTGGTACTAAAGGACAGTCTCTCAAGGTTAGCAGAGATATAGTCCAGACCCCATGGTTTGTGAATTTCCTTTAGCCTCTTGAATATTTGTCAATACTGATGTCTCATTTTACAAGAATTTTAGTTTCATTTTTGAATATGAATCTTGAAAATATTTGGCTTATGCATAGAATCTAGTCAAAATCATAAATTCAGTGCTAAGTGGCTTTTCTTTTTATACACAAAAATCCCTGCCAACCCCTTGCCAGTTTTAAAAGGACAAACTAAGAATAAGGATTATGTTAAGTTCCTACTAAAAGTATTTTTGATTTAATTTACTATAGTGGCTTTATAAGTAAGGAAAAAGCGTAGTTAGAAATGTTTGTCTGTGCCAAGTTAGCTTTTATCTTGAAGTTCCTATTCTGTGCAGATGTATGTAAGTATGAAATAATGAAGAGTCCCAAAGCAACCATATAGGGAAGCATTGGAGTACTTTTCAATGTTATATTTTGATGATAAATTGTGGAATTTGGTAGCAAGCCAAGATGGATGGCAGTAAATAAATTATGCTTAGGGTCAGGGTAGACATACAGACCGGATGATTTTTTTCTTCATTATTTCATCAGGAGGACAATGCAAGTCTCAGATAATAAAACATGAAAAGGCAGCTGCTTGGTAGGAAGTTCAGCTCAAATATGCATCAGTGTTTGAATATGCAGGACTGGGTCCTTCCTCCTAATGATGTGTGTCCCCCCACACCCCACCATCATCAGGGCATTAACTATAGGTAGTGGCAATGAGCTTAATGTTACCTTGTATATCAGTTACACGAGGAAATTACAGTCACCCCAATAGCAGCAACTTTGGGAGTGGATTAGGAGGGCACTGTGAAAGAAAACAAATGTTCATGGCTGCAGAATTTGGGGTAAATTCAAAACATTCCATGACCTCCTCCGATATTATCTTGGAGTTTATTTCTGCTGCTTTGCCACTCAAGAACTGCGAGACGAACTACAAGCTTTGCCAAGGAAGCAAAGCCGAGCCGGTTCGCCCTCACCGGGCTCATTGCAGGCGCAGCCTGGAGCATCCCCCGGAGAGCGGCGCTGGGCCCAGGCTGTCAGCTCGCTGAACGCGCTGGACTCCGCATCCCGAAACCTCCCGGGCTTCGGCGCGGCTGCTCCGGGCGGCTGCTGCGGCTACAGGTGCCCGCAGGGGCCGCGGAGCTTCCTCCGCCCCCCTGGGCTGGGCCGGGGCGGGCCGCACTCTCGGTCCCGCCCGCCGGGAGTGGGGGCCCCGCCCCAGCCCCGCCCCAGCCCGGCCCCAGCCACAGCCCGGCCCCGCCACAGCCCGGCCCCGCCACAGCCCGGCCCCGCCACAGCCCGGCCCAGCCACAGCCCGGCTCCGGCCCCGCCCCAGCCCGGCCCAGCCACAGCCCGGCCCAGCCACAGCCCGGCTCCGGCCCCGCCCCCGCCCTGCCCCGCCCCCGCCCCACCCCACCCCGGCCCCCGCCCGGCCCGGCCCCGCCCCACGGACCGGCGCGGACAGAGGCGCGGAGCGGCCGAGCCCGGAGGAGCCGCCGAGATGCTGAGCTCACCCTGGGCGCGCTTCTACTCCAACAGCTGCTGCCTCTGCTGCCATGTCCGCACCGGCACCATCATCCTCGGCGTCTGGTACCTGGTAAGCGCGTCCCTCGCTCCGGGCGCTCGGCACCGGCTGCAGGCGCAGTCTGAAGGGCTGCTCCGTGGATGAGGATGCCGATCGCAGCGGCTCAGGCGGCCCAGGCGGGTTCCGGAGGGAGCCGCTGTTAGAGCAGCGCAGTGCGCAGGCATCCCCCGCTCATCCCGGCGGGCACCGGCTCGGGCTCCGCCGAAACTGGGGCACGAAGCGTGTGCGTGTGCAGGGCTCAGGGCAGCGGCGCACGAGGTACAGTGCACGGCCGGGCTCGGCAGGGTCTCAGCTCAAAAGCTGCGTGGGGGTTGAAAATGTGAAGACCCCTGGAGTGAGAGTTTACCCCCGAACTTCGGGGTGGTCTCAGGCCGGGGCTGGCTGCAGCGCACGGGCCCCGCCGGTGCATCAGCTCCAGCAAGGCTGCCCGGCCCCTGGACACACCGCAGAAAATGATGTTTTATCGTCTCTGGTCGCTGCTCCATGAGGCAGTCGGGTGTTCTCGTTACTGCTGGCCCCAGTGTGGCAGGTAATCGTTTGGCAGTAGTGCTTTGGTCTGCCTGGTAGGGAGCTGAAACCTTCCAGGCAGCTTTTCGCAGGTACTAGAAAGACATCTTTCCTTTGCCAGGATTACAGGACGTGAGTGAGGAATTTACCCTGGAGGCACCAGTGTTACCATCAGTAACCAAAGGCTCTTTGTCACCCAGTTATTTGGCCCGGGTGATTTGGTGAGGAGGAGCCTCGTTAAGCTATCAGTTCCTCTCTGACAATTGTTTCTCCATCCTTTGCAACGTGGAAAAAGCAGTTTTCCCAGAACTGGTACAGCCATAGTCTCAGGGTTTTCAGAATAAAAAGAACTGGTTGTTTGCTGTAGGTAACGTAGATGCACTTCGCAGCCTGCTCGGTCTCTTGGTGTGAGGAATCAGTCTCTGTCTGATGGCAAGGCTGTGCAGAGCTGTTTGCCAAGCATCATTTTTCAAGTGATTGCAGACGGAAGCAGATTAGACCCTGGCTTATTTGCTAACTACTGAAATTCCCTGCAGAAGCAAGTGAAAAATGCAGGGCTGGCCTCCACTGTAGGACAGCTCATTAAATAAATTCAACCAGTGTAATAAAAAAAGCATGGTTGACATTTATGTCCTAGAAATAATATAAACTATTCTATGTCCTGTAAAATATGTATTTCACCGCTGAGAAAATTGTGCAGTAGTTGAGCCATTTCTAGCTACTGGTTTAATAAAATACGGTTAATGGCAATATCCACAGCTTGTAGTATCTGCAATACTGATGGCATTGTAAAAGATGCTCTCTTTGCAATTAAGTTTTGCTAAATTGTAATATGACCTGAAAGCTTTTGAACGTTTCTTCTAGGGTGCTTATTATTTCTTTCTGCCTTCAGCTGAATGAAACCTTTTCACATTGGCTCCACTGAGACAGGGATACAGATACTTTAGCTGTTCAGTGGACCTAAAGTTATTTGAAGAAGAGGGAAGTGCATCACCTGGGCATGGATACAAAGAAAAGCCTGCTAGCTTTTTAGACTGTTACCTAATCTGTTATAAACATTTAAATACCGGTGAGCCAATTTCACATAGTATTTTAATGCAAAATCTGGTTTTAAATTTCCATTCCTATGAGCAGGTATTTCCTGATGGGCACCTCTTGCTTCTTTTGCTTTCATAACTTTTTCAGGGTGGATTTCTAAATTACTTCAAACTTATAGGGTACACATTTCTTTCTGTGCTTTCTTCACTATGGCAAGTATTTGAATTTTAAATTTAATCATTAAGAATAGATATTTAGATGTATGTAGGTAATAAATGCTAAGCCTTTTTGATCACTTATGTTAGGAAACAATAAGTAAGGAAGGAGTAACTCCTTGAATGAATGACCCTGGTTGAAAGGTTTGGTTGATAAAGTCATATACAAATGGATTTCTTTGGCTCAGAAGAACAATTATGGCTTGGTTACTATGTGCTATTGAGGGTTAACATAAAAATAGATGTTCTCTTGGTGGAATGGTTTTTTCTCTGCATTTTAGGTGATTGCATTACTCCAAACCACACATGACCTATGAGCATTCTTCAAAGTTCAAAAGCCCTCTGATTTTTTGCAACATCAACATGTACTCCATATACTCTTTACCATTATTCTTTACAGGAAATTACATGAGGAAAAACATCAACCTAGAGAATGAATAGTTTTCTTGTTGCTTTTTCATTTCTCATTACCTGTTAAGTTTTATAAATTCTATGACCATGAATACAATGATTCAATAGTAGAGGCATCTGAAGGAGGAAAAAGCAGTAGCTTAAAAGTTTTGGCAGACTTTTAACACAACGTTTTCACATGTTGAACCAGTTTTGAGTTAGCATAATTTCAGGAGGCAGAATTTAATGTCTGAGTAAATGTAGAAAAAACAGTGGCTGAGATGGAATTCATCTTCCCAGAGCAACCCTCCCAATGCCATGTTGTGCCCTGGGAGTTGGAAAGGTGTTGATAACACACCAGTGTTTTGGCTGCTGCTGAGCGGTGCTGGCACAGCATCAGTGCTGTGTCTCAACATTCCACCCCCATCAATAAGCTGGGGAGCTCTTTAGTTTTAATGTTTTAACTGGGTGTTTGGAGTGCTACAAGTAGTGGGGAGAGTGGGAAGCTGAGTGCATGTGGAGACATCAGTGCTGCTGTTGAGGGAGTTTTCCCACAAAAATAAGGGGCAGGAACAGTGCATTTCCAACACAAGCACAGCAGCCACAGACACAATGGTCTCATATCAATAGCTGGAAAATAAATATTTAACTTTATTTTAGAATATAATCTCAGAATAATAATATTTCTATAGCTCTTGTGTTTCAGTAGTTTCTTCCTGATAGAGCCATTGGTACTATATCTAGAGTAATATAGCACACCACTGCATGATATTGCAATATAATAATGCAGTATATATACTGTCACTGAGCACTGAGGTACTTCAGTGTAAAAAGTAACTTGCAAAGGTTGGAGCAGCCAGGGGAAATTTCCTGAAAAGAATATCTAATGGGGCTGCAGAATAGCCCACACTTCAGGAACTAGTGTGCTGCTTTGGGGAGAAAAGCTTAACATTGCAAGGGGTGCTGCAATGTTAAATACAAACATTATGCTGAGGATTAAAATGTCAGTAATATGGCTGGCTGGGGGTTAATGTTTATTTCAAACCTGAGGACCAGTCTGGTTTGGCTGGTTATTAATTTTTGGGGCTTTACCTGAGATGGACTGTACATCTCTTCTGTATTATAACATGAAATCAGAGGTCGCAATAGTAACGCAGAAACATTTTGGACATGAAAGTCTTACAAGTGTTTAAAAAAAAAACCAACAAAACAAAAGCCAAGTGAAATTGGAAAGTCACTTCCAACAACTTAATTTTTAATGCTGTTCAGGACAGTGACAATGCTGAAATGAGCCAGCTTCAGTTCTGATCCCCAGCAGGTGCTGGAGTCTGGGGGAAAACTGGCACTTCTGTTTCCAAGTGACCCAGTCTGTGCTGGTGACTCAGAATAACAACACCCCTGTCAGTGACAGCATTTATAAACACAGCATGTCTTCTTTCTGAGGAAATGGACACCACTTTCCTTATCTAAAACACAAAGAAGGAACAACATCAGATACGCTGACAGTGTCATGGAAGGATTTTCCACTCTGCTGGCAGCGGCAGTGGGGTTTCTGCACGCCCTGAGGATGCACTGACGCTGTTTGGGATAACAGGAATCCTGATTATTTCTGACTGACTTTGGTGGGGAGAAGAGGAAATTGTAAGGTATCAGTTCAAAAAAATAAACAATAAAAGAAGGAGCCTCCATTTTTGAGCTCTGTGTCGCCCTGGGCACAGGTTGCTCCTCCCACATCCCCCCAGGAGCCATTGCCATGCCTGGGGAGCCACTGCCCCCTCTCTGCACTCCCTGAGGTCCTGACAGTGAGGGGGCTAAAAATAAAATCTAATGCAAGGCTGAGAACCTTTTATAACCACAAGTTATCAAGTTGTGTGGCTCTCACTGGAGGTTGTGCTGTAAGAACATAAATAGAGCAAGCAGAAGTTTTTAGCCAGAGTAGGTTAAATGTTTGAGCTTCTATTTGTGGAAAGCTCAGCATGAATTGCTAGTTGTGACATTTCAGTTCTGAATTTTTCTGAATACACTGTTGAAAGTATGTCCAATATCTATCTCTGTCCCAGTCATTTTTTAATAAAAGGATTGAATCCCAATGATGAAAAAATGTACATGTAGCTGACTTACGTTGTAAAGCAAATGAAAAGCACAACGTGCTATGGTCTCACTGATTTAAGGTTGAACACCCTGACAGGATTGTTCACTTGATTGAGTGCACTTGATCTGATGTCAAAAGGAGAATGAAAATATGTATTTTGTGACTAGGCCACATTTATGTCCTGGTATTTTTCAAGCCTCATGCGAAACAGCATGTATGGCAATGTGCTTAAATACCAGTTAGAAGATTTCAGTAATCTTGGCTTACTTGGCAGGGGGTAGAGATCAGCAGTGACTGCTCATGTAAACAAAATATCCCTGCACTGGATCCTTCCACGCTGCTCCTTCTGCACTCCTATTTGCTGACGTGAGTAGTCTCAGACAGTGTAGAGGTTGCAGGAGTGCAGAAGGAGCAGCAAATAGAGGGTCCCTTGAACAGGGTGTAAAGGCCCTTTCAGGGAAAATGAAGAAATTCTAAGAAGTTCTTGATTATTTTCAAATAATCTGTGAGAATCAGGAGATTTTTGAAAATTGAAAAAAGTACAAGTTGTGAAAAGAGCAAAATTAGAAAGCCTGATGTGTTATCTCAGTGTCAGGCTGTGGGAATTTTTATGAATACAGATTTGAGGCCTTGTGTTTTAGTTAGAAAATTAGCTTGCTTTGTTTTTATATAGGATGAAATGGGCTAAAAAGAAATGATTTTCAACTTTATGTCTGTATGAAGGGTCACAGTAGCCAGCTCACTTAGGGCTCAGTTCCTTTATATCATCCAGGGGCGTCGCTTCCTGTGTGTGTTGTGCCAGTGGGATGTAGCTGGGGGTTGGGTCAGGTTATCCTGCAATATCACCTTTACCATCTCCAGTGACACTCCAGTGCTGGTGGCCCTGGGGAAAGAATTCCTGCAGAGCAGGGCCTGCTGTGGATTCACCAGGTGTTTGCCCTTCCATGGCCAAGACCTGGGCTGTATATTCAGGGGGAAGAGCTGGGTGGTGCCAATGACATTCCTAATTCCCTTTCCTTGGTGGGACATGTAGTGTCAGCAGTATGTGAAATTTCTCCACTAGCAAGTGAAGGTGTCACAATATGAAATTACTTGAGATTCCCAATTCTTCTAACAGCAATGACTGAATTGATTAACTATTTATGTCCCAAGTGCCATGTCTGTAAAATGATCATTAGTTTTCTTATTGTCTGTACTTCATAAGATAAAAGACAAGTTCATGGAAAAAAAGCAGTAACATTCCCAATAAACTCATTAGACTCTTCCTATGCACATGCTTGCTATTGAGGAGAGTGGAGAGAAAACTTGGAATTCATTATGAATAAAGGAGAATATGAATCTTACTTTCAAAAGCTTCCCTGATGATTGATGTACATGTTGAATATCCAACTGAGACTGGAGTCAGAGGAGGTTCCGGGTATATGCTCTTGGACTGGATCACATCCATTTCATTATATTCAAGACCACGGGGGAAAAAATTACTGATTCTGCACACAAATACCTGCTTAGGCCCTGTATGGTATTTTCTTAACAAACTCAAAGCACATGTATGCATTTTAGGTATGTCATAGCGAAGAATAAAGACCAGTAATGATCATTAGCATGAACAAAATGATCTTATCTGAAGTACCTTTTCAATAACGACATTCTGATTCTAACTTCTCTAGAGATGCATTGTTAGATAATGTAACAGTTATTAGCTTCAGGATGGCATCGGGAGAACTCCTTAAAGGACTCTTCTGTACTCTGCACATGCACAGGTTCGCTTCTGCAGTGCAGGACCTTATCCCATCTTTTTTCTCCAGTTCAGGCTTCAGGCCCTCTTCAGTTGAATCAAAATAAAGGAATGTATGGGAGGAATTTAAATGGCACAATCAATAAGATAGCTTGCAAAGAGCCTAATCACTCACCTGTGTGTGATAGAATCCATCCCTCAATAAGCCAAAAAGGTTATATGAACAAAGGATGGGTTCACTGGCACACCACATCCCATGTCCCCTGTTCGTTCTGTTCTAGGTGAAAATAGCTGGATTTGTGTGTTTCCTGTGCTGCAGAAAGAAGTAGAAGCAGCATTTTATTAGTCTGTCCCAGATTCTGTCATGAATTAGTATGACATTAAAACATTTATTAAAAATATTTTTTCTTGCAAAAGCCTTTTAAGTCATTGGAGGGATAAAATTTTTTGAAAATGTCTTTTGGGCAGCCCTTGCACTTACTGAATTGTTTATTAGTCTGTGACATAACACAAGGATTTATGAAAATGTCTTTAAGCTCTAATCCCCTAACATAGGCAGTTTTTCTTATATCTTCAAATACCACAGTAGGATATTTCATAGAGTATGTAATCATTGCCATGATTGATAATCCACATCAGTTGTCTTGATAATGACACAGTTGTCTCATGTAATCAATACAATTACCAGCCCAGAAACTGCAAAACTTTGTAAAATACCCTTTTTTTCTTATTAAGACTTTCAGTTGGATAATAAATTCCCTCCAGTGAGAAAACAGATGGTAGGTTGTAAGAGGAGCAAAGTTTACATAAATGCTCGTTGAAGGAAAGAATCCCATTAAGAGTTCAGTATGCTATAATTACATTTGGGTTTTTATTCAAAAAATCATGAATATATTAATAGAGAGGAGAGAAGGTATTACATTAATCAAGTAAAATGTGTTTGGAAGTTCTGCTGAAGGTTAATATGTATCTCCTAGTGAGCCAGAGGAGAGCACATTAAGCTTCCTAAACTGATCGTTGATTAGACTGACGTCAGTGAAAATGCAATTAGTCTTATATATTCTTGGACATATGGAACGGATGTTGCAAAATAGCCAGGAATTAATTTCCTTGATTGCTTTCTTTTTCTCTTGTTTTATTGTGAGCCTTGAGCTTTGACTGTAAAACTCTGGAAGTTTAAAGTGGCCGAGGTTTGAAAATGTGCAGGGCAATTTCTGTGCTGTTCTCCAGCAGGGCTGGAAGTTTAAAGTCCCAAATCTCCAAACAGCAGAATAAGAAGCAAAAAGCCACACTAGTGTCTGAAGGTGTGAGAGAGTGCTCCTGGTCCATGTGAGGTGAATTGCCAGGAAGGTATCACTGAAGAATTAATACAGACTTGAGCGTGTTCCTGGACCTCCTGTGGGTCAGCTCTTTTTCAGGTGTCTGCAGTCAGCTCTAACTATTGTCATCCTGGTACTCAGCCTTGAAAAGGGTTTTGAGAGTGCTGTGACTGCTTTTCATTTTGTTGCTGGCATGTGCTGAGCAAGGTCTTGTTCTATCCAGAGATATATTAAGCTGCTTAAAGCAGGCAGGACAGATGCTTTTGGCAGAAACACAGTTTTGTGGAGATTTTCACCTTGGAGAGATGCATTTCCCAACAGTGAAACAGCTGTGGCCAGACAGGATACATGTGATCGTGTTCTTTACCATTTCAGTAATTATCTGTACTGTACCATCCTTCCACTTCTTCCGTGCATAACTAAACCCTTGCCTTGGGTTGCAGAGTGCTTCAAGGGTGCAGTCTCTGGTATGGCTTCTGTGGATATTGCTATGGTGGCTACATGAGAATAATGGATCAAGGATTTGGTGTGTTTTGGTGTTGGTTTTTGTTAGGTTGGTTTTTTAATGAAGTGGCCGTATGTGGCTTGCTCTCTAAACCAGAGCACATTGCTCTCAGCAGTGCAGTGGCAGGTGTCCAGAGAGGCTGCAGGGGGCTCTGAGCATGGACAGTGCTGTGGGCTGCTGTGGGTGTAGGACACACATGTGCTGGCCAGGGCGAGTGGGTACCTGGACAGTCCAGCCCAGGTTGGCAGCTACAGCGATGTTGCCTGGCCCATCCTCTGTCACAAGTCCACACAAAAGTCTAGATCTGTGGGAGCTGCCACGACTCACATCACAGTCACAAGTCACTGCCCTCAAGCTTTCACAGTCACCTGCAAGGCTCAAACATGCATTTTTGGAAGTCAAGGATAAATGCAGAAACCAAACAAATCCCGGTTGAACAACCCTTTTTCTAATAAGGTTTTACTGCATACCAATTCTTTGCTAGTTCTCCACGGCATCCTGAACCAAGATGACCTTTAAGAGAAATTGTGAGTTGATCTGGCAATGATATAATTGTATATGTGATTATATTTCCCCATAAATATTTCCCTAGAGGTCTTGCTGGGCAGAAGACTTCAGCAGTCATTTTCAGGACTTTTCTTAGATACAGGTTACATTTTCTTTAAATACAATGGAAAAGTAACAAAGATAAATTTGTATACAAATAGTTTATTTCCTTAAACCAGGAAGAAAGTGAGATTAAATAATGTTATGATCCGGTTATTAGAGATCCAGAAAGATGCCTCTGCCCAAATTAAGGTGCAAGCAGGACCATATGCCAAAGTCAGTGGTATGGATTTTATTTAGCAGCAAATGGGAGGTAGAAAGAGATAGAAAGAAATAGAAAAAGGAGGGGGGAGAAGAAGAGAGTGACAGAGAGACAGATTAACTAGAAAATATCACCACTCCGTGGATCCTGGTGGCATCCCATTGATCCTGTTCTTCTGATTTTCTTGGTGGTATGGTCCTGCAAAACACAGACTTCAGTGGATTAATGCACACTCAGGCCAGGTGGGAATGCCCAGGGACCTCCTCTGCAGGGAACAAGTTTGATCCAGTCTCTCGCAACAGACTCTGGAGCAGTTGCATCACTGCATTACGTGCAATGCTTTGGTGCAAGGGCTCAGGAATCAGTCTGGGGAGCATTTGATGGGTTATGACACCCCCATGGATTATAACACCCCATCAGCTGCCTCTCATGTGAATGTCCCATGGATGTGGCCTGTGGGGTTGGGCGTTTCACAGCTGGGCCTGTTCATGTAAAGGAGGATGGATGTTCACTGTCTCTGAGCTGAGGTTACGCCACACACCCAAAACTCTCCTCCCCTCTTGTTTGGAGGGGAGCCTGTGCAAACCTGACCTCAGCAGATGAGTCTGTGGGCTGTGGCCTCCCCCACCTCAAATCAGCCAGAGCTGATTTTCAGGACAGCTGCTGGCTTTGGCTTTCTGTGGGATACTTTATTCTCTCTCAGCCATGTTTCCTTCTCCCTAGACCTGAGATGATTGAACAACAGTGTCACCTTTATCTTATCTCACGTTCCCTTATGCAGCTTAACTCACAGTCTTAAGTTCCCCTCAGAGGCATGTTCGGGGAGGGGAGGGCTTTGGTGGCTTTGCAGCTTCTTTATAGTTTTGCCATAATGGGCAAAAAGTCCGTTATAACAATACTTAAGCCACAAACCATAACATTTCAGTCTCTCACAAGTACATACCAAATTAAACTCTGTCGCTAGGGAGACAGAAACCTCTCGTGCATATTGCACAATCTGTCCATCTATTTTTTTTTTTTTAATAAATTTCACCACTACTGTATTTCAGTAATAACAGACCTCTTGTGGTTTGGGTTTTAAGGCTGTTAAAAGGCTGGCAGTAGGCAGTAGTTGAGTCATTTGTATAGAAGAGTGCTAGTAAATTATTCTGGACTTCCTATATCAATTTAATCAGCATAGTCTTTAAAGTTCAGTGTTTAGTGTCATAGCAATCAAAGCTAAAATTGTGTATAAAGTCTGATTGAAATATTTTATGCAGCTTTCTATTATATGCTCTCTATAATATGGACTTTGTAATATGCTAGTCTGAGCCTGCCTGGATGATTCTTTGCCTTCTCATAAGTAGTATGGAAAAATAGTGACAAGAATTGCAGACTCTACCCTATCCTCTCCAAATTAAAGAATATAAAAACCTAGTTTCTACTTCTGACCTGACTAATGCTCTCCCTATTCCAGTGCAGTATTTCAGATAGCGGCCAGAACAATGCATTGAGAAAACACATAGGGAGAAAGAACAACTTGTTCAGGGACAACATTTTCTTTTATTCTCCTATAATACTAAAGTTGGGCAGTCACCTGAAGCAGGAAGGCTTGTATTTCGTTTTTAAAATCTTTTGTAGTATGACTGAACACTTGCATTTCCTTAATAAGTAGCTCATCCTTTTCTGAATTCCTTCAACCTTTTGGCATCAGTAATAATGCCTGATAATGAGTTTCACTGGTCAAAGGAGTGAAGGATTCCCTTTTAACCCAAGTTCAAGTGTCCCTCTTTCTATTTCCCTTCAGACTGTTTTGTTCCATTGGATGAAAAGATAATTGAGTGTGTCTGGATTTCTAACTTGGACCACTCATTAAATTGTGCATCACTAACTCATCTGCAGCTTGTCCCTGAGCACTGCAGAGTTGAAACATTTTCATTAGCATGAGGCAGAAGGCTTACACGGCAGAAAAAAGAGAAGTGTCTACTCTGACAGCCAGGGTTCTCCTGCTCCTCCATTCCTGGAGTTCAAACCAGTGGCTGTGGTGGGCTCAGATGTAGCTCTTGTGCCCCGAGAGGGAAAGAGATTGAATCACTGCTGAGAGACTTGTCAAGGAACTTGAGTACACAGAAGGGACATCTTGTTTCTTGTTTCTTCATGTGCTATTTGTTTGCTCTTCACAGCACTCAGTTTAAGACCTTTATTAATAAAATTGCCTCCTTGTTTCTTCTTCAATCAGAGTTCAGAAAAAGCCCCCAATGAGCACAAACACAAAACTGCCTAACAGGGGGAGACAGAGAACAGATAGAGAAATCTTCCTATATGGGGCAGTAAACCTGAATTCATTATCTACACTAACGGAGAAGTTTGGGAAAGGCACCTCAGATAGTACAAATCTACCCTGAGCTAGTTAAATCCTGAACTTGATTTCTTTTTTCCTTTGTAGAGTTCTTTTGTCCTTTTGATGAACAAAGGTGTTCTTCCTTTTATGAAGATCTTCTATGCCTAAAGAGAAAATGAAATAATGCAAAGAACATGCCTAGTGAGAAGGGAAAAGTAGATGGGGAGAATTAGACACTGAAATACTTTAGACATTTTCTATATATTCTTACTTTTTCTGATAGTGATACTGACTTTAAATATCCAAATGCTAGAAAATACTCATCTGTTTAGTTTCAAGGAACAAAAGTAGTTTAAGACTGATGTTTTGTTTCTACCATTTCTGTAGAGAACAGGTACCTAGACTTGTAAAATTGCCTTGAGTTTTTTGGAGACAAACAGAGGAGAGGGTATGACGGTTGTGCTTGAGATTTTCATAAGTTTTACTAAAAATGTTTAGGATTTCTTGCAACTAAAATTTATGTCCTTGGCAATTTGCTTCCGTAGTATCTCTGTAGAGGACAACAAGCGGAATCAGTTTTGTGGGATATTAAAAAAGTGCTAGAACCCTGTGTGCCAGTTCCTACATATTACTGGGCTTCACAGTGTCATGAAACCAGCTCTGCAACTGTAAAAAGGGCCACAGGCAGGGAGTTAGTTCTCAATGCTGAGATTTAAGGAGGGTGCTTAAGTGGATCTCTCTTGAGTTCAGTGAGGCTGAAAAGAGTCACAGAATTAAAACTGTACAAATTTCTTTCACCACCTGTGACACTCAGACTGCTACATGCATGGATTCAGTTATAAATTGAACCCTCAATCGAAATAAAGCAGGGGAGGGCTCTTCTTTTTTTCCTGTAAGTATAGGTATCTCTCTTCACTGCATTAGAAAGTCTTGGGAGAACTGTAGTGGAATATTTGTCGAGAGGACCCTGTAGACTTCAATAGAAATATCACTGTATTTTTAATGCAGTGTATTTATTTAAAGTGAGCATAATATTATCTCTTCTAAACTCTTTTATCAAAGCTATTTTATTTTGACTCTTGACTGAAAGCCATTGTAACTCCTGGCAATTCTTTCGGTGTTTACAGACATCAGTGTAAGTTGCTGGCGAAAGCGTTTCTCTGTCTGCTTGAGTTAGGGATCAGTGTTAATGGCATGCTCTTAGGAGCTACTGGAACTAATTTTATTTTAGATGAGCTAGGATAGACACCATGCAGCTGTACTTCTACAAAAGGTCTGAAATTATAGTGATATTTGTTTTCAGATCACCTGTTGCTGCAGTGCCTTCTGACACCTCCCCTGTGTTTTATTCCCCACCACAGTTCACTGCTGACCTCTGTAACAAATGACATGGAAAAAAGGTGACTTATTGACATTAGAAGTCTGAAATTTTAGTGCATTATATCGCTTCTAATTGCTGGAAGCTGCCTGTGGAAGACACGAGGTTGTGTCCTTGCGTCCTGAACACTGGATGCTCTCTCCAGCAGAACTGCCTCACAGTGTGCTTAAGCTGCTGGTTATTTATCACAGTGCAGGTGGCAGCAGCATCAGTCTCATCACCTGCTGCCTGTCTTGCTCATGCCTGCATGCACCTTCGTCACACATCTGTTGCAGTTTAAAGTATCTTCTGATAGCTGAAATTATGTTTTGTAAGCTCACAGCAGGAGCTCCAGTTACTGTTTCAATTTCTGGATGTCTCTTCCATAATATTTCCTCTTTTCCCTTGGCTTCATACATTCTGTGATCTCTATAAAGCAGTTATTTTCCTCCTCTTTATTGATTAAAATGTGGATGTAATTCCATCTGGCTGCCAAAGAAGTAAGATTTTTGGATTTAAAAAAAATAATTATTTTATTTCCATATCAGAATAAGAGGACAGTTGGGCATTTTTGGGACTTTCTGTTAGATTTTTTCCAGTGTGTTGTTAGGGCACTCTGAACACCATCCTGCAGGGACTGAGCCCAGAAGCAGAACTGGGGCTGGTCATGGGGTTCATCAACAGTCCCAGGAGGGCAGGTGACAATCCAGGGGGCCAACCAAAAGCAAAGAGGGCTGGGACTAGGGATACAACTGGAAACAAGCCTTTACAGGGCCCACCCAGGAGCATGGCTGGAGAGTGGCATCGTGTTGTACCACTTGGACAGAGACTGATGACCCCAGGCTGACCTGGATGGGGTCCTGGGCCATGGGCAGGGGTGTGGAGAGGGATTGGGGCTCAGACTGGGGCTGTGCAGGTGAAATAAGGCCTGTTAGTGTCCTTGGAGCTCCTTTCCTGAACCCCTGGAATTGCACTGGGGCTGCAATCAGCTGTAGAACCCAGTGGTCACAGTTCTGATTTGATAGTGCAGAGTCTTGTGTTTTATTCTTATTGAACATCTGCCATGGGTTGAGTGGGAGCTTCAGATAAAGTTTATTAAAGAAGCCCTCTTGTTGAGTCATGGAGTGTAGAAAGCATCCCCTTGCTTTTTAAACTCCTCATAGAGAAGTCTGGGTAGGGCTGGATCTAGTCTTAAACCCAGACTGTTTGTCAACAGTTTTTGTCTAAAGGATTATATAGGTATAGTTGAACCTTTATACAACTTTGTCCCACAGGATAAAGGACAGCAAACCAGATATATCTAAATAATTTTTTTATTGTTATAATGATTAGATAAAGCTATCTTAATCAGAATTTACTACACAGTATAAGAGCTGTAACAACTATTGTAGTACACCATGACGCAATATTGGAACAATTGTATTAAAGCTAACAAAAAATGATTATTATTAACAGATTGCTGTTACTCACCCATATCAATGACCACGGGCCAGTTTCTTTCACTCAATCTTGAAAGGTAACCTTGAAGGGCATCCCCACTCAAAGGAGAAGTCTCCACACATGCACTCCAAGAAGGGGTGTGGTAGAAGACCCTGCTGTTCAGGTTTGGGACTGGGTGATTGACTGTCAGCCATTATGTCTCCAGGGCAGCTGTGTCAGCCCGGCAGCTTTAGATAAACTATCAGCAGTGTCACTTGTTTGTTCCTTATCCATGTATTTTACCAGGTCTACCACATTTTCATCTCACTATCAGAATGTTCAGCTTCGGGATGAGTCACACTTGGCTCCAGCATTGTTCAACACCAAAGGCAGCATGAATCCCCCTTCTTCATTTACCACTGACAGCTTCATTTACCACTGTTAGTTCAAGTTATTTTACCCCATTCCAGAGAGAGCATCCTGCTACAACCCCCTGCTGTATGGCCATGGACATTTCAGTTTCTCCATCTGTAAAAGGAGGACAGTGGGAAGGTATAGGGTTTAGTAGCTTCCTGAAACTTTGTATAATTAAAATGCTTTCTAAGCATTGCTAATTGGTTGTTACACTATTTGTTGCTCAAGAAATGCAGAACATCTGGAAGGAAATTTTGGCCCTATCAAAAGAGCCCAGGAATCTCTGGCTTTTCCTAGAATGGAGATTTCAACTCTCATACCAACTGCATATACCAACAGGGAATAATTTTTTATGCTCTTGTCCTTGATTGTGTGTCCTTGGAAGCACTACATCAGTAAGTTTTTAGACACACTGAATTTATGCATTAAAGCATTTTTCAAAATTCAGCAGTCACATCACTTTCTAAACAAAAGGAAAACCCTAATGATCACAATACACCCAACTGTGCACAAATTTCTGGGAGAAAAGGAGCAAACAAACACGTGGTGTGTTTCACTTGCACTGCTGACAGCACAGCTGGAAAGTGCTCAGATGATGATGAGGATCTCAAGAGAACAAAGTGATAGAACAGAAAAGTAATGCACTAAAGAGCATTAGAGAGATTCCTACTGACTGCAGCAGACTTCACATCAGGCAAACACAATCTATGTCTTACACAGAATTTAAGGCAATGCTGACAGTCACATGATCTGAATCAGGATATATCCATAAGGAGAAAGAGTGCCTAGGTCAGTATTTTATGAGGTTTTGTGGCTATATCTGTACCCAAAAATTATGTTTTTACAATAGCAACACTCTATACATTTATGGTTTCTGATTGCTTGGATATTTTGAGTACTCTTCTTAGGTAACATATTTATTACTGGCTTATGTCTTCAAGCTTTCCACAAAGGAATATAAAACAAGAACTAGGTTACAATATGGAGTTACACGTAATGTTAAAACCCAGTATGATTTATGGAATGTAACTTTGAATTTTGATAGTCATCTGATATCTTCAAAACCAAGAGAAAGCCAAGATCATGTAACAGCATTCCCAACACAAATCTGTTTAATTATTCTGTGTAAAAATGCAGTCATGATGATCTCTAACCCCCTCCTGACAATCTCTATCTGCTTCTTTTCTTATTGTTCACCATGCTGTCTAACTTAAATTTTCTTTTGCTATAATTCAGATCTGTTTACCCAGTGGATCTGGAGGAAAATCTTATTACCTCGTTCTTTTCCCCCTGCCTTTCTGCTCATAAAGGACTGAGAACACCTTCCCCTACCTTTTCATTGTTAAGCAACCCCAGTTTTTTCCCTATCTGTCCTACATTCCAGATGTGTGACTACCCTCTGTTCTGATGCAGGGTCCTCCCCAGGGCTTTTTTCCATGTACATTTTAGAAGGACTTGGAATCCTTTCTGCAGAGGGAGGGCAAGTGGGAGGATGGTTTATGCATCTAATACCCAGGTTTCTACAGCACTGCCCACAACCATGTAGCCACAAAGATGAGCTTATGGGATTCCACTGAGTCATGTTCAGTTAATTCATTGTCATACCCAGACTCCTTTCTGAGCAGTTATTACCTACTCAGCTTTTTTGCCTCACATTCTGAAGCTGTTCACGAATGTGTTTCTCTATGCTTTTTGGTGCTGAATTGTGCTCTGTTGTCTGAATTCTGCTCTAGTTGGTCAAAATTATTTTAATCTTACTTCCCAAAGTGCTTACAAACTCGGCATTGTCTGCAAATTAGAGAAAGGTGGAAGTTACAAGTGACTTGAAATAAGTCTCTCAACAATCCTGGAAAACACTGATCAATATGTCTTCTGTGCTGGCTGTGAATCCTTAAATCCATGACAGCTGTTCTTTCAGTACAGTTATCCAGCTGGCAGTGCATTCACCTTCCTGCACATTCAACTAAGCCAGGTTTTCCTTCCTCATTTGTGGGAGTCTCATAATGTCAAAAGGTGTGCTAAGATGCAGAGATGTTTTCTACTACTTCTACCCTGTCCATAAGGCCTCTTAGTCTGTCAGAGAAGGAAAAATTACTTTCTGCTTGCCCTTGACAAGCCCATGGTGATTGTTACTTGTGACAAATTTGAAGCGTTAATGGTGAGACTGCTTGATTATCTGTTCTTATTTTGTTCTTAAATCTCACAGTCTATCTAGAAATTAATTACATGACCTTCCTGCTTTGAAAATGCATAAACTGTGCTTGCTCTTTTCTTGTCTTGTGAACTCAATCTATTCTCAGCAGTTTTCAAAGATTGCTAACAGATCTGGTATCAGCCAGACTTGATGGCATTTACCTATCAAAAGGGATTTAATCTTACCTGAGAAATTCTCTAGCCTGTTATGTCTCGAAATAACCTGTGTTTTTACACCTTCTTGTTGCCGTCAGTAACCTGTGATCAGATTAGGATGACTTTGAAGTGAGAATCAAAGCAATAAAATCCATCTTTCCAAGCGTACTGTTTTCAGCTTTCTTCTTTCCATTTTCTTCTTCACCAGTTATCTTCCTAGTTCTGTAGAATAAGCTTTTAGCCTGGCTGCATTATTTCATGCAAAGCAATCTTCTTTTCTGCAATTAGCTCGCTTCACTTCAAAGCGATATGAGCATTTTGTTCAGATTTGTTTTAAAATACAGCTCTTGGCTACCTCTCCAATCCTTTCATAGCTGATACTTGACAATCCGCTTCTACTGAATCACTTGATATTCTTGGCATTTAATTCACTTACTGCATTTCATAGCCAAGGCCTTGGTGGGTGTGAATGTCCATCTGTGCCATGTGACACAGGAATGTGGGCATCAGACCTGGGGCTCACATTGCCACCTCCCACTTCCCCCAGGCCTCTTCATTTAGCAGCTCACTTAAGGCAGCACCTCACTCGTGGCCTCTTAAAACACAGCCCTGTCTAGCAATTAAGCTCCTCTTTGATCATCTAGCAACTGCAAAGGGTCTGTCCCCAATTCTAGTTCTGCCATGCTGATAGTTCTTGATTACAGAACTCATTTGTAATAATCTCCAAATGACTGGTGGATGTGCTAACATGTTTTATATTCTGAAAGAGCAGCGGTAGCTTTTCTGGTGTGGAATAGAGTCAGAATGAAAAGAGGTGATCTATGCTTTGTTTAATTTTCATGCTGCCACTTAGGGAAGAAGTAAGTCCTGTTTACACCAACTGAGAGAAATTAATTGTAGTTTTAGTTAAATACTACAGTTGTACAGTTGGAAAACAGTCTCTATCATAGTTGGTGTGAAACAGGGTGGGTATGTGCTGCCCAGAGGTTTTTCATGCATTACTTTCACAGACTGATCTTTTTCCCTTTTTCCTCTCTGTAGATTATAAATTCAGTGGTCTTGCTGATTCTGCTGAGCGCCCTGACTGATCCTGACCAGTACCACCTGACTAGTGCTGAATTAGGGGGTGAATTTGAATTTATGGATGATGCCAGTAAGTACAAGTTCCCTAATTACTAGCACTCATTGCTCCAGCATTTATGTAACTGTCCTGTCATTTCAGTCATTGCTGTCCTTTCAATTATTGCTTCACCTTTGTGCCGTACAGATGCATTTTATTGTGAAAGGTGTCTTGGCACAGTTCAAACTTGTTTCCTAGTAGTAACCTTATCTGACACCTACCTATTAGTAATCAATCCATCTGCTCTGTGTCCTGGCTTGGCAGGGGCAAAGCCAGCCCTTGGCAGGGAGATTTATCCCTAAGCGTGGTGCTGAAAGCCCCAGGGGAATTTTACAAGACAGAGGGAGATATTGGAGATATGCACCTCCCAGCACGACATCCCAAGCGCCTGCAGATGCACAAGAAGCCAAGCTGCTGTTCAGACTGAGTGCCTTCATTCATGTTGGATGTTTTTATGCACCCCCCGTGCATGTGGCATGACTTGCACAAACCTGCTCAAACAGATGCAAATACAAATATAAACTGTATAGTCACAGGCATATTAGCAATAACACAGAGCAATTCCTGCTCGTACTGAAAGGCATCATAGAAAATCTTCAATATAGATTCAGAGAAGGGTAAGATAGGCCATTTATGTCTCCTACAAAACCTTCTGTCCTTTGCAAATGCTTCCTTGTTCCATAACTTTTTCAAATTATTTGGTGGTTTGTTGATTTAACTGTTGAATTCATATCTAGTAAAGTTTTTTCTCAATGTGATTTTGATAAAAATGTCTGTGTATTTTCATTTCTACTCACAAGATTGTTACATTCAACATTTCTTACAGTAGTATGAAACAACATCTGTTGCTAATTACACTGGTGTCCTTCTGCTCAGAATTCCCCCATCCACAGCTAAACATTCTAAATCCTTTCCTCGTTCCTGCTGAAGTCAATAAGAGTGGCAGTAGGAGAAGCAATAGCCCCACACATGAGAAAAGAAACTGTGCATTGTTGTGCCAGAGATGTTGGATGTCATTTAAGGGATGCTTATTTCTACAAGGACTTTAATGCAAATATGCCTTGAGGGTCTACATTGAATTAATAATAAGGGGTGATTGCTACTCTATTGTGTCTTCATTGAAAAACCACCTGCAACTTCCAACTAAAAATCTTTTTATATAACTGGATTTAAGAAAGTAAGGACCATAGTAGATACAGATGGGCTCCTAGCTGATTCTGACATATTAAAACTGACTGCCTTGTCCTAATTCTCAGAGATTAACCTTGGTAATGACTGTCTGTCACTGTGGTTTTATATAGCCGACATCAGAGGCCTGCCAGTGCCCAAGGCTTTAAAATTGTAATTCTGTTTTGTAATGCAGTAGCTGTCAGATAAAGTATATTGGGGATTTCCATCTACACTTGAAAATTGTATTTTCTGTATATTTTTATCAAGGCTTCTGAAGTGAACCCTGCAAGACTGTGAAAGGATGGCTTATGGGCCAAGCAACCTCATTTCCATTTGGTAAAGGGAACATTTCACAGGCAGTTAAATTACGAATGAACACTTGAATTGATGTCTCCTTTTATTCTTTGACTCCCTCTGGTTTGGTGCCTTACTGAGTAAAGGCAGTTGAATCAAGCTACTGATTTTTATGGTTATTGGAAATAGCTGGCAGGAGATAATTTCCTGCTTCTTTTCTTTAAGCATGACTGTATTTGTTCAAATGCAATGAAATATTTTATTATGAGATACATCATCAGAAAAATTTCCACATACTCTTCTCTTTTCCTACTTTTATTTGTCATTCTTGAAGAAATGTTTTTCAGGTTAGCTGCATGCACTGAAATCATGTGTATGGAATGCAGGAAGATACATAATTTTTTATGCTAAAGAAGGTCCCAAAGCTGTTATCTCTATATACTTCTGTTGACAAATAATAATAATAACACAAACAGTAATGGCCATTATTCTCACTACTATTGATGCTCCAATCGACAGCAAACAACAAAAAAGTGCTGACACAGAGTTTACATGTAAAACTTGCCACTCTCTCTCTCTTCTGTAGAGGATCCCTTATAAAAGATCTGAAAACATCATCTGGAAAAAAACTTATCAGCTTTGTCACAGTAGTCAAATGAAGTTAATGATAGGTTTCCCTTGACTTCCAAGAAACCAGGATTCCCCCAATATTTGTATTCAGATTTATTTCTAGCTGTGCCTGGTTTATGGAGAATTTTCAATTTTCTGTTCCAGCAGTGGGAAAAATTCCTGCCATTTGCAGAGCTACAGCCAGTCTAGTGCAAACTGCTTGAAAATACCAGTGCAGCATCAGTTTTAAGTCCAGGATTTAGTGTGGTTCCAAGGGCATTGCCAGAGGCTCCAAAATACCTGTTTGATTAGTCAGAGAAAGGATTTACCTGAACACTTAGGAAAAAACTCTAGGCTATTTATTTTCCCTTCTATTCTAGAAAAGGAAGCAAGGGGGAAGAAAGTCTGCCAAGACTTGGCCATGTGGCAGAGGGAGGTACTGGAAGACACCAGTGTGTGGTTTGTGTACATCTCGGAGCTGGGTAAAATACTGGATATCCTCCTGTTCTAGATATTCAGCTGAGCCCATTTAGTCTCATCTTTGTTTTTATTATTTCCTGAGGGAGTTTAGAACCTGGACTAGGGAAAATTAGAAATGTGCGAGCTGCTCAATGTAATACTGCTGCTGTTAAAAGACTAATCCCAGAGCAGGAGATGGAAAAGCCCTGTAATTCATTTTGACTTCCCAGAGGGTTTTGCCTGAGCCTTCTGTTCAGTTTCTTCAGACACACACAGACCATCATCCTGACATGTCAACAGCCCAAACAAGCAGTGAGTGTTGCTTGGTTTTGTTTTGCTGTCATAGTGTCAGAGATGTGTGTGATACTTCACAGGCCACATGACAACAAGGACTGAAATCTTCTGCATGCCCTGCAGAAATGGAGGGGAACTTTGACACTGATGTCAGCAACTCTAGGTCAAAATCTGCCTGTGTCTCTGCCGTGGGATGGGCAGACAGGACAGCAGACATCTCAGGACATGGGAGAATAAATAATGTGATGATCTCTCTGCTAAATATGACATGCACTGAGGACTTAAAAAAACTAATTCAAATAGAAAAATTTTATAAAGAAATCTACAGACAGCAGGGCTTGGACTTCTGCTGGGGGATAAATGGAAATGGTGGAGTAGGTACATTCCTGCCCCATCAACAGTACCTATGTAGTACAAGTCCCAGATGTAGGGAGGGGGAGAAAACTAGATCCTTTCCCGGCATAGGATATTCAGGGCAGCATCTTTCCCTCTAATTTTATACTCTGGAGTAGATGTGCTGGGCTCAAAGGTGCAGAATATTCTTTCCTTCTCATTGTCCTTCTCTCTTTGCCAGGGAGAAAATGCTGCTGCTGTGCAGGTTGTGGCCCAGGAGGCTGCACAGTGGCTGGCAGCAGTGGCATCAAGCTTGCACAAGCGGCCTGGAGGAGAGAGAAGGCAGTAATCCTTAGCTGGCAGTCAGGAGGCTCTTGGATAAATAAGTCTGGGAGAGTGGGAGAAACTGCCTGAGGATTGCAGGCTACTGATCAGCAGCTTTCTGGCCCCTGCTGTCAAAGCTGTGGGCCAGCAATTAACTCCAAGGCTGGGGCAGATGATGAGCATTTGAGGTCTTCATCACTTCACACAAGTCCTGGCTCAAGGACTGGCCTTGCTGGCTGTTCCTCCCTGTCCCTGCAGCACCCACCATCAGCCTCCTCTGCAAGAGGAGAGGGGAAGGCAGGGAAATACTTCTGAGGTGGATTCGAGGGAGCTCGAGCTGCAGCTTGCTGTGCATACAAGTGCCTGACAGGAGCTCTGCCCAGCCCCAGCAGCATCTTCTCTCCAAAGAGGCAGGAAAGTAGGATGCCACTGCAAGGTATAAGAATTAAAAAACTCATCTGGTTTCTTTAAACCCAAGGAGAAAAGGCAGAAAGCCATCTAGGACAATAGGCTGGATAATCCCTTCAGCAGTCCAAGTACAGCCCTTCTAGCCATGAATGCCATACAAAGCACAGCATAGCTGAAAAAAAAATCACACACCCCTGTCAGTTTTTCGTTTAATGTTCTGCATATCTAGTTTCATTCTGATTAATTGAAGCTGGCACAGCTCAAAAAACTCAATGAAGCCTTAAATGAGAAAGAACTAGCTTGAGCCAACTAGGACTTGGCACGATAGAGCACAGTTAGGGAGACACTGGAGACAGGGAGCATGAGTATGTCAGACCAGATCTTCAATGTCAAATTCATCACAGTTTGCTGGGCTCTGGCTCTGGACCAGTACTGCCACAGTAACCAGCAAAGTGGTACCTGTGACTCCTACGTCTGCTGCAAATGACAGTGACATCAGCTTCCCCCTGGATGCAGGAAGTGGTTGGGATCAAGAATAAGTGCATAAGCAGTGCCTCCAAACTGATGGTCAGAGTCAAACTATTGATCCAAGAGGCCCTTTTACAAGAGGTTCAATTGAGGTTAGTGGCTACAGCAGCCATTTTCACTTCTCTCCTTTTATTTCATTACCCCAATTGTACCTGGTCTATTCAAAATAATTTTGATTTCACAGGATGTATGTAGGCAGCCAGAGCAAATAGCCACACAACCAGAAGTGTCTTAAGAAACTGCAGTAACTTTTATTAGTCAGTGTATATTTTGTGGATGCTTCTTCCTCTTGAGGGCAGAATTCAGATCACTTCTAACAGGCACAGCACAGCCTTAACAGCTCCTAAAACCCTAGAAACTGGTCAAAGTAATGAGGCTCAAACACTGTGCTGGTTGTCTAGATTCTCTACACATTCTAAGAGGAGAAGGAGGTGCCTTTGAAGAGCAATTTGGGATGCACTGAGATACCATTCCCTCCTGAATGACGAACAGGGAGCCCAGCTGCCTCCCACTGGCATTGTGCAGCACTCATGAGCTGAGTTGGAGGAAGCCCCTGTGAAGGAAACAGGGAGTGCCAGGGTAAGCTAAACTCACTGCTGAGTGCTGGCCCCACTCCTGGGTGAGACCTGCTGATTTTGACAATAAGATAAAAGATTCAAGCATTTGTACTGTGGGAAATGACATCTGTGCTCCAGGGCCTCATCTGAATAGTGGTTTGAATGTGCTCCTCCAAATGCCAGGAAAGGGCACTTTATCCTTCATATTTAATCCATTAAATTAGGAAGTAGCCTGCCATAGGACTTCTGTGGCATTTGAGTCCCTATGCAATCTCAAGGACAAACTTTGGGGGCGAGAGAGAGAGAACAAGAATCCTGAAACTTAGGACACAGGCAGTGTTCTGGAAAGGGAGAGACCTGGGTTCTGAAGTCCTGCTCTTGGTAGGTACAGTGCCCAAAGAGCCAGGGAATATAGCAGCTCTGGAGATGTCCTCACCTGCCAGCAGCAGTCTCCTCTTGCTCATTTTCCCACCAGCTTCAAAAGCCTCAGGTTCCTCTCTGCATCAAGGGCCAGCAGAAATCTGGATTAGTGCCATCTAGAGCAAGGTTTGTGTTCCCTCAGGCGCAGGAGGATCAAGGACCTGGTCTTTTGTTTCCTACATGGATGATCGCTCTGGTAGGCTGGAAATAATGACAGACAAGAATTAGTGCCTGTCCTTCCTCCTCAGCCATGACCTGGGTGAGCCTGCAGTGCTTCCTGGTGGTGACAGGTGAGACCTGTGCACAGCTGCCAGATCCTTTTAGAGACTTGGGTGAAGGCTCCAGGGCATGAACCCAGAACCTGATTTTGATGCATCCAGGGAGCTGAGTTGAGGACTGTTCCATGCTGTGGGATGCTCCTCATCATGTGCTGGAGTTAGATGTCATGGCAGCTCTGTGATGAAATGATGTCATCTTTACACGTTGAATGCTTCCAAAGTCAGGGTGATGAACCTCCTGAGCACTGTCATGTGTTTGTGCATCTCAGAGCTCCTCCACGTGCCTCATCAAGGCAGGTAAACACACCTGGTAACAGCAATGACCCAAATCAGCTCAGGTACCTCACAGATACCAACAGAGGTGGTCTCTCTAAAGCCATGTCCTATACACCTCACATCCTCCATCCTCTTTGTGCACTGCCTTAACCTCAGAAAAATAGGCACGATGTTCCATTGCTCTCTTAAACTCACTGTAAAGTCAAATTCTGAAATTCATGTCTGATCTCCTGACAGTGGTCTGTAATGATATCTAGGGAGGTGCATATGGAAATACCAAACATGTAATTTTTTTACCCAAGACCTCCTTCCAACTGTTCATAGCTTAGGAACTTCTTAAATCTAATGAAAAGTTAACTGAAAACTGATCAGCAGTAGAAGAAAAAGATAGGAGTCCTGTAATTCCTCCAATCAAAACCTTAAAGAATGTCTTTTTTCCTTTACTGCTTTAACTTTCCTGACAGTTACACATTTTCATTAATAAATATATCTCTGTAGTATTCGTGGTTGAAATGAAAAATTTCAAGATGTTATTTCTGCTGTGAGATGCCTTTATCTGCCAGTTGTGCTCCTTTTCCAGTATAGAGATATATGAGCAATGGTATGCAGCAGCTGTTGATGAAGAAACAATCTGTAGTGCAGGAAAGCAGACACATTCTGACTACAGATACCACCACAAGTAAAATAGTCTTGTCAAAACTGCTCCCGACTTTTGAAAATCCTTAGAAAAATTAAACCATTCATCTCCATAGTCTGATAGAGGCTGCACAGTGTTAGTATTAGTGTGTCAGCACGGTGTAACGTTGTAGGCTTGCACAGACAGAAGCACTGTCTGTGCTTCTTGTATTTAGGATGTTCCCCACAAAAGCCAGAGATTTTTTCTGAACAATGCACCTGACCCCATCTCCACCCATCTCCCACCCTGCCCTTTGAGATGCTCCACACAAGGGAGGTGGCAAAATAACTGAAGCAAGCTCTGAATTTGTCTGCAATCATTGATGTGTCTCTTTTCCAGATATGTGCATTGCCACCGCTATTTCTCTCCTTATGATTCTGATCTGTGCAATGGCTACATATGGCGCATATAAGGTAATTCATTGTATTTGCTGAATACACAAATGAAGAGATCTACACAACTCCACAGAAACAAAATTAAGAAAACTGTTTTCTAACAATTACTTCTTTACTTGTTTGGCTGAAAATTGAGGGGGGAGGGAGGAGGGAAAGAAGTTAAAGAGGCAGCAGAGCTGATTGCTTAGATCAGTGATACCCCAGGGCCCCCTGCTGCACGCAGCAGTTGTGTTGATTGTCTGCAGTTTCAAATATGAGTAACCTCTGTGCAAATGGTGAATTCAGAGAACTGAATCTTGTACCTATCAAAGTTAAGGGAATTTTTTCCCATTCACCTCCCAAGCCTGTGGTTTGTCCCAACATTAATCCTATTAATTAGAGAGGAAAAGTATCGTGTGGTTTCTAAATCTCCTAATGTAATGAGTTGTAGGAGTTGCACCGCACATATTACTGCAGTATAGTAGCCAAATTGCCTTGGCCAAACCTTTTGGCTGAATGTCATATTTCTTTCAGCTGATTTAATACTCCATAATGTCAAATATTCCTTCGATTCCTGTAGAAAGAAATCTATTCCTCTATTTTATCTTGTGGCTGATGAGTTTCTATTTCCTTTTTAGCAACATGCGGCTTGGATCATCCCTTTCTTCTGTTACCAGATCTTTGACTTTGCTCTCAACACATTGGTTGCCATCAGTGTACTTGTCTATCCCAGCACAATTCAGGACTACCTCCGTCAACTGGTAAATCACTTGATGTTCACAGGCCTTTGGGGGAAAAAAACTCTGTAAGATGCATTATTTGCCCTGTTTTTCTAGCCAGTGATATCCTTCTCATACAGTCCTTGAGAAGTTCTTTCAGTCCTTGCCAGTCTGAATTCAACATCCTTGCAAGGCTACATTACTAAGTTACTACAATATTTGTGAAAAGCTTGGAAGCTTTGCAATGATGTGAAAGGTCTCAGCACCATTGATTTAGAGTGAGACTCATACTGCAAGACATAGATGATAAATAATCGCTTTTGCATTCAGAGTTATTGTGTTCATAACCAGTGACTTATTTTTGGTACTATTTCAAGGATATTTTGTTACTCCTTTTAATTTATTCAATAGCTATAAGACATTTAATTATGCAGGAGTTTGATTCAGTGTAGGTTTGATTTTGCTAGAAAATATTTTGGATTCTGTCATAGGGACATTTAGAGGCTCACTTCTCATTCTGCTTTGGTCAAACATCTATGGCCAGTATTGCCATAAGTGTACAAGATATGATCACAATCCCCTAGAACAAAGAAAGGAGCACACCAGCATGTCCAGCAGGGTTCACGTGGAGTCACAGAGCTCTGGAGAAGCCAGTGCTGCAAATGTCTCTGAAAATCTGCCTTGAGATTAGCTTGGCTGTGAACTTTGTTGTGTGGATAGAAAGCTGGCCAGTATAAATAACAGGTAATGAGAAACAGCAGGCAGATAAGTAGCTGCACAAATCTGCAGGAAGAGGCAATGTGTCATGCCAGTGAGAGCTGGGATACATCAGGAGCCTGTTATATTTCATCTTATTAACACCCACCTGCATTCACAGCTGATGGTGCCCTAGAAGAGAAGCAGAGGAATAAATCAAAAGGCTCTCAGAGATACGAGTGGAAAAGAGCAAATTGCAGCCATGGCTTGGGAGTGCTAAAGCTGGCAGTGCCACTGCTGGAGCCCTCCTGCTTGTCCTTTGCCTACAGACCCTTGCTGCTGCATTGGTGCAGCCCTGCTCTTGTGGCAGCACAAGCATCTGTGTGGCTGCAGAACTCCCCCCACCTCCCAGAGCATGAGTTGTAACCAGATTTTACTCTGTCTTGGTCACTGTGCAAGAACATGATGGGGACAAAAACAGACTGGGAAATGTGCACTTAAAAGCCTCTGCTTTTCTGCTTAAAATCTGGTGCTACATATGGAGCTGACTGACTAGAAGGGCAAAGACCAGCTGTTCCTCTGGAAATGTGTGCTAAAACATCCCTTTCTTTCCTTGCAGATAAAAAAATAGCAGGTCTTTCTGTAGCAGAAATAGAAAGAGCAGGCCTTGGAAGGGATTTGGTATGGTGCAGCAGAACACTCTGTGATCTGCACTGCTGCTCTGGAGTGTTGAATCTTTGGCTGCACACATCTTTGTCTTGCTGTTGTAAATCATATTCTGGTCTGGTAATGAAATGCCACGGGACTTCAGGAGCGCTGAACTGTCAGTGCTCAAAAGGGCAATGGGGATTTCCAGGATAATTATAGGCTGATTAGCCTGACATTGCTACCAAGCAGAATAATAAAAGAAGGGCTGGGGCTGAGAGGACAGTCCATTGATAATGGATTAGACCAGAGAAAAATTATTAATCACGGCCAGCACAGTTTCATGAAAAATCAGTCCTGAAGGCAAACTCATTTTCCTTCACTGACAAGATTACTGACTTCATCAATAAAGATGAGCAGGAGCATAATGAGCTTTGATGAGATGTTTGACTTTGCAGCATGATGCTCAGAGCAACAATAAAGCACTAGATCAATACAGGATGTATCACATGGATTAGGAGAGGTTAGCTGGCAGACTGCTAAAGGCTGTGGTCAAGCCGACCATCTGCTACTGAGTTTCTATTTTGAGTAGAGAAAGGTCTCCAGGAGTCAGCAGTAGATTTCATGCTCCTCCTGACTTCCATTAATAATGTTGGACCCCAAGAGGCACTTCACAAAAGCTGATGTCAGCCATGGGAGAGTTTCTCCAGGCTCATTGTCTAGAGGGATTGAGTCCTTTGCTGGGAGGTTGTGAGCAGGAGTGTAATCTGGCTGTTCTGTGTCATCCTCTGGAGGACCCTACCCTGCATTGCCTAGAGTGAGCACATCTCTGCATTTCCCAGTGGCAGTACTTGTGACTTTTCCCAGCAAATTCACTTCTAATCAAACCCGTGGCTCACACTGAGCTAGACTGCCTGAGAACTTGATTTCAGCTACTAATGTGTGCTACAGAGATAAATGCAAAGAAATGTAAAAGCCTAAGCAATACAGATGAGCATACAGTTTGACAACTATGCCTGGGATGCAGTGGCCCTGTAAGCAGCCTAGGGGATTTAAGTGCCTAAACTAAAGTCCCTAGGTTGTTTTGCTGTTTGCAAAAATTGCTCTTGGGATTTGTGGACAGAAAAAAGAGCAATTAATTGTAAGGGAGAAGAGACTTCCCTTTTCTGTTGGTAATGTGGATTTTCTCCATCTATTTATGGAGTCTGGTTGTAAAAAAAACAATGCTTAAAAGTCAGAGAACATACAGAAAAGTTCCTAAGAATAACTTAGGAAAAAAAAAAAGCTGGATATATTGTAGTATGATGAAAGACTATCAGCTTTTCCTGCTTCATTTACTGAGCAAAAATACCAAGAGGTAGTGCCATTAGAGGTTTCATATGCAAAATAATGAGGTATTAAAAGGCTGTTTGAATTAGATGTAAGGCATAATGCTAATGAGCAGCTGGAAGTTAGTCCAATTAAGTTCATTTAGAAACAAAGATTAGTTTGTATTTTATCATTTGTGTTGGAGATCAGTGATGGGGAAAAACTACCAAGAGTTGTGATGAATTTTGAACAGTTAGTGTCACCTAGTTCAAAAAAGTTTTGAAGCTCTTCTGCATCTGCTTTGAAGCTGATCGTGCCTCCTGTGTCTTAGCTGTGGTCCCAAGCACAAATGGCTCAAATGGAACCCCTTGTCCCTTTACCTGGAAGGGCTAGATCTGTTGGCATAAGGTTGTTACATTTGATTCAGAGTAAATACACTCTATCTGAGTGGGCAGAAGCAAAGGGGAGATGTGAAGGGCACATCCACCATTGTCAGATACTCAGACATAGGACAAGATGAAAATCAATGCAAGCAATTACACCATAAATGCAATGCCTTTCAGGTGTGATCCCTCCTGATGGTTTGCAAATAAGCCCTAGGGCTGTCTTGCCCTCACCCCCTTTGCAGTGGTCTGCCAGGGTAGGCAGGAAACAAGGATTGTGTTTCTTCCTGGCATTCTTGCAGTTTCTGTTCCTCTGAATCTGCTTTGCATTTGGGAAATTATATTTTAGGGGGCACAGCTCCATAAGGTAAATGAAAAATCAACTGTTGTTCAAATCCATTGTTGATTATCTGGAAGAAACTGTGCATTTGGTAACAGAATACATTTAGCGGTCTCAAATAACTTTTTGTTTGATTTAAGGTGAGGAAAACCCTGTTTCTTTAACCATTTCTACTTCACTATTATCTGGTATCATTATATAGTTACTTTAGTGCACATCTGTGGGATTTCAGTCTGTCAGTGATGAGTTACAGCTACTGTGAAATTCTCCATGTACTTTTAGCAAGATGATGAGTACATCTCAATAAGCTGGTCAGGGCCATAGCTGAAAATGTTGCAATTGTGTTCACAGGGTGTTTGGTAACATCAGTCTGTACTGGCTTCTTTCCTAAGAACGGTGTCTTTGGGAACTTCTTGTTGCCTTTTGATACCCAGCTTAGCTCAGGTGTGCTACTTAAGCTATTGCCATAGATTGCAAGAGCATCTTAGTGTGAAGGGTCATGTAAAACAAGCAAATATTACAAGTTTTGCATTTAGTAAGTTTTATGGTGGTCATGTGATCAAAATTTTTAAGAGCTACACTGGATATCTTGGTCATTATCATTGTCATTTAAAAAGCAAAAACTTTTGCATACAGCAAATCCAACATGTGTAAAATAAAAATAATTTTAGTTCTTGCTCTAAGCAGAGGTCTAAAGCAGTTTGACCTAAAGCACATTTCTTCCTTTTAACCTCACTAAGTCTTTGATATATGGCATTTTAAAGCCTTCAAATTGAACACTTTATCTTCTGTCACATGATAAGAGCATATGAAATGGATTGAAGCAGAGGTGCAGAACAGGCTGGTCTGCAACTGAGTTATGCAGACTTTTTTTCTAATCAAGGACTATGACAGTTCATCCAAACAAAATTTCAGAAGTATATTAAAGTATATTAAGTAGCTTTGCTGTCGGACTGCCTGCAATGCTCCTGCTTAACAATTCAGGTGCTATCAGCCATGCTTTTAAATCCATGGAGAAATACCTAGAGAACATAAAAGAGATTAACCTAAAGAAATTCTTCCTATAAACAAAAGCTTAAAACCAAAATACCTTTTCTGACATTTTAAATGCCATTTTATAATTCCAAAGAAGTACCACTAACTTCATAGCAGAGCTTTACAAGTTCTACAGACATATTGCTGTTTTCTTTCAATTTTGTAAGATTTTGATACTTGGAGGATTGGAACTTGGAATGACAGTCCACACTTTATTTTAAAGTGGATTTTTTGTGGTCCAAGGTGAAGGTAGACATGAAAGGTTATGCAAGCAGGCTGAGCCTTTGTCATTTTATTCTTCTTGTGTGTTTGTACAATACTAATGCAGTAGAAATGTACTTTCCATGCATGTTTTAGAGTCTTTTTAAGTGTCTAATAGGGCTTTGATATGAATAAGCAGTAGTCTTTTAAAATTAGAACATATCAGGTATATTATTATGCACATAGCCCTCTCCATATCTGTGACAAGGTTATAAATGACACTTTAATTATGACTTTTGCATGCCAGTGCAACACAATTACAACTATCCTTTGTTTGTATAGAAAATTTCGTCATGTTCTGCTCCAAAATCTCTCCTGTATTTCCAGTGATAGGCTTGATTTTCCCCACACAGATGTATTTCAGTCTCATCTTCATCAAACCTTGTACAACATTTGACACTGATCTTTTTCCAGAAGTTGCAGCACTGGTGCCTGGAACCTTCTCAGCAGAAGGATTTCAGCTACTGGTCTTCCCACAGGAGAGCAAATTCCCAAGACAGGAGCAGAATTTCTTGTCCGACTTCATGTGTCCACATCAGTATTTAAGTTCATCATTGCAGTCAGTGAAGTCCAGTGATTTGATTCATCTGAACCACTCTTGGTACCTGTTTCCTGTGGGAATTAATGAGATTTTGGGAACAGTTGCAGCCATGGGATGAGACCCGAGGGCTGTCTAATGGCACCAGTTCCATGGTGGTCCCTGTACCAGGTGAAACTGGAGCCAGCTGAGATGCTTCCTACCATCTTTCCTGCTTCTTTGCCAAAGGTGCAGGTTTTAAAAATTGGTTTTCTTACAGCACTGAAGGGGTTTGTAGTTGTGACTTAAGATCAGACTGCTCATAGGCTGGCCCAGCCCAGTTAGCAAAAAGAGACAAAGGAGTTTCTTCCATGCTGACCCAATGCTCCTGGGCTATCTATCAGAGAACTGAAAGCTTTATCTCCCACACAGGGAGCCTAGAAGCTCCAAAAGGAACTGACTTCAGGTTTCACACCCTGCACCAAGATCTCCCAGGCACCTGGGTGGGGGTGACCATGGCATGGGTGCAGCTCCCACCGCCTCACTGGGGCTGCTTACACCTCTCATCTCTTCAGGACAGAGGCTGAGGAACCTGAGTCTGAAGGGGACAAACCACAGCATTTGTTCCTTATGTGCTCTCCTGGCTTTGCTGAAATATTTGCTGAAACACGGGTGCTGATATAAGGGAAGGCCAGGCACTGCTGAGCAGCACATCCTGCACCAGACTTCACCAGGGTTCATGGCTCCAGCAGATGTTCCTGCTTGTCAGGGAAGTGGGAACTTGGTCATTTCCCTGCCCTGCTCTTGCCCTATGCAAATCCCTTTTGAGCTGATGTCTAGAAACAGCCCATCAGATTATGGCCAAAAACACAGCATGCAGTCATCCAGTCTTTGACTGTGACTGGTTCCCAAAAAACAGGTTTTTCTTTGGAGAACGAAAGTCTTAACAGGAATTTTTTATTACATTCAAGAACTATTTTGATTACTTTTTTAATGGTAGATCAGCACTGAAAAAAATAATTTGAGTACAGATTTACTGTAACTGTCGTTGACTTGACTGGACTTTCTAACTTCCTGACATATGGTGTCCCTCCTGCATGTAGGATGATAGGTTGGGGCATTAATACTTAAATTTTATGCATACAAAGGTTTTGTTTAATTTTTCAGTGCATTGTTTCTTGGCATATACTCTTGCTTTCTTGGTCTCTGAGTGACTGCATCTACTATATTTTGAATAACCTTCTGTGGAAAAAAAACCCAAAACAGTAACTTATTGAATTATAGTAAGCTAATTCCCTACAAAAGCTGTACCTCAACAAAGAAGATACCATGATAAAAACTTCAGCCATGGAATTCAGTACAGGAACAGAAACATTGCTGTCAAGAAGTGGAAAATGTGCTTATGTAACATTTATCTGCAAATGGTTACAGCTGCTGTTGATGTTAACCACTCTGAACAGTTCATGGAAGCGCTAAATAAAGAGCTATTCTCGGTAGCAGCTGTCCAAAAAAAAAAAAAAAAAAGATAATTTCCTGATGCACTGGGCTGAGTGCTGGAATAAGGGTTATTAAGGGGTTACTCTGGATTTACACCATCATTGCCAAGAATACGGTTATAGCTTGGTCTAGTTAATTGTCCTGACAAGGATGCAGAGCTGGCCTGGTTAAGTAATTAGACCTGTAAGGGAAAAGGGAAGGAACTATTACAATCAGACATAATGAGCTACTGTTGCAGTGGAGCTATCTTTTTGTGGAGAACAGCTCTGTCTATGAACAATGGTTTATTCTAACTGTAACAGGAACTTGTGTCTTGCAGTATTTCAGAACTATTTGGAACATTCATTTTAAGAGGCGTGGAGCTTTTAAGCAATAAAAAATCCAGTAAAACATATTTAGGGGCTGATCCTGAAGTGTTTCACAGCTGTAAATCACTAGAGCTTGTGCTAAGCAAGAAGATGAATTTTGTCTCCTCTATTTCATGTATGTGGTAACAGAAGGGCCTGGGGCACATTTCCACATTTCAACTTGAAATCATGAGGTGGCTCCCCTTTAGGACCCATGACTCCATGGAACACACACTTAGCAGCACTAACAAGTGCTCCTAGAGGAGTAGTCCAAATTTAGCCAAAATAAGATGGAGTAGAATAGACCCAATGTATTTTGAAATGTCATATAATATTAGGACAAAAAATTATGCTGTCCAGTTTTTCCTGCTTTGACTTTCGGGAAAGAGCTGCCACTGTTCTTTGGCAGCCAGTGCCAGTGTAATGATTACTCAGTAAGAGATTTGCTTGCCATTTCCCATGGTGGAAGATTTCCTGCTGCAAAGCTCTCTGACTTCTGCTAGTTTGTGTCAGATACAAACCCAGCATGCACTGAGGAAGAGAGCCCACACCACATTCAAAGCAAAAAGCAAATCCCTCAGCCCTCCAGGGAACCTTTGGCAGCTGAGTGTTCACAATGCCTGTTGTAGCCACACTTACTGAAACTGGTTGTTGGTGGGGAGAGCTCCTGATTTAGTAGATCACAGAAAGCTTTGTAAGCTGTTAATTATAGAATGCACTAGTTGAATGGCTCTTGAATTACTTATGAGATTGACTCACAGTGTTTTCCTTATTTTTGCTTATGCAGCCCAACAATTTTCCCTACAAGGAAGAGATTATGTCTGTGAACCCTACATGTCTGGTTGTGATTATCCTCCTTTTCATAAGTATCATTTTGGCTTTTAAGGTAAGTGCACTATGGTGTATAAAGTCTGCTTCTGGTCATGGGTGGAATGTCCCTTGCTGGGAGGTTTGTCTTTAGAAGAGTTCTGGGTAACTACAGGCCCAGCAACTTGAAACAGAGTTACACACATCGTCATGAAAAAATTGTGAAAAATCTCACAGACAAACACAAGAACGTATAGGCCACAATGGGGAAGTGTGATGCGTGTAGGAGGAACTTGTGACTTATGAATCCTTTGAAGCAGTGGATCATCCAGGGGACAAGGGAGAGCCTGTTGATACAGACTTCTTGTTTTTTCAGAATGTGTTTGGCAGTGTGTCTTGTGAAAAACTTTAAAAACCACCCTTAGATGTGTAGGGGAAAAAAGTAATCTCTCTGACTGCAGCTAGGGAATAAGGAATAAGGATAAATTATTAGTCTTTCCAGCACTGTGATCCATGCAGTTCGGTACATTCATAAGAGATCTGGGAAGGGGAAGGAAATCTAACAATATTTTTTGCAATATCATTCGAAATAGGGAAAATAATTAGCCAAGAAATATTTGCAGGAGAATCTCATGGGATGGACTGACTGAACAAGGAAATGGTAGAGAAATTCAGTGGTGAAAAATTCTAAGTAGTGGGCACTGAGGAAGTATGCTCTTGTTTCATAAACTGCAGTGGACTCTGAAGTAAGCATGACCACCTATAAAAGAAGTCTTTTAGCTGTAACAGATAGACCTGTGAAAATATTAACTTAGCTCATTTCTGGTCAAACAAGTAAATCAAATGCTCAGAATATTAAGAAAAGAATAGAAAAACCAAAAATATAAATTGTATCATTTCTTAGCCAGTTTTGATGCCCACCACCTCTGGAAGTAGGGCTTCCCTTCTGGTGCTCTGAATTCTCAGAAAGAATTTTGTAGAGCGGGTAAATAAATCCAAGCAGTCTCTCCTGGGAGGAGCACCATAAAGAACTGTTAGACCAGGCAACAGAAGGACACAGGGAATGAGAATTTATTTGCTGTTATGCAAACCTAGTGGGTGAGAGGGCTGGAGGAGGCAGGTGCCAGGCAAAGGGGAGATGTAGCATCACCCAGAGCAGCCAGAAAGGGCTCATGTGAAACCACCACATCCAGGTTGAGTGTCCTGTGCAGCAGCCCTCTCCTGATGTGGGTCAGAAGTTCAAAAGGAGCTCAGAGTAAGAGCAGACAAATCAATGCAGGAAAAACAACCACCTGTGGCTCCAACTAGTACCCCAAGCATTGGACCTCTTGTAAAATATGCTGGTGTGTTTGCCCTTTTCTTGCACCCTCCTGCAAGTTTCTCACAGCACAGCACTGCTGTTTTTGTATTTCTTGTGTGGACTTTATTCTAAATTAGTCTTGCTTTTTCTGCAAAGCAATTCTGCATTGTATTAGAGAAGTCCTAAAGAATCACAGTGACACCAAAGGTGTTGCTTCTAGACAACACATTTTACAACATACACAGGAAATGTTATTGTGGTAGCTACCTGGCAAAGAGGTAGATTAGGTTATTGAAGCTACTTCAAAACTGGGGAAAGAAACCCAACAGACAGGGTACATTAAAGTGCTGTTGGAAGCTGTGCTCACTTTTGTGATTTAGCAATAGAGTTTAGCCTTCTGGTCTTATATGTTCCCAACCGTACAGCTGATTTTATTTGCACTTCCAAGAAATATGTGTAAATTTAACAAATCCATAGATTTTTCAGGTTCCACAAGGAATGTGCTCTAAAAAATTTCTCCAATGCAACCAACAGCACCTTTTTACCCCACATGGATCTGGTGTTTCATTGACAAAGTATGTCAAGAAAGCTTCAAGCTTATTAAAAAAAAAAGGCAACTAAAATTGGAATGGCAAAAATGCTTACTACAGAGACAAGAAACCTAAGAAATTAATAGTGCCAAAGACTTATTTTGTTTTTAAATGGTAAAACATATTTTTCCTAGAGTATATGTGGCTCATATAATGCTCATTTTAGCAACATACTATCATATAAATGTGTCACAAAAAATGTGACTCACACAGAAACACATACTAAATTCCTGTCAGTATTTTCATTTAAATTTCTTATGTTTCCAGAAGAGCTGCTATGCAGATTTACAGAATCTGCTCCATCAAATGAAAGCTGAACACACACAGATGCATCACATTTATCTTTGATAGACTTTACAGATGGTACCACATTTATATATTGAAACTGGAAAGGTCCTATGTATAAAAAAACATGCCTCCTCTCCCTCTGGAGTTCAACTAGAAATAGGAGAGAAACCTATACATTGTGACCTAGGAAAAGCTACAGTAGGGAAAGCTGCATGTGGTGTTCACCCTGCACTTGCTGCCAGTAAGGGGTTACCCAGAGGGCTGCTGTGACCCAGATCAGCACAGACTTTCCCTTGCTGTGTTACAAGAAGCAGCACAATACAACAACCTCTTATTTCCATAAAGATGCTGGTCAGTCTTCTGGTCAGGCATCTGATGAGCACAGGTCTGCAGTTCATTGCTGTTATTATAAAACTTAACAGGTGCATCTGCAACTGCAACAGTGAGAGGCAGGGTGACAAAGTTTTGTGGGTTTCAGATCCTTAGGGTCTCAAATGATTTCCCACCATCCAAAGGGGAAGACTGAAAGCTGGTTAGAAGTAGGCATGGTGCCTGTTTCTTCATTCAGCCTTCTTACATACCTGTCCTTTCTCATGGTGGTTGCTTGGGGCTGCCTCCCCCAAAAGGTGTCTGTCACCAGTCTATGCTGTGGTAGGCAGGAGATCCACTAAGGGTGGATTAAGCTGAGGGAGTTCAGGCCTTTTATCGAGGGCCAATTTCAAATGTGAACATTAGTCTCTTGGGGTAAAAATCAATATATTTCTATACTGTTTGTCCAGCCACACATTTTAAAGCAGTATTTGAAACCTCAGCCAAGTCTTTAAAGAAAGAAAATTGGTAACTGAGTCAGAAGCCTCATTTAACAGTGGAGCAGTATTGGTAGAAAATAATTATTAGGAATGAGCTTAAATAAAGTTGCAGGTTGAGGAAAACAAGTTTCTGTGATTCATGATTTGCAGGTCAGCAGCGCACGTCCGGCAGTTGTACAAGGACATGCTCCAAGCTGCTGCCACTTTCCACCCTATTTTGGTCAGTGTCTCAGGGCCAATTCCTTGGTGTGTGCTGGCTGATGACCTTCTTAATTCAAGGAACAGACCTCACCCACTGAGAAACAGCCTGTGCATGCAGGAGCAGGGATGATTAGAGCTAGGGTTCAGAGCTGGGAAAGCTGTAGAGGTTCATTGTGGGGTTAAGTGTGTTTTATTCACCACATGGAATGGGAGCATTAAAAAATAAATCTCCCACTAGCTTCTCCCAGATAGGATTGTATTATCCAAAACAGGGCTTCCCTCACTTTGGATTTAAGAAGGAGTATAGAAATAGTTTTGCAAGTAGGTAGGCTTAATGTAAAGGGTTTCTTATAAAGACAGGCTGTGTCCCCACAGAAGTGTACTATATTCAGTCTCTGTTCCTCATTGACTCTTATGCCTTTCTCAGGCTATAGTATCTGAAAGCTGCTGAACTACTAATTACCACTTAAAATTAACAATGACATTTTACTTCTGGAAAAGATGCACTTCTCCATGTATGTGCCTTTATTTGTTTCAGTAGCCTGGGGTAGGTTTGCACAGCCCACAGCTTGGCCTGTCTAATCTTCCCGTGGGACTTAGCTCACTCCACAAGACTTTTTCTCTCCCCATTTGATGGCCAAAAGTATTGTCAAAGTCTGCAACAGCTGCAAATCAGTCCAGGGTCTGTAAGGTGCTGTGGAAAAAAGAGGAAGCAAATTTACCAGATTTTAGCCAGCTCAGCCCTGGTGGAAAAAAACTTCCTGATGTGCAAGCCATCAGTGAATCACATGGCACCCTGAAAAACACAGCTCATGTGTGTCAGCTCTGGATACAGAGGAAGCACAGGGCAGCTCAAAGGGATAAGAGGCTTTTGGAAGGCCATCAGTGCAAGTGAGTCACAAAAGTATGACTCACTCAGTGAGACACACATGCAAATTCAGTGCTGGCAGATTCATCTGCATGTGTTAGGTTTGTGGAAGAATTGCTGTGGACGCCTACTAAGTAAAAATAGAAGTTGGGCACTATCAAAACATAAAATTCTCCTCATCACCATCGTGAGTGATTGCATGGGTGTCTTGGTTTGAAAGAAAACAAAAGGAAAAACCCTAACCTCCAACAATGGGAAGCAGAAAGCTCCAGAGAGAGCTGCTTTAGTCCTGCCAGCTGCATTACCGACATCCTGCAGATCTGGCTCCAACTCCTCCACATCTTCCTGCCTCTTATCTTCCTTCCAGTCACTTCACTCCTCTCTGCTGCCCGAACTGGAATCTCTCCTGCTCGTGAAGGATGTGGTGGCTGTTAGCATTTTGACCAACCAGTTTAAAAAGTGGAGACTACTAGTTGTTTGACAGGATGCAGCACTACCCAAGCTCCAGGAATGAAAGCAGTGAAGTTTATGATCTTGCAGTAGGTTTATTGTTGCTACAGGGGCTTTTGTCTTAAACTGGGAAAAAAACTCCCAACTATTTTTAACAGTGTTTAAAATAACTTCAGATATCAATAAAAGCTTTTTGGTGATTTTCTCTAGTCAGGCAAAAATACTAAGATCTCAGACCATTTCAGTCACATGGAATGCATTGATTGAATAAGCCCTCTTTATAAACTGAAAGCCACAGTAAAGTATCCTCAGAACCTTCTCAATTCTAAAGAACCCCAATTCTATCAGTATGAGGAATGATGTTGGGTTGTTCACAGAGCCCCCAGACATCCTCCCACTCACTGCAACCAGGGAAGTGACTGTCCAGTGCTTCTATCATGATGATGTTCATATTTATAAAGAATGGAAATGCTCTGTCAGAAAAGCATCCATGGTTTCTTTTCTGCACAGAATAATAAATCCCTTTTCTTTGCAGGGTTACTTGATAAGCTGTGTGTGGAACTGTTACCGATACATCAATGGCAGAAACAACTCGGATGTGTTGGTGTACATTACCACCAACGACACGGCGGTAAGGATGTCAGATGGCAAACATTTGTGTAATATTATGCATTTAAAGGCTTTATTTTATATTGCTGACTTTTTAGTTAACCACCTTAATCCCTTTGACAGTCCTCATCTGTTGGTGATGTTTGGACTTGAAACTCAAGGGGCTGGTGTTCAATAGCTGGAAATCACACCCATTGCTAAAAAGCTGGTTTTATTTTATGCATATTATCTGTTAAAGAATCTGTGTTAATCATAAACTACAGTTTATCTCGTGGCCCCAGGAATGACCCCCAGTTCTGAGCTCTCCAGCTGTGTGATGATCTGGACAGAGGAGGGACTGATTAGGACTCAAAGATGCCATGGTCTACACCTGCTGTGAAATTTTGATTTATCTACAGAAACTGTGATTTAGGACACTTAACATCTGATGTAGTGCTTTACAAACTCACAGAGAGGAGCTAAAAGGCAACAAAAGTTCAATGATTTGTTTCACAGTCCGTAATGGGGTTTGTATCCAAAGGAAGCAAAGGAGACCAAATGAAACAAAGATCATCATGAAAGAAATTAATAAATAGATTTTAACCTCAAAGAATGAAAAGCATAGATTCACTTTATGGTAGTTTAGTGCTTACATGCACATGGGCAGGACATGATTGCTAGGTAATGCCTTGCTTTTTGCAGAAGGTACTGAAGGAATATAGGAAGATGGGGTCTCTGGAAAAGAGCCAGTTCTGTCTGCAGGGATTTTGCTGTGGAGCTGCTCAGTTCCACCCAAGCTACACTGAAGACTCTGTGCCAGATCAGCCACTGGGGTGACTTGTGGGCTGATGTAACAAGGGTCTTTACACCATTTACATAACAGAATGAGAGCAGCATGAACTTGGGCCTTTGGATCATCTGGGTAAAATCCCAGCATTGCCTTCCTCGGGTTTCACTAACTGTGGGTGGTCTCCATGCACTGAGGTATTAGACTGTCAGCTGTAATCCTCTGGAATGAGTGATTCCTGTGCAGCCACAAGGGCTTAGAAAACCATAACTACTTTTACATGAAAGATAGAACTCTTGCATAGTTATTTGTCTTCTATACCTGAAGTTTTAAGAAAAATGCAAGAAGTTTTATAGATCATGATCCCAGCTGGCAGCCAGGACATTTAAATATAAAAACATGAATATATTGAGAGCTAAGAAGTGTTACTATTTTCTTTACTGGAATCAACTTTGAATAACAGGAATTTTATGTGAAATAATTTTGATAGTTCTTTTGTTCAGCCTGTAGGTAGTTGTAACTCAGCTTTAAACATTGTTAACTCTACAGCCCACAGAGCCAGCGGCCTCAGCAGTGGGAGAGTGTCAGCTGGATTATCTGGGAAACTAAACATACTTCTTAAAAGTTGCATTAAAACCACCTGCCTCATTGCTGTCTTCATAAAACAAAAGACATTTTAGAGATGCCTGGCTACCAAAGTTCTTCTCAGTACTTTTGTATTTCGTAATTACCAAAAGTTTCTGTGAGAAAAGGAAGCCCTTTCATCCCATTCACAGATAACATTGTTGGACTGAACCTTTAATTTAACTTCACTTACCTTGCTCTTGCAATATATCTAAGCAAAAGGAGGTTGTGAGAAAGGTTGTGCATTCCTAGCTAGGGCTCTGACCACTGGACTCTTCTTCCCCAGTATTTACACTGCTTTAATTTTAATAAGGTGAGAATATGTCAGGTATGATGCATCTTACTAAGGAAGTTCAATAAGATGACATTAAATGAGAAAGAGCTGATTGGGAATTTATCAGCTAACAAAAAAAAAATCACTCAAAAATTCCTGTTTGTGGGTACAGAAAGGCTCAGGAGCAATGCTGCCAGGGAAGATTTTCTCAGGCCCAGACAGAAAGGCAAGAGGAGAGTCACTAACAGCCTGGGTTTTGAATTATTTATTTGAGGTGGAGGCAAGCTTCATTGAAACCCATGTCTGATTGCTTCTTTCTAGTCAGGGTGAGCACTTTCACCCTTAGGTGACACAGTCCATATCCATCTCTTTCACATCCTTCCCTGACAAGTTCCATGGGCACCCACCAGCACAGTGCACTCAGTGTTGTGATGGAGGAGCTGATGTGCTCCTGAGCAGCCTCTTTCTTTCTTCTGCTCTTTGCTGGGCTTCAAAAGGAACAACAGTATGTGGGGTTAAATCCCCATCATTCTCCACTGTGAGTCAGAAGGTAGTTCTTGCCTCCCTTTACCCCCTGAAATCATAGACTTAAGAAGATTATCTTTTTCATATGTCTACCTTGTGAAACATAGACAAAACTCCCTCTCCACATGACTAAAAAGTGTACGTGCAATACTGTTGGTTTGAAATGGTTTCAAAATGAAGCATGGAAGAGTAGAGCTTTGAAAGTTAAATACTGAGGACCTCTGAGAGTTTAGAACTCTTGAGGAAACCTTACAAAATTTTGAAATGCTGCAATATGTCACTATAGTCTGTTGAATTGTATAATATTTTCCCAACATTCAAGTGTACTTTTGTATTAAAATGATGGTTTTCCATTTCTATGAATGCTGCGAAACTTCTTTCAGCAGGGCTTCTTCAAACCAATATACCTTTAAATCATGAGCTACAAGTTTCTTAAAAAATGAGTCAATCTCTGCCCTCTTCTTTGAAATAAATGTGTCATTATTAGAATCAAACCTGCTACCTAAATTCCAACAGAGCTGCAAGTCATACCTTCAGGGATGGTTTTTGATATGTATTTGTCATCAGCATTAGCTAGGAGAACCTGTACAAATGGAGGTAAAAATCTAAGTTTAAATAGGAGACTGGACATAATTGCTACAGTTTAAAGTAAAACTTTTAAGTATTGTGGAATGGTTTGGGTTGGAAGGGACTTTGGAGGTAATTTAGTTCCAACCCCCTGCCATAGGCAACCTTCCACTAGACCAGGCTGCTCAAAGCATCATCTAACCTGGCCTGGAACACTTCTGGGAATGGGCCATCCACAGCTTCTCTGGGCAAACTGTTTCAGTGTTTCACCACCCTCACAGTAAAGAATTTCTTCCTAATGTCTAATTTACACCTACTCTCAGTTTAAAGCCATTCCCTCTTGTCCTATCACTACATGCTATAGTGAAAAGTCCCACTTCAGCTTTCTTGTAGACCCCCTTTAGATACTGGAAGGTGCTATAAGGTTTCTCTGAGCCTCCTTTTCTCCATTTTTGTGGCCCTCCTCTGGACTGGTTCCAGCAGGTCCATGTCCTACTTATGATGAGGCCTCCAGAGCTGGATGCTTTCTTGTTTATAGAAGGATTTTGTCTTAAAATCCATCCTGTAGTCTGAATTGTTTCATGCTATGCATTTGCTCTGTTGTTCTCAGCACAGAAATTTCCAGTTAGTTCCCCTAGTCAAACTGATTCTTATAAATAATGCTCATAGATCTGATCTGTAACTAACCTTTTATCAGCTACCAGATAATCTGATTTTTGTCACTCAGTGTAAGTGGTTTAAGCCATCCTTTTTGCCAGTGTGCCATCTGGAACAAACATGCCTCCTCCTACTGCAGGCTGTGAATGGGATATCCCTGCTGCCCATTAGGTGAGAGATGCTCCTTCTGTGACCTTTGATCAAAATGTGACACCACATGAATATGCCTGGCTTGGCTCCATCAAAAGCCTGTGTTATGACATGGGAACCAGCTAATGCTGGGCAGGGGAATGGCTTGGACTCCAGGTGGGGGAAGATGTGACTCTCTTAAGCTCCTGAGGACCTGAAAATCCAGCTCTGAATCACAGCAGAGTCTCTTGGGAATGTGGATCTCCCTCCTCCTAAGTGTTTTTCCAGTATTTCTCTCCCCTCAGTTTTTGGAGGTGTCTGTAGGAGGTTTTGGCATGGCAGTAAGGTGGCTCCCCTGCAGTAACCTGAGGACTGCTTTTTCCATTTCCCAATCCACAGTAACCTGAGGATTGTTTTTTTCCACTTTCCCAATCTGAGGTTGCTTTTTCCTGACAGCTTCTCAAAAGCACCATGGATGAAGGTTAGTTTTCCACACAAATTTAAACTGTCACAGTAGTACCATGGAAATGTTCATCCAATTTGGAAAAATTGCCAGTGTACAGGTGCAGAAGATAACCCAAAGTTAGACATTTGGTCTCTGGAGCAGTAGCAGCTCTATTGTGCTCTTGAACAGCCAGGGGATTTCAGTCTGTGTATTTTTAACTCTCCCTGAAGCCAATCAATGGAAGTTTCATCTCCGGTCATGCCGCCAGTGGGGATAAAATGTAAAGCCGTAAATCTCTCTTCAAAGTGGGATTTAGATCTTTATGTGCTTTATAAAATCACTTCAATAGATTTTATCTTACATACACTTATCCACAATGGTTAATAAGTTACTTTTTTTTTAAAAATGTAGATGTATTCCCTCTGCAGACATGGTATCAGCTAAGTAGCCTGTAATTAATCGGTCAACACTTTTGTTTGCTTTCCCTTTCTCAAAGCAATAGGAGACCTATTTGAGAAGTGCAGAGTTAGATCTTTCATTCTTGATGGATGATTTCTCTGAGCAGAGGAAGAATATTCTTTGGTAAAATTGGAAGAGCCATTCTTTGTATTATTGTGTTATTAATTTGGTGATTAATTTGGCTATGGACAGAGGGAAGGACCCTTAGACTCATGCCAGTTAAAGAGACTGAAGTGTGAGATGGATCCCAGAGACAGATAAACCATAGCAAGAGCTCTTCTTTCTGATAGGTGCTTTGGAACCTGTGGTTTCAGACTGCCTAGCCAGATTTGGGATGGTATGTGTCAGAGTAGAAGACAGCTCAGAGAAAAATTCTGCTTTAAAGATGTTTTCCATAAAAATCCTATAAACTTGTCAGTGCTCACCAGGTAGCTGGTCCTGTGTGGCAGTTTGTGTGCATAACTGTGACCACTAGGTCACAAACAACTTTTTGCAGTGAATAGTAACCAGAGAAATATTTTAAAATGAACTGACACCACAAATTAATATCCCTGGCGTGACTCACTCAGTCCTTTCAGGGCCTCCAATGGAGTCCAGATAGAGGACCTCTGACCTTCCTTATTGGAAACTGTCTGATAAAACCTGCAAGAAGAAAAGCAGGTAAAGCAGGACGAAGATAAGAGGAAGGAGACTCAGGGACAAGAAATAAAGGATATAAGTGGAACTACCCAGTGCAATAAGGAAAGGGGATGGTTCATTAGTAATCAAATGCAGTAGTCTGCATGAGACCTAGAAATGCGGTTTAAATGCTGGAGCTGTTTTTCTTCAGAATTGCACTTTGTAAATATAACAATACAAGCAATTTCTTTAATGAGAGAATCTTCAAAGGGCTCAAGATCCGCATGGATTCCATCATTGACATCCTGGTAGTATGCATGTGCCACACGTGCAGTTCTTCCCCTTCTGTTTGTTTGTGAGTTGCAGAAAAGTATCATGATGGTCTGCATCTGCCAACAAATGGTTCAGCTGCTCCAGCATTTCATATTCTCCTTGCAGTGAAGTCCCATGCCTTGTCAACTAGCTTTTAATCTTAGGGAAGAGATTGTTCATTCTTACTTATTTCTCTGCTTTTAACTTTCTGTCTTATCTATATTCAGCTCTTGCTTCCACCTTTTCTATGTTTATGGAAGATTTTTTAAATTAAAATCCAGCAGTCCCTGTGGTTTGAATTACTTCATGCTGCATGTTTGCTCTGTTGCTTAGTTCTATAGGCTAACTGAACTTCTTGTTATGGGTCTCACCTATTATTAGGTAGCTGCTGTCAGAAACCAGCTGTACTGTTTGGAATGGACCATTAACAGTGCCAATTTGGAGCAGATACCCTCTTAAGTTTAAAAATAAGATTTCCAAAACATTTTCATTTGTCATGACAGTTATAAATTTATCTGTGAGCTAAATTACAAGGTCAAAATATGCATGTTTATGTATTTTCCTAAGTAGACTGTAAATCTGTGTTTATTTGCAGTTGACATACTGGAATTTGGAACTCATACGTGACAATTTGTGAGCGATTTACAATAAAATAGACAAATCTGTTCTCAGTGTTCATAATTAGATTAAAAAGAAGACATGAAATGGGGATGTGTAATTTAAATCTTCCAAATATTTTTGGGTTCACTAATTGGGTATGTGGCAATGTAGGAAAAAACCAGTGTTTATAAATTTGCAGTGTTTCTTTAGTGCTTTTTATCCTAATGGGATTAATTAACTACCATGTGACAGCTGCTGCTTTTTGGGCTTCAAAACACAAATCAAAGTCTTCAGTATAATTCCAAGGATACATATCAATGCAGCAAAAGTCAATGACAACTTAAATCCTTGTTGCCAAGGATGCATGGGTGTTTAGCTGAGCTGTGTGTGTATTTTCCAGGTCAGGCTCAAGTCATAGTTACACTGTGCAGCAACAGTCGGGGGAGGTGAGAACTGGCTCAGGCAGGTGTTGCTCAAGCAGGGAGCTGGAGCAGGGTGTGAGAGGCAGAGTCCCAGCAGTGCTGAGCCATGCTGGGGTTTTATAGCTGTAGAGTTGGCCTGTGCAGGAGCCCTGCCCTGCTGCAGAGCTGCTCCCCAGGCGTGGTCCTGCTGTAGCTCCAGCACTACCTCATCTGGTGTCACCTCATCACATCCTCCTGCACAGCACAGCACAGCCCTGGCCTTTGCCAAGCAGAGCAGGAACGCCTCCCACATCCCAGCCCCTCCCTCCCCAAGCCTCTCTGACAAAACTTTCCCAACCCCACAAGCCACGCAGATGCTGAAGAGCCATCAGCTGGATGGGGAGAGCAGTGACAGCTGGTGGCTCAGCAGGTGGCTGTGTTCTCTCAGAGATCACCTGGAGCCACACTCGGCTCACACTGGGGAGGAGCACCCAGCTGCCCGTGTTTGGCAGTGGTCAAGAGCCTGTCTTTCTGGGGTTGTTAATGGTTTCACTTAACTTATGGACTTTAAGTCTCATTTCATTTCACTTTAGTGGCTCCCTTAGAGCAATTGTGCTCTTCCCAAGCATCCCTTGGGACTCTTCATGGACATGGGACTGTCCACTGTGGTCTGTTCCAAACTGCACAGCACTTGTGGGTTTGATTCTCTGTCTTATGAGCAGTGAGGAAAGCAGGGTCTGCTTTCAAGTAATTCTAGGGCAGACACTCAGCTTCAGAAAGAGCAATGTTCAGTGGGTATACATCTACCAAATTTAGAAGATCTGGAAAAGTTTGTGAGAGTTTCTGGCTGACAGGTGCTTTACAGTTATGATTTTCTAACAGTAATAGATTTTTTATACAGACAGAAGCCTTTCCAGCTGCATCTGTAATGTAAGCATGACTGATAATCACACTCTTGAGAGATAATCAATCCTCTTAAAAAATTTGGATGTCCATGTGAGCTGTACCCAGCTTTGCCTTGTTAACACTTGAGTGGAATACACAATGTAAGTGCAAAAGATAAGGTTAGAAAGAGATGTAGTTTAGTAATTAAAAAGTCCTGAAAGAGTAGTGCTCTCTCAGTTTTCTGCACTCAAGACATCAACCATTTGTTAAACAGACAAAAGTATACCTCAATGTTTTCAGTACTGATGACTTTTAGACAAATATACCCTGAGAAAGCTCATCCAGAAAATGCTCATTTTGAAAAAAAATAAGGAAAAATTGAAAAAATAATGCTGTTCTGCTTATACAAAATCATGTTGTACAGCTAAAAATGCAGCAGTATGAGGCTGACCAAGGTGTAGGAAAGACATCTGTGACCTGAAGAGGGCTGTTGCTCCATGCCTCTGAATGGAGAGAGTAATTACACCATTATTCTGGATGACTTTTATGAGGCTGCACATGATGGAACAAGACAATAGCTTCCTCAATTCAATTTTCTTCCCACGCAAGGGTAATCACAATCTCTCCCTAAATATTGTTGTATCCTAGAAATATATACATTTATTCATCTGTCTGGAGTGCTGAAAACATTGTGCTGCTTCATTACAGAATTTCATAAACTCACATAAAGTTTCCTAAATAGTGTCTTGGAGAGCTGGTGGCTTGGAATAAATAAGCAATTTTGCCAAACAAAAATAAGCCATAGCAGCTCTAACTTTGCACAGATTATTTTGGAGCACTAAACCCTGCTTGTTTGCTGAATGGCATTATAAATTATCTCTGAGCTATTCTGCTTCCAGTTACTCCATCTGTAATCGTTCTAGTGTGGTTTCTAAAGGAAATGCATACATACAAACATGAAAATACTTCCTGTCCAGGTTGCAAGGAAGATTTCTTGGGATTTATTTGAAAGACAACATATAATGAAATCCTTAAATAGTAATTAACTAGCATACTTTGGACAGATTTTTCAAGCAAAAGCATCCAAATGAAACTGTAACAGCATCTGTGTATGAAGCAAAGTCAAACATTTCTCATTTAATATTAAATAAGATTTGGCTCAGATACGAAGCTTTGGTTTTGGCCCTATATCCAGGATTCTTTTTATCTAGGGACAGGGAGGAAGAAAAAGAAAAAGATGGGAACTTTTTTTTAGATATTGCTCTGTTACTTCCTCAGGAACATTTGCTTTGACTGGACTCATTTGACCAAAGCATCTATTTACATTGTAAACAAGAAGCAGATATTTATAAGCATTTACTTATAAGAATTGCTTCTAAAGGGTGGCTGATCTCATCTGGAAGATCATCTGACCCAGGTCAGGTGGGTGAAGGTGCCTGCCACTTTCCTGAGCACAAATTTAGGTTAGCTACCTCACCAGCACCTTTCACATACCTGGTCTTGGAGCTCTCTCTTCAGCCCAGACCCAAAACTGTCAAGTGGGTTTCTTAGTATGAAGAAAGTAACTGGGGAATGCGCTGCAGGGGAGTGAGGATCCTTAATGAGAGGAAAGAGGGCAGAACAAGAAGGAACCAAACAGAGGTCTTTAAAGTCATGAGTGGCAGAGGAGATGCTCACTTACTCAGTGACATAGCTACTGGCAGGTTTCATAGCAAACCAAAGGTATTTCTTCATGGAACACCTAGATGAGCTGTGGGACTGCTTGCCAGGGTACATAGTGGTGCTAGACATCAGCATGGATTGAAATACAGGCTAGAAAAATCAGTGAAAGAAAAATTCCTTTCATGTCCTTGACAATCAAATTTCTGACATTTTATAGAATATTCTGGGCAAGTTGTAACTGTATATGCTTGCTCTGCTCTTTCTAAATTTCTTTCATTGTTCAGTCATGCACTTCTGTTTCTTTATCATCCAGCACTTATTACTGTGATCTGGACGGACCTTTTAACTTATCCAGGAAAGCTGTTCCTGCATGCAAGTGCTTAACTGCAGCATTATGAAAGCTAATCCCTACTTCTGTCTCCAGTGCTTGCCTTGTATGCAACATCTGACTGCATCTCACCAAAGAATTATTACTATTCCTCTTTCCTCACTACTGGAAAAAAGCTCCCTCTTCTCCTGAAGGCTGTCAGCCTTTTCATACAGCCAGTGTAAAATGTAAATTCATGTTAAGGGATTAAATAGAAAACCGAATTCTCAGTGGATTTAGTTTTAATACTTCTTGTTTTTCCCACTGGTGAGTGCTCTGTGAAGTTTTGGGCACCACAATATAAGAAAGATATAAAGCTATTAGAGAGTGTCCAAAGGAGGGCCACAAGCATGGTGAAGGGTCTGGAGGGGAAGCCCCACGAGGGGTGGCTGTGGTCACTTGGTCTGTTCAGCCTGGAGGAGAGGAGACTGAGAGGAGACCTCATAGTGGTTTTCAGCATTCTCACAAGGGCAAGTGTGGTGCCAGACATTGATCTCTCTTCTCTGGTGACCAGTGGGAATGGCCCAAAGTTGTGTCAGAGGAAACTTTGATTGGATATCAGGAAAAGGTTTTTCAGCCAGAGGGTGGTTGGGCACTGGAACAGCTCCCCAGGGAATTGACCACCAAGCCTGACAGAGCTCAATAAGCATTTGGACAATGCTCTAAAGCACATGGTGTGACTCTTGGGGATGGTGCTGTGCAGGGCAAGGAGCTGTGCTTCAGTGATGCTTATGGGTCCCTCCCAACTCAGGATATTCTATGATTCTGTGAACTCTTGGAAACTCATTATAGAAAAAACTTATTTCTTCAGACACTCTTGATAAGTGCTACTTCTTTTCTCCCTACACAAGAAAGGTTAAAAACTTTAGAAGGTTGGCCTCAATAAAATCAGTATATTTAGTAATAGCTTCCAGTAAATTTTGTACAGGAAATAAAACAAGTGCTACATTAATAGGCTTATTTCCTTTCAAATAAAATACAAAATTGATTAAATAGTCAGTGATATTTACATATAGTCCAGATCTCATTGTTATACAAAGCACTAAAGGAAATAAGCTACCACTTTGTGGCTTGAGTCTCCAAAACAGTGCTTAAATTGAGGAGATCTAGATTTCAGAATTTTTTAAGAAAAAAAAATACCTTAATTTTATGTTTTCCTTTGTAATCTCAGACTGCTCAGAAGAAAACCACATTGTCAAACTTGACAGGGAAACATTGCAAAAGAGAATTATTCTGAGCCTTTCCTGTCTCAAGCATGAAGCAATCATCTGGCTCTAGCTGTGTATGCACACAGACATCTTCTATTTTCCCCAGGTGATCTTCCTAACATCTGTGTAATGAGAACCCAACAGTACCTTTGGGACTGTCTTGAACAGGTGGTCTCCAGAGCTGTTTGTGGGCTGGCTGCTGCTCCATGCAGCTGAACATGCTTTAGGTTGCAGTTAATGGCTCCTCAAAGCACCACAGCTGTGGGAGGAAATTCCACTCCTCTTGGCTGGGTGAATGACAGGACAGCAGGGAAGTAAACATGAAATTAGTAAATGTGATTGCATACCATTAAACCCTCTCCAAAGCACACAGTGGTGTCAGATTGGTGCAAGTCAGTTATTGGTCATGGCTGGAATCACTGAGATGAAATAAACCCAGAGCAGAGGACTGGTGCAATTAGGTATGTGCTGCTTAAAACCTCTTCTTTCAGTTCATTTGTCTCTGAAGCTGATATATCAGGCTTGTGCATATTGAGAATGTACCCTGCATTAGGAACGGCATGCAGTGACTATTTCAGCACTGCATTCAACACTGGCTCTGGCATATTCTTCCCATCTAACAGTATTCACCTTGTGGTTACTCTCCCTCCTCTTTTTAATAAACAGAGAATACAGTCTGAGCCCACTGACACCTTGTATTTGACCTGTGTGGAACAAAGGGCTCCTTTTGCCCTCTCTTCTTTTCCTCCCTGTGTATTCACATTGGCCTTCCCTAAGGATTTGGGTGTCTAAAATGTAAAGGTCACTTCTGTAGAAGAGTTATGTGCAGCACATACAGAGCTGTGGTGAAGAGCTTGAAATAAACATTTCCAGGCATAGATTGAAATTTCTCCAAATACATATTTATTTTGTAAATATTTCCACAATTTAGCACCTGTCTCATACAGTCATATGCAAGTGTCATCCAAGAGAGTTTTGACTTTGTCTTGATGTTTCCAACATCTTTTAAGAAGTTTCAAATAATAAGCTTGTTTTACAAGTGTGAGATCCTTCTAAGGCAAAGTCAAATAATTTGTCAGAGCTCCAAACAATAGCAACAGGATTAAGTTGCAGTAGTAATGACCATAATTCCACACAACTATTTATTGTCACCTGTGTGATGTAACCTGAAGTCCTTCAGCATAAAGCAAAGGTGTTTCTACTGAAAAGCTAAAGCTTGAGAAAACATTGTGAATGCTCACTATAACCATCAGTAGTTATCATAGACCTTTCTAATCTATACCTTTTTTTTGGCATTTAAGTTCTAGAAGGTGTTGGATAAAAGTATATTAAAGTTGTGTTTGTTTCTAACAAGACATCAACAAGGCTTTTTGTCGTGGGAACTCCCAAATGTTTCATACAGCAGCAAACAGGATGCTGTTCAAACTCAAAGCTGCTGTGTGGTAAATGTACCATTCCATTCAGTGGAGAATAGAAATGGCTGTTGGAAAAAGCAATCCAAAGCTCTCTGGAGACACATAAAGATTCCTGTTGATTTCAGTGAGGTTTGGGTGAGAATGCAGAAATAATCCATTGATCAAATATTTTATTTTACTCATACGGAACTGGGCACATTTTCTTCTTTAGAAAGAGGAGATATAAGAGCTTGGGTTCAAACAGAAATCACTGCAGCAATATGAGAAAACTTGTACACGTGCTGAAGAAAGAAAATTTTCTCCTAGAAGTTCAAGTAAATGTGGAATCAGCTGCAAAGCTATGGAGTGATTATTGAAATAATGCAATATGCCCCCCAAAGCAGGCAAACAAACAAAAACACTGTTGGAACAAGATTAGCTACAAACTGTTTGAATATACAACTATTTATTTGTGTTTCTTCTCAGATCTGTTTCTAAGCAATGTCTTAAAAAACTTATTCTCCAAAATCAGATTAACCAGGATGTAAAAAACATGAAATGACATATGCTTATATTAACTGAATATGTTATAGCCATTGGCAAACTTGTTTGGTAATTATTTCTTTCAGAGAAGGTCATCTTGTATCATGTTTTATAATAGAGATGCTTATGTAATACAATTAACCAAACCACTCAGATGACACCAGCTAAGTCAGGAACAGGATTTCTTATGGGTCAGTTATGGATTACTTCTGCATATTATACAAGACTGCTTATCACAAAATGCTTAAATGCTATTGGGAACAAAGCCCAGCTCTCAGCACTCCCTGTCCCACTTGAGCATAGGGCTACATAGCCCCAGTTTCTCCTATTTCCTCCCTCCCTCCCTTCCTCCCTCCCTTCCATCCATCCATGAAAAATGGTTCTTCAAATATAACTGAAAACCTTGTATCTGGAGCATTCATATGGCAGATTGGAGCTGTGGGTTTGAACCCTCTTGGTTTGAGACCCCTAGAGCTCTGATTTCAGAGTCTCTCTGTGATGCTTTTACACCAGACTATTGTACAAACAGTGAGTAATGTTACCTCTGGCTGCATCTTAAACGATGGTGTTCAAATGGTGCTTGCTTCTTAAATACAATTAATGCAGTTATAGGGCTTGTGAAAGAAGTTATAAGCTTCTGTCCTTTAGATTTCAGGCATCCTGTAGGACTGAACTCTGCAACTATCTAATCTTCCAAACTTGCATGCTGGTCTACTGAAAAAAAGCCAGAATATCTTCACATAGGGGTCACTGAGTGCCAAAAAATGGGCGTCCTTCATAATTTTTATAGTAACTTGTGAGTGACAATCTCATACACTCTGCAAACATTAATCCCACAGCATTCAGGCAACTGACATACATTTTTCTCAACTCACAATAAAGAAACAAAGAAATGCAGAAATGTAATGCCTGGGAAGCAAAATGCATCAGTTGTTTGAGTGGAATTCTGCCTTGGGGTACCACATACCTAAAACATGCACATATTTTTTGTACTTTATCAATTAATTTAGACTATATCCATTCTAATTAGACTCATAGATAAGACTGAATAGTTTTCCAGTTTCTGAATTTACCCTGTAGCTCAGTGACTGGCTTCCATTTTACGTCTCTGGAGAGCATAATGTACTGCCTGAATATCTGTGTTGGTTTATGTTCAAGGCACTTATCTGCCTCCATTAGCCATGCTGAAATTTAAAATTAACACAAGAAACTACTCCAGAAAACTACTCTGATCCAGATTTTCATCTCAGCTACTTTGGTATAAATTCAGTGATTAAAATTCTAATGAAATTATCTTTCTTGTAAAATGTTGGCCATTTTAACAGTAAGCAGTTAAAAGCTGAAATGGTTCAGGTTTTATTATAGTTCTCCCTTTTGCCAAAATAGATTTAATTGAGGAAATATGGAAAAAAAGGAAAAGTAAGGGCATGAAACTCTGTTTTTATAAAAAAAAAATCTCCTACAGGGGTAGAGTTGCAGGATTTGTAATTAGAATTGGCTGAAGAGTTATTCAAACTGTCATGGAAGCTGAAGGATGATTATTTAGATTTATCATTGACAGATGAATAAATAAGAGTAACAAAATCACATTGACAGAAAGTAAGTTAGTTTGAAGGGCTTTTACTGTATGAATGATGTGAGACACTTGGTGTCCCAGCTGGTGCCATGTATTCAATAAACTGAGTGTTTTCTTCCATTTGTTGTCCATCACATTTATTCACCTTAACCTTTGTTTAATATTCTGTGCCTATTTTCTTCATTTAAGTCAAACACTGCTGGGCAAAGGTAGTAATTTTTGAATTCTGCTCCTTCTGCGCTGGTTATTTTTTATGACTGTTTTCTTCATTTTAGGGAATGAAAAATCAGGATATTTAAATATTGAAAGAAAAAAATGTGTGGGGAGTAAGCCTGTAAAGTCATCACTGATAGAACTGTTCAAAAAAACCATTGCCAGTAATAACATGACCCTAAACTTTAAAAACATTTAACAAATGTGCTTTAGCCTTCTAATGTAAATATTTTCGTGTGAAATTTCTGAACCTTTTTAGCAGCCTCCCCAGTTCATACCCCACATATTTTGAATATTCCAATAGAAATCTGTATGCCTTAGGATTTAGCCAGTGACTTCTCCAAAATGGGTCCTGGAGGCTTTGTTATGACCTGCCACTGAGGTGGGATAACTGAGGCTCCTGTTAATAAATCCCTTGGAGTGAATTAGAGTGAAATATTATTGAATATTCAGTGTAAATATAACACAGACTTATTTAAAAACAATTCAATTTCAGCAGAAAGGAGGCATGTGGCAATTTTGGTTATTTTCTATAAAAGTGTCACAAAGAAGATGGAGAAAGGAAAGGAAAGGAAAGGAAAGGAAAGGAAAGGAAAGGAAAGGAAAGGAAAGGAAAGGAAAGGAAAGGAAAGGAAAGGAAAGGAAAGGAAAGGAAAGGAAAGGAAAGGAAAGGAAAGGAAAGGAAAGGAAAGGAAAGGAAAGGAAAGGAAAGGAAAGGAAAGGAAAGGAAAGGAAAGGAAAGGAAAGGAAAGGAAAGGAAAGGAACAGATAGAGGAAGGACATAACCACCTGTGGATCCAGTGACAAGATTTGACTGTTGTAATTTCAATGTCTGTGGTCAAACTAATGGTTACAGTTTTGTTCCATTGAGGGTGGGGGGCCCACAAAACAAAAAGTTTATCAAGTTATGTACCTTCAGGTTAGCAGAGGAGCATCCAGATCCCTTCCAGGGAGGGGATTCTTCGTGTCTGATGCAACACTATGGAGCACACAGTTTTCCAATGGAGAGTTCCCAAAAAGAGTTGGGGGGTGTTTGGAGTCCTTGGTGGTCCACAGTCCTTTCTAGGAATATGAGCACTGTTTGATCCTGCTTCTGCACTTGTGCTGTATGTTGTGTGGTCACCACAGAACAGGAAAATTGGCTTCAGAAAGGGACTGCCCTACCTTTGTACGGTCCCACCTTTCTAGGAATGTTCTGTTCCAACTTGCTCACTTGAATTGTCATTAGTATTTGAGGCATAGCAATGCATTATCTCCTTGCTGTCCAGACTTCTACAGGCATTCCCATCTCCTCTCACTTCTGGTTGAACTGTTGGTAAGTGAGAAAGTGTCTTCTGAGGGCCCTTAGGGCCATTGACCCATATATGAGGTTTGAGTCTGCAGAACAAAGAGGGGTGCTTGCCTCCCAAGATGTAAAAGTCTCACCAGGAGGCTTTTCTCCTACCAGACAGATTTTGTTTAATACAAGAATGAAGGGAATGGAGAAGTTCACCCATATCATTAATTCTCCAGGCTAGGAGACCTACTGGAAATGACAGCAACCTCTATGCTGAAATAGTAATATTGATGTAAACAATGTAGTTTTAGTACACAAGGGTTTAAAAGAGGATCAGAGTACAGGAAGAGATATTGTCTATTATTTATCAGCTGGTCTTTATCACTGGATGATGGACAGCTCTTTGGATTGCATCTGCTGTCACTTCTTGTCACACCTGATGAAACTGACTCTTAACCTGAAAGAAATGGATCACAAGCTGGGGCTTAGCATTACAAAAGTGCAGTAAGACAGCTAAAGCTTCACAAAGGGAACTTTGTGAAGGGAAACTTGATTCATTTTCAGAGTCATCTGTGGATCAGATTTAATTACCAATTATATTGTTTCATAATAAACCAATAAACATATTTCTGTATATTTGAGAAATTAGTGCTTTTTTTAGTAACATGAGGATTTTACTAGAAATCCTGTTATTAAGCTAGTGATCAGTTCTAGGGAGGGGATTTCATCTGTAGTGCTTTTCATAGTTAACATGCTTTAGTACTGTGATTTACTGAGGTTACATTACAAAATATATTTATGATTTTTATCATAATATTACTTGAAATCCTAAATGTTGTCCTAATTTCACTAGATAATAATCATAAGATGCTTGCAGCCTTTAAGGGTGACACAATTTATTAAGTGCTTTTCAAGTACGAGAGTTTTTAGATTGTGCAGTGCATAAAATACTGCATTTACAAGCTCAGACATATGGTATTAATGAAGAGCAATGGCTCTGACAATTTCCTTTTTGAAGTAATAAAACTTCTCTGATTACAGGCTGAAGATGCCAAGGTAGCCATTCCGTAATCTTAGCAACGTGCACAGATGTACTTGAACACATGGTCATCAATGCATGTTTGTAAACTCACATGAGTATAATGTGAATCACACTTGGAACTATCCCACAAAAGCCTGTTCCAAAGTCTGTTTAAATCTATAGAACAATTCCTACTGATTTTGTATGTTGTGGTTGAGGTCCAAAAGGGATGAATGATATGGATGTTTCTTTGCAGAAGGCAGGTTATCAACTTCTATAAGAACTGGTGAAATCCTTTCACAGCAAAACTCCCACTGGCTTTATTGAGATCAGGATATTCCCTATGTACATATAGACAATCAGCTTTACATACTCTTTAATGACCAAGAAGTGATGCTGATAAATCTGGAAATTCCGTTATGAATAATTTATCATCAGCTGCATAAAGTATCTCAGACAATGCACTTCAGTGATATTCTTACATGTTATTGAGATATTTTAGGAAATGTACACTCATTCTTCATTCAGACATCTATTTTATCCTGCTGGGCTTAGCAGACCAACTCTTCCTTCGCCTTCCCACATGCAAGCTAATGTCAGTGCAGGTGCCATTAAAAATTGCATGATGGCTGGCATACTTACCTAAGGAATCTTGGTTTAAATCTTTCTTCTGCCCTGTGTGGCCTGAACTTGTATCTCTCATGTCCTAGAAAGCTGTTTGGACTCCAGTGAATGGGGATGATATATGACTAAACCTGTCCTAATTTCCTAATTGCTGTCAGATGTTGAAGTACTCACTGAAATGCTTCTGGGAGTATAGATCTTCTTTCTCATGTCTGAGTACTCCAGAAGTATAGAATTGGAGATATATTTAGGCATTAGGTAATTTGTTCTCCATTTACTTTCTTTTTCCCCACTCCAAAATAATTATTAGCTATTCCAGGGTGGGCTCGGAAGGAGAGGACTTTTGTGTCTCTGGCAGTTTGAGCACTCCTCCAGGAAACAAGGTTTAGCCCTCCTGACAGAGCTGCAGAAGAAGCAGCCACTATCACTGCCAGATTGAACAAATTCAGGTACCAGCAGTGAACAGATGAAATCAAGCTGTCACTGAGGTTACTAAGAAATGAGAAGAAATCATGTTTTCTTTCATAATGAAAACAGTATACATATTGAAAAGGAGGAACTTCAAGCTAATATTATTTCTTTTCCTAAGTATTCTGCTCCCGCTTAATAATTTACTCTTTTTTGGTTTTGGGGCGTCTTTTTTTGTTGGTTTGTTTGGGGTTTTTTGTTGTTTTTTGGGGGTTTGTTTGGTTGAGGACACGGTCTTAGGGGTTTTCTTTTCTGTAAATTTTATCATTTGACTTCTTTTTTAAAAATAAAAACTTTTTTTCCTTTCCTGCAGGTCCTGTTACCACCATATGATGATCCTGCAAATGGAGCTGCTAAAGATCCACCACCACCTTATGTGTCAGCATAAGTGAGAGTGCTGTGTCCCTAGGGAGGATAGCTTTACTTTACAGACATTGAAGCAATAGTTTGATAATTTCACTTCCAGGATATAATCTCCATGGGTTACACCTTGCTGTTTTGCTGACATATTGAAACCTAAATTGTATGACTCATATTCTGTAGATAGTTTTAATAATTTGCTGCAACTACAGTAGTGTTTCAGAAACTAGTGAACTAGTTTCAAAATAATTCTGGGTAGCATTAGAGTTACAGTAGTCACTGAATAGCTTTTTCCACCATGTCTGACATACAGTGCTAGAGAACGTAGAACTTTGCATTCTCAATCAGGTTCAGAGTGTAACTTAATTTTTTTTATTTCTAAAACTTCCAAAGCATTACAAATATGTTTCTCAGATGCCCACATTCAACTTCAGAATACAGACCAAGTCAAAAAAAGTGACATTCCAGTTCATTTCTCTTCTGCAAGTATTTTTGAAGTTACTATGCTATAAATGATAATGATGATTGCAAGAAGAAGAATTAGTCTTAAGCACTGTTCTCACCAACCTGGCTGACAGGAAACATATTTAATAGGGAAGGATAAATACAGGAAATGAGAATAGACAAAGCACTCTATGTGTAACAAGCCAGAACGTGTGGTCCACACGGACTCACTTTGTCCCAGCCCGAAACCATTCTAATGCTCAAAAAAAAAGTTAGCAAATTCTGATAACGTTCTTTTCCCACCTACACACCTTTCTCCTCCCCACTAACCTCACAAATAGTATTTTGAGGTCACAAGATCCCTGCTTTAAAGTCCCATGATTAGGTGACAAAGCTGTGTCTTTTGCTCTCAGTATGCAAATGTTTTCCCATCGGAATGTGCCTGTAAATACCGCAATGTTCTGCTGAGTGTAAACTAAATTATGCAGATTCTAAGATACATATTCCCAACCTGTGGGGAACTTTAGCATGTAATTTCCTTGAGCATCAGCAGATATGTTTTGTCTGTTTCTCATATACATCAATGTCAGGGCATTAGATTCCTTTTATGACTGAACTGGTTGTACTGAGAATCTTTCTCATGAGGCTCATCCATCCATGAATGCTTGTATGAGGTATTTATTTCTTCTCTAGAGAAGTGCCTCCTGCACATGTAACTTTTTTTTTAAATGAAGTTTCTACTTTTAATTGAAAGGGAACATGAAAAGGGAATATAATGTGTCTCTACCTCTCCTTTCCCTCTGCATTGTCTCCTCTGCATTTGGGGTGACTGAACAGGCTGAAGCTAAACTGGTGCCATTGCACAGCACCCCAGGTAAAGGGCAGTGCAGAGCTGAGTCACAGTTTGGAGGGGCACCAGAAGACTCCAAGGTGCCATCTCTCTTGTGGCTGGGCTGGCATGTGAGTTCACACCCTTCCTGAGGAGGACACCTGTTCTCACCCTTAGTGCATTGACTCCATTCTGCTGACTGAAAAAATGTGGAACCTTTCCTGACTTTTTCTGGAAAACAGCTTTCCAGGGGAACACAGGACCAACAAATTCTTTTCACAGAGATAGCAACTGTGAGCTGTTCTTGCAGAGGCCAGGAAGGAAAGGACAGACTCTTTCTGCCTCTCTCTTCCACACCCCTGGCAAAAGGCAGGTCTCCATGTGCTTGTTGGGATTTTAGTTCATGGTTTATCTATTCTGAGATCAAGCTAAGCAATGCATTTGAATGAACCAATCCTAAAATACATCCACTGATCTTTGTCACAGTCCTATTTTCTTCCTTCTGAAGAATGTCATCTATTCACATTACAGATATCCTTGGGAATTAATCTGAATTTTGGGGTTGTGCTGGCCGGCTGGGCTTCTGAGCTTCATTTTACTTCGTTCTGGACAGATTTGTGAAGAATGTTAAGCAGTCATCTGTTTGAGAAAAGCTGGTTGTAAATACGTCGCATCTGTGTATACAAACTTCTCTACAATAAAAGGGATTGTTTCCTCAAAACTATGGAAATAATTTTTTATGGTCTTCCAAGCACAAACATATACAAATTCCTATCCAATCAGTCTGTCATAGTAGAATTTTCTCTGTAGAGGACTAAAAGATAGTTTTTAGTCCACTCACTAGTCAATTCATCAGCTTTCCCATCATACTGTACAAATGGAGGAAAGGACAGTAAATTCTATAATTTATTGCCTAATAAGACCAAAAGATAATTCAAGGTTTTTGTTCATTGTCCAAAACTGCAGGCATTTTTTCAGATCTGATGAAGTGTGTAATACAGAACAGGGCTAAACTGAGCTACACTGAAAGCTGGGACTTCCTTTTCTCCACACCATAATAGGAATAATGTGCTAATTCACATGAAATTTTTTAAGACTTTAGCTTGTCTCACTAAAGAATCAAGACTTCTTCACACACCCCATGCATGCATAAATGTGAGTACAGTGTGTCCTTCCAGAACTCCTCTTGGATTTGGTCCAATTTGAGTTAAAGAGGGCAGGAAGGTTATGGTATCAAAACCCTGACATTCTTGCACACAGAGTAAATAGCTGGTTAGGAGGTAACAGATAATGTAATATAAGTTTAGTTCTCGTGACTATCAGAGGATCCCCATGAGAGATGAGTTCCACTGCTCCCAAATAAAAAGGATTCTGTGGGTTACATGAAGAGACATGAACTCTGGCTGAAGGGATTTTATCCTCAGATGTTGAATTCATTCTCCATTTCCATATATGATTCTGGGGAATTTACACCACAGCTTTTCTGTAATTCATTTTTTAATAGTTATCTGTGAACAGAAAGCCCATTAAAAAGCTGGCTTCTTAAGTTTCTGTGTTTTGGGAACTGCTTACTCCTAACAGTTTTTTCCAATATTCCTTGCATTTTTTCCCTTTCTCACAAATATTAGGAGTATCTGCTTTCTCAAATGCTCACCTGGTTTTGTATCTGAAACTCTAATATAGTGGCCTTTTATTAATAATTTTTAGTAACTTAGGAGTGGAAAGAAAATACTTTGAGGAAATTTTGATATGAAACATCATAAATATAAGGCCAAAAGCAGCAAACAGGAATCTAAACTTTGATAGTACCAGAAATATAAGTAGATCTTTTGCTGAAATCTCTTCCGGGTTTGTTTTTTTTTCTTTTAATGTGTGTTACAAGGCACTGCAGGCTTCACAAATCCTACACATGCTAAGGCATAAATCCGACCTTTCTCATATGTGCCTGATGCTTTTATTCCTGATTGAACAATGCAGCTTTCCTTCATTCTACGCTCATCCATGCATCATATTGGAGAAAGCAACGAGGAATTTGCAGTGGTGACCCAACAGTGTGGCACTTGTGCTTCTAAGTACATGAAGTTCTCTAAAGCAATCACTCATGACCGTAATTTTAGGTGTTAGCCTGTCTGTACTTCTTTTGGAAAACATCTGGTTGGTAAAAAAATCCAGTCTTGATATGTTAGCAAAGGCCACATCGAGTCGATATACAGCCAGATAAAATCTTGGCAAGGCAGCAGAGCAAATGATAACCAGTCAACAAGTTCCAAATAAATTCCAAATTCTTTAAAATTAGGGCATTCCTCACCACTACTCTGTTGGCTAGGGATACCATGGACAGTTTTAAAAATTGTTGCTAATCACAAGTCTGTGCACACTGGTGCTTGGAATCTGCAAAATGGAAGACTTGGCTACTGCTAAGGGCAGAAGGGAAAGAGGAGCAGGAACAGAATATGGGAGGGCAACATTCATGTACATCTTTTAAACATCACAGAAACAAGGCTCACTGCTGCAGTATTGGTTGACTTATGTGCCTTTTCTCCTCTGCTATGGTCAGAAGAAATATAATTGCTCATGTAACCTCTTATATTAGCTTAGACAAGCTCTGTTCCAGAATTCTGTCACTGAAGTGGATACCTTTGTCTTGTTTTAATACAAGGACATCTACAGATTAATATATCTAAACCAAAAGGAGTATTGGTTAAATACGTGCCAAACAGTCTAGTCTGACAGAGGACTCTAAACTGCTCCTCTGGAGCGAAGTTTTATCCTTAGAGACTTCGTAGATGTTCTCTCCCTAGAGTCTGTTCTCCTTGCTTCTTCTCTGGAGCTAGGTTGTATCTTTCCTGTTTACCCGTCTCTATTAGCTGTAGAAACTGCAGTCAAATACCACAAAAAAAGTTTTTTCTTGCAAATTCACTGTGAAGACGTTTCAACACTGTCTCAGTTCCCAGCTCTGAGAAATCCAAAACAGCAGCTATAGCTGTCTAAAGGGAGGCTTGGCTCTGATAAATCAGTATTAGTGTTCCTTCAGAGAAAGACTGTGGTATTTGTAAATGATGTCTCCACACCCATGGGTTTGACCCGGAATCATTCTGCAATGTGGCCAGTTTTCAGCTGAATAGCTCAGCAGGGTGTGGAATACAGATCTGTGACCTTCTGCCTGCAGCCTGTGTCTACCTCCAGCAGAAGAGCATGCTTTAGCATTGGGAGTGAAAGCCTCATTGTCACCCAGCCAGCAGATACAAAGCTATTTCAACCAAAAAGGCAGTTCTACAGCTCTACCCTGGACAATGAGCTACAACAGTAGTTTATTTTAGTGAAAAGAACCTTTTTGAAATTTAATGCAGTAAACAATTTTCATTTTCTTCCGAGAAATTACCGCTGTCTACCTCTAGCTGAAACCAGGACACAGATTATTCAAATGTTTCAGACAGAAGAGTTTTTGGGAAATAATGAAATGTTTTCATTTGTAGCCAGAGCTGGACTTAACTAATTAGTCTGAGTGGAGGACACAGGGTCACTTGGAAAGCTGAATAAACAGCAAGGAGATGAATCAGGCCTGCAGCAGGGCTTGCTACTTGGCTTACATGAGAAGCTTTGCTAGCCAGCAGAGACAAAAGAGCTGTGAAGCCACTGTGAGGGAGGGAGCTGCAGCACTGCAGAGTCTCTGCAGGCATTTCAGAAGATTTCTGTTTGCTCTTTGAGGTCAACATGACCAGAAATAGCAGGGATGAGCCACATACAGCTCTTTAGCCCAGAACCTGGGCTCCATCACAGTACCTATGTGCATCCTGGGAATAACTCTTACAGGCTTCTCCTTCATATAAATTTTCCCTTAGTATGTAAATACTTCTGGTTTTTGAAGGGGTTGAGTTTTTTTTTAGATTAATATATTTTCAAGTAATATTGAATCTGTTTCCTTCTCCAAAACTCCCCATTTCAGGACCCTTCATGACAGTAGAGGCAAACATGAAATTAGAGGTTCAACATGAGTAAACTTTTAGCATCAAATCTTCTGATCCCATTCAGTGCCAGGATGGGCAAAGTGTTCTTCAAAGTTCAGAGACCATCCTAATAAGATGAGATATGTGCTACTTTATGAGTGGAAGATATTTCAGCCTCCATTCTGTGCCAGAGGCAAGCACAAAACAGGCGTCCTCTCTCATGGAGAAAAGTTGTCTGGATAGGCAGGTACTTTTAATAGTTTTGTGTATCATCAGTGCACCAGTTTAAGATCAACAGATAAAAAATAAATCAATGGGACACTCCAGGAGATTGATTTATGTGAATGTGGTTATTCTTGGCAATATTAGATACACTCACCTGGGGCAGCAAGGACAATAAAAGTAAAAGAACAAAGGCAAGAGCTGGAAATTAGTTAAAAATGTTTATCTTCTGGGAATTTATAATGTCCTCTGCCCATTAAATCATTAGAAAAATGGGATGAGTTTTTTTTTTCTTTCATTGCATTAGAGCAGAGGATGAAATTAGCTTTATCAGCTTAAATTTCCTGCTATTGTGTGATCCTGCTGCTTTGCTTCTCATTAAAAAAACAGCTAAAGATGTTCAAAAGGCTCTTAAAAACAGACTATTTGATCCACCAATTTTGGGGTTTTTTTTCTTTAAAAAATTGAATTTAGCTTATTTCTTAATGCAAATCTTTTCCTTTTAAATGCATAGATATTGAGTGACAGTATCAGTGGCCATATGTTCATCTAGAACTGACTGGTTTCTGTTTCAAATGTATATTTTCTTTTTAATTTTTTATCGTGTGAATTGTCAGCAAAAAAAAAGCCCGAACCACACATTTTAGTTACTTACTCCTCTCTGCATTTCAGTTTTTCATCCTGGATGAAAAGTCCTGACATAGTAATTTGGATAAATAAGGTTCAAATAAAGGTAATATATCATTACACTCAACAGACACTGTAAGCACTCTAGGGGGCTAGAAAAGTAACCCCCAGTGAAAAAGGGGAGCTCAGAAAAATTCCTCTGTCAACTGTTGCACTCCTATTAGCACCAAGAAACAGAACATGCATGGTTCCATAATTGTGCAGGTGTAGAGCACCAACATTTAAATGTGAGCTGCCTTGTCTGTGGCTCTTGTACAAGAGGCTGCACCAGCAGCACAGCCCCAGCGGAGCTCAGACCAGTTCATTCTACATGACCAGCCTGAGGATGAGCTATAAAAAGGGGCAGAGAAAAGAGGGAGGTGGATGCTTGAGAAAACAAACAAACATCTATTAAACAGCTTTGTCTCAGGGGTTCTGAGACCAGATAGAGTCACTAGCTGGGAAAGTTTAAGATGTGATCGCTGACTGTATTTGTGATGTCTCCGTGCACCCAATATATAATGTCTTTCCTGGCCATGGGCTAGGTCCATACTAACTCACATTCCTTCTGCTGGTTCCTTTTTCAGTTATAAATCACATCTATGGCAATGCTTTTCTGAAATGCAGACAGATTAGATCTACGACATTTCCTTTGCCTCAAAAAAACCCCAACAGGTTGGATGAGCACAACATAATGTTGAGAAACAAATTCTGTATTTATCACCTGTTCATGTTTTGAAACATCAGCAATTATTTTTTTGCTTCAAATTTTGTTCTAAAGTGTTTAGTATTATTTGGATCAGAATAGAAGCTGAGATGGCATTTGTACAAATCATGATGGTCTGAGGTATTTATTGCTTTTCAATTTGGTATACCTGTGCTGGAATGGAAATTGTCTCCTCCCCTTGATGTGTTTTAAGGTTCATGTCTCCCTTGTTTGTACTTTCTGCAGCTCTTGCTTATTATCTTGCCTTTGTCTGTGCTGACTGTAATAAAATATTTATAGATAGCAAAGTGTTTAGCATTGCATAGACAGACAGAAGCGAGACAGATTTCTCAAAGACCTGGATAAAATTTTTGTTAGTTTCTGTTGCAAACAAGAAAATTTGAGATCGTAGTAAAAAGTAGTTTGAAATAAATAAATAAATCGAAATGGTTGTTAGTACAATAAAAAGTCTATGGCTTTTGCCAGTGGAAGAATTCAGCTTCTTATTTATTGACATGCAAGGTTTGAAATGCTTGTAAACTAGATCATAATGTTGTTGTGTTATTGTCTTTATTAGTCTACAGAGAAATCAAACCATAGTTTTAAAATAATTTAAAACGTTTGTACCTGACAGCCTTAGGATTGGAAATATAGAATGTATGTGTAATACTAGGTCATAGGGTTTAGAAACCATACTGTACTGCAATTAATCAAGCAGAATTTGCAATACATGTGCAAATTTGAGTCTATCAGTGGAAGCATCAGTCTTAATTGTATAATTAGAGGAGACATCCTTTCCTGGGTCGAGTGCTTACTGAAATCAAACTGTCTCAGTTGACTCCTGAAGTGCCAGATCAGCAGGTGTTTGGTATCTTAAAAAAAGAAGGATGCAAATTACTGTCAGGTAAAGCAGGTATGTTACAGTTGGCCAGTAACACACAGTAACCATTACTGGTAGTTTGTCAATTACCTTATGATTCTCCATTTGTATCACTTAAAAGATAAAGATATAGGGTTTGAGGCTAAATCTGATTTGTTTTCCTGAAGAATTAAGTAGATAAGTTGCTCTATCTCATCATCCCTCTAAAAACATCTTCCTTTTGTTACATCCACAAGTCCTATTTTGGATATGCACTTCACTTTTTTCATTGCTGTTTGGAGCATCTCTGCATATAGCTAGCCACCTGCTTGACACTTACATGATTCTAATTTGTGCACAGTACATTATATCACCTCTAAAAGGAAATGAAGACACATATTTTGCAAAGCCATACCGTTTTCTTACTTGAATCCCTTGCATTCAGCTGACATTTTCTATAATTCCAGGAACATGCTGATGGTTAAAAACAAATTCAGTAAAGACTCAAACACAGATGTAATGAAAAGTGTTGATTTTTCACTGTGGTAAAAAGGACTACCCTGAGTGTTAGTGATAGATCAATGATACATGAATTGCACAGTTCTGTTCACAATTCACAGTTTGCAAACTTCATTATATACATTTAAAAACAGGGGAACTGAAACAGATCAAAGGGTTTGAAGAAGTATGAGTATGTAAAGAGCTTGCACTTCTCTCCCACACTTCTGTGGTCATCTTGCTGTGTTTCATTTCCAGATGTTTGAGGATTAGAATCTTGAGGCTTGAATCTAAGAATCACTTCACAATTTTAAAGTAAATGAAAAGGCAAGGAACTCCCTGGTGTGCAAGGCTGGACACACAGGCTCAGGCCCCTTTTGCCTTGCTGTCTCTGTAACTGCAGACTTCCATCTTTCTGGGTGCCATGGATAGCAGCTGAAGTCAGCCACAGGACCTCAGGGAAATGGAGAGAAGGCAAAATTTTGATTGATAGCCACACATATTGCAATTAACTAAGTTCTCCCTACTGGAATTCTATTGGAAACTCCATGTGATTCTTCAAAATATTTTGGAACAAGAAAATCAGAACTCTCGCAGATGGTAACTGAAAAGCAAGCATTTGCCTTATACATAGGTTACATCTTTTCTTCCTTTTCTTCAGAACTGTGTGGTAGCTTATGATTATCATCCAGACTGGATAATGTTTACTGTGAAAAAATTTGATATACGATATCATCAGAGGCAGGACTTAATGAAGTTATATCCTGTTGATAAAATACATACTGAATTCATCCACAGACAGCACTCACCTACTTTAGCTAGCTGAAAAATTGTCCTGGGATTGCTGCTCTGCCAAGTATATTCACAGGCTTTACTTCTGTTGTAACTTTGAACATGTGATCAGCAAAACTGCATTTTCAGCATTGCCCTTGGTAATTTAAGCCATGCCATGCTTAAATTCAACTCTCCTTCAGAATCCAAGACAATGTTTTCTTACTCAGTTCTGGGACAAAATTGACATCACACACGCAAGAAGATCAACTTAGATCTTACAACATGATCCAGAAAGCACGCAAATTGCTCTAAATCAGTCCTTGCACAATGAACAATATTCTAAATGTAGGAATGTCTTTGAATTTTCACATGTATCTGCATGTTAAATAACATGATTCTTCATGAATCTTATATAATGTCTGTGTTGTGCTCAAAATAAGCACCCAAATATCATCAAAACTACAAATTTGGCAGAATTTAGGCAGTATGGCTCTTGACCTAATGGTGTTCATACAGAATTATATAGATCAAGGAATAAAAAAAGAAAATTATATCAACATTTCAAATGTCGTGTTTCAGATGCCCAGCAGCCAAAGGGTAGCCAAAGGGTCCAGTCAGATCCCTAGGGGCTTTTGTGGCAACATTTGCAGCAGAAATGCCTGCCTGATCTGTCATTGCTGTGGCTCCTGGCTTGAGATTTCCTCTGATTTCCTCTTTAGTGATGATCTTACTACTTCAAAAAGGAAAGAGACTGTTTTGTAGCACATATCAACAGGGGTGTGGTACTTAAATTCATAAGTATATATTTAAAAGAAAAAGTTAAACCAAAAAGTGTAATTAATGAATGCTGCCTGGCTCTGCATGTCTCAGATGAATTATGTTCTGTTAAAAGGCCATTATGATAATTTATTAATATATATTATATATGTATTATATACATCATATATTAATATGATGTATTAATATATAGAATATATATGTACATATATATGCATATATACAAAAGCTTTTGTGTTGATTAAATGTTGTGTACTGGAAGCACCTTTTCTTTTGGCTATGGTACAGCTGTGATGCTGAGCCACAGTTAAATCTGACTCATGAACCATCTTGAGGAGATAACAGGAGCCACCAAACCCTGCACTGAATTTATATTTTAAAGAGATTACTCACGATCTTCAAATTAAGTATATGTTCAGAGGTTTTGGTAGTTTCTCAAAAAAAATTATAACTTAAAAAATTCTTGACTCCTGAAAGTTTGGTCCTGTAACACCTAGGTTTGTAGAAATTGCCCCTGTAACTTGGTCCTTCATGAAGTTCATAATGAAATGTAAATGCTAATGCCTTTGTTGCCTATCCTATTCTAACATGCAGAAGACAAAGAGTTTGGTTTTTGCTGCCAGGGCTGTGCAGAGGACCTCAGGAGCCAAGGAAGGTGGCAGGCCCTGTCCAGCTCTCTGTGAGACCTTGTGCTGGTCACCCTGTGCTTGCTCTCAGGCACACTTGCAGGACAGATGCTCCAAGCCTCTGTGCTAACAGGAGCCAGCAGCAGCCAAGTCACACCTACACCTCGGACTGTCCTGCAAAAGACACTTAGAAGCCACCTCTGTGTTTTGTGAGGAGCAGATTTCTGCAGGTTTGTGCTGGTTGTGATGTAAGAGCACACAGGGGAACTCAGGCAGCCAAACAGCTGCAGGGAGCTTGTGCATGAGCTGAGCACCAGCCTGCTGAACCTTGTCCAAACTGGTGTTTTTCTCCATACCAGATCACCCTGGGGCCAAGGCAGGAGCTGAATGCCAAGCTCCATAGGTTGGAGAAAACATTGTCTGCAAGGCAGAACTGCAGGCACCAAGGGAGCAGTGAAACTGAGCAAGTTGAAGGTTGGGCAGCCATTGAATATGCTGTCTAGGCATCACTTTTGGAATTAAAATACAAGATCTTTTTTGAGCCTTCAGTATACAAAAGGATAAAGAATTACCCTCAGATAATTATTTTCTGTGTTAATTTATGGATTGCCTTACAACAGCAGTTCTTTATTAGTCAAAAACTTGCAAAGGAGAAAAAAAAATCCTTACAAAATGTTATCAAATATGAAGGACTGAGATGTAGATAAACCAGCCTGTTTCTAGTCTGATTTTTCTATTCACAGATTTCTATCATTAAGTGCTATTACATTTCTGTTGGCTGCATTGAAGACACTTTTATTGAAGTTTTGTCCTTTATATGTTTACTTATATGGTGTCCTTAAGTCACCTCCTAAATCCAAGTTATTAAAGACATTGCATTTTCTGAGTTTTTCACTGGATGGCCTATTTTCCAGTTCTCTATTGGTTCTTTCTGTTCTTTGCTATCCTACTCCAAGGTTTTTCAAACATTCTGCTTGAATTATTCAAGGCTTTAAGGTGTAGCCAAAATAGAGTAAGTTTTCTTTAATGCTGTAGATAAAGAATTTAAAGCACTACAGAGTCAGAAATTTATCCTTGCAAAGTTTCTCTTGAAATACACTCACTTAATAAGTATTCTTTGCTCAGATACAGCTGAGATTTATCATCTGTTTTGCAATCTATTTCATATGTGCAAAGCTGCTGCTGCAGCATTATAGCTCCCTAGTCAAAATATTGCGTTATGTGAGTGCCTAAGAAATGTCCAAGTGTATAATGTTTACACTTAACCCCATATTGATCCATTTCATAGCCTGTTTAAAAAAAAAGAAAAAAGGATATTTGGACAAAATCTGTTTCTCTAAGCAGTCCTGTGTTCTACTACCAGTTTTGTGAGTAATGCACTGAATGACAATATCATGGAAAAAGGAAGTGATCAAAAAAAAATTCCCAAGAATGGTGTCCAGCATCTCTAAGTTATAGCCTCATATGATGAATCTTCTGTTTTACCTGAAGTCAAGAAACTTTACCATAGGAACTCTCCAGAAGATGATTTTTTTGGTACAATCACTGGTGGTGGTGGCGGCATTTGCCAGTATTTTGGTTCTGCAACCACTGTGTTTTAAAATGCTGAAGGGAAAGAAAACGTTGAAAAAGTTGTAGTGAAAGGATTAAAGGCTCTTGAAAGTACTACTAGATAGTAGTAGATATGATATTGTAGGTATAGAGTAGCTTAATTTAATGTGTACCTGGTTTTGTTAGGAAAAAAAAAATCAATTCTCCCTGCCCCTAAATATCTGGAAAATCCATTCAAATGTAAGATTTTTCACAGAAAAATGCAAAAAAAAACAAAACTGCAGTTAAAAAAAAAAAGGAATGAGATGCTACAGAAGGTGTATAGTAATCTTGGTATGGTTTGTAGCTAAGGCAAACCTGGTGAGGTAGTGAAAGAATACTTCTAATACTGCCACTGAATCCAATCTAAAGAAAAAGTTTCACTCACTGTAAGATAAATAAACTTTTTTTCTTCAAAAGATAGAAAAATCAATCATCTACTTTGTTATCTACAATAAGTAGCATTAGGAATGCTAATTAGAAAGAAAAAAAAATAAAGAACTAGAAGAGAGATGAAATACCATAAAATCACAGAATTACTGAATCATCAAGGTTGGAAGAAACCCTCAAGATCATGTATTAGAGAGGATTAATCCAGTGGCAAACAGCTGCAGCTGTATATATAAACTGAACACAAAGGTGACCATCAGCCATCAGTGGTGCTGTGGCCACTGAAAATGGTAATGAAATCCTTGAGCACATCGGGAGAAGTATTTTCAATAAACAGAAATCATGTGGAGAGGGCTTGCATGGCATTTATCATGTTCAGTTTTTCCACACATCCTCTCAGGAGCTACATACACAGCAAGAACTTGCTGAGTGAAACAAGAGTGAAAGCTGAAAAAGAAAATGCTGTCACTCAATGCCCTAGCTAGGCAAGCCTCAGAGAACAAAATGAATTATTTAGGTTAAAAGGCAATGTTGATACTAGGAAACAAATACAAAATGGTCATAAAAATATTTAGTCTGGAAATTCATAGGAAGTGTCCAACTACCATGAAGGTCTGAAACAGTCCTCTAACAGCAGGAGGAAAATCAATTCACTACTGTTTTACTTAAAGCACCTGCTTATAATGTGAAACCTACTTTCTGAAAGGTGGTTTTTATATTAAGTGGTTGCCTGTAATAACTGAGAAGCAGCCTACATTACTGAGAGCTTCTTCCAGACTGAGAGTAATCCCTCCAGGTACTAAGAGAAGACAGGGAAGGAAGAAAAGGACTCAAAGCCTCAGATATAGTTAGCAATCCTCAAGAAGTTTAGTAATTGCCTGGGGGGAGTTGCCAGATTTTTGATTCTTTGCATATCAAAGCATGGCTTGATAGAAGCCTCCAGCATTTTCCTACTTTATATCTTCCAATCTTCCTCTACCCATTGTCTCAAATGTTGACAGACTGAACAAAGACTCTTACAAATAAAAAAGTAGTCAAGTGGTGGGAGTGGTGGACAGAAGCTCATCATTTGAGAAACGACAAGCAGCAAAGAGACTGAGACTGAAATGTGGGGATTACACAGTACTTCTGGTGTGCTATTAAATAAATGCCAAAGTCAAAGTCAAATAAAAGTCCCCCATCTTCTATGCTGTCTCATACGAAACAAAGAGATACTTTGTGCTGGATTCCTGCCATCATCCTTTCCTTCAATCTCATGCTGGGATACCTTCCATGTGTTCAACCTGCCAAGAGCAGCAGGCTGCCCGGTCTCTGGGAAGAGCTCTAGTGATGGGCTCTCGTGCACAAACTGGAGCTAAAGCCACCAGTTACTCTGGGCACTCACATGATCTTGTCACTGCAACATTTTCTCCTCCTGACTTTGGCAGCTCTGGCAACTCAGCTGATACTTCAAACCACAGCACCAGTGAAATGGAAGTATGGTTTCTGTATTTTAAGACAGCAGAGCATTAACTAGGACCGTGACTTGGGCCTCATCCTAGGCTACATTACAAGGATGAAACAGAATGGGTGAATTGTTCTGCACTTGGCTCTGCTGGGTTTGCTATAATGTCTATCAGTGCTCAGTCACATTTTTATTTTTTCCTTTTTCTCTGGCTACAGGAAAGGTTCAGGAGCCAGTGCTCAGAATTAAAGATAAGGTGAATCCAACTTTCAGTTTGAGATTCGCTTGTTATCTTTATGCTTCCTTTTAGAGATTAGATTTCGTACACACACATCACAATTAATTGTGCCTTACAAAACTTACACAAAGTAGCTCCGCTGATTGCCAAAGTTACTCAGTATCCCCGCAGCTCTGAGGGGTACAAGTCTCCTCTGTAGGACTCCTCTGGCACCTGATTTACTGCAATTGGCATGGCTTGGCGATTTATGTCTTTCTTGTTGGACAGTGACAGTGAGTCCAGCTCACCTCTGCCGTTTAAACGGCTTTCACTGTGGGTTTATTTGTTTGTTTGCTTTTGTTTTATTTTTTTTTCTTTTTTTTTGGGGGGGAGGTGGTTTGTAGGGTTTTTTTGTGTGTTTGTTAGTTTTTGTTTTTGTTTTTTTTCTCAGGAAACAGAAATCACAATTTCTTGGGATCAAATCAGGAATTTTATTTTTTCTTCTTAATACATAATACCATAAGTGTTGATACAAATCGCACACTTAGCTTTTCCACCTGGACTACTGACCGCGCCCCTGCTGTGTCAGCTAAGAAACGACGGTGCCTACTATTTGGCCAAGTTATTTCACGCTTCCCTCAGCGTTTTCCCCGACGGAGGCTCCCACCGGCTCGCCGCGGTGGCAGACACCGCATGAATCACCAGGGACTGTTTGCCTTGGCCCGCGGGTCCTGCGCTCGGGGAATGGGATTTCCATTCCCCGACGTTTCCCTTGGTCGGCTTCCCTGGAAGGCTGCGGCCCGGGAAGAACGGTGCTGGCAGAGGAAGGATGCACTGAGCCGCCAGACAGAAAGCACTCCGCTTTTCCATAGCAGGGACCCACGGCCCCTCCGGGAGAGCCCTCTCCGGGAGAGCTGCTCCTGGGGCTGCGGGAGCTCCCTTGGCTGCCCGCCACAGCGCAGGGACAGCTCTGGCAGGGACGAACCAGAAGCGGGGCCGAGGTGCGCGGGGCGGCGGGGCCGGGCCGGGGCCACGGCGGCCGAGAGTCCAGAGGGGCCGGCAGCCCCTGTCCCTGACGGGGCTGGCGGGAGGGAGCGGGTCCCGCGTCCCTCGGGATCAGGCGGGAACGCCTGGGGCCGGCAGCCCGGGTCCCGAGAGAGCCGTCGATTCCCTCCCTTTCCTCGCGGTAGGCGGGAGGGAGCGGGAGAACAGCCCGGGTCCACACACGGGACGGGCGGGAGGGAGCGAGAACGCAAGTCGTGCCCCTTAGGGGAACATGAGTGAAGAACCAGGACCGCGTCCCTGACGGCAGAGGCGGCTGAGGAGAGAGGAACGCGGCTCTCCGCGGCTCCTCCCGCGGCCTCCCGGCGCCGCGCCGGTTCTGGAGGTCTGGGCAGGGCAGTCGGTGTCTCTATGGAGGGACTTCACTGCTTTCCCTCCCCTCGGTAGGGCCGAGCCGGGCTCCTGCCGCCAGGGACGGGGCTGGCGGGAGGCGGCTGCTCCCGGGGGGCGGGCGGGGGAGCGCCGTCCGGGGCCGCGCCGAGGGGAGGAGGCTCCGCGCTCGCTCTCGGCTGCCGCCGCTGCCTGCGCCGAGCGGAGCGGCCCCGCCAGCCCCTCAGGTAAGCCCGGCTCTGCCGCCTGCCCTGCCCCGCCTCGTCTCACCTCTCCCGCCCGCCAGGCGGATCCGCGGCGCTCCGCCCGGGGACACCGCACTCCGCCTTGTCCCGCGCTGCCCGGCGGGGCTCGGCATCGCTGCCACCCCGGGGCTCTGCACTGCCAGCGGCCACCCCCGCCCCAGGGCCTCGGCTCGGCGGAGGGACGGCCCTGCCCCGGGGGCCCCTCCGGGTGGGGACCGGCCGGGAGGGCCCCGCGGGCGGCGGGGGCTGCAGCGGGGGCGGCGGGGGCCCGGCGGGGAGCGGGAGGCCGAGGCGAGGGGCCACGGCGGCATCTGCGGCTGGGTTGGATGTTCGCTTGCCTGGGTCCCACTGGAGCGGTTTGCTGCTCGTGGTGTAGCTCGCAGGAGAAGGGTTTCCCTTTCCTTTGGACTGCGTGGGTCTGAGCAAACTCTTCGTTTATTCTCCCCACCGTGCATGCCGCAATAACTCATTTAACAGTGATTCTGCTGTATGGAAACCCCCCCCGCCCCGTATTGTAAGATCAGTGTAACATCGGAACCAAGCTTGGCTTAGAATCGTGTTGGAGGAGTAGCCTGCAGGTGTCTTTACCAGCAGCGCGGGCTGCGGCTTCTCCCCGTGCCAGGCTACAGCCACAGGCAGCTCTGCGCTGAAGGAGCCGCCTGAGACGTGCAGGGTAGGGGCTGCCCGGGCTCGCTGCTTTGGCTGCTGGTGGAAGGAGTGAGGGACTGTTTGCTGAATGTCATACACTTGTCCTGGAAACCCTCCTGAGATGGTGCTCATTAATATGGCAAAAATTATCATGGCACCTTTAATGACCACCTATTCCTGTTTCAGAAGACAGTTCTTTCTGTGTCAAACTGGCCTCTATCAGTGCTAAACTGTAGAAAATTGACTGAGGGAGAAGAATACAACCTGCTAATTTGTGTAATACTTCCTAAATGCTTGGGTTTGCTTGTGGGATCATCATTCGAAGTGTGAATGATCCTGACTGAGGTCTGAAAAGGTGACGTGTTACGTGTTATAGCTGTGCTTCTGTAAGATAGCTGACTACTTCAGAAGAAATTACCAAACCGTATCCCATCAAAAATTTTCCTTAAATCAAGAGCTAAATAAAATACACATATGGCTTTCCCATTAAATCCTACAAAATCTGCAAAATAATTTTTGAGTATTATGCTTTTCATGTAGATGTCTCAGCTTTAAGCATGAGATTTTCTGAACTTTTCCTCATATCCTGTACATCACTGTGATATTCATCAAATTAAATTTGATTTATTTTAGATCTTCAGAAAGTGCAGCACTCATTTACACAAAGCTGCAGTTAAGATCCTTAATCCTGCACTCAATATTCACACCTAATTATATGAGTCTTGCCATTGACTTCACTGGGATTTCTCATGAAAAGGGAGTGCACATTCTACAGTTTATGAGCTGGGACTCAGGGACCCAGCTGTGATGGTAAAAGATGTTTTAGTCCAGGCAAACTAGGGAACGGCTAATCAGATCTAAATACTCTCTTGTGACTTATAAACCATCTCCATAGGAGGGTAAAACAGTAAGCACTATTTAATTATATTGTGGGTGTCATCAACAAGCTCTTTTTATACAGTGTACTCATTGTTAACATTTTCCTTATGAGTTAAGAGTATTTGGAATGGAGTGGGTTTAATCCCCAAATTATTGGTTTACAGTGGTGCTGGTACTGGGGTCAGTGTGACTTTGCAAATAAGTTTCAGAACTGTTGTATCCTTTTTTTCCCCAAATATTTCTGTTTGCAGTTAACAGTCTGTTATGGTTTGTGACTACTTTAGAACCAAAACTAAGCAGCCTACATGTGTATCATATGTCATATAATATATGCTTTCATTTAAATACCTACTCTGCATGGTAAAAGTGAATTTTCTCAGTTTTACCATGCTGCTCTTCTGGGCATGTTATGGAAACTCTGATGTCTAGATGAGATTCACTACCAGAAAGTGCAAATGATTCTTTCTCAAAAGAACAAGATAATGAAAAGGTCTATTGTCCAAGTTGCAACTGAAGAAAATCATGGCATGGAGACTGATGCTGTCATAAAATAAGAATTCCCACTGCTAGAGCTTGCTGTCTGACCACTGGAAACTATGCAGAGTAAACCATAGTATGGGCGTACTGTTCTATAGCAACACCATTAACTTTTATGTGGTGAGTTTCTGAAGTTACTGAAATGGTCCACAACTTCACCTCTGAGCAAGGGTTGGACCTGATGGCTTACAGAGGTCCTTTCTGACCTAAATCATTCTATCATTATTTGATTTAGTAGTTACTCATTTCACAACAGTGATATCAGGAAGTCTGTATGTCATTCAGATGGATGACTTTAAATTAAGCAACAGATCCCTTAGTCTTCTTCATTTCATTAGAGCTGTAGAAAATTAAATTATATATGTAGTACATATACTCTAAGCCCATTAAATAACAGAGTCTGTTGTGTAGAAGTCCTACTATGGTATTTACACCTGACAATAAAATCGAATGCTGATCTCTGCTCTTTCTGATATGCTGTGTGTTTCACTGCCTGAACTCATCAATTCATGTGTGTGCTTATCTGGCCTCTGTACTTGGATAGGCAAGTTGTCCTTTCTCCATCCCCTGCACTCTTTGGACAGCTTCCAGAATGTGGTTGCCCTTCTGTATCCTGTAGCACCTTCGGTTATGCTCTGTGCATGGGTATCATGTACAGGGTTGGGTTTGTGGACATATTTGGCTGATGACCAAATGTCATTCACCTCCTCTTCTAGGAACTGCTCTGTAATGCATTTTGGGTCTTTCCTGTACTGTTTCAAAATCTAAGTTAATTTACTCCACTGTCACATTTAATTTTATTATTCCAAATAAAATTAAATGGGGGATTTTGCAACAGCAGCTGGAATAAATAGGTACTGGTGGAGATTTCAGCTGCAGCCCAATTCCTATGCAAGGCAGGGGCATCTCTCACTGCAGAAAGCACTGGAATATCCTTTCAGTTGCCAAGGTAACTTATGTGCTGGATGAGCAGGACTGTATAGAAGCATAGGAGACAAAGGTGGAAGACTTTGTGAGTCTGTGGTTGTCACCTGTCCCCACCACTATGCAGACATGTCTGGAACAGACATTGCTATCACATGCTAAGACTGTGCCCTACTGCAGACACAAAATAAACTGTAGCCATGAAACTTCGTGGACCCATGCAAAGAATTTGTCCCAGTCCTCTCTCACTGGAGTACACAACTTCTGGTCCTAAATCCACTGCAGATTCAGGTTTTTCATAAAGTCTGGACACTTATTATTTCAGATTGATACAAGACTGATGTTGCCAAGTCAACAGTTTTGTTATTGTGGTGGTTTGCTGTGCTACTGAAAGCTGTTTGTAACTGAGTTGGCTGTCTTAAAATACACAAGAATTATTAATTGACTTTCAGGTAATGAGTTTCCCGGATTTATCTCATGCTACTGACAGCATGAGTGGTCCAAGGTAGCCTCTTAAAAGGAGCTAAAAATGTTTCAACAAGTGAGTACTGCTCTGCTGCTTTGCAGGGCATGGTACAGTTGTGGGTAGGTTCATGGGCACCCAGTGCCTGCCATCAGGGCTGAGCAGCACGCGAGGAATTTACAAACTCACAGCACCCTGCAACCTCGTTTCTTCCTGGTGATTTAATCTATTGGTGAAATGCAGTTGATAGTCATGATTTGAATCGGTGTCTACTTGTCCTGTGCTGCTAAGCCTAGTGAAGCCTTCCTTATGCAGCAAGGAGTTGCAGAAAATCCAGTCCATTATGTGGTGGAACAGGATGACAGTAGATTGCTCCTTTGTAATGATGAAGGCAAGATGGTGCTTCTTGCTGATGTGCTAAATATCACCCTCCCAATTGTGACCACCTGCTCCCACACAACACCTGCATTGCTAGGGACAGATGTTTTGTTATTTGGACTCTGTGGGCCTCTATAGCTCTTTTTTAGAACTGGAAAATGTCTGTGTCAGCAACTGGTCCAGAAAGACGGAGGAAATTACTAATACTCTATATCCTGATGCCCATGCTACATAGTGATTTTAATGAATAACTAGTAATGCATATACTGGCTTGTGGATAGTGAGGTACTTTGGAATATATTGTAACTGATATTTAAAAGGGCTTTACAGTGCTTGCAGCCTTTTTTTTTTTTTTTTTTCTGAGATGGTGGGATTGAGAAAGAGGTATTTTGTGGCTTTCATGTAATAAGATCTCATTTATTTTTCCAAGTAACTCACCATGTTTGCTAAATTGGGGAAACAGACTCTGATTTTATTGACTCACATAGATTGTTTGCAGTTCATTTACCTTTAATGAAAGTTTTTGATTTGATCAGTTTCCTGTTTCTTAAAAATGGGGAGATAGTAAGGAGTGCTGAAAGAACTCCAGAATGGTTCTCTTCTATGCACTTATAGTCTTTCTAACTTAAAACCACTGAACTTAGATCGGAAGCTTAATGAGAATAAATGGCTGTCTCTTTTAACTATGAAACAAGAAAAGCCAAAGGCAACATCTGTAGTGCTAATAACTGTTGCCTCTGGTGCTTTTCTGTCTTCTCTTTCCCTCCCATCTATGATGAGAAATGATACAGGGTTCATTCAAGAGAGGGGATACTATTTGCAGGTGTTGATGTTCCACATAACTACTGAGAATTTCCCCTTCTGTGCATTGTGCCAGTTTTGATGGTAGCTGGATAAGGTAGAGAGGTAGGGATTTGTGGAGTTCATGTTTCTGATTTAGCCTTGGAAGGAACCTTGTACTACAAGACAAGGAGGGAGACCACACAGAGGAGCAGAAGGTATGAGCTGAAACATATTACTACCCTTGTTTTCCAATTCGTTTTTCAGCGTGATCTGCTCAGCAAAGACAGGTATATTTTAAGGTACTTGAATGAAAAAAGGTGATCTTCCAGGCCAGTGGGGTGATTTTCTGTTCTCTGTGAAATAAATTTTCCTGAAGTGTGGTGAGAGATGGAAGGACACTGACTTTGGCATAAGCCACAGAGCATCTCTTTTCCCTTGATATTATTTAAGAATTATCACAGTGAAGAAGACAAATATTAATAACCTGCATCAGGCAGTGGAGAAGATCACTGACTTATCACCACTGACACTGAATATTCAGTAGTGTCTCTGCCCAAAATAGCCATCTATCCCTTACAAGGAGACTTCCATGGAAATAGATTTGAAAGCGTAGAAACAGGCTTGTATTGTTTCACTGCTGTCCAACAAAGGACATAGGTAGTTTTGATATATTTTAAAGATGAAATCTCAATTTTATTTTTTAGTATTCCTACATTGTGGTTCATGAAAGTCCATAACAGTGCATCTGAAAAATTACTCTGATGCATGGGTATATGGCTAAGCTAGTACAGGTAAAAGGGATAGGAACACACAAAGGCAATATTCAGCTCTTGACTAGCAGCCAGTTAGGGAATGAGGGGTGCCTTAAAAGAACAGAGAGCCTTTCTGTTTACTTGCCATCTTCTAGGAGAATCTCCTCTTTTGTATCAAACTTCTTCTAGACAGCTGCAGATACTGCCAGCAGCCCTCACCAGATTGTACCTCTGTGAGCAGCAGTTGTCTCTTCTCTGTTAGCAGCTTCTTCACGTGTCCAGCACAGCACTGTGCTGCACTGAGTGCTCCAAAGCTGCTGTGAAAGCTCTACTCTTCTTCCTCTAACTGTGCGTAGAGCAGTAGAGCAGTGGAAGCTGGTGAATCTGGTGCTCAACCTGGTAGAGCTCCCTGGACTGCCAAACGTCCTCTTGCTGTTGTTTGTTTGTTTGTTTGTTTGTTTGTTTTGAGCTATTCAGGATGTTTGTCTTGCAGTGGCTTGGTCTTGGAGCTGCCCAGGGGAGTTGGTTCCCAATGGTATAGTGCTTGACAGCTGGAATCAAAGTGCCTGAAATATATTCTCCAGGTAGCCAAAAAAATATGACTTTGTAAGTTTGGTACTTTGGGAATGTGTTCTCAGCTGGTTATGAATAATTATGGAGGCAACTCAGTTTATATAGTCAGCTAATCATATATTTAATCGTAATTCCTCACAGAATTCAAGGACTTCAAATCACAACAAATACTTTTTTTCTTATTTCTGGAGTTGCTTATGGACAGCTGTGAGTGTAGTGAATCTGAAATGGACCAAATATCAAAAATTACTACGAAGGTATAAAATATGTTAAGTGTCAGAATGTAGGAGGGTTTATTTTGGGATGGAACTATCCTGAGACACTGCTTTATTGCCATTTCCTTTGGCATCATGCTGTTGCTGGGTCGTTTAGCAGTGTGTTATGAAGGCTCTGCCACATTGTCCTTGGTTCTTTAATGTGCCATCAGGCACAACTAAAATGGCTTTAATTAGAGTTTAGTGCCATCTTCACAGGTCTTTAGGCTGGATAGAAAGGAGGGATGGGTTAGGCCTCTGATAAGTAGTAAGAGCCAGGCGGCCTTCTTGAGCATTCTGTCCGTGCCTAGTTCCTGTAACAGCCTTGTAAAAAGGATATTTCTCTATTCTCTTTAGCCCTGAGATCATGGCTTCTGATTTTCTAAAACATCAGTGCTAGAACTGGCAAGTATCCTTGAGGTCCATTTGCCTGTGTGCTGAATGAGCAGACCTGAGCAAGAGGAAACCCCTGGCACAGCCCTGTCTGTGTTCTGTTCTGAGGAGTGAAGAGACCTGGGATTGGTGATCTGCAGTTGTAACAACCATTGCCTCCAGCAAAACATAGTCCCATTTCCAGTGGTGTGTGGTGTTCCCGGTGTTCATCTGTTTCTGACTTGAACACTGGAAAAACTCTAGCAAGAATACCATCCAGATGCCCAGAAATTTAACTTTTTGTGACCATTTTTATAAACACCAGCTATTTCCATCTCTTTCCTAGTTTGAATGTCATTAAATCGTATATTATATTAATTATAATAATATAATTATATTAAATTTAATAATTATATTAAATATAATAATATAATTATATTATATTACTGGAAAATATTGAACACTGAAATAAGGCTGGGCATTTCGAGTGCAAAGACTCATTTTGACATATGCACCAGAATGGTTGTGTCTGCATTTAGGGCTGCTGAGTAGGATATACAAAAAGAAAAATAAATTGATAGAAAAATACATTATGTGTAATGGTTGCACGGGAAAAACTGAAAAATAATGAACAAAATATCTTTATTATAGAGAAAATATTCACTCAGAATTTTCCTTTCTGCCAGTGAATAGCTCATGGTGGGAAAAAATTATCTTTCAGAACTGAAGCATGAATTGGCTTCTGTTATATATCTGCTTATCAGGTTTAGGGCCCTGTTTAAATTGTTTTGAAGTCTTAGTTACATCACCAAGAGTTACTGTTAAAATTTGCTTCAGAAGTTCACCTCAGATTCAGTTAAAACAGTTCTTTGTTATGAAAGTGGGTAGTTCTCTCCATGTCTTGCACACCTAGGGGAGCTCTTTACTAAGTTTCATCATACCACCCACTCCAAGACTGAATCTAGCTCCTGTCGGATGCTCTCAACCACAACAATGAAGGTTTGGGGGAGGGCAGAAAGAGTCTCAGTCTGAGGAAACCACCAATGGGGAACACAGCCAGAAAATGAGTCTCTAGCATGTCAGTCTTTGTTTTCTGTTTGTAGCAGAGTCAGCCACGGCTTTTCGTGGTGCATTAACAAGCTCCTGGTCAGGAATCATCTCTTAATGTAGAAATTTTGTCTGTCAGTTTGTTCTTCTGCGTGATAAAATTCCTCCAGAACCTATGGCAAGTTTCTTGCCAGTCCTCAGGAATCTCTTCCTGTAAACAAGATTCATCTTGCACTCTTATCTTCATGTTTTCCAAAAAGTAAGCACGAGTTATCACCAGTTCACATTTATAGTTGCTGTTTCTGAAACATATTTTCTTCTCTCTGTTTTAATTCTCCAATATTTTCTGAAGCAAGAATCCCTCAGAATAAAGGAGCCATTAAACTTCTGAAAAAAATTGCAAAGGTGCACTGAGTGGAAAATAAAAATATATTTGTCCTCCTCAAACTTGTTTGTGCTGACAGGCTGAGTGAAACAAACTTCCTTTTCTTGCTTTAAAAATACTTGATTATTATGAATTGTTGTCAATGTTAACTATGGACTTCAACTAACAATATTTAGAAATGCTATACAGGGACTGCCAACTGCTATGTTATTATGTAAACTTTATTTCTTGAAGTTGTATGTATTATTTGGTGCCAGTTATCTGCATGTTTGTATGTGATGGAAGGGAAGCAATGCTGCTGGGTGACTGATGTGGTTGGAATGCACCTTTTTATGTAATCAAAGAACTTATCTCCTTATCTCCTCTACTGCAGTTTTACATCCTTGTGTGTCCCTCTGTTTTGTGAAGATGAAGAAAATGATTGTGTGTTTCCTTCTGCTATTTGCACACGCTCTGCTTTCCACTGTCATGGCAAAAGATCTCTCTGGAAGACATTTCGCCCAAAGAAGAGATGTTAACACACAGTCTCTACTGGGTAAGTTACACACAAAATACCCCAAACACCACTACCAAAAGCTGTCTCAAATACGAATGATAAAAGGCATAAGAGCTGGCCAAACCTTGTCTGAATTAGTTTATAATAAAAAAGAGATTTTCATTTGCCAGCAGGTATGTGGTGAAGTTTGTTGACCAGATAGCAGCTGTTGCAAGAATGTATTTACTTTTGGGGTACCAGATTTACTTTATGTAAGTGGTATGAAATAAATATTTGCTACTGGACTGTTGGCTTGAAAAAAAAAACACCTTTATTTTCAGCATTTAGAGAAAACACACGCTGGTCCATGGAGGTTCTGTCAAATAAGTCTTTTATCATGCTGGAAAGTTTTAGCTGTCTACATGTGTGTAATGTGCATAAAGATGATAGAATGGAAATTTGTGGCTATTGAAATGAGGCTTGTCATTACTTGATGCTAATCCCTTTATCTTGTCAGATTTATTTATAATGAGTAGTTTATTTTATAATGAGCAATTTTTTATAATGAACTATTTTTTTTCTCTTTTGCCAAAAATCTTAGGACAGGGTGTATCAGTTTCAGCTTGTGGGCTGTCATATTTTAAAACCTAAAGTTCATCTCTCTATTGTTGGTCATCACCTGTGCCTCACCAAGCAGTCAACTTTTTCATTTCCTAACAGTTTGTGACTTAGAATAACTATCTTTTGCTAATTGTTTAAAGTAATTGTCAGGTTATGAAAACACAGCATAGATGGGGTTTGAACACAGCCTACCATTAGGGATTAATGATTTGGATTAGCAGTAGATCTCATCAGATACCTCTCTGATGCCACTGGGAGATGGACTCCATAAAGGTTGCCTAACCCAAGTGAACATGAGGAATGTGAAATGTCCTGCAGAAGATACATTGGGATGAAAGAGGAAGAAAGAAAGGATATGGCAGAATGGGTGACAGAGAGAAGAGCACCAAGTTTTATCAGTGAAACTCTTCTCTAAATAACATGTAATCCTTTAAATGATGTAAAACTCCATAAAGTACCATTCACAATCTGTTAACTTAAAAGCGTCGGTTTTCAATTCCAATAGGACAGATTTGAAACAGGAACAGCAGATTTCTATTTCTTATTCATCTTCCTCAAAACTAATAAATGCGGTCCTGAAACACTTGGGGTTCTGCCACTGAAGGCTGAAAACCACAGCTCTGGAGATCTAATTAAAAAAAAAAAAGATGGATATAGAACAACAAAGAGAAATACCCACATTCACACCCTACTTAAAAAGAATCTCAAACTTCCTAAAGTCCTGAATTCTAAAATTGATTATATACGAGCTCTTCTGGAATATTTTAGGGTTCCTAGCAAATACCCTAAATGAATTTATTACTTTAAGGAATAAACTGCCCATCTTTCTAGGAAATGAGTGCAGAGGCAAAGTGTTATGTGGAGAAAGTAAAAGTGTCACATTTCTCAGTTGCCATTTTTCCTGTTATTTTTAAAAATTCCTTTTATAGCCTGTCTTTCAAATTTAAATAGTGGAAAATACATGAAAGGCTTTAGCACTCAGTATAAATCAATATGTGTAGATTAAATTATTTATTTCTTCTTTCAAAAGCCAGGAGATTTCTGGTTCCTGCATTTGGAAACCACTGGATCCCTACTCAGTTTGGCATGTGCAGGATGCAAGCAGCTGGTTAAAGGAACCTTTTCAGGACATTAAATGATGCAAAAAACTTGGAACATTCTCTGATCCAGCCCATAGAAGTACGTGGCAGTTTGCAGTCAGACTCTTGGGCCTTGCATTTTGTTTCATGAAATTAGATCACCTGCAGCAATGCATAGAAATGCAATGTATAGAAACAGTGGCATGGTAAAAACATGCATCTCTGTAAAGAACAGAATGTGTAAAGTGCCACTGTGCTGGAAAATTGAGTGTGCCTCAAATGGCATGAGAAAGAGCAGGGCCAAAACATGATCTCAGTGACATCAAGTAATAGACTTAGTAAAATCACTCCAGAATTCCAGCAACTTAACAAGGATTAGAAGTTGTCACATTCTATATAGTATGTATATTATAAGTAGTGGTGGTGATGACAATTGCTGCTGTTGTGTAAAGACTTGCTTGGCAGGCAAAATGGAGCAAAATAGCTGCAAAGAACCAACAGGTACCTGGAAAAGTAATAAAAATTAAGGTTGGATGGAAGTATCTTTTTCAGGACTAAAATGAAAGTTGATGCTATGTAAGTATAAAATAATCTTATTCCTTTTTTCTTCTTTTCACCATTTTAAAAACAGAACTGTACTGCTATAATAACTATTTACTGGTAAAATACCAGTAGTGTCCAAGTACAGAAGTAAAAGTCATTGTTCTAGGAGACTGACAAATTAAATTAAATAAAATGGAATGCATGAAAAATTCTGAGGGATTGTCTATATAGAGAGAAAAGGCACTTTGAGATCCAGGTTTAGGAGGATTTAATCTTTCATCAGCCATGCACTAATACTTCATAGATTTCTTAAGTCTTGTCAGGTCTAATTGCCTGTACATTTTAACAGTCTTCTGAAGGAATAAGCTGTGTCTAAAAAGACACATATTTTTTCCTATTCCTCAATTTTTCAACTAAATCTCAAAGCATGTTGGTTTAATTTGGCAGGTGCTTGCATTGCTTATTGCTGTTTAAAATGATTATTACTATGGCTAATAATTTGTGTGAAAGAGCTAAAATATTTTGTTCAAGTATCTATCAAAAATAGAGTTTTTGGAACTCTCACTATGTGGCCCTTCAAAACCAAACTGCTTTGCAAGTTTTTCTTTTATTAAACACTGAGTCAGACTTCCAAGTATTTAAAACTTGTCAATTGTTCCAAATTAATTAGCTTTTAACATTTTCTTAATCTTTCTTAGAGCATATTAGATATGTAAGTAATAAAAGAATTTGTATTATGTTGCTGGAAGATGCTGTTTTCATGCAGATATATGTATATTTTAAAGAATTGTTTCTGTAGTTGTGCAAGATCTTGTGAAGCAATAGAAAGATATAGAATGGTCAGTTGCTCTTTTCTGTAGCAGGTAACAGTTGCTTTTCCCCTTGTCTGACTTATGAACTAAATTTTGCCTTCTTTTTCCCCACATCAGTACTTTCATCCAGAGTTTGGATCAGATAGAGCTTATCATGACTTGTGAAAGGAAAATAATATTTTGGTTTTATCTAAAGAAAAACAGTGATATACTTGCTACATAGTTATAAAGACAATATGATGTCTGTTAGATTAGCTGATTCCCTTCAGAAAAAATGAAATGGATTTCTGCACCTAAACAGACTGATGAAGAGCAGGGTCAGGTGTCCAGAGTGGTGATTTCCATACTGTATTTGCAAGGCCAGTGAGAGGTCCACAGCACTCTTCAGTAGGTTTCGTGTCTAGAAGCAACACATGTCCAGTCCTTGCAAAATGTAGTGCTTTTTTGGTGTTGTGGGTTTTTTTTGCTGAAGCAGATTCGGGTCTTAGGCCCTACTGCATCTTGATAATTTATTATAAAACAAAGCAAATCAAAATTCCCACATCGTAAAAAAAAAACCCTCAAGTTTTTATGTTTGCTCTTTTTCTTGATGAACTCTGTTCTTGTAAACTGGGCATGTACTTCATTTCACATGGGCATACTTCTTTGGAAAAATCAGAAGTTAATGCATGAAAGCTGTAGTGAATACAGTGAAAGCTAGAATTTAGACTACTATTCTAAACAATAACATTCTTTCTGTTCCTTAGGAATATGAAACACGCAGCTACATGATTTTGAAAATAACTGTGTAAGGAGAAAAGCTAAATTAGGGGACATTCCTTTAGATATTACATGATACCAGAAGAAATAACAAAAAATTAACTGATACTGCACAAAATTAAAACAAAGGGGAAAGGAGGCCAAGAAGGAAATGTACTTGGCTCCTGTTCAGTGGAAGCTGCTGCAAAATGCAAATGCCCGTCTGTGTTAAATTATATTTTGCAACAAAACACACAATGATTTGTCTCTTGCTTGTATATGTTTGATTCCACTAATAATATGAAGTAATAGGACCTACATGGAACACTCACTAAGTTTATGACTCACTTGCTGCAGCCAGTTAAAATTAATCCAAAGATTCTTATATCCAACCCAATTCTTGTGTGTGACTTTATGGCTTAAGGCATTATCAGGTTAAACACTGAATTATTTTAGCAGCAAATCAGAGGGGAAAGTGTGTGACAAAAGTGAACTCGACCTACGATGCTTCTGTGCAGCACAGATAAGATTCTGGTTTAATTCATTGTATATTTATACAGTAAGAGCTGTCCAGAAATCTCTAAATTCTGCTAATGTGGACTGTTGAGCCAATGTGGGATGCTTTCTGCTGTAAGAAACTAATGCACAGCCTCAAAGTATGTGTGTGTTATTTCTTCACATAAATGAAATCCTGCCAAGTTTTATGTCCTCAGACATAATCCTGTTAGAAAGTAGAATTCTTGTAACTAAAATCTGTACTGCAATTGAAGTGAGAATTATGTCACAGTAACTACATCATATATAAGATATACTATACTGGTATAGTGCTGGGGGAGATGAAAACTCTTCTATGCAGCAGATAAGGTAGGAGGTGGTTGTAAGTTATATCTTTTGAATTACCACATAATTAGTTAAAATATAAGCACAATCCTAGATAAGCTCTTGTAAGGACACAGGATAATCAAATACCTATCAGCTTTCTATTCAAAACATGAAGTTGTCACATATATAGACACATGGTATGTTTGAAAAGAGCAAGCAAAGCATTTTACAGCCTGCAAAGTCACCTGTTTCTTCCTTCTGAACTTTGTAGATACATATCAATCCTTGTGCCCCGAGGCAATATTAGCAATGGTGTGTCTTGCTTCCCAGTAGTGCTTGTTTCAATAGCTGAGAGGTCACCCATGAACTTTATGCTGACTACCCAAAACTTCAACTTTCATCTTCATCTCTGAGCTGTTGGCCTCTCCCCAACAGTAGCTGCTTTTTCCAGTTCTGGGGTTTTTTTGCACAGTTGAACATCCTCTCTCTGTGGCTTTGAGGCTTGGTAGTCTGGTTTGTGCTGAGGTTGTGCCTCCCCAGCCCCTGACAGAGGCCCTGGAGTCTGAGAAGGAGAGATCTGATCAGCAAGCATTTCCCTGCAGCAGCTGCTATCCCTTAAACAGCCCCAGCTAATGAGCCATGAGCACTAGCTGGGACTGTGACAGACCTCAGGGATTTTTGTCCTAATCCGAGTATGCTCATCTGCAGCCAATTATCATAGAGATCAGAAAGTTTGGATTTTGGTCTGTGCTAGCAGTTTTTAACCACAGAACAACATTCTGCTTGCCAGCACTTGTATTTAGTACTCATTAATTTTCATGTATCAAAATCACATTCACTTTTAAGCCACTTATATTCCATATAACTTAAAGAAATAGCCCATAATTCAATTTCCAGCATCACAAGAAATGTTATTGTATTGGTTTAATGTGCATTTCCTCTAACAAAGCCTTTTCCCCGCTTTCCTCCCTTCTTTGTTTTAGTTCCTTATTATTTTAATTTGCCCCACCTTTTTTTTCTTATTTTCTCTTTTTTTAAGGTAATTTATAATTTTTCCACAGGATGAAAGAATATCTGCTGTTACAGAAAAAACTGAGTCATGAAAAAAACATCAAATGATCTTTGTATTTCTGAATTTGTTTGTTACAACCCCCACAAATTGCTGTGAAATACCATTTCTGTTTGAAAAAGAGTTTGCCTTGACAATAATTTAGTGAGGAAAGTCACTGTGAGTAAAAAAACTGTTGTTTTGAGTATATTCTCATGGAGCTCAAAGCCTCCTCTGTGTATTATATCTTGAAGAAAAATCAGGCTAAAAGAAGGAACACTGATATTCAGAAGTGTGCTGGTTTTGGCTTCATTTTGAGCACTTTGCCTTCTTAATTAAAGAAGTACATATGTGCAAATTTTATTTGAAAACCATAGAAACAATGTTTGCATGACTTAAGGACATCTCATTTTATAGGCATGAGCAGGTAATCAGACACGATTGTGGATAAAGACAACGTACCTTAAACTGCTATAGAACCTTGAAAACACGACCTTATCTAAGTACTGTTGCAGTGGAAGAATTGCTGGTTCACCACTGGACATGATGTCCTGTTGCAGCAGACCTCTCGTTAGGTGTAGAAAAATAAGCCGGGACACAGGCTCTCATTCAACAACATAAAAAGGGTCCTGGCTTATTCTTCCTTTACAGCTCTGCCATCCTGACTCTGGCTACAGCAAGCTCCTACTGTAGGGTCCAGCTGCAGACTCTGACTGCTGGCTATCTCCTGCTGGACTATGACTGCAAGTATTGGTTTGCAGACTCTGAACACAGCTTTCACCTAGCTTGACTATGACTGCAGGCTCCAACTCCATCAGACCCAGACTACAGATCTTTTAAAACAGCAATTCTCTTCCTTTTCTGTTCTTCTTTGTATCTCTCTAGATTGTTCCTCCTTCCTCAGGGCTCTTCTACCGCCTCAAAGTCCTCCTCATCCAAGCCCTCAGCCTCCAAGATAACCCTAACCAGCCAACCCACCCCTTTTATCACACTTACCTTTATTAGTCACAGCCACAATCCATTAAGAGCAAGGCTGTTCCTCTTCTTTGGTAATTGGTAAAACTGACTTTTCAGGGGCAAGGTTGCCTGTAGTCTTTTCTTCTGCACCTAAAATGTCTCATATGTTTTGGGAGACGGGGAATGGTATATGTTACTATTCTCTCATGCTGTTTCTGAATTTGTTCTGGAAAATAATCTAATACTTAGGCTGTTACCAATAGATAGAAATATGTAGTTTCAGGTCAGCTGATCAATGAGTAATGTTGAGGTTGCTAACAGCTTTCCCTGTAAACAAAGACATGGGCAACTTTAAAAAAATGGATAGGAGTTTTTAAAATGTTAAGCTAATGTCCTGAAAGCAGGACACCACAAGCGCAGTAATGTCACATATTTTTCTCTAGATTTTCTATGCTGCTACTAGCAGTGGTTTACTTTCTGTATGCATTCTCCCTCTAATAATTTCTGTGTCCTTCCAAAAGCACCCTAAGTAGCTCAGACAAGATAAGAGTCTTAGATCTTCAAGGAGAAAGATCACCTTCTCCCATACAGTTACCTTTTTTATGTTGGTTGTGATTTGATGTTTTACAGGTGAGTGCAGGAAAAGGCAGTCACAGTCAGTAAATGCTTCCAGGCTGCCTGTGGGAACTGGATGCAAAGTAGCATTACTGTGTGTAGCACGAGTTTCTCCATCGTGGCTCAGAAAATGAATTCCTCATCTCTCATGGGTGCAAGCTATCCTTCGCTGAGAGCACGTAACATTTGTTTCTGTCAGGAAGTGGTGGGTAGATTTTCTTGTTGCTATGTGCATGGGGATATCAGGATACTTTATCCCTCTGTCCAGGTGTTCCACTGGCTGCAAGGAAAACAACCTGCTCCCTGTGAAAGCAGGTTTGACTCCTGTCAGGAAACTCAACAGCTTCTGTCTCAGAACAGCTGAAATATGCAGAAAGAACTAAGAAACTTGAGACTATCCCTGCACCATACTTCGGCTTCATAGCAGAGAAGCACCAGTATTGGTAAAGAAATGAAGAAATACAGGGAGTCAGTTCTGGCACTCCGGATTTAGAGAGACTTAGTGTTAATAAGGACCTTGTTATTTTGAAAAGCATGACAGAGAAGGAATAGAAATAGTGAGGTGAAATGAGAACAAAGTAATATACCTCGATGCAGTGACCAATAATGAAGCATTTGTATGTAGAAGGAAATGAAAATATCTGGACAAGGGCCTCCTGTTGTACAGTTCTCCCAGAAATTTTGGGAGTTCAGAAAAGATTTTGTCAGAGGCAATAAAGAAATGTCTGGAGGCTGTGTTCCTTTTAGAGATTGTTCCCAGATGAAGAAATTTGTAAGGAAAAATGGGTGAGCTGCCAAACTCATAATGAATGTTTGGGTTAGGGCCATAGGCCTGTGTGTTGGGGAAGGATTCAGAGCAAGGATGGGGCCAGAGAGTACAGGGGCAGGTCCTGGATCCACGGCCTGTCCCCGAGCTAGGAAGAGGTGGTGTCACCTGCAGAACAAAATACAGCCTGTATGTGCGCTAGGAAAGGGGTATGGAGCAGTTGCTAATGTTTACTTCAGGAACTGGGAATGATTATATCTGAAGTGTACCACATCCATCTTTGAATTAAAATCAAAAGCACTCCAAAGGAGTGGAAGCTAACTTGCTCAAAATGTCTCACTAGAGACTTACTCCAAACACCAAGAAGTGCTTGGAATAATTGCTCTTCTTCAGTTATTCTTTGAAGCAATCACAATCATGAAATGTGTTCCCAAAGCATTTTGCACTTGATATGTTTATGAATGAATTTGAAATTTGGCTATTCTTTACTTGTATAATTTTATGGCAAGAAGATTAAACCTCCTTGATGACCTAGGAAATCTTTTGGAATTATCTAGGAACATATCAAACACAATCTTTCTGGCTGGATATTTAGCTAGAGTGTAAAACATTTTAGTAAAAAATGTTTTACACCAGCAAGTTCATACATGTTTTAACAAATTTCACAGGAGTTATGGAGAGACTTACAAGGAAAGAAATTGTAAAAAGAAGACAGGTAAGTAATATTGAGGGTTCGAGGAAAATGAATAATAAAATGGTAAAGAAAGAAGAGACATTTAGGAAGAAGTTGTAAAATATGCTAACAGGGAGAATAGTTTTCTCCCCCTTTTATTTAATTTTGAGTGAAGACTTGTTCTGTTACTCAAAGATAAAATCTAAAAATAAGCCTGGTGTTACTGCTGACAGTGTTCCAGGACATGTAATTTTTGTATATGCATTACTATGGAGTGAGCTAAGAAACACAAAATATTAAAATTACCATTAAAGCCTGCTCAGGCAATAATTATTCTATGATCTCATTTTTTCTTAACTGATTTAATCCTTCCTTTTTGCTTGAATTGTCATACTCTATAACAACATCTTCATGGAGCTAATATTTACTTGTTATAAATTACATTTTCAATGTCTAAACTTTGCTGTAGTGTTTACCAAATTGAGTTACCCTCCTTTTGCTCTGCATACAACAATAGCCTTCTTTAACATTTATCCATTCTCCTCTATTAGGATAAAGACCTACATAACCAAATAAGTAATATCTAGATTAAGAAAAAGAAAGAAGTTTTAAGGAGTCATAAAGACATAGGACAAAACTAGAAAATAAATAACTTATTTTTAAACAAGCAGTTTTTCCAGGACAGCCAACTTGCAAAAACATTTGAAACAACACCATCTAAAACTTGTGTCCTTTGAATGTGTTCAGTTTGAATATCCCCAGGTGGAAATGTCTGAGGAAACAAAACAGTGCTGGGCACATTCTTGGGCATTGGAACTCCACCATTATTGTTGCTGTTAAATGGCTGGAGCTGTCCCTGGCCCACAGTGACCAGCAATCCCCATGTGTGGTTCAGAAGGTACAGAGAATAATTCCTACAGGGGTTATTCCCAGGAGGCCTCTTGCATACAGCCACTGTTTGGGCAGGAGGATGAGTTTAACACTGTGGCTGGAGCCAGCTGGGCTCCGAGCTTAGCTGGAACCTCAGGCTGCTCTCTAGCACTGAGACCAGTGGTACAACGTGGTCTGCGTCTGTGCTGGGGGATGCCCTGAGTCACAGACCAGTTCCATCCACAAAGGATGGATCCCTGGCTCATGCTGCTTCCCATATCCTGCCTGAGTCTGTGAACTGTCCTCAGGCAACAGTATCAGGAGCTGTTCTAATGATTTAACAGTCTAGAAGAGTCAATTTGAATGCCCAAGAAAGCTCCCTAGTGCTACTTTAGTTGTATTAAGGGAATGAAACCTTAGTGAAATACGAGAGGATAGAAACACACTATCAGACACACACCCTGGGTGGGTGAGCAAAATCAAAGCACTTTGAGCTTTGTCAAAGCCAAAACAGGCTGAGCATAATTTGCTTTGAGAAAGGAAACCTGCAGTCATCAGATAAAATGATTTAACTAAATTTTCAGCTTTAGAGGAAATTAAGATGCTCAGTATTATTTTAAGCATTGTTTTATATATCTCTCAGTAATTGGATCCCAGCTGGATTCATCCCAGTAGAACTGAAATTTCCTTGCATTGTTGTATTTCCAAAGGTGGCATCACTGTAACTGTCATTTACAAAGTGGATATTGAATAGAGAGAACATATTTACTACTGGTTTGATCTTTCCTTCTTTCTTTGTCTTCCCTCTCCTGGCTTCCCCTTTGGATAATACAACCCACACTGAGAGGTCTTTTAACTTTTTTGTTGGCAATACAAGACCTCTGCTGACTTAGAAGTAGGTTTATGGATGAGTAGCTCTTTTCAAGGAGTATGTCAATTTTCATAAGAGTGAAAGGGAATTACTTTTGGTTATGAAGATGTTTGCCAAAGTTGTGAGAAAATTCACTGTTCAAAATGAGAGCTGGTCAGAGGAAGAGATTATAGTTTACAGGACAAATGGAGAAGCATGTAAGTGCTAAAAATCTACCACTGAAAATTTATCTGAGAGGATGAGTAGATCTGTAAGTCATTTCTACTGATTGCCACCTTCTCAAAATATCACCAAGGTGGATTTTTTATCTATAGAAGAGTTACATTTTATTTTTCACTGAGCCCAAGTTAAATCAACTTTAGTAATTACAGGGTTTTTAAAAAATTCATACCAAATCAGAAGACAAAAATTTAAAATACATCTTAATTTGGAAATGTTTGATATTTCTATAGATAGTACTTTGCTCGTCAAAGTAGTTTTGATATATACTGTATTTCATTCAGCTTAATAGATTTTTCTAAAGTAATTCAGCACAATGTGATGTGTTTCTGGTAGTACTATCCACCAAGGCTCTCCAGGCTTTTTCCCACCAAGATTCGTTCCAGACTTCAGAATAGATGAATGAATCCCTTCAGACTGAGATCCAAATCTTTATATTCCAATTAAGAAAGATTCAACACCATGGCTGTAGTTTTGACTTGTTTTCACAGAATCTCAGAATGGACAAGGTTGGAAAGGAGCTCAGTGGGTCACCTGGTCCAACCTCCCTGCTCAAGCAGGGCCATCCCAGAGCACATGGACAGGATTGTGTCCAGATGGTTCTCGAATATCTCCTGTGAGGGAGAACCCACAGCATCTCTGGGCAGCCTGCTCAAGTGCAGCCACACAAATAGAAAAGTTTTTCCTCATGTTCAGGTGGAACTTCCTGTGCATCACTTTCTTCCCATTGCCCCTTGTCCTATTGCCTGGCACCACTGAGCAGAGCCTGGTCCATCCTCTGGACTCCCTCCCTTCAGGGACTGATGGACATTGGTGAGGTCTCCTCTCGAGGCTGAACAGGTCCAGCTCCCTCAGCCTTTCCTCATAAGAGAGACAATCCAGTCCCCTCATCATCTTTGTAGCTCTTCTCTGGAGCCACTCCAGTCTCTCTTGTTCTGTGGAACCCAGAACTGGACACAGAACTCCAGATGTGGCCTCACTAGGGCTAGGTAGAGGGGCAGGATCACCTCCCTGGACCTGCTGCCAATGCTCTTCCAAATGTACTACAGGACACCTTTGGCCTTATTGGCCACAAGAACACAATGCCAGCTCATGGACATTTCATTGTCCTCCAAGACTCCCAGGTCCTTCAACAGAGCTGTTTTCCAGCAGGTGAAAAGTTAATACTTTTGTACTGAGACCAGTACTGAACCTTGGTAGATTCCACTAGTGATGGGCCTCCAAGTGTGCCACTAATTAGGACTCTGGGATCTGCTGTCCAGCCAGTTCTCAGACCACCTTTCTGTCCACTCACACAGCCCACACTTCCTGAGTTTGCCGGTGAGGATGTTGTGAGAGACAGCATTGAGAGCCTCGCTGAACTCAAGGCAGACAATATCCTTTGCTCTCCCCTCATCCATCTGGATTTCATCATAGAAGACAATCAAAAATCAATGATCACCTTTAGTGAATCAATGCTGAAATGTTTAAGGGGAATAAAATAGCAGCCATTTTACCCTTCTCCCTTATCTGTGCTTCCCCTCATAGGCACACACATATTCTTAGCCTTTTTTTCTGTAATTATCCTTCTTTCCTCTTAGTCCTCTTAGTCTGCTCCCAAATCATAACTTAGCATTATCTTTGTATTGCTGAAATCATTCATGTTATATTAGTAAAGAGAGTTTGTGGTTTTTTATATATATGAGGATAATTATAATGAAGATAATAAGGTGGAAAATAGTTACGTCAGGGTAGCTGTATCCCATTAGAACTGGAATTTCGTTTCTGCTCAGTTTGGCTTATATTCAACCTGTTCTGATTTTGAAAGAATAAGCAACCCGAGCATATTCCTACGCTTATGAATAAAGCCATACTGTAGACTGGACATGAATAAATCCAGGCAGTCATTTTTATTGTCATTAAAGAGCATTTTTATTCTATGCCAAAAAATGTTCTTGGTAATCTATGAAAGAGGCTTCTGAGTTAACGAGTGAAAACTGGCATCTTTCTCACTCCCTGCCTTGGCAGAAGTGCATGATGAGTGTTCGTCAGCAGTCACAAGCGAACTTGTATAAAGGACAGACTTGCAGACGGACTTTTTCCAATTGAGTCCTTGATTGGCCCACTTGTACTAGTGCAGAATGACATGACCTTTGATTCTACAGTCAAACACTACTTTTCCACCAAACATCTGCCTCATTCACTGAACAAAATGGATGACAGTGCACTGGGAATTGAATTGGGTTTGGCAATAAGGGAAACTACTGATTAGGGGTGTCTCATCTTAGTGAAATGAGGATGCCACTGCAATCGGATGGGCATTCTTGCCATCTTTAATCTTTCAAGCCAGGCATACAGGTTTATTCATAGCCACATAAATTTAAGAAGATGAACAGGCACAATGATTGAAGCCACAGGTCTATCTAACCAAATGTTCTGTCTCTGGCAGAGGTCAAAAATAGATGCATGTGAAATAGTTTAAAAACAAGAAAATGCCACCTGCAGTTATTCCCTGAACTGCAATGCTTTTGTGATTCAGGGATTTCCTGATTTGGAGGAGTCTTTAGTATACACATTAAATCTCTGTTGATTTATTTTCATCAGCATCCCATCAAAGTCCTTTTAATCTTTTTCCATATGCTGTCTTCTCCTGTGGCAAGTCTGATAGCTCACCTCACAGACTTTCTCAAGCCTGCCATGTGCTGGCTTCCTGTGAGTGGGCAGTCCCTATCCATTCTCATCATGCAACTCATGCATGTGTCTTGTATTTCTCATATTCTTTCAGAAAAGGATGCTGAGCAGAAGCCAGAGGACATACCCAGGGTCCCAGAAAGCTCATAGGATGCCTAGAAGGCAGCCAGCCAGCGTTCACTTCTGCTGCTCTCTGTAATAGCTTGGCCTGCCCATCTGTGCCATTGTCAGATACAGACATACTCTGTCCATAATATTTCTGCTTCAGTGACTCCTGGAAAAAAAGACTTCTGATGGTTGACATAGATTTCAGGGAGTGTTCAGTATGAGGTTTTTTTTGGCAAGTGGAGTGCCACTGTAGACAACAGGATTTTCTCTCTGATGCAACCATAGAATTTCTCTGTGATGCTGAGCTAGTCCAATACATGAAACTTTCCCCAGATGGGTATTAATTACATGTTTGAAATAATGACATTTGATTTGTAGAACTGCTGAGCATTCACAGCTGCAGTTGACATCATTGAGAACAGTACTTTGTACATGCAAAGTGCTGCTTACTGCCAACTTCCTTGAAAAATCAGTCCCTTCACATCTCTTACCAGTCAGTGCAATTAACAGATGCTTTTGACCTGTATTTCTTTGTGTTCTGTTTTCCTTGTTTCTAATGAAACACTCCTCTGACTTGTCATGGTATTAGATTTTTAAATTCTCAGGCCCTGCCACACAAACCGTCGCAGTGCAGCCCACTGAAGTAGGTAACTGTCATTCAGAGAGGATTTCCACCCTGCATGGGGAATGAGGTCAAAATCTCAACAATGACACAACAGGGTAACTAAAAAGTACCTGAAGAGTGACATTTGACAAGGGCATGTAGTGGTAGGACAAGAAATAATGAACTAATACTAAACTAAAAGAGGCCAGGTTTAGATACATAAAGGGAAGCAGTCCTTAACTCTGGTTGCCCAGAGAAGTTGTAGATGTCCCATCCCTGGCAGTGTTTAAGGCCAGGTTGGATAAGGCTTTGAGCAACCTGGTATAGTGGAAGGTGTCCCTGCTCATGGCAGGGGGGTTGACCCACATGATTTTTAATGTCCTTTCCAACCCAAAATACTCTCTGATTGTGTGATTCTATCTCACCATTCCACTGCCATTAACAATTCTGGGCACTTACCTCAAACACACACACAAAAAATTGCATATAATTATCAACTATCAGACAGTTTTTGTTATTTACTGGAGAACAAATATATATTGTCCAAAGAGTCGTAATTGTGGTATCTCCTATTTTTCCTGAATTTTCACAGCACTTGTCAGAGTGTTTGTTTAGACAGTAAACCTGAACTTATTTGCCTTTTGAAATTGTATTTTTGTTTGCATTTTCCTTTTAGAAAACACTTGCAACAACAAACGTCTGGACCTTGTTTTCATCATTGACAGCTCTCGCAGTGTGCGCCATTACGACTTTGAAAAAGTGAAGGAGTTCATAGTGACCATCCTGCAGTTTCTGGACATCAGCCCCGATGCCACGCGCGTGGGTCTGATTCAGTACGGCAGCACCGTCAAACAGGAGTTTTCCCTGAAGACCTTCAGGCGGAAGCAGGATATCGAAAGAGCAGTGAAGAGGATGATGCACCTGGCCACCGGCACCATGACTGGGCTGGCCCTGCAGTATGCAGTGAACATCGCATTTTCAGAGACAGAGGGGGCTCGGCCTCTGAGGCAGAATGTGCCCCGAATTATCATGATAGTGACAGATGGGAGACCTCAGGATCCTGTGGCAGAGATTGCTGCTAAAGCACGTAACTCAGGAATCCTAATTTTTGCTATTGGAGTGGGAAGAGTGGATATGAACACTCTGAAGTCCATTGGGAGTGAACCACATGAAGAACATGTGTTTCTGGTTGCTAATTTCAGTCAGATTGAAACACTGACCTCTGCCTTCCAGACTAAACTTTGTGGTAAGATTTTTATCTATAGATTTGAATACATAGATGAAAGTGAAACAGAAAAAATATGCATTATAATTTAGGGTTTTTTTTTTTTTGTACATGAAACCTTATCTATTAGAACATATGTATTGAAGGGAGATTAGCCAAATAACATCCAGAACAGTAGTCACACATGTGGGGAAAACTCATGCTACTCTTAAGTGCCATTAAATTTGATTTAATCACTTGTGGTCATAAGCAGGTAGGTAAACACACTTATGATTTTCCTATTTATTGCATAATAGCAATAAATTTATGATCTTTGCTATTTGAATATTAGATAAGTTTTTTCATCTCTTCATTTTAATTGTGATCTCCCTTAGTAGTGAATCTTTAAACTGCTCAACAGTCATTCAGTTATTTAAATTGTCTTGAGAGTCCATGGATTCCTCTTCCAAAGCTTACATACTAATTCTATGCAAAGAATCATTTCTTATATGCCTTGTGACTGGAAGTTTTTATATTCCATCTATTTTAAATAGAGAAAGTTAGGAAAAGCCGTTATGGTGGTACTATTAATTCATACAATAAAGTAAATATTCTAATAGATATTAACTTACAACAGAGATAGCCCTTCCATCTGTAATTCCCTGATAAGGAATTACCTTTTGCAAATATCATGGTATTTGTAATTAATTTTATTTTAAAAGTCTACTTAGTAGACTTTTTTATTTATTCCTGAGATAAACATGAAAGTATTTCATACAAATTTGGCATTAGGCTGATGTATTTTCATTAGAGTCCAGAAAAAGAATTCATGGTGAGATTAAATAGTCACTCATGTCTAGGGATGTTTTGCCAGAAAAGAACTGCAGCTTATTGTAAGGATAGTCTGGAGAATTTTCCTTACTTGATCTTTTCCAAAATTGTTTCAAAGAGCAGCTGAACTGCCTCAGCACAAAACACCAACACAGACATTCATCAGATAATAGATTTTTCCCCATTTTTTCTTTGCTGTATTATTAGCTGGCATAGTGGGATATATTTAAAAACCAAGAAAGATAAAACTAATGGATTCAGAGTTTAAATGGAATGCACAGTAATTGCTGATTTTTTAGACTGTGTTTTAGAAAAAAATCAAGTACAAATACCATTTACTTGGTTGGGGTTTTTTTCTGACTGGGCAGTGTTCAAAAAAATTTATTAGAGTTTTTTAGCTCACTTTTAATCAAGCACGTGTGTTCCTCAGTAAAGCCACGCCCTCACTGCTGATGGAGGACTGTGGAGGTGACAAGGATAGTGATTGCCTCCTGCTTCCAGGGAATGCCTCCACAGGATTTGCTGTGCTGAGAATTCGTCATGAGATCCTAAGACATGCTTAAAAACTCAGACCCAGATGTAACAGAGAGTTTAAGCTGTTAGATTCATATGGATTTTAACATAAGGTACTAAATTGCGGATAGGATCCACAACATTTTATTTTATCTCGATTGTGAGACAGCATTCAGCTTGCTGAATTTCAAGAGAGTAATCATAGCCTCTGCTTCCTAGAGCACCTACATTCCTGCAGGAAATGTGGTTAGTTGAAGTCCTCCCAGGTGTGCAGCCAAAGACAGTAGCTGAGTACTTTATCACTGTAGCTGAGTGGAACATTTGGACACCTTGTTTCTTTGCTAAAGCAATTGAAGGCACCCCTCTGGTCAAGTCTTCTGGAATGCTGTCTGCTGGGCTTTGTGCTGTGGGGAAAGACCTCAGCCCCTGAGCTGTCCTTGTGTCTGGATGACCCTTGTGTCTGTGGGAATGTGTCTTCATGGTTCCTGTGATGACAAGAAAAAACCATGGCCAAATGGTGAAGCTCTGTGGGGAAAACAAAAATTAAGCCAAATTAACCACTGCTTACTCCTGGATGGGGGAGACTACCAAGTACCCAGGACCTATATTCTCAGGAGAATCCCTGTAAACTGGATATGCTCCATTCTGTTAAGTCAGAGGTTCCCTACAGTTGCTGCCCCTTGGGGATGTCAGAAACACCAGTTGAAGCCTTTTTATTCCTCGTCAGCAAGGTAAAACAGAAGCAAAGAGTATCCTGAGGGATCAGAGGCATGAAGAACAAGGCAAGAGTTGAAAACTGAGAAAAATGTTGATGGAAATGGGAACAGAATCCAGGAAAGGATATGGAAATTAGGTGAAGTGTGAGAGAGACAGAATTTGAGATGGAGCAGTCAGGGGCAAATAAAGTCTTTATTATTTTCCTGTAAAGTAGATAATGGTGTGATCTCCACTTTACATTGGAGGAATCGAGGCACAGAAACAGCATTAACTTTGTCGAAACCAGGCACTAACTTGAAATATTTGACTCAGTGCAATCCCTGGTGTGATTTTCAGGCATTTAACATTTTTGGACTAATACCACGTTACTCACAGCTCTACAGCCATCACTTGCATTCTTGCAAATCCAGATTCAGGTGTCTCTATCTGAACAGTTACAGTGTGAAGGCTCATGTTTCCTTGAAGATACTGATATTATTGTCTTGCCCAAAATCAAGTAAAGACCCCGTGATATAGAGATAAAATCTAATTCACAAGGCTCACGTTCAGATGCCTTAACTAGGAGATAACCCTTTCTATTACTTCAGTCTCTTCTTGTGATCACCAAACACCTCCTACTACAGATGAGGTTGCAGAAATGATTCAGAAAGCAGACTCCACCACAGAAATCAGACTAAAGACCAGTGTATCACTGCTTTGAAATGGGTGCAACAGAACAGAAACAGAATATGTACATTATAGTTGTGTGGTAGATGGGAAGGTTGGTAACAGACAGTAACAATGTACTCTGAGAAGAAACTTGATTTATTTGGACTTCTGTCACTGAATGATTTCATTTTCTGAATGACAGAAGGATGATAAGACAAGAAGTCCAAGTAGGTCTGTGTCCACATAAATAAAAGTACTTGAAAAGTTTTATTACGGGAGAAATTTGTGAGGTCCAAGAAGCTGATTAAGAGATTAGGGAATTGTGGTTTGTGTTGGCAATAATACCTAACTCTTGTAACCAGTCCAAAAAGCTGATACATAGTATATATCTTAAAATCTCATGTGGGTTTTTTCCACAATTACCACACCTACCACATTAAGTTTTTTAGCAGGCTTCTGTTGTGACTTCTAGAAGATTAATGTTAATATCTATTCCATAAATTTTGAGCTTTGTCAATCTAGCAATTGAGGGATGCATGAATCCCTAATTGCTGTTGAGCGAAACAGTTAATTTGCCACACAATGTTCTCTGAGAAGTAATTCACCTATATATTACAGAGATTGCATACAAGCAATGCTGCCCTGGAAAGAAAACATCAAGATATCTTAATCCCCAAATACTTCTCTGGAGAAAAATACTTCAATTATGAATTTGACTGAATGGGCCTCCAACCTTTTTCTCTTTTATTGTCTGTCTGCTGCATTTTAATACTTGCTATTAGAGACATAAAATACAAACAGAACCAAAATAGAATCAGAAAGACTTACAATCTGGAGGGTAGTTCAGCTCAGCTCCTGCTTTAATGAATCTTGGATATACATACATATCATTGGTGTCATCATGTATTATTTGCAGGTTCCTCGACATTAATAACTAAGCAAGCGAAGTAGTCTCTTCATTAAGTTTTTTTTTGTCGTTCTTGTTTATTATTGGGTGCTGTGTGGTGATTTTCTTCATGCAAGAAATTGAATGTCCTCTAAATCAGCTTACACTTAAATTTCATTTATTTTCTAAAGTTGATTATAATAGGTTTGTTTCATTGTCTTTGTAGAGCCATCAAATAATTAGTTTTTTTCAGATACTCCCTTGTGTATTTTTATTTTCTTAAACTCTAATTTTTGTTACTAGCAACACTTTAATTTGAAATTTCTCAGTTACTTCACTAAAATGTTCTACACCAGATTTTTTCAGTTATGACCACAAGTAATTAAGACCAGCAGCTAATAATGGTTTCCTTTTTTCTTTCAGTGCCTCATATGTGCAGTATAGTTGAGCATCACTGTGATCATTTCTGCATAAATACCCCTGGCTCCTACCTGTGTAGATGTAAACAAGGATATATTCTGAATGCTGACCAGAAGACTTGCAGCAGTATGTTTTCTTTCTTTTCTATTTCATACTCCCAAAAAGTGCTTAACATCACTTACCCTTTCTGTTGGGCTCATAAAGAACTGAGGTCAGTGCATAATTAATGATAATCATCAGAATGTGTCTAGAAAGGTGAAGTTGTTCTTTTTCTTGCTTTGTGTAAGTGAAGTTCTTATAAATCTTTCTGAAATACATCAAGCTAAATTTTATACACAGCTCTGCACAGGTACACTGTAACTATATGAAATGTTACTGGGATATTAAGTTCAACGATGAAACAACAAATAAATAACTTTATCATCTGAAATGAAGTGAATTTAGATACTTTACTAACTTGTCCAGCTTGCAACAGTACGGAATGGTACAGAAAGGTGCAGTAAACGCCATACTAGAAAACTGTGAAATAACCTGACATTCTGAAAAGCTCTTTCTCTCTGCTGGTGGAAATATAAGGGTTTTCAACCTTTCAAAGAATGGTTTCAGATGTCTTGCTTATGCTCTCATTCCTCTCTTTAAAAGTGTTGACTTTTTTCAGTTTTGTGTAATTGGTTGTATAGTTTATAATAGCATACTTTATTTCACTTTAATTTTGATCTTTATGATCAGTATTTCATGAGTCCATTTTAACTTGTTTCCTAGTAATTAACAGCAATGTACATTAGAGGGATATGCCAAATTTATTTCTGTATCCACCTTATTTTAAAGAAATTATGTAATGGTATCTTTAATTACTTGTGGAAAATATACTTGCAAAACTTCAAGTTTTTATTACACAGCAGTGAACAGATTCAAACGAAAGTGCATGTATTCAAATCAAAGCTGCTAAACTGATTTTAGCTAAAAGAAAAATTTTGGAAAACGTCTTTTCAAGAAACTGTGGGAGACAGTCATCACAAGAGCATAGGATGTACCTCTTACAATCGATAATTTAGAGCTAAGGTGAAGACTGCAGGCTCAAATCCTATCGTTGTGTTTGGTGTTCTGTATCTGAGGAGAGTGCCATAAAACTACCAGGTATCTTGAGATTAGTGGATTCTTAATGTCTCTTTCTTAGAACTGTGTTTAATATCAAATATTAAGCACAAATGGAAAAGTGAAGATGTATGAAATAAAAAAAAATTAATTACAAGCATGAAAAATTCCTCTTTTTACTCTGTTACATTTCCATATTTTTTCTCAGCCAGTAGTTCAGCATTTGGGTACTGCACTGCTTCAAATACAGGTTAATTTCCAAGAGTTTTGGAATTGTGTGTAATTTTCCTGCTGCTGACCCTTGCACAGTAGCCCTCAATATGCTCCTACTGTTCCATTTTTCAAAGCCCTTTGCTGTATTGCTTTACCTTCTTTTTAAACTGTGATTTCTGTTAGTTTTCCCCACTTACCTCTCACATAATTTCTTTGATTCTGTACCTGCTTTGATCATCAATCAGATGATATCAGATTGCAGTTTGATCGATATGAGAGGAGAATTAGTCTTTCAATGTATTTGTAGCCTTTGATTTTTTTTTACATCATCAAATTATAAAATTCTTTTAGCAATTAGCACTGGAAATCTGAGAGTCATCAAACTGGCATTAAATGTGCTAGGATGATGCAGATCATTGGTGAAGGAGAGACATGATGCACTATCAGTTTAGAGAAGTTCAAACTATTACATCTGAAACCCCCACAGAGAGGTAGCAGGTTTCATGATGATGGGGAGCCAAACCTGGCCAAAGGGGACAGCTTAGTTCTGGAGGTAGGAGAACCACAGTGAAAGAAAAATGCACAGTCTGTGAGTATTTTAGTTACTTTTACAAGCTGTTAATTGCCCACAAGTGCACAGAGACAATGGATTCCTCACTGGACATCTAAGTAAAATAAGTCTTCATTATGTTTATGTTAGATACAATATATGATCAACATAAACCAGATGTATTTATCTAAGGTTTGGATGTATTTGGCAACTCTTCCATGAACAAATAATTTCCTTATATACATAATTTAACACTTTCTGAATTAAACAGTGCAGAAAAGATTAATGGTATGTACCTAATAGTATACTCTCGTTTCATTCTTTTGTACCTAAACTTAGACTCTGTTTTATTCTTCTTTTTTTTCTAAAGTTGAGTGTATATGCTATCAGTACTCAGTTCTTTAAAGCCCTTAACCAAATGGCTTCAATCAGCAATGAACTGACAACCTTGCTTCAGGCTGGGAAATGGTTTGTTGTTCAACTTAAAATATTCTTACATTTGATTAATTATAATGGTTTTGCATCCATGAAAGGATGCTCCTCTTGTGTACTGTGGTCTAACTTTTCTAGAGAAGAGTATTTGTGTCAGATAATGAGTGTTCTTTACTTATTACACTGTATTTGTTTGTTTAACTAATCTGTCCCATTCTTCTCTAGGGATGCTCAAATCTTACATTAATAAACAAAATAACACAAAAGAGGAATGTAGCTGAAACAAGCTGGAAAATTATCTATTTGTGGGTGTTTACACTGGAACAAAAGAGTTAAGCGACTGTTTATGCTGTTCATCATGCAGCTTGATATGAAGCAGACAGCTATAAAAGAAAATTTGTTTTTGCTTGGCTGATTTCCTCAAACATGTTCCAAAAGCCTATTTTGTAGCTGTAAATGACCATTATGTGTTGAGCAGTCTTTGAGCAACACAAAGTACTCTGCTTTCCAGAGCTTTCGCTGGGGAAACTTGGGGTTCTCATAAAGCTTTAGTCTGTTGAAAAGAAAGCCCAGTGTGCTTTATTTGGCTAGGTGCTGAACTGACCTCATTTGTCATGGTAATTTTTTTGAGATCTTTCGCATGGGAGGGGTAACTTGCTATGGTATTTTGCATAAAAAAAAAAAGAAAAATTCTAAAACTCAGAAATTAAATTTAAGTTTTTTGCTGTTGTGTTTTCCATTTCTTTCCCTTTCCAACCTCCTTATCATTTATCTGGTTATGCAAAAAAAAATACAGAAGTAAACACAATTACTTTTCTTTTTTAAAAAAATCCCTGAAGAATGCCCTTTGAACTTTCTAGGGAAACATACATCAAGCAACTCTACTATGCACCGTTGGTCCATTAACAGTCTTTGCCTTCATCTGAAGGAATGAGTGCCTCAGCTTTGAGTGACCGATTCTATTGGCTTTCAGTGTTTGACAGAACATTGGCAAGATCTGTGTTAAAATGATCTCATCCCTAAAGAGCTGTACACAGCTTCCTGAAATTTATTTTGATCTATGGTCTACCTGTGCATTGTAGAAGGTCAAAGAATTTCATGCTCATGCAATTTTGTGTTGTAGCTCAGGACCTTTGTGCCGTGGAGAAACATGCCTGTGAGCAGATTTGTGTGAACACACCTGGGTCCTACGTCTGTCAGTGTTATGAAGGGTATGAGCTTGATGCAAATGGAAAGAGTTGTGTTGGTGAGTATGAATTCAGCAATTCACATTTATCTCTTGACACCAAAGCAAAATTCAATATAAATTGGTATCCATTTTAGGCATAGACAATTACGTTCTCCTGTATGGGTGGTAGATGAGAAAGAATACATAATTAACATGTCTGTAGGCATTTACTGATAATGATTTGTGTCTTGGGAAAGTTGTTCCAACTAATTTCACACAGAAAATAGTCTTCCATTTTGAAACAGCACACCCAATGTTTTATTCAAGATCTGTGTAGGTGGTCAGCAATGTACTGGCATGATATATGTGGCCATTAAAAAAGCAAAGGTGGACAAACTCGGTAGCTCCTCTTCAGACAGAAGTTATGCACAAAAGAACTTGAAAGGGGACAATTCCTTAATGGCTTTTTCACTTGATTTTATGGTAATGTGAGGAGAGATTTCTATCCCTTTTTGGAAAGATGACTTTAAGGGAAGTTTAGCCACTTTAGGAACCTATCCACTATGTGCCTTTAATTTTCACTGCAGGCAATGTGGAAGTAAATATCAGCTCCAAGAATTACAACTTAAAAGAGAGAGTGTGGAAATATGGTACAAATTTTTTTTAGCACAAAACATACTTCCCTCTCTATTACTCTGTAAGTATCTCACTCTTCTTCCCTGTTTATTCTAGAAGTAGTGAATACTTCTAGTATATTCACTTTTACAAGCCTATTCTTGTAAACTTTTCATCTTGTGCTACATTCTGAGAAAATACTGTTTTCTGGTTTCCACTGCAAAAAGCCTTAGTGAGATCTGTATGAAAAATTACTTTATTTGTTAGGTATTCTCTTCAGGCAAGCACTTAGATGCATGCTTAATTTCAAACAAAAATGGAAGTCCTATGGAAATGAATCCAAGTGAATCCTTGGCCTCAGATTTGCCACACGCTGCCACAATGCTTTTGTCCAACACCCTATTCTTGTCATTTTAAGACAGGTCTAACATATTTTTCTCTTATTACCTTCAAAGAGCTATTGGCTTGCAGGATAACTCTGTTTCGAGATGCAAAATAAGTGTCAATTTACAGAACTTTCTGCATATAGCTTCAAACAAGATTTTGAAGTTTTTTAGGCCTGGGATAACATGAGGTTTTGAGGAATATTCACTCTGTGCTTACTCTTCAAAAATGTTTCCTTTTCTTGTAGCTTCATGATTTCAGGATAGGAGTATTTAAAGGTCTCAACATAATTTGTGTCCTGCATAATTTGGCCACTCATATACTATTTTAAGAACCTGCTTTTTGAAGCCAGATTGTTTTGAAAATGCAGATGATACTGATTGTTTCGGCAAGTTTTTATGTTCTGGCCCAAATTTCTGTATCTAATGTTCATCTAATCACTTTAGCAGACCCTCTTGACCTTTACTTGTATTAGGATAAAGGATATATTTCTCTGCTGTTTGTTTGATTATATCCTGCGACAGAAAATATATGACTTCTGTTGGTAACTTCTTTCATCCCCAGTTCTTTCCTACCATGTATTCCAATCTGAAATATTCATGCTTAGTGTCATCAGCTGTTGTTACTGTTTTCTAGTAAGTTGAAGTTCCTTGACAGCCCAAGATAGTCCTACTGGGAAGGTAGCTACCAGAGCATCATTCTGGTGAAATTCTTTGTTTGTCAAGTCTAATATTATCCCTTGTAATAAATAGTAAGTCTATTTTTGTTACTTAAACCTTCAAAATATTTCCATGCCACTTATTAAATATCTTGCATTGGTATTTGTTTTTTTTGCCTGTTAATAATGTATCTGTGAATTCTGGGGAGAGTGCTGTTTGGAGGTGTGATATATCTTTGACATTTTTTTTTTCCTACCTCTTCACTGACTCTCTTTGGCTTGAAGAGAGACACATTTATTATAAGCACTATTGTTGACATTTAGAGATTTCATATTCTCCAATTATTTTCAAAATACAGCATGCATGGGTTCACTATCTTGCATTTTATAGCAGTGTTTCTTCTCCACTTGATTTCTATTCATATGTACCTTTTAGCAACAAAACATGAATGCATCCTATTCATACCACTGCAATAATTAGCAGTATTAATTGGGATTTTAAAGCATATTATTAAAATTTATATTTTTTCGTTTTCTTTTGCAGTTGCATATTTGACCACTTAACTTTTAAATTTCTTACTGATGTACAAGAATGGTTCAATGTATATTAATTATATTTGATCTGTGCAGAACTTAGTTTCTCTACATTTCCTGAACAGGAAAACTTGTCTGGGTAATTTATGAATTTGATGCTAATTTGTCTGCAAATCCTATTGTCAGCCTCCAGAATCTGACTTTTCAGGTTTGAACAATTTGAGATTTTTGAGGAATATGCTACTAAGAATGTACAGTTTCTGCAGAAGTGGTCATCAATGAATAATCATCCTTGCTGGAAAAAATTTTAAGGGAGACTGTGTAGCACTGAATCAATAGTGATAACTCTCAGTTTTCATTACTCCTAAGCCAGTTAACCCTTCCTTTCTGTGAAGTATTTATTGTCAAATGAGCAGGATCAGAAGATCTTGATGTACACGTATACAAGAGATCACTGAGAAGAATAACAATTTTGTAAAAATCAGTGACTTTATTAAGGTTAGTAATTCCTCCCCTTCCAGAGAATGAAAAGAGAATTTCAGTAGGAAATATACTTTGTGATATTCTGGGAAAGAGTCAGAGGTTTCCATCTAAGATATCTAAGACTTCTAAAGTTTTAACTCCAGCAAAAGCTAATGAGAAAGTCCCGAAAATTCATTTCACTTGTTTATTAAATTTTTCTGATGGGCTAATTTAAGGATCAGTGGTGATACTTATTGCTTTATTGACGTGTCAGCCAGTTACCTGATTGACAATAATTATATGAAATCTCACAGCCAGAACTCACAATGTATTCATTCAAGCTGACCACTGAACAACCAACCACTTAGAATAAACCACAGTTTATGAATGAATTTGTAGGCTAAATAATACTTGAAACCATTTGCTCATCAGTAAATCTGGCTGGCAGGCCACTATCTCTTTGCCTTTTTTGAACTGTTTTTCACATGGACAAAGTCCTGTCAATTAAAGTTTGGTGGTAATGAGGTACACTTTCTCCATCATGCTGCTGGACATTTAGTCTCCCCACCTTGGTGTTGCTGGACATGCTGTTCTCTCTTTCCTGGCACTAGTGCTAGACTGTCTCCATCTTACTGCAGCTGCTGGGCTTGGATCCTCTTTTCCTGGCAGTGGTTTGGCTGCTGGCACCTCTCTGCAGTCCTGGCAGAGCTGGATTTTTTTGGCTGCTTCTTACGTTCTTATGAGTCTTCCATGAGTCTGCTCTGTTCATCCCTCACATATTTTATCATCCTCCTTATGCCTTTACTTACTTCACACCTTTTTCTCCTACCCTTCTCCTAAATTTCCTTCACCCACCCAAGCCTGAATAACCTCTGTTAAACATCACAGGGCTGAAACAACCCCTTAGGAAAAAGGTGACCCTACAGTCCACGGTTCAGAGAGGGCAGTGTGAGCACCCAAAGTGCAGAATTGGTAACTGGAAGTAAAAGATGGTTCTCATCACTTGTTAGTACCAAGTGAGAAAAACAAGGTGGAACAAATATGCAGAGATGACAACTGAATTAATAGTTTGCTCCCTAAAAAGAACACTAATAAATCATTTAGAAAAATTTCTTATTGAAATAGACGTGAGATAAAATTCAAAACAGTGAAATCTCAAGTTTTCACATTCTCATGTGTCTCATGACTCAGCATAGAAATATGCTCTTCTCCCAGGGGTAGGACATGTGGCACTGGTTCAAAGCTGTGCCAAGAGAGGCTTAGACTGGACATTAGGAAGCATTTCTTTACCAAGAGGATGATGAAATGCTGGAACGGGTTTCCTACAGGAGGTGGATGCTCCAAGCCTTTCAGTATGTGAAAGGCATTTGGACAAAGCCAACTCTGAACTGGTCAAGCAGTTGGACTAAATGGTCATTGTGTGTTTCTTCCAACTGAATATTCTATTCTCACTGTTACAATCATTGCTTGGGCAGTTGTAGGTATTGCAGTAGAAATTTTTTTTTTTAAGGTTTAAATGGAGGAGGTGACTTTCCAGACTTTCCAGAGACATCCACATGGGCTATTTCTCAGACATGATGCTTAATAGCACATATTCTTTGGCCTACCTATTTCTTAATATGTCTTCTAAACACTTGAAAATGTGCAAGAATTAATTGAAAAGGAAAGCTAATTCTGTGACACATTATGTCCTTGAAACATATATTCAGTAAATAGGTTTTAATATGAATCGATTCAGACTGGAAACAGAAAGGTTCTTGCCAGGAAAATGATATCACATGGTAGCCAGTAAGTAGTTTAATTTAACTTGATTCAACACAAATATTCTGAAGGGTTAAAAGAAACTCTTTCAAAGTAACTGAAATAGATTATCTGCTTTCCTGACTAGATGATTTTGACTAAATATAGTAGACACCTGAGTGTGCATGATTTATGTGGGGCACCTGCAGAAAGAATTGATTTCATTAAAACAAATTACTGCCTCTTAAAGAAATTGGTGAGGCTCAGCAGTATAAAGTAGTGAAAAAATTTACTCAGTTGACAAAGAGGAACCTGTCTTGGTATGAAGCTAAGCACATTACTGTCTTCTGCAGAAAGCATCAGGTATGCTTTCCTAACATAAGCCTGGCAGCTCTTTGCAGGCAGAGCACCAGATTTGCGACTTTAATGTCTTCTAAGACTTCTGTTGTGGAAATGAAGCTTAACCTGCAAAGAAATTTTTTAAATCCATTAATTTCTTTAGCAACTTTGAATGGGCTTGACAGAGTAAACTCTGCAGTATTACTTTATTACCCTTTGGCAATCTAACTTTTAAATATGGATTTGTGTAATGACCAGACTTATGAAATAAGTGACTGGACTGCCTGTGGTATTTTTTTTTCTTGCAAAAGGCATTATATAAGCAAAATATCCATGGTGAATATCAGCCTGAAGCTCTCAGGCTTTGCAGTTGTAGTTGTCTTGTACAGAACAAATCTGGAGCACATTAGAGGGAATGAATATACTGTGACAGTCCTCAGTATAGAAGATAATGCCAAGATTCTCCTATATACTCAGGCTACAGGAACAGCTCTTGAGAATTAATACAGCTGGGAGGGGACTAAGGAAAAGTAGAGCAATTCCAGGTCTGGGACTTGAGAGACAGAAGACAGAATTAAATCAAACACACTTTGCTGTGCCCTGGCCTACAGTGTGAACATCTGGACAGAGTTACTCAGTGAGGCATGGTTTCCAGATCTGAGAAAACATGTTGAGAAGGCTCCTGACAGTCTGAGAGCTGATAAATGTTCAAAGTTGAGAAATTATTCAGGACTCATTTAAAATCTGATTTACCAAATGATGTTGTAAGTGCACTACTTTTTGCAGACAGGCTTTTCAGGACAGTAATTACATCAGCTTTTCCTTTTTTATAGCTACCGTGTGTCACTAGAACCATAATATCTATGCATAATAGTTCCAAATTTTTTTCCTAATTACACGTTGGTCTTGTTCTTTTTCAGTTGTAGACTACTGTGCTTTGGATAACCATGGTTGCCAACACGAATGTGTTAACACTGAGGACTCCTATTACTGTAGATGCCACCCAGGGTTCATTTTAAATCCAGACAAAAGAACTTGTGGAAGTAAGTTGTGATAAAGTTTAATTATGAACAGTTTGTACTTCTTCTGTCTTCCAGCTGTCAGCAGTAATCCTCCCACTGGTCCTGGGAATGCTGGTTAATGCATCAGGTATAGAAAATGTTGGAGTGCCCTGGAAGCCAAAGGTCTTGAAAGCAAAGCAATTTGTTTTGAGGGGAGGGCCTAAGGGTAAAGGTCCCTCCTATGAACAGGGAGCTTTTAACATGAAACCCAGCTCCTTTTCAACAGCAAAAAGCCAAAGCTTTGCCTTGGATTTCTCTTTGATCGTTCATTTTTTTTTTTTTTTCAGTTAGAATATAATCTCCCTAGCTGGGTAAAAAAACAAGTCTATGCAAGACAATTTATAATCAGTTTGCTTTGTAAAATGGTCTAAAATAATGAGTAGTTTCCCAATCAAAAGAAACTTTGCCTTCTGTTTTTCTGTGGATTTTTCTCCAGAGTAAGTTCTCTGATAATGTGACAAAGCTCTGGCAGTATCAGTATCTTCTACCAGGCTTCCATATTTCCACCAGCTTATAATAACTTCATGGCTTTGCTTGTTTGTTGTTTGTCAAATTTGGTACTAGGCTTAAAAGATCAAAAATTACTGGCATTAGGAATGGACATGAAGTGGAGGGGATCTGACAGAAGAGAAAATATTCATGCCGAGGCCTCCCATAATTGGGAAAACAAGCTGAAACCTCCATAGTGTTTAATGTCATAGCTCCCTTTCAGAAAATGTCAAGGGAAAACCTTAATGCACCTTCCTAGTTACCTTTCTTCATAAATGTGGGCTTTGATAAAGTAATATTACTCTTGTGCCTGTAAGCAGGCAAGCTCCATTAGTTTTAGATGATTGCTGCTGCCAGTAGTGAATTTAGCCCATATCATTGAGTAACATGTTCAAACACTATTTTTGAAGAAATACATCAATATAGTACTGCACTTCTGTGTTTTCCCAGACTAAGGGACATTTCAATCCTTCTGGTGAGAGACTTGGTTATCCCACAGACTGTATCTATATTGTGTATTATGCTTGATATTCCTTCCACTCAAATTTAACATTTAGGAAGAAAATATGTAATCCAGACTGTACATGTATATTCTTACCATCAAGAGAAGGAGACATAGATTTCTCAAAGGTGATTGCTCCCAGTTCTGCCACAAATTTATGGAACATATATTTTCTTATGGAACATATGCCTGTATTTTCCTTGAATACACAGGGGTCTGGATGACTTACCAGACTGGACACATAATTTTTAGATGGTCAGAGTCAGGGAAGATGAAATTTCTGCTTCCTAAAGGCCAGAGTATTTGCAGTGATTAACATGATTTGTCTGTTGTATTAACATTCCCATTTGTCAAATATTTGTCAGCTAAGGGCTGGCTAATTATACTTCCATATATACTTCCACATCCATATACATTTGAAATCTTATTTTAGTGTGCTTTCCACTGCCCAAGCACAAGTTTTTGTTAATTTCTTTGATGCTAGAATGTGGATTTTAGGCAGTGTTTTCTCCTCCAGCTTGAACTGAAGAAAGTCTTTAAAACTGCATAAACATTTCATGTGCCCTCACTGATTTTTAGCTTATGGCCTAACTGTATGCATTATTTTAACATGTTTAAATTGATAATTCACAGAATGCTGACATCTGAGGGAATATTCTGGGAAAATAGTATTTCAGGTTTGACCTGTCTCTATCCTCTATCTGTTGCTTGAGAGAGTATATTGGGTATAAATAAGCACAAATAAGACTTACTAAGCCACTATTCCTGGCACTTGATATCCTCCGAGCCTTGCTGATAAATTAAAGCATGAATGAAAGAACTATGTAGCTTTTAATGCTGCACGTTAAGACAGCATGAGAGCTCTTCAGAGCAAAAGTGTCCCCTAGTTCCCATATGTTATGAATCACACTGTGTTTGAGTCTGCATAAACAGTGCCAACAAACAAACTACACATCACTGGATTTAAAATGTTTGTGACTTTAAACCTTTCAACATAAATTTCTACATATTTGGCTTATGTGCTGAGTCTCAGGGCTGATGGCCAGCTAGTCAAGACTCACAGCCATGCCAGACTAGTTCTCTGCATCAGCAAGCAGGCCTGAGGCACCCACTCCTGAGATCTCATGATTGTCTCAGAATCCTACTCCCCTTTCAAAAATAGAAAGTTAGCCTTTATGCTCATGGCTACAAAGAAATGCTTGGAGATATAAGTGTTGTCAGTATGGTCATGCATATCTAACAAATGTTCTCTGGGAACTATTCCAAAATGAAACACAGGGAGCAGTGCTCCTGAAGGAAACCATCAGAGTGCTCTATGGCTGGAAGAGCACTGCAAATTTGGTTTATCAGTGAGGCAGGTGGAGGACATTCAAGCTACTATTAAGGAGACTTCTGCCACTCTTGCTGCTCCCCTCAAGAGGTCAGATGGCAGCTTCTGCTTGTACTGAGCACTGCTGAGCCTCAATTGTTGTTATTTATGAAAAGCCTGTTTGAGTTCTGGGTTCACATAATTTGTAGCTAGGCAAGGGTCTGTTAACATCCTTAATCTGGACTGTGTTAATGAAGCTCTGTGAAAAGATTTAGTGTTCCAAAAAGAATAGGCTCAAAGTTTCCACAAAGATAATATGTATTTTTTAACCCTTGTGGTCATCTTCAGAATCAGTTATCCAGGTAAAGTCTCTCCTGCACACTTTAGTGAGCAAGGATTTGAGCAGGTAAATGCACCACAGCACTGAGAAAAGCATACAGCTGCATTTCTCTGGTGCACACACATGGCTTTATGGGTTCTGTCTCTTTAGTGCCCTCTTGAGTAAAATATATTTTCCAATTTTCATTTTAATAAACACATAACGTATCTTCATGTTATGTATATACACGTATGTGCATATGCTGGCAAAAAAAGCTTTGGTAAAGGAAATGTTAATTAATATTATCAATGTTAATTAATATACAGAATTGTGTTCATAAATTTTAACAATCCTTCCAAGTTTTCTTAGAAAGTCACATTCCACTTCATTTATTCTGAAAATACAGGTGGTTAATTATCAGAAAGGGCTTTCATCATATATAAAGACTCAATTCCATTGATGTGCCACAAATCCAAAGGAAGAACTGTCCATGCCTCTGAAAGCAAATCACCTCTGAGAATAATAATTAACTTCTGAGAATAATAAAAGCTCCTGAGTTTTCAGGTTGTATAATGAGGTGTTCAAAAGTCCCTGGGTATTTTTTCAAGTCTGATTTATGTAATTTGTGACTTGTTTATCTACTTTTAGCAGTGGTGAGGGGTTAGGATAATTTTTCACTAATATAAATTAACTACACTGACACAAAACTAAGTGATGGGCAGACACTGCATCTAAGTGAATGTCAGGTTGACTTCATCAATAATGATGAACTCTATATAGAAAATAACTCAGTGCTCAGTGCACAATTTCTTTCCTTTCTAAGGTACTTTATCCACAAGTGGTAGCTGTTTCTAGACTGCTCATCTTCTCTTCCATGGGCATTTCAAATGGGAGAATTGTGAAGCAAGCACTCAGAGCTGTTAAAAAATCCACATTCCTAATGACCTGTTTATCCTGCTGTGATCTAATGAACAGCATTCGAAAGCATGTTTTTGTGTTTATTACACATCATGGCTAACATGCTCTGAGTGAAGAGAGGCAATATTGATGAGGCCATGTATAAGGCTTAGCTGCAAAATGTTAAGAAATATTTAAGATTCTAACTTCTCTACTGCATGAACTATTTCTGTTCTCTAGTAATTCTTTGTAGTATGTGTCAGGTGTACATCAGTGCAGCACATATTTGAAAAAAAAGAAACATTTTATTTTCATGATTTGAAACAATATGGTAAAGCACCAAAATGGTGCCTAAGAAAAAAAAAGAGGCAAAAGAAAACAAAATAATACCTAGTTTATTTCTGAGAAATTACATTACTCACTGACACAAATGTTTTTGTTGTTTAGAACCAGACTACTGTTCTCTTCAGGACCATGGTTGTGAACAGGAATGTGTTAATACAGATGAATCCTATTTCTGTCGATGCCAAGAAGGGTTTAGACTTAATCCAGATAAGAAAACATGCAAAAGTGAGTAGTCCTTTGGACATAATAAAGTTCACCTGCTGTTATTTCTTGAACCTGAACTGCATTGTTTCCCTTCTGAAAGGATAGAAGATTTCTCTGTAATTAAGGTTGAAACGAATGTTTCTCTATAAACTTGAGTTTTAACTGAATGACTCATGTTGGGAAAATTTACATTTCACTGTTTTGCAGATTACTTTGTATATTAGACATTTTTGAAGACTTTTGTGAAAACCTGAGGATTAATGTAGGAACCAAAATTACTTAAAATAAGTTAATTACTTACTTGAAACTTTCTGGCCTTGGCTTGTAAAGACACAAGCAGCTTTGACATTAAAAAAAAATCACCTTGTTTTACCCAGGTGGTTTAGCCAAGGACAGATGCATTTCATCAGCTTGGAAATGTATTGAACAGACAACACAGCTATCAAAATCAACTTAGAGTCACACACGAAACTTCACAGTTTCCTAAAGAATTGTAAAAACAGCATGAGCAATGTCAGTGCTATAAACCAGTCATACATGCTATTTACTTTAGAAAGACTTAGTGTTACAGCTCTTCTTGAGTGGAGGCCTGGAATCACAGCAGATTTTTACTGTAATATGTTAAAGTTTAGAGAGAACATATTCAGCAAAATGAAATAGCTGATCTCATGACTCAGTTGTTGGGGGGAGAAAATTGTACTACTGATATTTTATGAATAATAAACTTGTTTGGAGCAATCTACTTCTATTTCTAGACACTCACAAAATGTATCTGCTTTTGAAACTGTATTTTTGTTCTATCTTAAAGATATGCTCTCACAAAGCATTTTTGTTTGCACAGTGCTGCTTTTGCAGTAATCCATGCTATTCTGCTTTTTATTATCTATAGGTTATTTTAATACATTCAGGGTTTTATAGATTCAATAGCCTTGGAAGAGCAAGTAGAGCCAATAGAAGAAAAGAATGGCATTGTATAAAATATTTATTGCCAATAATGTAATTGCAAATTAAAGGCAAATTGTAATTCCCATTTGGGGTATTTTTCCTTATGGGGCTTTTTTTATTGGCAGCAAATCTAGTGATGTTTCCAGGATTAGGCTCCTATTCCAAATCTTGTTGTAACAAGGGTCATGTTAGCTTATAAAATACAGCAGAATGTTTGCATATATGCCCTTTTCAGAAATCAGGGACAATAGGTGAGTGGTGACAAGCACCAGGCATTCCTCTTTCACCACCACGTGTGACTTCTGATGACTCCAGGAGAAGATGTGTGGGGGTCAAAGTGAAGCCTTACATAGCTGGGTGTTTGCAGTCAGCTCTCAGATCCTCGTCTCACTGTCAGCTTTAGTAGGTGTCCAAAGCATGGAATCCAGTATTGTTTAAGAAAAGTGAGTTTTTCTTAGCTGTTTTACTTCAGAAATCCTTATGGCTGGCTTAAATTTTTCTCTCTAGAGAAGTAAACCTCTGTGCTTTAGGTCAGCATGACTGTGCACATGAATGTGTTAACATGGAAGAGTCGTTTGTGTGCAAATGTCATCCCAGATACACCCAACAACAGCCCGGGATACGTGCAGCCCTGAGCGTGTCTCATGAACTGCTGCAAGGGAGAGGTGTGAACAGAGTGAGAAAACACTCCTGGGTCCCTTTTGAGATATTTCTGAGTCATGCAAACCTATGGTACTGCAAAGTCCACCAGAAGCCAGGCCGAGTGAAGTAATGCTGTAGTGAGATCGCTGATCCAATAGAGAACTAAAGCATCGTTTTCTCCAATCCAAATAACCGGGGAATCGTGTTCAGCCATTTCACACAAAGGCACTGTCTAACACGAAGGCAGTGCTTGCTGCTGAACATCCACATCATTGCTAGGGGCTGTGTAACCTGCACACCTCATACTGCTGCATGCTGATCTGTGGGGATATGAGGAGACCCATCTCTTCTGTATGTTCACACCTTCAGTGATCCATTCAATGAAGTGTTCTTTTCAGAAGAATGTTGCTAAACCAAGGATCAGTGTTGCCCCAGAGAAACCCAACAGCATTGCCCACTTGGCATCACACAGTTTTAGAAGATAGTTTTATTGCAGAGAACCATTTTGAAATGACTTAAGTATTTTCCTCTATGCACTTATAACACACTTTTCCAAAGGAATACTCAGTCACTGAAAATTTTAAAAAACTTGGTAGGACAGGGAATAATAATTTTTAAATAAACTGTGATAAAGCCATATTTAAGGTAACCTGGATGAGTTGCAACTTTTTGACAATTATAGTTTTAGACTATCTCAAGTTGAATTTCTAAATATTAATATATTCTATGAACATTCCTTGTTTGTAAAAACAGTGAGCCTTCTCTAGTTCTTTCCTCTGCTTGTATTTTTTTTTACACCTGTAATAAAGCACATATGATTACAAAATTCACAGTTATAATGATTTCCAAAGGCTGGGAATTAGCACCATTGTGATCACTGCATTCTTTGAGAGTGTGTTACAAAATTCTGCATGAGAGCCCCAAATATTTAAATGTTAAAGGTTCATGTTGGTGTGGGTGTTTGTATTGAAAAGATGGAGCCAAACAGATGTAGTTTTTCACAGAGATTATGAGTATTCTCTTTTTTTAGTTTCCACTTTTTTTTGCGTGCTCTGAGAAGTTACACAAGCCTCTTCATGATGATGTGAACTCTTGGAAAAAGGAGGAGGTTCCAGCTGGAGCTTGCTTTGGCTAGTAAAAACTGACACCTCAGCTTCATTTGTTCAAGCCTACATTGTCTCTCTGTGTATAATGGCAAATCTGGACCAATTGCTGCAAACTCGTTGCTTAGTTAAAGAAACGCATAAACAGAAATATTTAGAATAAGTGGTTATTTAACATTAAGTACAGATTTTCTTTTTAATGTAAACAAATTGCTGCAGACATGTCTGTTCACATCTGTAAATGATTTGCAAAGGAGACATGCAAGACTGTGTTTGTGTCTGAGGCAACTCCACTACTTTTGATCAAGTTAAGCTAAAGTGATTTGGGCCTATATAACTAAAACAAGTCATTAACAAAGCAGCAGTAAAACACTATGAGGAAGTTCAAAGATTTTTTCCTAAAATGTCCTTTTTCTGTACTCACAGAGTCAGCAAATTGCATAGTACATGTGCAAGTGCATGTATCTCACCCTACAGCTTTGCTGTCCACTGTGAGGAAATGTATTTTTTAAACCAAGTTCACACCTCTCTCCCTTGCCCCACCTTTTGTCTTTCACACAAATAGTGACATACAAGACACAAAAGACATATTCCATTTTATCTCACTTGGCATAGAAATAGGAAAATCAAAGAAATGGAACATGTTAAGACACTCTCACACTCATAACTTCTGTCTGTTCCTCATGAGGCTTTAACAACTTGCACCTGTTGGCAGGTTAAAGTTTTAGGTTGGTGATTTCTCATCCTGTTGAAAAAAGAATTTAATCTTTATGAAACAATCCGAAAGCCATAATTTCTATTTCAAAAATTGCTAAGACTCATATTTGCTGTGAAAATTTAATGGTGAACAGAAAATAGACTCTTGCTTTTTAAAGAAGGAAAGTGATTCTGTGGGTGAGACCAGACTGGGCTTCAGGATTCTCCCTTCTCTCCACTTTGTGTAAATTCAGTTGTGATTGTTGGCAAAGGAAATCTGTACTTCACCAAGTTTTCTGTGTGCCAAGTGGGGTTGTTATATTAATTTATCTTGGGTGTTGTTAATTAACTGAGGTTACTCAAATAGATGGGGATACTTGTGTAAGTAAAATGCTGTACTGATCTTTTTCCTTTGCTCTGCAAAGGCATCCTGTGCTAACTACAGTGTCATAGTTTATGTATCTAAGACACCAATGTGATTTCTTCAATCATTAACACAAATCAATAGGAGTGGACCACTGTGCTGAAAGCAATCATGGCTGCGAGCAACTGTGCCTAAATACAGGGGATTCCTATGTCTGTCAGTGCTCTGAAGGATTTGTCATCAATGAGGACCTAAAAACCTGCACACGTGAGTCTTGTGAGAACATCCTTAATTTCAGCTCCCTTGGGAAGGGTTTCTGTTTTCATGCAGGGAAAAGGACTCACCTTCAATTTATTCTTACAGTCTGCATTTCACTTATGCTTTAATAATTATATGAAACAGTAACAGAAATAGTATTTAGGAAAGAATGCTTGTCAAGATAACTATTAGTCCTCACATATTCTGAAAAGTTTTAGGAGACCTTTTCGTCCCCAGGTGTTGAGGACAGTGTTTCAGTCATATGACAGATGTGTCTGACAGGCCATCTGGGCAGCAGTGTCCCCAAGGCAAAGTGCCCCACCTTACCTGGAGCAGGAGGAGAACTGAGAGCCCCACACTGAGCTTTACATTTAGCATGGGAACCCTTAAGAAGTGAGCAGAAGTTGTCCTGGCAGCTCTCTGCTCTTTATAAATCTAATGACCATTGAGAATTTATACAATTTCACAGTTTAATTGCCTCCTTCCCTGGAAAAATGGTGCATAGAAAGGGTCAGAAAAAGAGGAATGTAAGTGCATTTTACCTGTTGACTTTTTATGGACCTCTTTGGTGAAAGTGTTTTGTCCACTTTTTCCAGATTTTGGGGGTACATTATTTTTCAAGCTTGTTGAGTGTTGGAGCAGCTCCAGAGTTCATCCTTTTTCTTGCTCTCAGGCACAAAGTTTCAAAAGAAGTCAAACTGCAAGTCCTCAGTCACAAAAATTATTTAGAGAGAATTGAGGCAAATCAGCAAAGGCCATTTGCCTTTGTATTTATCCTTGTGTTTTTCTCCATACTAACCTTTTTAGCCCCATCCAGTACCTTGACAGACTTTGCTTCTGTCTACCACTGCAGCTCTCACGAAGGGGACAGACAGTAACACAAAAGTATAACTAGTGTACATATAAGAACAATAGGGTCTACTAAAAACAATTTTTTAGATATTTATCTATAGTACCCCTGAAAATTTAGAAACAGCGAAATAATGGAGTTCTATCGACTTGCAAATGGAAAATCCCTTTTCTTTTGTAGTAACAAGAGATGATTTTTCATTGCTGAGTTATTTTCCTCCAGGCTGTACTTGGAAACCTATCAGCAGCAGAGTTCAAGAATCATTTGGCCAACATTCTCAGGCAGATGGTGTGAATTTTGGGGTTGTCCTGTGCAAGGCCAGTAGTAGGACTTTGATTGGTCCTAGTGAGTCCCTTCCAAATCAGGATATTCTGTGATTCTATGAAAATGGTGCTGAGTGCAGTGAAACAGAGCTTTTTTGAATCACTCCTCTTCTCATAACCCTGTCCTCATATACATTTAGGAAAGATTTGTCCTATTCCTGAGCTCTAGATGAGATATTGAAACCTTGTGAACATTTGTAGGCTGCCATAAACAGAGTTTTGGCACTTTGCAATTTCCTGGATGATAAATTGAATGGAAGGGATTAGCATTTAACATATACCAGTCCTAGTGGGAAAACATCTGGGACGTACTAGTGTTATATACACTGGCTCAAGGATCTTAAGAAAACTGTGGGAATACCTGAATGGTAACCAAATCTGTCCTCTGACAGCTCATTACAAAAAAAGTGTGTGTAGCCAACAGACAGTAGCAAGTCCTGCTTGCAAAGTCTCAGGAGCCTTATGTCTTTATATGACAGAGAAGAAGTACTTGGGAAATTTGAAATGAAAATTGGACCGTATTTGACAATACTTGTCATTTGCAATTCTTTGTAAAAGCTTGAATAGTCCAAGCCAAATCCCACTGACATCTGAGAGGTTTTCTTCTTATTGCCACAGGAACTGGGTCAGGTCCACAAGTGAATTCTGGGGACTGCCACCTTCACTTCAGGCCATTTAGAGACTATTTAAAGAATGTTCACAAGGTAGCTTTTATGTCTTTGCCAGTGTCATATATAAAATCATTGCCAAAGTATTTTGTTTTGTTTTAATCCACTTTAATCCAATCCAGACATGTACTCTCTTTAGCTATGTTAAGCACAGAAACGTATGATTTCTTCACTCTGCTTAAAGCAAAAAATGAAAAGTAGGACCTATAGGACCTCACTAGGACCTCTTACATTTTTATTGAAGCTTTATAATCAGATGAGAAACTGAATTCTTGTTTAAGCAGTTCAATGTATTTATATTTACTTGTTTATATGGAATGCAAATATTAGAGATGAAAAATAATTGAGTCCTTATTGGTTAATTTTTTAATAATTTTGATTGCTCCTCCAGGAGTTGACTATTGTGCTCTAAGTGATCATGGCTGTGAACATTTGTGTGTAAATGGTGACAGATCTTATTCTTGTCAGTGCTTTGAAGGATACAGGCTTCGTAACGATGGGAAAACATGTAAACGTAAGTTATTGTTCAGCAACTCGGAGTCTAATATTACACACATAGAAGAAATTTGTAAGGTAGGATTGGATTGCCTAAATGTTACAGTCCAATGCAATTTTAAATGTTCAAGGATTTCAATGGGTCGTATTTCCCCTTTGATGTCATATTTGCTAGCAGTATGCCAATATCTTGGATATGCTAAGGCATCTAAAATGGTATCAAATGCATACTGTTAGGCACCTGAATCACACCCTAAACATCTGTGCCCTGATATTAGACAGTTGTGGATCCAAAACTATCCAGAGCTGGGAAGACTGTGATTTTCTTCTAAAATTTCAAGGCAAAAATATATAATGTTTATAAAGTCTTACCCAGCAAGAAGCTTGCAATATTATTAATAGAAAGTTCATTTTGTCCAACATAGGATGTTTGCAACAGAAATATCATAATTGTGTTACAAATTTGACTATATTACACAGTTATGATGAGTGGCAGATATCAACAAAAAAAATAATATCAAAGTTTTCTCAACTTTTATAGCATAAGTCCCCAAGTGCTCAAAGAAGAATCATGGATATGTTTTGGAAAATCTCACAGGCATTCAGTATTTTTAACTGCAATTCCCATAATATCTAATATCAACATCTGGTGTTAAAAAATGTCAACAAAAAAAAATTAAGGACATCCAGATATTACCATGATGAATGAAAACCTCCATATTCTTGGCTGGTGTTTCACAACATCACCCTCTTTTGTTATTCTGTGCAAAGAGTGACAAATTCTGCCTGTCTCAAAAAGTTGGATACACTAAATGGAAGTTAACTTTGAACATACTGCCCTTAACTAACAGAATTTTTTTATATATTAAATTATTCCCAGGTAAAAATGTCTGTAAATCAGTCAACCATGGCTGTGAACACGTTTGTGTTAATGCTGACAATTCCTACATCTGCAAGTGTCGTGAGGGATTTGTACTGAGAGAAGATGGCAAGACCTGCAGAAGTGAGTGGCTGGTATCTATTGGACACTTTGCATGTACATCAGGCAAGGAAGGAAAGGGGTATTTTTTACTTCTTACTGGAAAAGAAGCAACAAACTTCCTTTTGATAGCTACATTACTCATGTTTTCATTGAAAACCTTCATTTATATCAATCATTCCCAGGACAGGACATCTGTAAATCAGTCAGCCATGGCTGTGAGCATATTTGTGTTAACGAAGATGATTCCTATGTTTGCAAGTGTCATGAGGGTTTTCTGCTGAGAGAAGATGGGAAAACATGCAGAAGTAAGTACTCTGAGAATTACTCATAGAAATTTATTTTCAGTATGTAGATCTTAGAAGCATTCAAACAAATACAACAGTTTACTGTCGTAATAAAGAGTAGTCTTCATATGTATAATATAGGAGTAGTATTTACATATTTATACATTTAGATCTTCCAAATGCTTGTAAGAAACTCTATGGACAAAAATAGTGTATTTTAATAGATCAACTGGCAGACTGGAAACAGAAAATACTCAAAAATATTCAGGTACTAAGAGCTAAAAGTGTTTACTGCTTAAAATTTAACCTGTTTATTCCAGTAGTATAAGTAGACCTAATGAAAGCTGTTACTTCTCCCTGCATGATACGTTTGCTGTAGATGTGCTTTAACCAAATATCATCAATTGTTCTCAGATAAAGACATTTGCAGTTCAGTTCACCATGGCTGTGAACACGTTTGTGTTAATGCTGATGAGTCCTACATCTGCCAGTGTTATGAGGGATTTGCTCTAAGGGAAGATGGAAGAACGTGTAGGAGTAAGTATCCTTCTCTTTAGTAGATTTTCTTCATAATCTCGTATTTGTAGATATATTTTACATATGGCAATCTTATTTTTTTAACAGATAAAGATGTTTGCAATTCTGTTGACCATGGCTGTGAGCATATTTGTGTGAATGCTGATAGTTCATACGTTTGCCAGTGCTACGAGGGTTTTGTATTGAGGGACGATAAGAAAACATGTAAAAGTAAGTTATTTTAATGCTACTATTTTTTTATATTTAGACATCTACAGAAGGAACATATTATTTAGAGGCTGTTCTTATAGGAGATTTTTCCTTGCAAGAAGGAGAATAAATTCTTTATTTACTAGGAGATTACTACTGTCAGTATTTAAAGTTTTGGAAGTGTTCGTATTCATCAAATTGTAATAAATAAAATCTAAATTATTCCTAGATAAAGACATCTGCAACTCAGTCAGTCATGGCTGTGAACATCTTTGTGTTAATAATGATGATTCATACACTTGCCAATGCCATGATGGATTTGTACTAAGGCAAGATGGGAAAACATGCCGAAGTAAGTAGTTTATTAATAAGAGAAGAAATGTAATTTTTGTCTTGTTAGAATATTATCCACTGGTTCATAGTAGCCAGAATAGAGTATTTTTCTATATAGATCATAAGACTTGCATAAATCAAGTATTGTTTGAACCAAAGCTACATTTCGGAAAAATCAGCCATTTTTAAGGTTTGAATGTAGGTTTTAAAATGTGAACTCCATTTCCAAATTAAGTATATTGAGTTTTAATCCTGAGCACAGGATGTTGCTGCATTTTACTGTACTGGATTGAAGTTCTAATTACCATTGTGTTCTTCTGTCTATATTCATGCAGATCAATACTTAACTTGTTCTGTAACCTCTTAGCATGTTCTTTTGTGAATTATAAGCAAATTAAACTCCTTCAGGCTTTTTATGTTTTCTAATCTTCTTGTAACTCTCTTCTTGCTTCCCTAAAACCTCTGCTGTTTATCAGCATCCTTGTGGATGCACCACAGTGATAGAAAGTCTTCTAATAGCAGACACAGCAAGGTCCAGGGCAGAGGAGCAATAACCAATCTAATTCTTATTTGAATCTACCTATCATTTTTAAAATAATTTCACTTTTGATATTTTATTTAATTTTTTTTACAAAAGATAGTGTTAATCTCAGATTAAAACATTCTGCTAGTACTCATGTTCAATTAGTTATCTACCCCGATCAAAAGTTGTTTAAAATACTCAATATTTCAGGTTTTCTGTGTCCTGTAAGTACAGTCTTCATTCTTTGTTTCTAAATGTATATCCTTAATTTTGCCTATTTTAAAATACATATGATTTGCTGTTATCCAGTGTTATCCAAAAAGATTCAATATACCTTATATCAGCAGCTGCTTTATATTTATTTGCTATTCTCTCAGAAGTGGAGTAATCTATCAACTTTGTTAGTGATTCTTTTGTGTTTTATTCTGGGCTGTTCATAAAAATATTAAGTAGTAGAGAAGCAAAGAAGATTCTTAGAAAGAAAGCTACTTGATAGTTGCCCATCTACAATTGGTTCTGAAGTCCTTTCTAGCCAGTGTTAATTATATCATGTTGATTCTGTAGTCTCTTTTCTTATTCAAGTTAATACCAAGACTGCTGCCTTTTTGGATGCTCTATTGTACGAACAGCGTAAGCTTTAAGAACCAGCCTCATCATCAATTAAGAAATACATTTTTTTCACTTTTACAGGGTTTACTTTTCCATAACACCAAGTTGATTGATATTAGTCCTTTTTCTTTGATTTTACTCTGACTCAAGTTCCACATTATCTGTTGCATTATTTTAATTCAGATCAATGTCAAGCTGACAGGTTTACAGTGAACTACTCATCTTTTTAAACACTGGAACCCCACGGTACTTTTTTCAGTGTGTGTGCATACACTGAGAATGGAGACAACCCAGTGTTTTGGGGCTTCCTCAGAGTTCTAGGAGTTACTGAAAATTAACACTAAGCATCCAAGATATTCTTCAGAAACCTCTTCTGCAACTCTGCTGGAAGTAATCTGGAGTTACTGATTCAAAAATGTGTGTGTGTGTGTGTGTGTGTGTGTGTGTTCCTGTTCAGTAGATGCTGTGTGACCTTCTTCACACAGTGTGAAACTCTTCACTACAACAAGGTCATCAGTAATCTATTTTGTAGGTTCAGATCTGAATATGCTAAAATGTTTTATATTTCTTATAAATAAGAAGATTGGCATTAAGATTGGCAGTTCTACCTTTCTGTCTATTCATTAATAATACATTGTTAGAATACTTTTTGTTCCTAATAGTATTTAAATACTACCATTTATTTGGTTGGCCGTGCACACCCTAGTTCTTTTTCTTATTATTTCAGTGTTTTCAAATTATTGATATTTTCACCTTCAGTAAATACTGTGAATGTTCCTTTCTTTCAGTCATTTTTCAAATCTTATAGCTCTTTTCAATTTCTAGATTTTTTTTTTACTACCCTGGCATTCTTTTTAGATTGTGAGACTATAGTGCAATCATTGATGATTTTTATTATTTCCCCCCTGCATCTCTAAATAGTCTGGCTCATACTTGCATTCAGCTATGTAAAATTCATCCTTCTGAAGTAATAACCATGTCTGCTGCTGGTTTGTATTTTATTCTGTTTATAAGGAAATATTTCTGTGTTGTGCAGAGCTGTGTATAAGCAGATCCTAACTTTTACTTATGTTATAATTTGTCCCTTATCCACTATGATGGCATCTAGTTTAGATTGACATGTCTTAAATATAATTATTTTTGAGTTAAAATATTGTCTTATTTAGTAGTTTTTGGAATTTTAATTTTGGTAGCAGGAGACCCCCATGAAATTTGGCTCAGGCTGAAGTTCTAAAAATATAAACCTCAAGAGTCAAGTTGAACTTGACTCTCAGGAGGCCACTTTTTGTATCAAGGTAATTCTCTGTTAGAAACTGATGTTTTCTTTTGCATGAAGAAGAAAAAGGGAATGCTGATAGATGGCTCCACTTTCTTCTGCCCTTTCTCCCCACCTATGCTTTTTGAAGAGGTTTTAACCCACTGGTTTAACATTGCAGTTATACAAGTGCTCGCATCAATTTTCAGCAATCCAGTTGGATTTTGTTTATTGTCTTAAATAAGTAGTTCCTACTCTTTCAGGTTTTGTTTATGCCGACTCTTGGCACTGATATAAGGATGTTAAGATTTATGGTTAAATCATGTCCTGTGTTGTTTTTCTTAGTTTTGTTTTTACCAGCATGAATTTGTGCTAAATGACTGTACTAAATTATTCCCTCCTTTCACTCTTAGTGCTCTTAATGTAAAATCCTCCTCCTCTTTATCCTAGTCAGATTAATCCTAAAATAGTTTGTTTTCAGTTGGAGGTCATCCAAACCATGAAGTTCTGGTCAGATGATAAAGAATAGATACTCAGTGTAAACTAAGATGTTCACCATTTAACTAGCAAGAGATTTGCTTTCAGGCAAGCTTCTATCTTTTTTGTTCATGGGATTAACCCCCGGTCTTTGTATTTGTAAGACAAGTTTAACTAACAAGCCACATAAATTTTATCTAACTATTCCCAGGCAAGGATATTTGCAAATCAGTCAACCATGGCTGTGAACATGTGTGTGCTAGTGCCGGTGATTCATTTGTTTGTAAGTGCCAGGAGGGATTCCTGCTAAGAGAAGATGGAAAAACTTGCAGAAGTAAGTAGTCTGATATTTATCAACACACTTTTTATCTGCAGCTCGTGCTTGTGTAGAAATGCACTAACTAGCAAAAGTTGTCATCTGTTTTCAGATAAGGATGTTTGCAAATCAGTCAACCATGGCTGTGAACATGTTTGTGTTAATTCTGGTGATTCATATACCTGCAAATGCCATGATGGGTTCCTACTGAGAGAAGATGGGAAAACCTGCAGAAGTAAGCAGCACAAGAACTTAATTGGATGAATTACACATACAATAATGAAGGCCTCTGCTGATGTGTGCTGACTACCAACTCTCCTGTTTGCAGACAAGGACATTTGCAACTCAGTTGACCATGGCTGTGAACAAGTTTGTGTGAATACTGAAGATTCCTATATTTGCCAGTGTCATGAAAAATTCATATTGAAGGAAGATGGAAGGACATGTAAATGTGAGTACCCTGAGCTATAAAAGTATGTTTTTATTTGAGGCTTTCAAGTGTTGTGGGTGTGAGTGCACATGTGTATGTTTGTGATTTAAAACTATTTGGGCTGGTTAAAAAAAGATACCACCTCTCCCTAACAAGCCTCACCTCACAAACCCCATCCACTTTTCTCAGATAAAGATGTTTGCAACTCACTCGACCACGGCTGTGAACATATTTGTGTTAATGCTGATGATTCCTATATCTGCAAGTGTCATGAAGATTTCATACTGAGGGAAGATGGAAAAACTTGCAGGAGTAAGTTATTTAATCTTTGTTTTGTACTTCCTGATCTGTTAATGAAACACACTGCAGCAGCAGTGTGTTATTTGTGTCTTTATTGTAAAATCAGCTTCATGTAAGTGAGCTCTTTCATGGAAAATTATAGCCAATTTTTTAATATTTTGTGCAATTTATTTACTTAGCTAACTATGCTAAACACAATTTTCATTATTCCAAGGTAAAAATGTCTGCAAAACAGTCACCCATGGTTGTGAACATGTCTGTGTTCCAACTGGCGATTCATACATGTGTCAGTGTCACGAGGGATTTATATTGAGGCGAGACAGGAAAACATGCAGGAGTGAGTAGCTGAAATTTTATGGGGAATATGTTTTTCAGTCTTAAATAACAGACTTAATTTTACTCAAAGTTTGTTCATTACAGTTTTGTATTTGAAAAATGGTCTAATAAGGGGATTCTCTTAATAATTCTCAGATAAAGACCTGTGTAAATCCATTGACCATGGCTGTGAACATGTGTGCATCAATAATAACACCTCATACAGCTGTCAGTGCCATGAGGGCTTTGTCCTGCGACAAGATGGGAAAACTTGTCGAAGTAAGTAACTCATTATGTCTGTCAGCCCCTCTTCTCTGGCATTGCTACATAAATGAGCAAAGATATTGTACTCCTTTGTCATATGTTCTTCAGATATCACGTTTGGAGTATTTGGATTTATAAAATGTTAAATAGAGTACAGATAAATACTTCAATTTTTCCTAGGTAAAGATGTCTGTAAATCAGTTGACCATGGTTGCGAATATGCTTGTGTTAATAATGACGATTCCTATATCTGCAAATGCCAGGAGGGATATGTACTAAAAGAGGATCAGAAAACATGCAGACGTAAGTGTATTTTATTTAGAAAGCATTTGTTTCTTTTATTTCTAAAATTAACTGACCTCACTTCAAATATAGTCATAAAATGGTCTGGGTTGGAAGGAATGGTATTAAAGATCACTTAGCTCCATCGCCCTGCTGATGGCAAGGACACTTTCTACTAGACCAGGAGTCTCTAAGCCCAATCCAGCTTGGCTTTGAACTCTGCCACAGCCTCTCGTTTCAAACATGATATAATATTTGAAAGCCCAGGGCATATGTGTGTGGCAGAAAATGTCTCAAACAATTAACTTGATGCTCTCCTAAGCAAAAATTTATCAAATTGGAAGAGTTGTTTTAGTACAGCATCGAGTACAATAATAATTATTTTGAAAGGTCAGGAAAAAGCCAAAGGGGAATCTTATTATCAAGGAATGTGCATTTTAATCAGGTTCATATACTATACTATATACTATATACTATATTTTAAAATACCATTAATTCTATTTGCTTATCTTCCAACATGACATGCATTTATCTCATCATCTCTTAATACTTGGAGGAGAAATTCTCCTGGAACTCAGTAAAAACATCTATTCTGCCAAAAATGGATGCCTTAGTTGAGGAGACTGTGATTACCAAAAGAATGGTAACAAGTTCTGGCTGTTCTCAATCCTAACTGACACCATGCACCATGAACTGCTGCCTTTTCTTGGCTTATGCAGTAGTATTGAGGTAGTTCTGATATGTATATTCATTGCATTTTCTTCACCTTAGTACATGTGAGGTGTCTTTTTCTCAGATGACTGCAGAAAGGAATTCTTTAGCAGTTTTAAAATAGGTATTTTCTAAGAAGAAAAGTCCAGGCTTTAGCTGAAGATCCCTTATTTGTACATTGACTTGGTAACAAATATCTCCAGTAATTTCTGCAGAGAAATTTCTGCTGCACAATTCTCTTTCGTGTAGTGCTTACAGCATTCTCCCTGTACAAAGATTAGATATGAGTGGAGGTCAAAGTTTATTTGGTCCAGACTAAGAAGCAAATCTTACATTCCTCAGTATGGCATATTTTCCCTGGAAGCTAGATTGATCCAATAGGAGCTGAGCACCTCTGCAGCTAGCCTTTGCACAAAGCATACTAATCTCTGCCTGCTGAAGGTATTTCCTTTACAGAATTAAAAAAAATACCAAAACAACCCACCTGGCAGAAGCAGTCTGCAGCTTGGAAGACATTCTCCAATTTCTAAATTCCCTAACCTCGTTATTGATACCCAGTGCCTACAAACTACTTTGATGTTTGCATGTGCATTTACCAGAAAGTATGGAAAATACAAATTTTACAGATTTGTCTGTCTTCTGACAAACTCCTAGCTCTAATAGATAAACCAGAAAAGATTAATTGCAGCAATACATAAGCCTTCTAATTACAAAATTGGTAGACGCTTACAAGCAAAAAAACATCCAGCCAATTCTGATTCTCTCAATAATTAAATAGTTTTAAAACTATTTTGTAACTCCTGCAACACAAATGCAGCTTCAATGACTCTCTTCCATTTGACAAAGGCAAAGTTAGCATACAGGCTTATCTCTGGAAGAAAATTATGGGAACTCTGTCTATGTGCTAGTTATGTTCTTCAGTTCTCTCCACTTAAAAGTAATTCTTAACATTTGCTGATTGTTGCTGCATTTTTAAGATTGTAGTTGTAGTATTCTGCAAAGCAGAATATGTCTCAGTAAATATTCACTGTGGTTATAATTTTGTTAAATTCTCAGTCATAGGCCCACTCTTAGCTTTTGAGACAGTCTGTACACAACATCTTCAGACACACTGGCACAATAGGACAAGCCAGGATCAGGGTACTTTAGATGATCCCTGAGTTTTTGCCAGAGTATCCGGATCCCTTTCCCAGCCTCGTGGAGTTTTTCTTGATCTGTATGCTCTGCTGCTCATTTCACAGGATGCACTGAAGGCCCAATTGACCTGGTGTTTGTGATTGATGGATCAAAAAGTCTTGGAGAGGATAATTTTGAAGTTGTAAAACAATTTGTCTCAGGAATCTTGGATACACTTGAGATTTCACCCAAAGCTGCTCGAGTTGGTTTGCTTCAGTATTCCACTGAGGTTCGTACAGAGTTTACATTAAGGCAGTTCAGCTCAGCCAAAGACATGAAGAAAGCTGTGTCACAAATGAAATACATGGGCCGAGGTTCCATGACAGGACTGGCCCTGAGGCAAATGTCTGAGAGAAGCTTCACAGAGACAGAAGGAGCAAGACCATTTTCAGCAAATGTCCCTCGAATCTCCATTGTGTTTACGGATGGACGAGCCCAGGATGAAGTCTCTGAGTGGGCTACCAGAGCAAAGCAACGTGGTAAGTGGAGATGTTTTCAGTGTCTCATTCTAAAAGGCAAATATTGTTAGAAATTAGATGTAGTAACAGTTTGGATGTGCTAATTGAGTGTTTGACAAAGCAGTCTGGCCAGTACAGTGACCACTGTCCTGCACATCACATCTTTGTGTTCACAACATCAGATTTTTGTGTTCATAAGGGCCCAGAGCAGGACCCATGGGGAGTGTCTCATCACAGGTAGTGGTGCCCTGGCATGCCCCGAGTGCCCTGAATGTATCCACTAAGGGTAGACATTTAGTGCAGAGATCTGAGAACACTGGGAACTTAATCAAAAATTCTAGGACAACAATAAAAGAAACCCCAAGCTGTCTCTTCAAAATACAGCAATCTATTCTTGTGAGAAATACTATGATAATAATTGGCTATGTTTTTGTTTACATGTTTTGTTTTTTTCTTTATTTTTTAACCAGTTTTATAGTGCTAATGGTGTTCTGGAAGGAAGATGATTCTTCTCAAAAGAATATAGCTGTAGTGCTGTCTATCTTACTGTTTCTACATGCCTATATACTGAAATGTGACTGAAAACCAGTGATTTTTAATTTCTAATATGTTTGGGCAGACATCCATCCTTTAGGACACTCGTACCACAAATCAGAAGCTTTTCATCTGTTTAGCAGAGTCAACTGAACATTTTTAAAACTTGTCAAAAAAATAAACTATCCCTTTTTTCTTTGCAAAACTTTTTTTTTTTTTTTAATGAGAAACTGCTTTAAAAACCATGGCTGATGGGCCACAACACGGAGAAAATAGCCAGACTTTAAAAGACTTTTTTTCTGTGCTTGTTTTATTGATTTTGACATATTTATCAGAATTTGAAACCTGATTAGTAGAGCCCTGATCAGGATCGATAACTTTCTGTAAGGAGAAAAGGAAAAAACATCCAAGGATATCAGAAGGGCATGTGCTAACAAGAGTGGCATTACAATGAAAGATAAAGTAGTTTTAAAATAATTTAAAAAACCCCAAACATTTACAGGCTTACTAATGAGATAGAACTACATGGAGAATTTACAGAAGAAGGAAATAAGTACAAACCAACTTTCTTACTTGCTGAATGAAACCTCAGCTCAGGACTGCTTACACTGACTCTGCAATGCTACAGGCCAAACCCACCCTCTGTGTAATTGCAGCATAACCAATAGAGTAATGCTCAATATAAGCATTCAATTCAATATGAACATATTCATTCAATATGAAATGAATACTGAATACTTTATCACTGATATCCCCAAGTCTTTAAATAGCACTCACTTCAGCATGACTGGTGCATTCATTAAATTGAATCAGCTTCTGGTGAACACTTTTCTTTCCTGGCTAAAGTGCAATGATAGGCAGATTCATGAAGAAAAGTAAGGAGATAGTTACATTAAAAGTTAAAAACATGGAAAATGCATATTTTGTGGTATTATCAGGCCCATAATTCTTCAGCAAAAATATTAAAAGTTGCAATTCAGTGAGCACACAGCAGTTATTAAAAGATATCAAACCTCCTCATCCCAAGTTTTATCTGAAACCAACCAGAGAAGGCAGCTTCTTCTCTTGAATCAAATAAGAGCTGTGAAGCTCATAGCTGTACTCTGAATCACAAAATCAGTACTCATTGTGGACACTTTATAAGCCAGAACTGATATAAAGAGAAATGTTGTATCAAATCATACGCTAGTGAGCATAAAAACATAACTGCTGAAAAAGGGATTATTGAAGATCTCTATGTTCTGTGGTTATTGCTTGTTTTAAATCTATTTGGTGAGAGGGCTCTGAACCACTTCCTCTTTCCCTGCTTCCAGAGTTAAGAAAACTACACATCCTCACTTACCTTCTCCCTAGCACCTCTGCTGTGGAAATACTTGTCCTGAGCATCCCTCTTGTAAGGCTTTTTCTTTCCTAGCCTCATAAATTTCTTGTTTTCCCACTCTTACCCTCCTAAGTGGGCCTTCCAGCCTCTTAGTGCCCCTGAGACAGCAAGAATCAAGTCTCAATGTGCTCTGAGGATTTCAATGAAGCATTTAAGTATTTTTCTAAAAAATTACTGCCAACTTTCAGCATTCTGCCCCATTTGCTAATATGTAACAGGTGTTCCCATCAACTCAGTAATCAGATACATTGCATGTATCCTACAGACACACACAAACCAGGGACTTGCAGTGTAATTGTGAGGCTGAACTGTGCAATTCTCTTGGATTGTTTGTAATACTCTTTCTGCAATCATTTACTATCAGTGGCAAGGCAAGTGTCATCTCTTTAACACATATGTCCCACTTTAACACTGTGTGTCCCATTACAGCAAACAAGAGTTTCTGCAAACCTCCCAGTAATTAAAGCATATTAAGCCTCTTCGCTGATTTTGAAGTTACATGGAATACACATTGGGCCCCCTCATGTCTATCATATTTTTCTTTCATGGATAACAAGTGCTTAGAATTAGAACTGCTGAAATAATAAGTATGTGCAATTTCTTTTGAATCCAGGTATAATCATCTACGCCATTGGAATAGGAAAAGCAATTGAGGAAGAACTGCTGGAAATTGCTTCTGAGCCATCATATAAACATCTGTTCTATGCTGAGGATTTCACAGCTCTGGAGGACATAAGTGAAGAGCTAAGAGCCCAAATCTGTGAAGGTAACAAAATTCCATTTTCCTTGAGACACAAGTGAATGTTTACAGGTGCTTTGCTTTTTGGATTTTTCTGCTCTTTAATATGTGAGGAATATATACTGTTAATCCATCACTGGGTAAATATAATAGTAATTATCTTCCCTTTATTTTCATGAAGGTTGCATAAGATATACAATTCTGTGCCTAGAAGAATCAATTGCTTCCTCTCTTCTATTTCCACAGTTAAGTCAGCCATGCAATGAACCCCACTCCACCAAATGAACATGATATGTCATTAGGAATGTGGGCAAATAATCAGGGATTTGTAATACCTTAATGAGAATTTTAAAAAAATCCTAAGACGAGCAGCAAAAACCTAAACCACAGCATAATAAATCATCAAGAGCTGTTGTGTGTATTTATAGAAGACTAAAAACAGTTCATTGAACATACGTTCACAGCTACAAAGAGTGGATTTCAGTTATGTATAAGCCATGAATTTTGCTATACAAACGTGGAAGGTTTGTTTCAGAAAGCACCCTTCTTTACTCTGGAACAAACAGCTTGTATATAAACATTCCCAGATGAAGTTTTGCAGGGAAAGGGGGAATCTGAGCTGAAATGAAAGCTAAGGAGCCAGAGAGAGGATAGCATGTGTCTCCCACTCACACATTCCCAAGACTCAGTATTTTTTTGTACATTCAAACTGGTACCTGAAGCAAAATTCAGAAACAACACATGCAATGATGTTAGTCAAAGGATTAGAATTGTGCAAGACTATTTAATTTTCACTAGCTTTCATCTGGTTGTTTTTCTTGGAATTAAATGCAAACAGGTCTTGTCCTTTTTTTTTTTTTCATTAATGTTATTGTATAAAATTAGCTGCAGGACACTTCTTTATACAGATCTCAAGGAAAAACCTGTAAAAAAGACTTTTGAGGATGTTTCTTAGCTTGCATACTCTTTGTCCTGCAGTCCTAAGAAGTCCTAGTTTCATCTTTCTGAAATACTAAATACTATGATAATATAAAACCAAGTCAATTCAATTAACCTTATTAGGCAGATAATCTTCTAATGACAGCATGTCATCTTAAAAGCTTTTGGAGATGCCAAAACCAAAACTATCTGGCAGCCACAATGATAATTCTCACTCATTAGCAAAGCCCAGAATAATAATTCTCACTGATCAGCAAACCCCAGAGCTCAGTGATGGAAATGCATCCTTCAGGTACCCACAACAGTGGTTAGCAACCACCATTTTTTTTCTTTTAACTACGTTATTTACAATATGAAAAAATAAGGAAATCCTGCCCCTTTGTGGCAGTTTCTTGTCTACACCTCTGGTAACCAGGCAGCACTGGTGCTTCAGCTTCTGTCCTGCCCCTCTCTCAACAGCAGGCAATGAATGCCTCACACCTGGGATCTGAGAACTGACCCAGCCTTGTTTTTCTGGACACTCCAGGACTAACCATTATTCATCAACTCACTCCACCAGAAATTCTGCCTCCAAACCTGTTACACAATCTGAAAGGTCTTTTTAAAATTCCTTCTATTGTATACAGCACAATGACTTTTATCTTTACTCCAGCTTTGGTCCCTAGGTGAGGTTTTCTCTGACTCCAGCTTGTGAGGACACGAGAGGATTCTGTCCTCATGGACTCCAGTGACAGAGCCTCTCATCCCTAGTCCCAGCTGTGGATGCACTGCATGTTTCCAACTAAAGTAGAAGCCCTCCAAATGTTTTTTGGGGGTTAAACTTTTTTCTTTCATTCTGCAAGAAAGCATCTGCCTTGTAAAATAGCTGCTGATTACTATTAATTATTCTTGATGACTAGTAGTAAAGGCAAAAAAAAGGAGGTGTTTTATTTTCTCTTGCCTCTTATTAAGAGGAATTCAGTTGGAGGGTTCCCATTCACTGCCGTGGTTAATGTTAATTTCTCATCTGACTGGAAGCACTAACGAGGCTCCAGCAATGTCATACATAACACACACTCAATATGATTGCAGCTTCAGCCCTGTTCTGAGCATGTGCATTATGTAAGCTTTTAATTATATGCTCATATACTAGTTTTGTCACAAGACCCCAGCCCTGATCAGATGACAGTACTCAGCAGTGGCAGGTTAACATTTTGTTCTCCTTCCAAATTGTGGATCATTATCAATTCAGCAAATATTCAGACACTGCTTTTGATGACACCTTCTCACAGGCTCCTCCTAACAAATTACTTGTGTTTTGTTACAAAACAGAACACTAAAAACGAACATCCAACTTCAGCATTGTTTCCTAACAAATTTATTCATTGCACTGACTTCACTAAAGGATTCAAAGTGATCAGCCTCTGTCACTACTTGTGTGTTTATTCAGCTTCTCTGAGGCAATGAGATCAGAAATCTTAGAGCCTAAGCTAATTTCTGAAGCCTGAAGAAGTTTCTGAAATGCCCAATTCCTATTCCAAACTCGAGACCTCTTGCCACACCTCTACCAGTGCATCTGTCTTTTTTCTGTCCCTAATTATGTGTCCATAAACCAGCCCTGTGTCCAAAGCTCAAACCTATCAGGTCAGTTCCTCTGCCCTCCTAAACAATCACCTCATTAGCTTGCAGCTCCTGAACACCTTCTAGAACAAGTCATTACCCAGGGTCAAATACTCAAGATTCATCTTACCTGCTCCATCTCTCCTACAACAGAAATCTTCACCATCCTTGTTCCCACTTGATTATTCTTCAGCTAGACTCTGCATCTCGTTTGTTTCATTCCCTTGTGATTTCATCCCACACCTCTCTGCCCTGAACTCTTCCCCAAAATCTGACTTTCTTCCAGCAGCTGGTTCCCATGCAGACTGAGATATCTCTACCTATACATATAATCTATATCTCTCTATATAAATATTGTAGTTCTGCTGCCTATCTCTGGCCTTCTTATTCAACTACTCATCTGTTCCTCTGATATTCATGCTCAGTAATTCCAACCTCCATTCAAGAGGGCCTCATTTCCTTCCCAGTGCAACTTAGCACAGCTGTGTATTATTGTGCATCTGTCAAAACTGACTGACCAGCAGGGGCCCCAATAGTTACAGCAAATCTGGATATCACAGAAGCATCTTCCACCTCCCTACTGCAACTTCATGGCATATCAGGCAAGTTTGCACTGTCACCTTTTGCCCCCATGCATTCACTTTGAGGGAAGGAGCTCTGGGTTCTAGAGGAGGGAGTGTGTCCCAGACGCTGCATGCACCCTGGCACCATCGGTCACGTTGTGCAGTTGTTCAAAGCCTCCTCTTCAGCTCATCTGGGCCATTTCCTAGTGAAGGACCCACTCCTAAGGAACGCCAGCTGCCTCCACACTGCCCTCTGGCGGCCAGAAAGGGGCAGGACACGCAATGGCTGAGGCTCCACCTCAAAACAGGTTTCTGTTTCCTCAGTCTCTTGACTCAAAGGATCAGGGTGTGGACTCTGAAATAAATCCTTACATTTTAAAGGCTGTGCTCCATGACTTAGAAATTAGATAACTCTAGTGTATCAAATAGACTCTGCTGCATCCTTCTCACCTAAAAACTCCCAACTCCCTGATCGATGTTTCCCGTTAAAAAGAAAACTGAAGGACAGGAGGAATCTTTTCCTTTCTCCAAGCAATATTCTTATTCAGTTCACCCCAAAGGATCATGGATGATAATGAAACATGAAAGAATTTTCACTGTAGGACACAAAATAGATTGCTGTCATTTCAGATTGCTTCACTATTATTAAATAATCACTTCTGGTTTTGGAGGAGTTCCTCTGATAGTCTGAGTTGAAGGGCAAGTCCTGGAGTTTCCATCAGCACTGGACCTCTTCTAAATTGCACAGGTATGAGGCATTCACCATGTATTATGAGAGACAAACACCAAATTACTTGCAAGAAACATCTCCAGTTCTAGGGAATGTAAACATTTTTATTGCTCCTTTTGTGATACGGTTCCTTTGGCAACTTCTATCTACCAGCCTTGAAAGAGTCACCTCACCAGCAGGATGCATCATCTGGGAGGCTTCATATGACTGGTCCACAGCCTTCAGGTTGGCTGTTTTAACTCAAGTGTCTTCTCCTGCTGCCTTTCCATGTTGCTTTCTGTAGAGAACTCCCACAATTCAGCTAAAAGGGTTCAGCCCATGTCCCTGCCTCCTCACCCCTCCAAGTCACCCTTCCTCCTGGAATGTGAAAAATGGAGATTCACTGTAACAAAAGCATGGCTGCATGCTTCTTACATAATATGAATGAAATACTTCATGGGAAGCTTGTATTTCAGCACTATGCTTGACACTTTAAGCATGTCCAGCTTTCAATCACTTCTGTTTCTCACAGGAACCTTCACAATTCCCTTTCAGTTCTGCAACCCACAACTTAAATCATGTATACAGTAAATACAGCCTAACAGCTTTGTTCTTTCACATCTTTGTATCCCTAGTCCTTTCCTTGAATGATCCTCACTGTAACTAGTGAGATTACTAATTAAGGAGAACTCAATGCATGTGAGTAGAAAAAAAATAAAATTGTGATTTGGGGGGTCTGATTTTTAGATTTTTTGGGGGGTTTCCTGCAGGACCTGAATCAACCACAATAGCCATCACAGATGTCATTGACTGTCCACATCTTGCAGTACACCACAAGTATCTTTTTGAAGACACTCACATTCACTCAACAACAGGTAATCAGGTTACCTTTGTTTAGAATAACCCAGACTGCTCTTTGAACATAGACGACTACACATTGTGTACTGTTTTCCAGTACTGACAGAATCTACCTCAGGACATTCCTTTGGATGTTGACCTGTTTTGAGAACAGGGAGCTGTATTAAACATGCTCTGCATTTATAATTCTTTGTAATTTCCTCCCCAACCTATTCAATTTATTCCACATTTAGCCTATGCTTAAGTGTTTGTTTTTCAGCAAAAGCCTCAAAAGATAATGATCAGTGCAAATGTGAAAACCTTGTGACATTCCAGAACTATGCAACCAGTGAAGTAAGAAAACTCACCCAACGATATATCCTTTCTGAATAACTGCTTCTTACAGGTAAGATAACAAAGGCAGGTTAAAACAAACTAAAGGTTTTGGCATCAAGTCTAAACTGCCTCCATAGCTAAAAGCAGTTTACTGTAATGAAAATCTAAACTATATAATAGTTAGTTTCCAAGAAGCAAGGCTTTTAACTTTCAATCTGCTTCTCTTTCATAGAAGGGACTAAAATATTAACGAGTATCTTGAATTTTAATAAATAAATAAAAATAAGCCCTCACAGTAAACACCTTCAGAAACAGCAAAGAAATAACTGGTCAAATTCACGACTATCACACTTTGCTTCTTCAGATGTTACTGAATTAGCATTTACTGGCTACAGGTGTCAGAGTAAAGGAAATGTTTCCCTGCTGATCTGCTTGGTGAGGCACCATATGCAGTGAGTAATTTCAAAACACACTCTAGATGAAATCAGAGGACTCAGGTTTGGTTAATGTTGCATTAGAAGAAATGTAGATAAAACTTGGCAAAGTGCAGATCTGTAGCTTCTGCTACCCAGTTAGTCTGTTTATTTCAAGGGAGCTGCTAATGCAGCAGCCTTTATGCTGCCTGTAAAACATCCACATCTCAGGAAACAACAGCAGCAAACTTGTAATACAACTCATTACACACTATTTATACAGCAAATTCCTGGTTTCCTCATGAAAGCTGCTTCTGATCAAATAAACACTAAGAAGACATCACATCTTCTACTTGAGTTGTGTAACTGTGTGCAAGAGCAGTAAGCACTTCTCTGCACAGAAGAGTGCAGTGATGCCAGCAGCTCATCACTGTGTGCTTCCCAGACAGGAACAGCTTCAGACTGTGAAGTCTGTCCGGAGGGAGGCAGGCAGAGCCCTCGTGGCTGGTAACCTGATGCAGAACACTGCCTACTAGTTCAGACCTTCCCTGCAGCAGCCAGCCTCTCTCTCACCTTCCCAAGTGACTCCTTTGGCAGACACTTTAAGGAATTCTAATCACTTGATTAAATTACTCCATGCAAAGCAAATTTCATAAAGGAGGAGAAAGGCATTGTGTAAGGTTATTGCTAGATGTTTCAAATGCTCATCAACATACATACTGCTCCAACGAGACTTCTCAAAAATACTGGAGAAAAATTTCTCAGTCATTTCCCACATACTTAAGTGCTACATGACATGCAGCATTCCAACCTGCATGCTGACAAAAAAAGGAGACCAATTCTTGCACCTTCAGAAGCTCTTTACCACAGCCTCCTGCAGCTGGACTATGAGGAACTCCGAGCTTACTCAGAATCAAAGAACTTAGTTGCTAAGCTTAGGAGCTTAGCAACATGTGCTTTTTTGCTTTATCATTTGAGCAGGCAACCCTGTGATTTTTACTCCAACGGCTCAAGATGATGGACAACCTGTCAACACTGAGCCAGACTAGGCATTATGACAGGAACAGTGCTAAGCACTTCCTCAGAGCACTGTACAGCCTCTGCTTTGAAGAGTACAAAACATCCCGTTTCCTCTTTATTAGAAACCTCATTTCTCTACCTTATCTCAAGAGCAGTTGAGGTATGAGGTGATACACTACTTCTTGGTAACTGCAGACTGCTGGCTAGTTCTCAGCCAGAGATCTGGGGGGTGGGAGAACTGGCTACAGAAGTAGCTCGTTACACAATACAAATACAGAGGGATCAGTCCACACTGCTTTTTGTCCTGCCATATTAACTTCTAGCAGTAGTTGAGTGCAGTTTCACTGCTTCAACTTTGCCTCTGTGAACACTTGAGAAATATAGCTGTTGAAGAAAATGCAGTTCACATGGTGCTTGTATGCAGAGTAACCTTGCTGCAGCAGACAGATGAGAAATTACCAAACCCAGTGTCCAGGCAGACTGGACACCCACGGAAGCAGGATACCCACTCTTGCTCCTTACTAGCAAGAGGAGATTCTCCTGCTGTCAAGGGCGGGGACACAGTACACATGGATGTTCTGGTCAGACTCAAGAGGCCAAATTCAATTTGCCTGCCTGCCCTAAAAAATTCCTAACAGCAACATGTCAAAGATCCAAATTTTTATGCCCAGTTCTCCATTTTCCCTTGTGTAAGACTTTAAAATGCTGAAGTCAAGGCCCTAGATCCCATGGAATTTGTTGTGCTCTATTCCACATTTGTCTGGAAATCACTGTCACAACTGTGGATAGAACAGATCATGAGGAGCAGACATTCTTACTGGGGTCTCAAAGCCCTGGTTTTATTATCTACTGTTACTTATGTGCAGTTAAGTGAAACATTTTTTAAACAGCATTAACTAAATAAATATTTACCCTCCCTTTAAAATAGAGCAAAGCAATCCATTTGTAGAGCCAGCCTTTTTAATAACTGCAGTCTGAACTCCATGTTAAGGTATGCCTGTTAAGGAATGGGGCTTCACACAGCTTTCTGAACTCAGCTGATCAAATCAGAACAAGAAAATACAGGGGAATATTGTTTGAGAAACTACTGGGAGTCAGAGGAGAAAGAAGAGAATGTTTATGGACCATAGCAATCAGGTAGCTGACTTTTTCTATTAATGCCCCTATTAGTAGTTCTCTTTCCTTAACTTTTATCTACTAGAAGAAATGACGAAGAGAATGGAAGACTTGGAAAACAGACTAAAATACTGATCGGAATTTTAAATGTATGCTACACTGTATATTTATACATACAAACTTGTCAGAGCTATTTTCTTAAACTGGTTCAAAGTAAAATAACATCTCTGTGTCTGAAGTTGAAAAGAGTATTTTGGATCCTTGCATTTATATGCCATGTGTTGTCTTGCATTGATCGCAGATAAGAAATGTTGAAAATTTAATAAAAACAATTTAGTAACTAGCAAAAGTTCTAATTAAGCAGAACAACTGAAATAAGCTATGCAAAATAATAAAATGCTGTTATTTTTTGAAATTAAACCTCTATGTTTTGAAGTATTTTTAGGATATGAATTTATTTGGCTTGCTTTTCTGTATTTCCCTCCTCCACTCTGAGTATTTTAAGCACACAGTCTGTGTTTATATATAGTTCTATGTATACAGACATACACAGAACAAGTGGGAAAAAAGCATTCATAGCCATTAGGCTTGACTTGAATTCTTCAAACAAGAATAACTACTGGATCAGTAGGAAGTAAAAACATAAATTTATACATTTGTATTCAAACTGTGATGGAACTAAATGCTTGAAGTGGGAAGTCTGCTTTATCAGGGCATCACAACCTGAAGTTTCAAGAACTTTTTCGAATCATATCCAGACAATGCAACTTCTCCCTGCTGTCCTGTGGTCTGTATTCACTGATTCTCTAACTTTCCTCAATGCAAGTAGTATATTAATTCTGAAAGAATTACTCAGTCAATTCAGCTAGCTGTATACCTGGTAAACACTAAACACAAAACCAGCAAATTGCACCTATTCTGTCCACCTAAAAGCATCTTTAAGTCTCACTCCCTTCCCTTAACTACAACTCATCCAGATTTGTGGTTTAATAGGTAAATATATCAGCACTGCCTCCCTTTGCTCTGACACACCTCAGAGTTTGCCTCTTGGCTATCTCCAAATGGAAACACAAAACTTCATTTGTAACAGAAGCAGTTGCAGCAGAACTTAAGTGATTCAGTGATCTGAGACAAGCTGATGAGTGAGCATGGATATACAACAGCAAGCTTTGAAAGGTACCTCGTGCTTTGGCATACTTTTGAATTCTGCAAGGTTACAGGTATATTCTGATTTTCATTACATGTTTGCTTTTACCATGTCAGAAAATCACTGGCACCTCAATTAACAATCCCTAGTAATAAGGAACATCCTGCAGTTATGGTCTCAGACAGAACAGGCACAAATCTCTAAGACATTCTTAGCAACTGTGACTTGAGAATACCAGCTCATCTGTCTCCAGTATCTTCAGAAAACTAAAAAAAAAGGCTACTGATTTAAAACCAGCTTTGTCAATTTAACTTGTATCTTACTGAAAGCATATGTTACACATCTAGAAGCTGTATCTTGTTTGCTCCTTTACAGATATGTACTCTTGGAAGGAAAAGCCAAAGGGAATAAAACAGTGTGAATTATTTTAATCTAAGTAAACCTTTGGGGTTCCCCACCAACATCCCAAATTTGTTACTGTCTTTCACGTTATGCCTTGTGTTTGCATTAGCACTCCAAAAGCAAACACTAAGGAAGCCCTAGCGTGTTGGGATTTGACACCATACATGCCATGATCAAGCCTTCCTTTGCTTACCTCTCAAGATCCACAATGCCTACAAAAGAAAGGCAAATTTTGCCATGTGAACGTTGTTTCTAACAGAACAGGAAGCACAGCAGTAGTAATGAATCTTCATTTATATAGTTTGTTCCCTAAAACCAACAAAGGTATAATACAAATTTTTCTTTAAAGAGATCTGTAACCAGTTTTATTGTAGAAAAAACACCTTTACAGCATTTACTTCTCACTGGTTTGTTCTGGCATGCTTCTAATGATGTCAGAGTCACCTGTAAAACAAAAATGTATTATTACAAGAGGACTCATAGAAAGATGTTTTTAGGAATAGAAATAAGAGAAAACAACTTCACCCGTAAAATCACCACAGTGATTCTAGAAAAAGAAAACAACCTAAAAGCAACAGATAGTCTGCTTAGGAAAAAAGCAAATAATTTCGATAAAATTGATAAAAATACTTGTGTTTTTCTAATCCAAATACAGTATTTTCCAGTAATTATGTACTTGTCACCAGCATTTACAAAGCCAGGACTAAAACAACAATCTAGTCCTGGAGGACACAATGCATAGTTTTACTATAGCGAATGTCTAGCCTCCCCTGATCACAGAAATATCAGGACAGCGAGAATATTCGCATTGTCAGCTACAGAGCATTAGCATTTACTTGCAGCTCCCACCCCACCCAAAACCAAACCTGAAACTGACATTTTGAAAATTAAGTTTACAGCTACTATTTAAATACAAGCAAACTAAATAAAGTTTTCTGAAGAAGTAGGAAATTCAAATCATTGTGACTTGGGGAACAGTTGGTTAAAGTTATTACAGAAACCATTAAACTTATGCATATGCATTCTGGTCAACAAAGAGAACAAGGGATTGGTTCTTCTCTTAAAACATTCTGGAAAGAGGATGGGAAGTCACCTACTTAGGATTCTATATATAAAGAATTTGAGCAACTCTCTGGGACAAAGACTGTTACCAAACCACAGTAATTACATACAAACTTAAACTTACAGTTTTAAAATGAAGTGTTGAACACAGTTTTCATTCCCTTGATGAATGTTTACCTGCCTATTGGTTATTTTTCTATGTATTATTCTGGGAAGCAGGACAACTCACAGTCCTTTGTCTCAAGATTAAGAACAGTCAAACAGGGCTGTTGTATACAGTATGTTGTGCAAGCTCATGTCCTAGCTGATGGGTTCAGGAACAGGTCCCATACTTCAGCTGCTTCAGTTGCTTCCCAGACACTGAAACCTCCCTACAGACTGACAAGACGCCAAAATGCTCACAGGGCTTAGCAGTAAAAGAGCTATGTGCAAAAGAAATAGAAGTCTTTCCAAGTTCTACGAACCTAGAACTCACAAAAGAACAGGACCTTAGAGGAAATTTTAAGTGTTAAACCTGATGGAAAAAGGTAGAAGTGTGTCATCACTCCTGCTCATTCCTCGCTCAGTGCTGCTATACACAGGAGAAGGGAGAATCCACAGACAGCTCCTCATTTGGTCCCTACACTGCAGGAGGCAATTACCTGGGTCAATGATGGCCAGTGTGCACACTCTGTAGTATTTTCCACATGCTGTGCCCAACTCAATGTTGTTCCCACTGTAATGATGGACACCAGTCTTGGCAAGCATAGCGTAGTACTCAATCTCTGATTTTCTGAAATCCAAAAACTGGATGTTAACAGGACCCACAAACAATTCTGACCAATTGCAGTACAGAGAGCAGCTTTAACTTAACCACGCTCAAATCTTGAGACACTTTTCCTTCCCACCCAGAGAAACACAGCTGTTTTCTGCGAGGCAAAATGGTTGTGGCTCAGGAACATTTACTTAGATGTCTGCTGAAGGTTTGTAACAACAAACCCTTCAGGCTGCTCCTGCACAGGCTCATTCTACATGGTCAAAGGATTCAACATTTTCAGACTTCTGAAAGGCCAGAGGAGCTATGCCAAAGTGCATAAACTAAGAGTTAATGTTGATGGCCAGTGGTGACCAGATGCTGAAAAGAGAGACAGTTTTTGCAGCTGAGAAAGGAACCATGTATTTTAATTAAAAACACAAAGTCCATCTGTATTGCCCTCTTTTCTGACTTCCACCAGGAGAGTCTAGCAGTCAATACTGTTTTCCAAGCATTTTGGGATCCCCACTAATATTAGTGATTGCTGCCCACTGCAACAGTCCTGCTATTTCTCAAGTATCTAATTTCTGGGTTTCACATTTATATTTTCTTGAGCCTGTCAATATCCCTCAACAACAAAAAGGACCCAGATATTCAATGAGGAAAATGTCGTATTGGTACAGACCACATTCTCAAAAAAGCAGCTTCACAGGCCAGGACCTCAAATTTCTAACTAATTTTGACAATTTTTGTGTGCTTCAAATATTTTAAATCAGTTATCAGTTTTCCTAGCTGTAAAGTTATTTCCCAGTACACTACATTGGAAAAACATGGGAATTCAGCCCCATGACACTCTTAGAAAACTTACTTTCAAGTGTGAAATGTTTCCAGTCCTTTCTCTAGTGCAAACTCCTGGAATTAGAAAGCTAGACAAACACCAGGAAGCATTTTTCTAGACTTGAAATCATTACACAGCAAACTACCTGTTGCTTCTGTTTCAGAGCACTTTAGAACATGCCAACAAATCTCTGCATCAAGTCTCTGGAGAAATTAGCATAAAGCACACACTGCATTTGTACAAAGAACCCATCTCAGAATTGTTTTCTCACACATCTGCTTACCTCAAAGCAGGACAGTTGTTGGCGAGGATGACCAACTTGGCTTTGCCCTGACGAATCATTTTCAGGGTCTGTTTGTACCCAAGCACATATTTGCCACTTTTCATAACCAGCTGAAGCCTGGAGTTGATGGACTCCAGGGACTTTTTCTGAAGAAGATGTAGAAAAACACTATTGTGTTACTTCACACTTTTCAAAACAATGGAGAACATAATAGAGAAATTTCACAATTATGTATATTTCATAATCTCCCTATAATCTGAAACATGGAATAAGAAAGGCCAGTCAGTTACTTCAGTATAAGAAAGCCTACAGATGGGGCATTGCTGATACTGTGTTTTCACAAGTTCAGAAAGTTCTGTCTTACTCCCGTATCTCTCAATAGGAAAATTTATCTCAAAGCACTGTTGCTGCTATCTACATAATCAGCGACATCTGCGTATATCTGACAAGCTCTTGTCAAGCTCAGCTAGTCAAGGCCAAGTAAGTACCACTTCTGCCTCGCAAATCTAAGCCAGCTTTAGAGTCTGTCTCTTCCCAGGGGGCACAATGACAACACTGCATAGGGCAGCAGAAAAAAGTAATTCTGTGCAATATCGAACTGATATTTACAATAGGGGAGCGTGATGCTCATGACAAGTTAGGCGCATCTGACGAATGAAATCACCGCCTCTGACCAAGAAACCCAGATCTGTCAGAGCCAGTCTAAGAGAAAGGCCAGAACATGGCAGGAAAAGCAAAGCCTGAACTCCACCCGCACTAGAACCTCGGCACCACCTCTCCCCCACTGCAGCCACCTCAGGAGCTCTGCAAACACCCCGGGACATCGCACGGGAGAGACCCGAGAATACCGAGCCCAGCGGGAGGCGGCCGAGGGGCGCGGCCAGTGTCAGCAGGGAGCGTTCCGAGCTCTGAGGGCCGCGACGGGCTGCGCCCAGGGGCCCCCAGCACCCCCGGCCGCCAACCCAGGCCATGCCGGGGTCCCCCCGCCTCACCACGGCGCTGCCCGAACGCCCCGCCACCACGTGCGCCCGGCGCGGCCCCGCTCTCACTCACCGTCTTCTTCGCGGCCACCATATTGCTGCCTCGCGCGGGGTCGGGCGGTACCTGGAACACAGGGGGACGGAGGGGAGCGGTCAGAACCCGGCAGCAGCGCCCGCAGCGGCCCCCGCACCCCCGGCCCGGCCCCGCTCACCGCAGACGCGCCGCCAAGATGGCCGGAAAAGGAGCGAGCACCCAACAAGCACCGCGTAAAACCCGCGGCAGCTCTCGCGAGAGCCGCGCGCACACCCCGCCCCGCCCCACGGCTGCCATTGCACCCGAACCGCGGCGGTGGCCCCGGATGGGGCGGTGCCTAGTGGGGCGGGGCCTCGGCCGGAGTGGGCGGGGCCATACAGAATCGGGGTGGGTAATGTGCTGATATGGGCGGGGCCTGGCTGAAGAAGGGACGCTCCCTGGCGTGGGGTGGGCGGGGCTTGAGCGAGGAGCGTGCTCGCCGCGGGGCGGGCTCGGCTGAGGGGTTGGCTCCACCGCGGGATGAGTGTCTCCGTCCCGCTGCTGGCTCCCGCCCTTTCCCATTCTCCCCGCCTCCCTCGTTCCTCTGGGAGCCTTTGAGTGCATATGACAGATCGCAGCGTCCCGGGAGGCTTCAGGAGCTGATGTGGGAAGAGCCATAGCGGTCCGAGCCTCCCATCATGGGATCACAGAATGGCCTGAATTGCTGGGGACCTCGAAGCTCATCTAGTTCCAGCGCCGCTGCCATGCTGTCTTCTGCTAGACCAGGTTGCTCAGAGCCCCATCCCACCTGGCCTTGGAATGGCTCACAGGGATTGGGGGTCATCCATAGCGCTTACACCAGTCTTCACCACTCTCACAGTAAAGAGCTTTCTCCCAGTATCGAATGTAAACCGACTCTCTTTCTGTTTGAAGCCATTCCTTTTTCTCCTGTCACTGGTAAAATGCTCTGGTAAAAAAAGTTCGTCTCTGTCTTTCCTGTAGGTTCCCTTCAGGTACTGGAAGGCTACAATCAGGTCATCCCGAAGCCTTCTCTTTTCTAGGCTGAGCAAACCAAATTCTCTCAGCCTTTCCTCATAGGAGAGGTGCTCCTATGAGGAGCACACAGGTTTCTTGCATGAAACTGAGCTCGGGAATAGGGCTCGACACTGCCTGTGTTAGCAGGTTCAGCTTTGGGCGCACTCAGTGCAGCTCCCAGGTTTGCCGTGGCGATGGCTCTGCACTCCCACCAGCTGTGCAGTGTCCTTGGCCCATCCTCAAGCAGCTCAGGCCATGGCTGTGCCAGAGTCACAGTGCAGCGAAACTTCTTCCTCTGTGCACCCTGCAAACCACCAGCTTGAAAACTATCTCACTGAGCACACACACACTTCATTGTTTGGGACCGGCGCTGCGACATGAGGCTCCCATTTTCAGGCCGAGGACATTTCATCTCCATCCCACAGTGCTGTCCATCCTAGAACAAGCACCCCCAGGCTGGGAGCAGCAGCAGCTCAGCTGGCAGGGATGAGCAGTGTGGATGCTCTGAGTGTGAGTTGCAGAGGTTGCCTGTGACATTCCCCTAGAGGATGCTGAGGGATCCAGCCACAGGACAACAGGTTTGCTGCTGGTGTGACTTTATGTCTTAAAACACTGCACAAGAAAGGCATCTCAGCGTGTACATTTCTTATGAAATTACAAAACTAGCATAGGAGCGTTGCTAGACTTGCCCAGGTTAGCACAAGCATGGGAAAGTGTTTTGGTTGTTGGCTTTAGGAAGTGTGATGCCTTTATCAATATGGAACATGAAGCAACAAACTAAAAAGCCAACACAAAAAAAACTGCATTCAGTTATTCTAGTATGGTTATATTAATAGAGTTTATTTCAAATAAAGGAAATAATTTATAGGAATATACTGCTATGCCCTTCTCCTGGTATGCCCCCATGCTAACTTTTGCTGATGTATGATCACAGACTTAACCAAAATATTTCCAACAGGATAACCTTCCCAGTGACAGGGAGCCTTTGGTCAAAATGCAAGCCATTATCGCAATTTTTTTTCCTGGGTAACAACCTCTGACAGATCAGTTTAAGCATCTAAATTAACATCTAAACTAACACTGAGACAAAGGTATTTTGGAAAAAATGTTACCAAACTTAAGTGGAGCTGAAATATCACAAGTGAAACTCTGATATTGGTCCATCTCTGAAGGTAGAGTCCTTCGGGAATAATGTCTCTGTTAAGCACATAAATGATACATGTAGTATATAAATAATAATATAAAAATCTTACATTTTGATGTGTCTTAATAGTCCAATTCCTTTTCTCGGAAAAAAAAATTCTATCCCTTTACAGAGTATGATTAAAACAATTTTAAAGTATACGTCAAACTTTCCTTTGGGAACTGAAAAGTAAACTCCATTCTTTCTCTTCCTGTTCCTCTTTTTCCCCTCGTCCCAGCCCTCAGGTGCATTGCTGTAATTCCCCATCAAACTGTGACTTTGCTTTTAACTCTTTATACTTTTACCCGGTTGGTTGTGGTCCGGTGAAACATTCATCTTTTGTTCTTGTTGAAATTTACTGGCAAGGGAATACAAAGCTCAGTGGGCCTCGTGAAGTCGCCGGTGCCATTCCTTGTGGCTGTTCCAGGTTTTATGTCACCTTGCAAGATGCGGGAGCCATGCGTGGCTCCGGGAGAGGGAGCTGTTCCCACGGGTACCCGTGCAGCCTCCACTCACGGTAGGAGAGAGAAACTTTCCTTAGCTGTTTATAAAACTAGTTCTTCCCAGTAATGTGCTTTTTAAAAATCTCTGCATTTCCAAAGAGCTTTCTGACAGACACTTTTGGCATTATGCCCCAAATTCTGTCCATAAATCTATGTAGAATAAGGATTGGGTTGGGGGTGGTGGGAATACATGCAGAAATGGACACTATTGTCTCTCACCCCCCAAATCTTCCTTCTGTGAAGGCCTTTCCTGGGAGTCTGTGGTCCATAAAATGTTTATAAACACAAAGGGCCAGTCCAAACCAGATGAAAATTACACTAGAAGAAAGAAATGGCTTTGGCCCCATTAAAATTTCTTAAACAATACTATACAGCTACTGTTTTGTTAAAACAGCACCTGGGAGTGGATGGGCCTTGACAGCAGCTGTTTGAGAATTAAGGAATGGGGGAAGGCACATCAGGGGGAGTTTGGCACCCTGGCACCCTCAGCACCCTCAGGGATCTTGAGCTCCCCTGCACCAGGAAGCCATGATAGAGCAGAAATAGAAGAAAGGCAGAGAAGCAGCAGACGATGTCTCTGTCTCCAACAAACAAGTCTCAGGATGGAGCAACCCAGGGAGCAGCTGGCAACCTCAGGAAAAAGCAGTGTCACTTCTCCCAGCACTAAGGCAGGCACTGTGGTCTCATCCAGCCCCCCTGCCTGCCCCACTATGCTCAGCCAGGGAGGTCAAATCCTCCTGGGCTGAGCCAGGTGTTACTCTGGCTCTGGGGCTCTGTGGGCTGGTGCTCAGTTTGGCAGTGAAGATGAGCTCGCAGGGAATGCAGAGTACTTGGGGAAAGCAGGACCACTCCTCACCCCTGCCGAACTCTCTGTGTGCCTGGTGGGAGGACAGGAGCATGGTTTCCAACAGAGAGGGAGAACTTAATCCAGAGAGCAGTGGTCTTGAAGTTCTTTCACCACTTTTCCCCACTAAAATGCTGGCAAGGTTGTGTAAGAAAGAACCAGTTAGAGGTATGAAGAGGTAAGAGAGTGAGAGCACTGCAAGAAATGTCACTGACCTATCCCAAAAATTAGAAAACAACTTCATCATTTTGGGTGAATGAAACCAACTCAGTGTATCTAAAAAGGGGAAGTCAGGGTAATGCCTTGTTAGGATTAATGAAAAACAGAGGCCAGACAAAATTAAGGGAATAAGAAGCGGTTATATTTATTGAAGGGCCTTCAGGTACACTTCAGGCAGATGAAATTCCTCCAGGGGCTGCACCCAAAATGGATGATGGGTCACGGGTTTTCATACTTTTGTAAGTTTAGTCCATTTGCATATTGGGGGTTAATCTTCCAATTACAGCTTCAGGTAATGAAGTAATTTACTCCAAGTTTGCTCCCCCCAACTCACTTTTGTTTTACATTTCTCAGGGTCTGAGACAGAAAGGTGTCTTTGATTCCCAGGTGTAAAGAGGGATTGTTTTGTCTGACCAAAATGGGAAGACAGTAAGCTAACACTCTATATGGAGTTTAGAGTTACACACTAAAGAACTGGGGTTACAACTATATGAAAAACATACAAGCTAAAATCCTAAAGCATCATGGGAATCTCCTGCAGCAGCACTGACACCAAAGCCAGTGTATCAGCAAACAAGCTGTGGTGGCAGGGTTACACATACCTGAGGACAGACAAGCAAGTTCATGGAGCTGGCCAGGATCACCCGTGGGGTCTCTTGCAGCAGTTTGGCTGCAAGGAATCAGCACTGGACATAGTGCAGATGTGGGCTCATCCAAGCAGCATGCCTTTCTGCAGAGAAATCCTAAAGTAACTTCTCTGTGTTATAGAACCCCAAGCACCGCCCCTACAAATGCTGTGGTAATAATATCATCAGCTTTGTCTCATTCCAATGAACAGTAAAATTAGGTACTAAGAAAACAGGTATGTGTGCTATTTATGTGTGCTGTTGTAAATAGTGTATAGTTAACTGAGATAAAAGGTTGGAAACAAGAGAAAGAGAAGAATGAGTAAAACTCATTCTGAAGTCTGAAAAATGAGCAGCACATGGACACCCTATGGTGCAGTCTGGGATGGATGATTCTATTAAATTCTCTGAACTTCTGAGGTCTTTATAAAGCTGAAGTTGTAGTGCTGCTGATCCTGAGAGAAAGTGGAGATCACTCTGGCAGCCAGGGATGCAGAGAAACATGTGAAGCTGTACCCCTGCTCAGCCCCTTCCCCTGAATGTCAGTAGGCAATGTGTAGAACTCAGGACTTGCTCCTTGTCAGAGTTGCCAGGTGCCTGAGATGGTAACAGGTACTGACCCATTACCAGGAAAGCTCCAGTACATGTGTGGTGTGACTGAGGGGGATTTCAAATTGTAACCTCTGCTAAAGCCACTACAAGAGGGACAGCATGTCTATAGCCATCCTTCAGGTGCCACAGGTCACATGCCAACCCTGCATGATGAGATTCAGTTCAAAGAAGAAGGCTGATCTTCTGACAAGCTAGGCCTATATCTTTATTTTACCAATATGTACAGAACCTATTTTTTTAATAGGATGAAAATATGCAAAAATACAGTCCTGGTTTGACTTATAGTCTGGTCAAGTCTATGCACAATTACACAACAATGTTGTGTGAACACCTGCAGCAATTATTCTCTAGCTTTTCCACATCAGGGCTATTAAAAGTGACAGATTGTGTTCCCTTATAATCATTGCATTTACAGCAAATGCAAACATGTTCATCTGATTTTCACAGGGTCATGCACTGAACTATCCCTTGTATTGTCAGGCAGACAAATGCAGCTGTTTGTTTCAGATCACTGGGAATTTAAAATCCCAGTAAGGCACAGGTCCCCTAGATCTGAATTAAAACCTTTCTTCAGCCACCCTTGAAGCAGCTTTACTATGAGAAAGGAAGGAAAGAAAAAAGGAAGTGTGGAGGAAAATGGGTAAAGTGCAGAAAGGTTATTTCATTAGGGAACAGGGAAAACCTTGAGGTTAAATACTGTTTATTGTGAATACCTGGATATCTGCAGACCTGGATGGATTTTCAGCCGATAAAAGCATGCTAAGAAATATGTGTGTATGCACATACATAAAAATATACATGTATAAATACATACATTTGGATACCTGTATGTGTAGCCAGCTTAAACCCAGTGCCAGTACAATGAGAAACTGCATTTTCTAAGGGCCAAATTGTGCAGAAATCCACAGGTGCAGATTTCTAAACATAGTAATTAGTTTGATGAGAAAATCTTCGGATTGCCTCCTTTCCAGAAAATTACAAGGCATGTACTAGGAGCTAAGTTTCAAAGTCATTGCTATCCCAGGCAAAACAAAAAGAGCTGTTTGAGAAGGCAGCTCTCTGTGGTTCATAAATCAGCATCACAGAACAGCCTTCAATGGACCTACAAAAATTTGGATCAGTGGAACATTTGGCCTGAATTACTTGACACAGTAAACAATCCAGAATTTTTTTATTATTTGTTTAGGTACTGGTCATTCTGTAAAGAATAGCCAAAGAGCTGAGTAAAGAAGTCACTAAAAAGAAAACTCTTGGTTAATATAATGTTTTGAAAAGTCACTATGATTTGGAAAACTCTAGGATTTAGGACTATCAGAAAATAGACATAAATTTAATAGCTGCAGTAGGAATAATATCTAAAATACTCAAAAATCTTAATAGCTAATGAGCTCTGGAATAAGTGCAACAAGTTTGCTCATATAGTACTGGCATGGAGAACTTAAAAATTATCAGGGCTTTGAGAAATCTTTGTGAAGTTTGCTTTTGTAAGTGTATTGCTGATTCTAAGAGGTCATAGGTATTTGTTGCTTTACCTCTGGATATACAGCTATCCCTGAATACTCATAGTTTACATTTCATTTTAATTTCCCAAATTGTATTCCTGAATAAAATAACTAATTCAATATAATTGTTTAGTTTATTTGCTCTTAAAGGTTTGGGGGTGTTTTTAGCTACTTAGGTACTGCCTTCATTTGGGGCAGTACCAGGGTGGTTTGGATTACAGAAGGCAGAGAGTCTGGAGAGGTGCCCTGCCGAGGGGAAGGGCTGGGATGGAAAACCAAGGATTTTCTTCTGCCAACATTATGCTGCAGCCACTGTATCACTTGCATGAATTTCTTTGGGACTCTGTACAAGCTCTGTACAATCCTGTGCTCCCAGAAGGTAGGACAGTGGCAGAAAGGCAGCTTGCAGTTACCCTGGGGAAATGTGTTAGTGCTGAATGCTCTGCAGAGGGCACACGTTGTCCAAGCCTGGCGTGCTCCGTGGCAATCCAGCTGAAACGCTGAGGTGCAGCCCTGTCCCAGCAGGGCCCTGCCTGTGTCCAGCACTGGCTCTGTCATGTTCAGTTTTCCTGCTGAAAAGATGCAACTTCTCCTTCATGCAGGAGGAGGGAAGACCATGACATTTTTTATTAGTGTTTGTGGGACTCACCTGCCAAATGGCCCTTGGGCTCTCATTTCTATTTCCGTATCCTATTCAAGGCTGTTTAAAGAAGCACAGAGCACCCCGATGAGCCTTGCTGCCAGTACACACTGACTCGTGTTCCCTCTCTCTGGCCTTGTAAACCTTCAATTCCTTTCCCTGCTGTGTAAGTAAGCTGGATGGTAGGTGCCCTGTGCAGAATTCACCCTTTGGTTAGGACAGGGAGGGAAGCAGGTACAAAGCTCTTCAGGCAAGAGAATGAACTGAATGTAGCCTTCCCTTTTTCATTTTCCTCAGGGCCCAGTGTTTGGTGAGTCTGTCCTGGTGCCCCATCCTGCTTACTTTGCTCTCTGAAAAATCACAGAAGAAAGGTGGGGTATCAGGTATGTTTCCTGGCTTCCTCAGCTGTCAGTACTCCTTCACAGTCACAGTCACTTCTATTTCCTACCTGTGGCAGCCGAGCAGTGGGATGCCTGGGTGTCTCCATCTGTGCTGTACAGGGAATCCCCACGTGCTGTGTAGGGAACTGACCTCGCTCCCAACACAGCAGTCAGGATTTCACACCAGCAGCATGAATGTTATATATTTCTGAAATTAATTTTTAAGTTGCACTTCTACTTTTGTTATCACACAGCAACATGTTTTGTTACCAGCATTTCAATGTCTAGTGTCTCATAGAAATCTTATATATAGCCACAGAGAAACCTAAAAAGCCTACAGTGGATTTTTTTTTCTGTTGTTTTTTTAAAAAGCACCATGAAAATTAAACTGAGGAAGGAGAAACTATTATTGGAGTTATTGCTACTGCTCTACCTTGGCTGTGGAACATCACAAATCCTGGACAAATGTCCAAATATAATAGGATTTGTCTGAATAAATTTCTGGGTGGATAAAATTGTTCATTTAGAAGAATACGTGATTAGTCTAAACAGACATAAATATGTCTTGGGTGCAAGAAATGCATTATCTGCTTATGCAAGCAAATGTGTGGCAAAGATTCTTCGTTCTTACGCTCTGGGAAGTTTTTAGGCCACCTCAACTTTCCTGGACATCTGTGGATTTGTCTATATGCAAATACAAAAATATTATCTTTATTTTACCTTTCAGGCTGATGGTAAGGATGTTCCAGGTGGCCACTGAACCCGGAGGACTCTGCAAACCAGGGATTCCTTTTTGCCTCCGAGTTGCGGAGATCCCAGCGCTCTGTCCCTCCCAGTCCCACTCTGCGTCCTGCAGCTGTTCCTGTGTGCAGGGAGGGCCGGCAGCGAGGCTGCGGCTCCTGTGTGTGTACGAGCACAGCCCTGCATGCCCACACCACATCCAGTGAGTGCAGACAACCCAGCCCTGCTGCTCCTCTCCCGGCTCCGGTCTGGGCTTCCCTACAGAAACCCCACAGCCTCAGTCTCAGGGTCACAAGCTCAGCCACATTCACGGACCGCCAAGCATCGGCGTGGCTCCAAGCCCTCTAACAGCCCTGCTCAGGCCTGGTCCCTCTTACCCGGGCTATGGGTCTCCTCTACTCGATGCTGTCGTGGCTCAAAGCTTGCTAGCGAGGTTTACGTGCACACCGCCAGGGTTAAACTCCGGGGCACACCGACCTGCAGTCCCCTCCCGCCTGCTGCCACTCACACTTGTGGCACCCTGACACAGCGCAGAAACAGAAATCCGCCCCGGGGCAGGGACGGCCGCGGCGGTGGCCGGGCTGAGCGGCGGGGGGGTATTTAAGGCTCCATCGCTGGGGCCGCCCCGCCGCGACCCGGCTCCGTGGGTCGGTGCTGCCCGGCGGCAGCGCCAGCCGCGCCTCGCCGCGCTCCGACCCGACCCGACCCGACCCGACCCGGCCCGGCCCGGCCGTCGGAGCAGCCGCAGAGCCCGCCCGGCCCGCCATGGGCTGCTCCAGCAGCGCCCGCAGCCGCCCCCAGGAGCCGCCGCCGCTGCCGGGTGAGCGGGGCCGGGGCAGCGGGGCGGGGGCTGCCCGCAGAGCGATTTGGGGATGCGGGGCCGCGCTGCTCTCAGGGTGGTCCCGTCCCCTCCCGTCCTCTCCCGTCCCTTCCCGTCCCCCGGGGAAGGCGCCGCGGGTGCGCGTCCCGCAGAAATCCCGCGGGGACAGAAGCCCGTCGGGTTTGCTTCGGCTTTTGATTCTGCCCGTGCAGGAGGGAACTGCACCTCGTGAGTGATGGCTTCGAAACTGATGTTTCTTGTGAATGAATGCCTAAAGCCCTTCCGCTCCACTCCGCTCCGCAGGCTTTTTTTGGTTTTTTAATTTCCACACAGGTCCTACTGTTGGTCCTTTTCTATATTACCTTGTCAGTCTAGTGCCCTTTCTTTCCCTCTTTAAAAGAATAGTGAATATTTGACCCAACTAGCCTTCCTTTTCCTTACAAAATCCACCCCGACATAGTGTGCAGCACTGTGTTCCTGTGGCTTTAATTGGCTCAAGTCACAGCAGACTAATTTTGTGAGCAAGGTGTATTTGTAGCATGTAGCATGTCCTTGCTATTCAGTGGAAGAAAAACAAAACTTTGTTTCCATATTGATCATATTTAGCTCTTTGCTCCAATGAAGGTTTGGAAATGCTTCTGGTAAGAGCCTGAATGCTGCACTTAAAGGAATTGTCTTCTCAAAGAGATCCGTCTTGAAGGCAGATACAAAAAAGTTGTTTCCATTTCATTTTACTGCATTTCTTTCCTATATTTTTGAGTTATGATCTGTGTTACTCTGCCTGCAACATCCATGGTTTTTGCATGTTGTAGGTTTTTATTCTGTGTGTTGTGTGGTGGTCCTGTGGCTTGTGACTGCAGAGAGGAGAGCAGGTTGTGTGGGCTGAGCATTGCTGTGCCACTACAGAGCCAGCACACATCTGCAAACCGAGGAGCCCTGCTGAAAGTAGCAGGAGAAATCTCTTTATGCTGTACCTGCTGTCTTGTTCACCTGGTCAATGTACCAATTCCTCTGCCTTTCCATCCTCCACTAAAGGATACTGCTCAATGAAGCAGCAGAAGTAATTTATTCTGAGTATTTTAATTATTCTGTATCAAAGCATGTTCATGGCAGGATAGGTCATGAAATATACTAAATACATAGACTAATGTCATGGTAAGGATGAAGTGCAGTTTGTAATTACAGCTGAAAGATCTGCATTAATTTGGCAATACTAACCAGATATGTTAACAATTTTCTAATTTACTTTAATAAGATAAGATAATTTGAAACAAAAAAAACCCCTTTTCTAAATAAGTTAATAGAGGAAAATATATTTAATTTTCTTCCCTTGATGTGTAATTTACAAAACTTTGAGGCCTTTCCAAAAGAAAAGAAGGCAAAGAGAAATTACTGTAGCCATGGCCCACTTACATTCTCTGCATTTTTCTTTGTTTCTCCAGCTGAAATAGTCTACAGCAGGGTAAATAAAATTTTTAAATTTAAAAATAAAATGAAACTAGAAGGAATCCTAGGAATGCTGACTGCCACATGATGTTCATTTTTCTTGGGGATAAAGGTATAAAGGAACAGATTACTGAGAGGATTTATTTTTTCCATATTAGGGAATTCTTTGCATTTCAGATAAGAGAAGAGGAATGCTTCCAGGGTTTCCAGCAGTGCAGATCTTGTGTTGCATGGTGGTATTTTATAATCCAATTTATATAAAACATTTTGATGTAGAGAGGGTGAGCTGGAAATTACAGGGCTGATGTTTATAGGAGCTGCAGGAGATTCTTACTAATAATACATTTGAATTGTTTCTTTTACTGCTAACATGAATTAAAACTTTATATAACGTGCTAATTTGCATGGCTCATTTATTTCTGTCTGTAGGTTTTAAATCCTCTCTGTCCATCTGGCACTGAGTAAGATGAAGGCATGAAAAGTGTCTAAAGGGATGAAAAATAAAACTGTTAAAAGATCGAATGTGTGGTCTCTGAGCGTACATTGCTTTTTTAATCACTGCTTAGAATAGCTTAAGTCTAAGATTTACTCATTATTATTCCCATTGGGTATCTGGGTATACCTTGAGCTTCATTTTAGGAAAAGGAGTGCTTGGAAGACAAGGTATGATCTAGAGAAAGAAATAAGGGAATAATAAGGGAAATATATTTGCTGTTTCTCATAATGCAAGAACTGCCACTTGATTAAATGACCAGCAGCAAGCTTAAAACCAGCCAAGATGTGTTTTACAGAGGATGTAAGTGGGCTGCAGCCCCCATTACCATTGGATATAGTGGGAACTGAGTGTAAACAGGTTGAAAAGTGTTGACAGAACAGGTTGACAGAAGAATTCCACTGACAGGCTGACACTCAGCCCCATGGGCTGGGGCTCTCTGCCCGTTCCCCTGCCCCTCAGCAGCTGTCAGAGGCAGGGTCTTGCCCTGCGGGGGTCTGTTGTCCAAGATGTTCCCCTGAGTTTACCTCCTGTTGTTTGAGTTACATTACAAATTGCCATACCACTGTGGATTTGGAAGGGTAGTTGGAACTTGGATGGTTTGACAGTTCCTGGAACAAATGAGATTTTATCTGTCTCATAGTTGAAATTGCCTTCTGTCTGCCTCAACAGTCCAGATTCTCAATTCTTGCTCTTCTTCTGGCTTAGCTATCCTTCCCTGGGTCTGTAGGCACATGCTGACTAGGTGACACTTGCTAGGGAGGTGTTTTGTTTGAATGTCTTAATAGAACTGTAAACTTACTTTAAGGGCAGCAGTATTCAAGCAGATGGTTTAAGAGCAGGGCTTTTTCCTGTTCATCTATGTCAGTATGAACAAATACAGGTGTGTTCATCTGTGAACAGTATCATATAGTTCTGCTTACTGGCTTTGACACTGCAATCATCATTTTCTCATAAAATACCGTTTTTCCAGTTTTGTAATTATTATATAAACAGATTTCATGCTTGAATTACCAGGGGTTTCATCCTGACATTCTTCATGAAAAGGTTAAGTACAAGTTCCTGTCAGACTGAATTTTATTAGAATGTTAGTAAGTCAGTCTGATAGGTAGGTATAGCTCATTTGAGTCTTCAGCTTTTATCCTTAAATACCTGTCAAAGCAATTTTGTCTGTTCTTTATTCATATTTTTTTTCTGCCAATACCCATTGCTTTACTAGCCAAAAAGTTGATGAAGGAAGCAGAAGTTTTAGTTTGTTTAGGCTTCCTGTTGTTGAATTTTTTTATTAGAGAAATCACTGTATGAATGGTAGTTTATTACTGAAAAAGACAGAAAAAGTGGGTTTTGTTCTAAGAAGTGGGCACTGCTCATCTTCTGGGTTCTCAGGGTTTATATTCAGTCCACCTGAAGGTACCATCAGCACTTCTTACATGCAGGACAGCAGCTCCCTCACGCTCCCCACATTGATCCTGTGCTTGCTTTGGGGCAGGAAAAGGTGCTTCCTGGCAGTGTCCCATCACCAGCAAGCTACCTGCACACTGCAGATTCATAAGGGAAAATGTAACAGAACATTGACTTGCTCTCTTCATATATAAATGTATTACATGCATCAAATGAAAACTTATTTTTAATCTAAGAGCAGCATCATCCTCTACTGGATATGTGTGGATATGTGCAGCAGACCTATGAGGGAGTATTATCTGTAGCCAGGAGGGAGCTCTTTGACAGGTAGTGCTTGTGTGGTTCACTGTGGGTTTAGTTGTCATCCAGCTTATGTGCCCATTCACCAATTATCTGTAATTCTCTTTTTCCTCTCCTTGCCCTACTATAACTAAAAGCATCATCAGGAGCAAACACCCTGACTGCAGATGACCTTGGAACGGTAGCTGACCAAACACAGCTGGAGCCAGCAGAGTGTGTGAGCCTTGCCTCTGAGGAGACCAGCCCAGGCGAGCAGCTGCCGGGAGAGGAGGCTTCAGCCACGGTCCTGGATGTGGAGGGGAACACGGAGTCGGTCAGTAAAAGGGAGGAGCCAGAGGGCACCGAGCCCCTGCCTGCAGGAGAGGAGGAGAGCTCTGAGCTGCCGTCTGTGTGGCGAGAGGAGAGCAGGGGCTCTTCACCACCAGCACCAGGAGAAGATGCTGGGGCACCACCTCCAGGACCAGCAGAGGACAGTGGGCTGGTAGAGGGCAGTGACTGCTCTGTAGTGGATGTCGTCGAGAAAGTACATATTACTGAAGAGGACCACCTCACTAAGGGTAATATTTGTGCTTTCATAAATTCAGGAGACCAAAATTTGCCTCCAGGGACTTCTAAATGGGTCCTTTTGGCTTTACTAAGAGCCTCAAATGAGCTTCTGGAGTCAGAATTTGGTCCAAGGAGTCTGTACAATGTGAGGCATAGAAGAATATGGCTGGGGAAGCCTCGGATTTACAAGTCCAAGCTGTAATAAATTTAATCATCATTTCCACCTCTGCTACTTCATTTCATGTCCTTTTTGGTTTTAGCAGGTAAAATGTCCCACCATACCCCTCATTTAAAACATTGTGTCTCTGGATAGCTCAGACACATTCCTTAATATTTGCACAGCCCAAAGGCTCAATTACTTAGTCACATGTACTAATTATAAACCAACTGTCCTTGCACACATAAAGCTGGAGGGTGCATGCTTGGATGTAGAAGAAAAAGCATCTCTTTGATGCAAACTTGGCATGTCCAGTCTGTCTAGAAGCTTGGCTACAAGACAAGCAGAGTAGAAGTAGTAGTGGAGAGACATAGGGCTGTCTTTGCACAAATGCTTGGAGATGACTGGGTGGGGAGAGAGGCTGTGAGGGAGCAATGGTGCCTGAGGTGACCTGAGGTATTTCCCTGTGCTCTGAAGGGACCTTTAGTGAGGAGTGTGCTCCTTCCTGGAAATTGCAGGCTATGCTCGTCCTTGGGTCAGTGCCCAGAGGACATGGACTGCACATCCAGCAGATGAACAGACTTCACAGGAGGAATCAAATTTATCCTAAATGGTACAAAGTAGCTCAGTTAAGGAATCAGATACATTCCTAGGGTAGCTCATCTTCAGGGAACAAGCCCATGAAGCACATGAGGAGTATTTTTCTGCAGGGAGACATCCTCACTCCACTTTTGCCTTGACGAAATGTGAGGTGCAGAAGGACTGATCTGTGTGAAGCCCAGAGCCAGTTACACACCTGCTACTTATCCTGTGGCTTTGTGCTGCATGTCTCTGAGCTGGTTATATGAATCTCATTCTTTGTATCCCAATAGCTGAGCATGGTCATTGGATTGCTTTGTCCTCTCCTGTGTCTCTTCACGAAAGAATTTTGTCCTCTACATAAAATGGGCATCTGTCCTTTGGAATAAAGCCTTGTTTTATGTGAGCAACAAATGACAGGTTGCTCACCTGTTAAACACACATCCTGCCCAGCTGCACACTCCAATTTCATTATTCACCATTTCTAAGCCTCAGGGCAGTGCCAGAGGCAGAGCAGCACGCCCTGTCTCACCTCTTGCACTGTCACCTCTCATCAGTGGAAACATGTTTACAGTTGTCTGGCTGGCTGGAGATGAGTTGTGGGGCTTTTAGCACCAGGTGATATCTGCAGGGTGAATGAATGAAGCCTTTGGGGGAAAGAGTTTTGCTCCTATTACTTCCAAGGTAGAAGTAATACCTTTACTTGTGTGCATTCTCTTTCCAGAGACATCTGATGAAGAAGAGATTTTCTATTTTTATGCTATGGTACATACGATACTTAGCATTTGTTTTGCTTTCCCCTTTATGTTTCCGTAGCTATGGGAGGAAATGAGTTAGGCAGTAGGTTCCCTGGGAAAGCAGGGTTTCAGGTAGACTTGCATGTTACCATGTTTTCTATTTCTGTTTTGTTCCAATTGCAAATAAAACTGCACATCTATGAAATAAAATCCAGGAAAAATAATTTGAACAGAAATAGTACTCATGATGTCCTTTGGACACGGCATCAAGGGGATTTTGTGAAAGCATTAGGAGAACTTCATGGGCATGAGACAACCATATAATTGGATGATGAAAAGTGTTTGGGATCATTCTGTTTGTTCTCTATGGGTTCATTCAGGGGATACCTTGGTAAGGGACATTGGAGAGCTGACAAAGCAAAATCAGGTTTACAGAAAGGAGCTGGGGCACTTGGTGATTTTTCTTAGCAGATCCTAATTTGATGTCCATGGTTACCATTCCCAGGTGAGACGGGAGAACAGGTGGAAACTGAGCTGCTCAGTGAGACAGTAAGTGAAGGGCCTGAAACAAAAGAAGAAGAAACAGGAGAAGCTGTGGATAGTGCAGCAGCGACAGAGATAGGTATGTTGACAGAGGAGGGAAGGACCACATGGGTTATTGTTCAAGAGACAGCAAAGACAGTGCTGTCTTTAATGAGGATATCTTGTTATTCCCCTGTTAGCATACAGCTGCTTTCTGCATTTTTACACAAGAGAGTAAAAAATGCTTTCTATTAAAAGACATTTTTGGAAGCAATCAATTGGAAGTCATGCTTTTTACATGGGTCATCTTTATATAATATACGAGCCTCACCAGTGATAACTTTTCCCTCTTTGGGAAGAATGATAGACTGTAATATGCAGTCTTGGAAAATAAAAAACCTTTGTTAAAATCATGACTCTGCTCATTATTATTTGTAGGCTTGTTTTTTTAAGCTAAGCCTTAATGCTGCTTTGTGATTTCCATTCTATGCCAGTCATTTTAGATCCCCTTGTTCTCTTTATCAGCTGAAATCTGCAGTGTGGTGCTGTGGTGAAAGCACATTGCACAGCATATTCAATCACATGGTAGGAAGGAAAAGTCACAGGCCAAATGAAGATCCTCTGGAAAACTGTCACACCAGTGAAGAGAAAAATTCAAGGGGATAAGTTTATCCCTCTGGCAGACTTTAAGATCAAGGTCAAAATTCTGTCACCACAGTCTTGCTACAAAAGTTATTTCTTCTTCTTCCTCCCATTCACTAAGAGCCTGACACTTGAGTCTATCATGTAAGGTGTTCACATGCCCCAGAAGGCAGAATTAGAATCATAGAATCATTTCATTTGGAAAAGATCTCTAAGATCATCGAGTACACCTGTTAACTCAGTGCTACCATCACAAAATCCTGCCCCTAAGTGCTGCATCCACACGTTTTTTAAACGTCTCCAGGGATGATGATTCCACCACCACAGGTTACCCTATGGTATTACTGGAATGTGGAAAAGGATGAGCAGGCAATGCAGAAAACTCCTTTCCCCCAGAAAACGTTATTCCAATGGCTGGAATCACCTTCTTCCTTTCCCCTCCCTACCTAAGTACCACTGGGTACTTAGTCATGCTCAAAATCTCCCTGGGCTAGCGAGTACTTCTGTAATTCAGAAGAGAACAGCTTCAGCAGAAAGGGTGGTAGATACCTTACACCAGTGCCTTTCATGACTTCCAAAGGAACCTCTTGCACCTGGGCTGAGCAGTCATTGGTTCCTTCCCAATGCTAGTATGTGTCACAGCCTTAGAGCAAGCCAGTGTGTTGCACTGCTGCTTATGTTTCTGCTACAGGGCGAAGGGAAATGGTTTTCAGCATAAGCACTGTAGTCTGTAAGACAAGTAGGGTGGTGGTCAAGCAGCTTGGTCACGGCTTATGTGCCTTTATGACCTTGTGATTACACAAGTAAAATTAGATCAGCAGTGATTAAAAAAAAACCTCACCTCCCTTTAATTTTCCTATTTGATAGTACTCATCTTTACAGCCTTTAAGCTAGACTATGAAGACAAGCAGTTGTTGGCCATTGACAAATATTCTTTTGCAAGATCTTAAAATTTATGCCAGATAGCTTTGCCTATTAAATCAAAACAAGTTTAATCAACCAACTTGTTTTTAATGTCTTAAAATTATGTCTTTTTAAAAAGCTCCTATGCAAAGAATCATTCCTCTGTGCTGTGAATTCAGCAAAGCACTTAACTTGATTCTAGGAAACCTCAAAGAACATCTTCCTGCTCCTGAAGAGTAAGAGAACCATAGAAAGGCTTGGGTTGGAATGGACCTTAAAGATCACCTAGTTTCAACCTTCCTCCCATGGGCAGGGATGGCACTCATTGGATAAGGTTGGTCAGGGCTCCATCCAACTTGGCCTTGAACATTTCCAGAAATTTCATGCAGAGATGATTACAGCTGTATTGAAATTCTTCCTGCATTTTCCTGCTTTGACAGTATTCTCCCCAACAGTTTTGTAAAGGAGCAGAAAGAGCAGACCTGCTTTTATGTCTGTAATGCATTTCAGATGATGGAGTGCACTGACACAGCTCAGAGAACAGCTGCAGGCAAGAGGAGCAAACAATGCTAAGAATGGAATAGTGACCATTTAAACCTGGGATTCTGTTGTGTAAGGGAGCAATTCTTCCATCTTGAAAGGATATTGAAGAAATAAAGCAAGATTCTGGGCAGGAAAGCAAGACTGCTTAAGGGAATGGAAAAATTCTTACTTTGAGAGACATCAAAAACATTGACAGCTTTGTCTCTAGGAGGGTATGACTTAGAGGATACAAGCTGATCCTAGTTCAAAAAAAATAGGACTCTAAAGGTAGCTGATGTCCACCTAAGAACAATGGAACGAATGCTCAGTGACATGCTAAGTGTGTTGAATTTGAAACCATTAAAGGGAGTTGGCTTTTGTCATGTTACATTAACAACCTTCTTAGTCACAGAGAATCACTGCAGTTGGCTGTCTTTCATTAGTCACCTTCATTCCCATGCAAATTTCCCATCTTTTCTGTGTTCCCTACCCACCCTCATGGAACACCACAATTCAGTGTGAGGAAGTCCCATATTCTCATGTTCCCTACCCTTGCAGAATCTTCTAGCTGGAGAAGAAATACTTTGAGCTGGGATGGCCAGACACTGTGATTTCAGCCACTCATCCTCTTGGGCACCATCTTTTAGCTATCAAGTGAGCTCCAGAACTTCTCAGCTGCTAATGGCCAACAGAAGCTTCAGGAGCTGGACATAGGCCCTCAGCCATACTTTGTATTGGAATAGCTGAGGTAGACAATACCTCTGGAACTTGTCTAGGCCTGCTTAAAGCAGGAACAGGTTGTCCTGTTGGATTTTGAATCCCCAGGGGTGGAGACTCCATCAACTGTGTGCAGCCTACTCCCATAACTTAACTGTCCTTACAGAAAATAAATCTAGTATTTAAAGGTAATACCCTGTACTTCAATTTATGCCCCTTGCCTCTTGTCCTTATTTAGGATTTACTGTCTATGAAATTTGCCTGTATGTCAAATCTGACTGGAATGATGTAGTGATATCAAAAGTTGTTAAGAGGAAAGGCAGCAGGGTGAGGAGCTCAAGACTGTAGCAGTGACACACAGAGGTGATGTTAGTCTGTAACAGGAAGACTGCATATGAACGGGATAGGGGAAGAGGAAGCAGAACCAGTGGTTGCTTTTAGGTCCATACAGAACATTCTTACAGATGTGGGAGAAGAGCAGATATCCCCTTAATCCTGTGATACCTCCAGGGAACTTTCACTTTGAGTTCTTGTCAGATTTAGTGAATATCAAGTTATACCTTCAATTAACTGCTAAATTAATTTTTTCCATGTGTTTCAGAGACAGCTAATAACAAGGAATAGAAGTTATGTCTCAATGAACGTCCTCTTCTTGTACCTGCTCTTCTGTTCACATGAATATTTTTAAATTTTATTGGGTTGGGAAAATAGAAAGGCTTTTATGGATTGATCCACAAGCTGCAGACACATGAATAGGAGGCATCGAAAAAGCTTTATATAATACAGATTTTGTGAAGTCAAGCTGCCAAGACTTCAAGTGTTTGAAATACCCAAGCTTTTGTCTCCCTGCCACAGAGTGCCTTCTATACACACCAGGATAATTTTTCAATAGCAGCACGATTATTCCTTTTTCAATTAGGAATTTTTCCCAGGTTCTGATAACTGACTTCAAATCGTTGAAACCTTCAACCAATATTATATAGGATAAAGGATAGAGCGTAGCTTTTTGTCTTTAAATGATTGTATGTAGGCAGTTCCTCTGAGTGCCTGGACTACCAATGTAGGTGGCTGCTGAAGTGTACAGCATGTAGAGGACTGACAGAGGAAAGTACCCATTTACCAAGTCCTAACTAAATGCAGAGGTGAGTTTTCCAGAAAATAGAAGATAACAGAGTGCAGTGTCCAGGACTCAGCAGTGTGCTGCTCACTCCTCATTTTTAAACTCAAATTTACTGAAGGGATTGTAGTACAATATATGTGATGACTTCTGCAGAAGCAGGGAGAAGAGGGCATTTTTAACTGAGTGGGATGTTTTAGTTGTATAAATCCTAGAAGATAACTTCACAGCTGTTAACATTCATGGTCAATAAAAACGTGTCTTTAGCTGTGTAGCTCTCCTCATATGCATTTGTGGCTTCTAAAATGGATTTCTAAGAGAGAAACAAACCTGTCTAAGAGACAAATATAAGCCTGTTCCCAAAGAAAAGGTTACCTATTATATATTTCCCTGTAGTGCTGTCCTCCTGGATAAATATGCTATCAGGAACTGTCTGGGTCATTTTACAAAATGCTAAATAATCATCATGAAGCTGAATGGCAATATTTTCAAAAATACTTCCTGTGAAATAAAGAGTAGAAATTTATTCTGATGGTGAATGTTGCAGGATCACAGAATCAATCAGGTTGGAAAACACCTTTATGTTACTTGAGTCCAAATGTTGACTGAAGACCACCTTGTCAACTAGACCATGGCCAGTCATTTCTCAGCCAGGGATGGCAACTCCACCACCTCCCTGGGCAGTCCATTCCAATGTTTAACAACCCTTTCTGTGAAGAAATTCCTCCTGATGTTCAACCTGAACCTCTGCTGGCACAGCTTGAGGCTACGTCCTGTGCAAAGGGACTCTATCTAATACATTTCTGGGGACTGTGTTTACAAGATTCTCTGGCATAACGTTGTAGGACATGGAGAAAATGTCAGTTACATAAAAATGCAAGCACAATATTGCTTTTTTATTAGCTTTATTGTACTAAAGGACTTAACAAAAATCATGTCACCAGCAAATTATACAAATCCCCTCTAAGAGATAATTTCATACTGCATGGACATGTCTGACTCCAGCTGACTCTGGTTTGTATTAAATAATCTAATTGATATCCTTGGCCTATTAACTTTCTGTGAAAGCTGATAGTTCTTGGCTGCATCACTAAATCTAAGGTTTTCTGCTTAGCACCATTCTTATGAACTTGTCAGCTTCATTTAATGTCAGCCTCCTGTAGGCAATGCAATATATTTTAGAACCCAAACACATAGGGTTTTTTTTTTTGAAATTTTTGCTAGGTGGATGTCACTTTTAATTTATTTTTAGTTTTTCTAGCATTTTGTAAAATGAGCTACTAGTTCTATTAAGAAATCTATTGACATTAAAGTGAGCATCAAAAATTTAATTGAGATTTAGTATTCATGGTCTGGGAGCTACCAAAGCACGTACTATGGAGAAAGGGCCAGTGCCTGCCGTTATTTGCCTCTGTAAACCTGGGACTACACAGAGGTTGCAAGGAGCAGAAATTGGGTCTGTCAAAGAGCTTTCTCATGTTAAAGGTTGGGAAAACAATATGCTCCAATATTTTGTTTACAGGATACACCTCCAGCTCTTAAGCAACACAATCCTTTTTTTTTTTTTAAATTCAGTTAAGCATTTTTGATGATAGTTTTGTATTTTATCAAAAGCTAAACAATTTCCAGCCCTCAACTTCATCCAAGGTAGAATTAACCATTCCTCACTGCAGGGAGTGCTGAGCAGTACACTTGAAAGAACAAACTTAATTTCCAAATTAACAAGAAAGTTCTGGTAGAATTTCTTTTCTAATTACCAATAAACACAGCCCTAGAAGAGGTTAAATTTGCACCCTGTCAGCTCTGTGCAGACACATTAGCATGCTGTGCGATCTCAGAAGATCCCTGCCCATCTGGCTAGCTGGGGTTGGCTCTTTTACTCAATGAAAAACTGTTTTTAGGTAAACACTGCAGCAAGAGCAAGTCCTGGAAGAAGAAGATTGGGGCAGTTTATGTGGTTTAAGACAACAGTTTTATTAAAACTAGGTACTGAAATTTATTTTTTGCATTGTTTAATCTGTAGAGAATATAGTAATTTAAAGAAAAAAGAGTCTTACTAAAAGAAACATCTCCTAGAACATACACATTTCAGTACTTTATAAATTGCTTCACTTTCACAGAAAGAGAAGACCTGTTTTGCTGTGGGTTCTTAGTTACATGTGATCGAAATAAACTTTAAGTGACGAAATCAGGATGCCACAAGCTGAATTGCAACTTTGTATTTGGTATGCAGCTCAGTCTAGCAAAGGAAAAAAACCCCAGTTTTTAACATATCTCTATTTAAAACTGGATTTATTAAATGTCTATATACTAAGTAGTTTGCAAATTAAGACCTAAGAGATCAGCTTTTCATACTGGAGAATCACGAATATTGGCCTTTTTGTTTTAAGGAATAGAATCAAATAATATAACTCTGCTTAAATAAAATAAATGTTTTACACTTCTCTGTGGAAGGCTGGTTTTTTTTATTTTGAAAACTTCTATGTTAGAGCCGTAAATAAGAGTGTTTATTTCAGTTATTCTAGACTTCCTGTACCAGAAGAATACATATCAAGAAAATGTCTTGAATGGCTTTGATTTAAATATATAGTCTAAAAACTACAACTGCCTTCCCCTGAAGAATCATAAAGCTAAAAGGGAATTCAGTTCCCGAGTTTTTGCAGAATTGCACTTAATGGAAGCAATGTGTTCTGCCTTGTGCATTGCATCCAGCATGGAACATTTTCCAGGTGTTTAATTTACATTTCGGTCTCAGACTGTCCCTTACTGTGGAAAGCAATGGTGTGTTATTCACTCTCCTACCACCGGGGTCTCCCAGGCAGCGCTATAATGGACGTAGATGCCAAAAAAATGTCGCAGCTGCCATCTAGTGTTGGGTTCGAGGTGGGCAAAGGCTGCGGGACACGGGTTAAGAAGGCAGTGGGGAAGAACGTGAGCAGTAAGAAGTAAGATAATCATTGTGGTTATGAAAGGTTAGCTCAGGTTCCAGACTCTTGAAATCTGCTGGTTTACAGTGAACTTGAACTAAATCTCCTATAAATCAGTGAAATAAATCCCAACCAAGTAATTACACCTAAACAAAGCTGTAAGAGAGAAACCTAAATATCAATTAGGAATTAAACTCCATTTAAAAGTTTAAATGTAACTCCACTCAATTACATTATTTTAAATTATTATTAATTGATAAAATGAAGGGACATCTGCTTTGTATTTCCTAGAAAGTCACAGCCATATTAGTTAGTACTAACTCTTTCCTAAGAAGTCTATGTTTTTTCTTAGGTGGGATTGCTTATGGAGTCAGAGCTATAGAGCATAAGATGCATTATTAGTACAGCCAAGAAGACAGAACAAGAACAGAAGCCAAAATTAATAAAAGTTTATGTATAGGAAGTTTATTTAGAGAAAAGTCAGGCATTTTTCAAAGGCTGTTGGAAGGCTGCTGTTTGAAATAACAAAGGCATTATCTTGCCTCTAATAAAAATAACTACACCCCAAAGAAAGCAAGATAATACTATTAAAAAATCCTTATATCTGCACATATTTGCTGCGACAACCTCTTTATAAATATTTTCTTTTTTGTAATGGTACAAGTTATAAGCTCAGTGAAAAGAAGGAATGGCTGATTCACATCAAATCTAGGACTGGTAAGTAGGGCTGACTGTTCTCACAGTATCCATTTCTACTTGAAAGAAGATCAATACAGAAGGATGGGATAAGTTATGGCATCACCAGCTGGACTTCTCAATATTGCTTAATCACCCAATCAAACCAATGCTTCTGACCTTAATGGCAGAGGAAAAAATTACAAGAAGTGTAATGACATGGTAGCTGAAAGCTTCCTGTCCTGGAGAATTTAATCCTTAGCTATCAGGGTGTAGATAACAAGCCTATTCTTTTGGTTCAAATTATTTGTATATTTGCATATAGAATGTATATAGAATAAGCAAGCTGGAGACTATTTTTGTAATGGAGTATCAAACCACAATCAGTAAAAGAGCACTTTGTTCCCATAATAGACAAGCACAATTTTGCAGTTGCAATTATATTTTATTCTCATTAAACATTTTTTCATTTTTGTTGTCTTTTTTTAAATCAAAACATAGTCAAAGTTGAATTGCTATGAAAAAGATTATGAAAAAGGTTACAGGTAGATATTAATTTTAATCTAATTTATAAAGGTACTACTTTACTTCAGAAAAGCATAATTTTCTTCCTTCTGAAATTAATATTAATTTTCTCAAGCAATTGCTTACATATGAAAAAATATGAGTCCCAACAGTAACTTATTACATAAAGAAGGAGGTTAAGAAAATTCAGAAGCAAATATAGTAAGATTCCTCAGAAGTGAAGATATATGCTAAGCAATTCAAGTGTTCTGTTTTCTCATTTTTGTCATTTTTTTCTGATTCAAAATTCTGATACTATTAAAAATCAGTATAGTTTTCCATGTCCAGATCACCCATAGTATAACTAATACATTCACCCAGGTATGTATCTTAATACCTGAATATCCAGTCACCTCCACAAAGGGCAGGTCCTGTCCTGCAATCTGGCTCAGCTGATTTTAGCAGGACTCAGGCACTTTTCAGGGTTTGCCAGCAGAGAACTCATTGTAAGTCCTAAAGAAAGCACCTTTCAAGTTTACTGATTTCAACTGTGTGTTACTGCTGTTAGTCAGCTGTAGGAATCAGATATCAGGGACAAGTATTAACTAAATCAAAAAATGTCATTGTAAGATATCCAGCCTCTGCTTATAGTCATGCTGAAGCATCTTGGAGAGGTCCCTGAATAGCAATAGCTTCAATCTCAACTCTGGCCCCCTGGAACAAAACAATGAAGAAACATATTAGGAGTTTAATGTATCTATTTTATGAAGGAATTGGATGAACAACACAACTTCATAAGAACAGACAGACATCTGAGAGAGATTATATTTCTGACAGTTGTATTACTGATTTAGCAATGTTAGTAATATTGTAAATTCAATTTATGCTCACTCAAATATCATAACCCCTTATTTCAAATGTTTTATCTATCTTCACCATAAAGAAATCTCATGTATCTGATACATATCATATGAATCTCATATTCAGATCTCTGATAATGTGTGGGAATAACAATAGTATACTTAGAAAATAAACTAATTAAGAGTCTTAATTACAATAATTGCAATCAAAGCTGTATCAGAATAAGAAAAGTTGTCAGAATGTTTCAGTAGTAAAGTATTCCAGAAAGTTTTTGGGCTTTTGTAGACAGAAAAGTGACACTTACTCTGGGCAAAGCAGCAACTTGATAGGCTGCTCTGGCTGGGAAGTTTGTCTTGAAAACTGCAATTTAAACAGAAACATCCAGCAATCACTAAACTTGGCTTGAAAAAACACAGTTCAAAGTAATCTGTATAAAATGCAATCATTGGAACAATTTCAGGTTCAAGGCTACAAGACTTCTATGGCAGCTATCATTTCTCCCTCGTTGTTTTGTTTTGGTGACTGACAGCTCTCAATCTCAGCAAGCCACCACTCATCCCCAAGCAGTCAGCTGCAGTTGTGACCTAGTGGCCAGTGATAATTTGCATTCTGCTGACACTGCAGAGCCTTAACACCAACTTGGCTGAAAAAGGAAGATTAAATCAGAATGGTAACCATCCAGTTTCAAACACCAGAGTGGGAGATGGCCCTTTCATAGAAAGAGCAGGAGAGAGAAACAGGCCCCTACCAAAAGGGTCATAAGCAAAGATCCCAGATTTACATAAAGTCACCAGGAGTCCAACCTTACTCATATGAAAGGAAAACAGAAGGAAAATAGGCCCTTGCTTTATTCCTCTGTGCCCATTTAGACCTGACAAATACAGATATTAGAGGTAAGCCGTGGGGAAGGGTACTAGTAAAGTTATAAGAGCTGAATTTATAGAATATTAGAATAGTTCAGGTTGAAAGGAACCTTTAAAAATCACATAGTCCAATATACCACCATGCCATGACCAAGAACATCTTTCATTATATCAGGCTGCTCAAAGTCCTGTCCAACCTGACTGAACACTTCCAAGAAATTTGCATAATGAAGTGAAAGTTTTACTAGTGACAGTTATCACAAAACTGTTAATAATGGCAATTTCAGGGTCCTGCATTGAAATAGTAACTCACAATCAAAGAACAGCAGCAACTGTTTTCTCAAACACCGGGTTGGAGGCAACAAGTAAGTAAGCATGCAGCTGGTCTGGTTTTACCCTGCTTAAGCACACACACACCCCAGTACACTTTGACAAGTAGGAGGCTGTGTTACTTGCTCATCAATGAGACTTCATTCAAGACCAGATGTTGCTATCTAATTAAAAGCCAAAGCAATATAAATAAGGAGCTCATGCAAATTGCCCCAAACTACACAACACAGCTTGTTGGAATCACCTATTTCAGTCTACATTCAGTTTTGTTGACCAAGCATCATTCTCTTTTTTCTTCAAGGGGAGCAGCGTGGCTCATCCTTGTATAAAGAATGAGCCCTGTCCCACAGCAAAGACCCTCAAGTTGCTCAAAGATACTCACTTTAAAGAAATTGATATAAAATCTGAAGTTCAGTATATGAAGGCTGCCTACAGCAGAATTAGAGCCAGGACAGCAGAGCATCCAGCAAGATAAAGAGGCTAAGAAGATCAAGCTGCAGGGATAGCAGGAACTGATCTTCACAGGACAGTGAGTTAGTGGGAAGGTAGAACACAAATCTACATGAAATTAGGCTCTGCTTGATCTGATACTTAAAAATGAAATTTAAAAAAAAAATTCTATAGAAATTTCAAAGACTATGAAACTACATCTTCTACTCCTTCAACTACCACAAACATAATTTGGTCCACAAGCCATACTGGTAAAACACAAGGAAAATATCTACTTACATTGTTTGTAAACATCATTAATATCATTGTAGTCCTTCATGTCTGCCATCAAAACCGTAGTCTTCACAACTAGAAATCATATAAGTGCACTTATTTTAGACCTCTGACTTGCATACAAAAATTGAAAAACTTTAGTGCGTTTCTTGCTTTTATTTCATACATTTCTCTCAAGTATTCTAAACATTCTGAAAAGTTTTGCAGATATTGACCATTACCGCTACAACCTAGGGAACCACCTAAAAAATGTAAGCACCTAGTATGTAATAAAACTTAAGCCATTCCTGACTAGCTTTGAAAAAGGCCAAATTCTTCCAAGAGGCACTGAACTGAGAAGCAGATAAATTAAAATGGCTGCTGTAAGCCAGCTGTTGGCAATAACTTATATATAATATCTGCTGCCAGAAAAAAATAGTTCATAGAAGGTCTGAAAATACAGTCTATGCTAGAATTTTTTTCCTAGGACCGCCTAACCCAGCATTAATCCTGGTGTGGCTCCACCAGTAGAGTTCTTCACCCAAAAAGTATTGAGAGTGTCTAGAATATTAACATCACAGATTACAAACCTGCTTTCACCTGGAGCAAAGCCTGGGATGCTTAAATATCTGTAGTCACTGCAACATTGTCTGTATCTGAGCTTTCCCAGTTGGAATTAAAGTATTAGTACAATTGCCAGAAATTTTTGGTGAAAGGCAGTGTTCCATTGATACCCCATTGCAAAGACTTGCATGTAGATTTATTTCCTTTATTTTTTTAACCTAAATTCACATTTTTTCTTGTTTCTTCCAGTTATTGGTAACAATCGAATGTTCAGCAAATAGCTTTTTTTTTAAAGTCACTTGATTTTTTTATATTTTAATTCAGGTTAAAAGAACCACCTGTTTGCCACATTCACAGCAGCACTTACCATTGCCATAGTCACAGCCTGCAGCTTTCAGGATTTCTCCCATGTTTTTTAGAGCCTGAAGAAAAATGAAACAAAAATCTTTTCACTATCAGCTGGGTTATATTTATCTAAGTTTGTAAATATGACTTGTGACTTGGATGTATCCATGTTTTGCTATAAGTTCAACCAGCAAAACCTCAACTGTCAAAAAAAGACTGACCTAAATAAAAGTTAATAAAAGGGAGAATCTAGTAAATATTAAGCCATGCATTTGTTAGATATAAATGCATGATGCACTCCATCTCATCCTATTACCTCATTCCCCCTCTTTGCTGCTGGGGAAGTAAAACTTTCCCTGACTCAAGCCAGAGTTTTTATTGCTTTGCTTCAAACATTCCTACATTAAACAGATTTCTACCCTGACCTCCAAGTTTTCCAAGTTGTTGGAAAAATGACAGCATTAATTAAGATGGAACGACTTCCTCCTGCTTTTCCCTCATCTGGAGGATGTGACGTGCTTTCTAATCTCCTCAATTGCTCACAATTCCATGTTTCATTAGACACATGTCAATTCCATTACAAGTTCATGGCTGGAAGACTTCTCACCTGTTTGGCTTCCTCCTTTGCCCCTCCAGAGACAAGCTGCCCAGTGGAAGGCTCCAGTCCTATCTGCCCTGCAATGTACATGGTCCGGTCCACCAGCACGGCTTGGCTGAAAACACAAGTGACATTTTAGGTGTAATGTTTCCCCATTAAAACATTTCAAATTACAAATCTGAATGCACATTTCAGAGTTTCTACAGTACTTTATAATGTATCAGAAAGCAGACTGAGGTTATGCACATGCAAGTCTGTACATGCAGTCATACATCAATCTGCTTATGCTTTTGAAGAGCTGAGATTACACCATCTATGGAAGGGTACAGCTCTGCCCTTGAGGAGATAAACCCTGTTTCTTGCAAAGGCACAAGGTAGGAATGCAGCAACACAACACTAAACTGAACTAGGTTCCACATAGCAGATAGCACAGAGGGAAAGCAGAGTAAATAACATTTTTTGCACCTGCCCAGATAAATATTCCATCCCAATCTGAGAAGCAGACAATACCTTTCAACTACATTTCAGCTGCAGAGCAATAAAGGAAAAAAATAAAGTCAAAAGAGATTTTTCTTCTTAAACAGACACTATGATAATGAGTTACAGCTGTGAGGTGACACCCTGCATCCTGGCAATATTCCTCCAGAGGAATGAATTTGGCCAGTCAGCAAAACACCTTGATCACTCCACCACCAGAACAATCACTCTCCTCTCACCAAATAAAATGAGTGACTTCTTGGCTGGATTAATTCAGAAGGATGCAAAATTCAAACTATTTGCAAAACATTTATATAAAAATGCTTTTGCTGAAGTTGAGTTGGCAATTATTAATGTCTCAACTACAAAGGGGTTAAAAGTTGAAAACAAAGATTTAAACTACCTAGCAAACATTATGCAAGAGACACAACTTAATTCTCTTCAACCAATAATTAAAAATATTTTGCAAAGAAATTATAGAAAGATTCTTTTGGAAGTCTTTATGGCGTGTCAACACCATTTTTCATATCTCTTCTCATACCACAAGAAAATGCATTGTTTTGACCATTCAACAACTCTCACAAGCTACACAAACTTGAGTGAGGCACCTCCCTGAAGTATCTGAAACAGGAGGTTTGCTTCCCTTTAATGCTCATGGAAAAAGAAGGACACATTCAGAGAATTTTTTTAGTGCATGTCTCAACGGAGATTCATTCAGTTGGATTGTCTTAATCCATTCACCTCACAGAGGACCAACCTAATCTAAGAACTCAGTCAAATGATCAGGGTCAGGCAGTTTGAACAATGCCATCATTCCCGTGTTTCCTTTTACACCTGTCCTACGTTCTCCTATAATTTCATAAGGGGAAAAAAATAGCCAGTAACTTGTCAGATATGGTAAACTGTCTTACATGGGGATTTTTTCTGTCATCAACTGACAAAACTGGAGTAAATCACACAAGTACACCATTCAAAGAAGAGAAACCAGTGAATAAGGCAGCCTTCTAGCTGACACAGTCCAGTTGATAAAAACGTGTGCATGTACACACAGGCTTCTTTAATTTTCTTTCCCACCATTCCTGCTGTGGAGGGAGGCACTCAGAGCACAAATTTCTGTTTCTGTTTGAAGCACAGAGAACTGTGCAGCAAGCAGGTATGGGGTCTCCAGTGAAAGAGATTGTCTTGTACTGCTTATCACAAAGCAAATGACAGTGAAATGTTTATCTCAACAGAGATCTTCACAGAGTCCTAAATCATGAATAACTTGGGAAAGAACAAGCTGAAACCTTCTGATACCCTGCCACATTAACATCAGCACCAGCCTTTATTGGGTCCCCTTCTCTGCTCCTAAATCTCCTCTTCTTGGTGTGCTTAACAATGGAATCCTGTATTCACTGGGAGTAGGAACAATTTACCATCCAAGGAGTATGCTTCTACTGCACTTAAATGCACGAGTGAAGCTAAGGGAAACTTCAACTCCACAAACCCAAATCATTCTTTAACTGCAGATGCACCTTGTAACGAGGGCCAATCGAAGCTACTCATTCATCAGCAGGGACGTGAATGTGTGTCTAGTCATTCAGGTTACAGTGTACCCAAATGCATAACTGGGCAGACACTGTGACCTTAGAACAACATTGTCTGTCAGAGAGATGCTGTTAGGAACCATGCTCTTCATTAACCAAATCTTCTTTACACAAATGATTGTGGATTAATGCAAGAGCAATATCTCTGGAGTGTCTTTTAAAAGATTAATAACATTAATGAGATATATAGACCTATACACAGACATGTGTCTTTTTATATATCTATCTACCTACCTATCTCAAGGTACTGGCAAATGGATGCAGCAAAGGAAACAGAAAAATACAGTAAAAATAGGTCGCCAAAAAGCATACTGAAGGGCTGTAGGAGAACCAGGAATGCAGCCCATACATCCCAATTCTTCATTCCACATTAAGCCCTCATTCCTGTGTAACCAAGCTCAGGCTTCACAGCAGAGATGTGGCAGTTACTTCTTATGCAACTTCTGCTCTCTGGACTTTGACAAGCTTACTAAAATCTGGTAAACCAGGTTAGTGATAAACTTATTGATGTTAGACCCATCATGCATTTAACAGGCTGCATAATAAGCAGTATTTTGTCAAAAACTACCAATAAGCACAACATTTTGGAGTGGAAAGCTATGTTGAAGGCTGGGACAGTGGTGTGTGGGTGCAGACAAAGAATTGTTGCCTTCCCGTGTCTTAGATGTTCTCCTGATGCCAAGCAATTCCAGGGCCCCTGGCTGCAATCCACCAACAGTTTATTGTTTACACAAGTTAATCTTCATGTCATGTCTCTCTGTTTCTACACTTGGTATTTTTCCATCTTTATCATGCCTATAAGAAACTCAGTTTGAAGCTTAGGAAGCTCAGGACACAAAGTAATGGAGACAAAAAATGCACCTGGAAGGCACAAAGATGCTACTGTGAACACAAAGCCTGAATACAGAATTAAGAGTTCTTAGAAAAGTCCTGGTTAAAACCTCTCAGTACTTTAGCTATAAGAATCTACTATACTGACTGCGTATTTTTTCCAAATTGCAATATCCCAATTGCAAAGAGAAACCTTTCTCCAATTAAAACTGGGATTTTCTTTATTTTAATTATATGAAGAACTGCTACAACAACATATTTACGGAAGCGTTGAACATCTTACATATTCTCACAGCAATTAAGTTTTTAGACTGAAAAACATTTAGAACTATTCAAAATAAGAAAGAATTTTTATTCCCAGGCATTGAGTTCTCCATTTAATCAAGCTCACCCTGGACTGGGCTCAGCCTTCACTCTCCATAACCTGCTTAGTCAGCATCTCTAGCTTCCCTACATAACATGCTTGTCTCTAGACAAGCACCTTGTTTTGGAGAACAATCATTCTTTTTTTTTTTTTTTTCATTCACTGCTTACCACTAATTCCAGAAATATTTTCCCAAACTAACTTTTTGAGGTATACCCCCTCCCCTTATGGGGCTGCATTTTGCCGTGGCACGACAGCTCCACTCGTGCTCTGGGACTCCGGGGGTCCCTGGGGGTTATTTGGGGAGGGGGTTCCAGGACTTGCCCCTGCTCCGGGGTCGGGCTCTCACCTCAGCCCCAGGCTTGTCTGACAGACCCCCAGGGACCTGCCAAAACCCCACCAGCAAAACCTGCTCCTGTGTCTCCTGAGAGAGCTCCTGCTCCCAAAATCACAGAGTTGTTAAGTGTTGGAAGGGTCCTCCGGAGATCATTCAGTCCAATCCCCCTGCCAAGGCAGGGTCACCTGGAGCAGATTACACGGAATGCATCCAGCTGGGCTTGGATTGTCTCCAGAGAGGGACACTCTACAACCTTCCTGGGCAAACTGTTCCAATGCTCTGCCATTCTCAATAAAGAAGTTCCTCATGTTGAGCTGAAAATTCTTGTGTTCTAGTTGATGGCCACTGCTTGTCCTGTTACTGGGCACCACTGAAAAGAGTCTGGGACCATTTTCTTGGCACCTGCCTTAGAGGTATTTATAGGTGTTGATGGGTTCCCCTCTCAGTCTTCTCTAAACAGCTTCCCCAGTCTCTCCTCGTAAAAGAGATGCTCCAGACCCCTCATTATCCTTGTGCCCCTCTGCTGACCCTCTCCAGCAGCTCCTCGTCTTTCTTGTACTGGGGAGCCCAGAACTGGACACAGCTCTCCAAATACGGCCTCACTGGGGCTGAGCAGAGGGACAAGATCACATCCCTCGACCTCCTGGCCACTGTTCCCGATGTACCCCAGGAAAGCATTGGCCGCAAGGGCTCTGCCGGCTCATGATGAACTTGTTATCCACCAAGACTCTGAGATCTTTCCTAGCTAAGGCATTACCTGTAGGGACCCAGTGCAGGGGCCTTCGTAGTGCTGATTATCTTCTTCACGAGCGAGGCCATAACCGGAGCCAGTGCTGAAGCTGCAGTAAATGTTGGGGCCTCCCCTCCTGCACTCCCTCCCCTCAGCACACGCCCCACCACCGCCCGCGGGCGCTTCTGGGAAATGTAGTCCTCCAGGGCTGTGCCGGAGGAGTGCGCATGCGCTGTGCCGGGGCGTGGATGTGCACGTGTGCTGGTGGAGGCCGCGCCGCCACTGAGCGCTGGGCTGGGGCTGGTGATTGCGGCTGCACCTGCACCGCCGCCGCCTGCCAACCTTCCCCCTCCTCTGCCCGCTACGGAGAGGCTCCACAAACCCGCCGGAGATGTCTGGGGCGCGGGAGAAGAAGCGAGCCAAGAAGATGAGGAACCAGCCGGCCAGCGTCACGCTGCCCGCAGAGCCGGGGCCCTTCGCCGGCGGCGGGAGCAGAGCCTGCCCGCCCTCAGGTACGGCTGTGGGAGCCCCTCCCGGGTCTGGCAGGGTGACCCCCCTCAGGGCCAAGTGTCCCCCTTTTCCCCAGCCCGCAGCGTGCTCGCCGTGGGAGTATCCAGGGCTTCCTTCCCTGCCGTAGTCTCCTTTAGTCCTGGTGCTGCCGTAAATCCCGTTAACATGGGATTCTCTTTAACATGAGAGACTTGTGCAGTCTCCGTGTCTGAAGCCATTCCAAACCCACCCGGACGCGTTCGTGTAACCTGCTCTGTGTGACCCTGCCTTGGCGGGGGGGTTGGACTGCATGGTCTCCAGAGCCCTTTCCAACCCCAGCTATTCTGTACCCTGTGAATGTGCACTTCTCTCTGCCATCACTTCGATTACATAACGAGTCCCTACGGTTTCTAGTCGTAAAATGAATTTGGATGTTATACCTGTTATAAATGAGAAACAAAAGTCTCAATATTTAACAAAATTTAGATTGCTTTATTTGATATAGATCAAGCAGCGCTTGGTTTAAAGCCTCTTCTTATAGTATGGTCTCTCGTTGTAATTAATAATTCTTGGGTTTTTGTTTTTGTAATTTTGCTAGGTAAGCAGTGGTGGTCGAATAAACCTCCATATTCAAATTCACGAAGACTCTGGATGATAGTTAGTCTCACAGATAACCATCTGGTCTTTGTAGATAACCACCAGCAAAATCTGGAAGTCTGGTCCTTGAGATAGGCAGCATTGATTAAGCAAAGGCGGGGAGGGTTATTGGGAAGTCTGATTTTGCAAGCTGGTAGTAGATACAACTTATTTGGAAAACATAATATTCATAAGAAGGTTATTTAAAACAGAATGATTTAATAATATATTTTCCTTTATCTAGTGTCCATGCTTCACTTCAGAGCTTAGTATTCTGTTTTATACAAACCCCAATACTTTTGTGATTAACACGAATCTTTTATCAATTATCACATACCCAGTCCAATTTCTCCCTTGCCAGACCTGGAGCTGCAGGAGGGGCTGCTTTAGCCTTCTGGTGCTATGATAGATGCGCTGGTTTTCCCTCAGATCTGCATGCCCGCTCAGTTTGCCTCCTGGGGCTTGTGGCTCCTGTGTCTGTGAAGGGTGCTGGCAGGAGCAGCAGGACATGTCCCTAAAATGGCAGTGACCTGGGTCGTTGCTGGAGCATTTTGTACACAGGCAACCTTTGCAGCTGAAGGATCCTGTCAGCTTGTATGCTAGATGCTTTTTTGGTCTTTGTGGTTTGACCTACAACCTCTATGCTTCCATCGGACCTCAATTTCCACCATCACCTTCACATTGAGATATTTTGTTACTTACGTTATTTCTGGGAAAAACCCCACACATAAAAGGACTTGTTACTGTGAGGCCTTTAGAAGTTGACAAATTGCGTCTTTGTGATTGAATGAAAAAACCCTTAAGTGTCACTGTGTATTTAGGTGACTGAGGAATTCCTAAGCAGACAGAATGACATAGCAAATTATGCTTAGCCATGTCTGAAGATTTTGGAATGTCATTACAGGAGTACTGCCAGATTAAACACATTTTGCTAACTTTATTTGTAGCAGGGAACTTCTAAGATTATGTGGTTATGTTTTTCCTTTCTGTTAAAAGGCATGGATTTTCATCCATGTAACATTCTTCTGTATTGGAGTTTTACAGAGCTATTTTGTAGAAACAAAAAGCAAATCTAAATAGGAGTTACAAAACTATGGATCTATGTAGTAGCTACAATAATTTGAGGGTTTTTTAGTTATTAAGTCAGTGACTTTCCAAACAGTCTTCTGTCTTCTGATTACAATTTTTACTTCCTTCATTAAGAGGGTGTGTTTGTGATACCAGTTAATTTGGGCTGTAGGCCTACACAGATTTGCTGACTGAGACAGCTTCCATCCCTCTTTCCTTTCAATATTGGATTAAGTGCTTGTCCCAGACAAGTAACTTCCTGTTCCAATATACATGTATCATGCTTACTTTAATTATTGCTATAAAAGAAATATATGTCAGGCAAGAACACATTTACTTATAGAAAGAAAATGAAGGGGCAGATGAAAAAATAACTTTGCTGTTTTGTTACTAAAACTCTGACAAGACGATAATAAAAATCGCTATGATGTTGCATGGACTGATTTCGTTCTGGCTCTTAGAGGTAAAGTCTGGATTTTCAGAGCATGCAGAAGTTACTTTATCTACCACAAGTTTGCTGTAGGGCAGCGTAAAATTCTTATTTATTCCTGTCAGAAAGAACTTAATTCTTCTGATTTCTGGTATTAAATATAATTGGAGGAGTCTGCAATGCAGTTTTATGAGGAAAGACCAATAGAGTTATCAGTTACTCTGACTATTTTTTGTTTCTCTAACCTCTTCATCTCTAAACCTTCCAGATGTTCATTCTGAGCAGCAGCAGAAATTTTCAAGTCAGTCGTCTGGGCCTTCTTACAGGAAAGACCAATATTTTTCAAAGGGGCAAAGTAGAGGAGAGAGAGGCAGAGGAAGAGGAGGATGGCAAGGAGGACACCAGAGTGTATCTGAGGAAATGCCTAAATACATAACAGGTTTGTATATGTGAAAAGGTAATAATTTATCTGTCTAGGGCAGTTTGCTGGTGATTAAGTTTGCTGTCTTTGTTTTTGTGCAAGAGCAAAAATTAGAACTGATGCTCTGTACTTCTGTTTTTCCTGATTTTCTCCAAAACACAGAAGTAGTTGTGAACTGGAATGAATGATTAGCTTTTGTTCAATGGGTCCTTTCAGACTTCTGAGTGGAAAAGTTAAACCTGCTTGTAGTGAGGGATATGCATTTTGGTTTCTGTTTGCCAGCAAAATGAGTACTGACAGTCATCTACTTTTAATGTAGCAGTGAAACTGATTTTACTCTTCTGTAGAGTGATGTAAGTTAAAGACAGCTTTTTGTCTAACAGAACGTTTATTTAGGAGAGTAAATCGGCTTTGCAACATGTGGCAGTGCTCTGATAGTAGATACACTTCCATAAACATGAAATGAGACCAAGCTCTGCATTTTTATTTGGTTGTTTTAAAACATTCTCTAATATGTTACTGCTTCTGTTTTTTTTTCCATGATAAAGGGTTTTTCATCTCCCTGAATGCCACCTGAAAAGATTGCTATTCTAATTTAACAAAGAAGTATTTAATGCAAATAGGAATTGTTGGTTAAACGCTTTCAGATTCATTCATGTATAAATATTTGCTTGACCATATCTGTAAACTTCAGGATATGTAAAGAACTGAAATGTCTTCAGTGACAGTGTACAGGACTTACTTTTATGTCAAGAAGATATCAGGCTGCTGTACTAGGAGTAATTCCATAATCTACATACGGTATCCTCCTCTGTTTTTTTTTTTTTGCTGCTTGTTGCACTCTGATGCAGTTCTTTTCATTCCAGTGTCTACCTTTGCTCAAGCTCGTGCTGCTGAGATCAATGCCATGTTGAAAGCAGTTTCACAGAAATCTTCCAATTCTCTGGTGTTCCAGACCCTCCCTAGGCACATGCGAAGGCGAGCAATGAGTCACAATGTTAAACGCCTGCCCAGGCGGCTCCAGGAGATGGCCAGGAAAGAGGTATAAGTGTATTTTACAGCATTTCATGTAGTGGGCACAGCCAAAGCACAGTGTTCAGCTCTATAGTTATTAATGTTCAGACCTGAACATCTGCCAGAGTTCCTTGAGTACCCTAAACTCTTGACTGATATTTGCATTCAAAATGCAGGAACACCTCAGTTTCAGGTGGTAACTCAAGTAGGTCTCACTAACCACCTGGCTTTATTAGAGTAGTGATTAAAAGAGTCCACTAGGTTGTTCAGGTGGTCCAAGAGTCCTCAGTAAGACCTGTCTGCCTTGCACCCCACCTCAGCTTTAGGATGTGACCATGCCAGCCTCAAGCCAGCACAGCTGACCTGATTGTTCGAGTGTTACAGCTCAAATGTGGGAGATACACTGGGGTTATTGGAAGGCTGCATGCAGCTTAAGACTTACTAATTGACTAGTCCTAACAGCTCATCAAAGTCATTTTGTGGCAGTATCTCAGTATTTAGTCAGAATATGACTATGGGGGTTACTTGCTCTTTGCTCACTGTGGCCTTCCTGTATGTTTAAAAAGGAAAATTAAAAATTGTTCAGCGGGATGTTATTGGGAAATGATCATCCCAATGTTTGGCATTGATTACTTTATCATTCTGAAATGAGAATTCTTAAAGTGGTCAATTGATTTTGCTTGGTAAATTTTCTATGTATTGAGGTTGACTGATAAATATATTTATTGCATTCTTTTTTTGCTTTGCATTGTCTTGAAGTTGAGACCTTGCCCCCTCCACCCTGAGCTCCTGAAGATAATATTCATGGTTCAGGAATTGTTTCAGACACTTCTCTGCCACACACCAATTACGTGTTTCTTAGGGTGTTTTGCTGGATCTTTACAACCTGTATATCATTTTACTGTTTTGGTTCACATTGGTTTTGCTTTGTCAGACATGGCAAGAGATGCAGTTTGGGCCTGTTTTCTAGGAACTGAAGGAAGAAGGCATGGGCTGTTTTGCAGTTAGTTATGTGTCATCCTTGTTAAATCCAGATTTCGCTATTGTTTATTTTTGGTTCTTTTGTGTCCTCCTTTCATATGGCAGCCTTTCTAACTTCTGTATACATGCTCACACACACTTTCTCATCCCTTTTTCCACTCCATATACAGCTCTTGGATTTTTTTGAGATTATTTAATTGGCCCTGGTTGCAGCTGTATTTCTTCTGCTACATTTTCTGTCTTCAGGTCTTTTGGTCTTATGTGTTTGCACTGGCTCACATTTTCTTGCAGCTTGTCATATCTCTGGTGCTTCGTTTTGTAAAGGTTCTGCCTATTATTTTTCAGTATTAGATCTACCTCTTCAAAATTACCTGTTTTAATTCTGCTGCATTTTCTTCATTTGTCTTAGCTCCTTTATCATGACCATACTCATTGAAGCATTTACCTGGACCATCTCTTATCGCTTCAATAAGCTTAAAGTTGTGTATTTTTCATCTACAATCCACACCCCTTTTTCTCTAATTGCCTTTCTGAACCAATCACCTACCATTGATCCAGTGGCTTGTGTTTCCTTCTCTGTGATGAATGATGTGTCTGATGGGAAGATACTACCTTTTTTTCAGTTCTATTTTGATTTCATGGGTTGCTTCAGTGTTTTTAGTGTTCTTGGCACTGATCTTCAGTCATTTTCTTTCCTTTGCTATTCTTGTAATATAATTATTATATTCTTATAAGTGGTCTGTTGTCAAATGCTTCTTGGTGAGTTTGCAAAGAATATTCTAAGAATCTTTTTGTATATCTTACAGTCCTATTTGTTTGTACCACTTTTCTTCACAAAAAGAAAAATTAAGCATTGATTGAGTCGTGCCTTCCTCTCCAGTCATGCATCTACATGTAATAGTTCAGACCTTGAAATATTCAGTTCAGACTGGGTTATCAAGAATTTGGTCAAGATATTGCCACAGTCCTCTCTCATCCACTTCTACATGTTGTAGAACTGATAGGGTCCTTTCTGTCAGTCTGAGAGTCTGTACTACTTCTACGTGAGCTCAAATGTCCAGGCATTTTCCCTGTCACATTGACTTGTTCATGTGAATGTACTGATGTGTGGCAAAAACTTCACACAGGAAGTAGCAGCACTTACTGTTCAGTGTTACATTTCTGAATGTGTGGGGATTTTGTTTTATATATGGGTTTCAGTCAACTCTTGGTGCACTTCTGTGGATGTGATTTGCATAGAAAATTTCAAAGTTAGTTGCCCTCAAGAATGATCCAACATGGTATAACTTAATGTTAGTGCTTCCTGTATTATTATATTTCAGCCTTTTTCATTTCACAGTTTTTTTTCTCTTGAGATTTACTTCAATATCCTCTCTTCTAAAAAACAGGCAGAGAAAGCTGTACATCAGAAAAAAGAACAGTCAAAGACTAAATGCCGCAAAGCTAGAAGACGCCACATAAATTTGGTAGCAGAGTTTAATCACAGGCAAAGAAAGAATATTTGGCTGGAAACCCATATTTGGCATGCAAAGAGATTTCATATGATAAAGAAATGGGGATACTGTTTAGGAAACAGCCCTACAGAGAAGAGCTACAGGGCTTGTTACCGAGCCATGACAAAGCATTGCCTTCTTCAGGTACCACATCTACATGTTTTGTTTGATGTTTTGCCAAGGTGAAGTAAGCAACTGCTTAGTTATAATTAATATTTCTGTCTCTGTGAAGTACTGTTATGTCAGCTTTTAATAAGACTGCTAAGTATGAGATGAATAATCTTATAAGTGTAATTCTGGGTGGCAAGTTTTAGAGAGAATAAGATGAACCTTTTAAGGAGTCTTATAGTAACTATGAAATACTACACTTTCAGTTTTCTCAAGAGCTAAGAGATTAACTGAATCCTTGTATCATCCACCTGAGCAGCTATTGAGAGATCATTTATTCTATGTCCTTTTTGATCTGTTGGTTTGAGAGGCAGGTTGACCCTCATGAGAAATGCCTCACACTCTCCTACTTCTATTAATTTTAAGTTAAAAAGAAACTCATTTCACTTTGGCAAATTTTAGAGAACGAAAAATTTCTACTGAAGTGTAAATTGTGAAACCCTGACTGGTGCTTTCTTAACAGGCTCCCTTTAAAGAGTTATCCTCACTTTGACACTATCATATTGTTTCAGGACTTATCGTATTATTGTTGCCTGGAGTTGAAGGGTAAAGAGAATGAGCTTCTGAAGCAGCTTGCTCGAATATGTAGCATTGACACAGGTAAAATTTACATAGTTCAAAATAAAGATTCTGAATAGACGGAAGGATGATGCATCCTTTTCCTTTTTTAGTAATGTATCAGTCTCAATAGTAGTAGCAGAGTTGATACTGCGTTGTGATTTTGAGTGAAAAACGTAATTAAGATGTCATAGTAGGACCAGACATTTTTATTTCAGTGGCTTATTAATAAGCTAATTACGGTACAACATTATCCACTCAGCAGCCAGACTGAATTTCAGTTTTATTTTGTTTATTAAACAACATATTATTTTGTTCTTCAATAAGCATCTTCCTTTTTAGGTTTGACATTTCAAGAGGCTTCTTGTCTGTCTGGAAGATTCGAGGGTTCCCTGAATGTTTACCGAGCAGATCGCTATCCTGAGGATATGCTTGGTCCTGTTACATTTATTTGGAAACCCAGGGATGAGTCTGAAAACAGACAGTTGTGGATCTGGGTGCATCCAGCTCTCAAGCAGGTGTTTTTTCCTATATAGTTGAACTCTTATTTCTTTATATATTGTGCATTATTAATACTGAAGAGGTCATCTGAAAAGTATGGAGGAACTGGGTATAATACATGGCTTCAGGAACTAAAACTTCTAAGACTATTTCCACTCTAACAGTATTCATGTTCTGCAACTTTTTATAAAGCTTGTACAGAAAGTGCATGCTGCTGAGGTGTTCAGTGTTTGAGCTTCTGCAAAGTTTTGTGGTGTCACTTGCTTCAGGATTTATGTGCAATATGATATTGCTTGATTCACATCCTTTCCACTGGCACCCCCAGCAGGCTAAGTTCAGTATCATCACAGATATTATAATCTGATACTTAGCTATCAGCTTTAAAAAATGAAAATGAGAAAAGTAAAATGTTGTGCACAGGCAATTTTTCTTATGTTAATTTTTAAGAGAACAAATTCTTAGCAACTTTCAATATTACTTTCAGCTTTTCTTAGCAAGCCCTGGATTTCAGCAGAATTAAGTTTTATTCCTTGAAATCCATATAGGTTAAATAATTTTTAAAAGTATACGTAAGATTTGCAGTGCACTGTCTATCATCCTAATCCAAACTTCATTTTTCTTAAGGACATACTAAGGGAGTTAAAAGCAATTTTTCAGTGTTCAGAGCCTGAAGAAATCTGTATTACTGAGCCTGTTACAACATCAATTCAAGAGGAAAAACAAGTGGAAGTTGTTATGAGCTTTGGCAATAAAAGAAAGAAGGAAGATAAAGAAGGAGAAAAAACTGTGCCAGTGAAAAAAATAATTGGTGATGGCACTAGAGATCCATTCCAGTCCTACTCTTGGATCTCACGGACTACTGGCATTGCAATCAGGTTTGTTCATAGTAGAGTCAGAAACTGTGGCCTGTAGCCACATAACATAGCTGCATTTCTGGCTTAATAATACTGGGGAAAATAATGTGTGTTATACAATTGTACATTCACCTGAAACTTTGCTGTTTCAGTGACAGAAGCATGGAGATTCTCAGATACCGGCTGATCGGCCCATTATCGAACTCCGTCCTTACAGAGACCCTGAAAGCAGCTTCTGTCCAAACAGTAAGGAAATTGGCTTTGGATATTAGTGTAATTTTCGTAATGTTCTTAGAATGTGCAAGCTTGTTTTTTGCTAGAAAGACCCATAAATTATCTAGCCTTACTTTTCATAAAGGCTAACCTATCTATTACCCTGGTGGTTTCTCTGTATTGAGCCTCTTAACTAATGCTGATCTCAGGAAGAACTCCCACCTGGATTTTAAATGGGAGTAGGAAGAAAATAAAAACAGTGGTGCTGTTGAGTAGGCTGTGTAGTTTCTGCTGAGAGGTCCAGAATAATTCATACTCTCTTGGACAAACCATACATCTTGTTTCTCAATCAATGAGCTAAAGCACCTAAAATTAAGGGGCAAGACATGTAAGGTACAGAAAACTTATGTGTTTTCAATCAAATATGGAGTTTCTCCAGGATTTAGGTTTTTCATCCACTTCTTGGCATATAGCATCACTGTGGTTTTAACGTTTTTTTTGTCTCTTGAAGCAAACATGATAAGGCCATGAGATCTGTGGCTTTCTGTAAGAAATAATTAATGACAGAATTAGGAAATATTGTGGATTGCTTTGTTTATTTTTGGAATACAGGTTAAATTGTACAGCTTATTAGAGATTATTGTAAAGTACAGGACTACACTTCATCAGGAAAAGATTACTTTGGTTTAAAACTTGAAGAGGAAAAAAAGTGACTATAGTGGTTAAGGCAAACTGAGTGTGAATTCATGGATAGAAAATAGTGAATAACCATTTGAGTTTAATTAGATACATTGTTTTCCAGGAGATGGCAGATTCAGAGACAGAACTGAATAACTGGTGGGTAGAAAACTGCAAGGACTCTGAGAAAGTATCTCTTCATCAGTGTCAAAGTGCTATCTTTGAGCTGTTGGAAGGTATTTGGGCACATGGGTGCTATGGGTGGAAGGGGGGGAAACTTAAAATCTAGTGGTCAAAACTGGCATGCTAATTAAGTTGACGTCAGTTTGGACATGCTTATTTTTTTTGCATGATCAAGAGAGTCATGCCTTTGAGAATGTGCTTAGGTACTTGCCAGGGCATGGCAAAGAATTGAAAAATGTTACATTGAGGGTATTTAAGGGAATTTAAATTCTCTGTGTAGTTCAAACTCTTAATAGAGACACTGAATCTTGTTCATTATCTCCGTGAACTTAGATTTGAGATTGCTGATGGGATATACAGTCTGATGTATCCTCTCACTCTCTCTTGCCATACTCTTCAAGTTAAGACACTAAGTTGTACAATGCATCCACAGATAAAATGGTAGCCTCCAATCCAAAGTGAAAGTATTATACTTTGTGTATATATGTTCATTTCTAAATTAACAGTTGTGTGTTTGGCTGAATTGTAAACTGTCATAAGCTAACAATATCTCCTCAATTTCTAGCACTGAAGCAGGTAAGGAACTGGTTTTGGTAGATCTCACACTGTACTCAAGCTGTCTATGCAATGTGAGGCAGTTAAGCAGAGATGAGGTAAAACTTTTACAAAACACTTCTAAATTTCCTTTGTCTCTCTACACATGCAAAACAAAGGTTGATTGTTTTTTGAAATTTGTCAAAGGATGCATTGAGTTTGTGACAGTGACCTCACTTCTGTACTAGATGTAAATGTAATTGTAGATCAAGTCTTGCACTGCTCTTGTCGACCTTTTTGTTACTGAACATTTAGCAAGCATTGGTGAGTTTTCAAAACATGTTAAATATAGTATTCTGGATTGCTTCACTGGTTTACAGTGGTGTCACATTCCTGCAGGCAAAAATGCACAAAATACTAGTGCAGGAAAAGATCACAACTTAATTGGTGGTTTCATGGCAATGTTCATCTGTGTGTTTTTAAAGGGATGAGCTCACCATCAGATATGCCACCAGGTACAATACTTGGCCTCACTGTTGGAGATCCTCGAGTCAATTTGCCAAAAATGAAGACAAAAGCCATGCCAGACTTTCAAAAATACCAAGGTAAAATCCCTTGTCTATATTACATGAAGAGACTTAGTTTCTCTCTGTGCTTTTGTTTTCATTTACTGTCACCTTCTATGGATTGTCTCTTACTGTTTTCCTCTAGGTTTTGGTTCAAAATATTTCCCATTCCCACAGCCCTGACAGAACAGAAACAGCTTGAAAGTTGCATAGGTTTTAGAACAGCAGTTGTGAGGGAGGGACATGCACCAAAGCTGGTCTTGTGCTCAATGGAAGCCTCTGTCTGACCATACAGATGATCCAGGTTCGAATCCTGGCAAGGCCAACCAGGTGCTAAAAACTCCATAGTAAGTTTCTGTTTGGTGTTTAGTCTTCCTGATGCTGCTTCTCTCTCCAAGAAGATATCTGCTATTTCTGGTTTATAGGCCTACGATGTTGAAAGTTGCAATTCCATTATGAAAAAGTTACTACCTCTGCAAGATTAATATTTCAAATGGCCAAGATGCTGGTTATGATAGAAGATGAAAGATGCAGGTGTAACTTCTGAAATTTTCATTTCAGTGCACACGACATTTCAGTGTAAAATTCAAATTCAGTTGATGTGCATGTCCTCTAAAAGTGTGCAAAAGTATGTACAGGATACAATGGGTTTTGTGTACAGTGTAGGCATTCCCAATTAGGTTGACTGGACAAAGGCTGCCTCACCTAATAGGAGAAACGTGATAGCCAGCTAGCAAGCAGTAGCAAATAGGACAAGTTGAAAGTTCCAGAGACTTTAAAATACTGAATTTCCTTGGTGGTCTGTTTACAAGACACTAGAATAATCTAGTCTTCCATATCACTTAAGTCAGGTTGAACACCTACTTCAGTTACTGGCTTTAAGCTCTTTGCACAATTCTGCTGTTTTCATTTTCTTACATCCTCCTATCCTACCCTCTGTACCTAGAACAGCATTTCTGTTAATTAGTTCTGCTCAGCTAACTTTCTCATCATTAGTGTTCCTGTTGGAAATGCTGCAGCATACATGACCTCTACTTTGGTTCCTTCCTGCTGAAAAGTAAGGTGAGATATGTAGCACTAGTTTACAGATACTGGTTTGAGCTGCTAGAAGAGTTAGCAACTACAGAAGGTAATTTGGTGTCTTTCATTCTGCTTGTGATGTCTGAGAAGATGTGTTCAAGAGGCAAGATGAACAGGAGGCATTTAGGTATTTTAAAGATCTCATAGCAGTTTCTCTCCTGCTGCCAGAGCTGATTTGCCCTCAGGAAGGATGGCTGTGGTAAAGAGGTAGTGGTGTAAGACAGGCAGTCAAGAGCACCCCTGTGTTTTTTCCTTTGGCTAGGTAGAAATGTCCATCTTCAACATCTTTCTACCTGGGGTTATCCTTCACTTGCAAAGTATCTTCCATACCACAAATACTCAGAAAAGCTAGTGTTGCTTTTTTTGTGTCTTTCTGAGTCTTTTTTTTCATCATAAACTTAAAACTGCTTCTGTCCCCTTTTATTTAGGAGAAGGAGGAGGTCTTTGTTCAGCTAGCAAGGAAAGGTCAATGGTGTAGTACCTTCTAATTTAGGTTCTGCTAGATAACTTAGTGCTATACACAACTGAAAAAGTGGAGTAGGCAGAAAGATGAAAGAAAACAGACAATACCACTGTTTTCCAGTAGAACTTTCCCAAAGAAAGGACTTCTCTAAGATCTGTAATTCCATTTCAGTGCTACTAATTTCCCCTTCTGAAATAAAAAATCATTTTATGGGCCTTAGAATTACGTAAACTTTCTGAGCCTTGATTGTGTTGTGACCTTACTCAGATACAGTAATATTGTGAGCTGACTTCTATTAAATATGTTAATCACATCTTGTTTATTTGAGCAATAAAAGGGAACCATTGGTGTATTCCACACTTGTCCTCCCTTTTTTTGCTTCTTGGACAGCCAAGTACTGTTAGGATTAATATTAGTAAGATTAAAATAGCACTGTACATGTTAGCATACAGGTTCCATATGTGTTTTATCCTCCCTTGTTCTTCGGTATTGTAAAAAAGCCAACTGATTTTCTTAGATAAACTTTATTAATTTAAAGATGCATTGTTTGTCAGGTGAGCGAATAGTTTAGGTAAGTTATGGCCATCACCTTTGCTGGGGATTGTCATACATGCAGTCTGTGGAATGATACATATCTGTTCATATTGCTTTTTTTTCCAAAATGCTTTTCTGAGATATGCCTGTGTAGTTTTTTCCTGTGAGTAACACAGTAACAAATCGTGTAATTTCAGTCTTTCCCAGTTACTTTATCTCTTCAATGCATAGGTGCAAGCTGTGTGTTATTAACATGGGCTGATCAAATGTAGTTAAAGCAACTCATTATGTAAATTATTTCTTCAGGCTGGAGTCAAGACTCCCAGTAAGCAGTCAGTTCTCACATGACTACACATTAGTACTGTTCTTTTCTCCAGTTTAAAGTACACTTCTGACATTTTGATATGTTGTTGCTGTCTTGTCTGGAGAAAACAAATTCCACTGCCTTTAAAACAGTCAACATGGAGTATGGTGAAATTTCTACATAATCAGTGAATGAGATGCATAGAAGGAGAATACACCATGAAAGATATGTGAACTAAAGTTTCTTCTGCAGACACAGAGCTAGGCCCATGCCTGTACATGCACTTCCTTCAGAGGTGCAGGTATCTGTCCCCAGCTGTCCTGATACCCACCCTCCCTGCAGACGTAGGGCTCTCAGATTGCTCCCGGGCAGTGTTTCTGTTTTTTGCTTTTTTTATTTTTTGCGAAAGGGAGGAAGGAAAATTTTCAAATAGAACTCTTAGGCCTGTCTTCTAAGGCAGATAATCTTCTATGCAAATCAGATCAGTAGCTTGAAATGGAATGAAGCCTTCTTTCTGCCTGTATTGTCTAAGCACCAACCATTGACATCAGCAGAAGTAGCTTGGTGGTGAGCTTCATGTGCTTAGTAGTGCATCTTCCTATTTCCTATACTAGCCCTAATATCTTACTTTCACTATTAATAGCAATTTATTAATCAGTAAGGTTATTTCCCCAGAAATCTTAAAATATGGACCGAAGAAAACAGGAGAGAGGTAAGAACTGATGTGAGGATTTGGGATTATGATTTGAATTACAGTATGCTTAGTAGAAAGAATAAATTCTCCAGGTTCAATGAGGATCAAAGAGAAGGAGTGTACCAAGTTAGAGAAGAATATTTTAGGCTAATAAGGAGGATATTGGATGAGGGGTGGTGATGAAAAGAGACTGACTTAAAAGGTCTTTCTGTAGTGGGGAAACAAATATTCATGCCATTATAGAATATAGGAATTGCAAAGAACTCTGAGAATATGTCAAGGATAGGCTGCCTGATCTGTAGTAATAGAAAGAAATGTTAAAAAAAGCAGAGAAATTTGCAGTGAATAATTTGCAGTTGAAGGAACTAGAACATGTTTAAATAATTTAACATAAAGAGATTCTGGTGTTCACAAATGCTTGCTGTACGAAAGATGGAAAAGGTACTTTCCTTACCTTGTGCTTGTAATTATGTGCTCTTCCCCCTTGGTTATCTGTAAGACTCAGGAAGGAATTCCCTACCACTACCACACACAGTTTTGTTCCTCTTTTTGTCCTTCTTTTGAGGCATTAATACTTGCTTGATCTCCAGATAGACTGTGCTTTGCCTGTAGGAGTGTTGAGCTCTCTTAGGTTCCTGCTCAGTTTCCTGTTCTTAATTTTTGGTCAGATAAGGAATTTTCTTCTGCTTAATTGGCAAGGATTCCCTTTTTAGTTTTATTGTTCTTAATTTGAAGGAATGCTGCTGTAATCTGATAATTTCTTCTGCTCACATAAATCTAATTTGTTAGCAAGAATGCGTGGTGAGTATCAGTAACATCATCAAACTGTCACAAGTGCTGCAGTAGTTAATATTTCTTGCAAAAGATTTAGCAACTTTTAGTAATGGGTGCATCTTAAAGACTATGGATTTTAAATAAATCATTATTGCAGTTATGCTTGGCAGCACCTATTGCTAGGTACTGTTAGTACCACTAAATAATCAAAATCTAAATAATCAAAATCTTCTGACTTTGAGTCTTTGTCTACATTACCTGGAAAAATCAGCAGAACAATTTTTAAAAAGACTTAAATTTTAAAAAACAAAACAAACCCTGACATGTTATGTTCCTTTGATATGTAAGACCTTGTGGATGGTGAAATGAGGAGCAATCCCTCTAAGTTTTTAGTCACAGAACTATTAATAGGTTCATTGTATTGTTTCTTGATAAGAATTACTTTTTGTAAATGGATCAGCATTCACTACCGTACTGTACTGTACATTGAAGCCTGTTAATCCTTAAATCACTAAAGGTAGGTACACATTTTCTTGGCTTTCTTTAGATTTGTAAAACTGGAGATAGGTTATTTAATACTTTATCAATCCATTTTAAAGCTACAATTGTTGTTTATCTTCAGTAATGTAGGCAACTCTTGTTTTGTGCAGATGTAAGCAAGAATAGTCCCTTCCTTGAAGCACAGCCTGAAAAGATGCAGAGCAGGAAACTCATACTAAATAAGTGTTGCATGCTAGTCATAGACATACAAATGTTTCTTGTATGTGCATTTCTTAAAGGTAACTCTTGCTTCTCTTACAAGTTTACTTAGGCATACTTATTTCAAGCTTTGCAATGTTGCTCTTTCTGATTGTCACCATATCTTTTGAGCTTCACACTCTGCTAGAAAGGCCAGATTCCAGAATATTAAAGGTGGAATGTAAAGATGTAATTTACATTGCCAACAGTCATGTCTTTTGTTAAGAAGAAACGCTGGTGAGAAAATACCAGGTTAGTCTTTCTAACACTAACAGTTGATTTCATATTTTGTATTTGGAAAAACATGTGATAGTAAGATATGCCAGAAGCAGTGATGTTTGTTGAGCTTTTAATTAGGCTTTTCTTGGTTGCTTATTGTACTTATGATACAGAAGTGACTTTGGTAATTTGGTACTTAAACTACACAAATAGTTTGAATTTTTTTTAAAGGTTCTTTTCTTTTGTAGATAATGATAAAGTTAGGCAGCTGTACCTGAAGGGTGTACCTGCTAACTGTGCTCACAGCTTTATCTGGGACCATGACATCTGTAAGAACGTCACTGAAAATAAAATCTCAGAGCAGGTAACTAAGTAGGTGGATTGCCATGGAAGAAATGGCTAATGGTTCATAGAGTCCATAGAAAGAGACTCTTGAAATTTGTATAAATCTAATGTTAACCTATAGCTTCCTCAATGTCACAGTATCCAGCTGCTGACATGAAGTGTTTTTTGTAGCCTTTGGATAATGTTCTTGCACAGCCATTAATCATGGATTCAATTAAAAGAAAGTTTTATTGGATTGCCTACAGGACTATAATTGTAGGTTTATATAACAGAAAGGTTTGGAATTGGATTTTCATACATCATCTTGACTCATGCAGCAGAAAACAGTGACACAGGAAGGCTCTGGCCTTTAGCTGTAGTCGGGAAGATTCTCCTGAAAAGGGAACTGTGGAAGTTGGAAGGAAAAAAATCCTGTGTTTCTGAACTGTAGCACACTATGCTGTGGGTGTTCTGGGCAATAACTTATGATTTGTAGAGAACTTCACGTTTGCTGTTGTGGGTTTGAATTCTCCTATCTTGACATTTTTGTTGACAATGGAGGGCAGCCCATAAAGTGCATGGATAAAAAGGTGATTTAGTCCCAGGAGATGATGAACTTTTGGCACCATTGTAATCAGAATGAGAAAACATTTGTATGGCAAAAACATATTTCTAAATATTCTTTCTGAAAACTAATTTTGTGCTCTTTCAAATTGTCTGACAGTGTAAAAAAGCAGAGTATCACAAAAATATTACACTAGCACATGACAGTTATCAGCACAATCTTTTTATATATGACAGTATTCTTTAGGCTGTCATGAAATTTAGTGTTTACCTGATAAAATACAGGGAGTCTGATGGTCTTTCTACATTTTTACATAAACATATTCTTAACGTGGTACAGTGGAATATAACACCTGGTGATTGACAAAGCCTTGGTGCCAACATGCTTTATGTGAAACTGTTTGATGACGAAATCTTCTTCCCATCTCCTTGGGAATAGTTCATTTTGTTCCATGTATTGACAGACTGAAAGCACCTGTTCAATCTAGTCTTGTGCAGAAGTCGATAAATACAAAGTTGCAAAACCCGTTTTTCTTCCTTCATCTATGTTATACCTGGTACTTGCTCTTTATCAAGGACTATGGAAGTAAGGAGAGAAAAACAATTTCTAAAACAATTTTTCATGCCTTGATGAAATTATCTTCAAATATATAGTGTATTACTACTGTATGTTCTGTATCTGTAAACTCACCTTTTCTCTGTATCTTGGAAAAGTATCTGGAAGAGGGAAAAAGAATGGTTATTAACTTACGGAAAATGTCTCCTCAGGATTTAAACCATATGAGAGCTCAGTTACTGGTACCTGGATCACACCTTGATTTGGGTCCTTGTGAATCTAAGATTCCCATACTGTTGGTGCAGCAGCCAGGGAAAATGGCTGGAGAAGATCGACCAGGATGGGGGAGTGGCTGGGATATCTGTCTCCCAAAGGGCTGGGGCATGGCTTTCTGGATCCCTTTTGTAAGTGACTTTGATGGCAAATTACAAGTCAATTTGATAATTTATTTAGTTTCGTTTAAATTAATCAGTTTTAGAGAGTGTACTTCACATTGTATAGCCAATTCCCAATTACAGGATCAAAATCTCCCTTTAAAAAATGGCATATGAACTGGTTCACGACAGAAGCTTGGTCTTGAAAATAAAACAATAGCTTTCCATGTCTTCTATTGGGTCCAGCTATGCCCACATGGCAGTCTACAAGCAGCAAATCAGTGGGGAGTCAGGAGAGAAAGCTGAAGCTGTGCTTTTCTGTGTTTCTACAAGCAAATGCCTCTAAAGAAATAATTTGGTGCCTGCTGCTAATCAATTTCCAGCTTAGCTATCTACACCTCTGTCACCAAGGTTGCCTCCAATTTGGGAGAGAGCTTAGAACAAAATTTGAGTTAAGCTTGAATACTCCTTTGGTGCTGTTTGAAGCATCCTGCTTTGAGTGTTTAGGTGGCAGTTTTAATACCTTTCTGCAGTTAAAATTATGCTTTTAAATGTGTAGGGGATTTAGTTGCAGTGATACCTATTGTATGGTTAAGATACATCAGGCAGTGGCTGTCAAAGTAATACAACATTTCTGGCAATGTACAAGATCAGAACCTGTGAAATTCTCTTCAGTTTTGTGGATAGTTTTTCAGAATTAAATTTAAAGAGCATGACTAACTTTTTTGTTGAAATTAGCATCTATAACTGTGGAAACCATGCTTACGTTTATTTTTTAACGCTTAAGTGTTAGACTTGCAATTTTCTAAGGAAGTACCCTCTGGGCATTAATGTTTTTTTTTCAGCTAGGAACCTGAAATCAGTTCAAACATTGCTTTTTGGGCGTTTGGTTTTTATAACAGATATATCGAGGTGTACGAGTTGGTGGCTTGCAAGAGGCATTAAAGCATTCTGAATACCAAAGAACACCTCACACTCCAAATGATTTCCCAGACTGCCAGGCAGGAATGCAGTTTGCCAAAGACCTGGAAAACAGTCTTCTTGAAAAATTCAAACGGTAACATTAATTTAAGAATTGATAATAAGAATAACAAAAATGAATACTGCTTAAAATATTCCTTTAATTATCTTTTGTTGTGTTCATTTAGACTTGGACTTTATTGAGATGTTTCACTAGTATTTTAAATCTTAGTATTATAAAACAGAAAGGACTCCTAGATATATTTAACTGTGCTTAACAGGGCATATAAATTAAACTCTTCTATTCCCAGAGACATGCTCAGTTATAGAGCTGTAACAAGGCTGCATAGCAATAAAATAAACAAAACTATTTTGAGATTCCGAAGCAGCAAATGGGGGAGGAGGTAAAGAGGAAAGAGAATGTAAAGGACTATGTCAAAGTATGTACCAAGTGTTAAAGAATAAAGTAAATTAAGAGGTAAATTTTGGTATCTAATTTTAAATATCAAGTATTCCGAAGTTTACCTTCATTTTTACTGCAACAAAGAAAAAGCTTAACCATGAGTTTGGAGTAGCTGGAAGTGCCCTCTGCACCAACTGGTTGGTTCCCCTTTCAGGTAGGAGGGAAAAGTAGAAGTTCAGAGGAAAAGGTGGGGGTGTGAGTCACAGCAGGTCGATGTTTCCAGCATGGCTGAAAGGGTATTGTTGACAGAAATACAGCAACATTTTATAGATTGTGATTTTAAAATTCTTATTCAACGAGGATAGAAAGTTAACTGTGCATTCCCTTTGTCTTTTAAATACTTGATTTCGAAAATATTCTTACCTACTTACTTGATTTATAATGTAGACGTCCACCTGCAAAAAGGGCAAATTATGTCAAGCTGGGCACTCTGTCTCCTTTCATTTGTCCTTGGGAGCAACTGACCAAGAACTGGGAAGGAAGAATGAAAGCTTCAGGAGGATTTTTATGTCCTTCTTCCCCACACCCTGACTGCTGCACAACTGAAGGGCAGACCCTTTGTGACCCCAAAGCAGAAGCTGTCAGAGAAGCTTCCCCTGAGACTGGTGAGGCAGAGGAGACCATGGAAATAACAAGTTCTGAAGGTGCCCTAAAGACAGAGGATGTTACAAGCACCCAAGATTTTGGTGAGAGAGATGAAACAATGACAAGTGACTTTATTGTTCTCAGGTATGTCAAAATGATACCTACGTTCTATTTCTTCTTGGTATCTATTCAGTTGGGGAAAGGAAGAGCTCAGCCTTGATTAAGATGAGCAAATTATTTCATCCAAATACAGTGAGATTAAATAGTTTTGTCACGAATCAGAATCTGCTGTTGAGTGGAAATCCTGCTTTTCTCCAGCAAACTTGATGACTACATAAAGAAAATTATCTTAAATTAAACACTCTGGAGTTTACTGTGCTCTTAGAGTTGGCATATTCTGTCTGCTTCCAGGTCGATGGAGCTTTTAGAGGCTCATATTTGCCAATTTAGGGCTATTGCTGTGAAAATCATCTTGCATTCACTTCCCTAATACATCACCACAGGTGGTTCTTGTACTCCTTAAAATGGTCTCTAGAAAATAGAGAATCCCCTGCATTCCAGTGCAACGCATGAGGGCAGCAACAGTATTGGAAAGTGCCAGAACACAGGTCTTTCATTTTTGTGTGGTTACCAGGGGAAGAAAACATTGAAAGTTCTGGACTGCATTAGTGTCACTGGAGATTTTAGAGTGTTTGTGGTTTTAACAAGCTTTGGGGGTTTTAACAAGTAATGCCTCCTTCCTTCTGAAGAAGACTCATGAATTCCCCTCACCCATGTTCTTTTTAGGCTAAGAGTGATACAAGTAGCAGCTTGGAAGGTTACAGAAAGCCCCAGGGCTTTTTTTTTTAAGTGTGCTCTTGCAAATATGTGGGGTGCTGGATTTCTGTTAAACTGCTTGTTAATGACTATCTGTGATGTTTATTTTTGGAAATTTTTTAATAGGAGTGAGAAGCTACTAATGCAGTTATCAGCCTGGTGTTATCCCACTGCTGGGAAGGATCGGCGAATCCGCCGTATTTCCCGGCTGGGACAGAAGGAAATGACTGAAGATGTTTTTTTGCCAATCTTGATGAGCTACCCAAGGGCTCTTGTCTGGGTCAACTTGTCGCTCTTGAGAAAGGGGAACCCTGAATTACATGCCATGATTTGCATCCCAACAGAAGATGACTTGCTGCATCTAAGCAAAGACAAACTCTTCTGTGGTCCACAAGAACCCAAACATCGTGACATATTCAAGGACAAGGTACAGAAGCAAAAAGAGGAGAAGAAGAAGAAGAAAAAGGATAACGTGAAGTCTCTAGAGAGTGACCCTGCAGGTATTCCAGATGAAGAAGCAACTGAGGACCATGAAGACCTCATTCTTGGTCTTTGGTCAGGTGCTCTCCCAGATGTTACTTCCCACTGCTCTAGGACTCTCTTGGGGTATGTCACTCGAGGGGATTTTTCGTTGGCTGCAGGCTGTGGAGAAGCACTGGGTTTTGTTAGCTTGACTGGGTTAATTTATATGTTACACAATCAGCCAGCAGATAAAAAAGGGCTTGTTTTGTTAAGGACTCCAGCATCTTTACAGTACAGATTTGCAAGACTTACTATTGAGATTTAAGCATCATTGCAATGCATTAGAATGCCAAAAATACCAAAGAATTCTCTTTTGTATTCCGTGGCCTTTCAGATTTGTCCCAAATTTGAGGTTATTCTGAACCCAAACAGCTCCAAGATTATGAAATAATTAAAAACCTTTTAGGCATTATTCAAGAAAAAAACTAATGCATAAAGAGACTAGAATTACTTTTGCTGTCTGTATTGCTAAGGACTTCTAACAGATCATTATCATGATCTTCTTTATCTCTAAAGAAGCATATTCTAAATTTTTTTTCCTCAAAGCAATGGATGCTGTAACAATGTACAGGAAATAATTATCTTAATTTTAGAAGTCTTTGTTCAGATGGACTGTAAATTTACAGTGCACTTTCACATGTAACTGCATGCAGTCTGATCCAGTGTATATAGCAAGTGGTTTTCCTGATTCCTTGTATCTGAATACATGTGGCTGCAGTGCAACAGAGCTATGTAGAGAAACGTGAATGCTTAAATGAAATGCAAATAAAATATAGACCAGCTATGTCATTTTGAATTATAGCAACTGAAGCTCTTAAACTGGAAAGCATATCAGCCTGTCTCTCTAGTCTGAAAAGTAATAAGCTTTTCAGAGGCAAATTGCTAGTGGTGGGTCAGTGCACGTTTTCTGTTAATAATAGGGGATATTTTTGCTCCTCAAAACAGGAATTTAGTTTTGTATGGAATGTGCTAAAATTGAACTTTTCTTCATGTACAGTTCATTAATATTGTTCAAACAATCATAAAACTTGTAAAATATGCTGGGGGGGTAAAGGGAGAAAGGTGTTTGATTTGCCTGGGGCAGTGTGGGTAGGTTGTGTTTGGTGTTTTGTTGGGATTTTTTTCTTTAATGATAACCTTACGCATCTAGCCATTCATGAGTTAAGGAACTTGAAAAGGAATTTACAGTAATATGCTATAGTTTACTAGCAGCATGATACAAATATATGCTAGTTGGTAAAATTATCCTGAAATGATCATGTACAAATAAAAATGTAATCTTGAGTTAGTAGTCTGTTGGTTCTTAGAGAAATTAAAAAAGGATCAGTTAATGACTTTTTCTTTCTAAATGTCAAATGTTCAACTTAATTTCCTCTTTCACAGTTTTGTTTGAAAGTTTTTAGCAAATTTATTAATGTTGTCTGGAATTGTTGGAGGAAAGATTTAGTGTGCGTTACCCACAAAATTACTAATATAGGACCATTTAAATATGGCACACACATGGGGAAGGAGGAAGAACAGCTGATTGCAAGGGAAGTATTGGAAGTGGGATTGGATTTTTTTTTAAAGCCTTTAGAAGATGGATTATAGAATATGCACCAGCAATGGGAATTGTGGCGGCATGTGGGAAAGAAAGATGCAGTTTCCAGCACAGCTTGGATTGCAGCTCCCTGAGAAATCGTGCTGAATGGCTCCTCACTGTTCACCTTTGATGCACCTGATAAAGCAATCATGGTCCCAGAAAGGTCCTGGGAAGCATCTGCAGGAAAGCCAGCAGATGGCCCCAGAGGAAAGAGCTTGGTGCTGGCAGGGCTGGGATTCACACGCTCCTGGCGTGTGACTGGGAGTGCTGCAGCCTGTAGGTATGTGTGAATAAGGAGCCCCTTAAACTTTACAGCCTGGCTGCTCTGATCAAATTCTCTCATGGTAATAATCCTGGGTTTAATGAACCTTTTGAATTGTAAGCCCGATTGAAATATTTCTAGGATCACAGTTTCCAGAGCTGTGCTTCATGGGAAGAAAGGAGGGGAGGTGATGTTTATAGGGTTTTTTCCCTCATCACCTCCCTCATCTTAATAGATACATATTTTCTTGCCTCAATAGACCTGGCTCGTATGTGAGAAAGAAAGAGAAGCCCCCACCCAAGATATCATTTTTTTCTTTTCTGCTTGTAGATCTTTTGTTCTCTGAGTCTTTCCCAGGTTTTTATTTTTTAAAAAAACATCTGGAGTATTTATTTTTTTCCCTTCCTATTGGTAATTTCTGCCAGGTTTTCATTTTGACACTTCCTGTTACTTTTCTTTGATTTCCATTCTCTATTTTTGATTTATGATCCTTGTCTCTGGTGAGCCAGTGAACAGAAACTGGAACCCAAGTGCATCCTGTTCTGTATATCTTGTAATATTGTTACACAGTTGTTTTCCTGTAAGTCAATGATTTATGCCTTAAGACTTCACTCCTTGTAAAATACACTGCAAACCAGATAAGTTAAAAATGCTCAAAACTTTCGGCCAAAATTTGTCAGAGAAGTACTGTGACTTTATGTAGCTGCAAGGAAATTTTTATCTGTGGTTGTGATTTCCAGATTCTGGGTGTCTCAAGGGTGATTTAGTCATAAAAACCATGTCAACACCGGATAATCAAACTGTGGATAATTAAACCTGTGCTATCTGTGCATCAGCTGTACAGTGTGTCTGTGCTCATCATGTTGAATCAGGTGTAGTTTACAGCACACATCTGCTCTTACTGCAGTTGCTACATGTTGGTTAACTACCCCAGAGCATCTGGATCAGCTCCTGTGGGCTGTAATACTTGAGCATTTTTGGGAACCTGGGAAGCTCTGGCCTAGTGAGAGCAGCTCTCAAGCTCTCCGGCTCCCATGCTATCCTCCAGATAACTTTCTCGAAATGGATGCCAGCACAAACCCTTAGCTCTCATTCTGTGCTTGGCAAGAGCTTTTGGAAACTCAAATGAAGCACAGAAGGCAATTTTGGCATTCTCTGTAGCACAGTGAGGAGGTTGAATGGTAACACACTGCTCCTGTAGCTCTTTCTGTGGCTCCCTCAGAGCAGCTGTGTAAATGCTGCCTTTGACTCACCTGGTGAAGGGTCTTTTCCCAGGCTGAGCCATGACTTCCATGGCAGTTCCTGCTCTGCTGACAGGCACAGTGACTAATGGACCTACCAGGCTGAGGGGCTCCAAGATACACATTCTTTACCATCACAAATGCAGAAAATGAGGTTGCAGAGGAGGGTGGTGATTACTCTGTGGGATGAAGTGAGGTGGGACTGAGGCCAGATTGTTGTGTGTTTGTTAAAGATGTTCAGCGCAATCTGTTTAGCAGCCTGTAGGTAATAGAAGAAGTTACCTGGCAGAAAGGCAGCTGGGGTTGTTGAAACAAATCTGGGAAAATAATTGACAGCACGTCAGACTGCTTGATGGAGATAGAAGCCTCGGGGGATCATGGCATACACAGACAAAGAGTTGTCAAATTCAGCATGACAGTTTTCTTTCAGAGCTCTAAATCTGGAAGAGCTAGATATGTCAAACCTGATCCATTCTCATGTCCATGTGAGGTAGGAAGTAGGAACAGAGCTCGAGGGAGTAGACCTCCAACGGCAGATTTCTGAAGCACTAAGACTGAAAAAAGCAGAAAAGCAATAGCATTGTTCTGTTTTCCAAGAATACAACATACAGAAAACCCCAACCCAAAATCCCATGCTTCTAAATGATATTCACAGAGGTTAGCAATGTAAACAGCACCCACAATTTCCCTCTTGCAAATTCAACTCAGCTGTGCTACAGTTCTTTGCAAGCACTGGTCTCCTTAAATCCCTGCAAGAGCCAGTAAAATTGTATGGATTAATGAGAACTGAGAAATGATAGGGGATATGGGCTGAAACCATTTTGTGGCAGCTTTGAAAGTCGGAGCCAGCTTGACACTGGTCAAAATAATGAGTTCAAGTTTTGCAAAGTAGGTGGAGTGGCAAAAGACAAAACACAGCTTTTATTTATTGCATTGAGTCTCTTAAACAAATTCCGTTTCTTCTACAGTAGCAATGTGCCTACACAGAACGATTTTTTTATTTAACATTTTTTTAGAGACTCCAAGATGTGCATAACATCTACCAGCATCAGCTTGCTTGATACATTCTAGTTGTCTTTTCATCATGGGCTTACAGCAGTGCTGCTATTGTGACAGCTAAGTCCAATTCATAAGAAGTAAAATCAAAAATACATTCAGGACACAGCAAGAGTAAAGCAGAGACTGAAAAAGTCTGAAGGAAGAGAGTGACTCAAATTTCATGATCCAAATATATGAGGATTTTCTGCAGCTTTCCAGAAAGGATGGTGCAATACATATTTAATTTCATCTCAAGATCAAATAAATAGCCAGGATGAGAAAGCTGTTTCAGCTCAGTCCTTTTCTCAGCATCCTGCTCTTAGTCCAGAAGTGGTGGTTTTTTTAAAAAAGACCAAAATGGTTCTGATGGATGGGAGAGCTCAAGCACCTGCAAACCCATGTGTCCATCAAAGCTCTCTCACACTCTTCTGGATTTGCTCTCTTTTTTCATATTAGGTAGTATTAAAGGCTGCTTATTTTTTTGTCTTTAGCAACAAGATGAAATAAAAACAAACTTGGCAGGGCAAAACCTGAGTTTATCTAGAGCTTTATTACTCAGAATTGTTTAAATGCCACCTCAGGAGTAAGCTCCTGCCTTCTTTCTTCCCACTAGAGACACCTCAGTTAACTGTGGCTCTGGTGATGAAAGCTGTGTGTCTACAGTTGTAATTATTTATCAATACCATAAAAATACTTCTAACAATCTTGCCTGGGTAGCATCAGGTGTCATCCAAGAAAGCTTCAATCCAGAGGCAAAGCCAATTCCTCAGAATGAGTTGGGTTGGGTGGGAAAGAGGGATCATACACATCAAAGTCTGTTACTGTTCCTTGGCACTGAAAAAAATCCAGAGTGCGTGCACAGAAAAACAAACCATAAATCTGCAATTAAAAATACACTTTTCAGATGGGCAGCTGCTTAATGCAGTGATTTTTCATTTTTTTAAAGATACATGTGGAAATAGTTTTGGTACCAACCAGCAGAGATTAAAGGGTTAAAAATAGATAATTTATTTTCCTGTAGAACAGAGTGTCTTACAGGAATCAATTGTATCCAGGTTTTCTGAATATTTTTGCAATGCAATAATTCTTTTAAATTAGTTGGCAAATACATGAAGGGAGTTCCAAATGAAGGCACAAAAATTTATGCAATTGGTTGAGAACTGTAACCAGTTGTTTTTGTTTTACCAAAGACAAGCAGATGAAAATGAGCATTAGTACATAGTAGGCTGAGGAAAGTCTTAAAAGATTAATGGTCCAACTTCTAAAATGGCAACCCCAAAACTACAGATTTCTGTATCTCCTGAAGTCTCCCCACACCTGATGCTGGGATAGAGGAGGTTTATGGGATGTTGCAGGTGTCCAGCAGCAGCCAGTGGGACAACTGGAGCCCGAGAAAACAACCTCAGTAGAAGTTGCTTTTGGAGCAGTGTGACAGCACCCTCTCTCAAAAGCTCTGGAAGCCAGTTCCTCCCACACAAAGCTGTTGGATGTTGGAGAAGGAAAGGTAAGTCTCATAAATAGCTCAGAGATCCTGATCCTGCCATTCTGTGTTAATTTGGGGAGAAAAAAAATACCCTCTAGAAAAGCTTTCCATTTTTAGATTAGTAGACATGTAGAAGATTAATTTTACTCCTTTTTGGATTATCCAACTAAAACAGAAATATCCAGAAAATAGCAATTCCTTCTTTGCCTGAAGGCCTGTTTGTGGCATCTTAGGCAATCAAGCCCTTTTTGTGGTACAAGAGCTGCTGTGGAGCCAGAGCTCACTGATGTTACAAGATGCTGTAGTGTGAGTGTTTGCACTTGGGCAAATACGTGACACACAAGGTAAGAGGCTTTCTAATGAATAGACTTTTGAATCTCTGCTTCCCTGGGAGAAAATAATTTTTTTGATTGCCTGAGGAGCAGAAGAGGCTTGACACATCTTTAAAATAATGGAAACATAGAGTGGTTTGGTTTGGAAGGGACCTTAAAGATTGCCCAGTTCCACCCCATTGCCATGGGCAGGGACACCTCCCACCAGACCAGGTTGCTCAAAGCCCCATCCAACGTGGCTTCCCCATGAGTCTGTACTCTGTCCTCACCATTTGGTGGGGAATGGTTCATTGGTTGACAACTGTCCTGTAGAAGGAAGAGGGAATGGCCACGTCTATGCTGTATCTGTCTTTTAGATTCCGCTCTGATCCTATTCTGAGTAAATCTTGGCCTTTATTTGGAAACACTTATTTTTGTTCAGATTTCCTTCTGTAAAAGACCATCAAAAGCTGAAAGATTACTGTCCCACAGTACAAGAGGGGGGATGCTGTTAGTTTGGCCAAACAGCTATCAAAAATATGCAGGAAATACAATGTAAATTTATTTTTCTTCAAATGTTTTCTGCAGTCAAGATCCCAGGCTATTAGATTAACTCCAGGGACTATAAAGACAATAACTTGAACTACACGTCCCAGGACAGTAGCCAGGTTTCATGTGGTCTTCAGAGATGGGAACAAAAAACCCCACCAAAAATAATGACTTCCTTTCACCATTGAAAATAGTGAACTCCACATGACAGCTGGATTTCAGAGTCTATTAAGCAGTAAGAGAGGTCACCTCTTCTATCTGCAAGGTCATGAAATTGATGACCATTAAAATTTGATTCTTATCCAAATCCATTTGTAAAATTAATTTGCATATTTTCAGGACATAAATTACTCTATGGGGACCTAGACTTGGAGAAAACGTACGTTTCCTCCTTTTCAGTCCTCAAAATGCTAAGACCACTGGGTATTGAAAATATGAAAAGCTTCAGCCAATCTCCTGACTGAAGCTTGAGACTCCTTCTTAAACAGAAGCTGAACAGGGTTTCTGACCTCACAGACAGGATATACATTTATTCCATAATATCAAATTGTAAAAAACCCTTAAAAGATTGTCCTTTAAACTTTGATTTCTGTCATTAAAATTTCCTTTGGTATAACACCTGTCTTCTTTCACATACTGCTGTAGGCATCCTTCTATTAAATGAGCCTTCTGCTGTATGTACTTTCATTTTCTGTCATGAAAAAAATTTTAAAGTGGAAAATACTATGGAAAAGAATGAAAAGCAGATACTTCTTCTAAGCTTTTAGACATCCAGGTATTTTTTCCCAAATATATCTTACAGGAGACACCATAAATTATAGTTTTCCAATAAATTAAAATATTCATTAAAATAAAAAATATAAATATTTTAATAAATTTTCTGTTTCCACTTTCAATTCCTGAAAAACACTTGGATAAACTGGCAGAGCATTTCTCTTCCCCAAGTCTCTTTTGTGCTCCAGCATGCACTCGGAATTGATTCCTTTCCTCTAAAGAATAAAACCATCAATCTTTATATCCTGCCACTTCAAATTCAAGCAGAATGCTGAAGAGAAAAAAAATAGTGATTGGCAGAGCTTGGAGAGGGAGCCAGGGATGCCAGCTCATCCAGCAGAAAATTTCATGTGAAACAATTCCTAGTCCAAGGAAACCAGACCAAAACTCTCACTTTAACATCCATCATTGATGGAAACAAAAGCTGTCGTGTTTCTATGTTCCAACTTAATGAAGGGACAAGGAAAAAAAGAGGAACCCCCAGCTGTGACAGCACATATGAACAACATCTCTTCACGAGGGAAATAAAGCACTGAATTAAAATTTATGGCTTCCCAGTAGCATTACATAGCCTGGGAACAGTGAATGTTTTGTTCCTTCCCAAAATGACAAGTGTAAAGATCATAAAATCAAACTCAACTGGAGTAGCAAATTGATTCTAGACTATCTAGTTCTTGCAGGCTATGTCATGCCGAGTGGAGCTGATGGTTGGTTGCCCAGGGCAGCAAAATATTAGGAATAACAGTATTTAGTGGCTGTTCCTTGTGAGCGTGCCTCCAAGAGGGGAGGAGGTGTGTTCATGTGTTACTGTGCTTAGCACAGCAGAAACCCTAGAACTGAGTCAGTCCTGAATGTTGCCTTTCTAGCCAACTTTCCAACAGCAATGAACTAATAGCATTTCCAAAGGTTAACATTTCTGTAACTTTGCCAAATGGTAGGGTCATGCCCTGTTTTTCTGCTTAATACAACTTACTTCCCTCATTTTTTTCTCATGACCTTTTCCCCACTATTTGCCACCATCCATTTTGGCCCTTTCCCTATTGCTACAGACCTCTAACATACTTCAATATTTGTGTTTTGCACTGTCTGCAAGTAAGGACTGCAGAGCTGCTGTGGCAATAATGACTCTGCCTAAGCTGTAGCTGCTAACCATGCAACAAACAAGGCAGGTCTGAAACTTCTTCTTGACAATGTTTTTCACAAATATGATGTTTTAATCTTTTTTCCCCTTGGGTGTTATGTGCTATTCCTGATACAGATGATGTGATGTTTCAGAGGCCCTAAAGAGATTTTGGCTTCTGTGCCTCTGTGTCATCTCCTGTCACAATAAAGCTGGTCAGCAGCACAAAACGCACTGAGGACAGATCGGGCATTTATTAAGTAGAGATGCCACTCTTAAACAAAAAAAAAAGTAAGAGACAGAAGTAAGAGATGGTTCCTGTGCAAAGATGTCACTCTTCTGTGAAGGACTCTGAAGATGTGGCCAATATTTACTGTACCCTTGTGTGGTTTATTGGGCTCTATTATCCTCTAGTTCTCAAAGAATTAGATCTTTAGAACTAAATCCACTGTGACCATGTTCTCTGGTTAGATGCCCAACTTGTTTGTATTTTTGGAGCAAGGTGCATTTTTTGTAGCCCAACAGCCTCTGCAGGTGGCACAGCAGAAGAACTCGCCCAGTGAGCAGGGGATGGCCCAGAAGCTTTGTCCAAACTCTCTGCAGCCAGGAAACAGCAAAACATGCAGGGCTGAGGCTTACAGAGCAGAGCTCTACTAACAATTCTGTCACAGCAAGAGCTCACCCTGGGCATGGGGTTTGTCCTCCTCTCCAGACCCTTGGCTTCCTCAGACTGCTTATTCCATGAGATGATGGTCCTGCACGTGGTGTTTGCTGCACAGAAACGTGCCAGGTGCAGGTTTAATGAGTGACTGAGACAGTAACATGCAATCTCACATATTCCTTAGGTGATATCCAAATTCCTGTAACTATCCAATTAACAACAAAAGTTTCCTTCAGGACCTGGCCCTGTGTTGAATTCCATGGACACACTTCCGTAGCAAATGTCAGTGCCTGACTGCCTTCTGCTTGAAGTCCTGCTTGGATTGTAGGGGAAGGTAGGGAAAAGTCTGAGTATTTTTTTTTAATTAGGAGAGGGTTTTTTTCTCCACTTCTTGCTCATGCAGTAATGGCTGAACTTTACTTCCTTTCTTCTTGTGAATGAAATGTTTCAAAATACACAAAGCCACCAAGTTGCAGGCAACTGAAATGCTGGGAAATCTGGAATCAGGAGGCAGCAGTTTCTTCAGGTTAGGGACTGAAAGTGAGGTTTCAACCAAAGCCTTTTCACCATGTCAGCCTCTGTTCTCACCCCGGGTTTTAATGTAAATCATTGCCTTAAATAAGTTGCATGAAGCCAACATGAAGTGAAGCAACAGGAGAAGAGATATGTCGGCAAAGAAAAGGGTATTTTGGATATCCCAACAGTAGGGTGGTCCACAGAAAATGCAGGAGAGGCAAAGGAGTTGCACAGCATGATCATCCATAGGTGCTAATGGACGGAGGGATCAAAAGGAAGAAACAAACTGAGAGGCTAAAGGTGCTGGCTGCGGGTGTGAGGAGGGACTGTGACACAGCTGGCAGAGGATGCGCCTCTGAGGCCAGGGGGATGTGTCAGAGGAAGGAGGTCCCTGCCCAGCTCCTCCCAGGGCCATCCCAGCTGACCTGCTGGCCCCAATCCCACCTGGTGATGCTCACAGCCTGGCCCCCCCACCCCCCTACTGTGCATCAGCTCCTCACCAAAGACAACAATTTTTCAGTTGCTTTTCAAACTCTGACTTGGGACTTGTATTTTAGCGTGGAGATAAACATTTTGAAAGCTGTCTTCTTTCTCACAGTGCAGGCACAAGTTGTTTTTAATTATCTTAGGAAAACTTTCCTTGCCCAGGCCAATTTGTTCACTGTTTGTCTTGTGGAGCTGGCCTATAAACCAGCTTTTAGGGATTTATTGTATAACATTATCAAGATAGCAATCTTTGAAAAAAACTGAAATCACTTACACCACCACGTTTTTCTTTTTTGCAAATGGCTTCATTGAAGCCAAATTATCAAATTATCAAAGCTGACGACCCAAACCTGCTGGGCAATGCTTACTCCAGACGAAAATGTTTAAGTTTAGTCATGTTTTAATCCTAAAATGTTTTAAGTGATGGTTTAGGCAAGAAAAAGAAAGTTCTTCCTGTAGGGGAGAAACAAGGCTTTGTTTTTCAGAATTACGTATTTTGGAGTCAGCAAAGCATGGTAAATGCAGGGACATGTAATTCCTGCTGTTTGATAGATTTGTGTTGTTTTACACAGTACCCATTTAAAGAAAGAAAGCAATGGGCAGAGAGAAGAGCAGTGTTTATTCAACTCCAAGTTTTATTACTGTTTTTTTTCTGTACAGACTCAGAACCATGTGAGTGTTGATTGTTGACTTTTTAAGAGATTACCTTTGAAAATTTTGACATTCACAATAAATGTGCTAATCATTTAGAGGAATTCAGTTATCTTAAACTGTAACAAATATTTAATTTTCTTTTTTTTTTCTCTGACATATTTCTGTGTAATCCTTTTTTGACTTAATGCCAGTATTTTTCAGATGACTGTAATTTTATTGCTTTCCTACAGACGAAGGAAAAAGACATGTCTTTCTTAAGTGCTCCTCAAAAAGAACAGAAAAGCAGGACTGTTGTAAGTAGAGGAGACTTCAATATTTACATTTTATTGCTATTTGAAAGGAAATTTGATGGAGGAGAGAGTTCTGCTTTTAGTCAGAACATCCTTATATATCTCATTTCTGAAGCACTTCTGCACTAAGAAAATGTTGCCAAATTTTTAAAAGACTACTCCTCAATCCAGAAAATTAAAGAAACACATTGGAAATCTGGCTCTTTTCAGGGATCTGTACATTTACTGTCCTTATCATCTAGAGCCCTCCCACCTTTTTTCCTTGGGATGGTCTTACATTTGTGACTGCTGATGCAACTGCCCTTAAAATCTACACTCCCTCTCAGTTCTTGAGTGTTTTGATCATCACTAACATCAGTCAGAAAGTATAAGGTGTTGATTGTATCAGCTCTGATTTTATACTCTACTTCATGGGAATACTCCAGAGATCCTTAATCTTTGACTTTCCATGAGTGCTTACAGCAGACCAGCATGGGTTGTATTTGCACTGAGTTCAAGCATTTCCTTCCCTATGACAACAATTAGAGAGTTATTTTCTATTCTGCTGTAAGTTAAAGCTGTGAATAGCAATGGAGAGGTCTAACCACCCCCCTGCTGTCCAAGCAATCCTTGACCAACCTGGCAGCTTTAGGGAACAATGCAGTTCTGCTCTCAGATGTTATTGTGTCCCTGCCCTGGGAGAGCATTTCTCCACCTGTGCTCTGGGGACCCCCCCTTTCTGCAAGACTCCAGAGAACAGTTTCTGAGATTACTCTAAAAAAAAGCAACTCTCCCCACTGTCTCCCCCATCCCCAAACGGCCCAAACTCTCACACACATGCTGTCACACCTTTCAAAGGGCAGCCTAACCTTCAGTAGGTTATAAATAAAAACTGCTGCATTAAGACTGCTCAAGCAGCATGCAACTTAATCCTCAAAAAAGTCTGTGGACCTTTGGATTAAGGAACATGGAGAAACACTACTTTGGAGAAGTCTGTCCACTCTTTCATGTTTTTGTGAAGACACAAAATACCTGCCTAATGTGTTGTCTGTACTCTTTAGAGTCAACGATAGATTGTTGTACCAGGCTTCCATCTGCCACCAGGTGCTTAATATTCATGAATGAAGCATACTAGATGCAACAGTACTACTAATAAAACCAGCAGGTTAATATTAATTTCTTGCACTCTTTTTGTCTTTTTTTGGACACCATCTCAGATGTTGTTGAAGCCCTTACTAACACTTCCATTAGGCCAGGTTGGCCTTTCCAATATAAATATCACTCCTGGAACATCTCAGCTACTGTGCAGTCTCTGTTGAAATGCAAGTCTTTTTCTTTCCTCACAGCTCCACTAAATGAGAAGAGGTGGTTGTTGCTCTGGACAGAAATTCACATTATGGCCTGCAGAAAGCCAAGACTGAATCTAACAGCTTCATCAGCCTGTGGAGAACAGGACAGGGAGTGACCTCCTCGTCAGGGGCTCCTGTGCTGCTGCATATAAACACATCATCCATTTTGAAGGCTCCATCCTAAGACTAGTTAGGTATCTTGCTCCTGGTGTTTCTACTATAAAGCTTGTTGGAGCCTTGTTCCAGTGCTTCCTTCTGCCAGAACTTGCTAGAAACTTTGTAATTCCAGACACATTTTTATGGCATGTGTAAGCCAATTTATTCTTCTGTTCATGCTGCTGTGGCATCCCACTTCAAGGGAAAGGCAGCACTCAAGATTCCCAGATGCCTGTGTTCAAAAAGGAACAACAAAGGTCAAAGGGTCCACAAAAACTTACCAAGTTTTATTAGTAAATGATACACCTGGCATGGAAATTGCTGTGTTGCTCCCAGTTAGTCTAGTACGAGCACATTGTGGTGAATTTTGAATAAGGGGTAGGGTGAAAGAGAAGAGGAAGAGATTAAAGAGAGGGAGAAGAGAGAAGAAAGAAGAGAGAGAGCAGAAGGAGCGGAGGGAGGAAGGAAGAAAGAAAGAAAAGAAGAAGGAAAGAAAGAAAGAGAGACAGAAAGAAAGAAAGAGAGAGAGAAAGAGAGAAAGAGAGAAAGAGAGAAAGAGAGAAAGAGAGAAAGAAAGAAAGAAAGAAAGAAAGAAAGAAAGAAAGAAAGAAAGAAAGAAAGAAAGAAAGAAAGAAAGAAAGAAAGAAAGAAAGAAAGAAAGAAAGAAAGAAAGAAAGAAAGAAAGAAAGAAAGAAAGAAAGAAAGAAAGAAAGAAAGAAAGAAAGAAAGAAAGAAAGAAAGAAAGAAAGAAAGAAAGAAAGAAAGAAAGAAAATAAATCACCAGTCCTGGTTCCAGAGTTGGTCCAGCTAATTGGTTGGCCAGGGTCCTGGGGGTGCCTTTTTATAAGCAATTTTTTCCCACCCTGAACCTAAATTTATTGCATTTTATGCAAATTAGTTATTGTGGGCAGTCTGTTTTTTCCGATCTTTCTGGAAATGAGCCAGAGTGCTTTGGGGGGCTTACATGGTGTTGATCCATTCCTACTGGATCTACCTCTGGTTGACAGTCCATGCCCACTTTTCAGCCTCATTCCCCTGCTTGGACTCTACTGTGCTGTGCTTATTTCCAAGAGCCAGAACAAGAACATTTGTCCCAGAAGAGTGCTGCCCTTCCTCTGTATGCCACCCTTGTCCGGACACATCCTGTTCTTTCTCACAGGGATGGTTATTACCAACAATTCTTGGTTGACTCCATAACTATCTGGCTATCAGTGTTTGAGACGTACAGATTAGCCTCTTATCTTCTGGCTTCTACAGCTGCCCTTTATCTCAGTGAATTATTTGTACTGCAGCCAAACCCATGGGCCCTACCCAGATGCCTCTGAGCACTCAGAAACACTGCATATGAGGGTGACCCAGAAGAATTCAGGACAACATTGTAAGCAGAAGATGTGAAACACGAATGTATGCAGAGAACTCAAACTGGTGCCGTGCCTGCTGACAGCTCTGGTGCCTCTTTCATCACCAGGGACACAGCAATACCCCAAAGTCTTGCTGTGAAAGAAATGGAGAGCATGGGGAAGAGTCAACAGGAGTAGCTGCTCCAGAAAGGAGGAGGCCAGGTTTTAGAGCTGTACTTAATCTGATTTCAGTATCCTGCAGGACCCTTCCCATGTAGCTGGTGGATTGGTGATGCATCCCTCATCTGCTTTGAGTAGTGATCAAGATGAGCAGAGGTTTCCTCTCATGGACAGTGATGGTCATGAGAGGATGCTCAGCATGTGCAGTCTAATGATGTTGGCAGAGCTCTGCAGCATGATGGCAAGCAGCTTGGGGGAAGTGCCACTTTTTACTCAGCACATTCTTTGCAAAATTACAGTTTGTCTGTGCTATAAGTGTTTAGGAAATGTGTCTGGGAAGTACATGTCAGGGACTCTTCTTGAATTAAAGTGAGTACTTGTTTGACCTAAGTGGGAAACCTAAAAGGCTCAGTTCAGTTAAACATGTGCAGCAACAGACTCTGAATCAGGGAGGAAGGGCTGATGTTCAGATTGCTCCTTGGCAAAATTACCCCAAGACTTCTCTCATTTCCCTGCCCTTTCATGGGTGCCCTTTTGGGTTCCCAACTGAAGACTTTGCTGACTGCAGCTGGAGATTAAGGGAGCACAACAGACAGGAAAGTAAGAGTCTATTTATCCCTGGCAGAGGCTGCCTTTTTCTAGTTTGGATGGAAAAGAAGACGAAAGTCCACGGAGCACTTGAGTGAACAACAAATGGCATAAGAACAAATGCAGAGAAAGGGAATGCCAAGGTTGTCATCCCCCATCAGCAGTTTGGATGGGTTTCCTCCTCGGAGCAGCACGGGGGAGGCTGCAGGACCTCGTGCAGGAAGCAGGTGGTTTGCTTTACCCGGAGCCATGCGTAATGGCCAGGGAGCTGCGCCGCACGCCGGCCAAGCTACAGCAGATGGGCTGCAGTGTGCTCTGCTCAAGGATATTTTTCATGTTATGTGTGGAAAAGAGCAGTAACCCTTGTTTGTTATATGAGGCCTTGTAGGATTTTATTTGGAAAAAAGCCATTTTTGAGATTAAAAAAAAGCCATTAAAAATGTGAGTCACAGTAATCACTTTTAAAGTGCTCTGACAGGACCTTTTACTTGCAAAGACTTCACTTTAAAAAAATTAAAAACTCTACCACAAATTATCTCAGGCTAATTGAGGTGACATTAGAGACCTGTTCATTTGAAATTACCAAGAAAAACCACCCCAAACACCTCAGAGCACTGAATCCAAACTATTCACTGTGTAAAGCTGCCAGCAAAATAGCTGTGTCTGTTCTGTGGCTTAACATAGCACCTTGGGCTGTAAAAGCACTACAATATTCCCTCCACCACAAATGTATTTCAAATCCTATATCCCCAAAAGGGCTGGGAGACACTCCTTCCTTGTTCAGAGAGAGGCAGGACCTGAAGCACAGGGTCCACCCAGGAATTGGATCCTGTGGGGTGCCTTGGGAACCTCAGAGTGGGGAGATCCACAGCCTGAGTAAATAAATGGCTGATCACCTGAATGATGATCCAAAGATGCCAGGACTGCTATACACATCCTGTTACTCTTTGGGGATTGGATGTCCCAGTCAGCACTGCCAGATGCTTGTGTCCTCTTGGGGGGAAGATGCCCAAAGTGCTGCTTTCAGAACACAGGCTCACTGTGAGGCTGTGAGCAGTGAGGGACCGAGAGAGCAGAAACCTTTCTGCCATATATTAGCATCTGTCAAATATCAGTATCTTTTCTCTCTGGTGCACCATCGCCATCCTTGAGAAGAGACCAACTGCCCTGGGCAGAGTCTCCCCACACCCAGGCACTCCTCCCAGAGCCTATTTACTTACCACACCTCAGTCACTGAATTAGTCACCCTCCTCCCAAACCTGGGCTGAGCTCTCAAATCTCTCAGGTGCTGAAGAAAGGGCAGCTCTGTGATGTTGCTTGTTGCCACTGCCAGGTACCACCATACCTGTGTCAGACCCTGGGCCACAGGCTTTCAAAGTCTCCTGCTCTGCTGGACTTCCTAGGGACCTCTGGGCAGGGGCACCTACTGTTTGGACCACCACCAAGCTCAGCAATGAGTTAGAAATCAAATCACTGAAAATAACTGAGGCTGCTGCATCTCTGGGCATGCAAAACACCCAATGATAAATTACAGTATCAAAACAAAGCATAGGCACCTCCCTGGAGAGGTGGCAGGGCTGCAGCTGTGGGAAGTGGGGAAGCCAGGCATCCAACCAATCCTGTTCTCTGCTACTTCTTCAGTGCTGCTACAATCTGATTTTTACTTTGTGTTTGGCCAAATGCAGACACTGGAAAAATGGAGGGAAAGCAGAAAACAACCACAGAAAACAATCTGAGGGCTGACATAAATATTTGATGGTGAGAGACTTAAAAGGTTTACCTTAGAAGGTAAGCTCTAGCTTAGTGAAAAATCCATCATACTGTATTTTGCTAGAGGGACTTACCAAGTGCTTTAAACCACTGGTAAAAGGCAAATAGCTGCAAGCTAAACAAGTTAAAATAGACATAAGGCAGAGTTGAAAAGCAAACAATGACTCATTGCTAGTAAAAATTACTAATGACATTGGTGGTTCCTCTACTTTAACTGGTAGGAGAGGATGGGCTGTCTTCTGCTGTAGATGGGTCAAAGGGTTCACATGAGTGCTTGGAGGAGATTGCCTGACTTGAACTGTAAAGGAGGCCAGGCCAGATGACATAAAGCTGCCTCCTTATATCAACAACCTTCATTATTCACAGCACTGAATTAAGTCCTGCAACACATCCACGCACCCAGAATCCAGTCAGTATTGTCGGGACATGTTGTTAGTTAAATGTTAAATATTGTCAGGAAAAATAAACATATGGGTAACTGCTATGCTTAGTCATAGTAAATTATATTCCTCAGCTCTTTTACATTGTAAAGCACGGAACAGCAGTTCTTAAAAAAATCAATAGAAGGTCCAGTAGCTTGTTGTATTCTATTGCTGTACAATGTGTTACCAGCCATGACCTTCAGTGACAGGTAAGAGCTGCTTAATTGGCAGCCTCTGTGCCATGCAAGCATTCTCTCCTACTCTTGGCTGAGGGCATTGGAGAGCATTAGACAGCATAAAGCTTTGCACCTGGTACACATGCTATTGAAACCCAGGAAAAACTTAATTTTTTTTTTTTTCAAATGGAGAGAAAACTTCTGATCTTGTGCTCATGCTGCTCTGGATTTATGCCCACAAGCTATCAAATGGAAGACAAATGACAGTGCTGTTACTTCAAGCAGTTTAATGATTCTGGCAAAAGACCTGGCAGCAGACTCTAAAGATTTCATCTAGGCAAGGCAATGCCTATTCCAAGAGTGGAAATCTTCAACTGGAGAGCTGGCAAGTCCATGTTTGTGCTGGAGGCTTAAATCAATCATTTCTATTTTTCCCAAAGTGATTTAGCAAAGTACAGAAATTGGCTCCTTCATCAATGGCCACAGGCCACTTTTCATGGTTAAGGTATTAGTGCCATGGACTAGAGTGATATATTGACTTCATGTAAAGCAGTCAGTGTTAGCACCACCTGTTTAATCATTCCTTTACAGTAGCTGTAGTTTGAAAACTGTCAACAAGTGCCTTGTTGACACTATCAAAAAGGAGCCCAGGAGACCACTGTACACTACTGGTCCCCTGGAGTCCTTTCTCTGGGTTCATGCAAAACTTTCCTGCCACCACAATACGTTTCTGAGACTGCTGCCCAACAATGTCCCTCTCATTGCTACCTTGTGAGCTGACACAGAGTCCCCTGGGACTGATGCCTGAGTCCATTAGCAACCAAAATACTGATGGAGATTTGTACTATGAAATGCTCTTTGAAAGTCTTGAACAAGCTTTAGGGGCCTAACTGCAAAACTGGGATTTAGATTAAATAAAAATCCTACTCAGCAGCCACCTAATCCTTTACTTAGGCCTGGAGATTCTTGTGCTAATAATTCTGCTTCTGTGGATACCAAAACTGTCCATGCTTACTCTAGTGGTAATCAGAAAGTAAAGGGAATGTAATCCAAGACTGCAGGTTTACACAACTTCCTTGCTGGGCACTCTATCTATAAACACTTCCCAGGTCATGGGAACATTCTGGTAGTACTGTATCTTCTTATCAGAGCAATTCTGTGCTGCATAGTTATCACACAATCTAATTCCCTATAGGGAAGACCCAGCAAGAGCTCTGCATGAAAGACAGTGCATGCCCAAGAGGCATTGATATGATGCTCAAGGCATCCCATTTAGCATGTCTCAAAAATGTATTTATGTGCAGCCTCAGGGCCCAGATCGGCTACATGTGCTCTGAACAGATTGAACACATGGCAAAAGAACAAGGATCCTTCCTACATGGCCAGGAGTGCTTAATATGTAGTGATGTATTTGCCAGTGCTGCCTCCTTTTATGCTATAACTAAAGGGTTACATCAGTCAGGTGCTTGGGAGGTGCCTCTACAAATTTCCCAGCTTCAAAAGGTTGAAACATCTCCCATCTGCCAAGGAAATGTCGTATTTCCTCTCTAGGCAGAGAATAGTCATCCTTAACTCCCAAACTGGTGGGAAATAAATAAAAAAACAGAACCCAAACTAAAACCACAAGAAAATTACATGAAATCACTATTTATTCACTGATGTCCCTGACTCTATCCCAGAACCCAAAAACATCACAAACTCAGGATTTATCCAACTCCTGAGAATCGAGAGCACTAAACATTTCTGTATCTTTTGCTCCTGAAGTGGCCTTGGTTTGTAAATCTTCCAGCTTGGCTCTCCAATAATAATTATGGTACTTAGCCTCTATCTCCTTTCAGCTATTTGCTAACACAGTCCAGCTGATTTCTGCAGAAGGAATGAACAAACAAATTTGAACAAGGAAAATGTCAAGCCTCGGAGGACAGTAACAAAAGGGCACGCTGACAGACAGCTCAGTCTAATCATCTGCATCCCAGTGTTATAAAAGGAAACATTTTTCTCTGCAAGCAACCATCAGTCCTGTATAAAGAGGGCTAGAAGGAGACCTTGCATGGGTGAGAACAGTTTGAGTATAGAAGACTTTTCAGTCCATTCTTCCAGCACTTTTTATGCACCTTACTGCAAACAGTCACTGAAAATAAAAAAATTAGCCCTTAAAATCATTTACAGTCAGACATGTGTCCAGGCTTTTAGCTGACCTTGGGACACTGCTGGTTGCCACAATCTGCCCATCCCAGTCCCACTTAGGGCCACTCATCACTCTGTATACACAAGCCAGTGAGTGTGGCACTTAAAAGAGCTTCAGGAAGCTCTCAGCTGCATTTGGGCCATGGTGATACAAGAAGAGTGATCTTAGCATAATGCTTGCTATATAGAAAATCTCCTCAGAAGGACAGAAATGTTATTACAGTTCCCTCGAAGCAAGAGAGGTCTCACTCCCTCTCCTCCTTTTCACATCTGTCCCATCATACGTTCCAGGCAGCCAGGCTTGGTCACTTCAGAGAGCTGCCCCAGCAAGGAGAAGGATGCAGATGCTTTTGCAGAAGGGGTGAGCTGAACTGGCCACAGGAAGCCACAGGACCTCACAGCCAGGAAGAAGAGGATGAGCCTTTTGGCAATGCTGATCCACTCAAGCAGCTTGCCAGGTGCATGAAACCACAGCTTCAGAGCACAGAAACTCAAACCCTAATAAAGTTCAGCCTCTTTCCTTTGGTTTTAGGTGACCAGTGCCCTTACACGCAGAATATGAGTCTGCCAAAAGCTGAGCTGGGGCGAGTGGCAGGCAATCATCCTGCCAGGTGAACACCAGGCCCCTCCCAGGGGCAAACAGACACGTCCAGTCCAAACTTTGTTTATTTTTTGCCAGCTGAAACTGTTGGTAAATGCATCCTGATATTTTACGGCAACAATGAAACAGTCTCGCTCCTCTGCAGAGCTCCCATTTCCAGGCCCATGGCCAGTGAACACTTCATCTCTTGCTGCAGCGTGACCAGCAATGGAACAAGCACTAAATGAGTCCTGCTGGTCCTGCTCTGTCAAAAATCCCAAGCTGGAGCCTGAGGAACCATGTGAGACACTGCCTGCCTACCACACTTCTCCTGGTTTGATTTCTGCAGATCCCATGGAGGATCTGTTCAGGAAAATTCAGTCTGAAGCACAAGTTTTGCAGTTTATTATCTGGCCCATATTTTTGATGTCAGGAAAACCACTACAAGAAAATAACTCATTATTAAGGAGAAGGGCTTTTTTTTTTTTTTTTAATTCCAGTGCAAAGGCTTTTCCTTTAGCAGGCGTTTGTCTGTGGTGTTTGCAACCTAAGTATGTCAAGCAGAATCTGAAAATAACATTGATTAGAAACTGATTCTTGAAACAAGTCATGTCGTTTCTTGGCAGAGCAGCAATGAATTTTCATAACTGAGTTTTTCCAATCCTGTAATACACTAATTAGTTGGAATATATTAACATCTCAAAGATCATGTCAAATCACAACTTTTAATTGCACATAATTTCTACTAGTGTTTTGGTCCACAAATTATTTTGAAAAACACTAGAGTTAAAATAAAATATTTTAACCTTATAATTTTTTTAATAAACCCATAGGAAGAAAAAAACAAAACTATTGTTCAAGAAGAAATACAGTAATTTAAAATAAATAACTTTGCCACAGATTTTTACATTTGATTTCTTGCTTTAAAGCGAAAATCCCACACCTGGTAACTTTATTACCTCCTGCAGCCCTCCTGAGCCATGGAAACAAATTTTGGAAAGATGCCCAAGGCCAATCATTTAAAAAAGCAACACCAAATCCTTTCACCCATTCGTTTCCCAGGTCACAGAATGAAAACCTGTAGACCTCTTATTTCCATCTTCAGCATATACTCTCACTTGAGACTTAGAAAGCAGCTTAAATTTGACTTACAAAAGAAAGACAGGCATGTCCTTACTCCCTGGAGAAAGCCTGTAAAAGTCACGTGCTTTTTAAAAAATTTTAATCTTTAAAAACTTGAACTCAAGATGTTAGGTGGGAAAGGAAGGCCAAGCCAAGCAGTTGGTGCAGACACAGAGTCTTGTCCTGTGTCAGCTGGAAAAGACCCATATTGATAAACAGCTACACGAGGCCCTAAATGCCATAGCTCCTGGGACATTGCTGCACACGAAATACTGCAGCTCTATGTGTGCTTTGCAGCATTTGAAATGAAACTGTCTTATGGCTCTTCAACTAAATTAACAATTTAAAATCTAAATAAACAATTATTTGAGAAAAAAAATAGACCTGAAAAGAAATGCACACAGTCTATGGCCCCTTCCCATTACTGCAGATTAATTCAATCCTAAAACAAGACATGAACATTTTTCAAGAGCACTTTCATTTGTTTATGCAGAAGATGTGACCAACCCCCACTGTGCTGCCTGAGGTAGATCAATACTGCCATGCAGGGATAAGTGCATCCATGATTAATGCCTAGAAGAAGCTTCTTTGATGGGGCACTGGGATGGAGAGACACCAAGACGTCCCAAATCTGAACACAAAGCCTGTACTGTCATTGATCCCATCACTGTTGGCTCTTCAAATCAGTGTGGAGACACAGCCATTTAATGAAGGGGAAATTGTACAGTTGCTGTGACTCTTTGTGGTCCTGTTTTTTACAGCCTTTGCTCATGCAGAATTATCAGTGGTAACAGGACTTGTCCTACTTTTTTAGGGGTATTTTTCCAAGACATATCAAGAGAGGGACTTTTGCTACCTCACTTTCTCTGTAGAACTATGCCTTTTCTTCACTAAAACCTTCTTCTGCTGAAAATAAAAGCTAAAACTCAGACCAGACTATGCTAAGAGACTGTAGAGTCCAGCCCAGTCCAGCCCAGTGCACAGGACTCCTCTGGAAGGATGTAAAATGTCAAGTACAGTACCCTAGTCCTGCCTTGCCTGGGCACCTCAAATATGTGCATGTGCCCACGTGCCTGTATTTATGGCAAACACTGTCTTCCCACTCCTCACACAAGCACTGATTTCCTTGGAAGATAAGAGAATTAATCTGATGGTAGGAGATAATCAGGATTGTTCTTCTACAAACAATACAAAAATCTTTTTTGTATTTGTGTCTACCGCATGTATTTGCATCTACTGCATATAAGCTCACAGTTTTGACTCCTGAACAGGAAGGAAAATGTTTAAAAGGATTATATATATATATAGCAGAAAACTTTGAAATCACTTACGAAAATTCTGATTTTTCACCTTTGTCTTTAAACATTTATATAGATCTGAGGGGTTCCAAAGGGGAATTTTTATAATCCTGTTCTGTGCTCATTGCATCTAAAAGCAATTAAAACTCCAAAAATGTCCTCAAGAGGCATTGATGCTAGGAGAATATTCAATTTCATTCATGGTTATTTGTTTTTTGTTAAGGCTTCCTTTATCTTTAGAACACATGCGGTACAATCATGGGATAAATTAATTAGGATTAAATAATTCCATGACTCATCTACATACAGGAGTTCAATGTATACTTGAATACGTTCAATAAAAAGGTGCTACTGATCCTTGTTCCACTGGTGTTCCTCCTGTTACTTGGCATGTAAAGTGCTTTCTTCTTTCAGCTTTGCCTTTTCACCGAGTCATCTTCCTTATTCAGTGTGCCATAGCATGAACTGTGAGAATCTGGTTGTACTTTGCCTGTCAGTTTTTGCCCTAAGAAAATGTGGTGAGAGAAGGAAAAAACAACAACTCCATGAAGAATTTTAATAAATTCCCCACCAATCCATCATTTAAACATTCTTTGCTCCAGTAATCATTGTTTTCATTTGACTGGTTGTAACAATAGCTTGGAAAAACCTTGAAAAATTCTTTGAAAAATCTGTTGGGAACAGGAATAGAAATTAAGGGAACAGTATATTTATTAAATGTGACTAGAGCACTTCTGTGACTCAATTCTCCTAAGTCATCCCATTATCTGATACCTCATTTAAAGAAAGACAGGAAAAAAGTCCTACTTACCAGGAATATGTCCACAGTCAATAAAATGAATTTGTAAATACTCCTCTTTTTTATTTCTTGCAATTATAATCACACCAAGGAAAGATAGGAGACACCTGCAAAATAACAGTGGCATAGTATCATTAGAAACAGTTCACTGCATCTGAGATGAGAATTTCTTTCCCTAATTCTTTTTCAAGACTTCCAAACCCAAGTTGCTGAGTTTATAAAGAAACACTTCTTCCTGGCAGCTCTATAAATTTATTTTGGGCTTCATTCAGTCTAGTTTTTGCCTCCTGAAGCTTTATTATTAGTTCCAAAGGCTCCACAGCCAAAATTACACTTCCAGCAATATATAGCTAATCAGGTGCCTGTGAGTGTGAGACCTCAACATTTGAACCCCTGAGCAAATCTTCACAGGGCAACCAAGCTAGCATTCTAGCATGTGCTATTTCATTAACAACTCAGTCTAGCTGTGGACAGTCGACACCTCTGTTGTTTTTCTCATTTGATTGTGTGTCTCAGGGGCAGGCTGTAAGCCAGGAGCAATGAAAAACTGCTATGGCTGGACACATCTTCTATCTGCTGTGTGTTGGACACACAACCCCCAGTTCCTATCTGCCAAATACATGGCTGCTCATCTCCATTCTTTTGTCTCTTTTCCAGCAGTCAGACAAGATAGTGGCTGTGTGCACCTACTCCAGCCCAGCTGCAGAAGATGAAGATGTCTGTAGCTATCAGCCCCATTTATTTGACAGCACTGTGGCAAGACACATACAGCAGTTCTAGGAGATCATTCAAACATTTCGTGCCCATTATTATAATTGTCACCTCTCCCAGAAGTTGTTGTGGTGCTGATAGCCAGCAGAAGGTTTCTGCTCTCACAACACCTAGGCCATTCTTCAAAAGGCTATTTAGCATGCTCTGAAGTTTTCCATGGCATGCTGTGCCTTTCTTGACACAGGAAGATGGGGGAGAGTTAATACAGTACTGCCTTGTAGGCAAGCAGCTCATATAATTGCCCATGCCTAGGGGCAGAAAAAAACAGCCAGACACACGAGAGGAAGGTATCATCGGAGGAGATGTCTCACAGCTGTAAAAGCACCCCTAGAATTTGCTATTTGGTGGAGAGCAGTGACTTCTCCTCCCTGCTGGAGGAACACATGATGCTGGTTTTTCATTCCATCACGAGATTAGTAGTTCACAAGTGTCTCACATTTTTACATATTTGGATTCAAAACCAGGCCTCCAAACTCCCAAAGCACAGACATCAATCTTTCCTTTAATGTTTTTTTTATCCTACTATAATGGCTATTCCATAATACTTTAATAACAAGGCGGGTTTCTTCTTACTGAGAAAAGAAGAGATTCCACAAGGCAATGCTGTTTCAATACAAACCTTAGTGCAGATTTTAGGCTGATACACTTACCCAAACAGAAACATGAACACGTTCAGTAAAGCTGCACTTTGGAATTCCCGATAAAATATGACCCCTGGAATGTGACAGAAACAAGAATTGCAGATCTTGACTGGCTTCCAAGTGATATGAATTACAGCTGGGAGGGTCAAGAGAAGTGTCATGCTTAAGTGGAACAAAAAAGTCCCAAATAAGGTATTAATACACATTGTGATGTGTTCACTTTATGTCCTATATTCCATAATCTAGGTTTTCTCAAGATACTGCATAGGACTGGAGAAGATTTAGTCAATCAGGGTGGAACATGTGCTGGGTTAGTAATTGCACAGATGCAGGTATCTTTTGCATTGTCAGCAACAATTTCTGTGCAGATCAAACTCAAGGTGTTATCCACAAGCAGAGACATACCAATACAGCTAGGAGGTTCTTCATGGGCTTCGTTAAGCTACTCCAGCAGATCATGTGGACATCTTAACTCCAATTGGGAACAGATTTTCAATAACTAACTGTGTCCCTGATGTTTACATCAAGTGAAAGGCTCCAGCGGCCAAGTTTGCCAAATCTTTCTGGCTGAAGGGATCACTAGCTCTTTCTGGTCACCCCTCTTCCAGGAATTAGCACCTCTGTAGTGGAGGTGACAGAACCAGATGTGTATCTGGATCTCAGCTGCCCCTATTAACAGCCAAGTATATTAGCTTTAAACCACTGATGAGCACAGCTCTGCTTAGAAACACCAGAGTGGGACCCAGTGCAGCTGAAGTGTGACTGTGTCTTCAAAGGCTGTAACTGGGGATGGGGGAATCATGAGAGCAGGTACCTTCTATGAGCACCCCAGCAAGATTCAGCAGAGGCTGTTCTTCTAAGCCCTACACTGGTTTAACTAACCTGGTGCAAATGCATGTGTATCCACTCTCAAAGCTATTAAGCCATTCCTGAATAGGTACTTGATCTTTTAAAGAGGCACCAAGCCAAATTCCCCATATGGTCACAGGAACACAACCCCCTTTTGGCACAAGTTTCCTCTTGGTCACAAAATGTAGGTCTCTTCTAACACAGGTGTTGAGGCAATCTGTGCGTGAAGCTAACTCCCCTTCTCATTAATGGCAGCTCTGCATGAGAAACTCCTGCACAGCAATGACAGGAAAGCCCCCAGTGTGTGTTAAAATGAGTCATAAATGTTCTAACAACATGATCATTTTGGCTCATTGCTGATACAGCATCTTAGTCGTCCTCCCAGCTCATGTTCTTACACTGCACACCATTTCCAAGATTTGCAGTCCCTCTTTAACAATGCTGAGTTCAAAGTTCTCACCCAGAATAAAATGTTAAATGCTTAAAAAGTTTTTGTAGTCATTTTATTTCCTTCACTTAACCCAGAATTCCACCTTCTGAAATGGAATATACGCTAACTACTATGAAGCACAGCTGGTTGTCATTTGAGTAGTTTGCCAGGCTGTTAAAATTACTCCACCAGTTTGCATAGGGAGAGACTGGTGTGCACATGGTAAATGCATTTATTGGATGTCAGTATGAGGGTAGGATAAATGCAGGTACTTCTAGTAAGCTAGGAAGGTACAGTAAATCACACATATCTATTTTGGAAAGGTTAGAATTTGATTATTTTTATAGAATTATAGAATGATTTGCATTGGGATGGACCTTAAAGTGATCCAGTTCTAACATCCTGCCATTTATTTTGTTTAAAAAGTTGTGAACTTATTTGTTTTTTACAACTTAAACACCTATGACTTAGGAAAAACTTCTTTCTGTGAAAACAAATATGACTGGTTTGGGTTCCTGTTCACAGGGTTACTGTTCTTGAAAATCTGATGTTTAAAAAATCTTTCTGTAGAGGAAGAAGGTCAGAAACAAACCTGAAATGATGGCACTGGTGGTGAAGAGCACAAAATTAATGGGGACAACAGCTGTTGCTTCATACAGATGCATTGCTTGATTCAAGAACCTGCAAGATAAGGATTATTGCATCTCATGCCTACAGGAGGTTCCTTGCACTTTAAGTCAGGTTAAGCCATTTCTTGTCAGTTTAACAAAAAGTGTGACCATTTCTTACCACAACAGCAAGTAGCCCCAGGACAGCATACACATATTGAATTTGCTTTCTGGTTTTGACTCTGCAGAGTACAAATGAATAAGTGAAAGCAAGAAGGTTGGCATGGATTCTTCTTGCCATAGGCTCTCAATGGACTTATTTTTGAAGCATTGCTGGAAAACTTTTGTCTGCCACAGATAAGGCAGGAATGCTAGGGTATTATTGCTTATGATCTGCATTGGTTCTTGGAAGCAGTGCTGCCTGCAAGCAGCCAGGGACAAGTTGCTCTAATTCAAACAGGTTGTGTAAGGGTATATTGGCATCAGGGACATGAACATTTGAGTTCTTGTAGGAACTGTTTCACCTTGCTGAAGTCCACAGTGCTGCTTCTGCTCAATCCAGCTTGCCTGAAACACCTATTTGTATGTTTATCTATGTAATCACGCCCCAGAAACACTCTGTCCAGGAAGGTGCTTCAAGCTTGTGCTCCTTGGGTTGGAAACTCTGCCCTGCTCTTCAGAAAGGCAACGTGAACTCTCACCAGAATCATGAGCAAGAGTGTGCAGGACCACAGGAGCATACATTGCACACAGACCTGCAGGAATGAGACACTGGCCATGGAGCAGCCTGCACAATCTGCAAAAAGGCAAAGCAATTAACCCACTTGTACAGAGACTACAGCTATCAACATTCACCCATAGAGTGATGAATCATGAGCTGACATTGTGGATGCACCTGTAGATACTCTGTTATGTGAATGGTCATTTCAGAGAGAAAAATCAGGAGTCTGCAAAGTATATTCAAGCCTGTAAAAAGAACCACACTTGAACATTTCACTGGCGCAATATATGTGCACAGTAAAAATCCAAGCTTGGATCTGTTTTAGCCATTAAAATAATTGCGTGGTTATTTTAGCAACTGTTGAACAGTCTCCATGGTGCTTTAAAAATAAAGAAATCCTACATATCCACAGGATAGTCAGGATTTTGAAGTCATTGAAAACACCTCATTATTTTCTCCCATTTGCAACAAACTTGGTCACAGGGACTAAAACAGTGATAGCAAGGCCCAGTGTTGGATCCAGGAGATTGTTGCAGCACAGGCTGTTCTCAGCTAATGAATGACAGTCAAATAAAGTAAGAGAGAAAACAAAATGAAAAATCTAGACTGACAGCTCTGTCCGTGTTAGAAAATGCATCCAAAAGAGTAGACAGAAAGGGACACTGAGCCCAGGGAATGAAATGGGCACGTTTCACTTCTGCTTTAATTTTGGCTGGCAAAAGAAAGAACGAAAACAATTACAAGTTGGAGAGGCTAATTCAGGAGCTTCTTATTTACCAAGCTCTTATTTCCTATTGCAAATGCCCAGAGCTGTTCTCCCAGCAAAGACAAGCTGGATGTAAATCACTTTATAATCTGTTACAGGGGAGTTCCTGATTCAGCCATGGAGAGTCAGTGCACAATAATGCATGGACTTTCTGATTCCACATGGGAATGGTGTGTTCTGCCATGAAAAAGCTGGGTTGGCTTTTCTACCGGAAAATAATCATGCAAGTAACTACTCAGGCTCACACTGGAGCAGTCTAGATGAGATTAGTGAAGGCTGCTATCAGCACCAGAAGCAGAGGGACAGGCAGAAAGGGAACAGACTCTGTTCAGCTGCAAGACATATTTTACCATGCTGCCACCCCCAGCAATCTGCAAAGGCAGCATAAACCAGTCACTTCACAGACCAGAGGCCTGCAGGGGAAACTTGAAAGGTACAGTCATACAGGACAGCAAAATGCAACACTGCAGATTTAATAGAGGAAGGGAGAAAGTTGGGATAAACTCTCTTCTTCAGTCTGACTGGGGCCATAAAGCAGGGGAACAGACATGAATAACGAGGGTAAACATGGCCATTAGATTATTCAGCAATAAAGACTTTAAAAGTAACACCAAAATGACTACATAAGCATAAATTTCACTTAGTGTGTTAAGACCTGTGCCAAAACTAGGCAACTAAATTTGGGAAGACCTTGCTGAAGGTGATAATGAGAGGAGGTGGTGTCCATAACAATCAATGATAAACTAAGAAATAAAGTTTAAATAAGTAATACAACCAGCTGGAGGCAATTTATGCATCTGTCAAGGCTCTGCCAGAATATGTTGCCTTAAAATGCAACTTGTATCAGAAATCACTATCAGTACCAAATAAAACTGTCAGATAAAACATGTATGAAGGTTAGTAGGTAAGTAGAATCTCACTTACTTGATTTGGAAAGCACAAGAAGTTGCCATTAAAACACTCATGATATAGAAAACAGAGTAAGTGAGCTGCATTTTCCCCTTCACAGAAAGTGCTATCATGCTGGACACAGCCTTAACAGCAATGACAGTCAGTGATGCTGAAAGGGAAAGGAAGAGATTAGCAGGGCAGGACTCAGATTAGCAGTGACCAGCATATCAGTGATGGAGGACAAGGATCCAGGTCAGAGCCACAGGTCTGATCACTTTAAATAAGACTGAGGAAGGACTGGGCACCTAAAACGAGTGTATGGTTTTATAAATGCTTGCTAAGCTGCTGTCTAAGTTCAGTGGCCTTCAATCCAAGTATGCTGTGTGTTTTGCCTTTAAGTCTTTTTAGCACACTGGACTCTCAGTTGAAGGTGGCACAACAGCCTCCACATCTTCCACATGTAACTTTATTCAGCTAATTTGGAGCCCATGTTTCAGTATTCAAGAGACATCTGAGAGGTCTGGTTATCTGTTCAAAGCAGTCAGGATGCCTCTTTATAGCAGCCTGCATGTGTCACTGGCAGCCTCAAATAACTCATCACCCTCAGGATTTCTCTTCTAAAACAGGAGCTGGACAAAGCTGACTTCTGGGATCACATCCCAAAGCACCAAACTCTCCCCATGTGTTATATATACATGAAGAGCAGACAAACAACACAGGAGTCTGCACTTCATTTCAAGGGCCAGGCTCTTGAGACCATTTACTGGATTTATCCCACAGAAAGAGTATTTCAGTAGTGAGTTGTCAATCCATTTAATCAGTATCATTGCATCACCACAAACAAATTTTAGACAGCAGGCAATGGTTTTAATACATGTCACCAGTTCAGAGAGGTTTTGCAAGACAAATCTTTTAGAAGAGGGGCTGAGAGTTTAGCTAAGAGTTACTTTAGATTTCCTTTTGGAGCTCTTGATTTGTGGAAGCTAACCCAAGAAGTCTGTGATTACTGCAAATAAAATGTAACAAATTCAAAAAACCCAAAAATTTCAAGAGTCAGGCTGCAGAGATGACCTTCGAAGAAAGGTAATTAATTGTCAGGAGAACCATCCCCCAGCTGAGATCCTGTTCTACCCTCGTGCAGAGCTGAGGAGTGTTGGATTTCAGTGGTCTGATTCATCCTCCTGTTACATTCAGATTGGCAAGGAGACCTGCACTGTGCAAAAGGTTGGGAGAAAAGGAGGGGGAAGAAGAATGAATGCAGGTCTGTGGGTTTGATTGCAACCATTTTTCTTATAGAAAGCCCAAAAGTTCAGGTGGAGTTTAAGAGTTGCATACATCCCATGATGATCCCGTTCATCACCATGAAATTCAGTTTTCATGACAACCTTTCCACCCAGCACTTCACTTCTTTCTCTGTAATGGAAACAGGTGAAGTGCTTTAACAAACACAGCTGTAAAACTGAACAGAGGTCAAACATTGGCCTGCAGTGCTGCAAAAGTTATGATACAAAGTCAAAAATACACTCAAGCCCCAACAAGACATCCACATAAAATTGAGATTTACACTCTAACATGGGGAAGTTATTATTTTAAAAGAACACTTACAGGTAAAAATTAGTATTTTGAATTGTCCCGCTAAGAGTAAAGGTTGCTAAATATTTTTTTCTGATGAAAGGGCATTTTCCACACCTTATAATTTTAACAAGACAGAAATGAAAGCACTGGGGGCTTTGGTTAGTTGGTTGGTTTATGCTCTTTGAGAAATGAAATTATCTCTTTCATTAAAGTAACTCCAAATCAAGTTTCAAACCTAGGAGTTGTTGTTTTCTCTGTCAGAATGACCTTCGCTCAAAGCCAGTGTGACAATTGATGTCACTTTCCAGCTGTTAGGATAGAAACCTCTAAAATTCCACTATAATCTGAAATATTTCCCCCAAACTTTTGATAACTGAGTATATACATGAGTTAAGATGATTCCCACCAAATGAATTTCCAGAGTTGTACTAACCAAAACTTTATCAGATTTTGTGATCACCACTGTATTTTCTTGATGGTGAAAGTAGCTTGTGTACCCAGTGAAACACAAGGCTGCCCTCTCTGTAAAGAAATCTTTTTACATTTAATTTACATCTGAATGAACACTCCACCAGGACTATATCACCTTCCATGAGCACCCACCCCTTCGACAGGCAGGGCCTTGAAAGGGCAGTGCCTGTGTCACACAGCTGGAAGCAAAGTAATGGAGAATTTTTCAGCCCCTCCATCACTTCACTCAGCAGATGTCAGAGACCAACCAGAGTGCTCTAAATGTAGGTTTGTGGGGACTGCCAGGCTCCAGGACAGCTGCAGGAACCAGAGTCAGATGCAGTTCTGAGTTTCATGCTCAAGGAAAATATCAGTATTTCAGAAGATCCCATGAACCAGGATTTGTTTGTTTGTGTCTTTTTTAACAGAGCAAAAAAACCCTGACACATTTTTCCTCAGGTTGCATAAGCTCACAAAAACCTCAGCAGCCACCAGCTGAAGATGTATTTTTGGTCGATTGCAGCCAGACCACCAGACTGCAATGAGTGCCTGCCAGGGCACAGGGTTGCAGCCCTGCTGCCATTCAGCAGCTTCACATTGTCCCTTTCATACCTGCAGCATCAGGGCTGGCAGGATGCAAGGCAGAGTCAGCAGGGCTGTACAGACCAATGCCCAGGTACAGACCAATGCCCAAGTACAGACTGAGTGCCCAGGTCTCCAAGGTCTTGCCCAGGGCAGCATCATGGTGGGCCTGCCCAGAACAGCAGCAGTGATGTGTAGAAGCACATCTGGAAATCTTCAGGCTCCCAGTTGTGCAGAAGGAGGCTGGACCTTTTCTCAGGAGTGCACAGTGCTTCACATTCCTCACGGCCGGGCTGGAAGCTGCAGAGTAGCTCAGGGGAGCTTGGCCAGAGCTCCAAGGCTCCGTGCTAGGAGCTGGGGGACACCACACTCACACTTCCCTTCTCCTAACCAGGAGCAGTTAGACCTAAGGCTCTGGGGGCTCTTCCATCTCTGCCTCGTGCAGGGAACGTGGAAATCCTTCAATGCTTCTGCAGAGCTACAGATACTAATGTTCCTAGCACCGGGAAACCTACCATCCCAAAAAAGTTGTTCTGAAAGTCTGAGCTTTTCAGCTGAGTAAGAAACCACTCAGGAATCTGAAGGAAGGGAGTTAATAAATCTGTGAGGGTTTTTCACATTCAAATTCAGTTAAATCCAAATTTTGTTCCTGGAAAACTTTAGTGAAATTCTAGTTTATCAAAACCCTCATGGTCATTTCCATTAGAAATTCAAATATTTGCAGACTGATACATGCACCCACTGAACTCAGAGAAAAAATAACCTATGACTTCAATGACACCTTTCAGCCAAAGGCTTGTGTCCTATGAGGGTTTCATGGAGAAATGACAAGACAAGGGCAGGAGAATTTGTCGCAGGGAGTGATGAAAAGTCTTGATGTAACCCTGCAAGCACAGGAGCTTTAGAGATTAACTCCTGACATTTCTCAAAACTGATCCAAATTTAACTTTATTGAAAGATACTGAAAAAATGATCTCTTGTATTTCCCTGGTTATTGATTGTGGTGACAGTGATAGAAAATGAACTTTAGTGGCCCATTGAGTTCTTGTTCTTCAAGAGAGGTGATAAAATATGAAATGTTGCACATGCAAATAGTCATAGATAATTAAAAGTAGCTGTACAGTCACAGCATATCACTGCATTTGTTTACAGAATCCTTACAAGGTCTTCAGCTGCTCTGGTTTAGAGAACTGATTTTCACAGCCTGCTCTCCAAAACGAAGTTTTGAATAGTCCACTTTCCCAGGATCTAAACTTAAAGTGTTATTTAAAAAAAGCTTCAGAATACCATTGCACATAGCATATTAATTTGAGGGTATCTGTCAAAAGAAACAGCCCCAGCAATAAGCATAGAAACTATGTTTAATAATCAGCCTTTCTCTTCAGAAAGACAACACAGTAAAAATCATGTGAAATGTTTCAACGATTCTCCTTCAGCACACTGCTTTATCTAATCTAATCTAATCTAATCTAATCTAAGACATCTGAAGAGATGGAGTGACAAAGAATTACCAAGTAACAGACAGGAACATTAAAGTCAATAATATGTTCTTACCCAGTAGAGCTACCATCATTAACAAAACCATGATGTGTTTCACAGCCTTTTTTTTGTAAAAATAGAGGAGAATGCAGAATATTATAATTTCTAAAATCTGAAAATAAAAGAAAAGAAAGTTAGAGCTGTGAAACTATGTAATAAATGCTTCATTCAAAGTCTTTGAGATGTCACATCCATTTTTGCTGCTCTATCTGTTCCAAGCAAAGAATGCTTTCTGCTAAAAAATAACTATTGACAGTTGACTGAGCTATCAAACAGCTGTTGTTATTTATCTTTCCTGTTATAGCAAAAGTTACACTTTAAGCATTTTTTACATCTTCAGTTTTTCATCTTGCACTTCTATCTAAATTTTGTCACTGGTAATGTTGAGAAGACTTTTTTTAATGTGGCAGCAAAGGTATGAATATTTATCAGTCTCTGATACCTGTCTATAATTCCTATGGAGTAAAGCACTTAGCAAAAGAAAGAGCAACCTCTCCTTTTAGCTATAGTATTCCTTAAGGTCACTCACTCTTTGTGGTGTGCAAGCTTATTTGTGCTACCCTCTTTGCCCTTCTCACCATTCCTACTAAAAATTCCCCTCAAAACTTTGTCCAAATTTTCTGCCATACATCGTAAGGAGGAAAGCACTTATTTCATATGGTAGTTCTCAAACCACAGGTACCTTCCAGGACATTACCTTGAAAAGTTCAATGACACACTAGCAGACCACACTACTGGGCATGTTGAGATGCTGAAGCAGCTCCACCTATGCCATGCATGGTTCAGTTTTGCTCCTTCAATAACATGTGACAGCCAAATGAGTTAAATTTGCTGACTTCCTGTTCATATGTCTCTGAGATTCCCTCAGTAACTCTTGCCATCTCAAAAGCATGGGTATTTTGCCTCCTGCCTGAAGAGATTCTCCAAATATCCCTTTATGCCTAAAGGGCCATAAAACTTCTGTGAAGTCCAGAAGACTTATGGAAGCAGGAGTGATGCACCTCTGCACTAAGGGGTGCTCAGATGCCTGTAACCTTAAAGACAACATGAAGATAGAGAAGTTCATTTGTGCATGTCACAAAGTAACCAAATGGGGCAAATAAGACAGAAAATGAGATTGTCATCATTACTGAATTTCATTATTGTTATTTTTTGCCAACAAAGCAAATCATAGAAACATCTGTTAATCTCCTTGATTTTGTCACCAGCCTACTATTTTATGTTTTATAATGCCACTTCACTCTTAAACCAACAGCCACCATAAGGCAACACTAGACTGAAAAGTACCTGGGTGTTGTGCTGATGAAATTTCCAAAGAGGTGACTGAACAGTTACTAATGATGATTATATAATATAATAGCCCATTTCTCATTTTAGAGAGTAACTGCAGCAGGAAAGCTGTCAGCTCTGCCCAGTGACTAAAATTCTCTGTCACATGTATACCCTCCCCAATTCAGTAGTGTTTAAAAATATTAACAGAACATAATTATACTTTAATTCAATTTTTATTTACCTTCACATGGATTCCTTGTTCCCAAAGGCAACCAAGAGACAATTACATTTCAAAACATGAAGAACACAAATTTGGATTTTATACCACCTTTCTTTTAAAAATGGCAAATATTTATCACAAGATTAGAAAAATCAAAACAACAAAGTTGAGAGGGAGGGGGTGTTTAGTTGGTGCTTGTTTGTTTGTTTCCAAAAGTGTTGAACAGAATAAAGTATTTGGTTGTGAGTTAATAAAAAAGAAACTAAACAAAACCAAAATAACAAAAAAACCTCATTCCTGGATTACCAGGCTAATACTAATTGAATAATCTTTACAGTCTCTTGTGAAGTGCTGGTCTCATCTTCCTCCAGATTGATGTCCCTCCCCACCAGGTTTGCACCCAGAGATGAAAACCTGGCCACCAGCTGGGGAAAAACAGGTTTTTGCCTCAGTCTCACAGTAAGCAACTTGGCCAGCCTCTCCAGCTTTATTCAACAGTGCAACACTGGCTAAGTGTAAATCAGGAACCAAGGCACAAGAAATGCCAAGATTTGTAGACAGGTGAGTTCATCTTGGCCTCCCTGTTGAAAACTAGGACAGGGTTGTGAGAGGACTTGAGAGGAGAAGTAAAAGTGGCAGCTTTGCTTTTTGTGCCACTGCCAAACACATCTTAGGGCCAGAAGGGAATATCATGTTATCAGGCTGCAGCTACAACAGCCACCAGGTTCTGACATGGAGCAACTGGTAACAGAACAGAAGAAATCTGTGCTAAGTAATATTCCCCGCTCAGAAAGGTACCCACATTAAGAAAGAAGTCCCAGAGATGTCCAAGGTATCCTCTTCCACGACACTCCAGTTCAGGACTGGCAGGCAGGGTGGTGTGACTGGGACTGGGTCATGGCACCAGGTAACAGCACAGTGAACTCTGCTTCCCTCACCAGTGCAAACCTGAGCACCAGTCACTCTTCCCAGACCCTTGGTGTGGTTACCACAGATTGTGCAGAAATCCACGAGACAACCCTACTGCAGGCAGCCACACCTACATTGATTCATTTTACATCCTCTAGGCAAACCTAGCAGGGAGAGCATCATCATCTGTCCCGTCACTGAGATTTCAAACTACGCAAGAACAATCATCCAAAAACAAGCCAAGGCAAGTCACTGGCTCAAACTGTTGCATCACAGAAGCTCTGTCATTCTACTCCCTCTTCTACCTCAGTCCAAGCCCCTGAGTGGCAGGTAGTGCCAAGCAGCACCAGCTTTGACTGAACCAGATCATCATAACTGGCTCTGTCCATCAGCCTTCTGTTGGTCCTCATCGTTTCAGCATGTCTTCTCTTGCTAAAGCTACAATAAATCTCTGTGGTGATCTCCTCCTACTTAAAAGCAAACCAACCCACCAAGAAGACACATCTGAAAGAAAACAGCCAAGCAGAATAATCAAAAGGACACTGGAGTCCCTGATGGCAGCTCTGGAAGGGGTGCACAGGTCTGTGTGTGTGGCTGCCTCTACCTCCTGGGGAAACCCCAAGAGCAGCTGTGTGTAGGGCCAGAGATGGCAATCCTGTGGCCACACCTAGGGGAATAAATGATGTTTGCTTTTCAGGGCTGCTGTTTAAGTTTACTCAGCTCTGTCAAGTCTCACATACTAAGCTGGAAATCCAAACAATTAGTTCTCAGTGCTGCCCAGCAGCCTAACTATTTTTCCATGGTTCTCTGTCACTTGGTGACCCACCTACGGGTCATTTTTAATCAGAAGACAAGGGACAGTCTGTGACAATTAAGTTACACTGCTAGCAGAGTCCATGGCTCCTAACAGGGCCTCACGTATCTGGGGTGCTCCAGCTGCTACCTAAAATTGTCTTCTGAGAACTACCCAAAACAGTCCTCAGTCCCATCCCTGACAGCTGTGGTAGTGATAAATATGAAGTCCTGGAATGGGAAGGGCACAGATTGTATCAGCATCACATACTCTGTTTAGGGGAAATGAAGGAATTTCACCTGCTTACAATCATCTTTGCTATTACAACTCATTTCTACTGAGGTCGCCTCAAGCTCACATCTCATCAACATTTTTTAATAATCATGTTTTCTGTGTTTCTAAGCATTACCAGAAGGCACCAAAACAAAATACCACATTGTCTGCCTCAAATGTTTTTCTGGCATATAGAGGATGGTCTTCTAGGCACTTTGAAAGAAAAGCAGAAATGTTTTGAACCTGATTTTGCAGAGATAAAATATTAACAACCCAATTTCTACTAAGCTTCTGTTTAGGGAAACCTAAGAGCTTCATCTATGATTTATGTCTTCTGTAGAGACTCAAAGTGCACATAAGCAAAACAGAAAAAAACAAGCTAGGATAGTCATTCTTGCTCAGACATAATTATGCTACTGCAGAGTCTCAGAAGGTGACTCAAAGTTGTCTTGTGGGAATTAGAGGCTATTTCTGCAGAATATACCAGTGGAGTGCCACATGGGGATGGTTTACCACCCACAGAGAACATTTCGTACCATTGGAGCTTTGTATTTCTCAGCAGACCACACTTTGGGGCTACTTTTAGAAAGATCCAACGTTGGAGTGCTTTATACTTCTGTAGTGTCTCCTCATTGTATATTTATACTGGAAATTCTGCAGCTTCTGCTGCACTTTTTATATCTCAACAGCCAGCCAGTGCTAGGCATTTTACAACCAGTTTTGAAGAGCTTGTTCCCTGCCCAAAGAGAATGTTTACAGCAGGGTTTGCTTCCAGCAGCATACCAGGGTAATCAAGCTGATATCTCAGTCTCTTGTGGAGCCTTTCACTCTTTCCCTTTCTTTGGTCAGAGGAAGCTCAACACAGATGAACCCATGGAACAGAAGGAACACATAAAGTTTGATATATTTTTGAGTCAAGATTTGCTGTGTATTTGCTCCATCCTTCCCTACAAACTATGCTACACATGTACAATTAGATGCCAGCTGAGGTAGGGAAAAGAGAAAAGAAGAGAAATAAAATTCAGAGGTTTCCTACTATCTCCTCACAATGTCTCCTAAGTAGAATACAGCACAGTCTTCCTATGCATTCAATTGTATTCTTGAATACTTTTCCTGAAACTAAGTCCAAAGAGTCCTCAGGTGGGGAAAAGCCCTTTTCCAGGAACCTGTTGTTTTCAATAAAATGTGAATGGTATATCATAGAAATTTCTGGTGTCACTGAGTGTGGATAGGGAGTTTTATCTCTTCTACACAAATGGGTGAATCAACAATTTAAAATCAGTGCATAAAATGTCATGCTGCTTTATCATCTGTAAGTGGAATTGCATGGTAGAGGGTGAAAAAAGAGCATTGGTATCCCTATTTTGAACTCCCTCCTCTTACTCTGCTGATTGCATGGACTTCTTGAAGCTGTTGTAGATGCTGAAGCTACCCTTACTGGCTACCCCAAAACTCTTGGGTATTGCCTTCAAAATCCTCTCTACTGCCTGATTGAAAGTACATGTTGTGAGTTATACAGTGCGAATATTAATTTTTTCTACTGAGCTGTATCACCATCTTTTGGGATCTTTGAAAGGGCACAAAAAATTGAAAGACAGTTTAAAATGCAAAACTAACTGAAAGAGAGGATCAACAGTTTTTATGGTAACACATAATTTCTGTTTAATTAGCAGTTTATGTGTAGTTAGATGCATGTAAAGTCTGCACATCGGCTAAAAGATTAAGGTCTTTAAACTGTCCACTCAGTGGCTTTCTAACTGAGATTCCTATTAAGAAAAGCCTGGGCACTAAGAATCTAACTTGAGTGAGTCCCTTTCCTGGGAAAAAGGAACTGCTTCTGAAGCTCCTACATTGCATCTTTTACATTCAGCTGGAGGAAAACATTTTCAGCTTTCCAGAGGAAAAGAGGGACAGAAATTCATCCTACTCACTCCATCAAAGAAGATGTATGGTGTTTGAAGTTTGTAAACAGATACTTTAATCAAAATGGTATTTTTGTATTGGAATTCTATCTCAGGTTCAGATTAAGCTAAGTGCAGTGAAGTAGGCCACCCCTTCACATCCCAGCTCCACACAAAGCTCCTTTCAGCCAGGCTTAACAACATGGGAATAAAACAGAGTGATATGAAAGACAAAAAGCTGGACAAAGAACATACATAGCCTGATTTCTCAAAGCACAATTCCATCACATTCCAGAAAAGCCCTGAAACTTAGATGTATAGGCAGATAGGTGGCATGAACACACATATAGGAAATTTAAACAGTACCAGTATTTAGGTTTTCCCTCAAAACCTTATAAAAATCTTTCTGCTCTTTTAAACCCTGCACAATTATGACTTTCCCCTGACACGTAGTTAAAAATATCTTTTATTGCTGCACATTTTCAGTTTGGATTCAGTAGGATGATGAGGGACTTTCTCTCCTATGAAAATCACACAATTTATCTTCAGCAGCAGTTTTTCTACCACTAATTCATAATGCTAAAAAAAGCCCAGTAACCCCAGTTTTTCTGCTTAAGGGAGTAGTGTGAATCAGATACTCACTGAATATACCAAAAAAGGCCAGCTCACTAAGTAATTCTGCACTTGTCTTGCTGTGAGCTCTTGAGGTACATTTGGAGTGAATGTCACCAACAAGTATATCCCTGTTATTGTCAGTGTTCCTCCTATAAAGAAAAGGACACGTTACTTTGCAATACAGTATTTGGTAATCATGGTCATAGTTGATCTCCATCTGATTCTGAAATAGTTTCTAGAAGAAAATTTAACTTTCTAGAAGTCCATTTAAACAGATCTATGATTAGGCAATTGGATTGCCTTGCACTTGTGGTCTTATCTAGTCTAATTTTTATTGAAGACTCAAAGAATTTTGGAAACATGAAAAAAGTTGTCAGTAAAGCCATGTGAATTAGGATTCCAACTCAACAATGCATTTTCAAATACTTCCAATTCTAAACTCAAGTGTATGACAAAGGAGAAAATGCTTTGTATTTCTCCCAGGCACAAAGTGCATCACACAAACTCAGCCTAAACTGAAAGGACACATTTCCTACTAGAGCAGTCAGTTAGATCATTAATCAGAGTAAATAAACATAAGTGTCCCAAAGTCAGTGTGGCCATAGAGATCTGTACCCAGAGATCTGCACCCAGAGATCTGTACCCAGAGATCTGCACCAGCGACCAACCTTCCCTGGAAGCATCAGATGCAACACACACGTGCCAGTCCAGTGCTCAAGCGAGGCTGTCATAGGGCCAGCATTCTGACCACTCCCTGTTGTATTGGCAGATCTATGAATTGTTTTATAAAAGGATGATTTGCAATCGTCTGTTCAGCCACTAGGTTGCCAGGGCCCCTTTTCAAGGTCGAACTTGCATTATTATGCTTTTAATAAAAATCTGAAAGTTCTGCCCTGTGGACATCTGCCTGTGACAAACACAGATGTTCACTGAAGTATCAAGATAGAAGTGATATGATCCTAAGATCATAAACTGTATTGGATTAAGGAAGATATTAGCTAATCAATTTTTCTTCAAGTAATCTTTAAAGTTCTTGGTGAACCTATAAATCGGTGTGGAATGCAAGGCTCAGGAATACAAAACAAAGCACATCCGGAGGGCTTTGCTGGCACTGCTATCTCAAACAGTTCCCTTGGAAAAGCAAAACTGTGTTATATTTATGTGCTTGCAAAACCATCACCATATTTCCTATCATACAGCTCATTCTTATGGAATGTAGCAACATTGTTAAATCCATCTTGCAAAGTCAAACTCACAGAAATAAAATAAATCAGCTGAACACTAGTTAAAGCAACACACAGTGTATAAGACCATAAGGGAAACATGATCAGTGAAGGGAGGGGGGTGAATTTAGCAGCTGAGCTGGCAAATTTGGATTCCAAGCCTAAATAAATCGTATATAGTATTCCTGGAACGATGCTGAACAGATCTCTCCAACACATTCATGAGAACAGCTGTCCCCACTACAGTTTGGACAATCAAACCTAGATGTTAGGAACCCACAGAAATATCAAGTGCCCTGCATCAGGTGCACTGTCCCAGTTGAGATGGCTTGGTGTAAAGCCCAAACCCTGAAATGTGCTTTTCTCTCCCTATTACTGCGTTCAAGGTGGGTAGTTTTGATATGCAAAAGAATCTTGGACACAGATAAAAAGTTGTCAGGCTCTTACAGTGAAGACCACATTTCCCAACTGAACACTTGACAATATGATTATTTGTTTTTTAAAGTGATAAAACTAAAACCAAAGGGAAGTTATCACTTTAAATTGAGCTTGAATTTTTTGTGCAATATCTATGCAGTACGAAAACAGAATCAATCCTGTATCTGAAAAAGTAACACTAAAACCTCCCTGTTTTTATTAATTCTGTTTTGTACTCACAAAGATAATACTAAAGACAACCTCAGAGGTAAAAATAGGAAATGAAAATAAATTTGAGCAATAAGGACACATAAGGAATGAGTTATGGTTGTAAGAGTGAGGATTTGGGAATACAGTCTTTTTCTCATGCACTGAAGATTCTCTCTCTTTTTATCACTTTTTTCCAATTTTGAAAGTATCTGCCTTGAAACACTTGCTTGGAAAAGTGGGAGTGTGAAGGTGGGGGGCTGCATGAGAGTTACAGCTTGCTAAGCATATGGCAGCACACATGTCTAAATTAGCAAATGCTTACTTACCCAATATATCAGCAGTCCTCATAGTCCTCTTTAGGAAAAAGACAGAAATAAATGCACTACCTAGAATAGAAATATAAAGACCTTTATATAAATATATATATTTGTTAGAATATCAAGTGCTATAGCAAAAATCTGCCCTGGGACAAATTTAAATATATCTCATGGGTGTTGCTGTTGCACCATACCATGATATAAACAGCCAGCAGTCCATTCCTGCAACTCACCAACACTTTGTTTCTGTAAGATTTCGGATGTATCCAGCAGGCTCTTACGTGGTTGAAAAGATGTGATACCCTTCTTATTTCCCACACAGGGACACTGCTTAAACTTCTCTGATTGTCAGAAATTCTCTGATTGTCCTGAAATGTCAGGAAAACTGGGCACGGATCAACCTTACTGTTTCACTCCCCACTTGGCTACCAAGTCTGTATAGACTTGCTCAAGGCAAATTGTATCACAGAACAATAAAATTCTGCTCCTTTAGTCTTCAATGTATTAGAGGCTTTTAAGCAACGTAACAGCAGTACAACTGAGAAGATGAAAGTCACTGCAAAAACACAGTATTTAGCATGAACTAAGTGGTCATGACATCTGCAGACAAACAGGAAGAAAACCCCACACATACCATACAGAAACACTGTCCATGGTCTTTCAGAGTGACTTGCTCTGAGGAAGGAGAAAACTGGAAGTGAGTCCTAGAAATTATTTCCTGTTTTCTGGGAAACACTTTCTCTTATTCAGCTCTTGCATCTGACCTCTGCCAGCTCCTAGTGCTGCCTCCTCAAGGTGAGCAGCAGCAGTGGCTGGGGTCGGTTTTGTTGCTAGCAGGTCAGTGTGGACATGTGCTAGAGAGGAAAGAAGGGCTTTGAACTCAGGATGGATGAGACTGGGAGACATGGCTCTATTCCAGCACACAACATCTACCTCTGAAAAGAAGGAAAAGAGGCTGGATAGCTCCTATGTAAAAGAGATGAGTGAAGTCCTCTGTGAGAAGTGCATTAATAATGTTAGATTCATTCAGAAACCTCAAAGAAAGACTGCTCAGGAGGGACAGTGAAGGGACACATTGAAATTGAGTCATGGGATGCTATTACAAGAGCTCTCTACTTGTCTACAGCATGATTTATTCTTGAAATAACAGTTCAACATTTTTACAACTATCTTTGCCTCTATTGTTCTCCTGGAAAATTTAATTCATGGTTAGCTAGTAGATGTATGCTAGAAAAATCTAGAGAGGTTCATACCAAGTGGTAAAGAGAGAACTGGAATTCAGCATCAGGCCTCTGTTTTCCAGTCAGTAGAAAATCAGATATAGCAGAAGTCATAAAATTAAACTGTAGCAAGAGTGCTGGGGATCTGTGCAAACGAGTAAGTGCAAAAAAAAGGATCTTCAGCTGAAAATGCCTCATTGAAATTAGGTTGCCTGGTATGGTTTTCTTTATTCAATTTTTCAGTGACGACTTTGCAGAGTGAAGACACTGATGGTATCCAGGCAACACTGGTAATAGCAGAACTACCTAGGTTTAGAAAAAAAAAAAAGGGACAAAAACCAGGAAAGAAGCAGCACCATCCAAGATAGTGCAGGAATTAATTACTGTTCTGTCTCCCTGCTCTCATAGCTTTCACAGATCCCATCTCAACCCACTCACCTAGACAGTCTCTGTCAGAGTAAAGAGCTGCTGCTCAAAGGACTGATATCTCAGTGATTTTTTTGCTGTCCTTTTTGTTTGTTTGAGTACTCCATGTCTGGGCTCTGCATTCAGCAGAGGTCTAGTAAATGCAATTCCACTGCTGGCATCCAATCTGAGGTAAGATGAGTTATGCCCAAGTGTCAGCTTAGGGGGATCACAACCTCTGAGGCTAGCAGTGGGCACAAGGAGGTGCTGGAATGCAGCCAGATAATGAAACTTGTCACTCTGCTTTAATAATGCATTCAGATGCACCAAGCTCTGTCTCCAGAGATAGCTGGTATTGCACCAGAGATCATGAGCTTAACAGAATCTATGTATAATTAATACTTTTTATGATGTAGAGTAATATGTAGAGGAATCTAAAAATAGGAGGAGTTTTAAGAACACACATTAGACCATCTGGGAGTAGAGAAAAAACTGAAGTAGGAGGGGAGGTACAACACCAAGCTGAGGAGAAAGAGACCCAGGAGATACTCTGAACACAAAAGACAGCTGTCTCTGTGGGTAAGCTGCCGATGCTCCAGTGGCATTCAAGTGGAGAAGAAAAGGAAATGGGGTAAATCTAAGAGAATAAGCAGAGAACATTTACACAGACCTGATGAGATGCTAGAAGACAAACATGACTGATCAGAAGCCTTGCAAACTCTGGCTGTTATCTCCAGGACTAAATTTTAAGCAAGTTATGGTAGCATGGCTAAGAGAACATGATATTTTAATTTTAATTTTGTTAGTTTTCTGGGGTTTAAGCTCCCAGGTTGGCTTTGGGATAGTCTTCCATATTCGTCAATTCTCGAGGTAGGCTTGAATCAGATTGAAGCAAAGAAACCAAGAGCTGATTGTCTTGTTGCAGGTGGGTCAGGGAGGAGGGGTATGAAAGGAGCCCTGGGAATGCAGGCTGGTGTTTGCTAGTTTTGCCTTCTGCTGGCTTTGCAGGGTTTTTGGCTGGGGAGACAAATGACAGACACCAAAGTGTTCCCCAGGAGCCCAGCGAGAAATCCAGAGTCCTCCCAGCTGCCCTGCTCCTCTTCCTTAGCTCCTTTGTGCTCCCACTTACAACCTCAGGTGCACTCAGTTGCTAAAGACATTAACTCCTCCCAAAAAGGCCATTTAAGACAATATAAAATAAAGACATTATATAATAAAAGGCCAACACATACTCTCAGCTCTCCTCTCTGCTGGATGGCCTTCAAGCTGATCCTGCTTTGAGCAGGAGGTTGGGTTAGGCACTTTCTGAGGTTCCTTTGAACCTGAGCTATCCCTAGCGCTCGTGAGCTCTTTGCAGGAGAGTAAGTGGGCATCCAGAGGCTAATAACTCAGCCACCAGATATATGAATATAAGCCCTTCCTGTATTCCAGATTAAGTTCTTAAATGCAGACCTGCTGAAACTCCCCAGACTCCCCTCTCCTTTCCCACTCTCCCTCAGATCACATGTGAGGTGTCTCACATCTTCCCACCTCTCCTCCTCTCTACCAGTGATGTTATACCCCCATATTCTACTCAAAGCCCACTTCCCTTGATTTCATCCCATCACCACAGAGGAAGTTAATTACCTACCACTCAGCCCCAATTCTTCCTTTCCCATGCCAGAGTTCTTTTGTTCTCCCTCCACAGAAACTGTGCTTCCTCCTCCTCCACCATTATACTGATGTGAGAAATAAATTATTGAACATGATGTTTGAGTCTGTAAATGAATAGACTGAGGAACTTGGGCAATTGCTATGCTGAAAATTATGAATGTATCTTTGTAATGGGTTTTTTGTTTGCTTTTTAAGAAAAAACATAGTTATAGAGATTGAGATCTGTGTCAGAGTGATAAATAGTTTTCTTCTTGTTTTGTTTTTTGGTTTTTTTCTTTTAATTGGTTAGCAATAGAATACAACAATAGAGAAATGCAGACAAAAATCATGTCAAAGAGTAAGCTGGCAGTAGCTCGGCAATAAAACAAGCAATTTATCATTGTTCTGAAGCCCTGCTGGTTTTGAACCACTGGCTTTGGGAACACAGCACATGGACAACCCTAGGCCTGGATTAACAGCCTTCAAGTGACCAAGGCAAAGACTGCATCCCTGGTCATCTGAGAAGATGCACTTTTGGGTGAATCAGAATAACTTTTAGCTTTTTCATTAATTATTAAGGTGAAACTGTCAAAAGTAGACAGAGATCCAGCTCCCATTCCCAGTGACAATGGCAGCCTGCTAGATGAAGAGAAGGGCAGAAAATCTGAGAGATGATCTGTTAAGGATTAAACATCACAGAACCAACACATCCTAATGTAGTCCTTGTTTGTTGCATGCCTTGATTGCATACTTGTATTAATATCTGTAATTTGAAAAGTAAATATGTAAAATGGCTGTATCAATACAACAGAGCCTTTCTTAATGCTCATGAAACTCAAATGGAAAATATGATTTGACACTACATAAAAATCATGATAAATAAAAAAATCATGATAAACTGTAGGGTGGGAAATGGGAGAAAAGTTTGTTCAGGAGCTTAATTGTTGTCTAAAAATCTTCATCTTTTCATACACCAGCATAAACCAGGCCGGTTTACATTCATTATTGAATGAATATATTCCTTATTTATTGAATGATCACATATTCACATTATTGAATTAATGTGCATTCATTGCAGCATGTGAATTTCAACGTAAATTGAAAAAATGATAAAAAATTTTGAGTTTTTTCATGATACGCAATTAAGTGACTTGATGAGGAGCTGTAATAGTGCTACACATAGCTCATTCTCTTAGGAGAGTGATCGTTTACAATTATCTCCATATGTAGGTTTTCTCCAGCACAAATAGAAATAAAAAGCAGTGTGATGTGTGGGTTCTGCCACTAGCAGACAATGAATGGTGAGAATCCAGCTCACAAAATAACTCCTCTGCTTCCTAGACATGAAGGCTGCAGTTAGGACTGGGTTTTGTTTGTTTCTTTAAGGAAGGGATAATACACAACAGAAGTAATAGATAGAAAATACATACTGATTCATAGCATGTATTCTCTGTATTTTGTCCAATCCAGCCATAAAAACTCGAGTGTGCATGATTTATTTTTCCAATGCAAAACTATTTTACTATATTTCACTATCAAGCTGTTTTTCTGATACTCAAGCCATTTATGAATATGGTTTTTACCTTTTTTTTTACTGTCAAATCTTACACTAAATAGTTTTTGTAACAACTGTTCATAACTTCAAATATTAGTCTATCCTTTCTTTTCCTCTTTTTGATTACTAGATGAGCTTTATGTACTATTTTAAAAGATTAGTGCTCTCCTCATAAATGCATAGACTGCTTGCACTACTTCCATCTTCTCTAACAGTTTAAAAAAAACAAAACAAAACCCACAGAATTTCATATTTTCTTTAAATGTTCATTTTCTTAAGCTTAACAGACTCAGGTAAAGGCATCTAAAATCACCCATCCAGAAGAACACTTCACCAGTGGTCTGGATGAAATACCAAGGCAGGAGAACTCTATAGATATTATTCAAAGACTATTGCACCTCTCTCAGTTTGTGCAACAATATTTCACTCTGAGACCAAGTTTACTGTGTTTTATGCAACTTAAGGGTGTGCTTCCATCTAATCAAGCAGCTTAGTGCACTCAGTTGGTTTTGCCCTGAATGAGTTGAGCAGTGCTCAAATTACAAGGATGCAGTTGCTGCCAGTCACATTCCAAGATGTGACCTCAAAGTCTGCTTTATATGAACAGACCCTCAGCCTATCTTCCAAGCCAAACTGATTCAGGATCCTCCCAGTACTGAAAAACTTGAAGATGCTTCAATCCATCCCCAAACACAAGCTATTGTAGTTGTCACAGAAAAATCAGGAAAATCTGGAAAGATTATGACATGCTGCAGCTCAAATGACACCTGGGAACAAATTCATTACATCTGAATTCTAAAACCTATTCCTAGTTTATACAGTGGATATTAATGCTCCACTGAATACAAAGAAAGACATTACAGATACCCCTTGACAGGTGTCCTGCACACTGAACCTGTAACATTTCTAACATTATCGAAGATTAGTACTGGAAAAGTGGAGAACAAAACATGAAACGTTTTTCTCCTTCTGAGAAATTGCTCAAAAGAGAGACCATTAAGATGACCTTAATTCTGGAACCTGGATTATAGGACATACACACTGCAGGGAGAAGGAAAAACCCTGAAAATCCTTTTGTTGCGTCTTCTAGACAAGTATAAATCAAGTATTTTAAAGAATAGTTTGGTGAATGTTTCCTAGATATCATTAGTAACAGAGTCCTCAGAATTCCAAGTTCTTGGGCCTCAAAGATGTTACATTACAGTGAGTGGGAGAAATCAATTTCTACAAGAGTATCTGAGAACCTTCCTAAAGTACATCAGGAATATATATTTTCAAAGCCTAAGGCCCCCCACTGCTGTTCACAAGGAGCATATAAAAATGCAAAGGGATCCTAACAATGTCAGGCTAAGTGAGGCAAGTGTAAAACAACTCCCCACAGAATGATGAACATTGCAGCAGAAATTTTCTCCAACGCCACTGGCCTGTCTTCACCTTTTCCATCCCCAAGTCATTTCTGCAGGCAAAAGCAAGATGATGAGCTAAAAACCACTGCAACCTAAAATTACCCAAGCTACGTGTAAAACATGAGTTTTATTTTTTAAGTATGGAAAGTTTCTTAATGATCACATCAAACATATATTACTCCTCCACTTTTAAATTAAAAATTTACTAATTTCTTCTCTTGAAGAAAACAACTGCTGTCTTCTCAAACTATTTAAAACCCTGAACAGATGTAGAGCTTGCATCATTGCAACCACACACAGAAATACTTCCACTGTGTAAGAAGCAAAAGATAGTTTTTCTAGCTTAATTCTAAAAATAAAAAAAATTTTACATCTCTTGGCATCATGCCAATTCATGATCTTTGGTGCTGTATTCTTTTTAAAACATGACACTGGAACAATCCAGCTCAGTAGAAAGAAGCCCAAATTTTTCACAACTTAATTGGTACCGGGTTAAGTGCAAAATTCAGTTGGATGTAGTTAAATGTGGTAGCAGAGCATAATAGATGTTGGCTCCATCTATTTTAAGATGCTCCCTGTCTCAGAAGTCTGGAGATATATGACGGGTAAAGCCCAAATCCATTCTGGGCAGAAACTCCAGTTTGCCTTATCCTCCTCCAAACCCTGATTTCCAAGCAAAGGAAACTTTCCCTGCAAACCCTGAGTCACAGAGACCTGCAGAGAATCCCCTCGATGACTGGACACACTGCAAAGCACATTTCTCCTCAGTACACCATATGTACTGCATTTCCAGTGTCAGTGGGAGCCAGCCCTTTCCATATGGGATATGTTGACACTGAATTTGGGAACAAAATGCTTCTCAGGATGTTGGACTTAGGGGTCAGGTATACATTTGGAGTTTGTTATCAAGTACTTAATTTGTTCATTTAAAAAAGTAATTTATGAAAGACACACATTCAACAATACCTCAAAAAAACCTGTCAGCCAGATTCTGCAAAGGCCACCCTCCATCAATTAAAAGAGGTCACAACTTAATGAGAAAAATATTTCTTGATCTTTTAAATTGGAAGACCTGTTGCCTAAACTATCCTTTGCCCAGTTGTTAGCAGATGATGGACATGTGACTTGGGCAGTTTGTCATTGCCCTAAATGATAAACTCTTTTAAAATTAAAAGAATGCTCTCTCTCTGGCTTTAATTTCAGAAGAGAGGAAAGTATCTTGTAGTAGGAAGTGTTACTGGGAAGTTATTGCTGTAATTGGCTGTCTACACAATTTTTACTTGCTCTTTCTTAAGGGAATGTTTGCTAGACTAAATAAAATTTCAGATATTTCTATTGTTTGGGCTATGAAATGGATACTGTCAGTTGATTTATGGGAATGGAATATAAAATATTAAAGTGCTTCCTGGGATCTTCCAGAATAAGAATTCTGGGCCAGTTTAAAAAAAATAAAAGTGGATGAGAATTTTGGTAAGACATAACCATAAGTTAGGAAAATGGTTTCTTGTTATTTGTTGTAAGTAAGGGAAGTAGAGAATGAAGGAATTATCAGATGCAGCATTTCTTCACATTTTGCAAAAGCAAAGAAAGAATCTGCTTGGATAAAAATCAACCCTAAGTGTGATCTCATCTTTTTCACTTTAATAAATATTGGGATTTTTCTTCCTACTCACTGCTTTTTTGCTTTTTCTCTCTAATTTTCTGTATTTGCATTTTATTCAGTTTGGACAACTGAAAAAATGAGATTGGCCAGTATTCTTTGATGTTCAAAGATGTTTAGACAATGCCTACAATTGTTACAGATATAACTACTACCACCAAAATCACACTGGGATATGTCGTATTAATTTACATTTTCATCTCAGGTAATATGCTACTCCTTTCTTTGAGAACTCTTTCCTACTATAATGAACTAACATGGCTTTATATTTGAAATTATGCACTAGTTTAACATTAAAGGTTAAAGTAAATTGCCTGCAGTTTCCTTCCCTCTCTCTCTCTGCTAAATTGCACCCACATATTGTTAGCTGCTTCCTTCCACTACAGCTAGGCAGTTCACCTAGATAGGGGAAGATATTTCATTTTTTCTACCTTCCCTCACTTCAATGTCACTTCCAAGCATGCAACTGGTCTCTGGAGACCATGAAATGTTCCACTTGCCAATCGCAAGTAAATGAGCTCCAACATACTCAGAACTGTTGAGATCTCTCAGTCCTGGGTGTTTCAGCTGTGGATGTGAAGTGACCAGGTTGAGGGATGCAGCTGCACCCTGTATTCCTGTTTTCATGGCTTCCATACAATATTGCCCTGTCTACCCTGCTTTACACTAGCACAACATGAAGACATATTTTTAAATATGTTACTTTGTCAAAGAAATGGATATCTCATACCTGAGCACCTTAATAACAAAAAAACCCATATGAAGTAAAGAGTGAGATCATAATCACTTCAGCTAAAGTCCAATTAATCTGTACATAAAGGAACAATGTTTAATGATGTCCATAAATGTACTAAACATTTCTGGAAATTTCTAGGCCCTTTTTGTCACACATCGTGGAGTGTCAAGCAAGTTTGCCCACATCAACATGAATCATGGTGACAGGCAGGGAACAGGCAGAAACCACTTGGCATGATGGTAACACAGAAATTGTATTGTAGGTACTCAGGATGAGAGCACAGCTCTGTGCATGCAGCAGGATGCCAGTCCCCTCTCTGGGGGCTTGCAGAACTGGCAACACTCTTAGAGCTCTGGGCAGGAGCTAGCAGAGCACAGAGTGACGCAAAACACAAAACCATGGAAAAAGAAATATATTAGAAGAGTCTTTAAGTAGACAGTTTTTGTCAAACAGTCAGCTCATGTAATTATACGAATAATTTCTTTTCAAATCACGACATTAACATTTTCCTCTTGTGCTCCTGCTGCAGTTTCTATGGTATTATTCCTCTAGCCAGAAGCAAGCATTTGATTAAAGCATATGCCCGAGCAAGAAATGGCAAATCGTCTCACCTATAACAGAAACACATCCCAGTGGAGCCACAAGAGTAATGGGGGCGAATCCATAGGCTGTGAAATTGCCCACCTCTCCAAGCCCCAGGAGGGTAATCCCACACCACCACAGCTTGCTCCTGTAGCAGGGCTTCTGCTCTGCTTGGCAAACCAGTCGGAGATGAGCGCATTTCTGGAAAATTAATTATTAAGAACAGGCATGAATAGAAAGACTTCCATCGTGTTCTTATGTCTAACAAAAGTGCAATAATTAAGGGGGCTGTCAATTTCAAGTTCCAGGTGCGTCGAGGTTTTCTTTTTAAACGTGACTTTGAGCTTGTTCTTTCAGAGCTTTGTGTTAACTCAGTGCTGCTTCAGAGGTGCCTTCTTAGCTGTGGTGGAAAGGGCTGAAAAATCAGGTCTCTGAATAGACCTGAAAAATGCTAAGTGAATACTAGCTAGTGCTTCCTAGCTATCACTGCACACATCTGTTCTTGTCTCAAAGCAAAGCTCAGCAGTTGTGCTCTGAATCTGGAAACACTCAAAGGCAGGAGACAGGGCAGAATCAGAACTGTGGCAACAAATTGGGACAGTGGGAGCAGACAACAGGGCGTTCCTGTCTATGAAACCTATCCTCACCAGAAATACACTTTCAAAATTAAAAAGGCAGCATTTAATCACGTCTTCTGTAGGGAGGACTCTAAATTAATGACACAGAATTTATGATTTGGCTACAATCTCCTGTTTGACCTTAGAAGGAGATCATAAGTAAAGCATTATTTTCTAAAGAAAACAGTTGGCACAGGTATAACATATACTCAAGTAATACTTCATCAACACTTCCTGTTACATGAAAAAGGTATCATTGGCAAAGTTGTAATTGTTTTCTCTCTGGCTGTACAGCAAGAACCTGTATATAGCAAGACAATTTGTCTTTGATCACACTGATCTTCTGAAACAGAGTCCAGGCAATTTCCATCAAGAAAGTGTCATAACTGGGAAGAATGCAATGTTTACCAAATTAATTCTGCAGATTATCATTTCCTTTCTCATATTACTCTCCAGCCTTTCTGCACATGGGACAAAAAAAAGGTGGAAATCAAATGATACAGTTATTACAGTACAAATGGTGGTAAAAGAAATTTTTTTCTCCATTACTTGATATTTTTTTTAGAAGTCTGCCTGCAGAGCCTGGGGAGGTTGTAAAGGATTTTCCTCATGCTCTCATCCTTCTCTGTAGGCTACCTGACATGGGACAAAACATGGGACAAAGAGCAATGTCTGCTGTACTTCACAGTCTTTGTCAGTGCCCTTGTTGAGAAGCTGCAGCACATTATTGCAGCTTCGTGCTGTGGCACTTGTTCAGGCGATGAAGTTCTAGGAAGAAGTTTAGCCCTCCAAGGAGAAAAAGAGCAAAAGCAAATCAAACTTGAGCCACAGACCTGGATGCTCATCACAGTAACATCCAGGATTTTCCATTTTTATAAAGAAAGAAACAAAAAAAGCACAATAAATATACAAATTAAATTAATATTTAATATTCAAATTATTATTCATGAATCCATTTTTTCTGCCAAAAAGTTAAATAGCAAAAATTCTTAACTGAATCCTGAGATGTATTTTCACCCGAGATTCTTGTAGGATTAATTTTGAGGGCACAGTGGGTTTGAAAAGATGTGCAGCAAACACAGGAAGGTGAGCTCACCAAGTCCCCTACAGCCTTCTTTCTCCAAGTGTCTGTCCTCTTAGCACAGTAATGTGGGCAAATGGTATTTAGGTGAAGGCTATTCATAATTCAGCCGAAATGCATTGCAAATAATTAGCTGTTCTTTAGTAGACAACCTGCTAAAGGGAAAAGAAGCAGGATAATGGACTGTATGGTCAGAAAGAGAGAGAACAAAAAAATTTGGCCTGTCCAGTTAATAGGAGTGTGAAAATAATTGTTGAGATCTAGGGAAAGTCATTATTCATATTTAGAAGATACTGTTACTAAATGGAGAAAAACCTAATTTAAAGGATAAAAAAAAACCAGTTTAAATTTTCTGTCAAATGGCAATGAGAGCTATTGGTTTTCTCTAATCAGCATTTAAAAAGCTGATAGTTCAAATCAAGTAAGGGCTGTTAGGATTACAAGTCAGTTAAGTTTGCTTGTATGCCTCAGTACATCCCCTTGCAAAGCATCTACTTTGGCACCCAGTACCCTCAAACAAAAGATATGAAATCTGAACAACCTCATTATTACGGCCAGACTGAATTTCCACTTCACATTCACTTTTCTTCACTTCACCTTTACCATTCCACTTCAGAGGTTTTCCTAGAGCCTGTCCTAGCACTGTCACCACCTGCAGGTTGGAACTCATGTTGGAAAGGCAGCAGTCATCTCAACTTGCCTACCACCTCTGGCTAAACAGGTTCCTTTCTTTGGGATTTCTATGGGATTCTCCAGGTAATGATGTTTAAATAGAAGGGAATCACTGAAGAACCTTCTAGCTTTAATAAATTGGGTTACTATGAATGGAAGCTTTCATATGCCACAACCTTCTATTTCATCCTTTACAGAAACCTGTACATTTATATGAAACCTGTACAACTTTTAAAATACTATATAGAAAAAAAGCTTCTGGACAGTTTACACAACAATGTCTTCTGTGCTTTAAGGACTTTTGTTGGAAGACTTAAAAATACAATGAGGTCTACAAGATACAGATTATAACGAAAAATTTAACTTTCTAGTGAGTATGCATTCTAATTACTGAAACAGAAATAATTTTATAATTGATATCCCATAATGCTTTACCACAGTTGTAAGGGCAACACCTCCCTTTAATTTTATTATTTAAAGAGCGTTTACTTGGATTCTTTTATCTTAATTGCAGAAGTAAAACTAGATTGGCCAAAGTTGTTTTGGGGCCCAACATTGTAAAAACCTTTATGTCTTCATGCATTCATGGAACAGGTCCTCAGGGAGCTGACTCAGAACCATGCCCTCCTTGATCTGCTGCTTGTCAGCCCTGGTGAGGGACGCAGTGACTGGCGCCGTCTTGGCCACAGAGACCACGAAATGTTCGAGTTTAAAATCTTTGTTGACAGGAGGAAAAGTGCAGCAAAACCTCAACTCTGGACATGAGGAGAGCAGACTTCAGACTGCTCAGGGAACTAGTAAGAAAAGTCCTCTGGGAAATGTTTCAGTAGTGCTGGGATCTGTCAGTGCTGGTCACATTTTAAACATCACTTCCTAGGGGCACAGGAGTAGCAATTCCCCAGTGTCAGAAGTCAAGAAAATAAGGCAGAAGGCTGTCTTGGAGAACAGGGATCTTCTTTTGGGTCTAAGGCAATAAAAGGAAGGTGTGTGGCCAGTGGAAGCAAGGTCAGGTGATCTGGAAGAATACAGAGATGCAGCTTGCCACTATAGGGAGAAATTTTGTAGGGCCAAAGCTCAACTGGAGTTGAAGATGGACAGAAATGTGGAGGACAATAAAAACAGATTTCTCAGATATATATAGCAAAGGCAGCATAGAGATAACAGCAGCCTGTTACAGGATGAGGATGGGCACCTCACAAACAGGGACATGCACAAGGCAGAGGTGTTAAATGCATTCTTTGCCTCTGTCCTCAACACAGAGGATGAACCAAGGGGGTCTCAGTGCCCTGAGCTGGAGGACCACAGCTGTGAGAATGATCAAATCCCACCCGACCCTCAACTTGTATGAGATCTACTCCTCCTGCTGGACCCCAACAAATTTATAGGGCCTGATGGGATTAATCTAAGAATCCTCAAAGTACTAGCTAATGTACTTGCAAAGCCTCTCTCGATTGCTTTTGAGCAGTCTTGGGAATCTGGAGAGGTCCCAGCTGACTGGAAATGAACATTGTCCTGATTTTCAAGAAGGGCAAGAAGGAGAACCCTCAAAAATACAGACCTATCAGTCCTACTTCTGTGCTGGTAAAATCCTAAGAAGTATTATTCTGGGAGGTATTGAAAAACACTTGGAGGACAACGCAGTCATCAGTTACAGCCAGCACAGCTTCATGAGGAGAAAGTTCTGCTCGTTAAAAGCAAGCAGAATTTCCTTCTGTAACAGGGTAACCCACCTAGCTGATCTAGGAAAGCCAGTTAATGTCATCTTTTTGGACTTCAGCAAAGCTTTTGATACTGTCTCTTATACTATCCTTTCTTACTCCCAGCTTCAGTGGGACCACAAGCGACTCACAGCTGGTATTTCTTTCTGGCACATTAAAAGGAAGAGGAGTTAAGAACATTTCTTCTATTCCTGTATGACAGTCACAGCACAAAACAGCTTGAGAGCTCCCAACAACTCAACTCCTAGCAACTACAGCAGGGCACTGCTAGATTACATTTAATGAAAGAGAAAAAGTTTATTAAATGCAACAAAAATTGCATTTTGAACTTCAGCAAAACCAAACTGCAATGTAACTATTTGCTGAATATAAACTCTGAATAAAGAGAAACCATATCATACCTGTATATTCAAAGAGACACTGATGAGAAAATTTGAAGCAGCAGCAAGTAAAACTCCCAAGAGCTGAGTCTGCAAATCACAAAACGAAGAAATACAAAAATACTTATTAATTCAAGAAGAACAGTATAATGGTGGCTTTCTGATAGCACATTATAACCCAATCAATAATTTGGTTTTGTACTTTTCAGTCAATGAGTTCATGCTGCAGTGAGTAAAGTGATAAGAAATACCTCTGCATAGTTGACTAGGGCTTATTTAGTAAACAAGTGGGAATGGAAAGGGTGTGACACTGGTTTTGCTGTCCTCCAGCAGAAGACCTTCTTAAATCTCATGAAAGACAAAACTGGGCAGGTTTCAGCTGGAAACCACAGACAGGGCTTTTCCCCCTGCAAAAGGACCTAGTTTTTACATCATCCAGAAGGAAAATCATCAGCAATCAAACTGTTCCTATTGAAACACAATCATCTTACACGTTAACATATCTACTATTTCACAGGGAAGCCAGGAACATAGGTCTCCTGACAGTTTCTCTAATGTATTGTGTTATTTCATTAAATAATTTCCTAATCAGACTGACTAACTTTCAATAAGATTTTCAAGCTTTCTATGAAGCCAAGAAATTAAAACATTCAAGCAGGATTCATTATTTTGGAAAAAAAGTCATTTAAAGAGGCTATTTCAGCAAGGTCAAACAACAGGTACTTGATAGAGCTCCCTGTCCACGTTCAGAAAGTTCTAACACATTGCAAGCCATCCTAGGTGTATTAAAAACCCATTCAAGGTCACTTCCATAGTGCTGTGAGGAGCCCCATTAGCTTGTAGAGAAGACAAACATATCATCAGTTTTTATAAACAAGGTCATGGTACTATAACCCAGCATAACAACTGTTTCCAGGCTGTAAAGCAGCATCCAATTGCCTCAGGTTTCATGATACTTATCCAGCAAGGTCCCCGGGCAACTCTGAACAGGCAGTGCCTACCAGTCACGGAGAATGTTACCCCTCAACATTTATAAAGAGCAACATGTTGTCCCAAAAACGCTTGGAGGGGGGATTGTTGTTGAAGTTAGATAGTTCCCAGACTAAGAAAAGTCATCCCCAAAAGTGTGAATAAACAACAGCGTTATTACAAATCAAATATAACATTTAAGGGAAGCAGCAGAATGCAACTGTTTCCAGCCCCTGTGTTTCTGTAGTGGCTTGGAGCCAGCAGAGAAGCAGACAACAGAGCTGCTCTGCCAGGTGTCACCAAGACATGACTGATGGGTCCAAAGGGATTCAGAGACAAGAATGCAGGAAGTGAGAGGGCTCCTTCTAACTCTTACAGCATAAGTGCCACAGCTTGAATGCAAGCAGCATTCAGAGAGAAGCATTACTCACGATCTTAGCCATAGCCTCTGGTGCATGGCCCATGGCCACTGGAGGTCCTTACCCTCTTGCATTCTCTCCCCAGCATCCTCCAGTGGGTGTTCCAGCAGCATGTCCTGGGCTCTCTCTCACACACACACACTGTGTTTTTCATGCTCTGGGAACACACCTCGCTGGAGCCAGTGGGAAGTGTGGGATGTGTCCCTGCTGAGATCAGCACTCACTGTCACAATGACACTGCAGCCTCCTTCCACTCTGGGGAAATGCTGGGACACCACCCACGCCTTGCAGAAGCAGAGGGGATGGGTTTTCCTTCCTTACACCTTAGCATCAAATCCTGAGCACTGATCTTGCCCCAGGTTTGACCACTTCATCCTGCACACACAGCAGTATCAAAAACCATCAACTAAATTAAAACTGTTTTCTTGATCCTGAAGAATTGTACTTTTTAAATGACAACATGCTCCCTTGTGAGGAGGTGGAGAAGTAGCCTTGTCAGCCTCATCATCAGGTGTTTAAGAAAAAGGAGACAGAAGGGAAAACAGAAACTGCCCCCTCATTTACCCCATCATTTTATTGCACTTATATTAATAATGGTAACAAGTCCCCACTACTCCCAGCAGAGAACTCAGTCTCTCTGTGGTTCTTTGTTCCAGAGACTGATCTTATTGTTATGGCTGCATTTCTGGATGCAACCCTTGCAGCTCCTTCCTCCCAGTTTTCAGTTGGAGGTCACAAACCTTGCACAGGACTCAGTAGGCAACCAGCACAGCAGGGAGGAAACACCACTGATCTTAAGCCAGACCACAGGAGGGTCTCCATCCAGCTCTTGAATGCAGCTGGTGAGCAGAGGATGAGGTCATGTGTTCCATTGGTCATCTAAAATAATGTGCTAAATCAGATCCATCTGTGGGTACTGCTGATGACCTGAGAGCATGCCTCTAGAGGCTGTGAATCAAATCTCTAGCAGTGGGTTTTCCAATGCCCTGCATCATGGGTGTCCTCCCCAGAACAGCAACCATTCTATACCACAGTGGTTGCTTCACCAGGTACCTGTGAGCTTGTCTCACGGTGATATCTGAGCCAAGTAAGATTTCTATCACGATGACCAGCCTGTGTCTGAATAGAAACAATCTTACAAAGGTCAGTTCTCCTCTTGGAGAATCACAGAATGGTTTGGGTTGGAAAGGACCTTAAATATAATTTAATTCCAACCTCCCTGCCATGGCAAGAGCACCTACCCAGTTGGTCAAAGCCCCATCCAACTTTGAACATTTCCAGGAATGGGCCATCCACAATTTCTGTGCAAACTGTTCCAGTGCCTCACCACCCTCATTGTGAAAAGCTTCTTCCTTGTATCTAGTCTAAATCTACCATCTTTCAGCTTAAAATCATTATGCTGTAATGCTCCTCTGTGCCTAACTTAAGCAAACTCCTTGTCTGCACACAAGAGAAAACAGTGCATGTGTATGATCAAGGCAAATGTGTCGTGGCAGGCTGGGCTCAAACCTTACCCTCATGGCTCAGGTCACTTTATTGCAATGACCATATGTTTCACCTGACCATTGCTGTTGGCATATATACTGCACTGCCTGCTCCAGGCTGACAGGTGTTCATGAGCTCTGCTGAGCATGGTGATAACACCATGCTTCCAAACCCAGGGCTGGACAGACCCCTAAAGATTAAGAGCAGAGTATGATGCCCTAAGGAGGTCAAATATCACATGGATCCATTCAGGGAGATGAAAGTAGAGTAACACCATGCACCTACAGCATGGCAAAACTGTCTCATGTGGGTTCAAACTCACACATGCTTATATTAAATAAAAAAATGGGGAAAATGCAGTAAAGAGGAAAATTACATTGCAAACAAATCAGAGTGAATCTTAAATCAGCAGGCAATTTCTAATGAATCAGGGTTATCACATACAGCAGCACTCAGAGGAGAAAAATCAGTATAGCATATCTCAGGCTAGGAAAACCATATATGAATGAAAAATGACCTGCAACTGAAGACAGATCACAAAATGGTTGCTGTACTGCCCTGAAGGCCACCAGAGCTCCTCTGTTCCCATCTTATCATGTGAAAGGCTTCACCATTTGTGCAGTGTCTGCCATTTAATATCCTTCAGAGGCTAAAGGACTGCTGGAACAGCCAGTTTAATAAGTAATAAACATGATATTCTCTGAGTTTCCAGTTGTGATATCCAGTTGTGACATCATCCACAGCACTGCAGAGCTTCCCACACATAAGTCTCAAGACAAACCTCAGTTGGGGAATTCAGTTGCAGACACAACTTCAGAGCCATGGTACTACTTCAGTCAACTAAGGACTTCTACAGGAAAGAGCTTTAAATATTCAAAACTGTTGGCATAAAATGCAAGTTTCTTCATCACTGAAACATCTGTCTGAGCATACAGGCCACTTTGTCAGACCCCAGATTTCAAACTGTTGACACATTCTTCCAGTGTTTCCAAATGCATGAGGCTTGTCACAGAAACATCTTGCCCTTAAGTTTTTCAGAAAATAAAAAACAATAAAGAAATTTAATTTACTTCACTTTAATATATTTTGGAACAAACCATGAAAGTCACTTTGAAGTCCTTCCTAGATAACCCCTGAGCACACAATCACAGATCATTGTGGATCTGCCAACATTTTACTTGGTGGCAAAACAGGTTTGAGGAATGCTTTCCTCTGGCCTGCCACTCCCTCAGTGCCTTGCTTAAGTGCCTGAAATAATCCATCCAAAACATATCCCATTACCATTATGTTCTTTATCAGCCACCTGCCAATGTTTAACACTAAGGGGGGCCAAATTCACAATCCACAGCAAGGGTTTTAAACTGGTGACTCTGTGCAGTTTGTCAGGGGTGACACTGAGCTGTACAGGGGGAAATGAGTTCAAGAATGGCAAATTCGCCTCAAGCAAGGCACCCTCAGCACTCCCCTGGCATTCCCATCCCAGCCACATCCACATCCCAGCCACAGTCCTGCACAAGCTGAGGTGTGGGGGAAGGAGGTTTGAACTATCAGTCAGGAGAAATCCATTTATCACATGGAGTGACAGCACACTGCTATTCAAAATAAGTGAGCAGCAGTGTGGCACGTGGCTGGGTACAGTCCTGCTCCCAGAACTCAGGCAAGACCTGGTGCTTGTTTACCAGAGCACCTTTTTACATCAGTCTGACAGTATTTTAAAATTACATTTTACATGCAAAGTCTCTATTTATTGTCAAAGTAAAATAAGGGTTTTTATGGCAAATGTAAGCCAGGCTGAAATCTGTATCTTTGGCAATAATTCTAGTAAGTTTATCACTTGCAGACTAAAATCTGCATTGCAGACTCAGTTATATGGTGAAATGCAATTTATCCATATTACATGTATGTTTTCCTAAAGCACATTAAACTGGTCAGGTCTGTGAAATGAAAACTTAGAAAAAGGAATCTAATTTGCATTGACTAAAAGGTATATACCATTATTTATGGAAACTTGCTATACCTATAAATTGAACTGATGAGCAGAAAAAAACCCCAAACACTTTAAATGTCTGTCGTCAGTTTACTCATCAAGGCTAGGTAAACTGTTGCTCTTATTTTTTCTTGATTTCTCTAATTATTTGTGACCTAAAGGTGTTCCCATCAAATTAATTGGCATGTATTGTTTCAACAGCTATGCACCATTTTCGATAATTAGGATTTTGTCAGACCTCAATGCATCGTATTTAAAAAAAGAGAAAGGGGTGGAACATGTTCTAAACTTCCAATTATGAGTTAACTCAGAAGCAAGATTCAGAGTCCTTAACAAAAAACATATTTTTCAAAGAGCTACCATGTGGAATCGGGAGAGGCTTATCATATAGCTATTATTATTCACAGAGCTCTGGCTGTACTCAGTACTTTACAGATGTATAAATAAAACAAGGCCCTTGTTCCAATGGTTTTCATAGTGCAATTCATATACTCAGAAATGAGTTAAGGTCCATATGAAGTACTGAAGGACAGGTGAAGTAAGAGTAAAAGGACAATTACCAGTGTGGGAACATGAAATTAAAATACATTTGATTTGTTCATTGTGACATAAAAGAAAAAGGACATTGTTCAACATGTGAGAAGGAGAGAATTAAAACATTTGGCCTCATCACTGTTAGGAATAGAGAGACGAGATTTGGTAACTACATTACCTCACAAATTTAAAATACATCTTTTTCTAGAAAAGTGACAAATTGCAAAGGCTGGAATGAGAACCTGGTAAGTTATGAAAAGGGGAGGGAACTTGAGAGGATACAACAACTACAGAAATGGGACTTTTATTTATTTCTGTGTTTTAACCACTTTCATGAGATCCTATTTATATTCATCATTCTGATTATTTTAATGAATAACAGATAACAAACCGAGCTGGAGAATATGAACTGTGAAATAAAATAATTAAACTAACTTTTTATGTGCTTACTATGGCTATATACAAACATATCCACCCACTATATTGTTAACAAGCCTAGAATCATAGAGTTATTTAAGTTGAAAAAGACCTCTCAGATAATTCAGTCCAACCATTAAGCCAGTACTGTCAAGTTCACCACTTAAACCCTCAGCACACATCCATACATCTTTTAAACACCGTCAGGGATGGTGACTCAACCTCCTTCCTGGGCAGCCTGTTCCAATGTTTAAGAACCTTTTCTAGGAAGAAATTTTTCTTACTGTACTATTTAAATCTTCCCTGACACAACCTGAGGCCATTTCTTCTTGTTCTATCACTTGTTACTAGGGAGACAGATTCACTCACCTCACTACAATCTACTTCAGGTAGTTTTAAGAGACCACTATGACTAACAATTTTTTTTTTCCTTTTTAAAGAGCTAAAACCAAACCTCTCAACTTCTACATTTTAATTTCTTATTCTCAGAAATGAAATCTTAAAACTATAAATAAATGGCAGAACAAAGAAGGGGCAGAATGCATTTTTACACTGTTTCCAAGAACAGCCTGTGAAACTTTGGGACACTTTAGTTCCTGGGATATTTTGCTGCATAATCAATGACAATTTCATGTTTTTAATAATGCCTGCTAGATTGCAAATAGAAACCTCTCCCATGACTATATAAAAACATCAATCATAGCTGAAAACATCTTAATAAAAGATTTTCTCAAGTACCATCACATATCGTCTCCATGGCAACTACTGAAATCGCATCCCAGGAAAAGCAAGACTAGGATTATAAACTTTTGCCAGTTTCCAGGTCCCACAGGAGAAACAGGGAAGCCAGCCATCACTGCCTGATCAGTTTGTGCCACAAAATGCCCAGTTGGCTTGAGGATACATTTCTATTGCTGCCCAGGAGCAGGCTTTCTGGATATTTCTGTTTGACCCAGGTTAATTCCTGGTGTACAAGGTAAGGTCCAAGCCAGACCACTCCAAGCCTCGGAATATTAATCCCCAGAAGCCACAGTCTGGCTCACACTGAGAGGCTGTGCTGTTCCTCTCCTTGCCTAATGTGGCTCCCTGGACCCCTAAATTGAGAGCCAAGGAGGTGACACAAGGCTTATGAAAGCTGGAGGCAAGCTCAAAAGGGAGCTATCTGAACAACTGAGTAAATTGTGCTGTTCAGTGTCACATCAGGCAGGGCAAGGCACAAGGAGTACTCCTGGAGAGATGTCTCGCTCTGCATGTATACACAGCCTCTGCATGTACACACAAATGTGCCTCCGAGCCAAGCACAGACAGCTCATTCCTTCTTGTTATTGTAGTACAAGTCTTGCTGAAGTACAAATGAGCTATTTCTGACTCCACCTCAATCAGAAACAGAAAACCCTGACAGAAATGTAACCAGCTTAATACATTATTTAGCAAATCCTCAAAAGAATTTTTATATAAAAATCTCCCTTTACCAGTTGAGAGGAATGGCATGCCTCTTCCGGCATGCACCTCTCCAGCATCACTTTCAAACAAAGGCAAGCTTGTCTAACTCAAATAATCTTCTGTTAGCTATAACTAACTGTTCCTTTGATCTTCACAGAAAATGCTTCTCCACATCACAACCTGAGTGAACATGCTCAGTTGTTGAAACACAGAGTCACCCATGTCAGATAGGGGTAAACACGGGCAGGAAATCACAATGATTCCAAGCCAGTGGCATTTCAGAAATATTCTAACAGGAGTAACAACAGGGCAGGGAAAAAAGAAAAGACCTGACTGCATTTATAATGAAGCTGGATCCATCTGTTAAAAGAATTACTTGATTTTATGGCAGGGGAAGGAGTAGCCCAAAGGCCCTTCCAGTCTGCTGTTCCTGCAGAGGAGGGGTACTCTGCAATAGTTCCTTGCTTTCCTTCCCGCTCCTCTCACACTTGGCTCTCCTAGTTTCATATCCAAAGGGAGTGTTAATAATTTACAGATAGTTCCTAAAGCAAAAAAAATGAGTGAGTGGACTCCAGAAGGCAGAACCTTCTGCTTAGCAGCATTATTAATTTAAATATAAACAACTCTTAGATTATCAGTGGTGATCTAAAACAAGAGGTCCTGCACTCTCTGAAATATTCACACGTATGTAGATGGGTGCATACACACAAACATACAGTTGGATGCTTTTAATTTGCAGATATTTATGTTCAAAACTGTAAGATGCAAATCTTGGAATAAAAAACCCCAAAACTCTAAAGGAATGGCCTTACATGCAAGTTTCTTGCAAGGGCCTGAGATACAGGTAGCTGTTTGTGTTTGCTCAGCTGTGACACATTGCAGTTGTATATTTTACTGCAAACTGTACTTTACCGGTTTAAAGTATGAAAGTATTACTAGCATTATGTAATTCATGGTGAATGCTGACATAAAGAGTAGGTGTTTAGTTCACCAAAATCCAAAGCATCTACTTCATAGCTGCCTTCTGCAAGAGAAAACTAAAATCAGTGTAGCTGAATGATGTACCTTTAACACCTTTCCATATGCTCTGTTGTACTTAGAGATAAAAAGGTGGTCACGTTTTTCCCCCTAGTTTTGAGTATTGTTTGTCTTTCAGCAACTGTATCTTATGTGGATTCTCCAATATAGAACTTGCTGTCTTTTTTTCCTGCTATTTTACATTAGTATATGATATAAGGGTTATAGAGATTTTTCTTGACAGGGATTACTATGGAAATGGGGTAAAGAAGATAAATTCCGTTTCAGGAATTAAAGAGATGAAGGAGAACTGAGTACCCTATTCATGAGCCAGATGCTATTATCTCTCACATGCATGCTTTTTAAACCATGCACTGCTCTTCAGTTTGTCCTGGCAGTCTCTGATGTGTGGTTATCACAGCAGCCAGCAGCTCAGCCTCACATAGCTGGAGCCACTCTTCCAGCAAGATGGGGGAGAAAATTGGAAGGGTAAAAGTGCAAAAACTTGTGGGTTGAGATAGAGACAGTTTAATAGATAAAGCAAATGCTGCATGAGAAGCAAAGCAATATCAGAAATTCATTCACTGCTTCCCATAGGTGTATAAGTGTTCAGCCATTTCTACAAAAGCAGGGATCCATCATGGATAAGGTTACCTAGGAGGTAACCAATGTCTCCTTTTTCCCTCCTTCTTCCTGCTTTATATGCTAGCCATGGCACCACAAGGTATGGAATATTCTTTGGTCAGTTGGGGTCAACTGTCTCAGCCGTGTCCTCTTCTGGCTTTTTGTGCATCCTACACATTGATGGGGCAGCCTGAGAAACAAAACACACCTCAGTGCTGTGCAAGCACTGCTCAGCAGTAACTAAACACCCTGATTGCTAGCAGTATCTTTTTCATCACAAATCCAAAACATAGACCACACAATGAAGAACATTAACTCTGGTGAAAACCAGTACAATAGTCAAGAGATGGAGCTAGAGTCTTGATCAGGTGAAAGCTGCTATTATCTGTTTCACTGAAGGTTCTGCAGACACTACAAGCTTTGCTCTTGGTCATCTTGACATGATGATTGAGTCATTGCTGCATGATAACACAGACATTGAATGAAAATCTTCATGGTGCTTTAGTCACTACTGGGAGAAAAAGACTGTTTCTTAAAGAGAGAGAAATGAAGGAAAGAAAATAATGTGATAAGAAGTCAATGAATACAAGAACCTTGTGACAATTTCAAAGCAGAAAAAATCCCCAAACCCACAACAATACTCCAAATAAAAATGGAAAAGAAACATTAAGAAATAGTTGGTTAGAGTCATAAAGCAAATTAAAAATGGAGTCATGATCTATTTACTCCAAAGCTGGAGGCAAAACATTAAAGTAGGTTTTAATTGGGGGTTAACTGTGTGGGTACAAGTCTGTTACACACACAACCCCCATATTTTTGTTATTTTTCACAGGAACATCTTTACAGTGGAGATATCCTTGGCTGTTGAAGAAAAGGGCTTCAAGTACAATCCCTATCAGCTGGCAAAATTACTTTGCTTCCAGCAGGATGACAGTCAAGCCATCCAACATGCTAGCTAGAACTCTGGTGGAGATTTTAGCTCCCATGAGGCTGATTTGGTTCTGGGAATTAAATGTCAGCAAGAGGTAGACTTGTACACAAAGGGATATGCACTTTTATGTTATCACCCCAGCCACCATGAAGAAGTGCTGTCCAAGGAGCCAGTATTTGTTTTGCTCTGAGTCATTGCTTTTGTGTGTGGCAGGACTTCCTCCAAACCTTGTACTTCACCATAGACCTCCACATTGCAGGGTTGTTTCTGCAAAACACATCAGGATACAAAGGGAAATACAGCCAGATAGTGGCTGTGGGCCTCACCCAAGAGTTAAACTCTAACTATTCTGTGATTTCTCACTGTCATAGTTCCATATCTCTCTTCATTTCCCCATTACAGGCAAAACAGTTAATATCACCAAATGAGGCCAAAGCTTCTAGCCTAGATAATACAAATCAACCATGAAGATCATTGAGGAGAGTGGAGTTATACCACTATAACCTCAGTTTAAGCAGCACACATCTGTTTAGTTTGATATTTACTATTTACTTTTGAGCACACTGCAAATATCCATTTCTGAAGAGCTCTGCTCCAGGCCTGGTGTTGATTCACACACCAACTGGCTGTTCTTTGAAGCTGCTGGCCACATGTTTCAAAGTCCATATTAGTCAAAGCATGGAAAGCATATCTCCCAACTGCTCACATTAGTGAATGCCATTCTTCTGGGACAATCCATGGTGACATTATAAATGCGAGCATAACAGTTTATACATGTCACCAAAACTCCAAATGAAATAATCAGAGTCATCAGTAACCACATTAGTCCACATTAGTCAAAGGTCCTCACCTCCCTTATGACTGAAATGCACAGTCTGCTGTTTGTTCATCTTTCTAAAGCCTTGGTTTTTGAGTTTGGTCTGATTTCTGCTTGAATAATTTGTTTTCTTTTGATTCCTTCAAAGAGGACTTAATCAGATGTGGCAGACTGTTGGAGACAAGCAAGGATAAGATTCAGACATCTTTTTTATCAGTGCCCAGAGCAGATTTCAAGACCATAGTAAAAGTAGGATCACACTTCAGCTCTGAAAAGCAATGCAATCTTTGGATCACAAAATCTTAAGGGGCTGGTGTTCCAGGTGAGATTTTACATGAAAGACAACTTTTATTTTAAAAATTACACCAATGAGTATTTTTCTGTCAATTTACCCAGACAAACTGCCTCATCAAGGAGTCAAATGAGCACTAGGGCAATAAAGCAGCAGAAGCCCAGATTCAAGGTGTGAGCACCATGACTCCTTTGTGTCACAGCAGTGTCCTAGATCCACACAGCAACCTCATGAAATCTCAGGAACAGACAGGTGTTGGTATGAGAGCCAGACTTTCACCCTACATCACTTTGCAACTCACAGACACACTGTGACACCCAAAAAGCAGCACAATGGCCACAGCCAACCTAATTTAAAGTCATTACTTGTAGACTAGCTACACTGAGCCAGGCACCTCAAAGCAGCCTAGGGATTCAGATTCACCCCATATCTGGTCTTTCCCACTCAATGCTGACTAAGGGAAGAGGAGGACTCACCCTGCTCTGCTGGCTCCATAATTTAAGCCCTCTAGTCAGTGGCTAAGCTGGATAATCAGACACAGCCTGCACTATGCACCCCATTTTTCTGTGACATACCATTTGGAAGCAGTCCAACGCAAAACTAAATTCTGCACTAGGTAGGATATATGTAATTAGTGACTCAAGTTTCTTTGCATCTGTCTTCTGCACCCCACTTTCTGAGAAATGACAAGTATTGTAATGTTCCTTACTGCCTAAAAAATTCCTAATTAACATTCTCACGCCTCTTAAAATGGATTAGTGTAATTACAAAGCTCTTGTTTAACTTGCAGTCACCTCAATTATCAGTAAAAAAAAAAAAAAAAATCAAAACGCAAATGTTCTTTAATATCCTCAGAAAAAAATTAAAACTCATTTTACCATAGCATCTGCCGGGAAGTGAAGCATTGAAAACAGTTTGAGATTTGTGAAAAATAGCCCAATGAGAATCAGACAAGAGACACTCAGACAAGCTATAGCTGGTGCTTAGCATGGCCCTAGCTCTGCCAAGAGCACTCATTTCCAATGTCCTGGATGAGGTGTCCAGGAAGGGCTACCAAGACTTCTTCAAAATGAATTGTGAGGTATCAGCCTAAATAAAAGGGGTTTGCTCACCAGCTTCTGTTGTCTGTCAGGCGAGGAAACACTCCTGCAAGCAGCTCTGCCAGAAATGCTGAAGAGACGAAAATGTCCAGAATAGATGGACTGTGAGCTCTCCCACCATCATCATTTGCTTTGAGTCCACGTGCCCCAAGCTCAGGATGCAGAGCTGGGCTGGTTTTCTGCTCTCTGCTGCCCAGCACCATGCTGGGCTTAGCAGGAAAATGCCACAGGCACATGACTCCTTCCAGGCTTTGCAGGGGGAGCCCAAGCAGGGTACTAGAGGCCTGCCAATTACACACACTATAAAATTCTGTTCTGGGACCCAGAAAAGTGCCTGGTGGAAAACAGATAAGCAGGTGACTCCTCAAGCAGGCTTATACAACTGCATATTGCCTCCAGTCCTTGGGCTACTTTCCCACTGTTCCAGACTTCCTGCCCCATGTCCAGCCTCCTCTATATTCAGAGGTATAAACAGCTCCATGGTATACTCTCAGTCTGCTTGCAGTGGTTGATGGAAAAAATCCAATATTTCCCTATGGTATCTGAGAGCTGGGGTGATACAGACATGCTTATAGTATTGTGCAAAGGGACAGGCAAGGGGTAATGCTTTTCTGTACTTATTTCCCTTACCTTTGAGTACTAAGTTCCTAAGCAGCAGCTGATCTCTCCTTAAGCTGGAGGCTGCAGTCTATAAGCTGTGTGCTCATTTCACATCAGAAATGTGATCTTTGCATCTGCAGGGACAGTTGATGTTCATCACAGCAGAATGGATGTATGAGGTTGGAAAAAGATTTGAGCAATATTTTCTAACCAGTGTTCAATTCTGTCTTCTCATATCAGCTTCTTGGTCACACTAAAGCTAATCAGAACAGAACCCTCAGCAGATCAGACCAACAGCTCTGGCACAGACTGAGAGTTTGTGTGCAAGCTGGTCCAGTTGACAGTCCTGCATTTATGAGCCAAAGCCACAAATTGTTTTCTAGAAGAAACTAGTTAAGTGGGCACTAAACCATGGAAAGTTGCTGGAGTCTTGACAGCAGAACAATACCAGAAAATCATGCAATGCTTCTTCTTGCTTCTAGCGGCAATGGGCAAGAAACTGAAATACAGGAGACTCCGTCTGAACACAAGGAAGAATTTTTTACTGTGAGATTGACAGAGCACTGAAACAGGCTGCCTGGAGAGGTTGCAGAGTCTCCTTCTCTGGAATAATTCAAAATAATTTTGGACATAATTCTGAGTAATGTGCTCTAGGGGGCCCTGCTTGAGCAGGGAGGTTGAACTAGATATCTCCAGTGATTCCTTCCAACCTTATCCACTCTGTGATCATGGGCTTCATTATAACATTTAAGTTCTGAATTCCCCTATGAGAGATTTAAAAATGTTGCATTTGAAAGGGTGAACAAAGATCTCTTCCTAAGTTTTGATTTATTAGGGCTGAAAATAATATATGTTTCTCTAATACCTAAGAAATGGTATCCATTTTCTCCCAAATACATTTCCCAAAAAGATAAAGGAAACTGAAACTGCATGAACTCTGAAATCTGACAGGTAAAGGACAACAGGATGAAATATAGTCAGTGTTTTGATACCCTTGTTTGTTTTCAGTGAACAGTTCTAGAATAAAGAGCTGGAGGGATGGTGTTGGACAGGAAAAACTTCACTGCAGTTTTCACAGATGAGTACACCAGCAGAAAGGTGGGTGAGGACGTTTGTCCCTACTTTCCCCATGCTCCGAGACTGGGTTACTGATTAACCTAAAAAAGCTAACATCTGCAGTGCATCAGGGAGCACACTGGAGACTGAGGTATCCTACAAAGACTGAGAAAATAGCATTAAAAACCCCACGAGAGTTTGCCTTCACCTTTAACAGCCTTTCTCTTCCTTCTTGCAGAGGAAAGATATCCTGATTGAAACCCACCTGTGCTGTGGCCATGCTGCACTCTGACTCCCCCCCACTTCCTATGGACACCTTGACTTGCTCTGGAGCTTTTCCTAAGTGAAAGCCAAGGGTGGAAACGTCATTGCTTAAGTGTTTAAAATGTCCTGGTGAAGGTTTGTAGGGATGTACCATGATATTTTTCTCTGGTGATGGTGCTAAAGGGACCCTCATTGTTTCTGGGGTGCTTCCTCAGCCAAGGCACATGGAGAGAAAATCTTTCTCTCCATGGGGACAGCTCCCTGCCTTCCTGCCTTGGATCCCTCACAGCACAGCTGAAGCAGCCCTCATGGCATCAGAAGTACCAGCAGGCACTGTGCTGCCACTGGAAAAAATGGGACCAAATGATGCTCTCACCTTGCTGAGGCTCAGTTGCACTAGACATCAAACCCCAAGTAAAGAGGGGAGTGTTGAAGCATTGAAGATGTTCTTAAAAGAATGAGCTAAAAACCTCAGTTGTGGCACTCCACACAAAATCTAGATTTCATCTATATGATAGAAGGCAGAGTAGAAAGACCTCTACAGGAATCTGCTGAACCTGTGGGATTTCTCATCACACCTGGTAGCAGCCACCACTGCTCGCTGCTGAGACCACACAAGGGGTCAGGCACACATTGACCACCTGACAGGCTGTGACAGACTCTGAGGGGACAAGAGACCACAGATCCATCTGAAGGAACTGCCAGTATTGTCGGCCCCTAAATACAGAGGAGAAATTATGTATTCCTACAACCCACAAAGTAAGACAATCTTTCCAGGTGTCTGTCTGGGCAGTCAGTAATAACTCAGAGTCTGTGAAGTGACAGGCAAAGAGGGAAAAAGAAGTAAAAGTGAAATAAATTTCTATCTCTAGCTCAGCTTCTGCACTTGAACAACTACACACAATAGACATGTGAAATGCTGAATTACACAAGAGTTGTTATGGGGCTCTGAGTAACATGGTCTGTGAGAGTTGTTCCTGCCCATGGCAGGGGGAACTAGCTGGCCTGTGAGGTCCCTTCCAACCCAAACTTTTCTATGATTCTATTACATCTGAGCTCTCAGTGACTGCTCTTACCCAGCTGTTTTCTCCTACTCTGATACAAAGTCAAACCAAGATCAGTACTGTAGATAAGAATCTAAACTAATCCTGTAAATAATTTTTGTCCATAAACAACAATATTGTAAATAAGTAAAAACCTCTGAGAAGTCTTGAGGGAAATAAAAGTGTATTACACTGAGGCAATTACATACACTTTATATTAAGCAGACAAAGCCCACATGTTGTGGCTTCCTACACTCATTATTCCAGCAGACACAAAAATATTACAATATTAGTTTGCAGAAAATACTTCAGGTCACTAAGTACATATTTCATCAGATTTTACTGCACCATTAAACACACATCCGATAACACACCATGCCTACACAGAGAGGGCTGTGGGAGCACAGCTTGGGTGTTGCTGGTTTCAGAGATGCAGCTCCTCAAGCAGTATCAACCAAGCTATATCCATGCTGATGCCAAGGAGAAATCCTACCTCCACCTTTTTTTCTCCATGCCCACGTGTGCCCTCTTCTACCCTTATGCCAACAGCTACCATCCAATCAGCCTGATCAGGGACCTCTCAGGAGAATAATCTCAACTAAATCAAAAGAAAAATAAATGTAATTCCAACACAAAGAGGCATTATACTACACAGCCACTTTAAGTCTTTCCAGGGAGCTGAGTGTTTACAGACATCACTGAAGGCCTACTCGAGTGCCATGGTTCTCCCTAAAGAATGTATCAGATGTGCTGCTCCTGTGTGGATGTGTCTGATGCCCGTGTGCAACTGCAATTGGCAGCTGTGCCAAACCCCTCATGTCCAGGAGCTCTTGAAAGGGGATCTCACTCTTTCAACTCCTGATGGGGTTGAAGGGGCTGAAAAATACTGCCCCAAAAGTAACTCACCTCAGCTGTATTGGGATGTTCCCAGGCAGATCAGAGACAGTGCAGCTATGGTCTCTTGTAGAGGGAGAAAACAAAGAGATCTTTTTCAAACCAAGAGGACAAAATTACCTTAAGAAAAGGAGAAGGGAAAGAGCCCCTGTGTGAAGATCTGAAAATGGGATGATCCACTGAATCACAGCCAGGATAGCCATGAATCGGGGGGGAAATTGTTCCTGAGGCTTCCAAAAATGTGAAAATGGGGGTGGACAGAAGAATTTAACTGTTGAAAAAATTAAGGTTAGCATCAACACACGACCCATAGCTACCCATTACTGCTCCAAAGCTACAACTAAAGTAAATAAAAGAACAGAATATCGGTCTCACCCACAGACACCCAAGCAGCTCTAAAATATCATTAAGGTCTATCCAGAAAATACCATGTTTAAAAACCAGCAATACTCATGCAACAACTCCAAGGAGCACAGGAGCAGGACTGAGGCAATTACATACACTTTCTATTAAGCACACAAAAGCCTCCCACCCTGACATGCAGGTGGGTTTCCCCATGCCAAGGGAATTCCCTGTTGCTGCCATCTTTTTTGGCAGCTGTACAAGCTCACAGCCTTGGGACCCTAATTCACAAAACCATTGGCTCCACATTCTTGTCTCCCAGTAAGAGACACCAGCTGTGGTCCTGGGAACCACTGCCACCAGCCATCAGCCCTGCTGCACCAGGGACCTGTGCACAGCAATTCTCAGTTTTCCTTTACTCTGAGAGCATGGGGCTGAAAAATGCACCCTGCCAAATGGATATCCACCCAGGAACAAATGCAGAATCCAGGGGGAAAGTTTTTGGGACCTTCTTCAGGCTACCACCTGCTACTGGGCTGTTCCTAGAAAAGGAGAGCAGATAGTTGCAAGCCATTTTATGCACAGTTTATACCAATACTTTACATCATGAAAAAGTGGTTTGCCTCTTATGCAGAGAAAATCAAGAATGTTGGGTATCCTTCCATGTCTTCTAGTTTGTGAAACAAAAAGCAGAGAAAAGGTAAAGGGTTTAATCAACCTCCAATTAATTTTTATTGTTAGCAGATGCTTCAAATTGCTAGCTCCCAGGGGCTGCTTCATTCTCTCTTTTGCAGTTGCCTAAATCCATTGTCAGCACTGACAGCAACACAGATGACAAAAACCAGTGATTCTCTAGCACAGAACAGCTCTGCCCAGTTCCTACTCAGAAAGGACTGCTCAGAGGGGGAGCCAGGGCAGTGCTGGCTGAACAATGGGGTAAAGAAGGAGCAGAGCCAGCAGCAAACAGGTGCTGGAATGGGGCTCTTCAGAGGACACAGGAGAGAGGCTGAAATCAGTACCCCCCTCTCTCCCTCTTGCCCCTGGGCCCCACCATGGTGCTGCAGGGTGGGCACTTACCTTGTGCGTGCTGTACCAGGGGCCAGACAGGGACCCACTCCCGGTGCCTGGACCCCCAAAGGATGCATTCCCGGTGCCTGGGATGGTGTCCATGTCCCTGCCCCCAGGCCTCAGCCACTGGCCATGCCATGCACTGTCACACCCGTGGGGAGGGGTGGCTGTGAGAGAGGCGAACAGGACGAGGACGTGGCACTCTCTTCCTGGTGTGGGGAAGGCTCCTCACATGGGTCACTCTGCACACAGGTGTGTGCAGCCTGGGCTGCATCTGCTACTGTGCACCAGCACACCCTTAGCTGGGGAGCAGTTGGAGCATAACAGGGGAAGGGGAGCTTGACAGAAGGTTTTGCTGCTCCTTCCCAGGGCATTCAGGTGCCTTTTTTTCCTGTCTCTGACTTCCCCAATGCCCCACCCTGCTCTGAAGAGGCAGCCTGGGAATTTAACTCCTTCAAAACAGCGCCTAAATCTAATAGTCAAGTATTAATTCCTCATTGCTAGATTGCAAAACTTAGAAGTTGTTGTTCCCAAAGACAGATAGTCACTTACATAAATTCTTACTTATATCCTGATTTTTCTCTTCCAGCTATTTCCTGAATAGTTTCTTTGGAGACACTTCAGGCAATGTGCTTGTTCCCAGTCTGTGGCTTTATTCATTCATTCTTTTAGTTTTGATTTGATCATTTATTTCTTCTGGGGAAAACAACAACTAAACAAGCTTATTAAAGGGAGTATAGAGCAGAATTACAATAGGAGACAGGAACAGGCTTCTAGGGAAGCACAGAAAGGAATATTAAGACACCACATCTTCAGGCTCTGGACAATAGAGCTGCGTGCAATCCAGAGGGCTCATACTGTACCTTGGAGGAACTGACTTGTCAATTCATTCCATTGCTTTAGCTGGGTTTGAATACACCTGAAGCCCTGACAATTATTGCAGCAGACAAGGGTCAGTGGGCAGTTATTCTGCTCCCTGCTACAATGGTTTTCTCCAGTTCATAAGAACTGGCACTGATTGCTAAGTCCCAGTAGGGCCCGTGGCCCTACCATCAGCAAGATGCATCCAGAGAGAGAACAAGTCAGCATGCAGGATAGCAGGCTGGGGATTGAGCTTCCAGCAGGCAAGGAGATACGATCCATAATAGAAATGAGCAGCAGCAAAGCTGACTGCCAGTATGATTTATTTGGTCAAAAATAGAAGAAATACACAATTACAGGAAAGAAACTGTAATTAAATTAATACCTTCCAACTTGGACGCATAATGTCTCAGCCACAAGGATGTTATTTGAATCCAGACAGAAGGTGATATAGAAAACACAGAAATGGCAAGGTAATGCTTCAGTTAGATGATGGTATAACACCCCAAAATACAAAATCTTATAACAATGAATGTTTTGTTCATGTGTGTGGCCTAACTTGAAATACTAGTTTCTGTGATCACAGCTCCAGTGTATCCTTCGTAAATATTGGAATTAGCTGCAGCCATGTCTATATAGGTATGCTGGAAAAAAATAGATCCAGTATTTTATGTCTGTGTAAATTGCTGCAGATATTTTTACAGTGTTGTGTAATTATTCTCTGCAGTCTAAGCTTACATTATAGAAAAAAAATTCTAGGCGATCTGGGTTATGGTTGCAAAAGAACCAGTGCAGTAAAACTGAAGTGTAAACTGCTGCAATGATATTTGCCCCGTCTAGAGAGAGTTGAAACAATAGCCCAGAGGGAAGTGTGAAAGGACCCATTCTTCTAACTGGAGCACTAAACTAGAAGTCTGCTGACAATTTAAGTGTCAACATCAGCTACTTCAAGGCGGATCATCTGAGCAGAAACACCAGGCTAATGTTCTTATTTGTCATCCTCAATTTGCACTTGTTGTATAGCAGATCCTGGGGAGGAGAGGAAAAGCAGCAATGATTGTCAAAGATTGCTTCGCTGAGGGAAGTTCTCCCATTCCTCACCCTTCTTCACACAGTCACCTCTGCCCCAGCTCAAAATAGGGATCAAAGAGGTTGATGCTCCCGCAGGCTGGATAAATTGTCCTTGGTAGCCAAAAGCCACAGTGGTCCCTATCAGCCTGACAACAACCTTTTCAGTATGGTTCTCTGTTGCCAAAAATGCCCAGATTGGTAGAAGATTGAAAAGGAGTGTAAGGGGAGTGGGAGGAGAGGAGAGGAGCAGCCCAAAATATCTCTTGGGGACAGTTGCTGTTGTTTTGCTTCATTCTTGTTGGTTCACTGCCTAAAATACAAATGTGACTGTGGTTTTCTCTTGCATAAGAAAGCTATTGGAACAGGTTTTCTGTAATGCTGTCTACATGGAGCCCTTGTTGAATTGCTTTTGAAGTTGATCTAACAGTGACAGATCGTTTTCCACAGTTGGGTCCAGACTACCAACTCAGTCTAAACATGCCAGGGACCCTTATGGCATCCTTTATTTATTAAAGATCTCTGATTGTCTTGCATTTAAAACTGTTATTCAGTTATTCAGATTAATTTAACTTTTCTTTACATTGTAAGTCAGCCGTATTAAAATATTAAAGAATATTTAAAAGACTATTTCTGCTCAGTTACTACCCCCCATTAGGAAAAACATTTAACTATGTGCCAAAGTCCCTATACTTGTGCTTTTCCATTTTCAGGCCAAAAAAGTCCTTGGAATTGGAACCTGAAGTATCCTGAGGAAATGTCCCTTGAAATGGAAGCAGAAGATGGGATCTGCAGGATGTTTTAACTGAGAACATTACTCTCATTTTACAGGGGTGCACAGCTATGCTGAAAGTTTGTTCCCAAAGTCCAGTTCTGTTTGAGGGTCCTTCAAACCACGGGTGTCCTCTGCCAGCTGGACCAGTAGAATAGACTACAGCCACTTCAAAAACATGGAAATATAAGGCGTTTTCAGTGGGTACTACAGTACATTAGTAAGGTCATATCACTGGGAATATGTGCAGAATGCATAATGAACAAATAAATCTCTGCCTGTGTAATTTTGGTTATTGTCTTTGTTGTACTGTGGGAAAACTGGGGTAGCTCAAAAAATACCACAAGTATCTTCAGAAAGGTGACCTGATTTGCTGTTGTTGGATCTGTTTTTACACCTGGGCAAAGGCAACAGAAGTGCAGATTTGTGTCTCTGTGGTGGCTGAACCACATCAGTATAAGGACAGGACTGTTTCTTCCTCACTCCCATGGAGTAGCACACAGCACAAGGTAGCACCTATGAAGATGGAGTGGATGCTGCTTGAGATGATTGGCTGAAAAATCTCAAGGCTGGTTGAATGGAGTAATCTGCAAGGCAGCAGTATTTGACTCCTCCCATTCTATTGCCTGTCATTTTTGGGAAGAAGAGAAGGGACTTCACAGCCCGGGAGGTTCCATTCACCTTCTCTTATGCATCCCATCAAGTTTTTAACATCTTGGGATACTTCTGAGCAATGGAGATGCAAGAGACTTTTGGGCGTCAATTGCATGGATTCCCTCACTTGGATGCTGCATTTCTATCTGATATTCTTGGTCCAAGCATAGGCTGCTGTTAGCAATAGATAATGTTCCTCTGTTTGGTCACAAGGATTTGGAGGCTGCAATATATGCTTTGTTAGCTTCAGGTTCAGGTGATGTGGGACAGTGCCTGATCTGTGTGTCTCCCTGAACTCTGGCTTGTATGACATTGGGACCTCTTAAACCAACAGAGTCGGCAGTTTCTTACCCCTGGTTGCTTTAGCCTCTGGAAGTCATCCATGAAGAGCTTGACCTGGTGCCCCCTCATTTGGGATACTCAATGCACTTGGGTGTCTGAAGAGGAAACAAGAGGACTTTTCATGTTTGCTTGCCCATGACCCATCACTTCTCTGAGCTTACACTGCCTCTGTAGATGAGCCACACTCTCAGCCGAGAAGAGTCCCTTGACTACTGAGCTCTGGTCACAGTTACTGAGACATCCTAAGACAGAAGTAGGAAAACAGCCCTTTGTCCAGGGTACTTAGGTGTTCCACTGTGAGGATACAGTCCAGGTGATGGGAAGTTCAGTGTTGGGATGGATGGTTCCAGCTGGGTGGTATAGGAGAGAGTTGAAGACCTTGCTTTTACCTGCTCTTCAGAGGACCCTGCTGCTAATGCCAGATGAGTGCCAAAAGATGAGTGCTGATCTTGAGCAGGATGATCAGACGTGTTTTGGAGTTAAATGTCTACAAGCAGACTTTTGCTGGGTCACTCACTATGTGAAAGGCTGCACCTGTGAGCTGAGGATCTACCTGGAGTGGGTTGCAGGCAGGGAATATGTGTAATGGATAGTGCAGGAAAATTTGTGGAAGATGTGTACCAAGAGTCAGTTGATTTTTACAAGCAGCTTTCATCTCCCTTCCCCCAGCAGCTTTACAAGACCATGGTGCAAGTATGTACTACTTCATATGCTAGCAATTACAGTCCTTTGGAAAGTTGCTTTCCATCTTAAAGTCTACAAATGTACAAAAAATAGAAGTTCTGGAATCAAGATGTACGTTACAGACCTTGGAGAAGGCCTTTGTCCTTCCTTTCTGCATAGTGGATCAGCGGGAGATTTGTAGACTTTGGACATTTTCATTTTTGCCTTTTATACCCTACCAATTTAGGCTTAATCCTGAGCCTTTTAAAATCAATGTCAGAGTTCCCACTAACTTCAAAAGAGACAGCCTCAGCTTTCAAATACTTTAAAGAATAATTTTAAGCAAACAAACCCAAAATGGATAAAAACTGCATTTTCTCTCTCTATTAGGCATGCAACTTATTTTCTCCAAATGTAAACTTACCTGGAGAACTAAGCAGTGATGTGGTTTTTATTATTTCTTTAGGAGGCTACAGTACCCAAAGTATATTCCATACATACTTCTTCATTTAGGAGCCAAACACAGCTATGTAAAGTGAGCGGCTTGTTTACAGTAGGCCCTTATGTCTTGCTATCAAATTAGTGGCAAATCAAGACTGCAGTAAACAGAGGTCAAAGATCAAACCCACAATTTCACATAAAATTCCAGACCATGTACACAAAATTTAAAATGCAAAATCTTCAAATCACAAGACCATCAACTGCTCTTAAAACTAATCAAAAGCAGGATAAGGACTGAAGGAAATGAAATTTAAACATGATTTTAATCCAACTTTTAATGGAACAGCTACATCATGGGTATCTTTTAACTATGACAGCTGATTCCATGCTACTTACTACATACCATGAAACAAAGATTTGGTGCATCTCTCTGGATATTCATACATGCTGTTTTGTTTCTTTTTCTCCAATTTGAAATAAAGATAAAATAAATTACAGAAGTGCTATCACCTAAGATTTTACATTGGTTCTGTTCCTGCTAAAACCCATGGTAGTTTTGCATTACTTTTTTTTAGTGCATTGTTTCTCTGTGTTCAGAAAAGGGAATGACAAGATGCCATGTGCTCCATTTTGTGGCTGTGTTTGAACACAGTCAGGTGCCTTGGCTGATGGTCCCTTGGCTGATGGTCCCTTCCTTATCTGGAGGTCAGTGCCCACATATATATCCTACAAGTGTTCCAGGACCATGCCAGTCCCATACTCATGTGTTAGAGTAATCCCCAGTCTGAAGTGATCTAGGAGGAAATATTTTCTGCACCCAGCTAAGGGAAAGTAAGGATGCTGACTCCTTAAAACTGAAACATATTTGTTTAATGAAGATTTTGTTGCTGAATGCCACCAGATGTCAGCATACACTATATGATTAAAAGCAAGTGTCTAAGACCTCTGAGAAGTGAGCAGTAAAAAAATGCCTTCTGTCTCATGGAAACGATGAATCAGATCAGCTTTGCTGGGGGAAGAATTATGGCAGGGATTAGCTGGAAGAAATTGCCTGTGAAGTTTTGCTCAAATATCTGCTTACTTCTTCCATCCTTGGGACATGCCCATCTGCTCTGCCTTCAACCCTTCTCCCCATTCAGAGGTCTGTGAGAGGCCTGGATTGGCCCTGCCCTCAACCTATGGCTCCATGGGGTTTCCGAGCATGGACCCAAAGACCTGCATCTCCCTCAAATCCAGGACAAGAGGGGAGAGGGGAACTTGCTGAGGAACCAGAGCCCTGCTTTTCATTTATGTAGTTAGGGAGGATACACCTCGACCCCAAATATTGCAGCAGCATCTGCTCTGGCTATGAATGAGCATGAGAACTCCCAAGCAGGTAGGCACAGAGAGTGTTTCTTGATGACTTAGGGAAAAAATATGAACAGTGATGCAATTTCTTTATTTCAACGTACTCTTTCCCACTTTGGAAAATGCCAGAAGGCCAAAGCTGTTCCTTGGATGACCCAGTTTAATATCTGCTCAAATGAAGTTTTCTACTTTAATATAGGTATCTGAGGGTTGTATTTTCTCCCACTGAAATCAATGACACAGCTCCTCAGAGTAAGGTAATCTACAGCAAGGCTTCTTCCCTGCTTCTTATTACCTGTCTTATGGTAGGACCTGTACTACAACCAAATATGCCCAATCCACATTCTGATGGCCTGATTATTTAAGTTCTGTACACACATACACACACTCCTGTGTGTATGTTTTCCTCTTCCTCCTGTCATATGCACCATTTAAAACAGCTAAATCAACAAGGCCCCTTCAAAACTGCTTTCTCTAATCAACATGTACAGAGCTGAAACCTTTATTTTGCCACTGTAAGTTCTGACCTAAGTCTGCCATTGTCCACACACATCTCAAGAAGTCACAAAACACTTATCTATCAGAAAGTCCAAATAAGAAAATCAGAACCCAAGGGACAACTGAGCAAAGTGACATTCCTTTGGTGCTGTAAATCAAAAAGCCATACATCTGAGCTTCCCAAAACATGTCCTCTTTTTCTGTCTTGGAGTTTTAATTTAGTTTTGAGGATTTTACTATGTTTGGCTGACTTTCTGGGTGTACAGCAGCCTTAGTTGAAGGTCCAGTACAACAGCCCCAAGTGTGCTGGCACCCCTCCAGATTTCACAGCCGTGACTACTGTGCTGCAGCAGATAAATTCTGCTGGAGGTACGTGCTGCTGTCACCACACACCAGCACAGCAGATCTGATGCTTTGAGGCAACTTCAGAGGTTGCATATTCATAGAGAAGACACAAAAAGCACAGTGCTTCTGGACATTATCAACACCATTGCCTGCATGCTATTCAGCTGCTTTGCTCCAGCTCAGCAAATCTGGTGTTTCCCAGAAGCACCAGATGTCCACACCAGAGGCACGTGTATGCAGATGGTCTGTGCAGCAAGCTCACTGCACGTGTGCATGCAGTAACATCACTGAAACTCATGCAATCCAAGGGCAAAAAATCCAGCAGTGCTTTCAGTTTCATCCATGGCATGAGCTGGATCAACCTGAGGATGGTCCTGCTTGAATAAATTGAGTCTCAAAAGAAGGGCATGTCCTGCCTGTGTCTTATGTAAGTGGCCTAGCAGTAAGGGTAGGGGATGAGTACTTGAGAGATTGTCTGGGCCCGAGTGCCTCCTTAACCTGGCTCTATCTATGGTTTAGGAAATCCACCCTCTTCAGAGGGGATAAGGCAGGCACCTTGTTTCAAATCAGTGGAATATCCTTAAACAGGATTTGGGTGCCTACATGCCTTTGAAGAGCTGACCTGTGCCTCAGAAACTTTATTCCACTGAATAGCCCACTGACTTCAGAGGAAGGAAACTGCATATTATAAAATCTGTATTCCAAAACCACACTGAAACCAGCCCTGGAGCCAGATACTTTATGTATTACAGCCTTGACAACACTTACATATGGTGGCAGTGAACTGAAACAGAGTATGATAAGGTCCGATCTGGATTGAATCTGTTTTAAAAAAATAGTGATTTAAAAATAAAAATTATGGTATTTTGGTAAATCCATAAAATCCCCACAATATTAAACATAAGAAGTAAAATAACCTGAGGCAACCTCCGGGATAACTGGACTGAGAACACACCAGTTTCTTCCCTCCAAGAAATAAATTGTTAACATGAATATCACATATGTCTGTGAGTGTGTGAGTGTGCTGGAAGCAGGGGAAGAGCTGAAATATGTTTAATAACCAGTCCATTGATATCACAAACCTTGTATGTACACTATATTCCTTGTTAAAATATTTGAAGAACTGGAAACAAGCTTTCTTCACATTACGAAGAACAAAACTTTTTTATGCCTTTGCATTTTAAATTAAGATCCAGAAGGAGTTCTGTTTTCATAAATGTACCATTTTGTGTTCTAAGAATGGGTAAGATACCCTGATTATAAACTAGCTTTTATAAATACCAAAGATCAAAGTCCCTTTTTTTTTTTTTTTTTTTTGCTATAACTACAGCAATACTCACTGTAGTGTTTTGGAAATGCTGCTTTCATCCTTGTAAAACCATCCAGGCAAGCAAAGGACATACAGATCTTTTGGGATGGAGATAAGATTTGGAATTATTTGGACAGAACAACAGTAAATAATAATAAATCAAGAACATGGTGATAGAATTCTTTCGCAGGGAACATCTTCAATGAGGTATATTGACACAGATGTTTCCTGAAAGAGCGAGTAGAGATCCCTGAAGCATTTGCTGCAGAACTGCAGATGTTTGCTTTGGTGAGGAATACTATCACCATTAAAGTAAACAGGATTTTGCAAGGGTATGTCCTGGGGGTGTATTACATTTTCTTCAGGCAAATGACGGATTTTAAGTACTTCATTAAAGACAAACTCTAAGTGGAGAAAAATACTTTTGACTGTGATGTGGGTTATTTTTTAGATATAGACCTTTTTGTTAGATATGTATTCAAGAAAATAGAATAGAAATAATGTATGTATAGAAAATACTGCCATTAGGGATGTTTCATGAGTTTTAAACTTTCTTTGAAGTATTTATTTTCTTGCCAGAAATTTGGTTCCTTGTATAGAATGTGCAGAATATTTTTTTCTGTAATTATTATATTTTTTACCATATTATAATAATTTTAAGATTAATATATTATTTTTTTTAACCTCTGGCTGAATGACACTGTCCCTTTTTCAACTTAGACATGAGGAACTGATCTTTCTTTGGAAAATACCTTTTTTATTATTAGAAAGCCACTTATGATGCAGAGTTTACAGACTGTTTATGATAGCTTTGAACATGATGGAAAGGGAAAAAAGAGCAGTTGAAATTGAAATCAAGCTATACCAGGCAAGGAAACATATTATATAAGGGAAAGATTTACAGGATTTCAATCTAGAGTGGCTTAAGAGTGTAGCACATGGAGAGGTTTTGGTGTTGCGGATCCTCCAATTCCTCGTCCAGTCTTTGCACATGTGGAATAAATGGATTCCACCCAAACCTTGAGCCTGCAAGGTTTTCCCTTGCCCTGTAATATAATCTGCTAAGTGGAATAGGTTTTGTGAGTTTCTTCTAAAGGTTGGTGATCAAATCCCAGATGCATGTGTGGGTGGGGAGAGACCATTTTCAGTCCATAGTAGAACAGGCTTTTTCAACTATTAGTAGAGTTCCATGCAGAAACCTACTCATCTCTTTATAAATCAAATGCAGCAATTCCTGTTATTTTAATAAGCACAACATGGAGTGTGCACAGATATCTTCACTTATTGCCATGGTTATATAGACCAGGTTTGTATCCACCAGTTTGCTAGCTCAGGACATGCGTAACAGCAATGCATGACAGAAACCGTGGAGATTGGCTTTATAAATAGCTCAAATCCGCACAGAAACTGTAAGCCAGGGGGAGTTTATGTCTTTGACATTTTGGGAAGGTTTTATTTTTTCCTTTTTTCCTAGAGGGTGATTCTAATTCTCTGAGAAATAGTATTTTGGAGTTTGCAGGGTATAACAGGTTTTCCATAACTTTTTACATTGGATGCAAGCTGTGTTTGTCCTTTCTGCAAAGTCTTGTCTCAGCCCTTTGTCTTTTCTATTTTTATGCTATCTGTCAGGATGAATCTTTTGTATGTATACATCCCCCTTCTCCCCTCTGTCCTGGGATATGGGAATGGCAAAGCAGAGATATGCCCTTAAGCCTGAACATGGCTTCTGAGCCATCCTTTATATATTACAGCATTATATGTAATCCCATCCTTCTGAGATTGCATTTTTTTAGCCTACATAGCTCTTGAGGTTGCTAATTTTGAAAATCTAAGTGTAGACAAAGACTACTGAAGAGAAGAAAAAACAATTCTAGCTGCTAGTGAAAAGTATTGCACGGTTAGACAAGAAAACCCAGTGGCCAGGCAGGCACCAAGTCAGTGTCACAAGCCCTTCCTAGTCAAAATATGGATTTACATCCCTGGTGGCAGGAGGGAAAGGGATTTGGGGGACACAGTCTTTCAGCTGGGATTGCTGCATGGCAGGTTCTGCTGCAGCCTGCTGGGGAGGCTGCCTGGTGTGCTGCAGAGCTGCAGGGTGCAAGAATGGGGGTGAGGGCACATTCTGCTGGGTGAGATCTGATTGGGTTTGTAGCACTGCACAAAACCTTCAAGTCTAAGGTGGTCTAAAATAACCTTGAGCTATTTTTGTCTTGCATGTCCCCAGATGTGGATTTCCTACTGTTAGCACTCATAGCAGTGGTAAAGCTGCTTGTAAAATGAATTTTTTTTTTTTTTGCAATCATGTTTTTTTGTTTGTTTTTAAAATTAAAACTAATAAAAAGCAGAACGCAGTCTCAGGTTTCCAAATGAACATTTAAAAACTGGCCAGGAAAGAACATCTTCCCACAAAAAAAAAAAGAGAAAGAATAATGAAGAAAAAGTAAATCTCTAATTTGAAAAATGCCAATGGAAAACATATTTGCCAGGCATTTTAGTTTCTATAGGTCACCCATCAGCCTCAGCTATGGGTTGCAAATGTTCCCTGTGTCAGTGGTTTTAAATAGCACGTTGCAAGTATCAAGCTTGCAACAAATTAGTTCAGTGCCAGTTGATCAATTATATGTTGTCTGAAGTTGTAATCCCCATATTTTCAAGAAAGAAAGAAAGGGGCACTTAGTGTTTGCTATTGTTAAAAATTTGCATTCTGGCAACACCAATTAAGACTCCACTGTACAAACATGGCAAAATGATAATTCTTTTTCCTAATAATGATTTTCACATGAAGCCCGAGAGCAACTTCTCTTTGCTTTGAGCAGTTTAATTCAATGCTCCAAGGAATTGAAAGCAGCTACTTCAGAATCATGTGAGCTCTCTGTCTGCAGTCTCATTATAAGCAGTTTTTTGTTTAGGATTCCCCATGTGTAGCACGCTGTCTTGTGATGCATGCTTATTTTCCAGCACATGCTGATGCTGCTGAACTGTCAGAGAGAAATTCCTTCCCCTGCAAATGCAATGTTGTCTTTGAAGTGGTTCACTGTGAGCTGCTTCTTAGTAAATTGTGTGATAATCACCACAAGAGAATTGAAAGGGAGGTGTTTTTAAATTAAATAGAGAAAGCTCCCAAAGGGATGGCTCAAGTACTGTAGCCATACAAGACCTAAACTCTTACTCTCGGTTTATGCTTCCTCTTTATCCAGTGGAGAATAATCATAAACAAAAACCTTTTAATTTACTAGAGGTTTCATAGACAAGGTTTTTAGAAGAGGGGTGATTTTGCTTGAGACTGTTAAAAAAGAAAGCATGAACTACTACTTTATAGGCTGTTAAAATCTAAAGCAAAACCACCAACTGAACAAGAATCTTGTTGGCACTTAGAGCCAGCAAGCAGAGCATGCCTGCACCATGTCATTGGAATGATGCTGAGGCTGGGGCTCAGCCCTGTCCTGGCTGCAGTGCCTGTGGCAGCTGAGTCACCCACTGCCCAAGGAGCTCCCAAAGAGAGCAGGACCAGCCCAGCCCATGATGCCTGGCCTCCCCACAGCTGTCTCACAGGCCTTGTTTATGGCAGGAAGTTACACTGTGGTAGTAGTCACCAGGAGTCTCTAGCAACATGTTCTAACATGATGTAATTTCCCAGTGAAAGCTATCCCACAAATGTCTCTTTCCAGTTTCAAGACCAACAAACAACATTTGTGTTGGGCTCAGTTGCAAGTATTGCAAGAGTGTCCAAAGATGCCAGTGCAAGGAAGGTGCAAGCTCTTTTCTCATGTGCTTCAAATTCAATTTGATGCAACTGTAAAATGCCAGGTGAGACATCACATCTGTTCTGCATCTGCATTAATTATGGCAGCTTTAAAGGGACTCCATAACACCAGTGCACTTGTCAGATTCAAGATTTTAGCCTGCCTTTCTGGGGGCAGCTGTGATTGCTGTTCTCCCCTCTGTCAGCACCCAAGGGGATGTAAGCATCCCTGTCCTTCCAAGCAGGCAAGCCTAAATCCTACTGTATGACTTAAGACAGTTAAAATTGCAGGCCTGAGCCAATCCCTGGGTCAGGCTCCAAAGCACATTCACCTGCATCCCCAGGAGCAAGCCACAGTGATGAAGAACAAGTGCTGCATCTTTTCCATCCATCAACACAGCTGATCCTAAATAGGATATCTGTCCCTGCAGAGGATGAGAAACTCACACCAAATACCTCCAAGGGTGAGCAAAGCAAGGGAGAGCAGGGATTTTATCAGTAACCTTCACTTAGGTAGTATAGGCACTTACACAGTCTTGCAGCTCTGAGCTATTTCCTGATTTATAAGGTGTACACCAATAAATACTGACATTCCCCCAGCTCTTTAGCTGACCAGCGTGCTTAGTGACTTCCCACAGCAGATACTTCCCAAAGCAGATACTTCAAAATCACAAGACCTCAGCTTTGCAAAAAAATTGCACATTTACATGTGACAAAGAATCATCTAAGGACAGTGTGGTGAGGGACAGAGAAGCAAAAAGAGAGGAGCATGGAAGGAACATTGAAAATCACTTAGAGATACTCAGCATTTTGCTGTGTGGGTGCATTCTGCAGGAGGAAAAATATATTATGGCAATAACAATAATAATACTTTGCAACCAGTATGGTGCAAGGTTGAAGCAAGAGGTGACCTCACCCTGTCCACAGGGAGACTAAGAGATTATCTGATCTACTTGGTCTCATTTGTGATTTTTTCCCTTACATAAAATTTAATTGACTACAACTGATTTAGACCTGAACAAATAAAAGCCAAAGCTGTTGCAATTACTTACTCCTCAAAAGAAAAAGGAGAATCTAGAGTTAAGATCCTGGTTTAGGATGTTTTTGTCTCTCCTAGGTAATTGATAGGAAGACCACATTTTGTTTCAGAACAATGTCACAGTAGTATAGCAATAAATATTTGTAGATCTGAGCCTTTTCATAAACCCCTTCCAAGCTAGGTGGCTCGCTGAACACATTCTCAACACATAAGAGATTAATTTATCCTTCCTTTTTCTTTTAGAGTTGGCAAGCAAAGGCACCACAGCCTGAAGTCCATACCTCTAGAGACAGCATGGTCTTGGAATACAACCACGATTTCAGCTGAAGAATTTAGGAAACATAAATTCCATAGCATTTGATACCATTTGACTCCTACATTTAGATTTCTCACATTTTGCAGCTAGGAGGGGCAATATATTTGTGTTTATGGTGGAAACACAGAAAACCTGGACCCGGAAAGGGTTGCTGCAAGAAAGGCTGGTGGTTGCATTTCAGCACTGTCCTACCCACTGCTGCAAGTAAAATGTATTCCTTTTATATCTTATATGAATCCAGTGTCTCTTTGCCAGGCTACAAGCATTGCTGCAGCCTTGTGAGCCTTGCTGGATGCCTTGAGCTCACTCCCTGCACTGTTCATTGGCAGTGAGGAAAGCCCAGGTGTCCCCATTACCTGTAATGCTGCTGAGCAGGGCTCTGGGTTTGACAGCCTCAAGTGATGTTTCCCTCTCCAATCCACTTTGATACTTCAGAGCTGACAGCAATGATCTCTCTTCAGCTGGTATCTGCAGGAGAGAAGGTAAACACACACGGAGTGAAAATCACCGGTCTGCAAAACCTTAAGTGCTTGAATTAGATTTAAACACCTCTGCACAGGAAAGAGTTTCCTCTGCAAAGTGTCTCTCTTCAGGCAGCAAATACTGGTTTAACATCACATTGAACAACACAGCCACAGTTCATTTATTTCAGCCTGTCATACTGCGAACCTGGGTCTCTCTAGGGGCAGCTGATAGTCTTTATGGGATTAATAATGTAATCAAACACACAGAAATTAATAGAAGGTAAGATAATGTCTCTAATTTGTCATTAGAGCATAATGACAAGGAAAAACGTGCTACTGCTTGCAATATAGTTGGATTGAATACTAAGATTCTTTGGGGGTTTGATGGAAGCTTTTATTTTAATCAAGTTCCATCCTTGGAAAAGTGGGTGTTATTTGCTGAGTGACTCTAAGTGGCATATTAATATTGAGATCTTTGGCTTGTTTGCAGAATTGCCACCAACTTCTAATAGGTTGCAAAGGAGACAGTATCAACCCATGTGTCCCACTGATCTCAAAATTCATCTGTGTGCCTGTGGAAACATCATCAAAACTGCATGGTGCTGGAGGCTGCAGGGCCCAGGAACAAGCATGCATACCAAAGACAGCAAAAGCTGCCTCTGAGTTAAAACAGTGAATTTGTATTTATTTTCCTTTATTGCTTACTCATTTACTAAGAGAGAGAACATTTGTCACTTGCTCAATTTTTCCAGCATTTCACCGTCTCTCCCGTTCTCTCTGCCGGTCTGTGTAGGACATACACGCTATCTCCTACACCCACTTCACTCCCAAGGTCTCTGAAATGCCTACGCCCTTCATATCCACTAGAATGTTTTGGGTTTTTTTTTTAAACTATAGCAGATGCAGAGCCCCAGCACACAAAGTGGGGGAGGCAGAGGACACCCAGTCCCCAGGGAGCGGAGGAAGCTGCAGGCAGCGCATCCTGCTCTGCAGAGAAAGCCTCCCGTGTCTCCCTCCTGCTGCTCTAAAAGCTGAGTTTGCCTTCATCTATGATATTTAAAATGCTGACACTATAAACAAGCCTGAGGGAGTCAAGGTCATTAACACCACTAAAACAAAGCTTCATCTCTTCACTCTCGCTGGGCTGCAGAGCAGTGAGGGTGAGAGCAGCAGCTCCTTCTCCTCCCTGCACATGCAGAGGGCAGGAGGTTTGTTGGCCTTGAAACCTTTCCCTCTCCGGGAAAAAGCAGCCCCTTCCAGGTTCCCTGCCCCGATTTCCTTCCACACCAGGGTCCCTCATGCCTGCTGCTCTCCTTTTGATCTTATGTTGGGATGAATGCAAAGCTGGTATCCAACAAAGATTTCTTGTGGCCGCCATCGTGCCTCCCCACCAGGAAACAAAATCTCTCTTCAGTGACAAATCTCATGCACACTCAGAGCCATGGAAATGGCTTTTTGTCATGGATCAATTCCCATTGCTTTCTCAGGGAGTCTCGGTGTTCTCCATGATGGGACCTTATATATTTATACTTACTTATGGCCCTACATTGTTTCATTTCCTGCAAGCGTCTCACTAACAGCCTGCTTTGATTTAACTCCATGCAAGCAGGATATTATCAGCCAGGAAAATAGAGAAGATCACTATATTGTTATACTGATATTTATGAAGCAAACAAAAGGCATATATTTTTCCTCATTCTTTCCTCCTAGGGGGTTTCCAAATGCACCTGAACTTATAGCAGTAGCGCAGTAAGGAAGATTCTCAGCATCAGGGAAGAACAAAGCCAGCCTACTGCCCCTTTCCAGTCTTTTAGGAAATGGAAATGTGAGAACTGTGATCTTTCCTGGAGGTGAAAAGTTAAGGCTTAAGTCTTAGACGAGTGCCCATTTATTACCTGATTGTCTCAATGCCCACAGGATTCACAAAAATTGGACTGCAATTTTGATTCCTTTCTGCTTCAAAAATTGCCTTATTTTTGGAAAGAGACATTCCTGCATTTATTTTGTCTTTATGTGATGGATTTTTCCCATCCTGAGTCTAGGACTTTGTGCTTGTCCTTATTGAATTTCACCTAATTGCTTTCAGACCATTCCTTAAATTTATCAAGATCATTTTAAATTCCTCTCTTGGCCCCCCCAAAAGCCTGCCAATGTGGTGGTCATGTGTGAATTTCACAAGTATGTTTGGTCTTCCATCATTCAAGTCATTTATGAAAATGCAGGATGGTACCAAGCTTAGGACAGATTTCTATGAAACCTCATTACTGCAACTATTCCTGTTTGTCCGGAAATTATTAAGAACTAATTTCTGAGTACCTTTTTAATGACATTTTCCAAGTATTTGTGCACCCTTCCCTTCCCTAGTTTCAGCTAGGCCAGACTGCTAAGTTTCTGCATGAGAACATCAGAAAATGTAAAAAATATTACTAAAGTTGAGACATATCACATCTACTTCCCCTTTTCCATGATGTAAATTTCTTTTTAAAGAGGAAAAGTACATTACTTTAACATGATCTGTTCTTGACAATTCCATGCTCCTGTTTCTTATAATATTCTTTCTCTAGGTGCTCCTCAATATGTGCATGTATTTGAATAACTTTAAATCATTGCAAAGCTCTCTAAGTTGTAAATTTCCAGACCCTCTCTCCACCTCTCATCCTTTTTAAGGGCAGGTATTTTTATCTCTCTTAGCTCTGTGATATTGTCATTTGGAGTCAATTGCTTCTGGTTATAGTTTCCTTCTGATAAATCTTTTTGTCTTCCAAGTTTTATTAGACTGTTCTACATTAAATATCTAACTTATCACAATAAAGCTCATAAACATCCACCCTGCCTTGTTCTAACACACTGTCCCCTTGTTACTACTAAAGAACTGTACATCTTCTTAAAATTTTGCATTTTCCAATCTTTTTGGTAGTATTTCTTCACCTTCTACATCAGCTTCATTCACTGAAACCTTTTTGGTTTGGTTGGATATTTTTGCAATGCTTGCAAAGCTGTTGGCAACAGCTTTGGGTCCTACAAGTTTTTCTCATAGTTACCTTATTCTTATGGGTGCAGTCTCTATTCAGCTTAAGAACATGCTCTTGTTTCTTCTTTTTGGATTTCCAGATGAAGAAGAGGTCTTAACACTCCTCCTGAAGGTAAGGTACAGCAGCCTCAATAAAACAATTCAGCTGAAGGGGAGGAGGATGGGGCTGAGCAGAATGGTCTGACACTGCCCAAGAGTGACTCTAGGTGTGTTTGAACAGGGATAGCAAAGGTGTTGGGAGAAAACCAGTTCGTGGGCCCAATAATGTGTTTTAAAAGTAAAGTTGCATTTCAGGGTTCCTCCAGTGACCAGGCAGATGTGCAGAGGTTCCACAGCAATTTCTTTCCCATTGCCCTCATCAGGACAATGTAAAGCTTTGGATGCATCAGGGAACTGATCCAGTAGAAAAAAAAAACGTATTTTAGGAGGGGCTTTGCTTTTTATTTCTTGCTGTTCTGGTCCAGAAGAAAACTACACGAAACACTGAGCCAGTGCCACAGAGGCAGCGGTAGCATAGCTGGAGGCAGAGAACAGCAGGAACCTCTTAAATCTCCTCCCTGGTGGGGCAGGCATTCCTCAGGCCAGCTCACAAGGAGAGACCAACTTGCAGATCCAGAGTAAGCACCACTGAAATGCCATGAAGAGCAGGACTGGACAGGAATTTTTACTTTAATTATTTTTCCCCACAGAAAATTTACATTGCAAACTTTTTGCACGAACAGGGCAATGGCCAGAAACTTTCTTTTTTAAATATTTTGTAACTAATTGAAATAGGATAGTTCAAGGGGTTTTGGTTCAAAGTCAGCTTTTTTCAATTGTAAGTTAATCTATAAATTTAAAAATATGATATCAACATCAGAGCTATTTCTAGATTATTATCCTGGCTGCGTAGATTAACAGGACTTTGTGAATTAATGGCTGCTCCCAGAAAAAGAGAAGTGTGGTGCCGTTAGGATGGAATTACTGTCTTCTTCCTTTCTCAAACACTAAATATTTATGCTTTTTTGAGGAGGAAATGTAGGACAGGCAAGAGTGATTTCTGTGAGCCACAAAATGAGCCAGAGTAAGCTGGATCAGAATTCAGGAGTTGAACTTGACTTTTCTGGGCAGCGCCCTGATGAAGTGGGAAACCTTCTGCTCTTCAGTGACTTTAAGATGAAGAGTAAAAAAAGCTTTAGCTTCAGGCAAGGCTGCCTAAACTTGCCACAGCAAAGAGGGGGACACAAACACAATTGACCAGCGGAGGGGAGTGACCAATCAGTCACTGATTCACCTTTATAAAAAGAGGAATACAGACACACAAGGTAAGTATTCTGCTTAACAGCATGCTAGATAGAGATAGGGAAGCTTTGCATGTGTCCTCAGTAGCATCAGATAGCTCAGTTAACTCCTGAGATATGTGACACAGAAGTAATGGCAGAGTTTGGCCCTGCTGGAATGAGATGACTTTTAAGAAATATACAAGTCAAACAAGTTTGCTGGTAGTTAAGATAACTTCCCAGGATGTAATCATGGAAAATTCCTTTCAAGAGCTGGTGTTTAGACCTCAGAAAATGCACAGCAAATTGCATTGTGATTTATTTGTCGGTGTCTTTATAGGTTGGGCGTTACTTTACCCCACAGCTGGAATCAATTTTTAATATTTAAAAGTGGAAAGAAAGCAAAACCTAAACACATACAGATCTGTCTGTTTTAGATTGTGCTTTTCCCAAACATTACTGTTTAGAATTGAACCCTGAATAGATTTCTGCAGAGGCCAGCTGGCAACACAGAATTAAAATAACTGGGGCTGGGTAGACCATATAGAAAGACCTCCTAAACTGCAGTTAGCTGATCTGGTATTCATAGTCACTGCAGAAATAAATCTAATCTTTCCCTTTTCCTGATAAAGGACATGAGGTTCTATCTTTTTTTTTTTTAACCTTCATCTCTTTCTCACTCTATTTGTCTTTCTCTTTTCCTGTCTCTTTCTTTCCCTCTTTCTTTCCTTCTTTCTCTCACTATTCCAATGCAAAGTGCTGTACCAAGTAGGTGTGGTACAGTGCATTCTTCAAATACAGTAGTTGTTGGTTACCATGAGAGCCTGTTGAAGAAACAGATAAATAGAGGGAGATGATGATTTACATCACTCTTGAACCACACACATGTGAAGGAATTAATGGAGAAATAGATGACAAAGAAATTTTCTGGTGCCCATCAGCTTTTACTCAGCCTGGAAAGGCTAATGAAGAAGCAGCTGGAGTCAGAAACAGATCCTATTTCAAAGCCCATACTGTACCTACACTAGAAAATTTAGTCTCCTGTGGTTCACGCTCAAGCTTTGTTACAAAGTTGTGCCTGGTTTGCTGCAGCATTAAATGAACTGACAGGCCAGTGCTTAAAGCACAGCTCCAAGGACCAGGATTTGGGAATTTTATTGCATGGTCTGCCAACAAAGTGCCAGGTGATTTCAAAGCTTAGCACAAAAGCAAGTTACCATCATATGCAGATAATCATGGAATGACTAAGCCCCAGTAACTGTCTTTACATGTGTTTATAACCTCTAAGGGTGCCACCAAAGGCCAGCTAACAACTCCACTTGGTCCATAGAGAAAGACAGTTAAGCTGGATCTGCTGTGGGCTGAGAGCAGAAGCACAGACACAGCTCAGCTGATGCACAGTGAGTTATTAACTCCTTGTTACCAGCTCCTGTATCTAAGTGCCGGGGAAAATCACTTTGCTTCTTCATCTGTCAACTGCAGACTGCCATGGCATTGCCTGACTCACAGATGTACTGCTGCCATAGGCCTGGGTAACAGCTCAGAGATCAGGGGCATTTGGAAATTTTTTAGTTGCTATATTATTACTGTGGATCTATCTCACAAAGAAACAAAAATCACTAAGACTATTCCCAACTCCCTCGTTTCTTTTAGGGAGAGTTACCTGTGCAAGAAGCATTGTGCCAGCTGCCACAGCTTGCAGCTCCTCAGAGGCTCTCAGTGTTACAGCAGAGTACACATGGAAACAAGACCATCTCTGCATGGCATTTCAGACGTCATGCACAATTTCAGTCTCCAACTTGCTGGTGAGTGGCCCTGGCACCCCTGCAGGGAGCCATGGATATGTTTACCAACAAAAGGGCTCTGTAATATGCAACATATGGAGATAGAAAAAACAAATCTAATTGGGAAAGGCACAATCTCATTTGGTAACATTGTTGTACCTCTTAATAGTATTTTATTTATTCTCTCTTCCCTACTGAGTCATGGTGGATGCCAAAAGCCAGGACCACCAAGCAAATCTGGCTCCTTCCCCAAAATATGCCTTGCCTGAGTGGATTCACTCTGTGAAGGATTGCAGGGAGATGTTCTCCTTCAAAGATTTTTATATGATTGGAAGGGATGTTGTGAGATAGGCAAAGAATGCTTCCAGCTGAGAAAGGTTTTAGTTTCCTGCCTGTCTAGTCCAGAGCAAGAAACTTTTTGGCTGTCTTTGTGAAGCTGATGTCTGCAGACCACAAGGCTTTTAGTTCAAACCTCAGCTGTGAAAATGTGCACAAAAGGAGCGTTTTATTCAGCAGATGGGGGACATCTCTGTTTGAGGACGGCAGCTAATTCAGGGTCTGGCCAGCAGCTGGCAGTCCTGGCAAATGATATATTTTTTAAAATATCAACTCTTGTGGCTTGACATCCCCATCATGAATTTTCACGTCCCTTCTTTGAAGATCACCACAATTACAAAAGGTTTGCATTACAAACCTTTGAGGATCAGAAAGAATCCTTAGAGCAACTCCTTGCTCTTAGAGGCATCTGGTCTGGACTGGTCAGGTTCTATCATGATGGGATTAGGTTATGTCTCAAAAATCTGCGGGAGGTGAGAAAGATAGTACAGATTGCTGTAGTGGCTAATAGGAAACACCAGTGAGGAGAGCTCATTCCTAGATTCTAGGAATATCCTAGATTCTCTGTGCATTCTTTGACAAGAAACACCTTGCTCGCTCTAGAGGCTATCCTAGTCGTAGAAAACATGGCAAGGAGTATTCCTGACAGAACTACTCTTCATGGGAAAATCTTTTGTTTCTACTCCTGCAAAGTTTTTGTTTGAAAAATCTCTTATTCGTTCAAGCTTTCACCAAATTAAATAAGCAAACCCCTGCTTAGATTCTGGGCAGTCTGTGCAAAAGCAGGGCCCTTCTCTCTGGGTCTGTGATGCTGGGCCAGCCCAGCCAGCCAGGTCTGCCACGGGCTCTTGGCAGCTGGGACTTCTGCTTGGAGGCAGGGTCGTAGAGCAGGGAGCTGTGCTGGCAGGCAGCCCCAGCCTGTGGCACTGAGAGGAGGGTGCCAGGCAGCACACCCTGAGCCTGGGCACCCAGAGACTCCAAAAAGTGAGAAGCTTGCAAGTTCTGGCTAGGAGCAGGTCTTGGCTCCCTGTGTCCAGGCAAGGATGCTGGCATCCCACAGAGCCTCAGGTGGAGCTGCCCAGTTCCCAGATGCACAGCCAAGACCTGGGAGGACTGAGACAAGCCCCAGTGATTGTGCCTACACAGGAAGATAGGAAGCTGGGACTATTGCAACTCCTGAATGTAAGTAGGAAAGGCAGGAAAAAGGTTTTCAGACCAATTTGTTCCAAGACAATATTTTACCATTTTTTCCTTGGGTCAGATTTTCTTGGTCTGGATCACCTCTAGTGACACAACAGCATTCACAAGTTAAAATGACTCATAGTACTAAAACAAGGGATCTATTCCAACCTAAAGAGGCCACCTCAGAGAGACCATCCCCTTCCCTGGCATACATACAGACTTCTTATGAATCTGAGTCTTATTTGGATGAATTACATGCTTGACTATGGAAATGAAAATTAATAGATTTGAACTGAAGCTACCTTTATTGTGAGAATGACACAAATATTACCAAATATTCCCAAAATTTTCATGTCTATGCAGTAGTTCTCAAAATTGAAGAAATGAAAGGAAAACAATTTATGGTGTGCAATGAGAGCACAGGAGATGAAAAAGTATATAACAAACAAGGAAAAATCTATTAAAAAATCAATTCAGACATAAATACAAAGGATTCTGTCTCTCTCAGGCCCTAACCCATTCAATTCACAGTGTGTGTGTGCCAGCTCTTTTCATGTTCAACCCTTTTTTCTCTCTGGGGCAAGGGTGACACAGATGTAGAGTCTAAGAATAGAAGGATACTTTTAAACCATGCAGCTGGGTCTTGTGTGACACACAAAATCTCAGGAGCTGATCTCTGCATCATGTCTCGAACTTTTTGTTGAACATGTCCCTGTAGAGACTTGAACAACATAAACACCTCCCTAAATAAATTGCTCCAAAGTTAAATGCTCCCCAGTATCACAAATGTGTCTGCATATGTTTTCCTTGTTAGATCTGTTTTTAAAATGGTGTGCCAAAGGAAAATATTTAAGGTAAGTTATCAAGTTTTGCTCAAGATTCAGATATAGCAATATTCTCACCTCTCTGATGTCTGTGAAGTTTTGACTTGGATATATTTCTGTAGAGAAAATATCAGAGAAATAAATATGGAACAGTTTTGTGCTCTTGATAAAGAGCACAAGCAAAGGAGCTAGAAATGGATTTTTTAAGAACCTAAATGGAGGCTTAGGGTCACTTTCCCTCCAGCTGTAAATACTTGTCATGTGGTATAGGTGAGCCTTCCCAAAAAAGACAAAGACACTTTTATACAAGAGGCAGAGTCCCTGAAAATATGTCCTCATCAACAGAATGATTCAACAATGTGCAGGGACAGGACTTCTAACAGCAGCAAAGAAATCAGCCTTCCCATTCCTGGCCAAATATGACTGAAGTACTTGATGGAGCAACTCCTCCAAGCAGCTTGGTGCTATTGCTGAGTATGAAGGAAAGAGCATGAACCTTTAGAAACAAATCCTTCTGCTTTTCTGCAAAGGTTTTATGGTACAAGTAATGAGATGCCTAAAGGGTCCTAGCAACACTTTTATATTCCCTTTCAACAGTATATTTTTAAATATGGCCAAACAATGGTTGTTGTCCATTGTGGACACACACATTTAGAGAGCTAGGGAATTACAGCTTGGAAATTTTTTTCAGGCCTGAATTTCTCTTGACTCTTAGGTTCATTCCCAGGCTGATAAGCTGACTATAGCTTCAGTTAGGGAGGAAGTCTCTCAAGGTGATAATATAGTGAAAAACAGAGCGAAATTCATAATGAAGATTAACACCGGGTGTCTTTCCTGTAGGACACATCCTGAGGTACTGTCCCAAGGATGTTTTTCCCAAGTGTCCAATGAGCTACTGTCCTGTCCTAGCTCCACATAACACACTTTAAATAAGGGCTGTCCATACAATAAATTTGGTCTTTCTTCCCTAAAGAAGTCCATGTGTGTTGCTGTCCTTTCTCTCTCTTTTTAGCACAGTGACCACAGTCCATGTTTCAGTTTGAGGATGGGAAGTTATAAAGCACTGCAGCACTTAAATTCCTGGATGAAATCTTGGCTGCACTTATTCATTGAGGCTTTTTCTATTTACTTCAACAGGGTGAGAATTGCACAGCTCTTACTTGCCTGAAACCACAGAGAGAGACTATCTGCACAGTTGGCTGCAGGAGCTTTCACTGAGCTGTTTCATGGGATTTGGGGATTGCAGCCTCATGAGAGGGATTCTTCATGGTTTCTCACTTGGTAGATCTGTACTACGTTTAAATTCTGCTATCAGATACACAGGAAAAAACTTCAAAGGATGAGGTGTGAGCATGTACCTCAGGGCAGAAATCGCTTCCTTTGATTAAAAAATTACACATGTTGTGTGGGAGCTCCTGGACTTACTGTCCAGGTACCTGGTGTGAATAACCAGGGGCTGTATCTGAGTCATATCACACAGCCTGGCCACTACTGCCTGTAGAGATGACTAGTGATGCTCCATTGCAGGGTTTTACGTTGTTATTCTTTATTTAATGCTAACACAATCTATGGGACACATATATTCTAGGGATACTGCCTGTGAATGTAAATGGGATCTCCAAAGCCTTCCAAAGGGAGAGATCCACTTTTCTGCATACTGCTACAATTTTTGAATTTATTGTCTTGCTGAATTAATAGTCATTGATAGTGATTAAAAGCACTCAGCTTGTATATCAGATGCTCCAACAATACATCTCAAAATGTTTCACAAAGCAACACAAATCTCTTTTATTTCCATAGCCCCTGGAATTTCCGTATTTCTAATTTTGCTCACTGCTTTACATAATCTGATACAATTCAAGAGGAAAAGACAAAGAGAGAGATCTTTGCTTGCTGCTGTAATCTAAGAGGACATCACTGCTATAACACACAGATGCAGAACCTGCAAGGAAGAGTGTGTGCAGCCAGGTCAGTGAAGAGGAGCCAGCAGCTGTGTGGGCCCAGCCCCACACTCATGCACAGCTGCACTGAAACCGGCCTTCTCTTTTGAGTAGGTGTAGAAAAATCTAAATTTCACCTACCTCCTTATGGCAGTGGGGGAGCCTCAGAGGGTGATTCATAGGACCTAAATAAGGCAGTAAGCAGGCAGCTGCCTGGAGCTAGTCAATAGGAACATCAAGCACAGAAACACAAATGGAATTTAGCCCCAGTTGTCTAATATAAAAGATCTGCCAGGGACCAACTCACTGCTTGGGTGGTTCTTCTGATGGTAGTTTGTGGTTTCAGTTATTACTTTCAACAAAGGAATGAGGATAATAAAGATTTCTGAGTCTAATTTAATCTTGGGAGGCTTGTAAAAGTTATATTCTGTACCAGCTTTGTGTTAGGCACAATCCAGTGGCTTTTATTTGCCTTTATAGCCTTGACTTCTGAAATATGCACAGTACATAGAGATAGCAGATTCTACAAAAATACAAGGATGAAAATCACATTTATTCATTTATTCTGTGCTAAAACACCATGTCCAAGGCCTGTCAGGACAAAGTTTCTTGAAAACAAATCACCTCAGACAGAGCAGGACTAAAATTTTACTTTGCATTTAGAATCAGACACTGAATTAAAAAAAAAAAAAAAGGAAGAAGAAGAAGAAAAAAAAATCTGTACTCACATGACTAGCAAATAGGCCAGAACATTTTTTAGATAAATTATGCTCTTCTGTCAGCTATTGTGAAACTATGAAAACCTACGCATGCTTGTAAATAGATCACACTTAGATGGAAGTAGATCTCTAAATGCACTGTGACTCATACAGCATAAAGATACAAGGATGGATTGTACACTGCACAGGGCTGGAGTTTCTTTCAGCATTATATATTCACAGACATGTAGTATGCAATGCTACAGGGGAGCACTGATAAGAGCCCTGAGGAAGGAGAGTGGCTGTTTACCTGCTGGATTTTGAGGAACAGAGACCAAATCATCATTTTACTTTCCTTCTCAGTAACTACTAATCAATCTAATAATTATTAATAGGATATTTTTAAAGATCAGGAAGGTCTAAATTTACAAAATAAGGAGGGAAAAGATATGGCCATCCTCAGAACACCATACTGCATATGAATCTGTTCACCAATATAATATAGGACAGCTTTTCTTCTTTTGAGTCCTTATAGTTATGAATACTCAAAAAGGAATTGCTTACAGGCTTAAGTACATGCTAAGAGCTTTGCCCAACTGCTGCTTTTCTTAAGTGCTTTCCTCCACCCTCAGTAGACTTTTGGCTCAATTACTCATGTGTCTTCCCCATGATATTGGCATTTAATCTCACAGTCTATGGCTCTGAAGGGTGATGGACTCAGCACCCCTGCATTGTGGATCACCTGGCTGCTATAGTGACCACTGACCAGTCACTTCTGTTGGCTGCTGACCATGTGGCTGTGTTTGGACTTGTATTTCAACATCCCCTGGAGTATATGGGTTGTACCTCTGATCATGTCAAAGGGAGTAGGGGTAAGGGTGGCTGGCACAGCCCTTCTGGATGGCAGTCCTGAGACTGCTGTTGCAAGACAGTGGAAATGTAGTCCAAGACATGCTGATCTTTATTCGAAGCTTGTTTAAGCTGGGACACAGGAATTATTCATGACCTTCTGAACATTTAGAGTATCAAATGAGCTCCACTTGTCAAAAACAAATACTTAAAGACAGCACTGATACGTTTTATACATTTTTCACATTATTCCACAGTAATGAGGACTATAAACATCCTTTTATTTAGAACTGAAATATGAGATTTTTTTGGAACATGAAATTCTGGCAAATTTGGTAAGGACATTGCCTGAAGCACTGAATTTGGCCAGTGAGTATATTTACAGGCTTTTGAACCAGAATGGGGCAGCATCAGCAAATGCTACAGGGAATAACAAAGAACTTTGCACACTTCTATCCTGGGAACCTGCTTTCAGCCCCATCCATCGATCAGCACATTCTTGAATGCTTCCTGTAACTGGGCTCCAAAGCAACACAAACCATTTGCTCCAAGGGAGGAGAGAAACTCCTGAGACCTCTGCAGATTGAATTTTGAGCATCAAATGCTAACATCATTAATTGCTTCCAACCGAGTTAGCAAAGCCAGAGCTATGCAAACCTTTGTGCATGAGCAGCTCACATTGAACTCATTTCAGAATGCTGGGGCAAGTCTACTTGGAAGGCCAGTAGTATTCACTAGGCAAGACAGTCACTGCCAATTATTCCCCATGCTGTGAATCAGAACATGGTCCTTATGTTACAGATTTCTTGATCACAGCCCATGCTCAAAAAGGCTTAGAAATGCAAGGCACTGCTTACAGGCTCTGGCTCTGCACAGGGTTTTGGTGTGTGAAGGACACCTATTTCCTTTGGAATAACTTGCCAGCAGCAACTGACAAATTTTGGCCCCATTAATTTTGTTTCTGTAAAGAAAATTTGAAATCTATTCCTTGACTTAGGAAATAACTGAACATGAGTTTTTAATTCTTCTTGCCCTTCAAGGAGACAAATTAATGAACCCTGGTAATACATTAGTCCAATTGCCTCTTTTCTCTTATTGAAAAAAATTTGCATAGAAAGAGGTTAAAAAATGTTTTCTGCCCACTCAGCTGGTGCTTGCATTTCTTAAGTTACGAGGTGCATACATTGTGAGCCTGGAGGGATGCAGAATTTTGAGTGCATTTCAGTGCCTTCCACTCACTTTGCCATTGAGATATTTGCTGACAACCTAAAAGGGTGGAGGCACCTCTGCAGTTCTCTCTGGGGGCTTTTATGGTTTATTTTCTGTTTGTGTTATATTCCAGGCTCACAGCTGTAATTTTTCTACTGTTCTTTTGATATTATTACTGGCAGTGAGTTCATTTCCTTACCCAAACTGGTTGTGGCCTGTTTGTAGCCATCCCCTATGCTCAACACATTTCAATGCCTGAAGAGGCATCCCACAGTCTGTCTCTGTGCCTCCTGAGTGGAAAAGGGGGAACACTCACCCAGCAGCCCTACTTGCCCCTGTCACAGGCAAGTGTCCTTCTGGCTCCTGCAGGACTGTGCAGCCCAGGGACCATGGAGGTGGGCTGTAGAGATCCCACAGTGTCCCTGCAGGGCAGGACCACCACCAGCTGTCACAGGGACATCCAGTACAGCCACTGGCTGAGGACAAGTGACTTGTGATTCCCACAGGGCAGACATGCCCCTCACAGCCACTGCTGCTGGAAAGGGCTGCTGTCCTCTGCCCAAGCCCATCCAGCAGGAGCAGCTCAGAGGCAGGGACGCTGGCAGGGAGTCTTTGCCCTTTTACACACAAGACTGTGCCACCCCAGCCTGTGTTCTCACACTCCTCTCTGTTTTCAAGCCCAAGGTCTTGCGTGAGCTCCCCGCACATCACTCGTGTGCTGGGGCCAGCCCAAGGAGCAGCTGGGGTTGGCTCCAGCCACGGCCACAGCTGAAGGAGCCGCACCCTGGCCTGCACCCAGCTGGCAAGGAGCTGCTCCCCGAGTGTCCATAAGCACAGATCTGCCTTAAAACAGCACACGGATCCAGCCAGATTGCTCTCTTACCTGGGCTGGTAGGAATGCCCATGACAAGGGAGTTCACTAACTCAGGTTCCACCGTTGCTTGCCATTTGGAGTCTTGCCACAGCATTTGAATCACCCAAAGCTGTAAAACACTCAGGAGATACACTGGAAAAATAGAAATAATTAAATTAGTTTAAGTAGGAGACTTTAAACAGGTCAATCAAGGCCTTCACTGTTGCTTTATTTGTTTTCTGAGGCATTAGGATGTGTGTGCTTCATATTCTGAGTCCTTTCTCTATTGCCCTTACTTTTAAAGAAAACCTAAGTTTCTCACTCTCATACTTTCCCCTGCGGCTTTAAAAAAAACCCAAAACAGTAAACAAACTTCATGAGATTTGTGTTACAATCAGTGTTGGCAGCACTGTCTCATTTGTTGAGTTTTTCCATGACACGAGTAACTTTGCAACTAATCCAGAATATGGAGAAATATGTCGTTTATTCACAGAATCACAGCCTGGTCAGCAACTGCCCTTTATTCCAGGCTTTTATTATATTGTTAGATAAATCCCCTTGGCTGTCATATGGATGAGAAAAATGAATCTTTGCTTCATGGGCACACAACTTTTTTGAGCAGATAAGCCACTAAGACCCATTGACATCATCCTGTCATGACCCCTCCAAACCTCTCCCACAGCCCTCACATCACATTCCCAGTTGAAGAAAAGGTCTCAGCACCAGAGCTCCTCTGCACAGAGCTGAGCTCTCAGAAGAGGTACCACACTGATTTATACATACACATGTACATATATTCTGTATTGTCAACACGAGGGTATCACATCCTCTGAGAAGACAGCATCCAATGCTGAATATTCACTGTCAGCAACAGTACTTTTGAACTTTCTGTGAGGGGGAAATTTTTTTTAATTCCCCAGACTTTTTCTAGAGAAAGATACATGAACATGGTGTAAAATTTCCATATTTTAATAGCATCCATTTTATGTTCAGGCTCAGGACTTAGAATAATCGAGTTAGTTTCATTTCTGTTTATTGCTCATTTCTGCTCAATTTCCTCTCACTGCTTTTCCCACAGTAACCCAGCATGGCAGGGCTCACTCTGGCTGCAGATTCTACAGGAAAATGGTTAAATTGAGTTAAAATTTGTTTCACTAAAAATACACTCACAGTTCATACAAACCTATTTATTGATCTCCTTTTCAAAAAGCTTTACCTGTGACCTAACTGAACTAGACTACAACCCTCTAAGCTTTAGATGATTTAGATTTTCCCAGATATTGCTTACTGTCTGTTTCTAATTCATATGCGTGTTTCTGATCTATGACAACTGGCTGTTTTATTTTTAATATCATGGCTGCACATGAGCAATAAAAGGTGGCACTTCTTCAGAAACCCACAAACTAGCAATAAACTTCAGTTACAAAGGAAAAGAGCAGAGCCTTACCATCAAGGAGAAATCACCAAATCTGGGGGACAAAATTCAAAGTGAAGAAGAGGGTCTTCACATGGTTTGCAACCCCCATGCAAATATTTTTTGGCCACTCAAAAGTTTTTTGCACTTGCCAGCCAAGTGCTACACAGCAAATTCCAGTTCCAGTGGTGCCATCAGAACAGGTCCAGCACTCTGAAGGTGACCTAAAGCTGAATTATGTAGGTGATTGCCTTCTGTGGTTGCATGACTGGCTGGGTAGGTGAGGGCAGAGCAGTGCATGTTGTCCAGCTCCACTTCATCCAGGCTTTTGGCACCGTCTCCCATAAGATCCTCACAGGGAAGCTCAGGAAGCCTCAGGTGTGCTGGGTGAGCAGAGAGGGAGGAGATTTGGCACTGGCTGCACAGCAGAGCTCAGAGGGCTGGGTCAGACACAGAGTCCAGCTGGAGGCTGCAGCTCAGGGTGTTCCAGGGCTCAGAACTGGGCCCAGTCTGTTCACCTGATCCACCAGTGACCTGGACAAAGGGGCAGAGTGTACCCCCAGGGAGTTTGCTGTGGGTCTGTCATGGGAGGAGTGGCTGATGCCCCAGAGCCTTGTGCTGCTGTTCAGTGACACCTGGACAGGCTGGAGACAAGTTCAGCAAAGGCAAGTGCAGAGTCCTGCACCTGGGGAGGGATAAATGGGAAGGGATAACTCCATGCACCAGCACAGACTGGGGATGACTGCTGGAAGCAGCTCTGTGGAGAAGGACCAGCTCCAGTGGAGGGCTGTGAAAATTATGAGAGAGCTTTTCTCTTATGAGGAAAGGCTGAGGGAGCTGGGCCTGTTTAGCCTGGAGAAGAGATGGCTGGGAGGGGATCTTATCAATGCATCCAAATATCTTAAGGGAAGGTATTAAGAGGATGAGAACAGACTCTTTTCAGTGGTGCCCAGTGACAGAATAAGGCAACAAGCACGACATGAAACACCAGTTATCTCATCTAAATATGAGGCAGAATATCATTACTGTGATAATCCACTGTTCTCTGTGAGGGAACACAGAGAATGGGCTGCCCAGAGAGGTTGTGGAGTCACCTTCTCTGGAGATATTCAAAACCTACCTGGAGGCAATCCAGTACAGCCTGCTTTGGGTAAACATGTTTTAGAAAGGAAGTTGGACTAGATGATCTCCAGAGATCTTTCCAACACCAACCATAGGTTCCTTCTGACCTAAACCATTTTGTGATTCTGTGATTGTAGAGGAACAGAGATAGTCACATGGAGGGCTACCACCATCTGGCTAAGTCTCTGGTTCTTAGGGAAGTAGAGGGCATTTCACAGGGGAGACTCATATGGACTTTCACAAAAGGCAACCACAGATGAGAAAATATCATCCTGGGGCTAAACAGGCACTCAGAGGACAATACAAGACTGGCCTAAACTCCTGTTGTGTGATCTTTTCCTAAGTGAAGACAATGTAAATAAAAGCATCCTGCACAGTGGCCCTGTGTCCTGCTGAAGTGGAGGAGACAAGCACAATGGTGGGTGCAGTTGCTCTGGGGTGGGCTCTGGAGGATGAAGCTGAGCCTCAGCAAGTTCTGGGAGCTGCTGGTGGCCATAAGCTCATGGCTAGGACCACACCACCAAGACACACACTGAGCTGTTATTCTCTCTACAGAGTGAGGGGACATTACATCTTAAATTTCTAGATCTGATCAAGGTTTATTCAGCAAGTTCACAACTATATGAGTAAATGAAGAGCAGTTCTTTTCCAACATAATAAACCAACAACCAATGCTTTATTTTTCATCACATCTTGTCTGTAAAGGCAATCGTTATAAATAATACACTTCAACTTCAGCAAGTTATTAGATCTAGTGTTGCACAATGCTCTGATGGTAGTGTTAGAAAATATCAATAAAGTGAACACTAAGCTGCTGAGGAACCAACATATCATAGTGACATCGATTAGCAAATCAGGCTGGCTTTATTAAGGTTCTGTCAGGCCGAGTGCTGAGTCTGGCACTGTTTGATATTTCCACTGGTGATCTGGAAGCATAAAATCATTGCTAATAAGATATTTGGTAACAGAAAAGTAAATAATTGTGTGGGCTGAAAGTTATGCAAGACTGAAACTGTGCTCATTCTGTCTAAACACCCTTTAATACATTGTACACTGCTAAACAAGGAATGGAGACCAAATCTTTGCAGAGAGGAGGTATCCTAGTCTGGGGTGGGTGACTCAGAATGGGTCCCAGTAACAAAACACCTTACCAGAAATTCCCTGTGCAATATTGAAGAGGAATTGATGGCGACCAAAACTAAACTGAAGTCTGACACTGAGTGTGGGCACAAAACCACAATACTGTGTATCATCAACATTCTTTACCTCAAGGTTTTTTTGAAGGCTTCAGGGAAAACTGAAGAGCATGCAAAGGAACATGAAAATATCGAAGGGCCACGGAAAATGCCTCAAGATGGGAGACTTAAAGAGATCAGCCTGATTTAAAAGAAAGAAAGAACTAATTTACAGGCATGTTAATTAAAGAAAATACACAGTCTGAAGGGGCACTCTTCATAGAAAAGAGCATAACGAGAACCATGAAGGGGAGATGGAGCCAAATGAATTCACATTGGAAATAAAGCACAGAGTCTTAGCAGTGAGAACAATTAACCACTGGAAGCAAAAACACTGGGAAGGAAGGATTTTTCATCATTTTCTCCTAATGTCCCCTGTTCAAGTCTGAATTTTCTTTTCTGAAAGCTGGATTTTAGTTTTTTTTAAAAAAGCAGTCAGATTCCAACTCAATGGGAAGCAATTGAAAATCTGGAGACAGACAAGCGGTCAGACTCAACTGGGAGCACCTTCCAGGCTTAGAAATCCCCTGCATCTATGAACTGAGGTGCTAAAAACTTTGTCTCATCTCCTAACAAGTGTAATAAGCAGAGAAGTGCTCTTGGAATGGATAACTTTAAGTTTTTTTGTCAGTGATACATATCACTTAATGAAATCCAAAATGAGGTGACAGATACCATCAAAAACATCACTGACTGAAATTGTTCAGATGTTTGTTATGAGCCTCTGCTGTTATATTTCTTTGTTTGTACATTTGCCAAAGGATTTCTTGGCCTGCAAGAAGAGATTTTGTGCCTTTTTGTAAGAATGGGAAAAAAGCAGTGATTTTATGTAGATGATGCAGACCATATTGATTGCAGTAGTCAATTTACTAGAGAAGCAAGTCCAAAATGCATGCCATGTAGTTGCTTAGGGATTATAGTCAGTTGTAATTTTTCTGCTAATTAAAGTTACTGTAACAATATTTCCATGTTGATTTTATTTCAAGAGCAATGAGATTGCATGTCTAGTGCACAGTTTATTTGACAGAGAAGCTTGCATCTGTATTATATCACTGACAGCCAGAGCATTTGCCTGCAGAATACGAGTGAAAGGTCATGATTATCAAGAGAAACATAAATGTGTATGCACTTACTAGCTTATTTGACTTGGAATCTTGTGCCTAGATACAGATGAGGAGTGTATTGCCATAGGTAGGAATACTTCTCAGAGAGGGGTGTAATCAGTTTGTAATTTTAAAAGAAAAGAATGAATGTATAGGCAATCTACAGTTCTTGCCTTCAACTGGCTTTCTGGTCTGTGCTGCATTATTTTAAGCAGCAGCTGCTTCACAAGATTTGTGAAGGTGCTGCTGATTCTGAAAGAGCAGGTTTCATGTCAACAGATTGAATAATAATATATCAGTGTTCAAGACTCTGCTTCCCACTCAGATCAGCCTAAATTCTTCAGGAAAAGAACATGTTCTTGTGTGTAGGTATCATCTGTGTGTCTCTTCCTTCAGTGGATAATAAAAAACATTTTCCCAAAGGTGGCTTCATCAGAAAATGTAGCAGCAATTGCACTGAAAGTCTCAAGCTCCAGAAAGGGGAAAAGTTCACCTCCCCTGGTAAAGCTCAGCACGCCTCTGAAATCATCCAGGCTCTCAGCTCTAACTGCCTTTCTCTCCCCCACATCACAAAAATAGCCTTTGAGTTCAAAATGATCACATACTCATCTTACATAAAATGTACAGGTTCCCAGAGAAACTTGTGTCCTATTTGCTGAGGTATTTACAGAATGATTTCAATGCCTGCACATGATGGAAAAAATTTAGGGCTCGTGTTAGAACTAATGCATAGGCTGGTAATGACGAGAAACATAATGTTAGAAATAATAATGGGAATTGCACCAATTGGACCATTGAAAATACAACTGAGCAAATGAAACCTAGTTGAAAAAGGAAGCTGGGATTCCAGGTATTATGCCTATATTGCCTGGCAAGCCTGGACTTTCTTTGCTAGCCTGCTTGAGTTTCTGGTGTTGGATGTCCTGCAGATCCTCCTGCTCCCACTTTGCCTTCTGGAGTTAACTGGGTAGTTACCATTACCAACACCAAGGTGCAACTGCTCAGCTGGGGCAGGCAGCCACATGAGCACAGGATTTGTCACTGAATTAGCCTTCCAGCCTAGTGCCTTGCTTTAGGCATGATGGTTTCTGTGGCAAAAAGGTTTCTGGAGAGCACATATGTCTATGGCACTGCTGTTCATTAGGCTGTGGGAGGGTGCAGGAATCCCTTCACTGGAGCAGTTTTCTTCTCTGCCTGGTCTGGGTGGACTGCCAAGCTTAACTCTCAGGAAAACGCTCTGAAGAACCCTCCCCCATCAGAGGATTCCCTGCCTTCTTTCAGACCTTGCTTTTATTCACAACATAGCTGTTCAAAACCAACTGTAAATCAGAAGTCATGTCAGCTTTCTGTCTCAGAAGAACTGGGATGTCCTGGGAGGTGACAGTGTTACTGCACTCACTGCACAGTAAATATCTCAGGGAGAGCCAGGAAATGTGAGCCAGGCTGCCTGGAAATCACATTTTGCCCTCTGACATAGCCAGGACCTGTGTACTCAAGTCTTCTGGAGAGCCCAGCCCCAGAATGAAGTCTCATTGTTGGCTTTTCTGGAGACCAGGTGATTTTCCAGCTTCAACCCAAACCTAATACCTTTGAGAGGCAGTTGATTAGTCACAGAGAGGGACTAAACACAGCTCGAATATATTGAAAAAACATCTTTTCCCCTCATTTCCAAAAGAAAGAGGTTCCCAAGAACCTAATAGGCACTGCAATTTGCATTAAATGCAACATATTAGTGCCCCTTAATTTAACTAGGAGAGACAGTATCCTGCTTTCAGTGTCCTACTGTGGTTCAGATATTTATCCCAGTAAATCATAGCAGGGGACTATTTAATCAGCAGAAACCAAGCTCAAAGTTTGCAAACAGACCTTAAAATAAAAAGCATAGAAGTGGGTTAGACTGAGCAGGCAGCTTGGCATTCCTTAACGCAGAGGCAATTTGTTTTCATAACTTCTGTAGCTACAGCCTCTCACCCCTCAGCAAATAAGCACCAATCAACCTGCAGGGAATCATTAGCTTAAAACAATTGCCAGCAGATTTCTTTCAGGTCTCGGAAGTGCTGAGGATTGCAAAGCTTATCATTTGGCATTCACTGCATCCTTAATCTTTCCAAAGGCAGCAGAAAGCAACAGAGAGCCTTTCAAAAATCTTTTAATAGCTGCTTTCTTTGTATGTGTTTATAGTGACCATAGCTGTTGCAAAAAGCTTTCTAAAGTACTCCAGCCCTCCCTGGAGCAAAGGCTGGCTGGTGCTGGGCATTGTAATAGCAGCACATTGTTTCACAGGTGCAAAGTTGCTCTAAAACCATTCCTTTTCCTCTCTCTGGAGACCAGAGCTGGCTATAATTCTCAGCATCTAGCAGTCCAAGTCTGGTGTCGTTCCTGCAGGTGTGGTTTCAGCACAGTGCGTGGGGCTAGGAATGTGGGGCTGGGAATTGCACTGGCAGCTCACTAATGCTGTGTTTCTGCACTGGGGATTCTTGTTAGAATCACCATGTTGGCTGAAGAGTAGCATTTTAATGACGTTTGCAGATGTCACTCAAACCATGGGTGGCTTTACTTATTTAAACAGGGCATTTTGGCTGCATGGCTTAATGCACTTGATGCTCTGTTCCTTCCAAAGTGTGCTCCTTGAGAACAGTTTTCCCTGTTGAATAGAAAAGTCCAGATCCTCCCTAGCAGCTGAGACTACTTAGTAAAACTGAGTAAGGACAGCAGGGACTAGTGAGTGGCTTCTAATCCTCCATTGTACTCTGGCTTCAAACTGAGTTGGAGAAGTTTAATACTATTTAATGCTTTAACTCCCAAAGGATTCACTAGAAGACAGAGCACTTCACCCACCCCCTTATCTTAATACGCTTATTCATGCTATGTGCTTATGTGGAGAATAAAGCTGAAAATCTGCTCCCAAAAAGTAATGGAAATATGATTTTTATGCACTGTTATTCCCATGTAATTCAAGAACCAGGATCTCTTTGCAACATTTATGTTATCTGTGCCAAAGAACAAAAGTTCCTGATCTCATCATTTGTCAGCTGATAGATCTGCAGATACAGCTTTTTTGGCACATGGTTTTGTTACACAGGACTAACAAAATCACCAGTAACCTTCATTCACAAAAGCAGTACCTTCAGACTGTAGCCCTTATAATTTGAAGCATTCTTACAGAAAGCCTGTGGTTCTACAAAGAGATTTATGTTAAGGCCAAGAGATCCAATTCTCATTTGTGATAATCAGTATCTCCACCATTACAGTTAATGCCTTGAGAAGCTACCTAGAGTAGCCTTGAGATGCCTTGAGAGGCTAGACAGTACTAAAGGAATAAAGTAGGTATTTACTGAAAAGGTTTTCAAAGGACACACCTTGGGCAGTAAAAGAGCCCAGATTTGGCTCCACCAAAGATGGATGACAGGTCACACGTTTTCATGCTTTCATAAGTTTTGGTCCATTTACATATTGGGGTTAATTGTCCAATTACAGCTCCAGGTTATGAAGTCCTATCCTCCCAGTTTACTCTCCTCAATCTGTTGTTTACACTTTTTGGGCCTGAAGCTGCAAGAGACACCGGCTGGAAAAGGATTGTTTTGTCTAACTACACTGTAAAGAGAACTTGCTAACACTTTATATGAAGTTCAGAGTTATGTACTAATGCAGCACAGAATCTGGATAATATGAAAGCTAAAACTTAAGGCATCACAGTGACACCTGTGAACAAAGCAACAGGAGGTCCATGATCTCTCTCCTCAGGCAACAGAAAACAACCCACTCATGCATTCTGTGGTGCAATTCAAGGTATGGAAATGCTCTTTTCATTAATTTCCATGCATATGCATCCCAGCAGCTTCCTTGCCCAGCATTCCCAAACAGTGTTTCACAAGGTGACCAGTCCACTGCCTGTCTTCCTCATGCAGTTGCAGGGAAAGAGACACAGGACTTGTTCACTGCTAACCTGACTTCTCAGCCATAGAACAATTACAGAGGGTGAAAGGGTTAATGTCTGCTTCTGTCTGAGTAACTTTTAAAATTATATCCTGGTCCCAACCATACAGACATGAGGAAACCATGCAATTGTTTGTGGGTTAAGTGGAACACACTGTGCTGGAATTTAGACAGGCCTTCTAGTTTCAGCCAGAAGCACCCAGTCAGTTCCTGTCTTTGTGAAAATACTGCAGAGCTGACTTCTACATCCCAGCCTGTCTTGTCAACATGACTAGTGGACATGGGGAGACCACCCCTTCTGTCTTGGTCACTACAGATCAATCAGTAATCAGATTTTGGCTTTTTTGCAAGTTTTTCATTCATACATTCCTTCACATTTTCCTGCTATTTTTTCTGTATTTTATTTCTAAAATATGACCTTTACCATGGAATTCTGCTTTAGGTTTGTTAAGGCTTTTTACTCAGAGAAACAGAGACATTGACCTACATCTTCTGGGGGACTAGCACTAGGGCACAAGCAGCCCTGTGAGTCAGGGGTATCACCCAGGAAGGTGAATCGATGGAAAGTATCTTCAGAGGACCTTCCAGCTGAGGCTGAGACTTATTATGGGAAGGGAAAGGGGTGGGAAAAGGGATGGACCACGGTTGTTTTGGAGAAATAAGAATGAATAAAGAGAGGTAATGAAATAAAAGGAGCTGTTTGCATGCAAACCTGTATCTGGTCAGCACATTTGTTGGGTCATGCCCTGCACCTGAGGAGCACAGTCTTTCTTGTCTTCCTATTAACCTCCATCTCTGTTTACCTGGGAGGGAGGGACGCTTTTCTGCATACGTGAGTGTGTATTGACATCTAAGTGCCCACAACTAGATTTGAACCACAAGTTACAAAGGGCCATGTGCTAACAACCCCAGCAAGTAAGAGTCCATACAACAATGTGCCACTGCTAGCTGTTGTCCAGCAGGACAAGGCAGCAGAAAGAAGTGGCCTGAGAACCAAGTACCAAAGTGGCCATAAGCCTGGGCTGGGTACATGCAAATCTGTGAGACCTGGAGGAACTGGCAACTGGAGGTACCAAGAGATCCAGGTCAACTCCAAGAGAGACCATGGGCTCTCAGAGTCATATGTGTGCACATATGTGTGTGTGTGCAAGTCTCTGAGCATGAGGCAGCTGGAGACAAGAGGGTGCAAGGGTGAGTTGCTGGGCAGGCTTGGTGTCTGACCTGACCTTACTGGGGACCCATGGTGTGCATAGGGGACTGGGGGGATGTCTGTGAGGGATGGACATGCTCCTGACCTTAGCCTACACTCTGTCTGTGTAAAATGTCTGAGTAAGTAAATTGAAAAGCACCAGAGACTGTTCCGAGGAGCTGAACTCAATCACAGTAACTGTAATGTAAGAACAACCCTCCTTGTGCCCGGAGTCTGTGCCAACAAACACTCCTAAACAGTTTGAAGGCATGCTTTGGGATGTAGCTCAAGTTGAAGTTTGCATGCAGTCATCCTTTTTTGGAAGCTAAGCAAACCTAAGGCCCCTCCTGTGCCAGCTAGTTTAAGTGCCCAAGATTTCGCCCGTGCACATTTAATTTACTGACCAAGCTGTAGGCACAGAACCCTTCCTTGGGTACTGCACCCTTCACCTGGCCACTGAGCATGGTGCCCCTGCACCAGAAACTTTTGGATATCATCCTGCCTGAACTCTGGTCACTGGCCCTTCTCCCTACCCAGCTCAATGCAGGATTATTCAGTTATACTACCCCACTCCAGTACGTGTTGGCTCATACTTCTGCTCCCACTGAATGCCTCCATTGATTCCTCTGGTCTGGAAGGTTACACTTTCTCCTATACTACCTATTAGTTTTTCTTACTCAAGAACCGTAAACATCCATGTACCCTGCTCACCTTGAAAGTCCTCTCTGCAAATCCTCTGTCTTTTCAAATCCTCTACCCAGCAAACACTTGCAGCGAGTAGCCTATTAATGGGCTGAGCTAACACTGATCAGGTTGACCATCACTGTTTTATTAGTTCTTTGAGCTGAAAGGTTTGAACTCTGCCTCAACATAAGGAGCCAGAAGAGAACTAGCAAGAGAGTTGTACTTCTTGTGGAAAGACAAGATATTGTTAACTTGCTTTTCTCAGGTCTGATATACTACATAAAAATGATCAGAAATGCCTAACAGTGGAGTGGAAATGCTAGACAGTGTTTCTCTTTATAATGCCACATCAAGTTTCATTGATGCTCATCCCCATGTGCCCGTTTCTCCTGAAAGATCTTGGTGATTCCCTTCAGTGTATTTTCTGCACCAATGTGTACAGCTGAGCCACAGCTGTGGGGTGCCAACCACAAATGATGGGGTGCAAGTGCTCCTCTTATCCAATCCTGCCTTCAGGTTGCTGCAGCCACATTACAGGTCCTGCAGTAATGAGGGAGGGAAGTAGGCTCTGCTGGAGAGGACATATTCACCACATCAATCTCCCTTCTGCCCCCACCCTTCTAGAACTGTCACAATTTGTTTCTCAGCATTTTTCAATGGCAGTCTCTTTACTCCTGCAATAAATTTGAGACCTTCCTAAGCAGATGGATAAAGTATTTGCTAGTAGGAGGCAGATAAGAGTCAGCATTGAACAACAACCAGCTGGCCATCATGACCCATATTTTACATTGTTAAGAGACTCGATTAATAAAAACAATGGGATTAATAAAATCAGCAAGTGGAGAGTACAGGGAAATTTCACTGCTTGTGCAAAAGGGATCATGTCTCCCATGTGATGGTGCTTTTTCTTAGGACTAGCAGGAATGTCATCCTAGAGAGTCAACAAAAGCTAAATCTTGCCATAAAAACGTGGTCACCCCTCTTTTACTGATTTACAGAACCAGCTGATGATGAGAATGAAGAAGCAGGCTACAGCCAGTCCTGAGAAATCCTCAGCTACAAAATTACTTGAAAAATGAATGCAAGTTGGCTGGGAAATGAGCAGTGTCACAGAGATTGAACACAGGCTGTAAGTCCATAAACAAAGAGGAACAAAAGATAAACATGAACATAAAGAGCTGATGGGAGAATATCTGGGGCATGGATTGGGTATGGGGAGGGGAGGAAAGGAGGGCTAGAAATCTGCCCTAAGTCTGTTTTTATTTAATGTCTATTATGATCTGGAAGGAAGCAATAAACACCACATTCATTCAATTTATATTTGATGTAACAACTCCTATGAGTTAGAGAGGTGTTGTGTAAACCAATAGCGACAGACACAAAACATAAAGAAACTAAGGCTGGAAATAACAAAACAACAGCCAAGTGGATGGGCACAAAGCAATAGTCTGCAGGAGGAGGCTCACCTCAAATGCAGACATGAACTGCAGAAATGTGCTTAAAGAAGGGAGGCAGAAGGTCCTAATAACAACAGAGACCAACAAACTGTGATCTTGTGGAACAGACTCATCCCAAAGGAAGCCACGGGGTAAGTATCTGGACCTATTGATTTATGAGGAATTAAGTCAATGAGACGATTTTGGCTGTACACAGCTGAGCAAAGAGAGCAGAGTGTGCTCAGGCGTTAATGTTGAGACAATCTGCTGGAGGTGAGGAAATACCCTGGGGATGTCTATATATTTTGACAGTGTAAACATCACAAAGGAGGAGAAGGACTGATTTATGGACTGAGGAGGAACAAGGGTCAAAAACAAGGTAAAAGAAATGTAGGCTGACTCACTGACAGGGTGAGCCATACTGCCCTGTGAAACAGCTACCTGAGGAGCAGTCTGACATTTCTTTCTCTGAATCCCTTAAAAGTAGATTGCACACAAACATATGAGAAAACAGTTTCTAGGAAACAGGTTTTTGTCTTTGAGAGGAGAGACTGAATGGATGTAGAGGGCAATGAAAGCCTGGGTTTGTCTGCTAATGGGTCTTGTCTGTTGTAAAATCCTAAGAAATGAGCCTCTCTCCCTCCTAAACTGCCCTCACAGTACAGCTGCCTGTGAAGAATAAAAGCAGCATAAAGCCAGGGGATAGCTGAAGCAAAAACAAGAGAGAGGCCAGAGAACTAAAGTGAATGACCTGTCAGCAGGGAAAAAGTCAGATTCAGATCAGGGTCCTGGATACTTCACATCTTACTGGCTGGATTATTCCACAGGTAAAAGAGAAACCTGAGCTCTCTGCTCCTTTCATCAGACTGAACTTGAGCCCACATCTTCCAGCTGCCCAAAGGCTGCCTTAACCACACGCCTGGGAGAGGGCGACCAAGGTTGCAATCCTCCCATCCATGCATTTACTCTCTTTCTCAGGAGAAGGGAGGATGCTCAGAGAATCCAAAATAACATTCAGCAGAAGAAAAGGGCAGGGTGAGTGTGTGGACTGTGAACTTGAAAGCTGACTGCTCAGCAAATATGGATTTGCATGGCTCTGGAGGCAGGACTAGAAATTGATGATTAAGAGGAACTTGGCTGCTAGACATGCAGATGGCTCAGGAATTGAAGCAACCTGAGGCTGAAGAGGAAAGAGCAAGGAATTTTGAGGTGTAGTTTTAGTTCCAGTGTAAATTAATCTAGCACTAATTTCTTACAGGATCATTGTTTTAAGATGTTACACCTCTCTCCTGTGCCAGATGAATGTCCAGAACATTCTGGAAACTCACTCTTAATTTAGATAATTCTGTTCCCCAGAGAAGTAGCTATAATGCATTATAAAATGATATCTCATGCTTTGGGCTAAAAGGGAGGAAAAAAGAAATCTATTGAAAAACATGTTTTCAAGCATAAGACACCAGGAATTGGCTTCCCAGCTGTCTGAAGAAGATAAGGACAAAAGTGAAAGCGAGGAGTATTTTAATAAATCACTGGTGAGGGAAACATTAGACTTGGCAGTAAGCTGTATTTCTTTACCTAGGTATTAGTCAGTGTTTTTGAAAAACCTCAGAAGGGTATAAATAATTTTTAAAACAAACAAACAAAACCAATTACTCCTTAGTACAGAAAGCTGTGAAGACACCCAACTCCAGATCCTTATGAGAAGGGAGAACTCCCACCATACAGAATCATAAAAGGTATTCAAATATCAGGTATTTCCACTTTGATTCTCCTTAATATAGAGGCAGTCCTTAAGTGAAACAGCCATTTCCAATTTTAATGCAAAGAATGGTTGGACAAGATCTTCAGTAGGCAGGAGGTAAGTGCCAGGGTCATGCTTTTAAAGATAGCTCCTGAAGGCATCGAATCACACAATAGCTGAGGCTGACAAGCACCCCTGGAGATCACCTAGTCAGTCCCCTGCCCAAATCAGGGTCATGTGATGATGATCCTCTACTGGAGACTGAGACCTCACAACCTCTCTGAGCAGCTTGTGCCAGAATTTGACTACCCGTGGAATGAAAAAAAAAGATTTATTATTGTGTTTTAGTGGCATTTCCTGTGTTTCAGTTTGTTCCCATTGCCTCTACTCCTGTCAGCGGGCACTGTAAAGGAAAGTCCAGCCCCATCTTCTTTATACCCCCTCCCTCAGGTATTTATACACATGGATAAGGCTGAGCCACAGCTCTCACAGGCTGGTCTTGTATGTCACATGCTTGAGTCCCTTAGACATCTTACTGGCCCTTCACTGGACCAGCTCCATAATGTCCAAATCTCTCTTGTACTGGGGACCAAGCAGTTCAGACAAGTCTCACCAGTGCTTAGCTGAAGGGAAGGATCACCTTCCTCATCCTCAGCCTGCTGGCAATGCTCTGCCTGGCACACCCTGGTGGCTGCTGGCCTCTCTCTTCTGCAAGGGCATACAGCTGGCCACGGGCACACAGCTGGCCACGGGCACACAGTGGCCACAGGCACTCAGCTGGCACAGCCACCCTTCCATCCACCAGCCCCTCCAGGCCTCCCTTGCCAGCTGCTCTCCAGGCAGTCAGCCCCCAGCCTGCACTGCTGCAGACCATTGGTCTGGCACGATGTTTTCATCTCTTTGGAAATAAAGGGATAATCTCAGTTCTGCACCCTTTATGTGTGCACCATGAGACAGTCCCACAGATGAACATTTCTCTCTCAGCCCTGAGGACTGGGCAAGCAAAGACAAGATTTCAGCTAGCTACTGGGAAAGACTTTTTAATGGTGAGGAAAGTAAAGTGATGGAAAATCATGCAATCATGAAAATTCTGTCACTGGCACTTAGACAAGTACCTATCTAACAGGAAAATATTAGGCCTAGTTGATCCTGCTTTCAGGCAGAGGAGTGAATTTAATGAACTGTCAAGGCCTTTGCCATGATTTTCTGCTGATTCACTACACAAAAATAATGGCATCAATATTTGAAAAATCTTACCCTGTTATTCTAGGAATGGCACCTATCGTCTCACACAGTGTGAAACACAGACACTTATTCCAAAAAAAGGCATTTTATGGTCTTCTCCTCTGCAGGATCATGGTGTTCTACAAACACTGACGAACTATCTTCCCAGTACTCCTGAAGTTGAGAAGAAAGTATTCTTCTATGTTTACTTATGGTCATTGAGTCAAAATTCCCAAAAGAAACCACAGACTTTGGCTTCTCATTTGAGATGCTCAAGAACAGATTTCTTTCAGCATCTAAAGTATATCTTAAAATCAAATTTCCCATAATCGTGAGTGTTCAGCATATCCCATATCAGATTCCAGTTGTCAGGGTTTCCAGAAAATCAGTTACCATCTGTGAAAAGTTGTGAGTTAAGTGACTAGCCCAGCATTACGTTTGGAATGAGGTGAAGTAGAATAACAACAAAATCCATAATAGCAACAAAATCCAATACCAGGACAACACTCAGTTTCCTAAACCACAGTACAATCCTTTCCTATTTTGAAGTCCTCAGCCTCTAAATTCCACAGCTTCTGCAATAAGGTAACCATGATTCATCCCACAGCAGGTCCGTCCTCTGCAGTGAGGGGAAATAAAAGGCAAAGAAACCACTAGTTTGTGGTCATGCGATTAGAAATTGGAAGATAATGTAAAAAATGGACCTGAATTATTGCAGTTTTAGTTCTGGCATTCCTTAGCCTTGCTTGGCAATTATTACAGTCTTTTCTGGGTTTGTTTTTGGGTTTTTTTTACTGTTTCAAGTAATTTCTTAGGCTTTTACAAAAGCAAACTGGAAAGACAAATTCTTCACATGGAACTAGCTGCTCCACAGCTGGGTAAACAGCAGAGCTGGAACTTTCGTATCCTCATCACAGTTCAGCGGGTGAGAGGAGAGGCAGAACTGCTAACACTGATATTTTGTTATCCTCAGATGGTGTTAGCAGATGCATATCTTCAGACATGACTCGTGCATTCCACAGGAAAAAAGTGCATCTCTTCTTGGAAAAGGTAGTCTTCAGACAAATCTGCTCTTACTCCAGCTTTCATCCCTCAGGTTTGGTTCATTTTACAGGTATACCAGCATATTGGCTTTCCTCCACATATAAAAAAACCCCAAAGCCATATTGTTAAAAGAGGATCTGTTGGCTACAGTCATCTCCATAGATGTTAGGGCCAAATCACCCATGGTGGAATTGTAACTGGATAGGAAAGTTAAGTACTTTCTTCCTAAAACTATGCATAGTTCCTGTGCTGCTTTTCTGAATCTAAAATAAGACTGAAAGCATAGGTCTCCATTCTGACCTTCCACAGGTTTTATATAATTCCAATTACCATAAAGAGTTAATTTCAAATAAGTAACACCAGCAAGCAACAGTACTGTTATACAAATATTTTTTGTCATTTAAAGATGGCTGTTTTCCCATGGTAAAAATTCACAAATGTTGTAATACACGTCTGTACATAAAGGCCCAATTAGTTTTTTCTTTTTGGCAGTGTAAATCTCTTACCACAATCAGAGTCAACACAGAAGCATCAATAAAGCAATTAGATCTGAGTACCTCTGGTTGTTTAATAACTTTAGGCCTGTACATTCATGGGTCTCAATCTTCTGTCTCTAAAAATCTAGAATAACCAAAAAAGTCTTATGCATTTCCCTGCAGAAGAAGCTAAGATTTGAAGTATTGCATTTGGAATGTGGAACCAAGAATCACAGGACCAATCATGCAAAATAAATGATATTATTATTAGCATCATTTAGAAGCTGTGTGAAAGATGACAAGCTGAAAGGATGTGTTTAAACATGCCAAATATGTTTGGGATATCTCAGAAGCATTTCACCATGCTCAGATACAAACTGATGGGTTTTTGTTATTTAGGGCTAGCTAACCTAAGGCCAAAAGAAAGTATCAGATGAAAAAAGAACAAGTTTTTGTCTGACTATCCCTACTTTCATCTCCAGTGACATATGTCATAAATCCATGTAACATCAAATTTTGACAATTTCTTTGTTTCTAATGATTAGGCAAAATTCCTAAGCAAGACACTTCTAAGGAAGGCTTTCAGCAAAGGCCAGATGTAAGACAAAAGACAAAAAGACAAAGATGTAGCCCATGAAACAGCAACAACAAGCAAAGGGATCAAAAATCTGATGCCAGCAGTCCAGCTCAGTGCTTTGGCAAAAACACCAGCCCTTGCATGGGAGCTAATAAAGCACATCTAATTGGTATTTGAATCACATCTCTACCTTTTTTACACCCTCAACTGATACTCATGTTACATACCTGTGCACACATTTAGTTCCACATGAGTTAATTTTTACACTAATGGTGCTTGATCTCTAATTTATACCCACCATTTGAGTGCTCACCGAAAGAACATTATGTGCCCAAGAGCCAAGGGGGTTAAAATCTACTTGAGAAACTGAAATGCTCTGCCTGCCACTATAAATCCTCAGGAAAATCTGCACTAATACTTAGGATTTTTTAATTTAATCTGATGGAATGGTTGAGGCTGGTGGGTACCTCTGGGGAGCCTCCAGTCAATCCCCTTCCCAAATCAGGGTCATGCTGCATGTGATCATGTTCAGTCAGGTTTCGAATATCTCCTCAACCTCTCTGGGCAGCCTGTGGCAACACTTGACCACTCTTGAATTGAATATTTTCTTTTCTTATGTTTTAGTAAACTTTCCTGTGTTTCAGTTCGTTCCTACTTTCTCTAGTCCTGTCACTGAGCACCACTGAGACGTGTCTGGCTCCATCTTTTATTCATCTCTTTACCCAATTGGCTGTTTATGCACAATACTGAGATCCCCTGGAGCCTTCTCTTTTCCAGGCTGAACAGCCCAAGTTCTCACAACTTCTCATGTGCCTGATGCTCCAGTCCCCTAAACATCTCAATGGCCCTTCACTGGACACACTTGAGTTACATCCATATCTGTTGCACTGGGAAGCCCAGACCTAGCAGACTGCACTTCTTTGGAAGTCAGAGGATTCTTATTCCGCATCTGCACGTACAGAAAATCAGAACTTCCCACTCTGAGAAATAATTTGCCACTTCCATGTGCTTATTCTTTAACTCTTTCACAGGTAGAGAGTTGGAAGTTTTTCTGAAAAATACCTTTTCCTTGGAAAAGAGAAGGCCAAAGCCACATACCTGCACTGAAGGTAGGCATGCCAGCTGCTCGTAGCTCTCCTGAAGTTAGCTTTAACAAGCAACCACAGCAGCAAGCACAGTTTTGGGAATGTCCATACATTCCCAATTTACGGTGAAGTCCAGCCAGGCCTGTCTCACACTATCATTATCCATGAGAACCAGGGAACTGCTAGTGTGGGACTGTCTCTCTGCACAGTACTTGCATGTTAATTGGGCTATACAAGAAACTTCCCTGTGTCTTCCTTCTCCTTGGGATGACCTATATTGTTGGGCCAGCCTCCAGGAAATCCCAGTGTCCTGCACAGAGAAATCTCACCACTGTCGTCCCTCCATCTTTGCGAGGTTGTGTCTCTGGTACAAATCCATCCAGACTAACAGATTACTTTATTTAGTGGTAATGGGTCTGTAGGTAAGAGCTTTCCTGGCTTAGTTGTTTGGCTATATTGCAACTAGACTACCTATCTTGAGAGAGTCTCTGTTAGTAAAGGCATCACTGAGCAATGTTTAATTCTTAGCAGAACTCCAGTTCTTGTTCTACACAATCCAGATGATATAAATAAATAAACCATGGAATGTTCAGGGAAGGCAAATCACCAGTCCATCAAAATACTTGATAAATTAGTTCAACAGACTGGACTACAGACATGTTCAGTGATTCATCATCACAAAGAGTAAATAAATTCCGATTAAGCAAAACTTGATTGAATCATGCTGAAGTTTGGCACTTAACAAAATAGATCAGTCTGAAGTCTTACTTTAGGAACACATAATCTCTTAAGATTTATGAGTGTTATTGCTGACCACATATGTTTCTATGTTCCTGTTTGCTATGTTGAGAAATGGATACTCTGAGTGTACAAAGGTTTGCCTGCTATTACACATTTTAATCTCCAAGAAACTCTTCTTATTCCCCTTTTTGGGGTATAGAACAAACTTTTGCAATAGTAAACTTCCCAATTTCCTCCTCTGCCCCAGTGGAATTTCTTCCAGGTTGTTTTCGGTTCCATCTGACCATTCAATTCGTTTTGCTAAAACAAATGTTGTGATATAGCCAAAATGCAAAAGCTGAACTAAGGTACTTTGTTTCAGCTATTAGAAAGAATTCTCAGCTTTCTTAATTCAGTGACACTATCTTCACACACTGATCATTGTATTCATCTGTTGGTAGCTGAGGATTAGGAACAACACATGCCTATGGATATCTTTTAAGCAACAAATCAAGGGAAGAAATAACCTACTCACTTTTTAGCAATAATTATGTTTGTTTAATGTTTATAGTATGGCAATATCAAGAGGTCATAGTCAGGGTGGAGATCCAGATGTGCTCACTGCGGAGAGGATGGGAAGGTAAAGTCCTTTACAAAGCAAATTGAAAAGTTATAACCACTTGAATGTCTGATGTCAAGTTCTCTTCTGGTGTAATACTGTAAAGCTCTCAAATATCTTTGCATCTGAGATTTTCTTTGTGCTATAAATATTGGCTGGGGATAGAGTTGGTACTATTAATGTTATTATACTAAGAGGTACAATATGCAGAACAAGTTTCAGACTAACTGTGGTGAGTACTCTGCGTTCAGCCTTGGATGGCAATCATACTTTCCAGAATACTTAAAATAACAAATGGTGATTTTCCAGCCAACACCATGGATTGTGGGTCAACAACTGTCAGAAGCTGATATGTACAATCTGAGTGTTATCATACAAGCAACGAAGTCTCATGTCCTTATCCAAGTAACTGTGTATATTTTCATCTGGAAATACTGATCTTCATCCATACCCTCCATCCAGGTTTTACTAAAGGAAGTAACACTGTTTTTGGAGGGCCCAAATACCAACATCCCAAGAGATCACAATTAGAACTAGAATTTGACTGGATTTTAAGTATGCATAGTGCAAGTCAAAGTATGCTCTATATAAATAGCCTCTACTGCTATAGGAAAAAAAAAAAGAAACAAAAAAGCCCCAAACCAACCAACAAACCACACAAAGATTAATTTGTAGAAAATGAATGTCCTGTCCTAAATTTTGAATATTGGTGGTTACCATATAAATAGTGCCTACACACACACATATATATGGATGCAAACACAAAAATATTATTTTTCATGTTATGACTGGACTCTGAAATAAGCCTGTTCATTGTTTCTTGTGAATTACGAAAGTAATATTCAGTAACTGAAGCAAACCTGTCTTTGGTGATGCCTATGCTCCAGCCCATCTGTAGGTCAGAGAGGAACGCTTTACAAGACAACTTCTCCCGTCTGCTGGGCCTTGTTCAGACAGATGTTCACTGACTACTGATGTGGTCTCTGTAGTGTTAAGTTTAAATTTTAAACCCCTTTAAATTAACCCCAACAATACTGCAAAGGGCGAGCCCTGTTGTATTTCCCCCACTACACCTGAGAAAAGACTGGCTGAAGTACATCTTATCATCATTTTGTCTCAGGAACTGCAGAAAAACAATCTGCAGAGCATGCATCTATGTCAGGCGCTCTCCAGAAAATATTTGCTCAAGATGACTTACAAAAGTGGTGTCACTTGATGGCGGGTACCAGGAAATGAGAATGGGAGAACAAGGGACAGTGAAGCAGACCAGAAGGAAAGAAAAACCTGTGTAACAGTGGCAAAAGTGCTGCTGCCTCTCAAGCAGCTCTTACATCCAGGCACAGCAGCAATACATCTGCTCTACTTGTGGCAGATTGTGTGAGTCACAAATAGGATTTCACAGCCAGCAGCAAACTTGTGAGCCATAAAACCCACTCCCTTCAATTACAGTGATCACCTCCCAGGGATATTGTAAGACTTGATCAACTGATATTTACAGAGTGCTTTGAGATCCTGAGATAAAAGTCACCATAAAAGGCTACAGATTTTTCATAACGTTCATAGACCACCTGCTCAGACCAGAATCATTCACTTCTAACATCTCTTGAGCCAGCTACCAATCTGATATCTCCACAGGAATTTCCTAAAACAGATGTGGCTGTCACATTTAATCTCTCTTTTACTAGGAACTCTAAAAAAAGATACTCCTGGAAAAGGAAATAAAACAAACTGCATTAAAACTGATGGTGAGAAGAAGGCCCATAATTCTGTTCCCACAGCTCATGGATTCTCCATCTGTACCTTTCAGAAAGCTGCCATAGTGACTAACTCTGTGAGCTTCGCAAATTAGACCTGACCTAGATTCAGTGAGGTCTTTGATCTGCAGCTGGTTAGTGTAATATTCCGACTGCAGTGAATTTCAGAATTGTTCCACAAAGCAGCAGCTTCAAAAGAAAAACAAATAAAACAAAATTCAGGTTTTCCTCACAACATGCTGGCCCTCACTTGACTGTATACCAAATGAATCAATCAGCAAACCAAATGGTGAAGTTTAAACTACTGCTGTTTTCTCATAATTCCATAGTATATGCTCTTGAAAAAAATTACTTCATTATTTCCTCTCACTCTTTATTATATGAATAACAAACTCCAGGAGAGCGAAGAAAATCATGATTCTGAAAACCAGAGGGGGTTATAATTAAGCATATTGTTAAGTGCTTTCTTGAATAGAGGTTTAAAATTTTGAAGTTTAAAATCATGTTAGCTAAGGATAAAACAGTTCAGAGGCTTTTTTTATAAACTGATCTGAACCATATGAAACTCTTCAGAGCATGGATCTGGACTGGCATCCCTTCAGAATAAGGTTTCCCATGATGTTTTGGACTTTCTGCATTGTGTATAGAAACTGAGCACAGATGTCCCAACATGTTTCAGAAATTTTAAAACCTTTTGTTCCACGATAGCAATGGGAACAGTGGGAAACATTAATTAGAGTCTTATTTAGTGATCTTTTTTTTTTAATTGGCTTGTTCTTGCTTTAAATATGATCCAAAAATATCATAGTGAATCAAATCCAAAGGAAATAGTTTCTTTATCCTTCATCCAATAGTGAGAGGCCTCTTTATAACCAGAATCTTTTTTGAAGCATATAAGAATGTACATAGTCTCGATCAGATACTTAGGTAGGCAAGTCTGACCTTTAGGATAAAATTACAGACCAAACTGCTTTTGAGGTACATTTCAAGCAAGGTACTGCCATGGCAAAGTTACAGTGAATGACTCAGAGATAGACTGTTACTGCAAATAATTTGAGTATTTCTCAAGGGGGGGAGGGAGCCCATTCTAAAAAATGAGACATAATCATTATGCAGAAAGTTTTTCAATTCCTTTTGCTGTGTAGGCAGTTATTAAAGAATATATGGTTAAGGCTGATTGTTTTTCACTGAACAAAATTTAAAAAACCCAAACCACTATCTCTATCACAGTAGGGCTTGGTGCAGCACAAATCTTTCTCTTTGTGCTGTTACAAAAAAAAAGGGAAAAAAAGAAAAATCAAAAGTTGCTGGAGGCGATAACAGTACAGAAATATGTTTTGTTGGCACTGTGTGATGGCCATGTATCTTCCAGACAGTGTGCTACGAACATCTCAAGAAGAGACTGATTGATCTTTATCTCAGCTGGTAAACTTTGCATGGTGGTTTATGAGGCAGTGGTGAATGGTTCACACAAACTTAGAGAAATTATTCATAGTACCTATTTTGGGAAGCTTCAGGAAGCTGTTTAAGTGTGATGTGCTTTCACTTGCTCCTTTTTGGTGATGCTAGGTTGCATATAAAAGTACAGTACCTGTACTGTCACTTTGGGATCACTCCTTTTCAGACCCATGATGCTATTTCTTTAGTCATCCAGGGCCCTTCAGTTTCTTTGCACTCAGGCTGACTTCAGAGGCAAAATTTGCTTCTCTTGATGAAGCAGCCAGCATGAATAAAGTGGAGGCTGAAGAACTGTGAACACCAGAGCCCTCAGGGCAACAACTCAATCCTTTACAAGTAACACAAAGATAAAACAAAGGATCTGATGTTGGGTGGCTTCATAAAAAACAGACAATGCTAATATTTCACATTTAAGAAGCTGAGACCTTTGTTTAGAAGCCAGGAAACAGTAGCTTCCGAATCTGTGCTGAGCTGCACAAATACTGGGATGCAGGAGGCTAGAGCCCCTGATGTCCTCTGTGGTCGGAGCTGGGTCTTAATAATGAAATCAACCCCCCAAATCTTTCCAGTTAAATCTCTATGGCCTCATCTGAAGATCCAGTAAAGCTTTCTCTCAAGCTAGAATATGGCTATAGAGGCCAGATATTGTATCACTATTGTGTCATTGTTGTGTCCTGCGTGGACAGCAAATAGTGCATCTTCTGCCTTCTCCCTCTAGAGACAATCTTTGGGAGGTGCAGGGAACCCTGCTTTCCATTTCCTTTGCTTCTTTGTTTTATCTCACTCATTGATCTAGCTGGGCATTAAGGTTTTCAGTTGCAAAATAAATGCATTGGACTGATGAAGAGTATGATTCTCTTATGCTCCTCTAAATTTTTTAAGGTTAGTAAAGATGCTTATGATTCCAAGCTCTACCTGGCATACTGCAGACTGGCATCCCACTATGTGGATGTGCTGGCCATGACATGATCAGTCCATCCTTGCCAATATCCCTAGTGATGAGGCTGGGCAACAAGAGGCAAGGGCAGTGTGGCAGGTGTATGGATGAGAAGATTTGGACAACCAGCAGAAACTCATCCAAGGAGTCAGGATGGAGAGTCAACCGATTAAGAATTTGTATTTGGCAGCAGAAGCAGTCTCTTCTGGCTGTTACCAACACAATTTCAATGTTGTTCCTATTTATTTGAAAAACATAGGATTAGCTAAGAATCTCCTAGCACCAAATTCCCCCAAAAACGTCAGGAAGAAGAAAGGAGATAATACTGATCCACATGTAAGGCAATGGTAACAACACTGGAGCTGGCCCAGCATTGCAACACCAAACAACCTGGCTTGGAGGTCACTAACCTGTGTAAAGGGTGGCATGGCCCTTTGCTGCTCCTGACAATAAGGACAGTATGTGAGGCTGGGTCACCCAGCTCAAGAGGCTACTCCTGCCTTTCTGCGTGCTGGCTGCATAACCAAAATAAGTCTTCCTCCCAGACTGAAATAGCTGTAAGCTAGGAGGGACTTTCTCATATTTATGCTTTCTTTGAATACTATGTTTCCAGGTAGGAACTTGGATAAGTTCCAAATAAGTAAATTCAAAATGCAAGTGAAATAACCTTCAAATGCTCCATGTCAGCTGACTGACATAACAGAACTAGGCTTTTTAGTCACATTTTAGAACTAATAGCCATAACCTGCACCCAAGCAAGATCCTCTTTCTCCCCACCTCCATTCAGACAAATAGCAAAGAGGCCATGTCCATTGCTGTCTGCAACACGTGCCACTGTGAAAGTGACCATTGCACTGCATTTGGTCATCTTTACATCCAAAAACGCAGCTCCAAATCCCCCTCCTTCCCGCTGCTCATTGCTACTGGCAAAGCTTACTGCTGCAGCTCAGCTGGAGTCTGGGGGTCTGTAGGTATGGCTCATTTCACACATCTCAGATGTCAATTTTCAGTAGGGAACAGAAGGCTGAAATTCTACAATCTAACTAAAAGAAAGTCACAATTGTCTAATAATCAGAGGGTTTTTGAGAGGTTTTTTGAGTTTTTTGCCTTGCATTCCATGATTCTGGGATGTAGTGATTTAATTAGGGAAGACAATGCTCCCCACTGGGCTTGCAAAGCAAATATTGCCACATGTCCCTCAGAGTCAAGAATCAGGTGGAGCAGGCACAGCAGTGACTAAGGAGGTCAACTCACAACAAAAGGCAGAATACCACAGTCATCACAGTAAAACTTCAATGCTCATGCAACCACTGCACCACAAAAGATCAGTATTTGTCACTCTGTTGAGGTGCTGTCAGACAAAAAGAAATGTTCCATTCGTGTTCAGTACATGGTTCAGTTTCTTTAGCTGCCAGATGGTCTTTCTGTGGTCCGCTGAGTTCCACCGTGTCACAGTGGAGGTCTGTTTTCAGACATGGCTATCACTGCCTTGTAAACTTATAGCTTAGTAAAGTGACTCTCCTCCCTCCCTCGTTTTATACTGCAAATGCCACAGAGCTTGTGCAAAGCCTTTCCCTCCTAAGAAAAGCAGGCATGTCAGTCAGGGCACTTACAGGGCGAGCAGACTCATAAACAAATGGCACTTCTTTTCTGCCTGTGGTTATGGGGGTTTGAGAACAAATGAAAGATGAAAAAAACAGGGACAATCTCAGCTTTCATTAGACATCCAGTTAGAAAATGCCAGCCACAGACTGACAGGAACCAAGCATCATGAGACTGGCTACCTTGCTGACATGGGGGAGGTAAGAGCAAAGTGTGTTTAGAAGGGTCCCTCTTCTGCAATGCTCTCTCTCAGTCAGTGTTTCTGTGAAATTGAGGCTGTACTCAGATCATTTGGATTAATATCCAGAAATGAATGCAGCCTTTATTAATTTGTTTAAATCCATTTTCCATTTAATTCTTAAAAACTCGGTGATGTTCTGCAATAGTCCTTTTCAAGTATTTAGTGAGCATGATGTGCAAAGCTATTTTTACTTACTTTAAAAATGTTTGCTATCTGGCCACAGTCAACAGAAGTGACAGTAGAAATGCCAACACAGAAGGGTCTCAGCCACCTTTGGAAAGAAAAACAGGTCTTATCTATTGACCTTAAACTAACACATTAAGATTCCAGGATTTTCCAATCTGTCTGGAACAAAAGGAAATAGTCAACAAGAATGTACGTTTGAATCTGGCCCCAGGGACAGAGGGAAACCTTTCAGTAAGTATTAAGTTCAGACTAAAGTTCCACCTTCAGTATCATAGATGGTTGTGTCCTCAAGTTCAAAGTGAATCCACCATATCCACCATGCCAATAAAACTACTGACTTTGGTCCCTTAACTTCCTTTAGACCCTATTCAGTATTTCATTAACACTTGTAGATTTAGTAGTTTTGGAGCAGTTCCACTTCTTCCATAGGTGACAATGCATCTCAGATGCAGTGTTGTGCCTGCAGGACAGAGTGCCACATGTCCCCAGCAGTGCTAGCTCACTGCAGTGGCGGTGGGGCAGCCAACAGGGACCAGGCAGGGGATGCTGGCTGAGAACATGGCTTCTTAGGCAGCAGCTTCCTACACTGAGTCAGTCAGGAGGATGGCAATAATTTCCCCATTCCGTCACAGTTCAGGTCACCACAAACCCCAAGCAGGGTGTGTTGTCAAACACTGCAGTTGCCATGCACCTGTACCCACGCTGTGTTTTTACACAGCACCTTCTCATATTCCTTAAATAACGTGGTACCACGTGTACCTATAAAACAAGTCCTGTCTCTCACACAGTCTCAGTCAGAAACTGTAACCACCAAACCCAAGGTTAAGTTTAGCTTTTGAAACATTGCCCTAGGGTAATATGAATCACTCATTCATCTCCCCACTCCAACAGGCAATTCTTTCACGTTTCCTTATGCTCCCAGCCCAGCCCCACCTCAGCACTGGTCTTGTGCTCTCTACAGTCCAAGAAATGTCCATAAGGCAGTGTAAACAAAGTGTTTTGTATTTGTTTGGTGTATTACCAGTGCATCCCAAAATGTGCTCTTATCTGACACATCACAAGCTCATTTTCTGCAAAAATGACATACCTGATTTCTTTTGACGTATCTTTTGCCTCAGATTACACCAGTGATAGTGTGTCCACAGCAATTTTTTCTGTATTTACTGCTGGGAAAGGCAAAAATATTAGGTCAGTAACAGCAACTGCTTATATGTCTGTGGAGCACAGTGTACCCTTAGGAAAAAAAAAAAAAACAGATGGAAGTATTTTAGCCATATTAGCAAAATGCTTGGGCTGAGCCTACTAGCCCTAATTAAAGGAGCAGTTATATGAGACCAGTGAGAGCTGTGTCCTTATGAAGTTATATTGCTTTGCTGTTTATCTCCAGTATCTCTTCATAAACCTTGCTGTGTTTTTTAATGAGAAAATGCAACTTAGAAAAGTGACTAGCAATTTTTCCAAGGTACAGATAAGATCAGAGATTGATAAATGAGTAATGAGACTGCCTATAACCCTTTTTTCTTAGCCAAGTGACTTAGAAGGTGAGAACAATCTATAAAAGCGTGGAAATCCTCTAAATATATCTCCACTTAATTTGTTCCAAAGCAGCATAAGGGAAAAATATTTAATTTAAGAACAAGAAACAAAAGTAATTAATATTTTTACGAATTTGCTGTAGATGTTTCCATATGTTTATAGCCCCCACTAGCTACCCAGGATAGAGCAGAGCTGGTGAAAACATACAGACATCACTTGAATGCACTTCCAGAGCAGCAGCTCAGTATTCCTTGTAATGTTACTGAGGAATATGAGTTACTTTTGTTCTCCTAAGAGTGAGTGGGAAATTAAAATAGAGAAGTTTTGTGGTTTATCCAAGTCCTGGGAAACGTGGTGGGGCATCCAACTCAAAAATTTTAACGTGGTGGTTTCCTAGTCCTGTGTCCTGCCAGCCCTTGCCCCAGACATTAAAAACCAGTCTAATTAGAGCTCCCCAGTGAGTGGTTCGCCAGCAGAGCCCTGAGAGGAGGCGGCTGTCACAAACTAACACAACAGCTACACTGCCACGGGGAAGCAGGAAAGCTGCCTCTCTGGACACGAAACACCGCAGCTACTGGGAAATGGACAGATCGCCACTGCCTTTGCAAAGCCTCCTCCCTGCTGTGTGCAGTCTCTCTCCTGCGTGAGCTGGGAAGAGGGAAGGGGAAGAGCTGGAGGGACCGGGTTGAGAGGAGCAGCATGTCCCCTGGCCAGGAGAGCAGCCTGTTGTCCGTAATTCCGTGTGGATTCAGCGTCCCCTGGGATGTCACCGGACACGCAGTGACGCCTGCTGGGACACAGAGCCCTGACCTAGGGCATCGCAGGAAAGAGGAGCGGGAGGCAGTCACCCAGGAGAGGAAAGCAAGAGCACACACCACCCAAGAAAAGGCGAGCCGGGAAACCATTTGTAGCATCAGTGAAACATGGATCGTCTGAAGCATCTCCGGGGGGCTGAGGGTGCTGTGGGTCCCCGCACACTGCTGTGGGAGTGTCCCCAGAGATGTGGAGTCTTTGGCCACACAATGCACCAGCCTTGGTGGGATATGGTGGGGTGATCACTACACCCCAGGCAGGAAAGCTGAGCTCTTGGAGACCTGGCCAGTGGCACACACAAGGACTTATTCGCCCCAGTCCATATCTGCACTCAGTTTCCGGGGGTCTTAAAGGGCTGATCTTTAATAGTGGGGGCTCCTTGTAAAGAGGGCTCACGTGTGACTGTACGTGGAAGTTATGACCTCTATCCCCTCCCAAGGCTTTGAGGAACAAGCTGGAGGTGATGCATAGTGCTGGAGTGCTCAGGGCTCTGACAGGGCTGAGGGAAGCAAGTGAGGAATCTTCATCTTCCTGCACACCCTAACCCTACAGAGCACTGACAGCAGTCCATTTCCAGGACCTGGGCTTCAGATGCGTGGGACCACGAGTGAGAGCTGGCAGGAGCCGATGTGGGTTATCCCGACATAAAGCACCTGTCTCGCAGCATCTGTGCTCTGCACAGCCGGCCCTGCTCGGGGCCGGGTCAGGTACGCAGGGATTGCCACCATCAGCCTTCTCCCCGAGAAACTCGGCATCGCCCTGGGCTCAGCAACAGAGGGGAGATTTCTCCCCAGCCGCATGCAGCGTGGGCAGAGACACTGCCATTGCTGACCGTGACTATTCCATGTGCTAGCACGGAAAGTCTACCCACCAAGAGCAGCAGCACGGGGAGGTCAGCCCTCCGCCCGCCCTGCTCGAGGTGCAGCCGTTCACAATTATCCCTCCCGAAATGGCTGGCAGGGCTGTGTGCGGGGGTCGGGGGTTCCCAGCCGGCGGCTGACGGGGCGGCGAGCAGCTTCAATACACAGCTCCGCTCCCCTCACGACAAAATGCTCTGACGAGTGTCCCCGTCTTTCCTACTGTCAGTCTCCGCAGGGACCCTGCCCAGGCGCCACAGCGAGGGCCCGCTGGCCATGGGCGGGCGGGGCAGCTCGCCCGGTGCCTTCCCGGCGGGGTGAGGGGAGAACGGCGGGCGGGCCCCTCGGCACCGGGTCCGCGGGTGCTCGGAGCCACTGCGCCCGTGGGTGGGCGTCCCCCGTCCCCCTCAGGAGCTTGTGCCGCTCGGAACCGGCGTGAAGCAGGATCGCGGTGGGGAGGAAACCCGAGTTTGCGGCGCCGCTGCTGCCGATGCGCGGGGGCAAGGGCGAGAGAGCGAGCGGAGGCACCTTCGGCACACCGGCTTCGCCGGGCCGCCCCTCCGCAGCCCCCGGCCGCCACCCACCCGCCCCGATCGCTGCCGGAGGTCGGCCGGGGGGAGGTGGGAGCGGCGGGGGCGGGCGGCAGCCGCGGGGGTCGTCGCCATGACGAGCGGGCGTGCCGCCGCCTCCCGCGGCTGAGCGGGGCGGCCGCTGTCCCTTCAGCACCGCGCGGCCGGCGGGGCCGTGCTACCCTGCCCTGCCCTGCCCTGCCCTGCCCTGCCCTGCCCTGCCCTGCCCTGCCCTGTCCGGCCCGGCATCGGCACCCCTCTGGCACCGGCATCCCCCGGCACCGGCATTCCTCGGCACCCCAGCATCCCCCGGCACCAGCACTGCTCCGGCACTGGTACCCTCCGGCACCGGTACCCTCCAGTACCGGCATCCCCTGGCACCAGCACTGCTCCGATACCCCTCCGACACCGGCATTGCCCGCACCAGCACCCCTCCGGCACCAGCACCCCTCTGGCACCAGCACCCCTCTGGCACCAGCATCACCCCGGCACCAGCAGCCCCCCAGCACCGGCAGCCCCGGGCAGCGAGGCGAGCCCTGGCGGCCCCCGCGGGCGGCGGCGATGGCGGGCGGGGGCCGGGGGCAGCAGCGGGGCCGCGGCCGCTGAGGCAGCAGGTAGGGCGGGCACGGAGAGCGCGGAGAGCCGCGGAGCCGGGCGGGAGGGGCGGGATCCCCGCGGGTCGGAGCGGGGCTCCGGCCCCCGAGGCGCGGAGAGGGACGAGAGCCCGGGCGGCAGCGGGGGCTCCTTGCGCAGCGGGGCCGGGAGGGAATGAAAGGTCCGCGCAAGCCCCGGTGGCACAAAGGCCGTGAGTAACGGGGGGGTGGTGGGAGCAACAGCTGCAGCGCAGGTGAAGGGCGAGGGGAGGGACAGGAGCCTGCAGAGGGAACAAAGGAGCCTCCCTCAAGGTCTTCAGTGGGAGAAAAAAAAAGGGGGGAAAGGAGAAAAACGGGGGCAGAGGAAAAAAAGGGAGGGAAAGTGAGTGAACAGGGGGGAAAGAGAGGAAAGGGGAAAAGGAGGGAGAGGGAATGGAGAGAAAGAAGGGAAGAAGGAGAAAAAGAAAGAGCAAGCACCAGTAGGTGAACATGCTGTAGATTTGTTCATTCTGCCAACTTTCTGTGTAATTTTATCCTAGGTTTTCATTCCCTACCCACATTTGGAAGGAGCTCACTATGACAGGGCAGAGTCTGAGGGCTTTATCTGAACCGAATTTTGAAGACAATGAGATCAGCATCAACGTTGGAGGCTTTAAGAAAAAGATGAGATCCAACACATTATTAAGGTTCCCCGAGACCAGGCTGGGCAAATTGCTGAGCTGCCACTCAAAGGAGTCGATACTGGAGCTTTGTGATGACTATGATGACACCAAGAATGAATTTTATTTTGACAGGAACCCCGAGCTCTTTCCTTACGTGCTACATTTTTATAACACTGGCAAGCTCCATGTGATGGGCGAACTCTGTGTGTTTTCTTTCAGTCAGGAGATTGAATACTGGGGAATCAATGAATTCTTTATAGACTCCTGCTGCAGTTATAGCTATCATGGGAGGAAAATGGAGCCAGACCAAGAGAAATGGGAGGAACAAAGTGACCAGGAAAGTACGACATCTTCTTTTGATGAGATTTTGGCATTCTACAATGATGCCTCTAAATTTGACAAACAGCCCTTTGGAAACATCAGGAGGCAGCTCTGGCTTGCTTTGGATAATCCTGGGTACTCAGTTTTAAGCCGCATCTTCAGTGTCCTTTCAATAGTGGTGGTGCTGGGCTCCATTGTGACCATGTGCCTGAACAGCCTCCCAGACTTCCAGATTGTTGACAGCAACGGGAACCCCGAGGAAGACCCTCGCTTTGAAATCGTGGAACATTTTGGTATTGCATGGTTCACTTTTGAACTGGTGGCAAGATTTGCAGTAGCTCCTGACTTTTTAAAATTTTTCAAGCATGCCCTGAATTTGATTGACCTAATGTCTATCCTTCCATTTTATATTACATTAATTGTCAACTTGGTGGTGGAAAGTAGTCCGACTTTAGCAAATTTAGGCAGAGTTGCACAGGTCCTGAGACTCATGAGGATCTTCCGCATATTAAAGCTTGCTAGACACTCCACAGGTCTCAGGTCTCTCGGAGCCACCCTGAAGTACAGCTACAGAGAGGTGGGGCTTCTTTTACTCTACCTCTCTGTTGGCATCTCCATTTTCTCAGTAGTGGCTTACACCATTGAGAAAGAAGATAATGAGGGGTTAGCCACCATCCCTGCTTGTTGGTGGTGGGCTACTGTTAGCATGACCACAGTTGGCTACGGGGATGTGGTGCCAGGGAGCACTGCTGGCAAGTTGACGGCATCTGCATGCATCCTAGCTGGTATCCTAGTGGTAGTGCTTCCCATTACACTGATCTTTAATAAATTCTCCCACTTCTATAGGCGTCAGAAGCAGTTAGAAAGTGCCATGAGAAGCTGCGATTTTGGTGATGGCATGAAAGAAGTTCCATCTGTCAATTTAAGGGACTACTATGCTTATAAAGTTAAATCCCTTATGGCTAGTCTGACCAATATGAGCAGGAGTACCCCCAGTGAGCTGAGCCTGAATGATTCACTGCATTAGTGTACAAGTCTGACAGCAGTTTGCATGAGAACTATCAAGAGCTATGTTTATAAATGTTTTCCTATTTGTTTTGGGTTTTTTTTCTCCCTAGAAGATAGTGTTGCTGACACTGCACTTTGCACTTGAGAAACTAAAGACATTTCTATTTCAAGTTAACAGTTTGCACATTTTCATCCTGTTGCATTTAGGGTACTAAGTGCTGACTTTTTCATACAAATGTTACCACTTCCATGACTTTAGTGCTAGCGGTATAGTGATGATCTGTTACTTTGTGCATTTTCTCATCTGGGCAGAGAAATGAATGTATCCAAGTGGAATAAAAATTCTCAGCTGTGAGAGGAGTAATGAAAAAATCACATATCACCTATACTGGTATACTAGTATAGGATTTCCCATGCATTTTACAATGGTTTGAAACAGCCACCTGTGAGTCACTGATACAGGAACACTTTTACCTATATTGCTGACCAGTAATTCTGATCATCACTTGCCTGAAAACACCTGTAAGTTTGCTTACTCTTATGTATGTGTGTTAAAATCTGGGTGTTCTTGTTTTGAAATGTTATGTATAGTAATATTTTTCAGAATCTCTTGGGCATAAACCTTCCTCTGTTTCCAATCTTAGACCAATACTGAGTCCTCTGAAGAAGGCCATCTCTCATTTTCAGGTAGCTGTATATTCAGACTACATTTCCACAAGTGACTCTAGGTATGGAGGCCTATATAGAGCTCTCAAGATCCCATTTCCAGAAGGAATCTGCTCACAGCTTGGTCCCAGTGCAGCTGCAAATGTATTGTATCAGTCCATCAAAATGGTTTTGAGATTAGCCACATGAAGATGTGGGCTTTAAACAATTAGAAGCGCCAATGAAAAACTTGGATTTGATTAATGAAGTGAAATATTCCCACATGATCCGTACAGGCAGCATTTTAGGAATTGACATTCATATACTGCAAAAAGACTAATTATAAAGATGCCATATGTGATGCTGAGATATAAAAACTAATTTTATCAGTAAAGCTTGAAAGCAGGTGTTGATGACAGACAATTCCATTAAAATTTCTGCCAAGGAATCTCTAAGCATAAAACCATTTTCACTCTGAAAGAAAATCTCAATTTACAGCTAAGGGAGAGTATAAAGGCCTAAGAAGGGAACAGATAAAGAGCTTAATACTGCACTATCTGTGGGTAGATCCTCCTACCTACTTCTGTGATGTAGTCAATTTAAATCCTTTCAAGGGCTGGCATGTACTTGTTTAAAAAAAACCATGAGAGAACAGATCATATGCGATTTCAGGAGTAATAATGAATCTGCATACAGTTGTTTTTTGAGTGCTCAGTCTCCTCCCTTACACAATTGTACAGAGATCAAACATTTGTAGTCAACAAGTAGAAGCCACTGCTTTGCCCTTTTTACTTCTGTGCTAGAAAACAAACTACTGGCACTCAGAGGGCAGAACAGTATTTCTCTTCAGATCCTACTGCTTTTCCATCCCATTCATTACATATAACGTTCCAATTAATTTTTTTATTAGTTTTACTTGTGAAGACTAGAGAGGTACAGAAATTAAACTCAAGCTAGTTAGAAGAGAAATTAAAATACTAAAGCTGAAATTGTCTTGTTTGGAAGACTATGTTTTTAAACCTTGACAAAGGGTGGCTCAACCAACAAATAAAGCAGATGCAGTACGAATAGGTAATTGCCTCATTTAGGCTACTAGAGGTTGCAGCTTGGTCTGGATCTTTTGATGCTGTATCAGGTCCACCTAAAAAACAGAAAGCTGAGCACCCAGGATCAGATTTCTGTTTGCCCAGTGATCTATGACAGAATACACATTGTGAAATAACTTACCCTCCACCCCACTTCTGTTGAACACTCTCCCCTCACATCAGTTAGCAGCTGATTTAGGCCTTGAAGTGTGAGGGGGAAAGGTCCTTTCCAACCTTTCCAATTTTTAACACAGCCTGCACAAGTTATAAGTCAATTGGCAAGCCATTGCTTGCTGCCCCTGAAATTGAAAGTGCCATATACATGGTCCTGAAGGTAGACCTAAATAACCTGAATTTGGTGTCCAAACTTGAAACATTTTGCTAAGGTTTACACTTCTGGATAGGGCTGGTTCAGTTCCCAGGCATAAATTCAATACTTGTGTCCCTGATTCATACTGCACACGTGTAAATTATGACACACCCACAAACGGCCACCTAACACAGGGAGCAGTGTGAGGTCACCTGTTGAACTGAAATGCCGAGAAAGAAACACAGGGAGGAAGAGGTGGGTGTGAGCACATACCCTCCATCCAGGTTACATGCTGCAAGGGTGGCAAATTCTCTCACTGATGCAAAGGACACTGCAAACTGTGTCTGTGGGTCGGGGCTTTTGAGGAACTCAGCTGCAAGCAGTGATTTTATCTCAGTTTCATAAACCATAGATTTACAGAGCTGAAAACCAGGGACTTTCAGAGCAGTTATTTGGTGAGACCTGTAGACTTGCCAAAGAGCCACAAATTCCCTCAGCTGTTGCTAGTTTAACATTGCAAAGGTTGGATTTAACTTTGCAACACATCATTTCAATAACCTATAGCTTCTCTTATGTTCTAGATTTATTATTATTTGTAGGGCTGATGCTCTGTCATTTCTGCAAATATTGACTGGAACATGTCCAAATTGCGTTTTACTAAAGAAAATGAAATACCCAAGGAATTCCAACTTTTATTGTACTGGTTGAAAGGAATTTTCATTATTGCATTTTTATATAAGTGCTTTTGATCAAAGACACTAAATAAATAAAGTACTGAAATTTAAGATGTTCTTATTATCATGGCAATTACTTCACACAGTGCACAGGAATTCCTTTCATAAACTTAACTAACTCCATGTTAAAAGTAGTCACATTTTTGCTCCCCCTCTCCTCCTGAAGACCATTCCAGAGCTGTGCTGCTCTTCAACTTTTTGCACAACTTTTAGTATAATTTTATTAATGGCTGCTTTATACCAGTATTTTTTTTTCTTTTGCCAACACTGTTCTTTAGCTTAAATATTTCATTTTCCTCTTAGTGTATTTATAGACAGCAACCATATGGCCTTGAATACGTATTTTCACAGGTTTATACCTCTCAACTTCCTTTTAGTTTTCTTTTTACAAGTCCTGTTCCCCTTACCATGCTAGGGGATATAGCCCTTTTTTTTGCATTACTTCTGCTTAGATTTATTACGTTGAGCAATGGACAGTATTGTACAGCAGTTTTAGTACTTGCTTATGACTAACAGAATTTTTCACTGAGCAGAGTAACAATTTAATGATTTAAGTAATGTTGCTGTCTTAGCTGCCCCAAAATATCTAGGTAAGGAAAAACAAGGCACACTTTTCCTGACATTTTATGAAGTAATGTCTATTCTAGGGCTCAGTGCAAGTAAGTGCTGAGAAAACTTATCTCTCATTAAATAAAAGCTACAGGAAAGTGTTTACATTACACTTTGAACAAAAAATGCAATCTCTCCGAAGCCTCACAGGGGAGAAGAGGTGGGGTATTTTTTGCATAGTCAGTATTTAAGCCAGAATTCCTCACTCCCTGTTGTGTGAGAGCAGGGAATCTGCCCTTTCATAACACACTGGGTCAGAACTGAAGGATGAGAGGACTAATTGACCACTTTCTTCAGAAATGGAAAATTTCCATGGTCAGAAATCTCCTTCATATGGATGTGCAGTTTTCTGAAGAACATTGCCTCGGCCTGTGCTCCTCCTGCCTGTCACAGTCACTTTTGTGAGACCAGTGAAAATGCTGTGCCCACTCTCTTCCGTCTGAGAGCTTTGTATTATTTAAATGAGAATTGTGGTAATATTTCAAATGAGGTAATTTGCTTTATTGCCAGGAATAAACTGTTAGAGAATCTGGATTTCTAGTACAAATCTAGGCTATTAGTAGAGTCAGAGATGCCCTTGAGAAGCAATATGTTACATTATGTTCCTGAGATGTAAAATCTATATATAGATTGTGATTAAGCTTTTTATGTATGTTCAGATTTTGTATTATTGCCTGGTTTATTACTCACTTACTTTCATCAGTTGCTAATTCTCTCTTTCCCTGCAGACTTTCCATTTTGAAAACAGACTGGTTTTTCCTCTTCTGTTATATAGAGCATGGGCTACTCCACATTGCAAACTTAAAAAAAAACAACTTTGCATTTAGTTTTCCAAATTTAAACCTCCAGTATTTGTACCTTTTTGTACAGAACTTTACAAGATTGCAGGGAACTACTGTATCTGGGGCTCTTTGTACTGTGTGTCTTGTCCTAGTAGTGTGTAACACACTCAAGAACTCAGTTTTGTGCCCCAAAATGGAAATTAAATGCATTAAAAATTGTCTTTCACCAGGGATGTAGAACTGATTTAAGTTTCAGGACATTCTGAGTATATATTATAATCAAAGAGAAACCTGGGCCTCATTGTGAAGATAAGATTTTTCTAAACATGCACATCAGGCTAGATTTCTATTCTTAGAAATGCTCTTAATTGGTGATTGTGGTGAGGAACCCACATTTTTCAGTTGAACAAACAGTACAAGCTTCTTGTTCTGTACCTGACAGATTAGGGACTAAACAACATACCACCAGCATTTGGAGGCACTAAATCAACTTGACATGACCTTTCATCTCTTCCAAAATAACCCCATCCCTTGAGGCCCCAGCTGTGCACATATAAGCAGCAGAAAGCCCTTGGAGTAACTGCTCCTGCTGTGCTGGTTATCTATTTCCTCCCACAATACTCCTGACTTTAATCTACCTTTGATGGTGCTTTCAAACAACATTCAACTCAAGGCACCACTCATATCCCTTCTTGGAGTGTTGTGCCAGAACTAGTCTTGTCTCATTATGTTATTCTTATTTTCTTTTCCAATTTATGCACCTGGCTTCCCATTAAGTTACACCAGAAATTAATTTGATCTCTTGATCTCCTGTAACTAACTTTCAACTTGCACACTATTCAGACAGGGTAAAAGAATGTTCCCATGTGAACATTCTGAAGCATCTTTTACGGATTCTGCCTTTCTCCTTAAAAAAAAAAAAAAAAAAAAAAAAAAGATTATACTTTTCATCTGAGAATGATTTACAGGGTTAAAAATAGAGCAATGGGTAATACATTATTCAAAGCAAGAGTTCTACAGAGCAATCATTGAAGCTGCTAAGAAACATAACTCTCATTAAAGATTGTGGATTTCTTCACCTCTCAGATATAAAATTATGGGTTGTCAAGTGGAGGAAGCAACCTCCAAACCGTCTAGAAAGTGTTTCCCAAGATCATATGACACTGCTGGCAAAGGTCTGGCTCTGGAATTTATTTGCCCTGCTAGAAATGAGGATGGAGAATCATCTCACAGGTGTTGGGACTCACACTGACCTCCCACTGCAGAAATTTGTTTGCCTGACATTGCCTCACCCTTTACACACAACCCTAAATCATGCAGGTCCTCACTTGGATAAACACATGAATTTGCCTTAAGAGGCAGTGGCACAAATCCAGCATTTCAGCTTCACAGAAGTGCAAAGAAACATCAGCACTTCCTACTCTTTGCTTTTTTTCTTTAAGTGTATTAATGGATTCTGGCTTCTCACAAATCCCTGTTCACATACAAACAGGGCTAGGTTTTTCAGGTATTGGATAAAGACTGCTATAAATCTGACAATTTCTTCTATAGATGTAAAGCATCCTAAGAGCTGCCCACTTTCAGATGCATGGTCCAACATCTGCTTGCTGTCACCCAGTGTGCAGGTGTTCTGTGTGGTGCAAAAGTCTGTGTAGCTTTGAGCAGACTATTCCACTGATGACAGTGTTGATTTTCAAAGAAAACTTTTAATCTTACTTGGAAGATGAGTGGTACTCACACAGCAGCACAGTTTGCTTGCCAGCAGCTGCTGTACTGCCCATGCCAAGTCCTGTACCTCCTGCTTCACCCTCTCTACCTGCCGTGGCCTGCCATGGCTATTCCTTGCAGTCTCCATGACTATGAGGAAAGGTGATGTGGTGGGGTTGTAACACAACAAAATGAGGATTCGGAGTTCTTGACTTAGGAACATCAATCCCACCAATTTCAGTGGAAATTATCCTTTCAAATTACTATGCTGTTTTTGAAATTCATGTTCTGTCTCATTCTGTGAAATGTTCTGAATACTGACACCCTACCACAGCTCCCTTAAGGACCATCCATTTGATTATCATTAGGTAAATTCTAATTTATTTCTATTGTATCAGTGCCTAGGCCTGTCAGACTATGGGCTACCAGCTCTCTATGTTAAGTTTTCCAAGTATGGCAAAAGATAACATGTCAAAATTGTGATTTACTTTTGGGAAAAATCTACTCTATGCTATTTCTTTCTTCTTTCCGTACCAAGGCACACCTTCCTACTGCCACCGTTAGCATGATCATTTTTTAACATTTTGATCCCTTCCTATAGAAGGAAGAAGCTCTGGATGTATTTTTCTTTGGTGAGCTGGTTCTCAGCATTCCCTGTGGGAGCATGCTCTAAAGAAGACAGCTGAAACCAGGGAAGAGGCTGATGTCACTTGCAAGCACTTTCCAGAGGAGTGGCTTATCCCCATCCTACTTTCTTTATGTGTCTCACCCTCTCTTGCACGGTCAGCAGAGAGGCAAGGCAGGCCCCACAACAGGGACATCACAACCGGCCAAAGTTGGGATGCAGCTCCTTCTCCAAACCTTCCTTACTCAGCCTGGCAAGTGAACTACCAGGTCTGGAAGTTGATTTTTGCAAGGGCCAGCTCAGCTGCAGTATTGGAAATGCTTTATAAATACAGGGAAATTTTGCTTAAGCTTTTGATGGCAAAAGTGCTTGGGCCTTTCTTACATGCTGGTGAGTGCAGACTCACTCCTGGCCCTACATTCCCCAAACTGGAACTGTACTGGTGCTCTCCCCAGTGCTACCAGGGCAGTGCTGGAGAGCACAAAGGACTCTGCTTCATGTGCATAGTAACACAGCACTGGCCCATCCACCAGCACACAAAAATACAAATATGCTTCCTCACACTCTGCAGGAGCCCCAGAGCACCAAACCAATTTTAACATGCTAGGAAAGGAACAGAGGTGGCAGGTGTTTCTAGGTGCATTTGATTTCCTTAGGAATCCCCTTAGACTCAAAGAAAGGTCAGTCTAGACGTACCAAGAATACAGAAGAAAAAGGCTTTGCTAGACAGTTAATGATACCTGAAACAAGACACCTGACAATTTTCCATCCTGAGAAAGCAGTATTATAAAAGCAAAGTGCATCTTTTCATCTTGCCAGAGAAGATGGGAAGAAAGCCACGGGGAATGAAAAGTCAGTCTATTTCAGTTCTGGGCTTTTAAAATAAAGTATTAATCCTATGCAGCCCAGAAAAGAAGAACAAACCTGAACAGAAAACAAAGCTGCAACTGAACAGTGTTTCAATCCTTTCCTTGCAAAGTGCACAGGACAGTCATGTCTTGCATGGTTTCATTTAGAGATCTGGACCAAAAATCAGAGACTACTTTCCAAAAGTTTCAAGTTCAAATTTCTAAGCCCAGCCAGGGGTGTTAGACATACCCTTCCCTCACCTGGGTCAGCTGCATGGTGCTCCATGAGACTGACAGCCTGACAATATTTTGGGAAGGTGAAGCCACGCAGGTTCTGTCACTTGCTGTGATGAAGGAACACAGCAGCTGTTTGGCTCTGCTGCACAGTGCCCGTCCAGCCCTAAGCAGCCTCGATCCACTGATCAGGACAGGAGATGGAAGACAGCTCAGAAATGGAGCACTAATCTCTTCTAAAAAAGCCTGAATGGTTGCTCCTTGTTCTAGAGCAAAGAGCTGAACTAAATACTTCAGTTCACATTAGTCAAACACTGTGCAAATAAAAAAAATCTTTCCAGCTGAAAGATAGGACCAAACTGTTGAGCTTTTTGTGGAGGCAGTAACTGAAGACAAGTGCTATGAGATGTATAAGCCGATGTCAGTTGATGGGCTGAATAAATCAACACTAACTACACTTAAAAAGCTTCAAAATTATATCTACTTTTGGAATAAATTTGCATTAATTTTTAGGACACAGGACTACTGTATTGCTGGTCCTGTAATCCTAGAAATTCTCAGTTCCTTACTTATTCTAATGATTACGTATTTGGTGGTTATTTAAACATCTGCTTGTCAACTGAAGTTGTAATTACACTAACTAGGAGAAATAAGTTTCTTGGGTTTGTTGAATCTAATACCACACTATTGCTATTGATTTTACCCACATTACATTGTGGAATGTAAACAGCCTCAAAAACGAATCTATTTTTATAAAAGATGAGCAATCAGTGGTCAATTCAGTGTTTCCTTAGCAGGAGAGATACCCACATACCTATAGTGGGTTACCAAATTGCTTTTGGTTGTTTTAGAGTTTCTAATAGGATGAGAGATCCTTGGAATGAGTCAGAGCAATATTTCAGTTGTATCTATTGAAATACTGAACCAGTACTCGCCACATCAAAGAATTCTGTTCACTTTCTGAGATAAACTGGATTTGGATTAAGCAATTGTATGTGTATATAAATCAGTGCAGTGCTGAACATTATACAGTCACCCCATTATTTTCTGAACAGCCTCAAGGCCATTTTCTGTAAAGATCAACTGTTTTGGTTTAATTTGATTTTCTTTGACTTCACTTTCACAAATAGCAGCCACCCGGGAATTTGCAATCGTGGCACTCTTTTTAATTTCACAGCCTTCTCTGAGCTGTGCTTATGGGCCATGTTAAACTCATGGGGTATTAATTTTGAGACTGAACTGTTCCAAAGCAAAAGTTCTCTTCATCTCTTTTCTTTGTTCATGCTTTATTCTTAGAAAACTGAGATTCCCTTCTTTTCTCAGGGCAAAGATTTTCAACAAAGGTGGTTTTGGTCAAATGATCTATCACATGGAACACTCCAACCCCCCATGTTTTTCTCTACAGTTTATAGCAATTTTCAGTTCATCCCTACGGCTTGTAAAAGGATTTTCAGCTACCTTCACAGCATCTCTTCATTCTTCTTCCATCTAAAAAACTTAGCTCTTGCTTCACTGACTTTGGAGTATTTCCTTTTTTCCCCCCTCATTCAAAGGAGGGTCGGAGGTCTGTAAGTCTTATCCGAGCACTAAAGAGTTAAAGTTTCACACTGAAGTTACAGCAGCTGGGCCAGGCCCAGGCCGTGCTGGATGAGGAATGGCTGAGATCTCCATCAGCCTTTCTGGGGCCTGGCTGCAGCCCCACAGGGCCCATGGCCACCCCTGCTCCCCACAGGGCCCGGCTGCCTCCCCCAGGTCACACTGGGTGAGGAATGGCTGAGATCTCCATCAGCCTTTCTGGGGCTCGGCTGCAGCTCCACACTGCCATGGCCACCCCTGCTCCCCACACAGGCCCGGCTGCCTCCCCCAGGCCGTGCGGGGCTGGGTGGGCTCGGCCCCTCCGAAGCTGCTCGGATCCAGCAGCAGGAGCCGGGCACCCTGAGTGGCGGGGGAGGAAGCCGGGCTGAGGTCTCATCAATGAGCCTTTCCTCCCTCCCGGCCATCGCGTCCCTTGGTTTGTGAACGGGGCCCAGCGGCCTCCTGAGCTGCCCCCGCATGGGAGGGAGCCTGGGCCGGGCCGGTGTTACCTGCTCAGCCACTAGAAATAAAAGAGAGCTTTTTTTCCCAGGTTACCTCCTTCAAAATGTGTTTTCATTGAGTGAACTAACTTTTTTCCAAACCAGCCTTCAATTGGTCCCATCAACTCACAGAGGAAGTTTTCAAAGAGAAAAACTTCTCTGAGTTCTATCCTCCCCCAGGTGAAACTAGCACATCAACTAACAGGAAAATCAACCCAAAATTTCTTCTGGATTTCAGGAGACTCAGAAAGTTGTTTTATTAATTTTATTAATACTTATAAGTGGAGCATTTGACTTGTTTCTGCATTTTTAATACAAAACACTTTGAAAAATTCTAGTCTTCTTTCAGCAGGAAAAACTTGTATATGACAAATAAATATGACTTATCTTGACTGAAATAACACCTGCACTTTTAAAAGAATCTCATGCTTTTGGATATGGTTGCTATGAAAAATGGTACTTCTACTTAATCCTTCCTCAAATAATCTTTGACCTCCATAATCTCTGGACTATGACACCTGTTTTCATGTGTGATGAGAGATCAAAAGGACACCTCTTGCTGTTAAGCCTATATACCCCACTGTACTGCAATAAAAATGAAATATCAATTGATGCATCACACAAAAGGCTTAGCGTCATATAAATCAACTCAAAAGCTTTTGGTGTCCCTCTTTGATGTATTTGCTGTGAGACTTTTTTTAACAGTGGCCATGCAATCCCTGGGAGCCCAAGAGGAGTGCAAAGCAGCAGAAAAATCTGAATAGGGAAAAAAAATAGTGTTAGAAACATTTGAGGGCTACAGCCATATTCTTATGCATCAACCCTTCCAGTGACATGGAGGGAATGAAAGGAGGAATGGGGGGCAGGGTGCTTGTTTCTGGGCACACCTGTATGCAGCAAAGGAACAGCTGAAGAATTACACTGGTCAGCTCCAAATACTGTCCAGAGGAGTGGAACAGGACTAGGAGGGCTGAGCTATTTTCTGGGAGAAGCTAGAGAGAGAAACTGCAATATATAATAACTGTCCTCAGAAGAAATATCCACAGGGAGAATAAACCAGGATTTTAGCAGACAACATGTGGCTTAATTAATTTGCCAATTAGAGGAAAATATATCCAGGTACATTAGCATGTGGCCATGTATATTTACAAATTTAACTTCTGAAACTGTGATACCTCATTTTAAGGTTGCTGGGGTTTGCAGTGCCATGGTAAATGGTGAATACCATTAATGTTCTCCCCCATCGTGACAGGAAACCTGTATTTGAGCCCAGAATCAGATTATAGTTTAATTCCTTCCAAGGTCTTCTTGCTGCCTGGGTCTGGGTAGCTCCCTACTTAGTGCCCAGTTTATCCCCTCTGAATTTTCTGAGGCCTTTAGAAAGGCCTGCTTGCACCAAACAAGTACCAGCACCTGGCAAGAACTCTGGCTGTTTGCCTACAGCACATGAAAACTTCGTGCTCCCAAATCACTTCTGGCAAAGATAAACCCAACACTCACAGTAGGAACTTGGGAGGCTGAGGAATATTGCTAATGCACAAAGAAAGGTCCTGGCACAGGGCATGGGAGATATTGTTAGCTGATGACATTACACAAACTCTTCCACTGCACTGAGGTAATTTCCTAAATATTTTTTTGTTCATCAATTAAAAAATAGACACCAGAAACTTTACTTTTCCAAGGGCTAAATGTGACTCTCAGATTCCTTGGTCTGAACAAGCCTTATTGGGAGGTATGGCCATGCTGCAGTCCAGCCAACAAAGTCAAGTGGCATCAAAAGCTGTTTGCCACCACAGCATGGCTTTCTCCCTGAGATAACAGCTGGCTCCTGCAAGGCTTCCCAGCCCATAGGCATTGACTTGAGCTTAGTGCTACCCTGCTGGGGATCAACAGCTTCCAGGTTCACACTGAGTCTCTTGGCAAAGCAGGACTCCCTGCTGTGTGTTTGTTCCTCACGCTCTGCAGGAGCCTCAGTGCCTGCACCTTGGCCCAGCAGGGAGAGGAGCAGGAGGACAGCAGCAGCTTCTTGCAGGGCACAACACTTACATGATATCCTGAGCCCTCTCAATCAAACCATCTCCATCCATGCTCCAGGGCTGGAGCATGAAAAGTCTCTCCATGGACAGACAAATGTTTGGCATCAGAAGCCTCTGTAACCCCAGAAAGGAGTGGGGAAAGAAAGGAGGAGAAAACACCTCCACGTTGGTGACTTTGGTTAGGTTCTTTTACCATTTTTATTTACTTGCATTGTTATGGTATAATTTCCATTTACAGTTTTAAAAAATTAAAACTTTTATCTTTAAAGTAAACATAGGATAAATAAAGCGTGAACATAGAAGACAATAAACAGGAACGGAAAAAATCAGATGTGAAACATCAACACAGAGCAGTAGGTTGTACCTGATTTGCTTTTGTCAGCCAACACATTTTTTCCTCACATCCACAGCTAGTCTCATAAGCAGCCAGGCCAGGTGCAGATGCCATATTCTTTTTCTTCTCTCCCCAAAGAAAATTTTTAAAAATTATTTCTTTCTTCCTGTTTCTGTGACAAATATCACTCTTCTCCAACCCAGACGACTCTCAGAAGGCCTTGTGAAATGAAGTGTGAATCTATCCTGAGGACTGTTTCCATTAGCATATAATGGAAAAAAGTATAAAGCATCTGTTAGTCTGGGACTATTCTGAAAGATTTGCTTAAAATTTGATCATCCCATCCTTTCAAAGGAAGGAAAACCAGGACACCTGAGACTTCACTTCAGTGATCTCTGAATAGAAGAGAATAAAAGCTGTTGCTGGCATTTTCATGTGCCCACTATGTCCAAAGGACACTTGGCTCAGGGGATGCTCTTAAAAGTAATGTCCACATTCATTTTCCTGAGCAGGAGGAAGAAAAGAAGGAAAATATGAGGAATTTTCACATATGCTTTAAAAATGCTAACAAATTAAACCAAATCAAAATGGATGAGAGCATACCATGTAAAAGATAGGCCCTTTCCAGAATGAATGTACTGAACAAAGAGGAGAGATATATTCTGTGGAAAAGTATTTCACAAATGCAACTTAATGACTTCACTCTAAGCTATCAATGTAATTTGCCTTTCTCCAAAAAGCTTAAGGTATTACTCCATCTGGCACAACACAATTGTGAGAAACAACATGGGCTACCCAGGATGTGTCCTCTCCAAGGCCTTCATTGTCAACAGTGGGCATAATGCTGCTGCCTCAGAGCCTGGCATAGAAATATCCCACAGCTAATTTCCCAGCCAGCTGCATGACACAGCCTCAAGTTGCACCAGGGCAGGTTTTAATTTGGTATTGCGGAAAAAATTATTCACTGAAAAGACTGTCAAGCCCTGGAACAGGCTGCCCAGGGAAGTGGTGGTGTCACTTATCCCTGGAGGTATTGAAGAGACACGTGGATGTGGCACTTGGTGGTTTGGTTTAGTTTAGTTTAACACTAGGCAGTGCTGGGTTATCAGCTGAACTTGATGATGTTAGGTATCTGTTCCATCCTAAACTATTTAACATCCATCATTGCCTTTGGAAACACAGAAAGAAATGCCACTGTAAGTTGGAGTCTTATTTAAGAATTTTCACATATTTAAGAATGTGAAGAAATGAAGAGTTTCTTACTTCATGAGGTCTTTTTGATTAGCTTTATAACCAGGTATACACTTAAGAAAAAATAACCCTCATTATACCACACTGACAGAGCCACATACACACCAAGCTTCACAGAAGTTGTACAGTGCACATTCTGCTCGGAAGGACCAGTGCCCTTCTGTGGTGAGTCAGGCTATGCCATGTATTTGGGCAGGGATTCACTCACCATGAGCCATATTTATATCTCAAAGTTCAACACACTGAATGGAGCCACTGTGCACGCTCATCAGAATACACTGTGCAATGCAGACAAGCTATTATTTACTGCAAATAAACAGTAAATAATTATAATATCCAATAAATGTCAGATTAATTCAGATTAGCAGTAGACTTTTGTGATTTCAAACATACTGTGACTCACTAAGGAGCAGTGGTCATGAGTTCCTTTTCCTAAAATGTATTTGTGGGCAAGTTATTAAGGAAATCATTTTTAAAAATCAGAAAAGAAATGGGCAATGGAATTATATTTGAGACATTAAATGTAGGCACATTTTCTACTTAAGTCTATCCATTGCCTATTGGTTTTCTAGTGTGATGAGAACAACAAAGGAACAACTCAAACCCCTTATGTCCACTAGTAGCTCCAAGTAAAGATGTCTAAAAGGACTGCCAAGATATTTGGGTGATGCTCAGCTGTCTCAGGATTAGGCCTTTAGCAACATCAGAGTACAGAGAGAGGGACTTAAACCCTCCACAGAATACTGAGTATTTCTGGCCTGATCCACTTTCATGAGATCCTCAGATCTTGCAGCACTGTTGTGATCTGGAAAAATCCTTTCCAGAGCTGACTTTAAGAGACGTGGGTTCTGTGCTCACAGTATAACAGAAAGGAAGCAAAACATAAGGGATGACTACAGAAATGAACATTAATGGTTACTATTAAGATAATTTTGCTTCAGTTAGAATGAACAAGTCAACAATTATACAGGAAAAATTAGCTTTTATTAAAAATGTTTAGTAATAAGCAATGATTTTTCAAAAATTTTTTAACTTACTAAACCTACACATACAAAGTTGGAAGCAAACAAGAAATTGCTTGGTTAAAATCTTATTGAAGGTTAACTTGTCAGTAGTTCTTTCAGATTTCCTGCAAGGCTTGCTTTTAAAATATCTTAATAATTGTACTATTAGCTTTCCGTTACAGAGATGCTCATCCTCCAGTAGAGATGTGTAGTCAACAACATGGATGATTTGATTCACTTATATAAACAGAAGAAAGAAAAAAATAAGTTGCATCCATCTCTGAGTACAAAACCTATTTCTCTATGTTAATGCTTGCACAGGATTCAGAGCTCCATATGCTGGCTGCTGAAGCCCAAGGCAGCTCTTACACTGACTGCAGTTTGCACCATACCAGAATGGCAACACACTAATTTCATATTAATTCATGAAAGTATTCTTTGGTCACAAACATCCTGTACCTACCCGGTTTACAGTACATCAGATGCTATTTTTCACCCTTTTAGGTAGCTTGTTTTATTTGTTTTATTCATGGCATTCAGATTTTTCTCATGCATGTATATTCCATTTCTGCGTGCATGCATTTGCACGAAGTCTGAGTGGTTTCTATGCAGATACATCAGGATAGAAAAAAAGGATGTCATTTACCTTCTGATAGCTTTCAGATGTCAGACTGCAACAGCTCTAGTCTAAAATAGCCTTTTACTGGAGTCTCTCAGGATACACAGTTCATCTTTAGGGTACCACATTACTGAAGTTTTCAGAATACACAAAATCAAAATTTGTGATCATTTTATATTATTGTTTATTACACTGTAAAGCCACATTACTCAAAGTATTATTTTTGATGTGAAAAGTTTAAGATTGAATAAGGGAAAATTTAGCTGCTGAGGATGCAGTAAGAGTGTCTAGACAATGACACTTTGTTTAAAAGGCACACCAAGAAAAGGCAAGCTAGGTTCCTCTCCTGATGGTTTAAACCTGTTTTATATTTTCTCTTATATATATATAGATACGAATATATATGTGTTTATATCTACACAAATCAATGTATGCACACATACCTTTGAGTTTTTGAGAACGGAAAGTTCAAGAAGTAGAAATGACTTTAAATAAGTAAGAACCATAGTAATAGGCGGAAGTTGGTACTGTTATTTTTTTCCTGCATACCAATTATAATCTAATGACACAGTGATATGTTTATATCATTTTTTACTTTACATCATTTCATTGTATAAATGTGAGGCATAGGACTACTAGGTGCATTTTATCTTGCCTAAAGTAATTTTTATGGATCTTCTGTGTCCTTGCATTTTCACAAGGAATGGTCATTGCTCTAAGAAGTATGAAGAGAGTTGAGAATAAGGATGTTCTAACAATCACAATTAAGATTTATTTGCCTCTAGGGTTTACATGTCAGAGCGTGGTGTGCATGCAAACACAGAGAGAATGACAAGGACAGCAATGGCTGTGTATGGCTCAAACCCAAGTACTGGTACCAGCATGGCTGTACCATGCTGATCCTGTAAGAAATCTTTGTTTCCACTGGCATAAGCTTTGCGACATAACGCATCATTTCCAAAATCAGCACTGCTCCATCTAAATGGTCCACGTATATTGACAATTAATGTTAAGAGGTATGAGATGATTACTAACTTCCAGAAAACGTTTACAGAAGATGCCCATACAGTAGTCACCATTGAAAGTTTAACAGCTAAAGGCTGAATGTAAAGATCTTTTCAGCTGTATTGTTTAGAGAAGTATGACTATCAGAGTGAAGTTAGTTATATACAAGGCAAAAATAGTAAAGATTTCAATAGAGAACACAGTAGATTGTTCAGAGAGTGGATCACATTTTCTGCTAAGCCTGAAATATTTCTCACAATGTTGTAAATTCTACCAATAGATACTCCACAACATAAACCAGACAAGAACTTGTAAAAAGCTATTAAGAGCTTGGTCCTGCATTTCTGAGTCCCCGAAATCTACCAACAGAAGAGTATAGGAATTTTGAATGTTTAGCAATTGCAGGACAAACCCTTCAGAACACTATTAAATGTTGCTTCTTTTCCATACTTATTAAATATAAGTATTCAATTTATTTTCTTTGGTTTTTAAATTACTATCCCTTTGTAGCTATAATGTGAAAACAAACAAACCCCAAAGTAGTAATAATTCCCCTCTCCCCTCAAAACAGCGATTTAAAAAACCCCAAATGAAACAAAAAATATATCCAGAAAGTGTAGCTGTTACTTCATTATAAAACTATGGTGCAAAACAGAGGTTTATACTGGTCAGAATTGCAATAGCAATTGGAAGTTTACACTTAAGGAGTGACTGTAAGTATTGCTTCTCTTGAATAACAAAAATTAAAACTGATTAGGCACTTGTTTTCTTGTTTAATGACAGCTGACTCAGTGTGCGTACAAATGACAGAAATACCCTCTCAAAGAATGCTCTGTAGTGTAACAACTGTACTACTCAACTACAACAGTCCCTGATTCAGGAGAGCAGAAAAACATGTGCCTATTACTCGCTTTATTCCTAAATTTTACTGCTACGAATGGGCTGGATACATATTCAAGTGCTGTCCCGAATCAGGGTATTTGTTGAAATTGGAGTTTTAAAAGATAATACAGTGGTAAGCAGCTTTTCATTATACTACAATAGCAATTTTATCTAATTTGACTCTGCTCTCCACAATATTATCCTAATACTTCCCAACAGAAAACGGGCATAAAATAAATATGATAACCAAAGATTACATAATAAATATGCTACTAAATGGGAGAAAAATACATTGCAATATAAGGCTCGGTAGTGTTGCACAATCAAGAAATCATTCCAGGTGCTCCAAAACCCAATTCCCAATGTACAACACCAAGTTACCACTACACACCTGAAAAAGACTGGGAAGTAACAGATTAAACTTCTATTACATTAAACATTTGAAAATGCAAACAAGTGGTAAAGTGTTTTGCTGCCTTTGCAGAACACCATATGAATGGTCTTGACTGCTGCAATTGTCACTGCTTGTGAAGGAAAGTTTAACAGACTGGATTTCTGAAAACTTTTATAATCTAATTCCTTCTGATTTACAAAGTTATCAGTGTCCACACTGACTCCTAGTATTATGTTTGAAGGCAAAACAAACTCAGAAATTTTGCTGTCTCCGTTTCTTTGCATCCATGGCATCTAGGATAGGTTGCCTCTTTGCAGTGTACCTCTGACGAAGCTCCTCAATTTCTCGTTCCATCATAGGGTCCAAAGCCTTTAATCTCATCTGTAATTCTTCTAAACTCAGATTCTTCAACTGCAAAACAACCAAACAAAAAACAATCCCACAAAAAATATTAGAAACTGTTTTCAACAAAAATGAAATTCACTGCTTTTCATAAGCCTTTAATTTACAGCTGTAGGGTTTTTACACATTTAGAGTGTATGCATACATATATATATATATAACTGTTGATATAGCCAAAAGCCTTAGTGTGCTCCACATTAAATAACAGCATATGAAAGCAAGCACACATAGTACATTTAGTAACAAAAAAACCAAAAAAACAACTTTGAAAATCTTGCAAATAAATTGCAAATAAATAAAGGACTGAAGTTTAACTCATTAGGCTGAAAAGAGCATGCCACAGAATACAAATATATATATACACACTCATGTTTATAAATTATATTGCATAATAACGTATTTCTTATTGAATTTCTTAGAGAAGCCTGAGAAATAGACTGCTGCTGTAAATGATGCCTTGGGTTTTAGTAATACCCTTGACAGATATTTAGAGGTTCTTTCTGATAAGAATGACAAGGCACCTGTCCTCCTCAACAGACTGCTATCAGGACTACCCAAAACAAATTGCTAACAATGTTTTAAGTAATACATGACATAATTTCCTGAATTCATGGGGAGTTACCTTTGACCAAGTTCTTTCCAAAAATATTTTCTCAGAATGTTTAACAGTTCATTACATTTCGCTCATTAAAAGTGACTGATCATATAACACGTAAATGATTTCACTGCCTTGCTGGCTGCTGCCAGCAAAGGTTGGAGTCTTGTCAGATCCTGGGGCATGTCAGGCATTACTGCTCCACCTGCTACTGCAGAGAATGATCTGCATTTGAAATGTGCTCTGCGTCTGGCCTATGTGATTTTCTCCTGATGTAGTTTAGTGCCTTTCTGCATTTCTCTCGTCAGAATTGCCAATGTGCCATTATTGTTCACCAGTGTGAAAAACAGTAAATTTCAAACAGCATATATAATTTCCTCTTAGGAAACGGATAATCTTTATTTTGTTTGCAAATACTCTGACACTGCAAACAAGCACACTACCTAACTCATGGGTAAAAAATAATGAGTCAATACTTCATTCATGAATCTAGGGCAGGCTTCCATCAACACAATCTGATCTGTTTTCCCTGAGGAATTAACTGCTACTTTTGATCTTTATTTTTGCCAGCAATTGAGGCATATAAATTAGCAACACATACTGCTACATACAGTCCAAACCTCAGCATTATGACTGCACAAGTAAACAAGTAATTTAAAGTCATAATAGAGAGGGCCTATCAGAAATGCACAGTAGAGCATATGGAAAAGATGCACATTTTCATGCAACATCATTTTAACCATAAGATTCCTAATGAAGAAGAGAATTAAACCTCAGATGTCAAAATATCTTTGAGGACCAAAGATCTCAAGACCTGTATGAGACTTCAGATGTGCTCAGCAACATCGGTCTTACAGAATCACAGAATATGTAAGTTGGAAGTGAGCCACAAGGATCATCAGTGTCCAGCTCCTGGCCTTGCACAGTATAGCCCCAAGAGTCACATCATATGCCTGGGAACATTGCTCAAATGGTTCTTGAACTCTTTCAGGCTTGGTGCTGTGATCACTTTCCTGGGGAGCCTGTTCCAGTGCCCAACCACTCTCTGGGTGAAAAACATCCAACATCCAACTTAAACCTCCCCTGACACAACTTCAGGCCATTCCCTCAGGTCCTGTCACTGGGCACAACAAAGAAGAGATCAGTGCTTGCTCCTCCTCTTCCCCTCACAAGGAAGTTGTAGATGGCAACGATATCTCCCCTCAGTGTTCCCCAGGCTGAAAAAACCAAGTGACTTCAAATGTTCTTCATATGGCTTCCCCTCCAGATCCTTCACCATCTTAGTTGCCCTCCTTATGACACTTTGCCCTCCTTTCCTCTCTCCTAAAGACTCTTCTTCTCCTTAGGAAGGAAATAGCTGCCTCCCAAGGCATCAATGATCATCCATTTTACTGTACTCCTCTTATTTGACATACAGAAAAAAGGATAGGGGACAGAAATTCCTCAGTCACCAAGACTTTTGCAGAAAAAGATCTTTTTATTTTCAGAAAAAGATTAAAAGCCTGCACTATTCTATTTAATTTTTAGCCCATTATTATATGTAACTGGCACATGACACACTTTGCAGTGAAGATATTCTCTTAGAGGAGTTAAGTGTCAGAGATTTTAAGTATAATGGGAAGAGATGACAGTGCTGACTCCACTGTTTAACTGATCCCAACACAGCACAGACGAGAGGAGCAATAAACCCACGTGTGACAGGAATAATGTGTTTAGCACGTGTGACAGGAATACTGCATTTAGGGCTCCACACACCAGCAAATGCCTAAGGTAGACACTGAATAATCTTGTGTGTGTGTGTGGTTTGTGAGAACTGCCCATCATGAAGTCCCTAACCACTCTTAGCCAGTCTGGACAGCCACTTATTCTCAATCAATCACCACTATAGACATCAGGGTTAAACTGCACATAATAGACTCCAACTGATGTAATCACATAATTATTCTGCCTTGAAAAACATTTTCTCATAAATTAGCAGAGAAGAACGTGGTGGGTGAGTTTTTATTTAAATTTCAATCAAGAAACAGAGCCAGCAAAGAGAATTAACTACTCTTTAAAAATTACAGAGAGCTGGGATGAATATTAAAATATAAAGAAAATGAATTTTTTAAGCCAGAGATCAAGAATCTTCCAGCATTATCTCAGGCATGTCACCCAGGAGATCCAGATAGCCACAGTACTCATCTAGATGAATGGCTGATGCTCAGGACATTTAAAGGAAGGAAGTGGCAGAAAACAGAACAGTTAGGAAGGTTTCACCTATCTGACATCAGATGAGAAAACTACTTAATCAGCCACAGCTGAATCTGGGAAATGTGTGTGTGTGCCTGTGCATGTATATGCCTTCTTGGCAAATTTAAAATCTACTTCTTTGACTGCTGGCTGTGCTATAGGTATTACCTCACAAACCCTAAAAGCCTTCAATAATCCAAACACTGAATGCAACAGAAAATGTATCAAATAAGACGTGTAGAAATAACTCAAACAAGATATTTCATTACTCCTATGTAATTTATTGCCCTGCATGAATAAATATTTTGGTTCAAATTATTAAAGCAATAGAGTTCAGCATTCATTTACTTCCACTTGCAAACAGTTTGCAATTTAAACTGCCATAAATAATTCACCAAGTAGCTTGTACAGTAATACTGGGAGCTACTGGGATTAATGGGAAGGGAGAGGGGAGCATTCAGTAGCGTAAGCTACAGGAATTCAGAAGGGCTTTCTTTATTTCAGTAGCTTTAAAAAAGCTGTTAACTGTAACAATTAAATTATTACAATTACAATTGTAATCAGGATAGCATTTGTGTGACAGTAATAGATAATTCCATTTCCGCCACTCCACATAATGGACTGAATCATGTCCTTTCAGAGATCAAACACCCACAGCCACACAAGAGACTGTAATTAGTGTCAGGATGGGCCACTTCCAAGACAGAGGTCTTAATGGAGTTTCTGGTTTGCCTTCACTGGGACCCTTTATTTCACCAGGTAATCACATGGATTTGGGAAAGCAATAGTCCAAACTCCAACTTATAATGCCACACACAGACACAGCCTTTTAGAGTGAGTATGCATACCCAGGTTTCCAGAAGAAAGATTAGGTGTACAGACAAAACTTTTCTTCTTAAAGATGTATTTGTAGACCTAATCATTAAAGAGAGCTACAGTGCATAAGGGAAGCAAATCAAACAAGGAAGTCAAACCACTGCCAGAGTCAGATGACATTAAATAATTTCTCCTTGAAGCTCATGTATTCTCAAGACAGTTGCACGCAAAGAAGCCTCATTGAAAATGCTCTGCTTTGCTAGAGCAAGGGAAATCAAGCCTATGAAGAGACCAGACAACAGTCATCCTTATGGAACAAGCTCCCAGTGCTGCAAGCTGAGTGCCAGCAGCTCCTGCCTCCACCTTCTCCTCTCCCTGATCCAAGGGGAAATCTTAGTGGAAGGCAACCTTTCAGAAAGGAGTTCCATCCACCCAAAGTTCCAGTGGCAGAAGTATCTTTCAGCAGCACCAACCTAAGATAGTACAAATAGAATAAAATCATAACTAACCTTCTAACTGAAGTACAATTTTCAGTTATAATCTTTGGAAAAGGCAACTCAGCCACACACTGGGGAGACCAGTAAGTCTGGAAACTTGGTACACTTTATCTCCAACTTTTAGTAAATGGGACACCAATCATTTAACTCCTCCTTGCTCATTTTTCAACTTATTTGTAATAGGTTAGAGGCTTTTCCAGGAAAGGCCACATGTAGATGTTAAAAAGGAGCAGAACAGATAAGGAACTGTTAGCAAGCTTTTTTTTTTAATGTGACTATCCTCATTACGCCGGGATACAATAAAAATCCAGAAGTTGAGGCAGCTCCAGGCATGAAGTGTTCCAGTTGCCATCAGAGCACAGGCCAGAGTTACAAGCGCTGCACAGACAGGCACGCACTGCCCTTGTGTGAAGGTGGTAGGAGCCACTGCTAATCAGCCTAGGGGTTTAAAATAATCCAGCATGATCATGCAAGATTTGTTGAATACAGTGTGAATTAGCATGCAATCAGAAGAGTATTTCCTATTGTAGTAGCCTGACCCTGTCTGGGTGCCAGGCACCCACCAAAGCTGCTCTATCACTCCTGCAACTGGACAGGAGAGAAAAAATATAACAAAGATTCACAAGCTGAGATCTCTGGAGAGATCACTCACCAAATTCTATCATGGGGCAAACAGAACTGAATTGGGGATACTAATTAAATTTACTTATAACAAAATGAGAGCAGATAACGAGAATGAATTTAAAACACCTTCCCTCCACCCCTCCCTCCTTCCCAGCTACACCTCCTTCCCCCACCAACAGAGGGAGACAGGGAATGGGGGTTTTGATCAGTTTATCACATGTTGTTTCTGCTGCTGCTCAGGGACAGTTGTCCTTTTGCTGCTCCAGTGTGGGGTCCCTCCCATGGGAGGCAGTCCCTCATAAACTTCCCCAGTGTGAGTCCATCCATGAGTCTGCACAAACTGCTGCAATGTGGGTCACTCTTCCACGAGGTGTAGGCCTTCCAGGACAGGCTGTCCAGCGTGGGTCACACACAGGATCACAAGTCCTACCTGGAAACCTGCTCCAGCATGGGCTCCTCTTTCCGGTCACCACCACCTGTTCCAGCATGGGCCTCCCACAGATTCACAGATCTCTTTCCAGCATTCACCTGCTCCAGTGTGGGTCTTCATGAGCTGCAGGTGGATCTCTGCATCCCCATTTACCTCCATGAACTGTAGGGGCACAATCGCCTTAACAGAGGACGCAGGGGAACCTCAGCTCCAGCACCTGGAGCTGGAACCTCCTCCCTCACTTCTTCTCCCATGACTTTGGTGTCTGCAGAGTTGTTGCTCCCACAAGGTCTCACTCTACTCTTCTATGGCCCCAGTTACCACAGGCAATACATTTTTTTCCTTTTTAAATACATTATCACCATTCCTGACTGGCTTGGCCTTGGCCAGAGGCAAGTCCAGAGCTGGCTGGCACTGGCTCTGCTGGACATGGAGGAAGCTTCTGGCAGCTTCTCACAGCAGCCACCCCACTACCAAAACCTGGCCACACAAAACCAATACACCTATGCCAAAAACATTCTTACTCTGGTCATTACTGGTTTCAGGTGATTGAGTTTTTTTACGTGTCTTCAAACAGTGATCCACAAGGAACTCTACCCTCACATACTGATGCACTCACCTCCCAGAACAAAACTTCTGCAAGGGAAGTGCAACAAGTTTTACTTTTTTTGCCTTAATGTTTAACTTGTTGCATCCCATATTGACTAGGTTCATTTGGATCACTATTTTCAGCAAACCAAAGAATAGCAGTGAATACTAATGCCTGCAGGAGGGTCCACACTTACATATCTTACATATCTTGTTTACAATCCTTGTCAAACCATACTGATGAAAATTCCAGCCAAAAGGGGCACTTGGAAAATAGGTGTGCATTCCTGTCTACAGACCTGAGTTCCAAGCAATCAGCTCAGAAGGAAGCAGATAAAGTACAATCAAAAATGGACTCTCAGAAGCCATGAAGTCAAGGAGTACAATGTCAGTCCTGACTACTGGATTCCACATGTGTCCAGCACAGGAGCCAGAAGGAGAGACATATATCTAAGATAGTTGGTGGTGCTTGCATGGATTTAGGTGAGGGGATCTGGAACTCAATAGCCACATTTGGCCAGCTCATATTTGTAGCCATCCAAACTTTTCAGGGGGCAGAAGCCAAAGGGATGGTGGATGTGAACTATAATCTTAATTCATTCTGTACAGCAAGAGAGGTAAAAAAACGTCTATGCCAACTATGTTTTCAAAATGATAAAATTAGATTTCATTATTAATTCCATAATGCTTGAGTTACCATTGCAAACCTCCATTCTATCAAAGTAAATTATGAAATACTGCTATTAAGCTGGTGCAACAAAAACAAGCAAATGTATTTTCAGGGTTTAAATTGTTAAGAAAATAGATATTCAATCAAAAAGTAATCTGTATCAAGTTTGTCATGTTTACTTGAAAAAACAAATTCTTCCTAGCAACTGCTTAAATGAATCTTACATGCAACATGTCTATTAGGGGCCTTTGATTAAAAAAATATGGATTGTTAATACTATATTCTGAGTCATTTATTTTCCCATCTGCTAGCAATTCCTACAGTATGAATTACCAACAGAATGGCTAACAACAATTACTGCATCAACGGCAATTGCAAAAGGAGGTTGCCCATAGCACCTTCTAAGACTTCATCAGTGCATATCTTGGATTGTCTTTTGTGTTAGTGGTCTCAGATAACACAAACTTTTCTCTCCAGATGTTCACTTCCCTCTGTTGAGTAGAGTTTTCTCTAGTGGAATGAGCTCCACTTATGGCTTCAGATGCCTTTTTTTTAATGGTATAAAAAGTAAGACTTGAGTCAGAATCCAAAAGGTACAAGGTGGGCCTTTCTGCCCAAATTTTCTCTACTATGAATTCACATCCAAAATCTGTGACTCTCACTAGTGAACAAGTTGTCACACGCTTGTGTGCAAGGAAATACTCCCCAGCTACTGTTGTCTGTTCAGCTGCTGCCATGCAGTAACAGGAGGAGAAGTGCTCCATGTTTGCTCACACAGCCCATCCTGCTGACCCTGCCTAAGCAGTGTCAGGTGAGGACGAGCAGTCTCAGGCACCCACTGGCCACACAGCAGAGCTCTGACTTGCTGCCCTCCCCACCCCACTGTCACTACAGTGAGCAAAGCAGTCACAAGAAAAACCTGGATGGGGAATGGAGTGAGGGCATTTATTTCAGGGTGTCCTAAGAGCAAGAATGCTTGTTACAATGCACAGTTACACAAATACAAAAAGGACCTCGTTTACTGTAACAATTTATAAGAGAGAAGGACTGACAGCTGTCAAAAGCCAAAGTTCATTCCATAGGACTGCAGTCATTTTAAGCATCTTGGGGTGTAAGATAAGCATATAAGAGAAAATTAAAGATGGACAAGTTAATATATTTTTAAAATGTTTTTCTAGGGATAAAATTGTATATAAATTCTCCATGATTAATCCCTATTTTCACTAGTGGAATTCTCTCTGCTCTAACATTAAAACTGAATGAAATTTTAGCAACACAAAGCTAAATCTTAGTCAGTACCATCAATATTTTTCAGCTCTAGGAGAATTTTCTCATCTTCATACAAAGTGACATTTCAATATAAATCACCTCTAAGAACAAAACATAAAATTTTCTGTAGCATTAATTCATACTATCATTTGCATATTTTTTAATAGTGCCCAGAGCTCCCCTTTGAGCACACTAAATACTGCAAGTACTAAAATTCAAAAATAATGAGCTTAGTCATTAACCTTAATTAAATTACCCTTAAAATTAGATTCCTAAAATAAGATGCTTTTAAGAGAAGGGAAGTGTCTTTTTATTTTCCTTTTCATTTCTAAGTCATCAGGAGGCAGCTAGAATCTAAATATTCCTGCAATTAAAAAGGCTAAAAAGCTCAAGGGAAAAAAATCTACTAGTCAAAAACTTTAACGAACAACCCTGGTTACTGGAACTGAAATCTAAGGAAAAGGACAGTTTACCACAAACAGCAGTATAAAATCAGCAAAAAAGTCAACTTTTACCTGTTGCAATTTTACCCAGTTCCTGACAAAACAGTAAGGCAGTGTGCATTGATGCTTTATCACATCCTATGCATTTCAAATATAGTTTACATTGGTTTTACCTACTATAACATCTGGTGTTCTTGTAGCTATTAGGCATATACTTTTCACTAAAATAAATAAAGCTCCATTGAAAGTGTCTAAACATGGGGAAATAAACTGAAGCAATGTATCTCAAAAACTCTGCAGCTCATGAACTTCCATTAATAAGTACCTTTGAGATCAAATCCTTAGTATCTCATAGAAAAGTGTAAAAAATTAAATTTAAGTGTACAGAAGGAAAAAAAACTACCATTCTCTCTTTCTTATGTCATTTACACAGGGTATATTGTTACACTACATGCAAAGGTCTACTGAAGCATGACACTTTAATTTGCTATCACCTTCTCTTTAGAATCTCATCATCCATCACAGACATTTAAAAATTACTTTTGGAGTATCACATGCAAAAATTCAGTTTGAAATTCCTTAGAGAAAATCTTGGTGGCCTTTTATATCCTTTGATTTTCTATATTAGGAATCTCAAGCTTAATTGTACAGTTTGTCTTGAAGAATACTATAAATGTTTACAGAAGTTCCCAACAGAGTAAATAAACTAAAGATTAGGAAAAACACTCCATCTGGATACTCACCATGCTGTTTAAACTTCATTGCAAATATATCCACACAGTGTTGATGGCAAAGTAGCTACTACACCTGATCTAAAAATATGCACGATTTTCCTCCCCAGCCCCTTCTGCATTTGGAGGAAAAAAAGCATGGGAAGAAAAAACAAACAAAATAACCTCCAAACATCCTACCAAGCAAAGATATAAAAGTTTAAAAGGAAAAGGAATTCTTTATCTAAAGCTCTTAGTTTAGCAAGTAAGTAGCATCAAAAAGTCAGCATTTTATCTTTATTATCATAGATCTCCAGGGCAAGTGCATCTGAATTATCCTTCATACAGCTATCAGCAGGTATCTTACAGTGTCCTTGAATTCACTGTATCACATTTCAGCTACTGCAGCTGTCATTCAGCTACATAAACCCAAATGTTACCCCATATCCAAAAGTTTTTGCAAGTGAAGTCACTGCCTCCCTGACATCTGATTCTTCCATGAAAAGAGCATTTAAAAAATATTAAGAAAATAATAGTATTTTATTTTTGCAGAATTCTACTAATCTGCACATAAATACCAGCTGTTTTAAGAAAAAAATATATAGGCTCTTAGGGATGAGAAAAACCCCATTTGGTTAAGACACCGAAAGACTGTAAAGATAAATTTAAAAATGAAAGATGCTCCTAGTTTTGCTGAAATATTTTGTAAATGCAAAAAGACATTGAAAAGTAAAGACATAACTTGAAGTAGAAGCCCTGAGGTTAAAAAAAAGCTGTATTAAAATCTAAAAATTAATTGAATACATAATTACATATTTAAAAGCTATTTTTCTTTAATAGTCCATTTAAGACTGTTCTTTAAATAGAAATAAAAATGGAAACTCAATTAATAGTGAGTTTTGACACACAAAGCACGCATAGCAATAGCCATCAGACTGAGAAAAGCATTTAACCTGAAGAGCAATGCAAGATGCTAAAAGAATTTTAAACATCAAAACTTAGTGTCCTACTGAGGGATAATACAAGTGAATCCCAATCTTCTGAGAAACATAAAAGGTTGATACTCAAAACTAAACCAACAAAACTGAATATTCCTAATGGGAAAAGTCTGTTGGAAGAGACACACAACCCTCAAACCCAAAATGCACACACAAATTTGTATCCTATTTGCTGGGAAACCTTGACTCTAGTTATATTCTCTGTAAGGAAGAAAACTCAGTTTAGTTTAAAACAGCCAATTCAGAAAGGACCTAGGAAAATAACATGTTATCTTTAATAAATGGAAAAATGATAGACATACTGTTTGCTGGGGTTTATTTCATGCAGAAAGCTGTCTGGAAGTCACGTACAAGAGAGGATGGGTTTCAATCACTACTGATATAAGACAGACAGAAAAAATCCTACAGTCCAAAAACTCAGGGCAATTTATGAGCAACAAATGCAAGGTTTATTAATCACTGAGAGAAGGAAGAAAATACAGCAAAGGCAGCAAAAAACTCCTAAGAAAACTGAGACATCAGTTGAACGAGGCCTGCAAAACATCGGAAATTGTGGAATCTGAACTTGCAGCAACTCAATAAAGACTGGGCTAAGCAGAAAGATTTAACTGAGCTGTTAATCGTAGCAGGGAGGAGAATCCTGCCTCAGGAAGGATTGGGGGAGGAGGACAGCCAAGCAAACCCGAGCTTGCTTAAGCACCAACACACAGCCCATGGATGCTACACATAGAGACTGACTGCAGGGAACTGCACGGGGAGAATCAATCCTCCAGCCTGTAGTATCTTTGCCAGACAGCACCAAGTTTTCTTTTTTGTACAACTTTAAAGATCAAGGAGAAGCACTGCTGGCTTTTAAAGAATGCATCTTGGTCCACAGTTCCTCAAAATTTCTTTATTCCTTCCTCAAACATCTTCTGGGAATTCCTTTCCCTCTGCCAGAACTGCTTGACTACTATTCAGTTTGATATGGTTCACAGTTTTCCTAAAAGATCTGGGTGCCCAATAGCAGCATCCTGGCCCATGGTATCCCTAGAAGGGGAAGGGTACTGTTCCAGTGTTGCATGGCATTCAGCAGCTCACTAGCCACAGGGGCTGGAGATTTCATTTGCTGATGAAAGTTCTAATATTATGGAAACTGATAAAAATTGTTTAGGAAACTCTTTTATTGTGCTCAAGAATTGAGCAGATTTTTAAAAATCTCTTGAACACCAAAATGACAGTTTATTAACTGTTCCAAATGCTGCCTTCTCTTGAAGTCCTATCTATAAATCCTATCAATCACTACAGATTTCAGCTGTGAATTTAGTTTTTCTTCTGTCAAAATGTACCAGCCCCACATTTGGAAAACACATCATAAATAAACACTATCAAATAGTATTTAATGAACCTGATGAAATCTACTTTTGATGGGCTAAATGTAGTGGACAAATACTGGTTTGCTTCTAATCCAGACTAAATTAAATCACCACTCAGCTAGCAGCCTTTAAATAATACACAGTTATCTCTTCTTTTACAAACAGGCAGTAGACCACTCTACTGCAAATAATATACTAAAAAATAGCCTGAAAATATAGAACAAGATAATCACTGATAATCTGTCATGTCAAAACACATTAATCAAGAGTTTCACAAACAGACAACTAAGAGCAACACTAAATTAAAAAGAATAGACCACTCATCTTAATAAACAAGAAATTCAGGTAATCTAGACACTGAACAGTACACTTAACCATAATCTAAATCTAGTCTCTAAAACACAATCTACGTTGTGAGACGTGTGATGCTCACTCTATATGGGTTTAGAAACTACACTTATTCATTAAGATACAATGATTCAGCGGCATATTCACTTACTGAGTCCAGAACTGCCAAAATCATGTGCCAAAGAAATATTTTATTATCAAACATTTTGTCTATGACTCAAACATTAGTGCAATCAAGTCAACTATTGGTACAGTTCTTTCTCACCTTCACAGAATTATCACCTAGGAACATCCCCAGTATTTATTTATTTGCTTTCTTACAGAGAACAGAGCAACACTAGTTTAAATAAACTATTATAAAGGTTAGGTTTTCCAGATGATAATCTGCAGATCTAGTTTTGACTCACGACTCAATGCTAATAGGTACTGCACGGTGCCAATGTTGTTCATGAATCCCCATTCAAATTTAGAGTGCTCACTGTTCTCCTTCTGTACCTCTGGAGTAAATGACGACAATGACAGCTCAAACTCAGGAATGGTACGAGCTCTGCAAACCCTCATTATGTGAACCAGTCTTTTTGGCCTCTCTGCTGGTTTTCCAATCCATCTCTGGAATGTTTATCTAGGGTTCAATTAAGGGCTCAGCCTTCTAGACTTAAAAATCCATAAAGAAAAAAACTATAAAATCTTATCCATTGCATAGTATATCAACAACAAAAACGTCACACACACTGCACTTGAACAGTGGTAATGTTCAAGTGCAGAACATTGGTAATCTTCTAGTGTCTGTAGCTTCTAGTCTAGATCCCTCTCAAGAAAAACTGTTGGGAATTCAATCCAGGTTTTAGAATTGATTTTGTGTTTACAGTTTGCAAACCGAAGTAGAACCAAAGGCATCACCTATATTATTTCCAAACTTAACTATCAGGGCAGGAAATAATGTGAACTCCCACCCAGCACATTTCTAGACCACATAAAAAGCATAAAAAAAAGTGAGCCAGACAAATGCATTCCTCCAGTGCAAGGTGTTAGTACTCAAACAAAATCTATGCTTAATGCAGACAGCTGTTATACAGTTCACAGGCTCAGCTTTAAATAAAATTATGATTAAAATCCCCCCAAAATGTATTTCGGATTGCAGTGCCTTGCAAAAGCAGTTCAGTAGCTTTGACCATCTTCATAGCAATGCCTTTCCAAAGTAAAGATGGAAATACAAACACTGAGGTTATTAAATGCACTCAATTTATTTAGAGTATATCACTGGGGTTTCTGCCTACAGAACATCAATTCCTCAGTTTGAATAGTATCCTGCATCCAAAGATACAACACTGAAGAGAGACAATATACAGATTTCTGGGGCTGGTCATTTATTAATTGTCATTGTTCAGTTTGTAAGAAGAAAAGGAGGGTGAGTAACTCCCTTATCACCAACAGATCTGATGGATATGCATGAGCTTAAACAGATGCAGGAAATAAAGGTTTAGTGTCAAAAGACTGCGTATCTGTCCTGGACTTTAAATATTAATTTAACAATGCACATGGGTTGTTTCTTGCTATTGCATATGTCTGGACATGAGCACTAGGATTTACTGTCAAAAAACCCCTACTCTCAGAAAGATATAAATATACAGCATACATTCTGGAATTGATGCAGAAGAAATTCACCTTATGTGACAGAAGAATGCAGGAATGGGAAGGGGAGGAATCATGAGTATCTTGATAACTTCTGCATCTCATCACATGCAGAAAACAACATGACCTCAGATAGTTAAAAAACTGGCATTAACATACAGCAGAAAATCCTAAGAACCTTGAAAATGTAATTATTTAAAGAATCGCCAGTACTAGTATCATCTCCCCTTGTCACCCAAAGAGAGTTTTTTTTATTTGGAACTCAAAGGATTTTCTGGGTAGATTCTATTGGTGACAGAGAAGTCGCTTTTGGCATGAAGCCACTATCTTCTGGAAAGCTGCCACAGTGTGAATACAAACTGCCTTGTTGAACTACGCCACATATTGAGTAGTGGACCCACTAACTAATTGTTTTTGCCTTGAAGAAACAAAATGCCAGCTCAGGTCTGATGGAAATCTATACTTTTTCTGCTTAATGTCTTTGAGACTTGCATTCTTAAAGTCTGAAATCAGAGTGCAATCCAAGTCTCAATGTCCCAACATGCTGTCACCACAGAAATTGCATTACTAATTTAAGAATGCTACAGAAATAAAGAAAGCAGTGTCTTATTGGGTTTTTTGACACCACTGAAAAGGTAAGGTTTTCTTTATAATAGGCCTAACTTCATCTCACACATACACCTTATGTGCACAAAGTTGAAAATACAAATACTGTAAAAACTATGAGAATTCACAATGCTGTAAAATCAAATATATTAGAGAAAATTTTTAAAAATTATTTTGTTACAGTGAATGTCAAATTCACCAAAGGCTCAATTTAAAGACACAAAATGTAAATAATGACTTCTCAGTATTTTAAAAGCCAAAACATAGATAGAGGTATTTTAAAGTAGCAACATTACCATGTTGCATATAAAAAAAATTTGTGGAACTGGTCCATCAGTTAATTTTGTAAAAGAAGTAACTTTGTTTGCATTTTCATTACTGATTCCGACTTGATACTCCATCTGAAGAAGTTTTAGATTCTTGCCCATTTCAGTCTCAAACCACATTCCTCTTTCTTCCATCAGTATTTCTTATTGATTTAAATACAGTCTAAGAGAAATATCTTATTCTGTTGATTTTTGACATTAACATCTCCAAATATCTTCCATTCCAGGAGTTCATATTCATGTCATTTGATGGTCTGTATTGCACAAGGAATCCTAGTAATTATGAACTAAATGCCTACTAATCTGGTTGCTGATGAGTTTGTTGGAATGCCAGTCACGACTATCAGATCCTAGCCATTAGAATAATAATAGCAACAGAGTATTTTCAGCAATTTAACAGTTTCTCCTACTTCAACAAATGTATTCTATTTATACTTCCCTAAGTAGAATCACAGTGCATAAGAAGTTGCCTAGAAGCAGGAATATTGCAAAACTACAAGGTAAATTAAATTAATCACATTAATTTCCTTAATAATGCTGAAAATATTTCACCTCTTTCTCAGCAATATAATATCATACAACATTTTGAAAGCATTATAATTTCAAAATTAATAGATTTGTTATTTAATGTTGCCATAACAACCATAGAAAATTGTGTAAGAAAATACCAAGCAATAAAGGATGAAATGCCATAGAAACAGATAAGAATAGAACAAGTTGTGTCAGTTCTAGCCTTAAGGAAAATTTTAGGCACAGAAAAGCTTATGGACAGAATTATGAAAAGGTGGAGAAACAGAAAAGGGCAGTTAATAATGGAAAATGAAAAATGTAGTTGCATGGCATAGTGCCAGCATCCTCCAACAGAGATTACATGCAGATTAGCTGAAACCTCTAAGAAAACTAAAGCACATTAGATAAAAATTCAGCACAGACTATGAAACTTGTTTTACTTTTTGGGCTTTTTTTTAAATCTTCTGCTTATAACAATACTGCTGTAGTGTTGCACGATATAAATAGTCAAAAGCCCTCAAAACCTGAATGCAGTAACAGCTAAATTGCTGCCAGTTTTACATGGTTTTCTGAAAGTCCCTCCAGCAGAAGGAACTAACAATTGACTTAGGGAGTTATGAAGGAATTCAAAGGTAGGATCTTTTTTCCTGTAGGTCAACCCACTATTGCACTGTATAATGAATGTAAACATGAGATATCATTTCATCTCTGCTCCTCACCTTTCCAACGACCTTTCAGAGAAAACATCCTGGAGCTTGAATTTTGTTTAACATGGAAGTCATACAGGCTGGATAATATGACGTTCCTACCTACGAGCAAAACATCTTTAATGCATTTATTTCTCCTAAAATAAAAATGGTACACAGATATCTCTGTATCACAGCTAGAGTCAACACACAGAGCAGTCAAATGCTAAGTTTTGTGTAGAGCAGAAGAAATAATATATTTACAGCTCTTTGTCTGAAGAATTAACAAAGTAAAAATCAAACCTCTCTCTAGTGAAACTCCATTTTGGATGTTATCTACTATCTTGTATTGAGACCACAGTCAAGGAAAATCACTTTATTATTACATCTCTCTTGTTTCAAAGGACAAAAAAGCAGATGGCACCAAAATGGAGCTCAAAGATGGTATATTTAGATTTGATAAAGCAAACATATCGCAACCGTTATATAAGGAAGAAAACTGCTGCATAAAACGTTCAGGTGAGATGCTTAATGAAAGACAACTTAATGTTTAATGAAAGAGAACTTAATGAAAGACAAGAATCTTGTAAGCAGCATAAAGAAAGATAAGAGACTAAAGAAGAAGCCTCATTGTACACCAAATCTGATCTAAGGACAGGAGGGAGAAAAGGGCGAGTCCTACTGTGTGAAACCCTCAGGCTTCCTTACATGACAATCTACCAATTCTGCAACTGTAGGGTGAGCTGGGAGAGAGAGGAGGACAAGGGGGTGTTGGGCATTTTTGGAGCATGACAAAATGACTCAGCGTGACTGATACATGGAAATAACAGAAATGAGCTGGTGTCCCCTTCTGCCATGCCTCACTCTTTTCATAGCTCTCATCTCCTGGGTACACCACCCATCTGTCCCTGGCTCCAAGCTACTGAGGCCAGGATCAACCTTTCAGCATGGCAAAGACAACAGCTGACTATAGGCTTCAAGCTACAACCCATCCTCCAGCATAGGTGTCGATCTGGATGCCTCTTCTCAAGAGGCAAATTAGTGGTAGTAGTAATATATTGAAACTTGAAGAAAATTAACTTCCTTTATGAAACCTCCACCTTTGCCAAATTTGGACAATATGACTCAAACGTTATCAGGATAAACAGCACACTAATATAAGTCTCATTTCCTAAAGAAACAGATAAAAATAATATACAGCTAGGTAGCACAAAAATAATCTTTGTATGATGATTTAAAATTTGAAACACCAGTATGATTAAATGTTAGCAGAAAGTACGTAGTAAGACTTAAGTATCACATTTTGGATAAGTATAGGTTGGGGGAGATCACAAAAATCTATGAAAGATGATTGTGCTTTTATGACAAAGTGAATAAAATTGATTTTATACAGTACAACTTTTAAATCATATAAAGTATTTCCCCCAGAGCTCTGGAACAGGATTAGTAGTTTCCTCAAATTCAGTCTGTGTGGAAAACTGTAAACAAGTAATTTAAATGCAAGAGTTGGGGATTCTGCAGGGCTGGGGTCAACCAACACAGCACCTTTTCTCTTTCTGGTATTCATAGCACCTTAGAAGAAACACAGAGATGGTGTACCCTCAGCACATTTTAGGATTCACAGTATAATTGACAGCAAAATAACAATACCAATACCTATACCAAAAAATGGCACCACATATGAAAACCCAACAAGTGAAAATGTAATACCAGAAAGCAAAGCTTTTTTACCAGTCATGTCTTGTAGACTTAGAAAATGAAACTGTAAACTTTTTTCTTACTTCACTGTATTTTTAAAATGCTAAATGCCTACAGTAAATGTTATGTTACAGTCATGAGTCATTATCAGCAGGCCACACAATAAATGCTTTTGAAAATATTTTTATAATGTCAAATTACAATGTAACCTCTTCCAATAGCTTCTTTTATTCTTATCTTTCTTCCCTGTTCCAACAGAACAAGAGTCTAGTATCATATTAATTTATTCTCTATATAAATTTGATCTTCTCACACTTATTAGATTAATTAGGCCCAATTGTGGATGTAGATGGGGACCTACTCAAGTGCTGAAGTTATACAACAATGAATTTTAAAACACAACCTAACTTATCCATTTTATTTCTAAAAAGCTCTCAGACCCTTGAAGAGGAAGAAATACCCTCTTTGGAAAAAAAGATTCAGATGTCACCTATTTGAATCTTTATGTTGCCTTATTGTTACTACAGAAGTTCTGACTTGTTCAACTAACTGCTCGGGCAGCCCTGGTTTAAATTTGGAAGCATTCAAAATCTTCAGAAAAGCCTCCAGCAATTTGCTATCACATCTTCTCACCACTGTGCAAAAGCACTGCTTTATCAAAACCAGGATAAATTTAAAAGCAGTGTAGAGTCCACAACTGCTGTGATAGCACTGATGAAAATGTGACAACAATCCTAATGCTTTAAAAAAATGTTTTAATTAAAATGTTTCTGCGAGGCAATCGTTATTTTTACTTTTCACGACAGATTTTCATTATCATTAAAACAACACAACTAATTAAGATAAAAGCTTAAGTAACATTCACAGTTTCATTAGGAGATATTTCACCAGAAAGTGAATGTTTATTAGAAAATTCTCTGTCCTGTGAATTGAAAGGCATCTTTGGGATGGACCTATGGAATACAAAAACACAGGAAAAGAAATCTGCAGGTACTGCAAAGTAAGTTACCATACAGCCTACTAAAACTCTCCAAATCTGAGATTCTACAGCACTGCAAGAAAAACCTACATTACCCCTGAAGTAACTGTCACTTTTTAGTGATGAGGACTACGCCACCTCATTCAGTTTTCACTTCATGTTATCCAACATGCAACACTGAGGCCAAAAGGTGCTACTAAAATGGCTGGCTATTGATTATTCCCAACCTGAACTGGGAACCAAAGGCAGCAGGGAAAGGGAGGTTTTCACTCATTGTCATCCAGCACAGTACATGGCCCAGGCCCACACAATGAGTTATCACAGTATTTATCCTGTAAGGCAGGTGGCTTTTCCAAAAGCAAAGTTTGAAGTGCAGCCCAAATGTATTTAGATTCCCTGTACCACATCCTCATGACATTTGTGCTAATTTAAAAGGATTCAACTAACTTCAGGTGGCTGCTTTGAAAATTTAGAAATTAGACCAAGCCTAATTGCTACTAATGGCTACTGCTAGTCACAAAGTGAACATGGCTCAGTTTAACCTTTAAATAGGTATACTATAAAAGTAAGATATCACTTCTTAACATAAGCCTCCCACATACTTAAGAGTAGAAGCCCTCCTGTATTTTAAATGTGAAGCTGCCTAGTAGAAGTACTCTAGAAGAAATAGAAAGGAAATTCTCCTTTAATGATTCCTATAGGTAACAATTTGTAAAGCACCAGTGTCAGCATCAGAGCCTGACATTTACTAAAATCAGTCTTAAGACATGTAACAAACTCTTGGCATGTCTCCTGCAGATTTCCTCAAATTGATACAAAGTCCTTCTGTCTTTACAGCAAAATTCTATCTCTTGCCTGCTTTACAGATAAACATGGCTGCTATTAACAAAAGTATAAAAATAATAATTTTTACTCTGTACTTTTGTCCTCAAAAATCAACATATGCTTTCTTATGTACAAATGTACCAAACAATCAATAGCAACCACCACAGCAAGGAGAAAAACTCAAAGAATATATCAAACATAAAACACATTACTCATACATGAAAAGAGATACTTCATGCACATGAATGCATAGAACACAACAATTCTACCTAAATTCCACAAAAGTTTAGTTGTGATTATGTATCTGGCAACAGGTACCATGTACTTGGGTGAGTATAAGGTGAAACAAAGCATGAAGTTTGATGCATAATCAGACAACAAAATAAAACTACTAAAAAAGCCCATACAGATAAGACAGGCAGCTTTCACTTAAATACCTGACACTTACTCAATTGTCAACCACCTGCATATAAAGTTCTTAAAAGCTTTTAAATACCTTTTTTCTTTTTTTTTTTTTAAGAATAAAATATAGTTCAGGTTATTTCCCATTATATCAAGCACAAATATGCTTTCGTTTAACTTCCAAAATGGAATGTGTCTTATTTTAATCTTCCACCTTTGCTCAGTTGAAGAAACTTGTACTGTTGATAATAGGAGACAAACCAGATCTTACTTAAATTATGATTTATGCTATATGTTTGTATCTTCTCAGGAACACTGCATTCCAGATTGACAGCTACTTGGGGGTTTTTTGGGGGTGGTGGTAGGGGTGTTTGTTTTCTTTTTGTTTGTTTGCTTTCTTTGGGGTGTTTTTTAATGTTTTCAAAGCAGTCAATCCTGCAAAGGCAGTTGGCAGGATCACCAGATTCCCAACAGTAGGTTTATTCATCAGGCTGATTTTTTTACTCATTTTGATTTTTAGCTGAAAAACTCTAGTCTTCGTTCCACAAATCATGACTTGGGAACAGGGGATTCCCATGGCTGTGACACCAACACCCACACTTACAAACGGGACTGCATATTCCCAGTTCCAGCCGCTGCCGCTGGATGCCAGCACAGCAGTGTGTGTAGGGGATGGACATGTGCAGGGTGGCTCTGAGTGTCACCTGCCCCTGCCCCGGGTGCAGGAGCCTGACAGCAGCTCCTGCATGTGCTGCATGTCACACCAGTACCACATGGCATCCCAACACCTTTGCTTGCTTTTTGGGAAGACTTGACAATTTACAGCTTAGACCATTTGCTTTATTTTCCAAATTAACTGAAGGATTATCACATAATAAGAACGCAGTGCAATTGTTTGGCAGCAGGCACCAAGAAATGAAAACTTTTGTGGATCCAAGGTTGTCAGGACAAACTGCAAAAATAATGATCTCATTTACAGTAGAAAATAAGATTAAGGAACAAAAATACAGACAATAGGAATCAGGATTACTTATGTAAGCACGGAGAATGCAAATCCATGAAAAGAAATAAGGGTATCTTTAGAAAAATAAGCAGCAATCTGACATTAAAGTAATGCCAAACATTATCACATTCCTATAGCTACAACTAAACCAGCCCAGCAACACCACGGTACTCCTTCCTCATCTAAGAACTTAACAAGCCTAGGTTCTAGAAGAGATAATGGAATATAAACAGAAGATTAAGAATTATCCCCTCATGCTAAGTCATTTGTCACAGTTTCCAGGCTTGCTGAAATTCAGGTCCCACCTTTAAAGAAAAACAAATGGCAAAAGGAATTGTCCAGCTATTCTGTGTAAGCATTTTGAATTTCCTCCCTCAGGAAACTAGGCATAAGCTCGAAGCTCAGGAACTTGCTTCTGGTGACTGCATTTATATAGCTGGCTTCTCTTCTAAGGCACTTCTCTTCAGTTCCTAGTCACTTTTAAACAGAGTGAAGATATTGATACTCCCACTGAAAAGCATTTCCAAGTATATTGTAGTCTGAAGAAAAGCTGGAGCAAACAATATAGTTCTTTTAATTTTAACTGCATAGTTATATTCATAGTAATATTCAAGATAGCAAAGTATAGATATTCCTTGTTTCACCTGAATTCAGCAAGGTAAATTTACAGTATTCCAAAGTATGGTATTTATAGCATGAACCTCATTTTCTTAAAAAAAAAAAAAAAAGAACCACCAAAACACAACTGAACAACACAAAACAACAACAGGAAAAAAATCAACCAACCCCCCTAATAACTAGACCAAAACAACAAAAAAAAACAATCCCCAAAAGAAAACAACCCCATAACTCCCCCACAAAATCCCCAAGAGCCAAACAGATATTACTTTTGTAAGAACTAGCCTACATATTATGTACCCTATAGCTTTGGACTATTTTAATTTTTGTATGACAATACTAAGGTATTTCATTTGCATACAGGAAACCAAAGTGACACACATTACATTATTTCTTTTCAACTCTTCCCAAAAATAAACATGGTATGGAAAAAAAGAAAGAATGCTAACCTTGGGAGATGGAAGACCACGGAAGTCTCCCAGTTAAACCAACTTCCATGGACTCTGCCCTGGACTGGTCAGATCCATAGTTCAAATCCACTCAGCCCCATACTAGGAGAATCACAGGGGCCTTAGGGGAGGTCAGAGGGGCAGAAGCAATGAATATCATCATTAATTTTGCCTCCATTGAGATTTGATTACTGTGTACAGTGGAGGAAATCTGCCATCACTGTACTAGACTAAGTATTCACAAAGTAAGAAATTCAACTCACTAGTACAAAAGTAGTCCATTGCCTTTCAGGTATTATTTGTGATGCTTTGAACCAGTTGCTCAGTACCATGGCTGTCAGTGGAAGTTCACCCTAACAACAGTCTGCCCCATAGGCTCTCCTACTATTCCTTTTCTCTTTTTTAAATCTATGCCATAAAATTATACAACATATATATTTTATTTCCATTCAAATTCAACACTAGGCATGGGAATATATTTCTACACTACAGGTACTTTAGTAAAAATCTGTGAGCAGTTTAATTTAAAAGCCATGGACAGCTACCTAAAGGAATTTTTGACCATGCAAAATGTTTTAAAATAGTTCCATGTGCGCTGTTCTTCTGGAGTCTCACTAGAGACGAATAATGACCTTGTATTTCATTCTCATTTACTCTGAATTAGCCAAACCTTCTGGCTTTAATTACATACTTAATACACCTGGCATGGTCTAATTACAGAAAACAAAACATCATTTAAACAAAGAGTGACCTTGAACTTAAGTCTATCAAAATAATGGTTAACTTTAAGTTTTCAGTTTTTAACGAACTGCCAAGACATGCAATAGCAATTTTCCAAATGTGATCATATGCCTTTAGAGCAACAGGCTTATTGCATTAGGAAACATCTGTACACACCCTTTATGGCTTTCCTCATTATTAATGCAAATCCCTCTTAGATTTCAATAGTGCTATAAACAGTTCTAAAGGTAAACACCAAGTCTGCACTACTGATATGTTTAATGTGTTAGGCTACACCAGATCTAGATTTGTCAAGCAGCAGCTTGTTGAGGCTGAAACAACTATTTTTAGTGATTTTGTATGAGTATTGCAACTACAAACAAAGGGAACACAAAGCTATAGCCATGATAACATCCCACAACAGAGGAAACAAAGGGTTCTAATACCAGAAACTTACTTAAATACACTGGGTATTCTACTGCTGCAATGTGGTAATTTATCTGCTTAAAACTGAATATTTGCTTCAATTCCTTCTTCAGTTGTGTTGAAGAATTTCAGTGACAGATTGGTTTTAGAAGAATGTTTCAATATAATAATGAATGGTCTTCACACATCTGATAATATTTTTTAAATCCCACTTGTGATAAGGTAATGCTAAGAAGCCTATTTATTAAAGCATCTGGTATTCAAAGTCAACAGAATGTAATGCCTACACAAAATTCAGTAAGGCCTAAAATTCCTGTAATATAACCAGATCATGTATCATTTTATATTGATTATTGTTACAGCCCTGGAGCTTCCCACCTAAGCATGTTGGAATAGCAAATATTAAGTGCATATAACAATATTAAGGAAGGACAGGAATTAGAAGCTGAGCATGCTTAACTACTGATTATTTCACAAAGAGCTGGCATTTAAAGATGTACTCACAGAATACTGGTCTATGTTCCATATTGCTGACCACAGCATATTTCCAAAACCAAACAGTCCAGCACACATGTGTAGAGAAGTTGGTTTTTAGAGATTTTGACAATGTTTCAGCATGGGAACAGATTACTGTCCCTGCTGACACTGCCAATGTTTTGAACATAGATGACAAGAAAGTTAGTGTTTTGCATGTATGTTAGGTCTGAATAGGTAGTATTTGTTGAAAACAATAATTCTTCACCATTTAATAGTTTCAACGAATTAATATAAAAGTATCCTATATAGATAAGCAAATGTATTCAGGGTTGTCGTGAATGTTGACAAACATCTATCACGTAATTTACTTGGCTGGCAAACCAATAATATTGATTGTCTAAAGGAGAACTCAACTTTTAATACCTCACTGACATAATTCAATAAATCTATTAAGATAAATGACAGAGGAAGAAAAGATTTCACAACATAAACCATATATGTAATAGACTGTGATTAAATAAATACATATATCACTAATTATTTAACTGAACTGCAACACCATCCAAGCCAAGATTCCATTGCCTGACACAGACACATTCCAAACTGCCCAGGAGGGGATATGATCTAAATGACATTTGTCACAAACTAATACATCTTAGAAAATGAAGACAAGATATACGGGAGTGAGCAGAATTTACACCTCACATGAGCCCAGCTAGCAGGACTCCAGTGACTTATTTCAGCTCTGCTATGAAGTCATTGTGAAATCACTCACTTTCTGTTTCTCTGTCATCATTCTCCTGATAACAGCATTTATTAATTTTTTCCATTACAAGACTATAATTAAGGAAGTCCTTGAATAAATATTCAGATCTGAATCCTTCTCACTGTGCTCTCTCAACCAAAAGGTCTCTGTCAGTGCAATTATGTTGGTTTAGTTCTACTAGAAAATCCTGTTTTCACAACATAGGCTATATGCCAAACACACAAACATGGCACCCACTAACATACCACAAAAATAACGTGTTATAGGTTCAGTTAGCATTTCATTCTCTTCAGATCTAGCATGGCTATGCTACTTTGAAATGAAAATAATCTTGTCCATCAAACAATGTTAGTGACACAAACAACCTGGAGCAAACAGGCATGTTACATTAGCACAGAGGAATAAAATCAACACCAGCAGTTAAAAAAGGTAATCTGGAAAAAAGCCTTGAGATTATGCAGGGCAAAATGCTCTACAGCTGAGTTCTCCCAAACTCTGGAATTAATGGGCACAAATAATTAAAATACCATTTAACTGTGAATTGCAAACCATGATCGTTTTTCCTGAAGATTATTTCCCTAAATAGCAAAATAAAGTAAAAATAAAAATCACCATTTCACAAGCATAATACAAGCAAATTAAAATATAATCTTTTTGTTCAATTAAATCTGATAAAATCCCTGACATTATTTTGTCTCTGAACTGTTTGAAGCACATAGTTAATTATATTATAGTTCGAATGACAGCACAATATAGTTGTCAAAAATATTGCAAGACAAATCTATAGTGAAAATAAGAGCACAATCCTAAATAAGAGTGCAAATTCACCCCATTATCTTTTCTTCCTCTGTACTGGAACCAAGAGATTAACTTAAAAGTTTCAAACTCCATTTCCTTAATTTGGCATTCATATTTATAGTAGTGAATTTAATTATCCTATCTCAAGATATGTATAGTAGCAGATACTCTCTCTCTAAAGCCCTTAATACCAGGAGGAAGATCTGACCAAGGCAAAAATCATCCACTATAAAAAAGCATTTCTACAAACTGAATTACATGAATGACACACTGAGACTGAAGATAATGGGTCCATCTCTGCATTCTACAATACAGAAGTATTTTAATAATCCTGGCAGCATCCCTAAGGATAAATTCCTTGCTGTCTGTCAGTGGCTGGCCTCTTCCTTCTGTGAGACCAATAATTTCTTTCCATGGTATCTTAAAACAGCTTACACATGAAACAGAGGGCTTTTGTTTGGTTGGTTTTTCATTTGACAGTATTTCGTCTTTGTGTCCAAAAAATAGACTCAGCTCAGAAACCTTTTTTCTGAGTCTTTTCAGCTGTAGGGAGAGAAAGTAGTTCCTTCAAGAAGATGACACACAGCATAACTAATCTCCCCTGGCTGTTGTCAAGGCATTTATAAGGGTTTTTACAAGGATTTCCAGTGCTACAGGTCCAGAGCCAGGAATGACTTGTCACAATTCAGAATTAGTGTTCTGATGACAGATGTCCTGCTCCTGGAGAACCAGCTATTCCCCCCTGTGAATGCTCAAGATGCAAGTACAGAATCGACACTTGGGGGAACCAATCATATTCTTTACTGCTACTGACAACTTGGTTATGCTTCAAGGATCTTCCAAATAGACATGAATGCCAAATCTTTATAATAATTCCTTGGATGGGTATTTAAACACTCATATATAAATATATATATTGTTCTAGTTGTGCAATATTCTCCCTAAGGCAGACATGTAAGGGAAGATTTAGTAACCTATATAAACTGAGTAAGTTATTCCTCCTTGGAGGAGTAAGAATTGTTGAAGGTTGTTCAAAGAGCTTTAACTATGCATAAGATCATAAAATTTTAAACTGAAGATAAAAAAATATTGTATAGCTGTCAGATCTATTAAACTTTGACACAGCCCCTCCAAGGAAAGTAACGGAAGTACTTTCAATTCAGACATGTTAAACTAACCTGGAAAAAGTATTTGGTAGGACATCTACTTTAGTAGGGATACAGAAAAGATCATTTAGTAAGGAATTTTAATCTCTCATTTTTAAGATTAATAATAGTTTGAACAGGTAACCTTTAATAAATATAATAGTTTTCGTTACCTTACTATATAAAAATAATAGAGTAAAACATAAAAAAAGAAACTACTGGAATCAATATTTAGTTGCTAATTTTCTTTAGGACAACCTCCCACATGTATTCAAATTTCAATCACCATGTGAACACATCTCAAGTACAAGAAGCTCAAAAACCACTGAAAGAATAAAGCATTTTTCTCATTTTGGATATTGTATTGGATATTACTAGTAGACTTGTGTGATTTTGTGCTTAATGTTTTCTTTATGTCTCATTTAAAACATGAAGGTAAAGTGAAACTCAAGTTTATCTGAAATAAAAATTTTGAAAGACCACAAAAAATCACGATAGTCTACATAGGTCATCTTTTATATCCCTTGCAAGAAAACCATCTATTTACGCTATTTTTGGACCTTTCTGCTTTTAATTTGAAGGAGGAAAATAACTTGTACAATTCTTCTCCAACAACTTAAAGAATCAATTTCTTTAGATTGTTTTGGAAAACTCCAAAGAGATAAGGATCCAATGATTGTCAAGCAGTAGTATATTTAGATATGTGTCTTTGAAAAAAATGTGCGTGCCCACAAATTCGCAGCCGGAGCAAGTTTCCCTCAAATGCAAGGTGTTTTCCAGGTAACCCTGTCTACTCACAATTTATTGGCAGGTGCAAACTACTCTTGAGACTGTAGATTTTTCCATATAACTGAAGATAGACTCTTGACTAAAGAAGTGTTATTATAAACACAATTTGTAAATTACTAAATAAGTAACACAGGCAAGCCAACTTAATGCTTTGCTGAATTAGAGGCAGAAACCTAGTACTCACAAAGAAGAGGGATGAGAGAGTCAAGGAGTGTCATTAGGTGTTCTCACAGAGGCAAACTAGAGATAAACCTTAGAAATATAAGAAAACTTAAGTAATTGATAGATGCAAATTACTGGCTAGAAGATCTTCAGAGTCCATACCAAAAAACACAGTTGAGACAGGGATTAATTTCATACAAATTATTTGAACTGTTCATTCTTTAACTGGTACTACACAGTGTTGTGCTTACCATTTCTAGTGAATGAAAAGGTGGAATGAAGAGACAAAGTGAATGTTTGTATACTAGCAAGAAGAAGCAAAAGGCAAGAAAAGACATTTAAAACAAGGGTTGCAAATGCTCTCATTAGTCTTACACAGCAAAGTGCAAAACAGGTTTTGACTCCGTATTTTACTTAGAGTTATCAGGTGACTGGGATTTTACACCAATTCCAACAGAAACATAGCAGCCTCTCAACAGAAACCTCCAACCACCTTCTACTCAAGGGCCATCTTCTTTCTAGTCTTTCTTTTTGCATACTGTATGGCAATCTAAAGAATTTAGTAGTAGCTGCTGAAATAAGGGAATGTGAATGTCTTCTACAGTCCTAACACGTAAATGTATAACTCCACATAGTACACCAACTATATACCTCCACAACTCTGCTTCTCTAATATGGTTACAATTAGCTCCTATTGCCATGGAGAATAACTGCAGACCAAGCTTTTGTCTAATTTTGATTGCTGCTGAAGTTTCTCCTTTCATCTTTGTCCCAGAATGCCTTACTACTGAACAGAAATCCTTGTTCTTCTAAATGCCCAAATAGAAAATCAAAACCATAAACCTAGCAGTAAGAGAATAATCATTACAGTTTCCAATGTTACCAGAAGACTTACAGCCTCATGGTGGTTTTATTATTTTCATTTTCTTGCAATAGTGTGTGAAATTAACAACCCCAAAATTTAACTGAGTGGTTGTTATGCGAAGAACCACATATTTAGATGTAAGATTCTTCAAATGGAAGTTTATTTTGAATTTACATTTTCTTCTCTCTTAATTCCTCTTATTTCATTAAACTAGTGGATGAATGCAGAATTATCCTTCCTGAAATTCACTGTTTAATTCCCAAAGGGCTTTTTCCTTTTTTATATAGAATAATATAAATCACCACCTAAAATAAGCTACTGAGCAGTAACCAGAATGTCCTTAAAATGTGATGCTCTATGCACAACCCTAGAAAGATTGGGGTTTTTGGTCTTTGAAATACTCACAGGTATAGGCATGCTACATCATGCTGTGGAGGTTGCATACGTGAGGTACCAACTGGTAAGTGTGCATCCTTGGTTCCTCACATCCAGAATCCCCAGTAACTTTTAATGGGACCTCATATGGAATTAGGAATATACACATGAATGCAATTTCTTGAAGAAGTTCCATTACAAGCTGAACCCACTGGTTTTGACTGATGAGGATATATAAAACCTTAAGGAAAGCAGTACTTAAAAATCACTTGAGCTGCATCATACACAGAAGCCCCCAGTGACAGTACCATGCTTACAAAAAAGCAAAAGCACATATGGAATTTATAGGGACAAATCTGCAACTCTCAGGGATAGACACATTTCTCACATCTCAAAGCACACTTGTGCTCATATGGATACACATGAATCACACTTCTGGCCCTCTTGCAGTAGCTCCTGACCCAGCATGCTACCAGACTATCTCCTTGTGGGGAAATCACCATGCACACAGGCATTTTTGCCATCTCTTTGAAAAGCTGAACAATGTTTCTAAACCTTCTTGTCTACATTTAAAAAATCTGATAGCTCAGATGTGTGTGACTTTGGAAAGAACACAGGCAGGGTGATTTCCTGGCTTGATTCACACGTTGCAGGAATCACATAAAATGCAAACTTACACAGTTTTTTCCAACATAAAGAAAGCCAAGATGACTCAAGATATATTTTCCTAAGTATATGGCAATCACTAGAAAATATTGTTTGAACTCAGAAAATTTACAAAAGGAGTCACGAGGTTAAAGATAATCTATAAGGGGATGTAAAGGTAACATTAAAGTCTCAATAAAACAATGGTTCATTAGATCAGCCAGAAAACTCGTATTATATATTTTTCTATGGGAAATTTTGCTGAAGATTACAATGAACTCGTTCCAGGAACAAGGTGTACTCCTAAAGACTGCCCAAAGAATAACTGCTTTTTTTGTTTTCAAAAACTTATTCTGACCAAGGGAAAGGAGACATCCCCCTCAAAACATAGAGGATGAGCACAAAGCTAGCCACCCTCCACAGAAACTGCCTCACCTGGCTGTGGGTATACATACAGTGAACTTGTGAGCACTTTTTGATATAGCCGCTCTCAGAGGATTAGTAGGATTAGGAGACTTTCCACAATCTGGAGTAACACTTAAGGCATCAGGCAAGGGAAG